>NC_041731.1:81114362-82550195 GCF_004115215.2 Ornithorhynchus anatinus
TGCCTGAATATACCAGCTCCTTTAGACATTTGTCCACTAAAGCGCAAACCTAGAGCTTGTTACTTACACTTGTTCCTATTCTGTTTTTTATGTCCATCAGGAACATGCAAAAACATCTGGAAAATTGTACACCTGTGGATTTTCGAGTTTTGACATGGACATCTCCTACTTCCCCAGTTCAGTCAATCATTGGTATTTATTGTGCACTTACTGTGTAAATGCTTAATGTTATGAATTAGTTTTAAGTATGATCAATCAATCAGTAGTAGCAGTATAATAGTAGTAGTAGTAGAAAGCAGTAGTAGCTGGAGAAGCAGCATGGCTTAGCGGAAAGAGCCTGGGCTTGGGAGTCAGAGGTCGTGGGTTCTAATCCCGGCTCTGTCACTTGTCGGGTGTGTGACTTTGGGCAAGTCACTTCACTTCTCTGTGTCTCAGTTACCTCATCTGTAAAATGGGAATTAAGACTGTGAGTCCCACGTGGGACAGCCTGATTATCTTGTATCTGCCCCAGTGCCTAGAACAGTGCTTTGCACTTAGTAAGTGCTTAACAAATACCATTATTATTAGTAGCAGTATTTTTGAGCACTTTGTGCAGAGAGTACAGTAAAACACGGAGGACCGTATGGTGAGCCCACCATTTCAGAACTCTATTTCCAACCATGAAAACATCCACGTTTATCTGAGAAACAAATTGCGCTCAGCCTGAAATGGGCAGTGTTGAATCTAACTTTGCAGAATGTTACTTCAACCACTGTCCCAGAAGGAATACCAAGTTGCATGAGGGAAGTACTGTAATGACTCTGCTTTAATTGATTTTATTCCCAAGCAAAGACTTCATCAGGTGAAGGACCTTTTTTCAGGTTGGTAAGTGTCAAGACTGATTTAATCCACTGCAGGAGGAAGCAGGAATCTGCCCGCTGTTAAATGACTTTGTCCTCTTTTGAAAACTAAGTTCAGTAAGAATCACATGGTAAGGCACTCTCTTGCCTCCAAAGCTTGTCAAGGCTCCGCACACTGGTCAGATTTCAGATATTGTGTAGAACCCAAGTGCAGAAATGAAAATTGGTGGTCAATCCAAGGTTTTACTATCACATTACTTGGGAGATATTTATTTTTGTAAATTTTATATAAACTAAATTTTATGATGACCATTAAATTCAGTGAAGCAGCCTGGATAGAGTATGACCTTGAAAGTCAGGACCTGGGTTCTAATCCTGCCTCACCCACTTGTCTGCTTTGTAACCAACCCTGGGCAAGTCTAAACTCCTCTGTACCTCAGTTACCTCTTCTGTAAAATGGGGATTAAGACTGTGAGGCCCACATGGGGACATGACTGTGTCCAACCTGATTAATTTGCATCTACCGCAGTGCTTAGTACAGTGCCTGGAAATGGTAAGTACATAACAAATACCATTTAAAAAAAAAAATCCAATGCTTTCAACTTTGATCAAGCTGCAGATATATGGTTGAAAAAATAATGGCTTTGTCTTTGGAGCTTGCTCATAAAAGCATTATTTAGTCACAAATATTTTTAAGGAACAATAAAGAACAATCCACTAGCATAAATCAAGGAGTGTATACCTTGCTAAGCAATATCACTGATGTCTATTATCTAGCTGTGATGGATTATCTGCTTATCCCAAACTCATCTAAGTGCCAGTCCTCAGTTCATGTTGAAAGCAGATTCGCTTTTAAAAGTAGAGAGAATAACTGAATGTAGTAGTGGCATATTTAGAAGTTTTAATTCCTCTTAAAAAACATTTTTGTGATCAGGGAGAAAAATGGTTAGTAGATAAAACAGAATGCCAGAGTCAAAATAACGCCAAGGAGGTTATGCAAGACACACGAATGCTCTTTACATTTGAGTTTTTTTATTGCAAATTACGTTTAAAATAAGCTTTTTATAGACGGTGGTCAGTATTCATATCTTCTATCAATGTATTTTTCTTGCTACACAGTCATGTTTTCTACTGTATTTTCTCAGTTCCCCAGGAATCACCATTTTATTGTTACTAACTAAATTCTTTAATGGAATCCTCTGCTCTGTGATTAGACATGGATCAGTCAGGAAGAGTTGCATGTGCTCTTCTTTCATAAAAGCTGTAGAAGCAGTGTGGTCTAGTGGAAAGAGCACAGGCCTGGCAGTCAGAGGAACTAGTAGTAATTGTGGTGTTTGTTAATAAGCACTTACTTTGTGCTGGGCATTGTACTAAACGCTGGGGTGGATACAGGCATATCAGGTTGGACACAGTCTCTTTCCCACATGGGGCTCACAGTCTTAATTCCCATTTTACAGATGAGGTAACTGAGGCACAGAGAGTGAAGTGACTTGCCCAAGGTCACACAGCAGACAAGTGGCAGACACGGGATTAGAATCCAGGACCTCTGACTCTTACGCCCAAGATCTATCCACTGGGCACGCTGCTTTTCATCTGGGTTCTAATCCTGGCTCTACCATCTACCTGCTGTGTGATCTTGGAGACATCATTTAACTTCTCTGTGCCTCCATTCCCTCATCTGCAAAATGGGAATTCAATACCTGTTTTCCCTTCTGCTTAGTCTGTGAGCCCCATGTGGAATCTGATTATCTTCTATCTACCCCAGCACTTAGTAAAGTGGTGCATAGTAAGTGCTTAAGAAAACACATTATTATTATAAATTCTTCTCTATATACACCACTGTGGCTGCCACACTTCTCTGAACCCACAAGGGTAAGTGGACATTATTTTAGGGTGCTCTAGCTTGAGCAAATTTAATATCCATCTAAAAATCAGAAAGCCCCATATTGAAGTGAATAAAACACCACTCCTTTAGGCTCTGTCTTCCATCTGCAGCATCCCCCAAGCCGACCTGCATCTGACCACTTTCCACTAGAGAAACCCTCTCTTCCTCCAGGGAATAGTTGATTCAGAACTAATTACAGCAATAACTAAAATGGTCCTGTGAATGCCTGCTCTTCACAACAAGAACACTTTGACCAGATTACTTAGCTGTGTCCTGAGACCTTAGCTAATGTGTTCTGCCTGAATTCACCGAAGAAATACTTTCAGGAATATTAGGGGGAATGTGGCAAAGAGAATAGATGAAGAAATGAAGAAGGAAACAAATTAATTTGCTTGTGGATAAATATGAAACACTCTCCAAAGAGGCTGGAAGTAAGAGGTTCATCCGAGCAAATGTGCTGCAGACAGGGGCCTTTCTGCTTTTTGGACAATCCTCACAATCTTTTCATGTTTCTGCCTTAGTTCCATTCAGCTAACAGGCAATGAGGGGTGAGTAGTTTAAGGAAATGCCCTCACCCAAAAAAGGTTTTTGGTTCTTGGTGTCCCCTGTCCCAACCTCATCCTATCTCACTCAGAAGAGGAGGAGGAACCCGTGGACATTTCTCCCCATTCCCCAAGACTCAGTTGTACCACAGAGAACTCTTGTTGACTAAGGAGAAATTAGATAGGAACCTAAGTGATTCCCAACTGAGCTAGAACTGGAACTAGCTTGTCCCCATGTTAATTGTCTGAGGGCTCCAACAGAGAGATTTGAAGGGAGCAGCAGGAAAAGAACCATGGTTCAAATCCTGGCCTATACAACCCTACTCTGAAGGACGTTTGCTGAATTAACTTTCGGTGAAATCCAGTTCAGGTCTCAGAAATCCAACTGAGGTGAAATGCCAGCTACTAACGAAATACAGTATTGGGTGCTTTTTAGATATCAGAAACTGCTGTAAATGAGCAGGAGGTTGATCCAAAGCGACACCCAGGGTAATGGGCTGCCTTGAGTTTTGGAAAGGCGAAATGAGGGAAGTGGAAGCTGGTGGTGCATAAAAAACCAAAGAGAGAGAAACAAGAACCAATCAATCAATCAATCAATAGTATTGTGCTAAGCAATAGTATTAATAGTATGCATTGTGCTAAGCACTTAGGAGAGTACAATATAACAATAAACAGATACATTCCCTGCCCATAACAAGCTTACACTCTCACCTTCAAAGCTTTATTAAAAAGCACATTTCCCCCAAGAGGCCTTCCCCAGCTAAACTCTCATTTTCTCTTTTTCCACTTTCTCCTGCATCACCCTTGAACTTGGATTTCCATCTTTTTTTCACCCAACCCTCAGCCCCACAGAACCTAGGTACATATCTGTAATTTATTTATTCATATTAATGTCTGTCTCTTCCTCTACACTGTAAGCTCACTGTGGGCAGGGTGCCTGACTACCAACTCTGTTATATTGTACTCTCCCAAGTGCTTAGTACAGTGCTCTGCAAATCATAAGTGCTCAGTAAATATGATTGATGGATTGATTCTGGGAGTGCCCAGCCCAAGGCAGCACCCAGAAATAGAAAAGTCACTGTGGGGAGGAGGGTAGTGGAAACATTTAAAAAAACATTGTTTCTAGGCTCCAGGTTCTTCTTAGCCAGCTGATGCTGCTCCAGTGCAAGTTCCTGCTTTTCACTGATAATTTCCCATGAAGGTATGTTAAACTAAAAACTTCTTCAGAGAAGCAACATGGCCTAGTAGGTAGAACACAGGCCTGGGAGTCAGAAAGACCTGAGTATTAATCCCGGCTCCGCCACTCGTCTGCTGTGTGACCTCGGGCAAGTCACCTCACTTCTCCAGGCCTCAGTTACCGCATCTGTTAAAAGGGGATTAAGACTGTGAGTCCCACGTGGGACACAGACTGTGTTCAACCTGATTAACTTGTATCTACCACAATGCTTAGTATAGTACCTGGCACATGGTAAGTGCTTCCCAAATACCATAATAAAGGAGGAAGGAGAAAGAAAAAAGTGATGAAGGAAATGGAAAAGTACTGATGGTAAAGAAGGATAAAACAAGGTTGAAGGGAAAAGAGGGGAAATGCAGGAGGAGGAAGAAGGGAAAAGAAAAAAAGGAAAATTCAGGAGAATTTGGCAGAGGAATGAAGGAGCAAGCACAGAGCAACAGGAAATTACTGGGAGAAGGGAACTCAGAGCAGACATCGCAGAGGAAGGAGGTGTGAGGGAAGACTGGTTAGTGAGGGAGGACATGGTGGGGAAGGGAAATAGACTGAGAACTGGGTAATGGCAGGGAGGGTAAGGGGTTGCATGTGTTGGTAAGTGGCTCATGGAGGAGGAGGAGGATGGGAAATCTGTGAAGAGCGCTCCCTGATTATCATCATTCATTACTCACCATAGTCATCTGTGTGTTTGTTCCCTAGTTCAAAGCCCTGTTTCCTGGAATCCTAGCCCCAACTCGGCATATCTGGGTGGAAAATGGCCTGGCCTGATGCTAAGAGTTACCTTCCCTTCCTCCATGAGTCAGAGCCTGTTCTCTAGGATTGCCAGTAAGTTTTGTCCTTTAAACAATAGTAATAACTGTGGTATTTATTAAGCATTTACTGAATACCCAACAGTGTGCTAAGGAGCTGACTGGATACAAGATAACCAGGTCAGACAAAGTCTCTGTCTCACTTGGAGCTCACAGTCTAAGGGGAGAGAGAAGTGTTTAATCCCTATCTTACAGATGAGGAAACTGAGGCACAGAGAAGTGAAGTGACTTGCCCAGTGTTCTACAGCAGGCAAGTGACAGGGCCCGGATTTAGAACTCAGGTCTTCTGATTCCTAGGCCCGTGCTCTTTCTAGTAGGCCACATTCCTTTATTCAGATGGTAATCATAATTAATCATAATAATTATAGTATTTATTAAGTGCTTATTATATGTATCAACCACTGTTCTAAGTACTGGGGTGGATGCAAGTTAATCAGGTTGGATACATTCCAACATGAAGCTAACAATCTAAGAAGGCATGAGGAAGGATATTAAGTCCACTTTTGACAGATGAGGAAACTGAGGCACAGAGAAGTGAAGTGACTTCTCCAACATTACCCAGCAGGCAAGTGGAGGAGCCAGGATTAGAATCCAGGACCTCTGACTTGCAGGCCCGTGTTCTATCCACTAGGCCACGCTGCTTCCCAGTGGTAGATTAAACAGTAACTCAAGTGCCACTCAGAGAACTGCAGAAGTAATTACACCTTCCCTACAGGCCCAAAGAGTTTTAAAAAAGAAAAAAAAGCACTAGCTTTTTCCTACGAAAGATTGATCCTCACTATGCCCCATGTCCCCCTCTTGTTGCTGAGCCCAAAGCTGAACCATATTCCGCCTCGCTTTTTCGGCGCTGTTTCAGGTAACTGGAGCAGTAGGGCATAATTGTCGCTATTGTCATTATTTTTGCTGTTTGTTAAGCCCCTGCCTCAGCGCAGTGGATAGAGCACAGGCCTAGAAATCAGAAGGTCATGGGTTCTAATCCTGCTTCTGCCACTTGTCTGTTGTGAAACCTGGGGCAGATCACTCCGCTTCTCTGTGACTCAGTTACCTCATCTGTAAAATGGGGATTGAGACTGTGAGCCTCATATGAGACAGGTACTTTGTCCAACCCGATTTGCTTGTACGCACCCCAGTGCTTAGTACAGTGCCCGGCACATAGTAAGCACTTAACAAATGCCACAGTTATAATTATTATTATTATTATTAGGAGTGAGCTGGAAACTGGACCAGTTAGAAAGTGAACTCTAGTACCCATCCAGCCCTATCCACCTCTGGGTGGGAGGTGGGAAGGTGGTGCCCCTCTCCCATCTCCCTCCATGCCCACCCCAAAATATAGAGAGGTTGGAGTAGTCTCAGAATGGCTCCCGCTAGTTTCCATTCATTCATTCAATCACATTTATTGAGCACTTACTGTGTGCAGAGCACTGTACTAAGCGCTGGAGAGAGTACAGTATGACAATAGACACATTCCCTGCCCAAAACAAGCTTACATTCTAGACGGGGAAACTGACATTAATATAAATAAATTACAGTGGTGGGCATCAAGCCTCCTTGTTTACACTTTGTGGAGGAAGTTTGTAGTGACACCTACCTAACTGTGGTCCTTCACTAACCAGAGAAGTATAAGTAGTAATAGTAGTAATAATACTAATATTGGTATTCGTTAAGCGCTTCCTATGTGCCGAGCACTGTTCTAAGTGCCGGGGTAGATACAGGGTAATCAGGTTATCCCACGTGAGGCTCACAGTCTTAATCTCCATTTTACAGATGAGGTAACTGAGGTACCAAGAAGTTAAGTGACTTGCACAAAGCCACACAGCTGACGGGTGGCGGAGCCGGGATTAGGACCCATGACCTCTGACTCCTAAACCCGAGCTTGTTCCACTGAGCCATAGTACTAATAGTAACGGTATTTATTAAATGCTTACTATGTGCAGAGCACTGTATTAAATAAACACTGTACTGAACAAACAATAGGACAGAATACACTTGAATCTTGACCTCTGGGCACTTGGTATCCACCCCACCCTCAACCCCATAGCACAGCGTGGCTCAGTGGAAAGAGCACGAGCTTTGGAGTCAGGGCTCATGAGTTTGAATCCCAGCTCTGCCACTTGTCGGCTGTGTGACTGTGGGCAAGTCACTTAACTTCTCTGTGCCTCAGTTCCCTCATCTGTAGAATGGGGATTAAGACTGTGAGCCCCACGTGGGACAACCTGATTCCCCTATGTCTACCCCAGCGCTTAGAACAGTGCTCGGCACATAGTAAGCGCTTAACAAATACCAACATTATTATTATTATTATAACTACACATTACATATTTTAAATTACTTATATTAATGTCTGTCTTCCCCTCTAGACTGTAAACTCAATATAGATAGGGAACATGCCGACCAACTCTGTTGTATATTGCACTCCTGAGTGCTTGATACAGTGCTCTGCACATAAGTGCTCAACAAATATCGTTGATTGACTAATTGATGCCCACATGCGAATCAGAAATGCTGCCTATCCCTCGAGTGGCTCAGGAACATTGACTGTGGCTAAGGCTGAGGGGGCAAATTCGCTGTTGGTGGAAACGTTTTTCCACGCTCCGGGAGGATGGGACCCACGGTGTCTGACTCACTGTTGAGTTAGTCGGGGGCAGCGCTCCAAGACCTTTCGTAACTCTTGACTGTCCTAGAGCTGTCAGGAGAATGCAAACAGGCCCTTTGAGCTCTGAAATGTGCCTCCATAAGCACCCTTTCCCCTCACCCCATACCAGCCCTCGTGGACATCTGTGGTGGGCCTAAAGCCATCCATCCCCGAAGGCCACGGAGGGGCAAGAGGAACAGAACTGAGGCCCGGGGAAGCCGGAAATGTCAGGAGCCACGCTGAAAGTGGAATTCCCAGTGTCTTGTCGGCACGGCTAGTGGAAAGTGCACACGACTGAGAGTCAGGAGACCCGGATTCTAATGCCGACTCTGCCACTTGCCTACTGTGGGATCTTGGGCAAGTCCCTGCTCTTCTATGAATTTCGTTTTCTTCATCTGTAAAATAGGGATGAAGTCCCTTAAACAGTGAACCCCATGTAGGACAGGGACTGGATCCAATCTGAGATTACCGTATTGAGCCCAGAGCAGGGCACAAGGCTTGGCATATTGGAAGTGCCTAACCAATGTCACAGTTATCATTATTATGGCTGTCCCGACTAGCCCTAGATTGACAGTGAGCCTTAATGCAAAAATATGGGCAAATATTTCCATCATAGACTATTATTGTCCCTGTTCATCACGACCAACTTGTACTGGCAACTTCCATTCAATAGTATTTACTAAGCACTTACTATGTGCAGAGCACTGTACTAAGTGCTTGGAATGTACAGTTCAGCAACAGATAGAGACAATCCCTGCCCACTGACGGGTTTACAGTCTAATCGGGGGAGACAGTCAAAAACAATAGCAATAAATAGAATCAAGGGGATGTACATCTCATTAACAAAATAAATAGGGTAATAAAGATATATACAAATGAGCAAATGAGCACAGTGCTGAGGGGAGGGGAAGGGAGAGGGGGAGGAGCAGAGGGAGAGGGGGGAAAGGGGGCTTAGCAGAGGGGAGGTGAAGGGCAGGGGGACTAAAGGACTGCATGACTGAAGCTTCCCATGCCATTCTCCCCTTCCCCTCAAGATTTCTCCAGTGGATAACTTCCCTCTGATCTAGACCCTATCCTGAAATTAAGGATCCAAATACTTCTAGCATGAGTGAATCCAAGGCAAACCATTCTCACTGTTTTGTACTCTCCCAATCACTTAATACAGTACTCTACACACTGTAAATGTCTGATAAATAACATTGATGATGAGAATGATGATGATTTAAGAATATAACCCAACCGTTTCTCCCTTGAAAATTCCCTGTAGCCCCAGTAAAGGTAAAAAAAAAAAAAAGCCACATATACTTCAGGTATTTACACTTGACTAGTCAGTTATATACATACATCATCTTATCTAAGCTAAACGAATTGATTACACACCTGAAAGATATAAAACATATCTACAAACAAAAAATTGGCTCAGAAGCTTTGGGTGAGCATAGCAGGTAAAGATTGATTGATATTGTCAGCCAGCCAAGTGTGGTGGAGACTAGATTTCTCGACCAACTAAAGAGAGAGAAAAAGAGGACGGGATCCCAGTAAAAATCAAAGAACAGCATGGAAGCAAGGCCCCTATTCTGCTTTATAAAATTGACACCTTTTTGGTTGAAAGACTTTTATCATCATCATTACAATGATGTTAATGATATTATGATAGGATAAGAATATAATAATATTTATATATATAATAATAATTGGGGTGGTGGTGATGATGGTATTTGTTAAGCTCTTACTATGTGCCAAGCGCTGTTCTAAGTGCTGGGGTAGATACAAGGTAAACAGGTTGTCCCACATGGGACTCACAGTCTTAATCCTCATTTTACAGATGAGGTAACTGAGGCACAGAGAAGTTAAAAGTGGCTTGTCCAAGATCACAAAGCAGACAAGTGGCAGAGCCAGGATTAGAACTATTAGAACCTTACTACCTTACTATGTTCCAAGCACTATGAGATTGGCCAATCTCTGTCCTAAATAGGGGTCCCAATCTAAGGAGGAGAGAGAACAGGTAATTACTCTCTATTTACAGATGAGGAAACTGATTCCCAGAAAAGTTAAATGACTTCCCGAGGTCATACAGCCGGCAAGTGCCAGAGACAGGATTAGAACCCAGGTCTCTGGACTCCCAGTCCTGTTCTCTTTCCACATCATCCTCTCGTCTTTTTACCATATTTAGTCTATTCTATTTAATACAGGAGGGGCTGGATTCTCTTGCTTTTAAATTTCCAACTCCTTTATGTCTGTGAAATTCACAGTCTATGAACTCAATGTGGGACATGTGCTATGCCCAATCTGCTTATACTGTATCTAGCCCAGTGCTAAGTACAGTGCTTAGCATATAGTAAACACTTCAGAGATATCATAGTTATTTTTGCTATCAACGGCTTAGTGGAAAGAGCATGGGGCTGGGAGCCAGGAGATCTGGATTCAAGTTCCGGTTCTCCCTCTTGCCTGCTATGTGATTTTGGACAAGTCATTTAGCTTCTTTGTGCTCCAATTTCCTCATCTGTAGAATGGGATTCAAATATCTTTTCTCCTTTCCTCTTTGACACTGAGCCCAGTGTGGGGCAGGGACTGTGAAAGATCATAGTCTTTCACAGATCATAGTCACAGACGAATCAGTCTGTGAAAGATCATGAGAAGCAGCAGGACTCAGGGGAAAGAGGATGTGCTTGGGAGTCAGAGGTCATGGGTTCTAATCCCTGCTCTGCCACTTGTCAGCTGTTCAACTTTGGGCAAGTCATTTAACTTTTCTGTGCCTCAGTTCCCTCATCTCTAAAATGGGGATTAAGACTGTGAGCCCCAGGTGGGACAACCTGATTACCTTGTATCTCCCCAGTGCTTAGAACAGTGCTTGGCACATAGTAAGCACTTAACAAATACCATCATTCTTATTATTATTATTTTCAGATTATCTTGCATCTTACCCAGCCACTGAGGACAGTGCTTGGCATAAAGTAAATGCTTAACATATACCGTCATTGTCTTTGTATAAAAAATGTTGCTGGCATCTTGTGGGATGCAAATCTTGCCGATCATCTTAAAATATTGAAGAGTTAAGTATGGCACAAGAGCTATTTGAACTGCTTCCTGCTTCATCCTCCTAGGTCGTCCTCTTACCTATGCTATCTATAATTAATTTTTATCTGTTTCCCTCCTTATATTGAAAGTTCCTTCCTTGAAGTCAGGTGACGTGTGCGTGACTTAGTGGAAAGATCCTGGGCTTGGGAGTCAGAGGATGGGGGCTCTAGTCCCAGCTCCGCCACTTGTCCGCTGTGTGACCTTGGGCAAGTGACTTAACTTCTCTGTGATTCAGTTGCCTCATCTGTAAAATGGGGATGAAGACCCTGAGCCCCACGTGGGACAACCTGATTACCTTGTTTCTACCCCATTGCTTAGAACAGTGCTTGGCAAATATTCAGCACTTAACAAACACCATAACTATTACTATTATTATTATTGCTACCCACGTACTGTCCCAAGCACTTAGCACAATGCCTAACACTAGGCACACACTCATTAAGTATCAGAGGCAGATTGATTGCCACTGAGGAGTTTGGGTTCCAGTTTCTTTCAGTGAAAAAAATAGTTAAGTGTCTGTGCTAGTTGACTCCCTTCTCCAATCTGCCATTACCTATCATTTAGAATAAATTTAGTTCAAAACCTCTTTTGTCTCTTTTTTTTGGTTATTCCTCTAAACCTAATGGAGTAGGCATTTTTAATTTTAATTTTACCAGTGAGACACCTGTGATTGAAAGATTGAATAACTCGCCTTTGACCACAAGCATAACATCACCATTATCATCACCACCAAAAGTTTTTATAGAGCAGCAAGAGAACTAAGTGCTTGGAAATAGTCAAATTAAATTAAAGATATTCACAATTCAAGGAGAGATAGTAATTTGGAAACAAAGATAAATAAGCATTAGTGATATGTATGCATGTACAGTGCATCCCATTATTCCACAAAAAATGTTTTCACAATGGGTTTTGGCTAGGACACTGATGCAGAGTTAGGGAGTACTCTTCCAACAGAGCAAGCCTACTTGGATACAGTGCAGTGCAGAATCAGAACAAACAGTGATGTCTACATGTATGTGCTCAAGTCTACCCATTCACCTCCGCATCAAACAAAAACTCCTCACCATTGGTTTTAAAGTACTCTACCACCTTGCCCCTTTGTACCTCACCTCACTTCTCTCCTTTTACAACCCAGCCCATACAGTGCGCTCCTCCAGTGCTAACCTTCTCACTGTGCCTCCATCTCGCCTGTCTCGCCACTGACCCCTAGGCCACATCCTGCCTCTACCCTCCTCTAATCCAACAGACAATTACTCTCCCCCTACCCTCCTTTTGAAGTCTTATTGAAGGCACATCTTCTCCAAAAGGCCTTCCCAGACTAAGTCCCACTTTTCCTCATCTCCCATTCCCTGTTGCATCACCCTGACTCGCTCCGTTTGCTCTTCCCTACTTCCAGCCCCACGGCACTTATGTACATATCTGTCATTTTATTTATTTGTATTGATGTCTGTCTCCCCCAATTTAGACTCTAAGCCTACTGTGGGCAGGGAATGTGACGGTTTATGGTCATATTGTACTCTCCCCAGCACTTAGTACAGTGCTCTGCACGCAGTAAGCCCTCAATAAATACAATTGAATGAATGAATGAATGAAAAATGCACATGCATGGCTTCGGATATGGTGAGTATTAAGAGTCTTGTTTTTGTTTTCAATGGTATTTAACTGCTTACTATGTACCAGGCACTGTACCCCCTAAGTGCTGGGGTGGACACAAGCTAATCAGGTTGGACACAGTCCCTGTCCCATACGGAGCTCACAGTTTTAATCCCCATTTTACAGATGAGGGAACTGAGTCATAGAGAAGTGAAGTGACTTGTCCAAGGTGACACAGCAGACAAGTGGTGAAGCAGGGATTTGAACTCGGGTCCCCTGACTCCCAGGCTCATGCTGAAAGAAGCAGTGTCCCCAATGGATAGCGCTCAACAAATATCATTATTATTATTATACTCTTTCCACTAGGCCATGCTGCTCTCACAATTTTCCTTAATGCAGAGTTATACAGAAACATCACCTCAGTTTCATAAAAAAACAAGTGTATAACCATCATCTCCTCTATCATCATCAGTATTTATCAACCACCTATTTTGTACTGATCATTGCCCTGACACTTGGGAATCTGTAATGGAAGTAGAAAGCCTGGTCTCTACCTTCGAAGATCTTACAATCTAATAGAGATAAATAAATTAATACAAAAATAGGAACAAAAGGGAAAACACAGACATAATTGTTAGTAACACAAGTAAGCAAAGGAAGAATAAATTAATGAATCAAAAAGTGAAATTATTAAACTAATATGTGCAAAGATGAGAAGATTGAGTGGTGAAATGGGGATTAGCTGGGAAAATGATTTTTTCAGGAGGCATAAATAGAGAACAAAATTATGGAAATCATAAATTCCTCTGGAGCAGGAACAAGAGTCTTATATTTTATTGCACCCTGACAAATCATTTAGTCTTATTTACTGAGTGCTTACTGTATGCAAAGCACTGTATTTGGGAGAGTACAATATAACAGCTTTAGTAGACATGTTTTCTGCCCACAAGGAGCCTACAGTCTAGAGGGAGAGACAGATATTATGATAAATTATGAATATGTACATGAGTGCTGGGGGGCGAGGGGTGGGGTGAATAAAGAGTACAAATTCAAGTGCAAGGATGATGCAGAATGGAAAGGGAGTAGGGAAAATAAGGGCTTAGTTGGGGAAGGTCGCTTGGAGATGTGCTTTTTAATATTTTTAATAAAGGTTTGAAAGTGGAGAGAGTGGTGGTCTGTCATTTTCACTCTGCTGTCCAGATTATCTCTGTATTATCTCGTTTAGACTGTGAGTCTACTGTTGGGCAGGGATTATCTCTACCTGTTGCTGAATTGTACATTCCAAACGCTTAGTATAGTGCTCTGCACATAGTAAGCGCTCAGTAAATACAAATGAATGAATGAATGAATGAATGAATGAATGAATGAATAAAAGGGGAGGGAATCCAAAACCAGAGACAGGATGTGGGTGAGGGGTCGGTGGAGAGCTAGACGAGATGGAAGTATAGCGAGTAGGTTGGTGTTAGAGGAGTGAAGTGAACATGCTGGCTTGTAGTAAGAAATCAGTGAGGTAAGTAAGGGGGAGGTAAGGTGATTGAAAGCTTTAAAGCTAAATCTGTGTGATGCGGAAGTGGTTGGGACACCACTGGAGGTTCTTGAGGAGTTGGGGAACATGAACTGAATAGTTTTTCAGAAAAATGAACCGGGCATCAGAGAGAAGTATGGACTGGAAGAGGGAGGGACAGGAGACAGGGAGGTCAGAAGGAGGCTGATGCAATAATCAAGTCAGTATAGGATAAGCGCTTGTATCAACATAGTAGCTGTTTGGGTGGAGAAGATTGATTGATAGTTGACTGAGAGGACGAGAAGGGTGTTCTACACAAAGTAGGGGATTTATAACAAATTAGTGAAGGACTGACAAGAACAATACCTCACCAATATTCATCCCCATGATTGTAAGAACTGTTCACTGTTACACTGTTACATATAATACCATAAAACAGCACAGCTCCTGGTGCTGTTTTCATTTCTCTCTCCTGGTCACATGATCTACTTGAAGACTGCTCCAAGATCATTATCCCTATTTGAGTGTTGCACACCAGACTGACCTTTCTGTTTCTAAATATTGATTGATTGACTTCTTCCAACAGCCATATTGTTTGAAAGTTGACTTCATTGTATCTTCAAAGTGTTCTCCTGCCCTACATGTTCCTGTTTGATTGGTTATAATAAATAGGCCATGCTCCTTCTCAGTCATTCCTTAATTAGGAACCAACAATACAGATTCAAACCACATTTTTTGGAGTTAGATTGTAAACTCCTTAAGGGCAGGGATCATTGCTATGAACTGTATTTTCTCTATCGAGTACTTTCATTGATACACTTATTCAATTGTATTTATTTAGCGCTTACTGTGTGCAGAGCACTGTAATCAGCACTTGGGAGAGTACAATATAACCATAAACAGACACATCCCCTGCCTACAACAAGCTTACAGTCTACAGTCTTAGTACAGTGTCCTGCACACAGGGCTCAGTAGATTGATTTCTGAATATTTCATAATGATTCTCAGTGTACCCGCAAGCATTCTAAGTAGAACTAATAAAATTAATGAAGTGGTTGAAAATTTTGTGCTCTCTGCTACTTAAGGAAAGGGTAGAGAAGGAGGTTGAATTCAAAGATTAGTAATACAAAGTGGTACTGAAGTAATCAAGGAAAAGAGATAGAAATGATAGATTCATACACTCCCAAACTTTGCTAGTAACATCATCAACAGGCTAAACCCTGCATGCCTCATGCCCTATTCTAGTGAATAACAATTTTTCTTTAACTTCTCCTGGGAATATTTGTTGTTGCTCTATAAAGATTCCTCAGTAGTTGCTGAAGAGATTTTTTAAGTATATAATTAAAGTACTTGGTTTCCTCTTTAACAAATCAGCTGGGTAGGGTACTTACTCTGAACTCTGATAGTTTTTTGGCTGCTTGCAAATCCTAGCAATATTGATCAGTTAAATTATTCGGATGCTTGCATCTCTTGATTTTGCTTACTGCAGCCTTTCTTCCTGGCCAGCAAGGAAAGTGCGGGCGATTTTGTTCTAATGATGAATTACCCTCCAAGACAGGTCACTCCTTTCTCCCTAAAGCTACAATTTGCTTCTCCATTGAGGTCACGCCCTGATTTTTTCAGTGTGACAGATTTATTGCACCCTTTGTGGGCTCAAAAACAAATCGCTACAACTGCTCAGAGCACAATGCTATCCCAATAATTCCAGGCAATTCCCAGCCAGAATGACAAACCACACAAGTTTTCCTGGTGCAGTATGACGGCAAGAAGACGGCTCTTCATGTTCTCTGGAAACTAGGTGAGTGTGGTTCCTTTGAATTCTTGTGATGTGTTCAAGACCTGAGAAGCAAGTTGTTCAAAGGCATGCTGAGTAAAAAAAGAGACTCAGGCCCCTTTCTCGGCTCATGGAAGGAGGAAAAAAAAGCAGAATTTATCTCCACATTTTTTGCCTAGAACAGAGGGGCTGCCACTAGGGAAAGATTAGCTTGCATCAATCAATCAATCGTGTTGATTGAGTCCTTACTTTGCACAGAGCACTGAACTAAGCATTTGGGAGAGTACAAATAGAACAACACAGAGAGTTGATGGACACATTCCCTGCCCACAATGAGCTTATTTTCTCTTCGCTTCAAAAGACTCTTGTGGTCAGGGGACGTGTCTACCGAATCCATTGTTTTGGACTTTCTTAAACACTTCATATAATGCTCTGCACACAGTAAGAGCTCAATAAATACTATTGATTGATTGACCTTAAATCACCATGATAAAACTCACAGACTTTCTTTTATATTATTTTTTCCCCACATCCTCCTGAGATTGAAGATGGTATTTGAAACCAACAGGAGCAGGAAATTGCAAGGGCCAAAATAAATGCCCAGATTCTTCCCCTACTCACTAATGCAGAGAGCTAAGCAAGGCACACTCCCCTTCAGCGTGGAGCAGAGCATTCTTCTCAGGTATAGTGCTTTTGGTACTGAAGAACTGCCCTCTTAAAGGTCATCCTCCACCTCATCTCCATCCAGGAAACAAGAAAAAAGTGAAAAAAAAAGGAGCAACCTCATTCTTCAGTTTCCCCAAGTCCATCTCCTTAGTTCTGTGCTATGAAGATCTATCACAGCATAGTGGATAAAGTATGGGCCTGGGAGTCAGAAGGTAATGCGTTCTAATTTCGGCTCTGCCACTTGTCTGGTGTGTGACCTTGGGCAAGTGATTTAACTTCTCCATGCCTCAGTTACCTGTAAAATGGGAATTGAGACTGTGAGCGCATATGGGACAGGGACTGTGTCCAAACCAATTTGCTTGCATCCACCCCAGTGCTTACTACAGTGGCACATAGGAAGAGCTTAACAAATACCATTATTATTATTATTATTTTTATATTTAATGTCATCTGGATTAGAGTGTTGGCCTTCATATATATTGGGTTAAGAGCCCACATAATGTCACGTATGCCTCTTTTTCAGCTAGACTACATGTTCCTTGAAGGCTATTGAGTTTTCCCAGATGCTTAGGACAGTGCCTGACACAGTCTAAGAACTCAGTAAAAACTACTGAGTGAAGTTACTCTTGCCCCACAGTGAAAATAATGATGCCATTCATGCTATTTAGGGCAAGTGTGCCCAGAGCCACAAGAACCAGGAACATTTCTCCCTGCGGTCCTCTATAATTACAGTAATAATCTGGGTATTTACCCAGCACTTACAATGAGCCTAGCACTGTGCTAAGCATTGGGGTAAATCCAAGATAATCAGATTGGACACAGAGCCTGTCCCACATGGAGAAGGGAAAACAAGTATCAAATCCTCATTTTAGAGTCAAGGAAACTGAGGCCCAGAGAAGTGAAGTGACTTGCCCAAAGTAACACAGCAGGTAAGTGGAGGAACCAGGATTAGAAGCCAGGTCTCCTGATTCCCAGCCCTACTCCAGAGCTTTTGTGCTCCCTTCCAAGATCCTAATGAACAAAAGCACAGCTTCTGAGCCTCAGATCCCAACAGCAGGATCCACTGCAGAGGCAAACTGGGTGATGAAATTAAAATATTAAACAGAAAGTCTTTTGGTGCCTTATCTGTACTGGACAGAGGGCAGGCCAGCTGAAAACCAGACCAATAATAAAAATTGTGGCATTGGTTAAGCACTTTCTAAAAGCCAGGCATGGTACTAAGTGCTGGAGTAGATATTACATAATTGGCTTGGACCTAGTTCCTGTCCCACACAGGGCTCAGTGTCTTAATTCCCATTTTACAGATGAGGTAACTGAAGCACAGGGAAGTGAAGTGACTTGCCCATAATCACACAGCAGACAAGTGGACGAGCTGGGATTAGAACCCAGGTCCTCTGACTTCCAGGAACATGCTCTTTCCACTATACCACACTATCTCATGGCCTCTGTGGTACAACACTGGACAACTGTCACCTTACCATGATGACAAAATCAGCAAGACTGGAACACCCCATTATAAATATCTTTAATTTAGCACTTTATCATGATCATGCTATTATTTTTAATGCTGGTATTCCTTAAAACCATCTGAAATTTCACAATAGCACTCAGCACATCAGACACTCTGTGTGGGCTTAGCGGGACTCACCGGTCAGCCAGCCGCTGTTCTCTCTCACACACACACAGCTACTGTTCAGAGAGGTACAGTGGAGTATGCTATGGTCTCAGAGCAAACTTCAATCAATCAGAGGTATTTACTGAGCTCTTACTGTGTGCAGAGCACTGTACTAAGCACATGGGAGAGTACAACACAACAAAGCTGGTAGACAAGTTCCCTGCCCACTACGAGCTTATAGTCTAAATTCACTTATGGTCACTTACAGTCTAGAGTCTACAGTCAAATAATGCAACAGAGTGTCACTGTGCTGAGGCTTTGTACAGTGCTTTGCACACAGTAGGTGCTCAATAAATACAATTAATAATAACAGAAAGCACCACAGATACACAACCTGTCTGGCTGCAATCAGTTGGTTCTTGGAGCAGAGTCAGTTGCTGCAAGTAGCAAACTGCATTAGTGCAGAAGTCTGGCAGTTAAACTAGATGTCTTAAAATGTCTGGATTCAGGAGAGCACCAAATCAACCTATGGAAAATTTTGGGTGAGGACAATTATGATTTTCTTGTGTCTAGATAGATGTATTTACTTATTTAAATCTTTTAGTATTGGTACATGTTTATATTGCTATTCAAACATTCAGCTAATAATTGTTTTTGATGTATTTTATCTTGAGAGTGCAATTATGTATTTTTGATTATTTTTTAAGAGAAACTACACTTTAGTGATTTTTCATTTACCCACTCTATTTTCAGGGAACCAAAAAGGAGCACTCTCCAATGTTTTTTAGAAATTATATATAAATTGCTAGTAAAATGAGATGGTAAAATTATATATGTATCACAATTACATCTTGTGTGTTGCTGATAGATATTATTAAACTTTGTATAATTTTCATGAAAATCATTTGACAACTGTTTGCCATTTTGCCTAGGGATTCCACCTCCCAGCTCCTACCATCATTAGCAATAATATTCCATAAACACACAGTCCCTTGCTAGGCATTCTCTGACTAGAGGGAAATGACTGTTGTCATGTGATGAAAATATGACTTGCTTGTTAAAGCTTCTTAACCCTAAAGCAGGGGGACTGAGGACCCCTGGTCTTTGTCTACTAAAGTCAGCTTAACTATGGAAGGGAAAGACTGTATGATAAAAGTAGAGACTCTCTGGAATTCCAGGAACTTCAACTTGGTTCGTTCATCCTCCTAGATTGTATGATTGTCACAGTACTAACTTTATCTAGGTGGTGGAGTGGGGGGGGGGGTGCTGGGGGGAGAGAAGGTGGTGTAGAAAAGATGAATAATAATAAAAATTAAGATATTTATAAAGTGCTTACAATGTGCTAAGCACTATGGTCGTTACAGTAAAATCATATCAGACCCAATCCCTGGGGGCTCCCAGTTTAAGAGGGATGGTTGAATGGGCATTTAATCCCCATTTTACAGATGAAAAAACTGAGGTACAGAAAAGTTGAGTGACTTGGCCAAAGTTACACTGCAGTCAAGATGGGAAACCCGGATTAAGAACTCAGATCCCCTGACTGCCGGTCCAGGGCTCTATCCACTAGGCCACCCTGCTTCTCTAAAGTGGCTTGTTCCCTCATCGTTCCTAACCCTCACAGTGTGCCTTACGAGGGGCAGAGCTGGGGATGGCTGCTAAACTTCTGGGGCAAATCCAGTGACCAACTGGTGCCCAGGAAAATCAGATCCTGGTTTTTCATGCTGAAGCAGAAATGGACCAACCCCTTCCACCTAGTGACATTCACCTGTATTCACTTACATTTTTTAACTTAACTGAACAGTTTGGGAAAGGACTCCAAAACCAACCCTGTGTAGAACTTACGTTCTCTCCTGACTGTAACTAGCTGAAAAAGAGAGACAAGTGAGTTCATTTATTCATTCCATCGTATGTATTGAGCGCTAACTGGGTGCAGAGCACTGTCCTAAGCGCTTGTAAAGTACAATTCAGCAAGAGTTGAGGCAGCATTGCTGGAGGGAGCTGATGTTCAATGAGATTCATCTAGAACAGAGGGTTTCACTTCCATATATACTGCTATTTTTTGTGCTTCAAGGTGGCATTTTTGACAAGGATCTCCGTGTGTTTGTCTGTGTGGCTGAGTGTATGGGGCTGAAAAGACGAAGCAGTGACCTGTGGCCATGAAACTCTGATTCCTGCATCCCAGGTTGATCTGAGATACACAACCGTTCTCCAGTCATCTATAACTATGTTTTAATGTGTGCACACCTCCACAGTATCATTTGAAGTTCAATGAAGATTACTCAAAGGTATTTGCCACAAAGCAAAAAATGCACCATCTACACCTTGTAGCTCCTCAAGATTGTAAATAAAATGGAGACCTACAAGACCTGTGATGTGGTAAGCACTTTGAGTTAAGAAACATCCGTGAACAGAGGCGGGAAGTCAAGGCTGACGAAATCTAATGCTCTGCTGCCTGTCCCCAAACTGAGAACTTCTATCCATAATCGAAAAAACGGCATTACTTCGTACCAAAACCAATTCACTGGTGAAGGGAGAAGATGGATCCACTCTCACTGTCATCATCATCAATGGTATTTGACCATCATCAGTGGTCATGGGTTCAAATCCTGATCATCCGCTTGTCAGCTGTGTGACTTTGGGCAAGTCATCTTTCTGGCTGTTCATTCTTGGTCTCCTTCGCTGGCTCCTCCTCCCCCTCCCATCCTCTAACTGTAGGGATTCTTCAAGGGTCAGTTCTTGGCCCCCTTCTGTTCTCCATCTACACTCACTCCCTTGGGGAACTCGTTCGATCCCACGGCTTCAACTATCATCTCTATGCAGATGACACACAAATCTACATCTCCGCCCCTGTTCTCTCCCCTTCCCTTCAGGCTCATATCTTCTCCTGCCTCCAGGACATCTCCACCTGGATGTCTACCTGCCACCTAAAACTCAACATGTCCAAAACTTCCCTATCACTGTGGATGGTATGACCATCCTTCCCATCTCTCAAGCCCGCAACCTTGGTGTCATCCTTGACTCAGCTCTCTCATTCACTACACATATCCAAGCCGTCACCAAGACCTGCCGGTCTCACCTTTATAATATCGCCAAGATCCGCCCTTTCCTCTCCACCCAAACGGCTACCTTACTGCTACAAACTCTTATAATATCCCGGCTGGATTATTGTGTCAGCCTTCTCTCTGACCTCCCTTCCTCCTGTCTCTCCCCACTCCAGTCTGTTCTTCATTCTGCTGCCTGGATCATCTTCCTGCAGAAACGCTCTGGGCCTGTCACTCCCCTCCTCAAAAACCCCCAGTGGTTACCTATCAACCGCCACACAAAACAAAAACTTCTCACACTGGGCTTCAAGGCTCTCCATCACCTTGCCCCCTCCTACCTCTCCTCCATTCTCTCTTTCTACTGCCCACCCCGCATGCTCCGCTCCTCTGCCAATCACCACCTCATCGTCCCCCATTCACACCTATCCTGCCTTCGACCTCTGGCCCACGTCCTCCTGCTGTTCTGGAACGCCCTCCCTCCTCACCTCCGCCAAACTCTCTTTCCCTATTCAAAACGCTGCTGAGAGCTCACCTCCTCCAAGAGCCCTTCCCAGACTGAGCTTCCCCTTTTCCCTCTGCTCCCTCTGCTGCCTCTCTGCCCCCCCAACCTCCCCTCAGGTAAGCCCCCTTTCCCCCACTTTCCCTCTGCTCCTCCCTCTCTCCCTTCCCCTCCCCTCAGCACTCTGCTCATCTGCTCATTTGTATATATTTTTATTACCCTATTTGTTTTGTTAATGAGGTGTACATCCCCTTGATTCTATTTATTGCTATTGTTTTTGTCTGTCTGTCTCCCCCGACTAGACTGTAAACCTGTCAATGGGCAGGGATTGTCTCTATCTGTTGCTGAACTGTACATTCCAAGCGCTTAGTACAGTGCTCTGCACATAGTAAGTTCTCAATAAATACTATTGAATGAATGAATGAAGTCACTTCACTTCTCTGTGCCTCAGTTCCCTCATCTGTAAAATGGTGATTAAGACTGTGAGCCCCACGTGGGACAACCTGATCACCTTGTATCCTCCCCAGCGCTTAGAACAGTGCTTTGCAAATAGTAAGCACTTAACAAATGCCATCACTTATTATTATTATTATTATTTATTGAGTGCTTACTGTGTGCAGAGCACTGTACTGAGCACTTGGGAGAGTCCAATACTCTCCAGAGAAGCAACGTGGCTTAGTGGAAAGAGCACGGGCTTGGGAGTCAGAAGTCATGGATTCTAATCCCACCTCTGCCACCTGTCAGCTGTGTGACTTTGGGCAAGTCACTTCACTTCTCTGTGCCTCAGTTACTTCATCTGTAAAATGGGGATGAAGCCTATGAGCCCCACGTGGGACAATCTGATTACCTTGTATCTATCCCAGTGCTTAGAAGAGTGCTTGGCACATAGTAAGCGCTTAACAAATACCATCATTATTATTAATGTAAGAGAGTTGGCGGGCACATTCCCTGCCCAAAATAACCTAACAGCCTAGAGGGAGAAACAGACATTATGAGAAATAAATAATTTATAATTCATTCAATCATATTTATTAAGCGCTAACTGTATTCAGCGCACTGTTTTATAATATAAAACATTATGCAGACCCATGCCAAGACTTCCCAAGAGGGATCCATCGATCAGTCAATCAATGGCATTTATGAAGTGGGAAGACGAGGATGATGAGGTAAGTGAGGCCCAGAGAAATGATTTGCCCAAAGCCACCAGCAGACTATGCCATGCCCCTTCTCCCCACCTCAAGTTGTCCCTCAAGTGGGGGTGTCTCTCAAGGCTCAGTTCTGGGTCCCCTTCTATTCTCCATCTACTCCCACTCCCTTGGAGAACTCATTCTCTCCCATGGCTTCAACTGCCATCGTTATGCAGATGATTTGACCCACCCTCAGCCCCCAGCACCTGTGTACAGCATATAAATTTAAATGATCTGTCTATATTCATGTCTATCCTCCCCCTCTAGACTGTAAGTTCCTTGTGGGCAGGGAATGGGTTGTATTATTATATTGTATTGTCTGTTCTATTGTTCTCTACAAAGTGCTTACTACAGTGCTCTGCACACAGTAAGTGCTCAATAAATACCATTGATGAGGAAGATAATGATAATGAAATGCAAGGAGCAACCTCATTCTTCTGTTCAGCCAAGTCGGCCTCCTTATTTTTAAACTATGAAGATCTATAGCAGCGTAATGGATAGACCATGGCCCCGGGATTCGGAAGGCCATAGGTTCTAATCCCAGTTCTGCCTCTTGTCTGCTGTGTGAACTTGGGCAAGTCACTTAATTTCTCTATGCCTCAGTTACCTCATCTGTAAAATGGGGATTGAGACTGGGAGCCCCATGTAGGACAGGGACTGTGTGCAACCTATCAACCATCACTTAGTACAGTCCCTGGCACATAGTAAGCATTTAACAAATACCATATTAAAAAAATAATACTGTGCTGACATCATGAAGACAGGCTCAAACAATCAATCAATCTATGGTAGCTGTTGAGCTCTTACTGCATGCAAAGCACTGTACTAAGTGCTTGGGAGAGAACAATAAAACAGAATTGGTGGACATGTTCTCTGCCTTCAAGGAGTGTACAGACTAGAGAACAATCTGGAATAAACATGGACTGCTCTAAGAAAGCAGTAGCAAACAGTCCCAGGGTGCTTCAACCAGGAGAGGGTCTGCTCTACTTGAGTAAAGATTTGGGGGAAAAATCAGGAAACCAAGATTCCATCACAGCACGCAGCCATTTGAAGTGTTAAACCCATCAGAGCTGGGAAGGATAATTTTTAGGTCATAGCTGCACAAGATTTTGCAGACTATGCAATTAATCAATCAATAAATAAATAATATTTATTGAGTGCATACTGTATGCCAAAGAGTGAACTAGGTGCATGGGAGAGAATAATGCAGTAGCACTGATAGACCCGTTCTCTGCCCACAAGGAGCTTCCATTCTAGAGGGGGAGACAGACACTAAAATAAACTATGGATAGGGGAAATTGAAGAGTCTAGGAATATGCACATAATCAATCAGTCAATCGGTATTTATTGAGCACTTACTATGTGCAGAGCACTGAAGAGCACAGATGTTTGGGAGAGTACAACAGAATTAGCGGACATGTTCCCTGCCCATAATGAACTCACAATCTACATGGGGAGACAGACACTAATATAAATAAATAATTTATAATATATAATTCAAAGAAATGTACAGAAGTGCTGTGGGGTTGGGGGTGGAGAGAATACCAAATGTCAATTGTTGTGGGGCTGGAGTGGGGTGAATAACAAGTACTTATGTGGATCAGAGTGAAATATGGACTGGAGAGGGGAGAAACAGGATGCAGGGAGGTCAGCAAAAAGGCTGTTGCAGTAATCAAGGTGGGAAATGATAAGTGCTTGGAGGAGCTGGTGAAAGAGAAGAAGCGGCCCCAGAGAAACAGGAGAGGAAAGTGTCGGTGAAGCCATGGTTGGGTAATGTTTCAAGGAGAAAGGGGTGGTCCACAGAGTCTAAGGCAGCTGAGAGATTGGAGAGAATTAGAATACGGACCACTGAATTTGTCAAGAAGGAAGTCATTGGTGACCTTAGGGAGGGAAGTTTCTATAGAATGAAGTGGACAGAAGCCAGAATGCAAGAGGTCAAGGGGAGACTTTTATTCATTCAATATTACTGATTAAGCACTTACTGTGTGCACAGCAGAGTTAGAGGAGAGGAGATGGAGACAGTGGGTGTAAACAACTCACTGGAGAAGGTTGAAAAGGAATGGTAGGAAGGATATGGTGGCGATAACTGGAAGGAATTGCAGGGGCAAGAGAGGATTTTTTTAGGATGAATGATACATGAATCTGCTTGAAGGCAGCGAGGAAGGAACCACTGGAAAGTGAACTGTTGAGGATGACTGTCAGGGAGTGAAGGGAGGAGGGGAAAAGTATTTTAATAGGCTGTGAGGTGATAGGATTGGGGAGGGGATAGGACTTTTCAGTCAACCATGCTGATTTCACTGTCAGTAGGTGATTAGATATCATTGTTGAATAGGAAGAAAAGCAACAAAAACACACACACATATTAAACAATGAGTTCTCCTATAACATGGGAGTGGTACTGCTCATGCCATGTCCGAACCAAGCACAGCCACAAAATGGTTTCTTCCAGCGTCTCACTATGTTGTATCCAGACAGACTCACATTGCTGGAAGAACAGTCCCTAAGTGGACAAAAGTGTTCCATCTAAAAATCATTATAAATTGTGCATTGTGATTATGAACTACAAATTTTTCCTCTTGGGCCATAACAGCTAAAGCAGCAGGAGAGAATGATTCCCAAGGATGCAGGGAACAATGGAGGGGGGAATTTCCCTTTTCTTCTCTATGATTCAAAGAAGTAGAAGAGACACAGTGAAGGAGGCACATGCATACTCAGACACACACACACACACACACACCATGAATACTACCACCAAACAAGGCAAACAAACACGCTCATGCAGACCTGAGATATAAAAAAAACTACTCATTTCAAGCATGTGCTTTCTTTAAATACCTGTAAAAACATATTTCTTAATAATAATAATAATGATGATGGTACTTGTTAAGCACTTACTATATCCCAAGCACTGTTCTAAGCACTGAGGTAGATATAAGGTAATCAGGTTGTCCCACGTGGGACTTACGGTCTTAATCCCCATTTTACAAATGAGGTAACTGAGGCAGAGAGAAGTTAAGTGGCTTGCCCAAGGTCACACAGCAGACAAGTGGCGGGGCTGGGTTTAAAATCCCCGTCCTCTGACTCCCAAGCCTGTGCTCTTTTCACTAAGCCACGCTGATATTTTTTAATTAAAAAAGACTGTGGGGCTGCAAAAATCCCCCCTTATCTCTACTGTCTCAATGGCTCATATGTAGGATTTTCTAAGAGAACTTCAGTGAGATGCAAGGTTTTATTGAATCTTGTTGTTTTTTTCTCTTGTAATTTCCCACAGCACTTAGTATATTTCTCTGTGTACAGTGGACAGTCAATCAATATGTTTATTGAATGATGGCATGGTCATGTCTAAATGGGTGGCTGTCTTACAGCAAAGACTTTGGGAAAAAAAGCCATTCCAAGGTGAAATGCAAGAGTGTCAGGCACTATGGGTAAAAATGCAAGACAGTAAGGGATAGGGAATCTTCACAACACAACACAACACAACAAATGCAAATGGATGGACACAAACAATCCAACCTTCAGTGGCAAAGGACTCCTCATTAGAGTGTAGCCCTAGTGGAAAGTGCACAAGCCTTGGATTGACAGGACCTGGATTCTGACTGCAGCTCCCTAACTTGTCTGCTGAGTGACCTAGGGCAAGTCACTAACTTCTCTGTGCCTCAGTTCCCTCACCTGCCAAATAGGAATTCAATACTTGTTTTCCTTCTTTCTTAGAATGTAAGCCCCACGTGGGACCTAATTATATTGTATCTACACCAGTGTTCAGTTCAGTGATTGGCATATAATAAGCACTTAAAAATACCACAGTTATTATTACTATTATTGGTATTTTTATTTGAATTATTATTTTTAAGTTCCTTGAGAGCAGGGAATGTGTCTACCAACTCACCCAAGGACTTAGTTCACTGTTCTGTACACAGTAAGCTCTCAGTAAATATCATTGATTGATTGATTGATATATACTTCTACTGTAAGCCCGTCAAAGGGCAGGGACTGTCTTCATCTGTTACCGATTTGTACATTCCAAGCGCTTAGTATATATAGTGCTCTGCACATAGTAAGCGCATAATAAATACTATTGAATGAATCTACGTGGGACAACCTGATCACCCTGTATCTACCCCAGCGCTTAGAACAGTGCTCTGCACATAGTGATTAACAAATACCAACAATATTATTATTATTATCTACATATATAAGACCAAAAAAAAATTTGTTCTCAGAAACCAATGTTTTTCAATGAAAAATGTCCTGATCCCTTTTGCTCAACAATCAATGATAGAGAAGTTTGGAAAAGACTGCATTTTGTAGTGAAAATTTGTCAATGACTAGGACTGAAAAAGATGGGGTTTGGCCCAAACAGATATAGACTTTGGACCTTGTAAATTAATTTTCTGGCATAACTCCTGCTGTACAAGGTTGGCACTACTCCCTTGATCCTCTTTCCTATTTAGACAAAAAAATATAGCAAAATTTGAAGTTTCATTTTTTCTTCCTTCAATCATAAAGTTACTACTGTGTTGCTGAACGGAGCTTGTCAAAGAGTGAGTGCTTAACGAAGACCATTATAATAAAAATGCTCCTTATGCCAAAATAATCATAATGGAAAATATTAATAGTTTTCATTCCTCTTATTATACTTTGATGATGGGGAGATGAGTAGTCTGAGGGGTGTAAAGAGGAAGGAATGCTAGACAAGAGGAATGGAGGGAGGAAGAAGTTATCCATGAGAGAAATGAGATGAGGTAGAGTGAGTAGATTGGCAATAGAGGAACAAAGCTGGAGAGCTAAGATGTAGTAGAGGAGTAATATGTAGGAGGGAGAAAGCAAATGGTTAGGAGTTTCAGCTTGCTAGAGAGAGGACTAGCAATAATTGCTAGTATAGGGTACTCTCCCAAGCATTTAGTTCAGTGCCTAGAACACAGTAAGCACTAAATAAATATGTTTGAGTGAGTAAGTACAAAACTGATCTTGGCAGAAGAGTGAAATGTGGACTGGAGCAGGGAGAGCTCGGAGGAGATGAGGAGGCTGAGGCAGTAGTCGAGACAGGATAGGACAGGCAACTGGACTAGTTTGGTGGCCATTTGAATGGAGAGGAAGGAGCAGACTCAGGAAATGTTGTGGAGGACAAACCAAAAGGGTATGGCTACAGGCTGAGTATCGAAATTGAAAGAAAGGGAAGAGTCAAGGATAATGCAGAAGTTACGACCATGAGAGGTAGGGAGGATGGTGGTGTTGTCAACTGTGATGGGAAAGTTATTTGGAGGAGAGGATTTGAAAGAGAAGTTGAAAAGTTTAGTTTTAGACATGTTGAACTCAAGGTGTCAGCAGAACAGCCTATGTGGAGATTTCGAAGGCAAGAGGAAATGTGGGATTGCAGAAGAGGTGAAAGATTGAGGATGGGAGACAGATTAGAAAGCATCTGCTTCAAAGAAGCAGCATGGCCCAGTGGCAGGACTACGGGCTTCGGAGATAGAGGATGTGGGCTGTAATCCTGAATCTGTCACTTGTCCACTGTGTGTTCTTGGACAGGTCACTTAATAATAAATAATAATTATAAGATGGTACTTGTTAAACACTTACTATGTGCCAAGCACTGTTCTACGTGCTGGGGTAGATACAAGGTAATCAGGTTGTCCCACCTGGGGCTCATGGTCTTACTCCTCATTTTACAAATGAAGTAACTGAAGCACAGAGAAGTAAAGTGACTTGCCCAAAGTCACATAGCTGATAAGTGATGGAGCCGGGATTAGAACCCACAGCCTCCGATTTCCAAGCACGGGCTCTTTCCACTAAGCCACCCTGCTACTCACCACTCAGCCATTTAACTTCTCTGGACCTCAGTTACCTCATCTGTAAAATGGGGATTGAGACTGTGAGCCTCATGTGGGACAGGGACTGTGTCCAACTTGATTACCTCATATCTCCCCCAGTTCTTAGAACAGTGCTTGGCACATAGTAAGTGCTTAACAAATAACATAACTATTTATTATTATGATGATGATGTGTATCCCCCTCTAGCCTGCTAGCTTCTTGTGGGCAGGGATCATATCTACCCACTCTATCATATTGTACTTACCCAATCGATCAATCATATTTATTGAGTACTTACTGTGTGCAGAACACTGTACTAAGCACTAGAGAGAGTACACTATAACAGTATTGGTAGATACATTCCCTGCCCACAACAAACTTATGGTTTAGATGGGGAGAAGCACTTAGTGCAGGGTTCTGCACACATTAAGTGCTCAATAAATATCACTGATTGGTTGATTGACTGAGATTTATTCCTTTGACAAGTTAACACACACCTCACATAAATAAATTGAGTGAATTTGGGACAATGAATCATTTTCCTGAGGGGGAAGAGAGACACAGAGAGAGAGAGAGCAGGGTTGTTGTTATTCAGTAATTAATCAAATCAATAAGTGACTTCAGATATTACCTCCTAGGCCAGCACCTCAACACATAGGTACATATCTGTAATTTATTCATTTATATTAATGTCTGTCTCACCCTCTAGCCTGTAAGCTCACTGTGGACAGGGATTGTGTCTGTTTATTGTTATATTGTACTTTCCCAAGCGCTCAGTTCAGTGCACTGAACACAGCACTCAGTAAATACAGTTGACTGATTGACTGACATAGATGGAAACATTCTGGCCATCCTAGTCCCTCTACTATTTGTGCTAGCTTCAGAGCCCTCACTGACAATTAAAATCACCATCAAACACTCCCAAAAGCCATCATCCAAAAATTCAATATACTAAGTCATACAGCAGTACTTCACAGAGACAAATATCTAGAGCAAAGCCAAGGATATCAAAATCCTTTCTCAGTAAGACTGTGGGTAAAACTGTGAATTGAAATATTCCCTTTAGAGAAATAGTCTTCTCTTTATTGCTAAGATTTATTAAGTCCTCACACTATGTAAAGGATTGGGCTATCCACTAAGCTAAATATGAGATAATCAATAAACACAGATCATTTGACCCAAAGCGTTCACAGTCTAATTGGGGGAGGACAGTCACAGTAGAACCAATATATTATGACACCACCAAGAGCAAGTTTAACTTCAAAAATCCAAATTAAAGTAGGTCAGCATAACAATACTGGTAGAAGACAGTCTATAGGAGGGCACCTCTGCACTCAGTTAGTAAAACAAAGGCAGAGGTAGCTTGTCTTGTCTTACGTCGTCGAGTCATAAGACCCATAGCGACACCATGGACACATCTCTCCCACAACGCCCTGCTCTCCATCTGCAATTGTTCTGATAGTGGATCCATAGAGTTTTCTTAGTTTACTGCCTTCTGAGCAGTAAACTTGAGTCTCCACTCTCGACTGTCTTCCATGCTGCTGCTGCCCAGCACGGGTGAGTTTTGACTTGTAGCTGATTGCCTTCCACTCACTAGCCACTGCCCAAGCTAGAAATAGAATGGGTAGGCCCCTCCTTGACTCTCCCTCCCATAGCCGAGATGGGTAGAGTACTGGAAACTCTCTAGTTGTGACCCTGAGAAGGGTAGAGTTAGCTAACCCCTGTGAAATGTGAGAAGTCAAGAATAACTTTTGCCCTGAATTATCTGGCTGGTGGTCTGAATTGCCCTAATTTGCTAGACAATTGCTCAACCCTTCATTAAACTTTGGCTGTGTAGGCCTCACTGCTTCTCCTATGCCCCCCCACAAAAAAATGGTAAATGTAAGGTTTTCTCAAGCATGAGTGGCACTAGCTCCCCTTATGGAAGATCATTCATTCATTCAATCATAATTTATTAAGTGCTTACTGTGTGCAAGGCACTGTACTAAGCACTTAGTGAAGTCCATGTCCTGCCTCTGGTCTGGAATGCCCTCCCTCTTCATATCCATCAGACAAACACTGTCCTCAACTTCAAAGCCTTATTGAGGCGTATCTCCCCCAAGAGGCCTTCCCTGACTAAGACTTCATTTCCTCTTCTCCCGCTCCCTTCTGCATAGCCCTGGTTTTCTCCTTTTATTCACCCCTGGCCTCAGGCCCACAGCAAATACGTACGTATCCGGATTTCATTTATTTATATTAGTGTTTGTCTTCCCCTCTAGACTGTAAGCTTGTTGAGGGAATTTGTCTACCGACGCTGTTAGCATTACTGTACTATACTCTCCCAAATGCTTAGTACAGCACTCTGAACACAGTAAATGCTCAATAAATATAACTGATTGATTTATCGGTCCTTTCTGAAACACCTGAGCTGGACAAGCCAGTTATTTGTATGCTTTGAGAGGTCCCAAGGAAATACACTATTGGAGGCTGGAAAGAGGATCTTTTGGCTTTGTCTTGGGAGATAGGCCTCCTCTCAGAGCACTCTGAGCTCTGGAGTGTCTTTCCTTCACATCTGCCCTGTATCACTTATATACACATCTTTACACTTGGTTACTTTCCCCCTACTTGTAATTTATTTTAATGTCTGTTTCCCCCTCTAGACTGAAAGCTCGTTGTGGGCAGGAATGTGTCAGTTTGTTGTTGTATTATATTCTCCCAAGCGCTTAGTATAGTGCTCTGCACTAAGTGCTCAATAAATACCATTGATTGACTGATGGATTAATTAGCAGGAAATAGAAATCCAAGAAACTCCCTCTCTAGACTCTAAGCTCATTGTGACTGGGAATGTATCTGTTATATTGTAATACTGTACTCTCCCAGGCGCTTAATAATGTTGGTATTTGTTAAGCGCTTACTATGTGCCGAGCACTGTTCTAAGCGCTGGGGTAGACACAGGGGAAGCAGGTTGTCCCACGTGGGGCTCACAGTCTTAATCCCCATTTTACAGATGAGGGAACTGAGGCACAGAGAAGTTAGGCGCTTGGTAGTCAATAGTATTTATTGAGCACTTACTATGTGCAGAGCACTGTACTAACCGCTTGGAATGTATAAATCGGCAACCTATACAGTCCCTGCCCTTTGACGGGCTTACAGTCTAATAGGGGGAGACAGGCAGACAAGAACAATGGCAATAAATAGAGTAAAGGGGAAGAACATCTCATTAAAACAATGGCAAATACATAGAATCAGGGTGATGTACATCTCATTAAACAAAATAAATAGGGTGATGAAGATATATACAGTTGAGTGGACAAGTACAGTGCTGAGGGGGTGGGACGGAAGAGGGGGAGGAGAGGGAAAGGGGGGAGAAGAGGGTTTAGCTGTGGAGCGGTGAAGGGGGGGGGGTAGAGGGAGCAGAGGGAAAAGGGGGAAAAGAGGGGAAGCTCAGTCTGGGAAGGCCTCTTGGAGGAGCTTAGTACAGTGTTCTGCACACAGTAAGCACTCAATAAATTCAGTTGACTGACTCAGAGCTCAGACGATTTACAGGTTCCCAGCTGAAAATGAAGTGTCAAGCCCATTCCAAGAAAGTCACTCATATTGTTATGGATACTCTCCCATGCACTTAGTACAGTACTCGGCACAAAGTAAGCGCTCAATAAATACAATTGAATGAATGAATCTGGTCCCCCAGGAGATGCTATTTACTCTCAGTAACTACCTCAAACTAGGGTCAGGGCTGGAAGCCCATGTTGGATTCCACTCCAGAGCTTTTTCCACAAGCATGTTGCATGGTTTGGATGCCCTCCCCGGGAGGGAAGGATCGAGGAACAACAAAAAGAGTGTGACAGCTGGTGATGGGATAATCATACCCCATGGGTTCAAAGAGCAGTTTCAAAATATGAGAAATTTCTCCCAAAGAATAAACCCAAAAGTAAATACTAAATTTTTTTGATGCTAGTGGGTAACTAGAATGATCTGGATGACTACAGTTATCTTGAAACCCTTCATTATAGCAGCTTTGAACTGTAAAAGATTCACACCAAGTAAAACATCAAAATGTTTTTGAGAAATATGAGATGGAAGAATTTTATGGTACATTCAATCAGTCAATGGTATTTATTGATTGTGTACTGTGTTCAGAGCACTGTACTAAGCACTTGCAAGAACATTCTATACCAGAGTTGGTGAATTATGCAGATTCATCTGATACACTTTAATGGAGAAGAAATAGTTATTATTAGGTTTAGAAACAAAGTACAACAATGACTGCTTGCATCTTTTAGACTGTGAGCCCGATGTTGGGCGGGGATTGTCTCTACCTGTTGCCGAATTGTACATTCCAAGCGTTTAGTACAGTGCTCTGCACAATAAGTGCTCAATAAATACAATTGAATGAATAACTTGTTTACAATTTCAATATCCAGGAAACAAGGAATTAGAACGATATTTAACGGAGCCAACAGAAAGCTACAAATACTTCAAAACCTGTTATGATTTTTTTCTTGATTTAGTAGTGATTATAGCTTATGGGTCCTCTTTTCATGAATTTTTAAAAGTGATAGCCCTGTTTTTCATCATGTACATCACAGTAATATTCTACTTATACTTTTTCAGTATCATGCTCTATTACTAATGTTACACTGGTGAGTCCGTGTTGCAAGGGCCTGCCAGTCCTGGCTCATGTCCTACTAATTAAGCGCTTACTATGTGCAGAAAAGAGTACTAAGCCCTGGGTTGCCACAATTCATTCATTCACTCATTCAATAGTATTTATTGAGTGCTTACTATGTGCAGAGCACTGTACTAAGCACTTGGAATGTACGATTTGGCAACAGATAGAGACAATCCCTGCCCTTTGATGGACTTACAGTCTAATCGGGGGAGACAGACAGACAAAAACAGTAGCAATAAATAGAATCAAGGGGATGTACATCTCATTAACAAAATAAACAGGCTAGTAAAAATATATTCAAATGAGGTATGAGAAGAAAGTCAGGATTCCCAGCCTCCAGTCCAGAGACACAAGCCTAGATTCCACTGGCCGCACTGCCTGGATTCCATCTTTTGGAGGTGTGGGGAAAGGAAAAGCTGCCAGTGCACATCAGGGAATGGAGGAAAGAAGTGGAGGGGGGCAGGCTGCAACTGGGCTATCCAATAGAGGGTGCAGGAAGTCAGAGCAGAGTAAAGCAGCAAGGGAGGAAGGGAAAGATGCAGATTATGCCCAAATCTACACCTCCTCCCCTGATCTCTCTTCTCTCTCCAGGCTTGCATCTCCTCCTGCCTTCAAAATAACTCTACTGAAGATGTCCTCCCATTACCTCAAACTTAACATGTCCAAAACAGAGCTCCTTATCTTTCCACCCAAACCTGCCCTCTCCTGGACTTTCTCATCACTGTAGACAGCACCATCATTCTTCTTGTCTAACAAGCCCATAACCTTGGCCTTATCCTTCACGCCTGTCTCTCATTTAAACTACATATTCAATCCGCCACCAAATTCTCAGTCCCACCTTCACAACATTGCTAAAATCCACCTTTTCCTCTCCATCCAAACTGCTACATATTAATACAATCACTCACCCTATCCTGCCTAAATTACTGCATCAGCCTCCTTGCTGACTCCCAACTTCCTGCCTCTCCCCACTCCAGTCCATACTGCTGCATGGTTTTGTTACCGGTCTACTTGTTTTGTTTTCTTGTCTGTCTCCCCACTCTAGACTGTGAGTCCGTTGTTGGGTAGGGATTGTCTATGTCTGTTGCCGAATTGTACTTTCCAATTGCTTAGTACAGTGCTCTGCACACAGTAAGCACTCAATAAATACGAATGAATGAATGAATGCATGAATGCATGAATGCATGAATGCATCATCTTTCTACAAAAAACGTTCAGGACATGTCACCCCTCTCCTCAAAAATTTCCAGTAGTTGCCTAACCACCTCCATATCAAACAAAAACTTTTCACCATTGGCTTTAAAGCATTCCATTCATTCAGTCGAATTTAAATCGTATTTAATGAGTGCTTAGTGTGTGCAGAGCACTGTACTAAGCGCTTGGAAAGTACAATCCATCACCTTGCCCCCTCCTATCTCACCTCATTTCTCCCCTACAACCCAGCCTGCATACTTCGCTCCTCTGGTACTAACCTTCTCACTCTGCCTTGATCTCGCCTGTCTCGCCACCAACTCTTGGCCCACGTCCTACTTCTGGCCGGGAGCTGGCTGAATAGACATCAAAGGCCACAGCAGCAACTGAGGTATTTACCCTGGCAATGCCTGCTGCTCTTTGGCACTATGCCACAGTTTGGGTATGCCACTGCTTCAGGCCACAGATGGGTTTTATATGTAAAATTGTTGTCAAGTGCTATATTTCTGCATACCTACTTTCTTGCTCCACTCTGTCTCAGCAGAGACAGGGATGAAAGTGTCCAGATAACACTCAAGCACTTAGTACAGTGCTCTGCTTGCTGTAAGTGCTCAATAAATACAATTGACTGAATGAATGAATGGAGCACCCTCCCTCCTCAAATCTGGCCGACAATTACTCTCCCTCCGCTTCAAACCTTTACTGAAGGCACATCTCCTCCAAGAGGCCTTCCCAGACTAAGTCCTACTTTTCCTCATCTCCCCCTCCTTTCTGCATTGCCCTGACTTGGTCCCCCTCTCCCAGCTCCACAGCACTGATGTATATATCTGTCATTTTATTTATTTGTATTGATGTCTGTGCTTGGCACATAGTAAGCACTTAATAAATATCATCATTATTATTATTTGTATTGATGTTTTTCTCTCCCTTCTAGACTGTGAGCTCACTGTGGGCATGGATTGTCACTCTTTATTGTTGTACTTTCACAAGGGCTTAGTACAGTGCTCTGCACACAGTAAGCACTTAATAAATACAAATGATTTGAATGAATGAATGAATGATGATGATCATGATGGTATTTGTTAAGCGCTATGTGCCAACCACTTTACTAAGCAATGGGATAGATACAAGGTAGCCAGGTTGACCCACATGGGGCTCACAATCTTAATCCCCATTTTCCAAATGAGGTATCTGAGGCACAGAGAAATTAAGTGACTTGCCCAGAGTCACAAAACTGATAAGTGGCAGAACCGGGATTATAATCCATGACTTCTGATTCCCAAATCCGTGCTCTTTCCATTAAGCCGCACTGCTTCTCAGCCAATTAATGAATGAATGAAAGGCCAGACTGAAAGTGACAGATCCCACATCAGAAGTGGCACCCGTGTAACAGGAATTGGGAAGGGGAAACACGAAGGTTCTAATGCCAACCTTCTAACTGCAACATCTATCTTGCCACCGACCTCTTGCCCACGTGCTGCCTCTGGCCTAGAACTCTCTCCCCCTTAATATATGACAGACCATCACTGTCCCCACCTTCAAAGCCTTATTAAACTTTCAAAAAGCTTTCTCACCTAAGCCCTCATCTCTCCTACTCCCTCTCCCTTCTATGTCACCTATGTCCTTGGATCTGTGCCCTTCACATGATATTCACCCCACACTGTCTCCCCAACACTTATTTACAAATGCATAATTTATTTTAATATCTGTCTCCCCCTGTAGACTGTAAGGTCCTTGTGGGCAGAGAATCCGTCTACCAACTCTATTGTAGTGAACACTTCCAAGCACTAAGTGTTCTCTCCACACAGTAAGCTTTCAATAGAAAACATTAACTAATTGATTGAAAAGTTGTCTAGATATCAGAGGCCACAGCAGCAACTGAGGTAGTTACCCTGGCAACCCCTGCTGCTCTATGGCACTATGCCACAGTTTGGGTATGAGAGTCGCTTAGGCCACAGATGGGTTTTTATATGTAAAATTGTTGTCAAGTGCCATACTTCTGCACACCTACTTTCCTGCTCCAGTCTGTCCCAGCAGGAACAGGGATGAGAGTGACCAAATAACACTGAACGAACCACCACCCCAACATTTCCTTTGCCCCAGGTTTTCCATCCCAAATCCTTTGTAACTGGACTAAGTCTCTTTCATCATCTGTGACAGAAGACTCCATCAGAAATGAATTGCATTAGAGAGGGACAAAGATGCCAACATACTAACAGTGGCCTTATAGAACTCATAAGGCCACTATATACCTCAGAAAGGTAACATCAGAGATATTGCTTAGTTTAGCTCCGATACTGTTTTCTGCCCAAAAGTTACTTTGGAACTCTTGGAAGTAAACAATGCTGTTGTTTTCAAGAAGAACCCTTAGAAGAAAAAAATTATAATCATTAACCAGTTTCATTTTATTTACTGAGGTAAGGTGTACAGCTTTCATGCAAAATTAATTCCTTCTAAACTGCACAGAAACTAGTTAGTAGGACTCTAAAAATGTTTCTTTCCTTAACCATGAACAATTTCTGGATTTCCAGACCAATACCTGTGCTCCAATAATCTCAGATCCATTTTCAAATATCAATTTATCAGGACAATTCTCCTCTGAAGAAGAAAAGTGTTTGTAATGATCCAACAATGGATCTTTGGCGATTAGTCATGAGGGACCCAGATCTCCCTCTCCCCCCATCTACTGGAAAGAGCATGGGCCTACGAGTTGAAGGATCTTGGTTCTTATCCTGGCATCACAACTCACTTGCTGTGTGATCTTGCACAAATCACCTCACTGCTCTGTGACTCAATTTTCTCATTTGTAGACAGTCAGCCCACTGTTGGGTAGGAATTGTCTCTATTCGTTCCTGAAATGTACTTTCCAAGCACTTAATAAAGTGCTCTGCACACAGTAAGTGCTTAGTAAATGCGAATGCATGAATGAATAAAATGGAGAGTCAATGCCTGTTCTCCCTCCTGCTTACATAGTAAGCCTTTGAGTGGGATCTGATTATGCAAGTCACTTAATAATAATAATAATAATGTTGGTATTTGTTAAGCGCTTACTATGTGCCGAGCACTGTTCTAAGCGCTGGGGTGGACACAGGGGAATCAGGTTGTCCCACGTGGGGCTCACAGTCTTAATCCCCATTTTACAGATGAGGGAACTGAGGCACCGAGAAGTTAAGTGACTTGCCCAAAGTCACACAGCTGGCAAGTGGCAGAGCCGGGGTTCGAACCCATGACCTCTGACTCCAAAGCCCGTGCTCTTTCCAGTGAGCCACTTAACTTCTCTGTGCCTCAGTTACCTCATCTGTAAAATGGGGATTAAAACTGTGAGCCCCACGTGGGACAATCTGATCACCTTGTATCCCTCCAGAGCTTAGAACAGTGCTTTGCACATAGTAAGTGCTTAACAAATACAATTATTATTATTGCTATTGTTGTTGCCATTATAATTGTCTTCATTCTTTTAATTATTAATAGTATCCTCATCATCATTATTACTCTGGTGACTCAGAGGACTGATCTCAGCCCCAGATCCAGGATCGGGACGGTGGAGAAGAAACTTTCTCTGTTCCTGCCATAGCGCTGGGACTATAGCGCTGATCTTTCAACAAGGAATCATTGATCATCCCTACTATGCCGGCCCCAAGTTCAACCCTTCCTTTTGATCCAACAGAGAGGCATGCAAGTGAAATCTCCTTTATGTCGGTCCCTTCTACATATCTATCAGTGCTTTTCAGCCTTATCTGCACCTACAGAAGCAGCAGCAAAGACAAACAATGACACAAGTGTTCCTGCGAGCACCAGCTTCGGAGGGAAAGATATCTCTTCCCCTGCTCTGACACACTGGCTCTCTTCAACTTCTGCTCCTCAACTCACACTCTTCAACCCTCCTAAGGTCACCTTCTAACTGTACCTTGCTCCTGATTCTCCCATCTCTGATTTCTTGCTCATGCTGTTCTCCTGGCCTGGAGCACCTTCCCCATCTAAATCTGTCAAGCCGCGGTCCTCCGTGTGTTCAAAGCTTTTCTAAAATGCACCTCTTCTTTAAGGAAGGTCTTGGCTTGTCCTACGCTGTCGAATTGCCTCCAGTCCATAGCAACGTCATGGACACGTCTCTCCCCAAATGCTCCACCTCCATCTGCCATCGTTCTGGTAGTGTATCCATTAAGTTTTCTGGAAAAAATATAGAAATGATTTACCATTGCCTTCTTCCGTGCAGTAAACTTGAGTCTCCACCCTCGACTCTCTCCCATAAATGACTGCATTTGTTAAGCACCTACTATGTGCAAAGCACTGTTCTAAGCGGTGGGGAGGATACAAGGTGATCAAGTTGTCCCAGGTGGGGCTCCGGGTCTCCATCCCCATTTTACAGATGAGGTCATTGATTCACAGAGAAGTGAAGTGACTTGCCCAAAGTCACACAGCTGACAAGTGGCAGAGCCAGGATTTGAACCCATGTCCTCTGCCTCCCCAGCCCATGCTCTTTCCTCTGAGCCACGCTGAGGTTGTCTCATACCCCTCATACCCATACTGCTGCTGCCCACCACAGGTGAGTTTTGATTCAATCAGCTACAAATCAAAACTCACCTGTGCTGGGCAGCAGCAGTGTGGGTATGTGCTGATTGCCTTCCACTCGCTAGCCACTGGCCAAGCTAGGAATGGAATGGATAAGCTTCTGCTTGACTCCCTCCCATAGCCAACACTGCTAGAGTACTGGAAACTCTCCAGTCCAGTCCTGAGAGGGGTTAAGGTATGTAATTAGAAATAGCAGTATGGCTTAGTGGAAATCAACCAATTAGTTGTATTTATTGAGCATCTACTGTGTGCAGAGCACAGTACTAAGCACTTGGGTGAGTACAATCTAATAAAATTGGAAGATATGTTCCCTGCCTACAGTGAGTTTACAGGCTAGAGGAAAGAACATGGGCCTACAAGTTAGAGGACCTGGATTCTAATCCTGGATCTGCTACTTGCCTGTTGTGGAACTTTGAGCAAGTCATTTAACTTACCTGGGACTCAGTTTTCTCATCCCTAAAATGGGGATTCAGTACCTATTTTATATGTTACTTTGAGCCCAATACTGCGCAGAGACTGTCTCATCTGATTGTCTTGTATCCATCCCAGTGCTCAGTACAGTGCTTGGCTCACAGTAAGTGCTAAACAAATACCACCATTATTATTATCATTAATGATAATAATAATGGTGGTATTTGTTTAGCACTTACTAGGTGCCAAGCACTGTTCTAAGCACAGGGGGAGATACAGGGTAATCAGGTTATCCCATGTGGGGCTCACACACTTTTAATCCCCATTTTACAGATGAGGGAACTGAGGCACAGAGAAGTTAAGTGACTTGCCCACAGTCAGCTGACAAGTGGCAGAGCTGGGAATCAAACTCATGACCTCTGACTCCGAAGCCCAGGCTCTTTCCACTGAGCCAGGCTGCTTCTCGTAGAAGCACATCATCACATCTCCTCCAAGAGGCCTTCCCCGATTAACAACTCATTTCCCTACCTCCTTCTCCCTTCTGCATCATCTATATACTTGGACCTGTACCCTTTGGGCACTTTATAGTCACCTCACCCACATCCACCCAGCTCTTCCATATATATCTGTAAATTATTTATTTACAGTAACATCTGTCTCCTTCTCCAGAAGGTAAACTCTTTATAGGCAAGGACCGTAAATACCAACTCTGTTCTATTGCACTCTCCCAAGCACTGGGTTCTGTGCTCTGCACACAGTAAGCACTCAATAAATGCCATTGATTGATGGATTGATTTGTCTTTTTCTCACTCTTCAGTGCTTAATCATCATCTCTCTGCCTTTACACTCTGCTCTAGGTGGCTTTGTCTTCTCTCTCCCTTCTGAGTCTCTCTCTCCCATCTGTGTCTCTCTTTCCTTCCCTAGGAAGCTCACCACAGAGCCCCACCTCCCTCTCCCAATTCCCACCCCAAGTTCACATTCGAAGGGGAAAACTGTTTCCCACGCTTAAGCGAAGGGTACATTTGGGCCATCAGCAAAACAGAACCCAGAGTAGTTGCAAAAACATTCCATCTGGGGTCCATCTACTCCATGCTAGTTCTCATGAGGAGCACATGGCCTAGTGGAGAGATCACGGGCTAGGGAATAAGAGCATGTGGGTTCTAATCCCAGCTCTGCCACATGTCTGCTGTATGACCTTGTGCAAGTCACTTAACTTTTCTGTACCACAGTTACCGCATCTGTAAAATAGGGATTAAAACTATGAGTCCCATAATGGGATAGGGACTGTGTCCAACCTGATTACCTTGTATTTACTCCAGCACTACGAACGGTGCTTGGCACAGCGTAAGCATTTAACAATAAATATCACAACTATCATCATCATTATTATTATTATTATTTGCCAGTTTTCCTCACAAAGGAGGCTGAACACAAGCTCTGTTTGACCAGCACTGCATCACTTGAATAAGTGGAAAGTCCAGCAACCAATGGGAAAGGGAACTGGAAGAATGTAATTTCCCAGAGTGTCAATCTGTGGCGAAGATGCCCCTCTGATGTTCATTTCCTAAGCCTCTCTTTTCTGTGAGCAGAAATGTGCCCATTCAGCATCCTGCAAAATACAGTCCTACCTCCAAGATAGTGGGAAAGTGGAAATGTCCTCTGCACCAGTGCCAATGCAGCTGCTGGAACAAAAGTCAGATTTCGGGGTGAGGTCAGGCATCCTGGTCCCGTTCGACTCATATTTGCTCGGGGAGCTAAAAGGCAAGTCTGCCACAGGAAGAGGAGGTGAGGCAGGATCTGAAAATTTTTCTGTTTGAAACAGCAAACAGGATGAGGGAGGTAGGACGATGAGGGTAACAAAATAACAAGACAATGAATTCATTAATTAAATGCTTTATTATAATGAAAATAATTATAATGATAATAATAATGATGACGATAATGATGATATTTGTAAAGCGCTATGTGCCAGGTACTGGTCTAAGAGCTGGGTTGGAGACAAAGTAATAAGGTTGGACACGGTCCCTGTCCCACATGGAGCTCACAGTCTTAATCCTCATTTTACAAAATGAGGTAACTGAGGCACAGAAAAGTTAAATGACTTTTCCACAGCAGACAAGTGGCAGAGCCAGGATTAGAGCCTAGGTCCTTCTGCCTCCCAGGCCCATGTTCTATCCACTTTTTCTCACCGGTGTTAATTAGGATCATTTTAATCACTGGTGAACATGAACAGAACTACTGTTTTGTTTTTAGGTCTTAATTATGCAGAAAGGATGGGATGGAGATAAGGGCAGGCACAGGAAACCATGGCTCAGGAGTCATAAGTGTGGCTCAGTGGAAAGAGCACGGGCTTTGGAGTCAGGGCTCAGGAGTTCGAATCCCAGCTCTGCCACTTGTCGGCTGTGTGACTGTGGGCAAGTCACTTAACTTCTCTGGGCCTCAGTTCCCTCATCTGTAAAATGGGGATTAAGATTGTGAGCCCCACGTGGGACAACCTGATTCCCCTATGTCTACCCCAGCGCTTAGAACAGTGCTCGGCACATAGTAAGCGCTTAACAAATACCAACATTATTATTATTATTATTATTATAGCTGGTCTTCGTGGAACCAAATGTGACTCTCATATTGGCAGGGGAAGCCAGAGGGGAGGGAAGAGAGTCCTCAACATCAACACCTAGTGCCTCGAGCAGGGGTGGGTCCCAGGGGGAACACCTCGCAAAACATAGTGCTAAAAATAATGGTACCTGTTAAGGTCGCAATCTAAACTGGGGAGATTTACAGATTTTACAGATTCCCCACTTTACAGATGAGGAAACTGAGGTGTAGAGAAGTAAAAATGACTTGCCCAACGTCACACAGCATTCACACAGCCAGAGCCAGGATTAGAACTGTGTTTAGCCTTTAGGCCTTGGCGTGGGACTGCCACTACAACATACCCACTAGCCCCGGCAGGTGATGTGGAGTCACTGGCCTCCATCGGGTCCATCTCTGTCAGAGGCAGAACAATAATAATAATATTGTTGGTATTTGTTAAGCACTTACTAGGTGGAGAGCACTTTTCTAAGCACTGGGGTAGATACAGGGTAATCAGATCGTTCCACGTGAGGCTCATAGTCTTAATCCCCATTTTACAGATGAGGGAACTGAAGCACAGGGAGGTTAAGTGACTTGCCCACAGCCACACGGCTGACAGGTGGCAGAGGCGGGATTCGAACCCATGATCTCTGACTCCCAAGCCCGTGCTCTTTCCACTGAGCCACACTGCTTCCCTAAGGGAGAGAAAGAGAGAAGAGAGGCTGTAGGATACTGTGGCCTTCCGCTGAACAGGGATGGCCCTCAGAAGGCCCAGCCCTAATCCCCCATTTTAGGGTGCATGGAGGGCTAGCAGAGATCTGTCACCCGTCGCCGGGGACAGGTTCTTTCGGAATCGGCTGGGGAGAGAGAGAGAGAGAGAGGCTGGAAATGGAAAACCTGAGTTTTGTATAGAATTTATTCCGCGGGGCGGATTGAATTAATTATTTAGACGCGACAGTCGGCCTTCCCTTTTGGGGGAAATATGGTGTTAAAGCTTCCCCTTTGGGAGGAATTTGGTGTTAAAGCTTCCCTGATGGGAGGATTACACTAGTGTGTTACTCGAGTGTGGGCGGACACCAGGGCCCGCCCAGGAAGAGCTCATTAATGGTTTACTCACAACGTGGTGAGGCGGCTAGTTCCCACCATGTGCGCACCCACTTGGGAGGAATCCACTTAAACGTTCAATCTATTTATGCGCCGACCCCATTTAGGCCTTAGATTTACTTATGCGTTACACACTCGTGCGTTAAACTCACTTGCGCGTTACACTCGCTTGTACGCTTCCCACTTACGCACTAAACTCACATGTGCATTATACTCACTTACACATTGCCCGCTTATACACTAAGCTCACATATGCGTTACACTCATACATTACCCACTTAGGTATTTAACCCAGTTATGTGTTACACTCACCCGTCCCGCGACCCCGTCTCTGTGCGTTGTTCCTGGTGGCAGAATGGCGTCCGGTGCTCGGGACAGGGAGAGACACGTGGGTGGCCGTTGCTACCGCTGTGATCTTCCCAGAGAGACCCGAGCACCAGAGGCAACAGGTATTTATTACCTTTGGTTTGGGTGGTCCCCCTTCCTTCCTGTTCAATCTCCACCCCCTTCCCTTCCATACCTTATTGGGTGGGCACGGAGGTGAGGGACACCTATCTTCCTGTCCTGCCTCCTCTGGCCAGAGAGGTTACATCACTGATGGCATTTTGACCTTTGGGTAGCCAGTGCCCAGGTCCACCTTGGCACAAGATCCCGGGGCAGAATTGGACCCACCTCTCAGATCGCCCACCCTTTGCCATTCACACGAGGGTTTCCTCATGCCAGGCTGCCTGGGGAAGGAGCGCCGACCCTTCTCGGCGGAGACGAGGAGCCCTCCCCACCCTGGAGGGCTTGACAGTGCTTCAGAGCGGGGAGGGAAGAGGAAAACGGGGGACTGGGGATAGGAACTGGACCAGGTCTTGGACAACCATTATGGAGCCCAGAAACCACCCACCCCATCACCACAACTGAGCAGCATTGTCAGAACTTGCCATTGGCCATGGGGCAGGACGGGATGCAGTCCCGCCCCAGGCTGGGAAGAAGGAGAATACCAACCCCTGAGATCTCGCTATAGCCCCTCAAGCAATTAATTGCATTTATTGAGTGCTTACAGTGAGCAAAGCATCATGCTAAGCACTAGGGAGCGGACAATATAACAGTCAGTAGACATGTTCCATGTGCCACCTTAAATCTCCCCTCACCTTCTGAGTTGACTCTGCTGTCTTCCCATTCCTCTTAACGGGACCCCAACAGCTAAGATGTTGTATTGTACTTTCCCAAGAGCTTAGTACAGTGCTATGCACCCTTCCCCTCCCCTCAGCATTGTGCTCATTTGATTATGTTTTTATTACCCTATTTATTTTGTTAAAGAGGTGTACATCCCCTTGATTCTATTTATCATAATTAAGTAATCTTGTTTTTGTCCATCTCCCCCGATTAGACTGTAAGCCCATCAGTGGGCAGTGATTTTCTCTATCTGATGCCGAATTGTACATTCCAAGAGTTTAGTATAGTGCTCTGCACATAGTAAGCGCTCAATAAATACTATTGAATGAATGAATGAGTATGCACTCAATAAATACGATTAGAATGCAAGAAAGAGTGGAGCACTGGGAACTTGGGCACCCAGCTTCCCCTGCCCACAGCTCTCCAGCAGGCCAGGATGTAACCTGTTAGAGAAGCAGCGTGGCGCAGTGGAAAGAGCACGGGCTTTGGAGTCAGGGCTCATGAGTTTGAATCCCAGATCTGCCACCTGTCAGCTGTGTGACTGTGGGCAAGTCACTTAACTTCTCTGGGCCTCAGTTCCCTCATCTGTAAAATGGGGATTAAGACTGTGAGCCCCACGTGGGACAACCTGCTTCCCCTGTGTCTACCCCAGCGCTTAGAACAGTGCTCGGCACATAGTAAGCGCTTAACAAATACCAACATTATTATTATTATTATGTAACCATGCCACTCCTAGAGAAGCAGCGTGGCTCAGTGGAAAGAGCGTGGGCTTTGGAGTCAGGGCTCATGAGTTCGAATCCCAGCTCTGCCACTTGTCGGCTGTGTGACTGTGGGCAAGTCACTTAACTTCTCTGTGCCTCAGTTCCCTCATCTGTAAAATGGGGATGAAGACTGTGAGCCCCACGTGGGACAACCTGATTCCCCTATGTCTACCCCAGCGCTTAGAACAGTGCTCGGCACATAGTAAGCGCTTAACAAATACCAACATTATTATTAACCAGGAGCAACATGGCAAGGTGGATAAAGCACAGACCTCGGAGTCAGAAGGTCGTAGGTTCTAATCCTGGCTATGCCACCTGTCTGCTATGTGGCCTCGGGCCAGTCACTTCACTTCTCTGTGCTCCAGTTATCTCATCTGTGAAATGGGGATTGAGACTGTGACCCCCAAGTGGGACAGGGATTGTGTCCAACCCAATTCGCTTGGATCCCCTCCCAGCACCCAGTACAGTGTAAGCACATAGTAAGCACTTTACAAATACCACAGTTATTATTATTATTATACTCAATTCATTCAGTTGTATTTATTGAGTGCTTACTGTATGCAGAGCACTGTTCTAAGTGCTTGGGAAGTACAACTCAGCAACAAATAAAGACAATCCCTGCCCACAATGGGCTCACAGTCTAGAAGGGGGGGAGACAGATATCAGAACAACAGGCATCAGTAGCATCATTATAAATAAAAATAATTATAGATATATACACATCATTAATAAAAATAAATAGAATTACAATTATAAATATGTGCATTTATTCACAAGTGCTGTGAGGCGGGGAGGGAGGGTAGAGCAAAGGGAGTGAGTAGGGGCGATGGGGAGGAGAGGGGGAGCAGAGGAAAAGGGGGGCTTAATCTGGGAAGGCCTCCTGGAGGAGGTGAACTTTCAGTAGGGCTTTGAAGGAGGGAAATGTGCTAGTTTGGTGGATTTGAGGAGGGAGGGCATTCCAGGCCAGCGGTGGGCCAGGAGTCAATGGTGGGACAGGTGAGAACGAGGTACAGTGAGAAGATTAGCACCAGAGGAGCAGAGTGTGAGGGCTGGGCTGTAGAAGGAGAGAAGGGAGGTGAGGTAAAAAGGGGCAAGATGATGTAGAGCTTTGAAGCCAACAGTGAGGAGCTTTTGCTTGATAAGGAGGTTGACAGACAACCACTGGAGATTTTGAAGTGGGGGGTGACATGCCCAGAATGTTTCTGTACAAAGATAATCTGGGCAGCAGAGTGAAGTATAGACTGAAGCAGGGAGAGACAAGAGGTTGGAAGATCAGAAAGGTGCTGCTGTCTTGAATCTCTGGGGCAAGCAGAAGGGCAGTAAGAGGCGGGGAACAGAGGGAAGAAAGGAGTGTGGAGGGAAGAGACTAACTTCTTCCAGGGCCAGTCTTATCATGCTTGCCCCTCTGTTCCCCTCCCTTTCCTTCCTTCCACTCCATTTTCCTCCTCTCCCATTCTATTCTCTTCCTTCTGCTCCTCTTTCTTCCTGCCTCTTCCCTTCCCTCCCCTCCTTAGCTGACAGCAAGCAGTAACCGTTGCTATGAAGCATCTGCGTGGCTCAGTGACTTCATCACATTACACTGTGCAGAACACGATATAATGTCTTATTGGGGCCCCATAAAACTGAGAATCCCTGGATTCTTGGGATTGGCAGTTAATCTGGCCGAGCCACTGAAGAGCAGGTGTTAGACTCCCAGTTAAGAATTGAGAAGCAGCATAGCCTAGTGGGTAGAGTAAGAGACAGCCCCTGCCGTTTGACGGGCTTACAGTCTAATCGGGGGAGACAGACAAGAACAATGGCAATAAATAGCATCAAGGGGATGTACATCTCATTAACTGACTGTACAAGGTACAAATCCAAGTGAAAGAGCAATGCCAAAGGGAGTGGTAGAGGAGGAAATGAGGGCTTAGTTGGGGAAGGCCTCTTGGAGGAGATCTGATTTTAATAAGGCTTTAAAGATGGCAAGGCTATGAAGGGGACGTATTTATATACCACCACTAATATGTACTATACTATGCATACATATCCCGACTCTGCCCCTTGTCAGCTGTGTGACTGTGGGCAAGTCACTTCACTTCTCTGTGCCTCAGTTCCCTCATCTGTAAAATGGGGGTGAAGATTGTGAGCCTCACGTGGGACAACCCCATTCCCCTGTATCTCCCCCAGCGCTTAGAACAGTGCTCTGCACGTAGTAAGCGCTTAACAGATACCAACAGTATTATTATTATTATATACTACTTCCACTGCATGTATATGTATGCACTCTATGTAAAAATTCAAAGACATCACTGTAATAATAATAATGTTGGTATTTGTTAAGCGCTTACTATGTGCCGAGCACTGTTCTAAGCGCTGGGGTAGACACAAGGGAATCAGGTTGTCCCACGTGGGGCTCACAGTCTTAATCCCCATTTTACAGATGAGGGAACTGAGGCCCAGAGAAGTTAAGTGACTTGCCCAAAGTCACACAGCTGGCAAGTGGCAGAGCGGGGGTTCGAACCCATGACGTCTCACTCCAAAGCCCGTGCTCTTTCCAGTGAGCCACGCACTGTCTATGAAGTTCACCTATGCCTGCATGTACAGCTAACAAAATCACTGTGGTATACATAGTCCCAGCCTCAGTGTGCCCACTCAGAGCTGGTGTTGTGCTGATACTGTTTTCTCCTTTGCTTCCTTGTTTCTCTTTCCACAAGAAGCTTTTGGTCAAGGATAGCTGAATACTCCCTTTTTTATGATCCTGAGCCATGGAGGTCTGTCCTCAGCAACTGACTCCCAGTTTTCAACTGGGATCGATCAATCAGTCGATCAATCAGTGGTGTTTATTGAACAGTTGCTGTGTGCAGAGTAAAAATAATAATAATGAAACTTGTACAGTGCTTACTATGTGTGAAGCACTGTTCTAAACGCTGGGGTAGATACAAGTTAATCAGGTTGGACATAGTCCCTGTCCCACAGTGTTCATCCCCATTTTACAGATGAGGTAACTGAGGCCCAGAGAAGTGAATTGACTTGCCCCAGGAGACAACTGTCACAGAGCAGACAAGTGGTGGAGCCGGAATTAAAATCCAGGTTCTTTCTGACTCGAAGCCCGGCCTCTATATACTAAGCAACAGTACTGTGCTAAGCACTAGGGAGACTATATCAGAATTCGTAGATGATTTCCCTGACCACAGTGAGTTTACAGTCTAGAGGGGTAGACGGACAGAATTAAATTACAGGTATGTATCTAAATGCTATGGGGCTGAGGGTGGTGTGAAAAACAAGTGCTTAAAAGGTACGATTAAAAATGCATTGGTGACACAGAAGGGAGAGGGAGTAGAGGAAATGAATAGAATTCTAATCCTGGCTCTGTCACTTGTCTGCTGTGTGACCCTGGTCAAGTCACTTCACTTCTCTACCTCAGTGACCTCATCTGCAAAATGGGGATTAAGACCATGTGCTCTATTTGGTACAGGGACTGTGTCCAACTCAATTACCTTGTGTCTACCCCAGTGCTTAGAACAGTGCCTGGCACATACTAAGCACTCAAAAAATTCCACAACTATTATTATTAATATTATTAGAGGAAGATCTCCTGGAGGAAGTGTGATTTTAACAAAGCTTTGAAGATGGGGAGAGTGGTCAGTGGACAGTAGAAGTGCATTTGCCATTTTAAATAAAAATGCAATCCCATTTGGGCAGATTAGGCCTGGAATAGACCTCCTGGGTCACCCTACCTGACTAGATAAGTGAGAACCCATCCTATTTTAGAAGGTCTCCATGGAAGGGGACTGGCTCATCTTGGTAGTGATTCATCCATTTAAAAAATGTTCTTTTTTAAAGAAAGAGACTGTCCTGCCTCTGCTCTCCCCATACAAAGAATACAGGGTGAAGGAATTTTTCTATGTATTTAGGCAAATGAACAAGCTCAGGTGTTCAGATATTCCTCCACACACTTATATGTAGGAAAGGACTAATTGAGACCTGGAAAATTATTGGATTCTTGGCTCCCCCCTTTTGTGATGTACCTATTTGTACATTCCAAGCGCTTAGTACAGTGCTCTGCACATAGTAAGTGCTCAATAAATACTATTGAATGAGTGAATAAATGAATGAATGAATGATCATTTGTTATATAGAAAGGGGAGGGAGTTCCAAGCCAGAGGGAGGACATGGGCAAAGCATCAGCAGAAAAATAAACGAGATTGAGATAAGGGGATGCAGCATTCCTATCATAATTCATTCATTCATTGGAAAGTACAATTCTATCAACAGATAAAGACGATCCCTCCCCGACAACGGGCTCACAGTCTAGAAAGGGGAGACGGGCAACTTCTGGCTCCAATTGTAAGCTCATCCTTCCGTCCTCCAGTTTCATGGGACATCATGATGGGGCCACATGGCCTGGAGATGAAGTTCTCTCCTAGGAGGGCTGCCCCTGCCTCACCTGCCTCCTGGTCTGTGTGTTCCTGCCCATTCATTCAATTCCCTGGGGAAGGCTGATAATATCCTGGTACCTGGAGTTCACACTGAGTCTCAGGCACACTGAAGGTATCCAACAATTGGATTATTCATTCATTCATTCAATCGTATTTATTGAGTGCTTACTGTGTGCAGAGCACTGTACAGAATAGAAAGCTATGGCTCACTCTCTCAATCATCTTAATAATAGTTAACAAGTATAACAATACTTAACAAGTGCCTAACAAATACTCTTGGTTGATTGAATTTGCTCATCTCTAGACTGTAAACTTCTTGTACGCAGAGAATGTGTCTGTTTATTGTTACACTGTACCTTCCCAAGTGCTTGGTACAGTGATCTGCACACAGTAAGAGCTCAGTAAATGGGATTGACTGACTGACATTCTCAAATACTTCTCAAAACGGTCTCCAGGTTGGTAGGACTTGCTATGCCTCCCTCCCTTCACAGGAGCGAAGATTTCTCTCATATTCATAGGACAGTTCTGGATCCAAAGAAGCAGAGTGGCTTAGTGGATAGACCATGGGCCTGGGAGTCAGAAGGACCTGGGTTCTAATCCTGACTCAGCCACGTATCTGTTGTGTGACCTTGGGCAAGTCATATCCCTTCTCTGGGCCTCAATCACCTCATCTGTAAAATAGAGATTAATACTGTGAGCCCCATGTGGGACAGGGAATGTGTTCAGCTTGATTAACTTGTATCTACCCCAGGGTTTAGAACAGTGCTTGGCACATAGTAAGTGCTTAAGTACTATTATTATTATTAAACCTCAGCTTCCGACCTCTTTACTAGAGCTGCCCTGCTTGGCCCCTGTGATTGGTATTTTGTATATTTTTAAATTGTACTTATTAAGCTGGGTGACTCAAAGAAGGTGTTCTAACCTAAAAGAAAGTCTGTATGTTGCTCTTAGAACTGAGAACAGTGAACATCAATTAAAGCTTGCTCTTGGGATGAATGTGTTAAGGGTAAACTGGGAAGCAAAATCATTTAGGGCCAGGTCGGGAGGGGGGTTGGAGCTTTGGGAAGGTCTATGGGGGTGCAGCAGAGAATAACAGGGGATCAATGAGTGATAAAGGTAACACTCATTGCTTTTTGAGGCTTAAATGCCCTATAGTTTTGTTTTTGTGTGCTGTTTTGAAGAGATGATTTTGGTATTTGGTTTTAAAACTCCACTTAAAATCACTTCAGAGAAGATACCAGAGGTGAGAAGCAGAGGCCAGAGAAAGCTTCCTACAGATCTAGTGGGTTTAACTGGACCCATTGGAGAAACAGGGCTTCTCTCACACACTGCTCCACCAAACTGTTAGGTCCTTGAGAGCAGGGATAGTTCTTTCCCAGCGATTTAGTGCAGTGCTCTCCCAAGAGGTTTAGCACTCAATAAAAGCCATTGATTGATTGACTAACTGACTGAAACCAAAGGGAGGTCAGGAAGAGGAACTGGACCTTTACTATAATAATGGAATGCCCTCCCTCCTCACATCCACCAAACTCTCTTCCTTTCTTCAAAGCCCTACTGAAAGCTCACCTCCTCCAGGAGGCCTTCCCAGACTGAGCCCTCCTTTTCCCTCTGCTCCTCCTCCCATCCCCATTGCCCTTACTCCCTCCCTCTGCTCTCCCCCCTTCCCCTCCCCACAGCACTTGTGCCTGTTTGTATATATTATTTTTACTCTATTTTGTTAATGATGTGTGTATATCTATGATTCTATTTATCCTGATGGTATTGACGCCTTCTTGTTTTGTTTTGTTGTCTGTCTCCCCCGTTTAGACTGTGAGCCAGTTGTTGGGCAGGGATTGTCTCTATCTGTTGCCGAATTGTACATTGCAAGTGCTTAGTACAGTGCTCTGCACAGAGTAAGCATTCAATAAATACGATAGAATGAATGAATGAATGAACATCTCTCTCATCTGTTTTATTTTTTTAGATCTTGAACAAATAAATTAAAAAAAACAAAAAACACACTCACAGAACTCTTCGCCTTGATAATCTGTTGAGATTAAACCAGAATAGAGGGTTATGCAAATCATCACTAAACTTTAAATTTTACTTGAAAGTTTGATATATGGCACGAACTAACTCACTCTGCAAAGGCTACAAGAAGCACTCCCCTAAGAAAATAAATTGTCTTTAGTCAGTGATGCAGTTGAGTTGCTTAAACCCCTTAATGAAGCTTTTTAATATTAATATGGCACTTCCCATATAAATGTTTTTCAAAGAGCAAAAGGATCTTGTCAAAGCTAAGGAGAAGGTCTGTGTCTGCTGCCTTTCTCCAGTTAAAAGTTGGCTCTTGTTTTGAAAGAGAAGAATACAACAAAGTCCTTCCGTTTCAGTCCCTGGTAAAATTGAGCCTAATCAATTTCAAGCTGCAGTGCTTTCAACATCATGTCCGGGCTGGGGAATTTTAACTCCCTTGAGCCGAGGTGTCCGTGCATTCACAGAAGGCTTCCACACTTGTGCAGAGGGAGAGAGGGAGCCTCAAGGTAGCTTTTAGGCAGTGAAAGGGTAAAATTTCCCTTTTTGGCATATGATGATGGTGTATGGACTTTGGGCAATTAGCAGGTGTTTGTTTTTAACTCTGATAAAAATTGAAATCTAAAACTTTCGAGAACTGTTGGTTTCATGTTAGCCTTTCTGTTTATGACTCCCTCGATTACATTTTTTATGGTATTTGTTAAGCGCTCGCTATGTGCCAGGGACTGTATTAAGTGCTGATAGACACTAATCAGGATGGACACAGTCCCAGTCCCACGTGGAGCTCACAGTGGTAATCCTCATTTTACAGATGAGGGTACTGAGGCACAGAGAAGTTAAATGACTGGCCCAATGTCGCACGACCTCAGCAGACAAGTGGTGGAGCTGAGATTACATCTCCGAAATAAACGTTTCTTTGGCGGTGTTATTCCCGTACCCTATTTGCGAATAACTCAAGGGGTTAAACAGACTTTGGACACCCCTGCTCTCTGCTGGCACATATAGGGAGACTCGTGTGGGCCAAGTGTTGGATTCCAGCATCAATCAAAAACCACCAGTAGCCAAACATCAGTGCTGCGGGTGAAGGCTCTCAGCTGGAGTGAAAAGAATGATGAAAGTCACCCGAGAGATTGACCCCAAGTGCCATTTCCCCAAGGAAACTCCAGACTCTTCATAGAGAGGAAAATCCCCCTCCAATATTTGGGAGTTATGTAAAAAACCCTGACCCACTCAGATATCCCATTCTAAATCCATGTTGATTCAACTGACAGTGGATTCCATTTTTAAGGTTTCTTTTTCCTGATGCATCTATCACCAGCCCCGTCCACTTCCAGATTATAAGAAGCTTGTAGGCCAGAGACTATGTCTTATTATCAACTCAGGTATTTTTCCCTAGTGCCTAACATAATGCTTTGTGAACAGTAGAGGTATAGTAATAATAATGATATATCTAAATTAAATATTCAGTAAACACTTTGAATTAAATAACCAAAGCACAACTTCTTTTAATTTTCATTTTGGGGTCTTGGAAATTTAACCTTAATTTTTTAAAAAAACTACTTTGGGGAAGAATTTGGATTAAATCACACAGAACCCTAAAATATCAAGCTCTATGTCTTGTCAAAATTCAGACCTGCCACTGATTTTTCCTGTGATTTTTAGCCATATAATTATTGAGCACCTCTGTTTTCCCACCCTAAAGTGGAAATGCCAATGCTGCATTATTACAGTACTATTTTATCTCAAAGAGATGAGATTGATTGGAACTAGTAAATCTTAGAAATACCAAACTGTAGCACTGTAGCACATATTTATTTAAATTTGACTGGAAGATTCCTTATTCCTGTATGGCACCCTAGCAAAATGCTTGATTGAACAGTCTGGGAAGATTGTGGAACAAAATGTTTTACTACAATCTTTCATCTGGGAAAAAAAAAACAACTGTGTGAGTATTTCCTAGACAGACCAACCCAAAGAAGTGAGAATGTTTCCCATTTTTGAGGCCCTCCAGAGAATGGGATTCCACGCTTTTTTTTTTCCTCTTGAATATATCAACTTCTCAGAAAACAACTTAAATCAAGTAAAGGCAGCATGGTCTAGTGACAAATCAATTAAAAGTGATGCACCCTAATGGATAGAGCATGGGCCTGGGAGTCAGAAGGAACTTTCTAATCCCAGCTCTGCCACTTTACTGCTGTGTGACCTTGGTCAAATCACTTAACTTCTCTGTGCCTCACTTATCTCATCTGTAAAGTGGGGATTGACTGTGAGCCCCATGTGGGATACGGACCATATCCAACCTGATTAACTTGTACCTACCCCAGTGCCTGGAACATAGTAAACACTTAACAAATACCATATTAAAAAAGAGGGTACAGGACTGGATTTTAATACCAGCTCTACCTCTGGCCTGCTGTGTAACCTTCAGCAAGTCACTTAAACCTCTCTGAACCTCAGTTTCCTTATCTGTAAATGGGCTCCCTCTCAGGGTTGCGAACAGAGTTTCCATAGTAACTCTACTAGTTACCAGTACTCTCCTAGTCTCGACTATGGGAGGGAGAGTCAATAATAATAATAATGATAATATTGGTATTTGTTAAGCGCTTACTACGTGCAGAGCACTGTTCTAAGCGCTGGGATAGACACAGGGGAATCAGGTTGTCCCACGTGGGGCTCACAGTCTTAATCCCCATTTTACAGATGAGGGAAATGAGGCACAGAGAAGTTAAGTGACTCGCCCACAGTCACACAGCTGACAAGTGGCAGAGCTGGAATTCGAACTCATGACCCCTGACTCCAAAGCCCGTGCTCTTTCCACTGAGCCAAGCTGGGGGTTACGCAGAGTCCATTCCTAGCTTGGGCAGTGGCTAGCAAGTGGAAGGCAACCTGCCACAAGTCAAAACTCACTTGTCCTGGGCAGCAGCGGTATGGGAGGGAGCCAAGGGTGGAGACTCATGTTTACACCTCAGTAGGAGGCAATGCTAAACCATCTCTGTATTTTTACCAAGAAAACTATGGATACACTACCAGAACGATTGCAGATGGAGGTGGGGTGTTTTGGGAGAGATGTGTCCATGGCATCGCTATGGGTTGGAGACAACTCAACCTCACAAGATAAGACCTTTTCCCTTCACCTCCCCTCAGCCAAGCCCCCTTTTCCCCACCTTTCCCTCTGCTCCTCCCCCTCTCCCTTCCCCTCCCCTCAGCATTATGCTCGACCGCTCATTTGAATATATTTTTATTACCCTATTCATTTTGTTAATGAGATGTACATCCCCTTGATTCTATTTATTGCTATTGTTTTTGTCTGTCTCCCCTGATTAGACTATAAGCCCGTCAGTGGGCAGGGACTGACTCTATCTGTTGCCGATTTGTACATTCCAAGCGCTTAGTACAGTGCTCTGCGCATAGTAAGCACTCAATAAATACGATCGAATGAACTTCATTTCCCTATCTTTCAAAGTGTGAGCCCTGTATAGAACAGGGTATTGTCCCTAATCTGAGTATCCTGTACCTACCCTCAACACTTAGCTCAGTGCTTTAGAAAATAATAGGAACTTAAAAATACCATGTTCATTATTATATTATCAATCACTGAGCACTTACTGTGCACAGAACACTGTACTAAGTACTTGAGATAGTGCAGTATTCCAAAACTGATAGACAAGTTCCCTGTCCACAAGGAACTTACAGTAAAGAGGAGGAGACAGATATTAAAATAAATTACAGATATGTACATTTGTGCTGTAGGGCTGAGGATGGGGTGAATATTAGGACTCTCTCTAAAGGAAAAATATCTACATAAGTACTGTGGGGTTGGGAGTGGGGCAAATATCAAGCGATTATCGGTATAGATCTAAGTAATAGATCTAAGATAATAATAGATCTAAGTAATGCAGAGGGAGGCAAATATGGGAAATGGGAAAAGAAGCGGCAGAGCCTAATGGAAAGAACAAGGGCCTGGTAGTCAGAGGACCTGGGTTTTAATCCCAGCTCTACTATATACCTGCTGTGTGACTTGGGCAAGTCACTTTACTGTGCCTCAGTTTCCTCATCCACAAAATGTGGATTCAATAGCTGTCCTCAATCAATAGTATTTATTGGGTGCTTGCCATGTGCAGAGCACTGTACTAAATGCTTAGTGTCTGGAGATGCATTTGGAGGTGGGCAGGAGAATCAAGAATCATCCCGGTATGGATTCTGCTAACAGCACAGGTCATTCGGCTCTCCCCACACTCTCTTTCCAGATTCCCTCAATTTCACCCAAAAGGGTCACTCAAGGAGAAGGAGGAGAGGGTAGGTAGCACGCCCCAAAGCCAACGGATAACAGAGGGTCACTTGGACCTGAAGGAGGAGATCCATTCTTTCGTGCTGAAAATTAAATGCTCAAGAGATTTTCCTTCATCTCCCTTGCTGGATCTAAAATAGAAAAGACAAGATAGGGTAAAAAGTAAGATGTGGCTATCTTCTCTATGTGGTTAAAGTCAAACACTCTAAGATTATGATTACAGCTTGGATTTAGAGTGCCTTTCTTCGCCCAAACTCAACGTGCTTTCTCATCGTGAGCTATGAGGCAGGGAGGGGCAGGTATCTTATCCCCGTTTGAATGAATAAGAATTGGAGTACAGAGAGTTTAAGAGCTTTACCCACTTGGTCACACAGTAATAAGTAGCCAGTCCTAACCAGAAGCTGGGTTTCCTGACTCTTGCTCAGAGCTCCCGAAACAACCAAGCTGATAAGCTCTCATTCCCCAACTCTTCTTCAGACCAGTGTACAATTTTTAAGGTTTTTTTCATTTGAGAAAAGGGAAGTTCTCATTAGGAATTCTGTGACAGAAGTTAGACTGTCAAGGGAGAGAGAGATCTCAACCTAGAAGGTTAAAAAAATTACAGACATAAGCAACAGGATGTTTGAGTTATAGTCCATGTCTGATGCTGATTCACTGGAAAACCTTTCAGGGTCATAATGGTCTGAATCCTAGGTATCTACCATGGGTGAAAGAGCAGTAGAAGTTATTCATGTGCATGGCCAGACAGTTGTATTAAAGTTGATTCCTGAGTATAGATAATAAGCCTGGAAAGAAGGGCATTGCATATTACTGTCTTGATGGTTTTGAAATTATTATTTATCACTGTCTGCCTTTAGTCCAGCATGGCCTACTGGAAAGAAATCACAATGGGAGTCAGAAGACCAAAATTCTAGTCCTAATTCAGCTATTGGTCAACTGTATGACTTTGGACAACTCACTTTACCACTCTGGGCCTCAGTTTCTTCATTTCTAAACTGGAGTTAATACCCTGTCAGCAGGGTCTAGTTGAAAGAGCATGGGCCTGGGAGGCAGAGAACTAGGATTCTAACCCCAGTTCTGCCATCTACATGCTGTGTGACCTTGAACAAGTCTCTTCTCTATTCCTTAGTTTCCTCAGCTGTAAAATGCAATGCTTGTTTATCCTCATACTTAGGCTGTGAATCCCATGTGGGACAGAGACTGTGTCTGACCTGATCAATCAAGCAATCAATCAGTCAATGCATTTATCGAGCACTTTCTGTGTGCACAACATGTATGAAGCGCTTGAAAGAATACAATATAACTTGCTTACAGTCTAGAGGGATTATCTTGGATCTACCCCCAAGATTTAGAACAGTGCTTGTCACACAGTCATCTTATAATAAATACTACAGTCATTATCGTTATTATTATTACTATTGTTATTGTTACTGTTATTATCAGGGACTGTGTGCAGCCTGATAATCTCACATCTACCTTAATGCTAAGCATACACAAAATAAGTAATATACTTGAAAATGTACTTTAAAAAATATTTTGAAAATAATTAAATGAGAAGCAACAATGCCTAGTAGAAAGGAGCACCAGACTCTGAGTTCCAATCCCGGCTCTGCCGAGTGCTTGCTAGGTGACCCTGGGCAAGTCACTTCACTTCTCTGTACCTCCCTTTCCCTTTTTCCCTTCTACTTAGACTGTGAGTGCCATGTGGGACAGGGACCGTGTCCAACCTGATTAACTTCTATCTACCCCCATGCTTGCACATAGTAAGCATCTAAGTACCATAATTATCATTATTATTACTTAATCAATCCCACTATGCTCAGGGAACCTGTGAAGTAGATTGGTAGTCCAATCCCCATTTTACAGATGTAAAATCAAGGATCAGAATGGCTGTCCCTGGCTCTCTAGGTTACACATCACATAGAAGGCTCTGAATCGGAATGCACCATCTCCAAGTGCATATCTGTTCTTGGCTGTTCTCTCCCTTCATGCCTGCAACCTCTGAAAGAGAGATTTCAGCCTAACTATACTTGCTGCAAAGTTGAGAAGCCTTTATCATCTAAATATGATGGCGAAGTATCTCCAGACGTGAACTCTATGATGGATTTTCTATAGTTGAGGGTGATCAGAAGCAGCTGATGACACATTTGGAAAGTTGTTACTTCCGATCAGTTTCCCTCACGGCAGGCAGAAGCTGTTAGCACAATCGGCATTTGTACTTTAGGACTTTTTAATGACTTTAGGACTGACTCAGATCATTACGGTGATTTCCAATGCTTCAAACAGATCTCAAAACAATGACATTAGAGCATGTGGCTTAACGGGCAGTTCAAAGTACCCTGGGCCCCCAAGACCAGCCAGTGCTCAACATTGTTGTGAGTGAAGTCAAATAAGATAAAACCAGGGGCATCCGATTTATTACCCAGTTGCTCAGGACCCCATTCTTTGAGTTTAGGGGTTAAAAATCTTCCCAGGCTGTCCAGTTTCTCCTGCAGGCCTCTGCTTCACACCCTCCCCTCCTGAAACTCACCCGAGCACTCACAAGAGCACTCACAAGTCAGCATTAGTTGGCTTGGGGCCTTCAGGACTCGTGAGGATTCTCTCCCTCTCATGAATCCATCACCTTCAGAGTACAGCTAACCCAGGCCCCAAATGGACAGCCCTAGCCAAATGATTCTAGTCACTGACCAATTGAATCAAATGTGATCTGGATGCCCTGGCGACCAGTCCAGATGCCCAAGTATGCCAAACAATTTTAGAGCTGGCCTGGAAAGCCCTACCTCCTCATTTCAGACAGAATATTGCTCTCCCCCAATTCAAAACCTTATTGAAGATATATCTCCTCCAAGAAGTCTTCCCTGACTAAGCCTTCCTCTCCTCTTCTCCCACTCCCTTATGCGCCACTCTCACTTGCTCCTTCATTCATCCTCCCTCCCAACCACAGAGCGCATATATATATATCTGTATTTTATTTATTGATTCATCTATTTATTTATTTTAATATCTTTCTCCCCCTCAAGACTGTATGCTTGTTGTGGGCAGGAATGTATCTGTTTGTTGTTATATTGTCCTCCCTCAAGCATTTAGTACAGTGATTTGCACAAAGTGCTCAATAAATACTATTATACTATACTATAAATACTATGAAGGGGTCTTGTCTTAAGCTGTCGAATCATCTCCTACCCATAGCGGCACCTTGGACACATCTCTCCCAGAATGCCCCACCTCCATCTGCAATCATTCTGGTAGTGTATCCGTAGAGATTTCTTGGTAAAAATACGGAATTGGTTTGCCATTGCCTCCTTCTGTGCAATAAAGCTGAGTCTCGGCCCTCGACTCTCTCCCATTCCTATCTCTAGCGGCCCAGCACAGGGACATCTTGACTTGTAGCAGATTGCCTTCCCCTCGCTAGCCATTGGCCAAGCTAGGAATGGAATGGGTAAGCCCCTGCTTGACTCTCTCTCTCGAAGTCGAGACTGGTAGAGTACTGGAAACTCTCCAGGTGCAGCACTGAGAGGGTGAAATGCTTGGGTGGATACAAGCAAGTTGGGTTGGACAAGACTCTAAGGAGGAAATTAATGACTTATTTTTTCCTCTGAACATATAGGTTGGAAGTGTACATGGAGCTGCTAATGCCAATTTTATAACTTCTTAGAGTAAATCTCCAAGTCATGAGACTACAAACATTCTATGGAGAATTAGGGAGGAGTGTCTTAAAGTAAATAGAATCCTTTTTGCCCACTCCTCTTTCTAGCTATATTAGGAAGGTCACTGCTAATCTAGGTTTCTTGGTGAATTAAATTTATTAAATCACTATTCCAATAAATAAACAGAAGTAATTGTCCTTACTCCAAGACCTCAAAGCGCTTACTGCCTAGGAGCAAGGTGTAGTGGATTCAGCACAGGCCTGAGAGTCAGAAGGTCATGGGTTCTGATCCCTACCCCACCACATGTCTGCTGTGTGACTTTAGGTAAATCACTTCACTTCTCTGTGCCCCAGTTATCTCATCTGTAAAACTGGAATTGAGACTGGGACTATGTCCAACCCAATTTTCTTGTATCCATCCCAGAATTTAGTACAGTGCCTGGCACATAGTAAGCACTTAACAAATACCATTATTATTATTATTGGTCTTTGAGTTGGCCAAATTCAGGGAAGCAGATGTTGATTGTATTCAAAACTGACAGGGAAACAGGCTGACAGCCCCAACTACCTGTGGCTTTTGCCAGTCACCTGACTCCCCTCAAGGGCCTCTCAGCATTGGTATAATGACATTGACTAAAATTGCACTGAATGTTTGGATTTGTCTTATGCCATCGAGTCGTCTCTGACCCATAGCAACACCATGACACATCTCTCCCAGGACGCCCACCTCCATCTGCAGTTGTTCTGGTAGAGTAGCCATAGAGTTTTCTTGGTAAAAATATGGAAGTGGCTTATCATTGCCTCCTTCTGCACAGTAAACTTGAGTCTCCACCCAAACTTCAATTCTCTCCCCTTCCTCTGCTGCCCAGCACAGAGATGTCTTGACTTGTAGCAGATTGTCTTCCACTCGCTAGCCACTGGCCAAGCAAGGAATGGAATGGGTAGAGAAGCAGTGTGGCTCAGTGGCAAGGGCCCGGGTTTGGGAGTCAGAGGTCATGGGTTCAAATCCCGGTTCAGCCGCTTTCCAGCTGTGTGACTTTGGGCAAGTTACTTCACTTCTCTGTGCCTCAGTTACCTCATCTGTAAAATGGGGATGAAGACTAAGCCCGCCGTGGGACAACCTGATTACCTTGTATCCCCCCCAGAGCTTAGAACAGTGCTTTGCACATAGTAAGTGCTTAACAAATGCCATAATTATCATTATTATGCCTCTGCTGGACTCTCCCTCCCATAGTCGAGACAAGTAGAGTACTGGAAACGCTCCAGGTGTGACCCTGAGGTACAATGAAAAGAAAAAAACTAGTTCCCTGCAAGCAAGGAACTTAAACTCAATGCAGGATGATGGCATAAAAAGCTTTACAAATAATCAGAAAAAATAATTGAATGTATAGGTGAATGTATATGGTCAAAGGCTGAGGATGAGACTACCTAAGTCTATAAGTAGTAGAGGTGTCTGATAATACTGTACAGCTCAAAGGATTGGAAATTAACCAGGGAAAGCTCTTTGGAGGGATTTTATGAAGACTGTGAAGGAGGGGAGAGCTGTGTTCTGTTGGATTTGTGTGAGAGGGACTTCTAGCCCTGAGGAACAGAAAATTGGGGAACTTGGGAGCAAAGTACAATTAGAAGATTTGGTAGGCCTATGCCTCCCAGGCCTAGGAGGTTTTTTTGTTTGCTTTTTTAATGGTATTTGTTAAGGACTTACTATATGCAGGGCACTCTGCTAAGTGCTGGGGTAGATATAAGCTAATCAGGTTTGGCACAGCCCATATTCTACATGGACTTTACAGTTTTAATCCCCATTTTACAAATGAGGTAAATGAGGCACAGACAACTAAAGTGACTTGCCCACACTTGTGGGCAGACATGCAGCTGAACCAATATTAGAACCCTCTGACTCCCAGGCCTGTGCTCTTTCCAGTAGATCCAGTAGATCACGCTGCTCAATGTTGAGAAGGAGCATTCCTATCTCTAGCCAGAGATGAGTTTGAGGCTAGAACTTTAGTAATGCCTACTAGATTATAAGCTCATTTTGGGCAGGGAACATATCCGCTAACTCTGTTGTAGTTTACTCTCCCAAGCACTTTGTACAGTGTACTGCACATAGTAATTACTCAATAAATAATAATAATAATAATAATAATAGAAGTATTTAAGCCTTAGTGTGTGCCAGATACTGTTCTAAGCACTGGGACAGATATTAGCAAACTGTGTTGAACACAGTCCCTGTCCCATGTGGGGCTCACGGTCTCAATTCCCATTTTTCAGATGAGATAACTGAACCACAGAGAAGTGAAGTGAGTTGCCCAAGGTCACATAACAGACAAGTGGCAGAGCTAGGATTAGAACTCATCACCTCCTGACTCCCAGGCCGGGGCACTATCCACTGCACCTTGCTGCTTCTATCATTGATTGATTGATTGTGGAAAGAGCCTGGGCTGAGTCAAAGGGCCTGAGTTCAAATCCCAGCTCCACCTTTGTATACTGCGTGACTTTGGGCAAGTCACTTAACTTTTCTATGCTTCAATTTCCTCATCTCTAAGATGAGGATTCAATATCTGTTTCCCTCCTATGGAGACTGTGAGCCCAGTGTGAGACAGGGAGTGTATCAGACCTGATTAACTTGAATCTATACCAGTGCTTAGTTCAATGCTTGGCACACAGTAACCATTCAAAACACACTGTTTTTGTTATCATTATTATTCTCCATTGATTTCAATGCCATGAACCACCAAACAATACCATTTTAGGTGCTTAACAATGGCAATTTGGGAGAGAGAGAGAGAGGCAGACCTCTTTCCCCTCAGCACCAGAGACTCTCACTCCCAATCCTAGGCTGGGGTCCAGTGCAGCTAAAATCGCCAACACGGGCCAACCCCAGGATCTCAACCCCACCCAAGGCTATATCAAATCCTGACTCCTCCCAAACCAACTCCCAGTTACCCACTGATATAGGTCTGCTCTCCCCAGGTGCGGAACTGAAAGCCAAAAGGAGAGAAGGTCTTAGAAGGGAAGCTGGAGGAACCAGTCTCCAACCATCAGTCAGTCGTATTTATAATAATGTTGGTATTTGTTAAGCACTGGTTAACACTATGTGCAGAGCACTGTTCTAAGCATTGGGTAGATACAGGGTAATCAGGTTGTCCCACGTGAGGCTTACAGTTAATCCCCATTTTACAGAGGTCACTGAGGCACAGAGGAGTGAAGTGACTTGCCCACAGTCACACAGCTGACAAGTGGCAGGGCCAGGATTCGAATCCATGACCTCTGACTCCCGAGCCTGGGCTCTTTCCACTGAGCCATGCTGCTCCTCTAATTTATTGAGCACTTACTGTGTGCAGCTCCCTCCCCACCCTCTCAGGGTTGCACCTGGAGTTTCCAGTACTCTACTAGTCTCACCTATGGGAGGGAGAGTCGAGCAGAGCCATACCCATACCATTCCTAGCTTGGGCGGTGGCTAGAAAGTGGAAGGCAATCTGCTACAAGTCAAAACTCACCTGTGCTGGGCAGCAGCAGCAAGGGAGCGTGTCGAGGGCGGAGGCTCGAGTTTACTGTGTGGAAGAAGGCAATGGTAAAGCACTTCCGTATTTTGACCTAGAAAACTCTATGGATACGCTACCAGAACGATTGCAGATGGAGGTGGGACATTGTGGGAGATATATGTCCATGAGGTCACTATAGGTCGGAGGCAACTCAACAGCATAGACAGAACTGTATGCAAAGCACTATACTATGCGCTTGGGAGAGTACGATGGAAAAATATAACAGACACATTCCCTGCCCACAGTGAGCTTACAGTCTAGAAGGGGAGACAGATATTAATATAAATAAATAAAATTACAGATATGTATATAAGTGCTGTAGGGCTCGGGGGAATGAATAAAGGGAGCGAGTCAGGGTGACAGAGAAGGGAGTGGGAGAAGAGGAAAGGAGAGCTTAGGAAAGGAGGACCCTCTTGGAGAAGATGTGCCTTCAATAAAGCTTTGAAGAGGGGGAGAGTAATTGGCTATCAGATATGAGGAGGGAGGGCATTCCAGGTCAGAGGCAGGACGTGGGCTAGATGCCAGCAGTGAGATAGAGGAAACTGGGGTACAGTGAAAATGTTAGCATCAGAGGAGTGAAGTGTGTGGGTTGGGTTGCAGTAGGATAGTAGCAAGATGAGGTAGGAAGGGGCAAAGTGATTGACCCTGCTTCCTTGGTCATCTCGTTCTTTCAACCAGAGAGGGAGAGAGAGAGAGAGAGAGGGGCCCACACACTCATGAACACACAGACATCCCCATTCCATCCACTGTCTCTGAGGGGTGTGTGGCACTGCCAGAGAGGAGATCTCTAAGTTGCCCCATCTCTAGACTGTAAACTCGTTACCCCTCTAGACTGTAAGCTCATTGTAGGCAAGGAATGTGTATACCAAGCATTTTACGCTGTACTTTCCCAAGCCCTTAGTACTGTGCTCTGCCCAAGGTGAGCAGTCAATATATACAATTGATTGATTGATTAACTAGCTGTTCAGTCATGGGAGAGCAATGGAGAACAGTGAGGAGGGTGTCAGAAAGGGGACAATGGATTAAAAAGAGAATTGGGATTACTACCCATCAGGTACCTCCCCTCCCCAGTGAATTCCTGTTTGCAGATAGGCCAGAAACCCAGAAGAAAATGGACCCAAGAACAGGAAATCAAATGTTCTGCTGGTTGTACAACTTCGGTTTACAGCTGAAGCGGTCTCATAAATAGTGCAGTGGCAGGTGTAGTTACTCCAATTTATAGCTGGAGATGCTGACTGACTTATCCAGGGCCAGTTGTTGGCTGGAAAAACTTGCTGTGGGCAGGGAGCGTCACTGTTTATTGTTGTGTTGTACTTTCCCAAATGCTTAGTACAGTGCTCTGCATAAAGTAATAATAATCATAATAATTATTCTTATGGTATTTAAGCACTTACTATGTGCTGAGCACTGTTCTAAGCACTGGGGTATCTGTGGGGCTCACATTTTTTAATCCCCATTTTTCAGATGAAGTAACTGAGGCACAGAGAAGTTAAGTGACTTGCCCAAGGTCACACAGCAGATAAGTGGTGGGGTTGGGTTTAGAACCCACATCCTCTGGCTCCCAAGCCCGGAATCTTTCTACTTAGCCACGCTGTAAGCACTCAATAAATACAACTGAATGAATGAAAAGATTTGCAATACTGTAGGAGTACTCTCCACAGTTCTACAACAGATTAGGTCATTTCGCATTAATCAGGCGAAATCCTTCAATATGATACGATGAACAAGCAGTTTATAGCAGTTCCCGATGGTCTTCATAGTTTTAATTAGTAGGTCGCCCAGTCTTCCGACCTGGGGGAAGCACCAGGGAAGAGGGAGGCAGGACTTTCTGCGAAGCTGTGCAGAAGGAAGGGACTCAGGCTGACCGTGGACACACAGATCATGGAAGATGTGTGTTCAGGGGAGTGGACTGTTCACTAGGGATAAGCAATGAAATGAAATGAAAACGGTTTGTCCGGGTCCTTGGGAGGGACTGTACCCAGCCGGGCTGTTTCACTCATTCATTCAGTCATTCAATCATATTTATTAGGTGCTTGGAGTAGAGGCAAAAAAATTGAGAATGAGGATCAATGAGGAGGCTTGCTTGCTAACCTCCTCATTGATCCTCATTCTCAATTTTTTTACCTCTACCCCAATTTTCATGCATTTTTCATTCCTGAAATGCCCCCCACCATATCACAAGCTGCGCTGCATCTCTCTCCTCTTCAAAGATTTTCTTAAAAAGGCACCACCTCCAAGAGTCCTTTCCTGATTAAAACAATACGATTGAATGAATGAAGCTTCTCATCTTCCTCATCATGCCATCCCTCCAGCCATTTCAGCATCATATCCATTTTTCATTTACCTGCTCATTTGTGCCTGTCATTTATATCAGTCAATAGTATTTAATGAGTGCTTACTCTGTGCAGAATACTACACTAAGCGCTTGGGAGATTACCACTGAGTTAGTAGACATGATCCTTGCCCTTATAATCTAGTGATTAGACAGACAGACAGATAGACACTAAATTTCAGGTAGGGGGAAGTAACAGAGTTTAATGATATGTACATAAGTGGTGAGTACATAAGTGCTTAGGTGACATGGGAATTTCTGGAGTAACAGTATAGGAGGAAAGAGGGTGAGAGGTGAGAGAGAAATTAGGGAAACTCTCTTGGAAGAGATGTGATTTCAAGAGGTCTTTGAAAATGGGGGGAACTGGGATCTGCCAGAAGTGAAGGGGGAAGGAAGGAGGGAAAGCATGAGCAAAGCTGGCCATGGAAGAGAAGAGAATGAGGCAGGACAGATTTCATCAACAAAGGAAAATTCACCATTTTTTATAGTATTTGCTAAGCACTTATTATGTGCCAGGCACTGTACTAAGGAGTGGGGTAGATGCAAGGTAAGGAGCTTGGACACAGTCCCTGTCCCACATAGGGCTCAGTCTTATTCCTCATTTAACAGATGAGGTAACATAGGCACAGAGAAGTTAAGTGACTTGTCCAAGGCCACGCAGCAAACAAGTGGAGGGACCAGGACTAGAACCCAGGTCTCTCAGCCCCAGACCTGTGTTCTTTCCACTAAGCCATGCTGCTTCTCAAGCTCCTCAAAGGCAGGGATCACTCCAGTACCTTTACTCACAATGAGCCTCTCCATCTTTCATTGCTACATACTTCCCAAAAGTCCACAGATACAGTGATTTGTCTCAGGTGTGTTTCACCGTGTCTTCATCATTTGTCTTCCGCTAGGCCAACTGCAAGTCACATCAAGTCAGTTCAAGGTACAACAGCACCATGCAGCAGATAATTGTGACGTTTCCCTGATAATCGTGACGTTTCCCAGTTCTTATCCTGTCCTGCAGTAAAAATCACTTCTGTGCCAATAGACCGGCTGGGTTCCAGGACTCTATTAGTGTTAACCCTGTCTTACCATTTGACACTGAGTAAAGTTTGAGGAAGGGACTGAGAAAATTAGGCACGAAAACAGTCACAACTGGGCCAGATCCAGATTTCCCAGCCACAGAGAAGACTGCCTTTCTTCATCTCTTATCCTCCCGTTTCCCCAAAAATCCCAACATGTCAAAGGGCTCAAGCAGCATGACACAGATAAGCTGCATGGTGCAGTGGATAGATCATGGGCCTGGAAATCAGAAAGTTCCAATTCTGGCTCTGCCACTTGTCTACTGTGTGACCTTGAGCATGTTGCTTCACTTCTCTGGGCCTCAGTTATCACATCTGTAAAATGGGGATTGAGACTGTGATCCCCATGCGGGACAGGGACCGTGTCCAACCCGATTTGCTTGTATACAGCCCAGCGCTTAGTACAGTGCCTGGAACATTGCAAGTTCTTAACAAATACCACAGGAAGCCACCTGAAGACCCTACTGTTGGAGAGGTTGTGCCCCCTCCCCCCATCTTCTGGGCAGGAGTTCAAACCACTGGAAAGTTGGGGGGAAATTCTCACCAAGATGATTTTCTGGGAGCAGTGAGATAGCCAAAAATTGTTATGATCGGTTATCTTTTGCTTGTTAATAAACTTCAGTTGTTGAATTTACCTGTGTTTTCTTGCTCTGATTCGTGTTGTTTCCCTGGATGCCTTTCCTACCCCCACACTCTTCTTTTAGACTGTGAATTCCCCGTGAGCCGGGTGCCAGGCAAGAATTACTGTCCATAAACCTCTCCCCTGAGCTCAGTACAGTGCTACGCAAACTGTAAACACAGAATCCAGAATATTGACTTTTGCTTCTATAGGTGTAGTTTTGATTTTTCTACATTTTGCCTAACAGCTCATAGCAGACTGCTGCAGTCTGATATGTAGCTTTGATCTTCCCCAAGTTAACCATAGTCTATAGTGCTAGATGGATCCTCAAAGCATTATAGATTGATATTCTGGAGGAAGAGATATTTCAATCCGTTTGACTATAATTATAGGTTTCCGTACCACTGATGTGTCATCTGGGTTTTAACCATCTCATTTTCCCCATGGCGGTCGGTTCTTTCTAGACATAGGCTGTGCCTAGCTAAACTCCGAAAACCCATCGAAACCCAGCTAAACTCTGGAGATAGTTAAGGATTCACTGGTGATAGTGAGTGGAGGTCTAGAAGGTCTTAGAAGCATGAAATCTAGAAAATGCTTGATTTCCTGGATAAGCAGAAAATAATTCAAAATATAAATTTAGCAATCAAAAGAGAGGATACAAACTACTTAAGTATGAATTAAGAATTATAGATTAAGAATCATTTCAATATAATTCAGATTTTTTATTAACTGAAAAACCTGTCTTAAGAAAGCAAATGTTTCTTTCGAGAACTCAAATATCCATCTAGAACTTTGAGGATGGTAAGGCTGACTGACTTACGTCTTCTCCCAAAGATGAAATTCTGCTGGCTGACATGTGTCACTTGCCTTACATTTGTGGGGGAAAACATTTTATTTTTCCATTAGATGCCCCAAAGTCATCAAAATGTCTAAATGGGAATTCATGTGACCAATCTGATATTATTCCTTCATTAATACACCCAGGATTTTTCTGCGACGTTCATATGAGGAGAAGATCAATATTAATTGTTCAATCATTAGCCTCCATTGACTAACACGCCATATCTTTGACACAGTAATGAGTTGGGGACAATACTAATCATGACTAGTTGTCTTCATATGACATTCATTTTAAGAGCTACAGAATGTAAAACACACAGAAAAGATTTGAAAATGAACTCACTAATGAAAAAATTAAATTCTTCAGTCTCTTTCCCAGATTCAGGGCCTGCCCTTCCAAGAGACCAAACACTCACTATTACCAGAATGGGAGACTTTCCAAAAACTACCAAGTACTGCAAGGTTCTGATAAGTCTCTAAAAATAGTGTCTCTCATTCAGAATTCAGAATGAAGAACTGCAAATTCAGGTCCAGCAAGAGCACAAAGTTATCAAAACCACCTGAAACAATTTACTGTCAGGATGGACTTGCCCCATGACATTTGCCTTGAGCTGAAATCAGAAAGTTAGGGTGGCCTGAAACTCCAAACTCATTTTATGTTCCTTTAAATTTTTCAACTCTGCCTCTCCTAAATGCCTGACTCTCTTCTCTAGTTCCTGCCTTGGTTTGGATGTTTTTTTATTGTTATCAGTGCTTTAAAATCCATATTTTCTAGACACTATTCTCAATCCTTATACAATACCTGTAATTAGTCTATGGTTCCTCCTCTAGACTATAAGCTCTTTGTGAGCAGGGAACGTTTCTACAACTCTGTTAGTAGAGTTGGTGCTTAGTACAGTGCTCTGCAGACTGTAAGCACTCAATAAATACAACTGATTGTTTTTAAAATAGTTCTGTGGGATGTTGGGTCCCTCTCCCCTTTATCTGTTCTATTTGCCACTGCCTGGAAATTGAAAAAGCTCTATTCCAACTTCTAAATCTACTGTCCTACTGTCTCTTCAGCTTTCTGCTCAATGGCAAGTCAATTCAAAAAAAAACAAACAACCCTAAGCCTCAATTTGAAAGAATATCTGTTATCCCAGTAGAGTTCTAGAAGATGGCGGAGAAGTAGGAGCGGGAAGACTGTTCAGATGTAGCCTTCTGATCTGTGAGAACCATGTATTCTGAATCAGGTAACTGTTCTAGTTTTCAATTCTTCAGGCAAAGATGGATTTCTGTCTCTGAAAAACATTTCTGCAGCTGTACTGATAATTTCTTAAAATAATTCTCAAATGTTTGGCTGGCTTGTTTGCTCAACTGACCTTGTGTTTGCAGGTGGAAGTTGCCTTATTGATTTATAAGGCTTTCAGAAGGAGCAAAGGCATGTATTGTATATTCAAGCTCATTTACAGTAAGAGATGAAATACGTTACTTGTGTAACCGTGATTACCTATCATGACAAATTTAAGGAATTCAACACAATCCAAATGAAAGTACAACCTCAAAGTTATGAGTGGCAAAAGATAGATAGATGGAGGAACTGTTTAATATTGGTGTCATAAAAACATTAATATTTACCAGGCTATGATAGTGTTTTGAAAAAGTCATTTATCTTTCCAGCCAGGTGCTTTATTTCTCACAGTTATTAAAAAAAGAATGACCAGGACTCTCAACTCCAAAACTTCTCTCAGAAACCTGTCACATCATTGTTATTTTAACACAGAAGAAAAGTCACCTGAAAAATAAGAACTCTGCCTAACCAAAACAAAATGCTTCCCCAGAATGATCTGACAAAGCATAGAAGCCTTCCTTAAGTTTTCCAATCTCTAATGAAGTCTAGTGGTTTGTAAATGTGAGAGTAAATGTGTACCTTGCCCTCCAGATGAATGGCTTGGTACACGTCTTGATCATATACTTTCTTCAAATGATAAATTTTACAATATTCATTCTGGTTTATCTGGTTTGTTAGAGGCTGAAATATGTTTTCTGAATCTGCCAGGAAATAGCTAGTGAAGACCAACCAAAAAATCATATCCATAGGATATCGCTAACTAATGTTGGACAACAAAAGTTTATTGAACAGCTGAATTCAGAAAGCTTTTCAGCAACTGTAGCTCTTTTACCGAACTTTAACATTAATAGGGTACATACACATCTGTTGCACGTGTTTGAGATGTTAGCAAAGGACATTAGTCTGCTTCCAAGCAATTACATATTTCTTAGGAATAAGTAAGAAAATCATATTTTATCTTTACAAAACTATATTCTTTGGCCTCCACCTCCTCCAGTTCTCTCCTCAACCCCCTCCGATTGGTTTCCACCTCCTTTACATCATGGAAACTGCTCTCTCTAAGACCACCAGTGACCTCCTTCTTACCAAATCCAACAGCCTCTCCACCACCCTAAGTCTCTTCAACCTCTCAGCCACCTTTAACACTGTGGACCATACCCTATCCCTTGAAACATTATCCAACCTCGGCTTCACTGAGTCTGTCCTCTTCTCAGCTCTCCTCTCTCTCCTGTCACTCCTTCTCAGTGTTCTTTGCTGACTTTCATTCATTCAGTAATATTTATTGAGTATTTACTGGGTGCAGAGCACTGTACTAAAGCACTTGGGAGAGTACAACATAACAAAAAACAGACACATTTCCTGCCCACAATGAGCTTGCAGTCTAGAGGACGAGCTCACATCTCCTCTTCCTCCTACCTTCTGACTGTGAGAGTCCCTCAAGGCTCAGTTCAGGGTCTCCTTCTATTCTCCATCTACATGGAAATCTACTCCATTCCCTTGGAGAATTCATCTACTCTTATGACTTCAACTACTATCACTACATAGATTATTCCCAAATTTATCACTCCAACCCTGACGTCTCTAGTCCTCTGCAGTCTTGGATTTCCTCCTTCCTTCAGGACATCTCTACCTGGATGTCTCACCAACTCTTCAAACTAAACAGAACACCTCATCTTCACCCATAAGCCCTGTCCTCCTCCTGTCTTTCCCATCACTGTAAACAACACCACTATCCTTCCTATCTTACCAGCCTGGAACCTTGGCACTGCCCTAGACTCATCTCCCTCATTCAACCCACATATTCAAATTTGCCACCGAGTCCTGTCATGACATCGCTGAAGTTGCTAAAATACACCCTTTGCTCTCCATCTAAACTGCTACTATGCTGATCCTGTAAGACCATCAATGGGCAGGGATTGTCTCTATCTGTTGCCGAATTGTACATTCCAAGTGCTTAGTACAGTGCTCTGCCCATAGTAAGTGCTCAATAAATACTATTGAATGAATGAATCCAAGCATTTGTCATGGTCCCAACTTGACCACTGCATGAGAAGAAGTGTGGCCTAGGAGCTGTGTGACTATGGGCAAGTCACTTAACTTCTCTGTGCCTCAGTTTCCTCATCTGAAAAATGGGGATGAAGACTGTGAGCCTCACATGGAACAACCTGATTACCCTGTATCTACCCCAGCGCTTAGAACAGTGCTCTGCACGTAGTAAGCGCTTAACAAATACCAACATTATTAACACACGCCTGGGAGTCAGAAAGACCTGGGTTCTAACCCCAGCTCCTCCAATTGCTTGCTCTGTGACCTGGGGCAAGTCACTTTCTCTGTGCCTCAGTTTCCTCCTCTATAAAATGGGGATAGCTGTTCTCCCTCTTACTTAGACTGTGAGCCCCATGCAGAACAGGTATTGTGTCCAACCTAATTAACTTGTACCTACCTCAGCGCTTAGAACCGCATTTAGCACATAGTAAGTAATTAACAAATGCCATTAAAAAATCACCTTCTATCACTCTGTGCCCAAATCACATTTCTAAAAAATGTTCAGTCTACAACTCCCCAGTCATGAAGAAACTTGAGTTGTTGCCCGTCCACCTCCACATCAAATAGAAACTCATTACCAGAAAGTACACAGTCGCAGCCTCTTTCCTTACCTCACTGATTTCCTACTACAGCGCAGCCCTCACCCTTTGCTACTCCAACACCAACATATTCACTGTACCTCGATATCATATATGTCACCAATAACCCCTTCCTCATGCTCCCTCTCTGATCTGGAGCTCCCTCTCCCTCCAAATCCAACAGACCATGACTCTCCCCACGTTCAAAACCTTATTAAATTCACATGTCCTCCAAAAAGCTTTCCCTGATTAAGCCCTCTTTTCCCCTACTCTCTCCTTTCTGGGTTGCCTAAGCACTTAGATCTGTACCCCTTAAACGCTTGATATTCACCTCATTCTCTGCCCCACAACACATATGTACAGATCCATAAGGTATTTATATTAATGTCTGTCTCTCACTCTAGCCTATAAACTCCTTGTGGGCGGGGAATGTGTCTACCACCTCTATTGATTTGTACTCTCCCAAGCTCCTTGTACAGCGTTCTGCACACAGTAAATGCTCAATAAATACTACTGATGGATTTATTTAAAATGACATATTTTACAAGGGGATATGTGTTGGATTGGATTCTAGAAACGATACTGCTATAGTGGAAATTCTTTTTTCTGGATCGATTTCATGAATTTCCACTATAGCAGTATAGTGGAAATTCATGAAATCGATCCAGAAAAAATGGTCAAGGTGTTGGTGACTTGTTCAAGAAAACAAATATGAAGCCTAGAGCTTTTAATGTGATATTTTATTTTGCTCTGGTAGAGACAGTAATTGCTCAACAGCACTGTGGAGGTTTTCAGAGCACCTGTTACTTGTATCACATGTGAAAGTTATTCTCTTCCCTTCACAAAAATCTGCTGTTTTCTCACAAAGACAAATGTTAAGTGCTTATTTCTACTAAACTAGTCTGACAGATAAGGTTCAAAAAAGTGGAGTAACTCATTAATAAAATGGTTTTTTTTCTCTCCCAACAGTAACTTGTCAAGAGAGTTACTAATAAGTATTATCCAGAATAGTGATGTTGCTTTTCTCCAGCTTTGATATTTTAAATATAATCAGGAGCAGATGACAGCATAAAATACAATATTTATTGTATGATTTCTAAACTCTGTATTAAAAGGAAGAGAATATAAGCAATTCTCTTTATAATGTTATTAAATTATATGACCTCTTTTTCAGGAACTCTATAGATCAGAGCACCGTACTAGGCACTTGGGTAGTACGGAATAAAGTGAAACATTCCATTTCCAAAAGGAGCTTGCACTCTGACATGGGAGACAGGTATAAAAATGTTTGCAATTAAAGTAGTCAAAATAAATCACTGAATGGATAACCAAATAAACATTTCACAACAGTGCCGAGGATGGGTACAAATACATGTACTGGAGATAGAGGACGGAGTGATTTGAACCATTTACTGCATAAATAAAATGAGCATCCTCATTTGAAACAAAAAATCTTGGAATTTTATCAACTAACCGATTTCCCTAGCACAAGAAATCTTTCCATAAACATTTTGCAGGAGGCAGCACAGAGTCAGGGCCTTGAATATGGTGAGATGAGGAAAAGTTCCTGCCAACAGAATAAAAAGGCAAATAAACTCCTATATTTGTCTTGTTCCTGTGTCACATAGGTCTGGCACAGAAATGGATACTGCTTCAGAGAAGAAGAAAGTGTTAATTATCAAGAGAATTTTAAAGTTCTTACTAATATTCAAATATAACTAACAAAATCACCCTTTTCCTTCAAATTTCCTCTCTTTATTTTGGTAAATTTTGCTCCTCCCATCTTATTCTCATTTTTATCAGTATCAGTCTGGCTCAACATTTTTTTTTTGTTCTTGTAGATTTTAAATTGGTCAAGAAATAATTTATAGTCTTTCTCTTGCACAGTTACTCAAGAGTTTAAAAATTATATTTAAACCAAACCTCAAAGGCCAGATGGTGTTAACTTGCAGTGATAGAACCAGGAAAAGAGGAGATGGAAAGATAAAGAGGGAAATGATTATAGATGAATCCCTTAATCAATCAATCTATGCTATTGATTTAGTGTTCACTGTGTGCAGAGCACTGTACTGTGTACTTGAAAGAGTACCATACAGTGATAATAATATTGATGGTGTTTGATAAGTGCTTACTATGTGCCAAGCACTGTTCTGAGCAGATATGAGGTTATCAGTTTGGATGCAGTCCCTGTCCCATGAGGGGCTCAGAGTCTTAATCCCCATTTTACAGATGAGGTAACTGAAGCACAGAGAAGTTAAGTGATTTGCCCAAGGTCACACAACAGACAAGGAGTGGAGTCAGGATTAAAACCCAGTTCCTTCTGACTCCCAGGCCTGTGCTGTACCACTTAATAGAGCTGGTAGATGTGATCCCTCCCTCTAGGAGATTATGGTCTAGTGGAGGAGATGGACATTAGAGCAAATTTCAGATGGAGAATTGGTAGAGTTTAAAGATATGTTTCTAGGTGTTGTGGGGCTGAGAGTGGAGTGAGCATCAAAATGCTAAAGGGGTGCAGACACAGTTTCATGGGTAATGTAGGAAGGAGGCAAATAGAGCAGGGTAGGGGTTAGTCAGGGAAGGCTCCTTGGAGGAGTTACGATTTTAGTATGTCTTTGAAGAGGGGGAGAGTGGTAATCTGTCAGATATGATGGTCAAGGAAGGTCCAGGCCAGAGAGAAGATGTGAGTAAAGGGCTAGGCAGCAGGACAGGTGAAATTGAGGTATTATTAATAAGTGCCTTAACTGATTTCCTAGAAAGAGACTAAGAAATTTCATGATGGTCAGATGGTGGGAGCAGGGTAGAAAATTCCCGGAAACCTCTGTCTTGGAGCTGCTAGAATCAGAAGGTGAGAAGTCTAGTCCCAGTTGGTCTCTGATTTGCTATAGGTTACCCACCCTTCCTGCCCATCACCGTTAACTAATATATCTGAAAACTGGAGATCAACCCTTACCTGTCTTGGTTCTCATTCGGGTTGCCTTCACGTATAGATTCTAAGGTGAGAGAAGCACTTGTAAGAGAAGGGAGGAGGGTGGGAGGAAGCATTTCCTTGCCTGGAACTCCCTCCCCACCACGATCTCTAGACCACAGCTGTCTCCAAAGCCTTCCTAAAATACAACCTCTCCAGGAGTTGTTTCCCAATTTTTTTTTCTTCTCCCAAAGTTATATCCTCCTCAGTTATAACCACCTCAGTGTTCTCCCCTCTGTTAACCTCCCAGAGCACTTCTGAACATAACTGATTTACATTCTCTTCTATTTAACACTTATTTACCTACCTCGCCATCTTTTCTCCTCCCTCCTATTTGTAAATGTTTCTATTTCTCCCATTAGATTGTAACCTCCTTAAGGGTAGGAACTACGCTTTTGACATTTATTGTACGCTCCCACGTGCTTAGCCACAGTGTCCTGCTTCCAGTAGGCTCTCAGTCAATACTGTTGATTGAATGATTGAGTGTTTACAATTTGAAATCTGGGTTAAAGCTGGTGGTCTCCTAAACAGGTTTCTCTGTACCATATTTAAAAAGAAGTTCTAAAAGTATTGGTCAAACTAAACTAAAATTTTAAGCTAGAGAGCTTAGATGATTTAAAAGGTACAACTCCCTTGAAGAAGTTTTTCATGCTAAAACCTTGGAAAATGTTAGCCAGATTTTTAGAAATATCCAAATGTTAAAGATGGCTGATCTCCCCGATTCCAAAGGGTAAATGGCCTATCAGATCACCAGTCCAAAAGACAAGTTCTGCACAGAACAATTTACTATTTTATTTGTATCTTTCATTGGAAAAAAAACACCCCAAAAAACCTAGGGAATTAACCATACTATAAACTGAGAAATGATGTGTCTGCTGCTTTCTCTAATAATGATAGTCCTATTTGGCGTGAAGCAGCTACGGCCTTAGAGGGAAGAGCACGGGCTTGGAAGCGAAGGGACCTGGATTCTAATCACCGCTTTTCCATGTGTCTTTGGTGTGACTTGGACAATTCACTTAAATTCCCTATGCCTCAGTCTCATCTGTAAAATGGGGGTGGAATATCTGTTCACCCTCCTATTTAGACTGTGAGCCCCATGTGGGACAAGGAACTGTGTCTCCAACTTGATTCACTTGTATCTACTGCAGCGCTTAGGACAGTGCCCGGCACTTAAGAAAATAACAAGATGATAGTTACTCTTTTAAGGATGAGATTTTATGTTTAAAAAAATACGTTGATATTGAGCAAGTGACTAACATCTTCTCCCCCCAAACAGCCTCGCCAGATGGCCCAGTCCCTACAGAGAATCCTGCTCATTAGGACCTGGTCAACAGGGGTTGCCAAAGATTTTCTCCAGAGGAAGCAACCTAGGAAAACAACTTTGACTGTGAAAGGTTATACACATGTATTCTTTCTCAGGTTATCAATACTTAACCTTTCTTTAAAGATCTTACTTTACTGGGGGAAAAAAAATAGATGGCCCTTAACCAATTGAGCATCATCCAAACAAGTTAAGATTAGTCTCTTGTCTAATGAATAGGTGCAATAAAGAGGTTTGGTCTGACTAAAAAAAAGTCATAGCCCTCAGCTAGCCCATGCTGCTCATTGTGACAGTTGTGTGAATCACTCATCACTTGAGGGGTGAATGTCAGCTATGTTTATCATTTGCAGGTGCTTAAGCAGCCATGCACCTCTTTCCCCTTAATGTGCAGTGGTGATGACATTAAGAGGGCATGTCACAAGCCTAAATTTATAAGCTCCACTTGGGTTGGATGTTTCTCCACTGGGTACAATCTTCTGACCCCATAGTTTTACAACTTTCCGCTCTCTGTGCTGCATAGCACCTCTCCACTTCTGAGTTAATCATTTCTCTGCCATTATCTGCAAAGAGTTCTTATCTCTTTTGCTGTCACTTTATAACAGGGTCTTCTTATCAACCTGCACAGTGCCACGTGATCACCCCAAACCTATCACAAGTTTCAATTCTTCTGATTAGAGACCATCATGAAACTGGATACATGGTTTACAACAGGTCACTAATGCTGGAAAAAGTACAGAGTCCAGTGAAAGACTTGCTTGTTACTTTCTGAATTCTTGGATATTTTTTTTTTTGCTTTTCGCTAACTTTCACTGAAGGTTACTGTAGTCTGTGCGCCAAGGCCAGAAAATTTGACAGGCTGCACCTTTTGTTATACTCAATGGTATATGCCTTAATTCCAAGGGTAATCTATAATTGTATTTAAGAATGTCTTCTAGTTCTGATTCTAACGACGTACAGGAATCTATAAAACATGGATTTACAACTATGGGTAAGTAAGAATTTCTCTACTTGTTCTGAGATTGCTACTTTTAAGTGTATGATTTTGATTGTCCCCGGCTTGTTCACATTGCAAATCATAGCTTTTCATTTTGTTTTTAATGAGCAGAAATCTCAGTTTGCATATTAGTCCGTATGCATTATTCAGAGTTTAAAAAGGCAAAATGTTGAATATTTCCATATTTTAGAATTATGACACTAATATCCAGAGCAGATGTGGCTTTTCTTTTACCACTGAACTGTTAGAAGACATACGCTATGACACATTATTTCGGCTTTTGTAATGATTTTATTCATGAGATTATGACATCTCAGTAAATAAAAATGGGTTTGACCTAGATCAATAATTGGGGCCTAGAGCTTCAGGCAATTAAAAAATCCATAAATTTATTTTGAATGATGCCATATTTGTGAATTTTCCAAGTTCTGTTCCAGACCGTTTTTCAACTCTCCTATTTGTTATGCATCCAGTTCGCTGTGGACAGGAAACATGTCTATCAACTCTGCTTTATTTCATTTTCCCAGGCATTCAGTACAGTGCTCTAAACACAGTAAAGCACTCAATAAAATACTGTTGATAGATTGATTGAGTGATACAAATGGCAAATATGCTGGTACAAACAGTTTTGAACATAGAAACTGTCTCAATTATGACATTTTCAAGCGGGAACGAATTTGGTCAACACAGCCATAAACCTGGAAAAAGGCAATTCTCTTTCCTTCTTCTGTCATTGAGTATTTGCTCTAGCACGATTGTAGATCCACCTTCTGTGCGGTGTGTGCTCCATACTTGAGATCCCCCTCACTTTGGAGTCACCTGTTAAGGGTTGTCATAAGTTGTGAATTTAATTTGTAACGAAAAGTGCTCTCTCTGTTTTTTCTGAAGATGGAAACAGGCTGGGTACACTGACTTCAAAGACATTTTGGCGAGTCAAACTCCTAAAGCATATCAATACAAAAATATTCTGTAGTCAAGGAAAAGGAAAAGAGAGAGAGCATGCATAGGGCCACTAAGAACCCCTTACAGATAAAGCAGAGATTCTGAAAGTAAAAAAAGCACGGAGATAATTCGCAGCTTGAGCAGAATTCTCCCTTTAGAAGGGCAAACCCCTGCCCCCGGGGTGGAATTTCTCCCCCTGGGCACCACGCCGGACATTTGCTACCCACTGGAGCCGAGATTGCCCTGGAGATAAAGTCTAGAAAGATGCCAGCGTGGTGCAAAGCAGGCTTGGTGCACTTTGTGATTTTTTTAGTAGGGGGGCGTGCAATTTTCTCACATTCGTTCATCACATCCGAAGCCAGGGACCGGCTGACCGCGGCTCGCCTTCTCGCAACTCAATAGAATGACAAAAATATGCGGTTGCGTGCGTGTCTCGTGTGTGTGTAAGAGAATGTGAGTAGGCAGGGATCCTCATGTGAGGGGGTCAGGAATGGGATCAGTAATCCCCTTTGGGAGGAGGTTGAAAGGGGGGGGGAGGGGATGGAGAAGAAAGGGAGGGGCAATTTAAAGATCGATTTGCCCAGCAGTCTTTGAAACGATGGAGAAAACATCACTGCCCCCTCCTCAACCCACGGCAAAGTTCCCTTCCAGTGAATTCCAGAGTCGTCCTCTCCAATCTTGGGCCGGGGGCTGGGTGGGAAAGGGAGGCCCATGGCCACGGGAGAGTCCGGATTGGGGCTGGGTTGGGGGATTTAACCGGGGGTGGGGTGGGGTGGGGGGCAACTCCCTGGGGGATCATGCCAGGGCCACTTGGGGATCCGGACGGACTGGGCTCTTGGGGCCGAGTGATCTTTATGTTCTGGGGGGAAGTTGGATGGGTGGGGGGCTGGCTTCGGGACTGGAAGGGGAGAGGGCGGAGTGAAGCGCTTCCTTTTGGTCTGGACACAGCCTCGGAGACAATTTCGCTCTTGCAGGCCGGTCCTGAGCCTGGTCCAAATCCGTGCAGACTTGCTCCAGAGCAGCCTTTGTCCCCAGGCTGGGCCTCGGCCAGCGCTGTCCCCTGCCTCTCCAGAGAAGCATCATGGTGTAGGGTCTGGGAGTCAGAAGGACATGAGTTCTAATCCAGACTCCGCCACTTGTCTGCTCTGTGGCCTTGGGCAAGTCACTTCACTTCTCTGGACATCAGTTACCTCATCTGTAAACTAGAGATTAAGACTGTGAGCCACATGGGGGACGGGGACTGTGTTCAACTTGATTACCTTGTATCTACCCCAGCGCTTGGAACAGTGCTTGGCACCTAGCTTTTAACAAATACCATAACAATAATAATAATGATAATGAGGCGGGTGGCGGGACGTCCCAGACGGTGGGGGTGAGGGGACGTGGGGGGGTCCACTGCCAATTATCCGACCCCTAGAACTTACCGCCTCTCCTCCCTCCACCTCTCCCACACCCCCTCCCTTTCCAAGCCATTGTCCCCAGCTTCAACTAGGAGATGAATCCGAGAGTCTCCGGCCAACGCCAACTCAAATCAATCGTATTTATTGAGCGCTGACTCTGTGCAGAACACTGTACTAGGCCCTGGGGAGCGTACAATATAGCAGAACTGGTAGGCACTTTCCCTGCCCACAACGAGTTTACGGTCTGGAGGGCTCGGATTGGGCCCGAGGCCATCCTGCCCTTCCTGGGAAGCGGGTGCCAAGCGATCCCAAAGCGAACCAGCCTGGGCCCGCTAGGACAAACCAAGTCCGGAGAGAAAAATGGGCGGGAGGTGGAGGCTGCTGCGTGGGGGTCAAGGCTGAAACATCACCTTGTCCGTAAGCCCCGTGGCTCTGGCTAGTTCCCGGGAGAAAGTTTTGGCTTCAAAATCCCCTGATCCCTACGCAGCCGGCCTGGCTCGGGGCTAAAACTCCCCATTCCATTCACGAGCAAAAAGAAGCACTGTCTGGGCGCCCGTGTGATCCAGGTGTGAGATGGATGTGTCCAGAGAGAGAGGGGCCCGTGTGCACGTGTAAGTGTGCAGGGATAGGAGTGTCCAGGGAAGGAACACCGTGTGAGCATGCACGTGTACAGGGTGCAAGAAGGAACGTATCCAGAGAGCTGGGCCCGTGTGCACAGCGCTGAGCTAGAACCGAGGTTCCCGTTCGCGCTCCAGGATGCAAGGGTCACCTTCGGTGCAACGTTTCGGTCACCCTTGCATCCCCGGCTCCTGGGCTCATGCCACCCGAAGCCCGAGGATCCCTGAAGCGTCTGCGCCCCCCGAAAGACCCAGCTCCCGAACGGACCCTCTAGTATGCCAACCAGCTACGCGTAAAGCTGCGCAAACCTGTCCTCCTCCCCTTTCCTCGTTCCCGTAAGCAGGCCCGAGGGGACATATCCTCCTCCCATCTCCCCGACCCGTATACGAGTCGGACGGGAATAGCAGCCTCCTGCGGGCAGCAGGGAAACCCTCTGCCGGAGGCTGAGGCAGGGAGAAGGGAGCGGAGATGGGATGTGGGTGAAGGCAGAGAAGAGGTTGGGGCGAGACTGGTACACAGAACTCCAGAGGAAGAAATGCATCGCAGTAAGAACGGCTCCCTCCTGTCCCCGGCCTCCGTGTTATATGGTTTGATTCCAGCTTGGATCCAGCCTTGATCACAGGCGGAGCTGCTGAGGGAGATGGCCAGAAGGAGACCTCCCTCCTCCTCCCCCTTCTCTTCCTCCTCCTCCTCCTCCTCCATCCTTCACTCCCCTTTTCCCTCCATCCCCTCCTCTGATCCAGAAACAGCATGGCCTAATGGATAGAGCTCGTGCCTGGGAGTCAGAAGGTCATGGATTCTAATCCCGGCTCCGCCACTTGTCTGCTCTGTGCCCTTGGGCAAGCCACTTCACTTCTCTGTGCCTCAGTTCCCTCATCTGTAAAATGGGGATTAAGATTGTGAGCCCCACGTGGGACAACCTGATTACCTTGTATCTACCCCCAACGTTTAGAACAGTGCTTGGCACATAGTAAGCGCTTAACAAATACCATTATTATTATTATTACAACCCCGATTTCGCTTCCCTCCGATACCTTCAATAATAGATTGCTTGCTTCAATAATTGATTGCGCGCATCACAGGGTGCAGCACCCGGGGCGGGGATCCAGTGCCGCCTGGCAGTGAGAATGGCCTGAGAGGGTAGGGAGGACCCAGGAAACCCGAACGAGGGGTGGGGATCCTCTCCCTGAACTGCAATTCCACAATGTTGGTTCTTTCTCTCGCTCCCCCATAGGCGTTTTGAGCGTTTTCTGGGCACTCCAAAGGAGGGAGTCGGGGTCCCTTCCATGACTGGGAGCCGTGGGAGAGCAGAGTCTCCTATGGGAATCTCCCCAGGTGAGCCCTGAAGTTGTAGAGTGTGACGCTTCGGTGGCTGGAGATAGAAAGAAGTAGAGGAGGAGGGGGAGAGAGGCTGGGAGAAGAAAGAAGATGAAACAGAAGAAGTGGAGGAAGAGGAGGACAACAGAAAAAAAAGAAGTAGAAGAGAAGCAGCATGGCCTAATGGATAGAGTACAGGTCTGGGAGTCAAAAGGACCTGGGTGGTGATCCTGCTCTGCTGCTTATCTGCTGTGTGACCTTGGACAAGACACTTCACTATTCTGTGCCTTAATTACCTCATCTGTAAAATGGATTAAGGCTTTGGGAAACGGGACTGTGTGCAACCTGATTAGCTTTCATCTACCCCAGGGCTTAGTACAATGCCTGGCTCGTAGTAAATGCTCAACAAATTACCATTTTAAAAAAAAAGGAAGAAAAGAAGGAGGAGGAAGAGGACGACGACAGAAAACAATTAAAATGAAAGGGGAAAAGGCAAAACGAGAGAGGGGAGAGACTAGGAAAGTGATGACTTGCATATGACGGCAAAGGAGTCAATAAAGACGAGCTGTGGTTTAAGGAAAGAGAACGAAAAGTTTTGGAAAAGAAATGGAGTGTGGTTGCTGGAGGAGATGGAGGAGAAGGAAGAAGGGGACCAGACTTACTAGTTAAAACCAAAAAAAACCTCAAGAGCATTTTTTTTAAGCACCCAGTGTCTGCAGTCCCGAACGAGCAGATCCAAGCAAGTTCCCGCTTCTCGGGGAAACATCGACATTCCCAGCCAACTAAGTGCTGCTCGCAGCCTACGGGTCTGTAACGCAGGAGAAATTGCCACGGTTCCCGATGGAAAGGGCAGCGCAGGCCGGGGGGAAATCAAGGCTGGCCGGGAACCCGGTGGGCTGATTCCAGCCTGCTTGAAGTTGGCGGAGCGCAACTGTGAGCCTTCCCTCATCAAAGGCCAAAGCCAAATGTTTCTGACCTCATAGCCCGCTCGAGCTTGCCGAAAGATCCAAAGTCCTAACTCGAGTAACAACTCCGGAAACTGCCCAAGTTCAGTCGCGGGGGTAAACTGCGGGTGTGTCGAATCTCCAACCCCCTGCCCAGGTTAACCAGACTTAGATCACCCCGCATCATTGCTTTGTTGAACAAAGATGGGTTAAAAAAAAAAAAAACAACCAAAAAACAACGCAATCTGGACATTGATGCAGGACGATCTAGGTCTGGAAGGGAAGGTGACTTTCCAACGCTTGACTCCTGGGTGCCTGGTTTTGCCCAATATCTACTCCCGGGGCAACATTCTCCAACGGTTGGACAGACTGGGCCAACACGGAGGGTCGAGTCTCACCCACCAGGGCTGTGGGAGACGGAATTTGGCTTCACCGGGCAAGTGCCAGCCTGCCCCCTAAGTCCTCTGAACCTCGGTACATTCTGCAAGGACGCCATTTGGGACGGGGACTGCGCAAAGAAGAACTGGGGGCAGTGGGCCCATCGCCCTGGAAACTGGATTGGCTCTAGACAAGCCAGAGCGAGGGCGGCGATTATCGGAAAAGTTCATCAATATAGACCCTCTAGTCAGTTTGGCTCATTCGGGATCAAATTACCCTAGTTTTTCCCCAGTGAAAAGTTTGGACTTTCCCCCGCCCCACTTTTTAATTTATTGATTTAATCCTCCACTTTGTGTGGACTAGAGGTCCCAGCTCTTGGCGGGTCTCTAGCAATCACAAAAGGTGTCAAAAACACTCATTCGGTCAATCAATCGTATTTACTGAGCGCTTACTGTGTGCAGAACATTGCTCTAGGCGCTTGGGAGAGTACAATATAATAGAGTTGGTAGGCACTCACTGCTTCCCAAACTCATTTACTCAATCAGTCGTTCACTCACGCACTCGTGTTTACTCACATTCACGCGCGCATTCTTTTCCTCACTTATTCACTCGCTCGTTCGTTCTTCCTTTCATTCGTTCGTTCGTTCGTTTATTCGTTCGTTCTTTCGTTGGTTCCATCCCCGCCCTCTTGCCAAGTGTGATTTTCCTGGATTTAAGAGTCACTTTTGAGAAGATATTTAGGGCGTCGATCCGGGCGGCGCCAATTTCCGAGCCCTTCCTCGTTCACCAGGCGAAGTGGAGCGTTTCGGAGCCCACGGGAATGGGAGCTCTGCAAAGCTGCCGATGAAAGTTAGTTTAGGAAACGGAATCCGGGGCTTATAGTAGTTCTTCCTAAGCAGACGCCGTTTAAACCAAGTTTCCCCAGTTCGTAGGGAAGGTCGCTCAGGGGGTGGGGCAGGGAGGAGAAGGAGGGGTACGGGAGGAAGAGGAGAGGCAGAGGAGGGGAGGAGAAGCACTTTTGGGTTTGGACTCTGCGCTGTGCCCTGTGCTAAGAGCCACGAGCTGGCAGACTCTTGGGTCGCTCGCGGCATGAGCTCAGGCCCCTGGAACCGGGGTGAAGCCCCCGATACCCACCAGAGAAAACTCTCTGGAAAGGCTTGGCATCGCTCCTCCTTCTGACCCGCACCCCCCTTTCCTCCCCCAGCGAGGTCTGGTGGTTAAAACACGGGTCCGGGGTTCTAATCCAGATCCTCCACTTGTCTGCTTTGTGTCCTGGTGTGAGTCACTTCCCTGAAGCAGCGTGGCTTAGTGGAAAGACCACGGGCTTGGGAGTCAGAGGACGTGGGTTCTAATCCCCGCTCTGCCACTTGTCCGCTATGTGACCTTAGGCAATCCACTTAACTTCTCTGGGACTCGGTTCCCTCATCTGGAAAATGGGGAGTAAGACTGGGGGCCCCAAGTGGACCACCTGATTACCTTGTATCTGCCCCAGCGCTTACAAGAGTGCTTAGCACATAGTAATCCCTTAACAAATACCATTATTATTATTATTCTCTGTGCCTTGCTTACCTCAACTGCAAAATGGAGATTAAGACTGTGGGACAAGGACGGTGTCGAACCTGATTAGCTTGTATCTACTTCCATGCTTAGTACGTAGTACTAAGCATATAGTGAGCGCTTAACAAATGCCATTAAAAAAAACAAACTAATCTCCAGCTACTCAGGCCCCAAGATACCCGACCCTCCCTATCCAGGGCTGTCAATCCTTGGAATCTAAGGCACAGGGACCAGAAGAAAGGAGATACACACATACACAGAGATAGACACACGGGAAAAGACAAAAACACACGGAGACAGAAACTGGGACACAGAGGAAAAGGCACCTACACAGACACATATATACACATACACACATACATACAAGCATACCACACACGGACATGGTGTGAATGGAAGTTCTTAGTTTATCCACCGAACGCGCTGGCTGGATCAAATATTCTAGGACTGTGCTTCTGGCGCTAATCAAGGCTGCGGGAGCTTCCTCGAGCCATCATCCTGCATAATTGCAAATGTCAATCAAGGCTTTCAAAAAAAAATGTCAGAACCAAGGCGGGAGAACTCAGGAGATATTTAGAGGGGAGGGCGGAGGGGCGAGGGGGAGGAAAAGGGAGAGAGGGGGAAGAGAGAGAGAGTTCGTGAGAAGTTAGTAAAGAAGCCTGAGCGAAAAGGATGGGCTGGAGAGAGGACGGTGGAGCCTCCTAGGACCCCGAAGAGGACGAAAGTTGGGGGTGGGGGGGCACACAGGAGATGGGAGGGGGCAACTGGTGTTCAATTACCAGTAGTTATAAACCTTTAGACTGAGCTCGCTGTGGGCAGGGGTTGCTTCTCTTTATTGCCATACTGTACTTTCCCCAGCGCTTAGTACAGTGCTCTGCACACTGTAAATACGATTGAATGAATGAATGAACCCCTCTCCCCTCCCCCTGCATCCGTCGTATGTGTGTGTGTCTGCATGTGTACGCGCCCCCCAGACCCAAGGGGGAAAGGGAGGAGCCACCTGGCTGTCTCTGTCCCTGTATGTTTGCGGACCCAGCTGGGTGCCCCTTGGCCAGAGTCCTGTCCGCCCGCCCGAACGCCTGCTCAGTGTGGACTCGTTCATTCAATCGTGTATTTTGAGCGCTTACTGTGTGCAAAGCACTGTATTAAGCACTTGGGAAAGTACACTGTGCCCGCGCACTCTCTGGCCCCTTAGGAAGCCGCAGGGCTCCATCCTATCCCAGACCAAACCCCGCATCCCTTCCTTCCCGAAGGTCCCTCCACCGGCGGGTTTCGGGATCCTAACATTAGCCCTATTAATAATGTTGGTATTTGTTAAGCGCTTACTATGTGCCGAGCACTGTTCTAAGCGCTGGGGGAGATACAGGGTAATCAGGTTGTCCCACGTGGGGCTCACAGTCTTCATCCCCATTTTACAGATGAGGTCACTGAGGCACCGAGAAGTGAAGTGGCTTGCCCAAAGTCACACAGCTGACAGGTGGCGGAGCCGGGATTAGAACCCATGACCTCTGACTCCTAAGCCCGGGCTCTTTCCACTAAGCCACGCTGCTTCTTCTAGCCCTATTGTCCAGTCTACGTGATCTCCGAGTCCCAAGGTGAAGATGGATCCCTTCGGGCCGGGCACTGACCTGGGGCCTCGCTGCCCATGATGGGAAGGGGAGGTTTGGGGGAGAGGGAGGTCGGGGGAGCTCGGGTAGATACACTATAATCAGGTTGGAACAGTCCCTGTTCCACAAAAGGTTCCTAGTCTCAAGTCCCATTTTACAGATGAAGTAACTGAGGCACAGAGAAGTTAAATGACTTGCCCAGAGAGTGGAGTCCGGATTAGAACCCAAATCCTCCAACTCCCAGGCCGGTGCTCTATTCGGTAGGCCAAGATGCTTCTCTGCTCTCTAGTGAGCTCCGTGTGGGACAGGAACTGTGATCTATCCATCATCTTGCTTCCTTCCTTCCCTCTGCTAAACGCAGGGCTTTGACGCATAAAAAGAATTTCATAAATACCATCCCAATCGGCTGTGCTGAGGATGTCGACCGGGGAGTGGAAGAGCGGAAGAGGCCATTATAGGGCTTGCAGAGTCTGAGGATCTCCTTCATGTACTTGTTATGTACAGAGCTGCAGCGCTTAGAACAGTGCTCCAGCTCTTAGAACAGTGCTCCAGCTCTTAGAACAGTGCTCGACACGTAGTAATCGCTTAAGAAATGCCATCATTATCATTACCATAACTGGCACTCTTCTGGGCCCTTGGAAGAGTACAGTAGAATTAGTAAACACCATCCATGCCCTCAGGGATTTTACCAACTGGGAGGGATTTTAGATCTCTGTGCCTACACTGAGGTGGGGACCGGGGCCTTTTCGTTCGGGAAATTCCAGAGGTCCTCCAGTCTCGCGTCCGACACCCGTGCGGGTCTAAGAGCAGCGTCCAGCCCGTTGGCCAAGCCCAGCTCTGCCCCCGGGACCCTCCGACCCCTGGGGCGGGATGAGGAAAGAAGAAGCCGGTGGATGGTCTGGGGGAGGGTTACAGGACCAGCTCGAAACTAGCAGGGCCGGCCTTCCCTGCGGGATCCGGAGCCTCTCTCGCCCTCCCCGGTTTGGCCGAAGGGAATCAGCGCCCTCCCGGCCCGCACCCCCGGGATCAGAGTGGGAATCCCACGGACACTGGTCTCGCCCATCAGCTGAGAACAGGAAGGGTCCCCTGACCGTTCGTAATGTTGGTAATTTGTTAAGCGCTTACTATGTACAGACAGTGCTCTAAGCGCTGGGGTAGATACAGGGTCATCAGGTTGTCCCACGTGAGGCTCACAGTTAATCCCTATTTTCCAGATGAGGTAACTGAGGCCCAGAGAAGTGAAGTGGCTTGCCCACAGTCACACAGCTGACAAGTGGCAGAGTCGGGAGTCGAACCCATGACCTCTGACTCCATAGCCCAGGCTCTTTCCACCGAGCCACGCTGCTGACCGTTAGGCGGCTGGACAGTCAGTGCATCCACGTTGAACCGAACGAATCCAGAGAAGGGATCCTGAGATCTGGGAAGCAGCGTGCCTTTAGTGGAAAGCGCCCGGGCTTGGGAGTCAGAGGTCGTGGGTTCTAATCCCGCTCCGCCACTTGTCGGCTGCGGGACTTTGGGCAAGTCACTTCACTTCTCTGTGTCTCAGTTCCCTCCTCTGTTTAAAATGGGGATTAAGTCTGTGAGCCTCAGGTGAGACAACCTGATTACCTCGTTTCTACCCCACCCCCGCCCTTAGAACAGTGTTTGGCACATAGTAAGCGCTAAAATACCTTTATTGTTATTATCTCTCCTTCGGGGCTGCAGTTCGGTGGGATCCCAGTCCCGTGGGTGCCAACGGATGGTCCGGGCGGGGACGGGCAGGGATAGGTTTGAATTACCAGCGTGGATTAGTGGAAAGAGCCCGGGTTTGGGAGGCAGAGGTGGTGCGTTCTAATCCCGGCTCCGCCACTTGTCTACTGTGTGACTTTGGGCAAATCACTTCGCTTCTCTGTGCCTCAGTTACCTCATCTGTAAAATGGGGGTGAAGACTGTGAGCCCCACGTGGGACAACCTGATTCCCTTGTATCTACCCCAGTGCTTAGAATGATGCTTGTAATCGCATAGTAAGCGCTTAACAGATACCATCATCATTAGTATTATTATTACCCACGGGTCCAAGAGTCCTCATCCACGGGAAGGGTTTCCCAACATCCCAGAAAAAACTGGTTCGGAGACTATGGGGTCCTGGGTCTTGGAAAAAGCGAATTGGACTGAGTGGGACAGAGGAAGCGTGGAAAAGGTTGGTCTCTCCCCCATTTCGTGCCATTGACGCCCGGATTAGCGCTCCCTCTTGGGACGCGCAGGAAGCGCTTAGTACAGTGCTCTACACCCGGTAAGCGCTCGATAAATACGATTGAATGAATGAATTAATAGGGGGTTTTAAGTTGGGCCATTTCGTGCGCTCTACGGGCTTGCACGGGACGGCTCGGTCCCGCGGGGCCAGCGCTGGCCGCTCTGGAGGTGTTGTCCTTTCCGAGCGCGGCTCTGCTGACGGAGGCTGCCGCGGAGGAACAGATGGCTCAACTTTTAAAAATGCGGGATCGCATGCAGGCTCTGCCCCGCCGGGAGCTAGAAGCCCCAGAATTGGCTCTGAAGGTCGTGGGAGGGATCTCGGAGCCCTTCGGAAGGGGCCGTTCACGAGGGCAGCACCAGCTAAGGACCGGAGAAAGCAGGGATGCAGGGGGAAGCAATCTCAGATCATGCACATCCCTCCCTCTCCCCATCCCTCAGTCCTGATTCTCCCCCCGTGTGCCCTCCCTACCCTTCGGAGGCTGGCCAAGGGGCTGCCCGGGGGTCGCCGCTTGGGCCACCTTCCCGCATCCTGGCTCGACGGGGGCCTTGGGCACGGAGGGCTTTGCCCTAGAGAGGGGCCGCCTGAAGAGGAGAGGGTGAGGGGACTCTCGTGGGGTCTTATGCCAAGTGCCAAGACCTTTAGAGACGCCACTGGGAGCAATTTCCTTCTTTTATTCCTCTTTCTCTACAAGGGCCTTCGCCCGTTCCCCCCATCCCCCTTCGCCCTCAGAATAGAAGAAAACCTTGATTGGACTTGGGGTGGGGAGTCGGCTTCGCGGGTTCTGGAAGGCTCTGGGGAATTCATTCATTCATTCAATCGTATTTATTGAGCGCTTACTAAGTGCACAGCACTGGACTAAGCGTTTGGAATGGACAATTCGGCAAGATAGAGACAACCCCTGCCCAACAACGGGCTCACAGCCTAAACACGGGCTCACGCTGAACTGCCAAGGGGACGGGCTTGTGTGTGTGTGTGTGTGTGTGTGTGTGTCTGTGGGGGGGGGGGTGTGAGGGTGGGTATGGGGGGGAGTGGGGGGGAGTGTACACGTGCGTACGCGTGTGTGTGCCCGCGCGCGCGCCGCCTTCCCATTGGTTGCAGAAACATTCGTCCCCTCGTGCCCGTAACTTCAAGTATCTGAAATCACTCCCTTCTTCCCGGGCCGCGTCCCTCTTCCCAGCACCCACAGCCCGCCCGGGAGAGGGGCGGGGAGCGGTGAGGGGCGGGGGAGGGGGGGCGGGAAGGGGCGGGATGGAGGGAGCCGGCCGGTCCTAGTCCATCCTTGAACCAGAAGGACTGGAGAAAACGAGGCAGCGGCCCCGCAGCGGCTGCACGGCGCTGCGAAGCCGGGCAGGGGGATGCCCATGGCCCGGGACGCCCCACTGCTGCCGCCGCTGCGGTGAGCCGACCACCCCGGGCCGGTCCTTGCCCCCCGGGCCGGTCCTTCCCCGCAGGGCCGGTCCTTCCCCCCCGGGGCTGGTCCGTCCCCCTGGGCCGGTCCTTTCCCCCCGGGTTGGTCCTTCCCCCCCGGGCCGGTCCTTCCCCCTGGGTCGGTCCTTCCCCCCCGGGCCGGTCCTTCCCCCTGGGCCCGTCCTTCCCCTCCGGGCCGGTCCTTCCCCCCGGGCCGGTCCTTCCCCCCGGACCAGTCCTTCCCCCCTTCCGAGCCGGTCCTTCCCCCCCCCCCCTCCCCCCGGGGCAGGTCCTTCCCCCCCTCCCCAATTGCCGACCTCGGCCACCCGGGGCGGGACAGGGCAGCAGCCGGCGGCTGGAGGCGGGCGAGGGGAGGGCTTGGAGAAGGAGAAAGAGGAGGAGGGGGTGGAGGTGGTGGAGATGGTGAAGGAGGAGGTGGGCGGAGATGGGAGGGCGCCCTCCGTCGCCCTTTCTTGCCTCCGCGTGAGTTGACTCTGTGCTGCCGTGTTCAGGTGCTGGGCTCCCGGACGGACACGGACCCCCGACCCCGGCCCGCGGCCGTCCGGTCATGCTGCCTAAAGTGGAGACAGAAGCGCTGGGTCTCGCCCGATCGCATGGGGACCAGGGGCCGATGCCGGAAAACATGCAAGGTAAGGTCCCCTGGCAAGACGAGGGCGGGAGGGCGGTGGGCAAAGGCAGGGCAGGGGCCGGACACCAGCACGGTGCGGGTAGCTCGGTCACCACTTAGGCAGGGCGGGCCGGGCACAGGCAGGACAGCCGGCGCCATGTAGGCAGGGAGGGCTGGGCACCGGCTGGGCACCGGCTGGGCACCGGCTGGGCACGGGCTCCGTGGCTGGGCTGTCCGGCTCAGGTCCGGTCCCGGACGGCCTGGGGGAGCCGCCCACCGCGACCATCCACGGCTCCGGGAGAAACTTAAGTTCCGGACGACTTTGCTGGCTTAGAACAGTGCTTGGCACACAGTGAGCGCTTAGCAAATGCCATCATCATTATTATTATCATCATTCCCGCGCTGCTGGCCTCGGCCGGGGGTTCGACCTGGGAAAGGAGTATGTGGACCCAACGAGGCAATGACCCCGGGGAGTGGGGGGGGGGGGGGTGGAGAAGCAGGAAGGACCCCATGGGATTAAAGTGCCCCACGACGCCCCCCGGACCCAGGAGGAAAGCAGGGGGGGGGGGGGGCGAACGGGGCACGAAAAATGCCGCCCTCAACTCCGCGGAGCGTAAAAGGGTCGATGGGACCCTCCCCTTGTCCCGTCTCGGGGGGGTGGGGAGGGAGGGAGGGAGAGGAGAAACACTAGCTTGATGCACATACTTCAATCAGAGTATTGGGAATAGGCAAGTCCCATCTGTTTCCCCAGCTCTTGATTGCTAACGAGAAAACAAATAAATTCCGCTGGCGGCGCGGCCTCGCGCTCAGAAATAGCAGTCCGGATCTGGCTTGCATTAAAGCCCCGAGGAAGTTGATCACAGTTGCTTGGGCAAGGACCGGTGGTCCGTTGGCAGAGAGGGCGGGAGGGCGAGTGGTGCAGGGGGAGGACGGGGTTAAGAAAGCCCCCCCCCCCATCCCCCCGGGAGGTGCCGTGCGCTGGCCTCGGATCTCGGGATCGATCAGTCAATCGCATTTCTGGAGCGCCAACTGTGTTCAGATCACTGCACTAAGCGCTTGGGAGAGAACGGCGTGACAGAGTTGGTAGACAAGTTCCCTGCCCCCGAACGAATAACGCTCTAGTGATGTTACCTGCCCGGGCCGCGCGTCCCGAACGCACATCTGCACGGGGCTCGGCGCGGTTTGGGGTGGGGGCCAATCCAGCCGCCGGGCCTGCTTTGGGGAGGGTTTCCCGGATTCCCTCCAGGCGGAGGAAAGGGGCTCGGGAAAATCCCTGAAGTCAAACTGCTGCCTTTTAGAGAGAGAGAGAGAAAGAAGAGGAGAGGAGAGACAGGACAGGACAGGACAAGAGAGGAGAGAATAGGAGAGGACAGGACAGGACAAGACAGGAGAGAAGAGGACAGGACAGGACAGGAAAGGAGAGGACGGGACAGGAGAGAAGAGGAGAGGTGAAGAGAGGAGAGGAGAGTGAGCTCGGACCAGAAGGAGCCTATTCGCAGGGCGCTGGCGGGGCCAGAGTTTAGGAAACCGGCCGGATCCGGGCGTCCAGGGCGCACAAGAAACTCTCTGCCCGGCGTCCTGGCGCACGTGCTTCCAGGGGATCCCGCAGGGAGAACCGTCCTGGGAATGCGTCCGGGAAGGAAGAGGGAGAGAATGGTCATTCCGGGTAATGAAGATTGCAGAGGGAAGCGGAATCTTCCCGTCCCAAACCTTAATCATCTCGCCCCGGGATGGGGGAGGGAAGGCTGCGAGGCGCTTGGCCAAAGAAGTTGGGGGGAGGTCCCGTCCGGAGCTGGCTGACCATCTGCGTCCCCCAAGACTTTCCCGCCCCCCGCCGCAGGCGTCCAGCCCACCTAACCTGCATCTCGGAGAGCCGAAAGGGCCGGGACAGAAGCGGGGGGGCTCGGATCTCCAGGGTCCCTTTCCGTGCTCTCCGAGAAAACTCCTCTACCAACTTCTTCGCAGTTTGCTCCCCCGGGGGGGGCGATCCTAAATCCGATCTCGAGTGCGAACCGGCCCGCCCCGTCCCATTCCTTCCGGGCTGTCTCAGGAGTCCATCTGGGATCCGGAACCGGGATCCGGAACCGGGATCCGGAACCGGGATCCGGAACCGGGAGGGTCCGCCTTCGCCTCTCTCGGTCCTAGAGGCTGCCCTGGCTTCCCTGCCGTTCGTCGGGCCGTCACCTCCCACTTCTCTGGGTCTGGAGGTCCAGGGAAAAGTATTCTTCCCTGTCCTTTTTCGGCCTCGATCCTTGCCGCGGAAATAAACCGCGGAGCTTCGGCAAGGGTGAGCCCCCCCTCCCCAAAATAGTGTGCGTCCCGAAGCAGCTTTGGACTCCCGGCGCCTGGGGAAGGGGAGAAAGGGGTGCGGACACCAGGTATTTTCCCTCCGTCTCTAATCCGAGAGAAATCCCTTCTGCGGAATTAAATTCCCTGGAAGTTCTGGCTCCTGGCTCTCTCCGCCCCTGGTCCCGTCTCCCGGCCGTGTCCTACCGCCTTTCTCTCCTAAGCGCTCAGTACGGTGCTCTGTGCCCAACAAGCGCTCGATCAATACAGCTGATTGATTAATTGATTTCTACTCTGTGGACCTTCCAAGCGAGACCCGCATTCCGGGCTCGGACGAAAGTCCCCTGCCCCAGGACCGTCCCCTGGGTCGGGCCACAGCCGGCGGTCCACGGGTCTGTGGGATTTGCTCCAAAGATTTGGGGCTTCAGAGCTGGCGTTTTCAGTTTTCGAGGCAAATCTCTCCGTAGCCCCTTTTTCCCCCAGCCCATCCGCTTCCTCCTGCCCCATCCACCCATTTTCCCCCAGCCCATCCCCTTCCTCCTGCCCCATCCACCCATTTTCCCCCAGCCCATCCCCTTCCTCCTGCCCCATCCACCCATTTTTCCCCAACCCATCCCCTTCCTCCCGCCCCATCCAACCATCTACGTTCCTCAAACCAGCAGCGGGCTCTGCCAAGGTGGAGGGGCGGAAAGCTGGGCGAGGGGCAGCTTGGCACGGCGCAGGGGCAGCGAGAAGGAGAGGGCAGCGAGAAGGAGAGGTGCCACGCAAATATTCTCGCAGAAGCAGGGCGCGCACCCATCGGGCCCTCCGCTCCCAGCGCCCTGCCTTGCCCGGCCTGGGGAAGTTTGTCTGGAAGCCTGGTGTGGATCAGGGGGCAGGGGGCTGTTGGAGCAATATTTGTCGGGTCTCCCAACGCAGCTGCCTTGGCCGTTTACCATTTTTCAGGCTCTGCCCGTCTCTGGGAAGTTCCCTTTCCTGCCCAGAGAGCGCGCCTGGCACCACCGGGCTTGGCCAAGGCGAAACCCACCCAACCCCTTTCTCCCACTTTGGCCTTCGCCCCCCACCCCTTTCCTGTGCAAAACGGTGGTGGGGTGAGGGGTGGGGGTGGCAGGAAGGGTTTGGGGAAGCAGGACGGGCTCTATAGAGGCGCAACTTGAAGATTTCCAGGAATCTAGGTGGAGGACCCGAGCCCGGTGGCGCAGAGGGCACTCGTTGGGTTTGGGGGCCAGGATCCAAAAAGGATAAAATCTGAAATGTCCAGTCCCGGCCCGAGGCTTCAAACCCCGCCGAGCGCCTCCTTTCTGGAAGAAGGGTGGACGAATGCAACCTTAGGTGAATGGGTAGCGATGCGCGTCGCAGTGCTTGGCACAGAGTAAGCGCTTAAACAGAACGCCACCGTTATTATTGGAACGGCCATCTCACCGGAGCGGGCTGACGCCACTCCTTGGCTTGGGCAGGGAGACAAACTTGGGGCTCTGGCTTTTCCAAGGCTTTTGCAATAAGGGGGAAAATCTACTTTCATTGACTTCTCTTTCTGAGCCCAATTTCGGTTGCCGGGCAAAGCGACGCGAGCGTGCGTGCGGCAGGAGCTGTTTAAAGTTGCAAAAGAACGTACAAAAGGCACCTTACCTGGTATCCACCCCAGCGCTTAGAACAGTGCTTGGCACATCGTAAGCGCTCAACAAAAACCATAATAATTATCACTATTAATAATAAATGAGCCGGAGAGCGCGTTCCCCGAGTCGCGGCTCTACTTTCCACGCGTAAAAAACATTTCTTCTCTGCAGCAACTGGGTGAAAGTTGGCTTTTGGTTTCTCTTGGATGATTCGACTGAAATGATTCCTGCGGCAGGCACTGCTTGCTTAATGAGTTTTTTTTTTTTTTTGTCTTTTTCAGTGTCTCAGTTTAAAATGGTGAATTATTCTTACGATGAAGATCTCGAAGAACTCTGTCCAGTCTGTGGAGATAAAGTGTCCGGGTACCATTATGGGCTTCTCACCTGTGAGAGTTGCAAGGTTTGGTGCAAGCTGCTAACTAGAATGAAAACTCTTTTTCAAAAGAAAGAATTTCCCCATGGCCTCCTTCTGATCGAATTTGTTGCCGTTTTCAGATACGCTTAAAAGACTGACTAATCGCTTGGAGAGAGTTCTTTGAAAAGTGCCTCATTTTCCTAAAACGATCCAAAGATTAATGGTGTTTTGTAGTGCTTCTTAACTACTTTCCATTGCTTCTAATAAATAATATTGCATTATAAAGTGACGCGGTTGCAGAACTGCCATTTCAAACAGCTCTAAATATTTATTTCAGTCGATTTAGGAACTTTTAGAAGACGTGGCAAAATATTTGGTTCCATAAATTTCGATTTCCAAGCAATTAGTATTGCTACTCATTGGGATGAAATGTGACTTGTTGCTTATTACTTGATTGTTATTTAGCTTTTAAACAATATTTAGATATTTCCATTTTACAGCATTGAAAATGAATATATGGTAAATGATATATACAGTGATATAAGATGCATTTTATGACAGATGCACTTTACTCTGGCTGCAAGGAAATTTTATAATAATATATGAAAAATTGACTTTTAAAACATTATGAATGAAGTGATAGCCATTTTATATTAATACTGAAAGTGGAAAAAAGTCTATTCAACTACTTAATCAGTCACAATTAAAATACTTTATTCTCTATACAAATTAAAGTTCAATTTCTCTAGAGAACTAGCAGACTAGACTATCAAATAATACTTTGATAAGCCTATGAATTGGCCATGAAATTTCAAATATTATGTTGTGGGGTTTTTTTCTCTGAAGGGAAACTAAAGATAAACAAAGACTTTACTTGTCTAAACTCCCTTTTTCTTTGGAAAATGTTTGCCATGTTCCCTCTTTCCCTAAAAAGTTCCTCCATTTAATTATATTTCAGTAAAATTGTGAGCAGACACCCTCCATACACACACACACACACACGCACACACATTTCCCCTCCCCACCCCACCCCCCCAAGTTGTTCCCTGAATCTCCCAACTCACCACTTTCCAACATTGGCTTGTGTAAAAGATCTGAGATGTCATGCCATTCCATTTTCCATCCCATTTTGTAGCAGTATTTCACTTATTCCATATCAAATTACTTAACCAATAGTGAAAACCTCTATGAGTGCCTAATATGTAGCACTCATTAAAGAGAACAAAAGAACTGACTTTGAAAAAACACTGCTGAACGTAGAAAATTTCATTCTCAACAATTAGGGGATGCAGTGGGACCTCGCCAAGCCTCTCCAAAATTTGACACAAATCTCCAGAAGTACAATCCCTGTGCCAGAAAACCGCAGTTACGGCCTGGCATTTTTTTAGAAGTCCATCCTGCTGAAACCACAGAGCCACAGAACTGCTCGGCTGGAGTAATGAAATGATTTGACAATACTTTCTTTAAAAGAAAACAAAGAGTTGAAACGTAATGTTAGAGCTATTATCCATCTTACTGTTTTCTCTGTCTCACAGGGCTTTTTTAAACGAACAGTCCAGAATAACAAAAGATATACATGCATAGAGAATCAAAACTGTCAGATTGACAAAACCCAGAGAAAGCGTTGCCCTTACTGCCGATTTCAAAAATGTCTAAGTGTTGGAATGAAGTTAGAAGGTAAGCATCTTCTGCATACTATTAACTATTTGAATTTCTGAAAGGATTTCAGTTTTAACCAAAAGTTCATGGAAAGATTTTCATTTTAACCTAGTGGGCTTAATGGCAGGCACAGTTTTTTTCTGGTTCAGTTATGTTCCCGGAGCTTGTCATAAGTTCAAGTATAAACCAGTGGTGGGGAAAAAAATAAAGCAAAGCCTTAAAATTTGTCAGAAACAATTTGGGTGAGAGAAGGAGAGAACAGATTGATTTAAAAACCCCAAAAAGAACAGAGGAGAACAGAATACAAGACATAGCCTTAAGAGCAGAGTAATTGAGGACAGACTGAAAATAAAAAGTAAATGTGGAATAAAATCAAATATTCTGTTAGCTCAGTGATCAAGAGGATGAACTGGTGCAGTGTTATTTGGGGAACTCACTTGCAAATGTGATATTTTCATTCATTTGGTTATATTTATTGCCTTAAAGCACTGGACTAAAGAGCCTTCAAATGGGGAAAAGAAAAATTTTATTATGTTTTATTTTTACTAAAGTGAAAAGACATATTTTCCAAATGTCTGAAAATGAAGCCGAGTTCGTGTGACTACCTCCAGTGGATTGTTTATTTGCTTTTTAAATCCTTTTGGAATTATGGGAGAGCAGCTACAGGAAAATTGCTGTTTTGAAATAATATGCTATTCAATTAGTAAAGTTAATTTGGCAAGAAAAGCAGAATACTTTAACATAATCCATCCTAAACTTTACAAGAAGTGTAATACCTGTGATTAAATGTGCAAACCAGCAGGCTCCAAAGTTAATATATTATGGGCCGGCTGTAAATAATTAGAAGCCCATGGACAATTATCCTAGGTTGTTGTTTTTTAACCTCTGACCTACTAGCCTTCCATGACTTAAATATATTTTAAATAAGCTATTAATTATCGGTTCATTTGTGCCTAACCAGTGAAAAGATATAGTGCCGGGACACGAAGAATAGTATTAAGCAACGTTCAAGCCCAATACCAAAGGAATTAATGGCTTTTTTTTTGGACAAATGAAACACAGGCAAATTAGCTTATTGCTTTGTGTGAATACACATGCTCAGGTCTGAATTAAATGGTCAAACAAATCCAGTGTGGGTGCTATACTGTGCCTTCCAGATGCAAAGAGCAAATTCATTTGGTAGCCACAGGGAATGCCCAGGCAGCACTGATGTTAAAATAAGATCAAAAAAGGTGCCCGATCACTAATGATTCTGATTTCTTGAACATGGATCCTTTCGCTATGTTCTGCTGGAAAAAAAAAAACCACTAAAGCCCTTCTATCAAGCATGGTGGCCAGCTCAGGGCTTTATGCAATAATTCACTCAACCCCTAGCTCCCACTCTTACCCCCGACTTCATGCGAAATAGAAATAAGAGATTCAGTGAGAATTTGGTCCAAAAACACTATAACAAGCACGTTGTGTTTTTAATATTGCACTTTTGGAAAGCATAAAAGGAATTTACAGTAATGTCAGGTTGTCATCAATGCAAATTGCCTTCCTTTATCTAAAAAAATTGAAAGCACAAATGCTTTCATAATTGAAAATGCCTAACATGACATTTATATGAGCATTCCCCTAATAATAATATATAGACTTGGACATTAGTTCATAAATTACCATGGAGATGGAAAAAAACATAAATTGTTAAGGCCTTTAATGATAGTGTACAGTATTCTGTGTACTTAACTCGATACATATTTAATGATACACTAATCCCTGAGATAAAAGCTCGGGAACTTCACCTCCAGCAAGACTGGCAGTGTCACGGTGTCCCTGGGCTCCCTGAGATTTTTTTTTTTTTGGCTAATTGTCATGAGCCAATGCCATGGGCTTGGTGAGAATGACTGACTAGCCTATTAGGACAATGCCAAAGGGACAAAGTCTGCTGTAGCAGAGACCATTGAAATGACTCCCAAGGCAGCTTTTGACCTGGATTTGTTTCCATTATCTCCCAAGCATGGGGCAGTAGAAGCAGTCAGTTTCAGTAGGTTTTGATCCAGATAACCATTTTTTCTAGGAAATGGTGAGCAGATAATCATCCATAGGCACTCTTCAAATACAGTTGTTTTTTTTCAACAACTAGTGTATCCCTAATTTTTTTTTTTTTTTTAGCAAAATAACCCTGAACTATGTATAGGTGACAGTCCTTCTCGAGAGAAGGTTCAGAATTCTGCTCAGGAACCTGTCTTGAAATAGTTTTTTATTCTCCTCACTTGGGGTTCCTACAGAATAACTCAAGGGGCCTATGTGGCACCACAGGCACAGAACTACTGTTTCTTAAGTACGAGAGTAGGGAAACACAATAGGGATTATCTACATTAGGTGTGGATGCACTACAGCTCACCAAAAGGCTACTAGATTCTCATTATATAATGACAATTATAATAAGAATTATTATTATTATTATTACTAGGTTCTCACAAGTCTGGAATATTTTTCCATTTCCACAGCATGCTTATAGAAAGGAATTCATAAATGAAATAAAAAAGAGGTCTTTTGAAATCTTGGAGCTGTTATAAAGAAGTCCAGTCAGTGATATTTATTGTACTCTTGGAGGAGCTCGGAGGAGTAAAATATAACAGTGATTGGAGGAGTAAAGTATAAAAGAGGTGGTAGACATATTCCCTGCCCACAAAGAGCTTACAGTCTGGATGTAGGGACAGATATTAACATAAATAAATAAAGGACAAGTGCTGTGGGGCTAAGCGAGAGGTGAATGAAGGGTGCAAATTTTAGTTCGAGGGCAAGGCAGAAGGGAGTGGGAGGAAAAGGAAATGACGGCTTAGTTGGGGAAGGCATCTTGGAGGAGATAATAATAATAATGATAATAACAATGATTGTTGTATTTTTTAAGCACTTATTATGTGCCAGGCACTGTACTCAGCATAGCATAGATAAATTGTAGATACAAGATAATCGGGTTGGACACAGTTCCTGTCCCACACAGGGCTCAGAATCTTAATTCCCATTTTGCAGATGAGGTAACTGAGGCAGAGAGAAGTTAAATGACTTGCCCAAGGTCACACAGCACACAAGTGGTGGAGCCGCTATTAGAACTCATATCCTCTGACTCCCATGAGATGTGCTTTTAATAATGTTTTGAAGATAGGGAGAGTGATTGTCTGTTGGATATGAAGAGGGAGGGCAGTCCAGACCAGACGCAGGATGTGGGTAAGCGTTGGCTGGTTCATTCACTGTAGTAATATCTGTCTCCCTCTCTAGATTGTAAGCTCCTTGTGGGCAGAAAATGCATCTACCAATTCTGTTGTATTGTAGTCTCCCAAGTTACAGTGCTCTGCTCATAGCAAGCACTAAATAAATACTATTGATTGATTGATTCTCATATTTCCCAACTGCATTTTGAAGTGATGAATGATATTGGTTTAGACTCTGTTTACACTCAAACATCTTTGATTTCCCCCCAAATAGCTGTAAGGGCTGACCGAATGCGTGGGGGAAGAAATAAGTTCGGACCAATGTACAAGAGAGACAGGGCTCTGAAACAACAGAAGAAAGCTCTGATCCGAGCAAATGGACTCAAACTGGAAGCCATGACGCAAGTGATCCAAGCGATGCCCACCGACCTGACAATATCTTCTGCAATTCAGAATATCCACTCTGCCTCCAAAGGCCTACCTCTGAACCATACTGCCTTGCCTCCTACGGACTATGACAGAAGTCCCTTTGTCACCTCTCCTATTAGTATGACAATGCCACCTCATGGCAGCCTGCAAGGTTACCAAGCCTATGGACATTTTCCAAGCCGAGCCATCAAGTCTGAGTACCCTGACCCTTACACTAGCTCTCCAGAGTCAATAATGGGCTACTCATACATGGATAGTTACCAGACCAGTTCTCCCGCAAGTATCCCTCATCTGATACTGGAACTCTTGAAGTGTGAGCCTGATGAGCCTCAGGTCCAGGCAAAAATCATGGCATATTTGCAGCAAGAACAAGCCAACAGAAGCAAACACGAAAAGCTCAACACCTTCGGGCTTATGTGTAAAATGGCCGACCAAACCCTCTTCTCCATTGTTGAGTGGGCCAGGAGTAGCATCTTTTTCAGAGAACTGAAGGTAGGACACAAGTGATTTTTATGACCTTCTCACCAAAGAAACCACACTATCTGGCATGGTATTAGAGAGTTTGATTCGTCGATAGAAAAAGTTCTTTTATTTCTTCCAGATCTTACTGAGCTTAAAACCAACTTTTGATTGATTTACTCTATTTAACCAGATGTGGGGATTGTTGGAACCCTGAGGGATCCAGTTTATCTTTTAGCCCTGGGGAATGAGTGCTCTCTTGGTCTCTTTCTAAGCCTCTTTTTAGTCTCTAGATGAAAGTCTGAAGGAAATTGGGTTTTGGAGTCTAAAGAATGCCAAGTCCACCGCTGTTTATTGGTGTTCCAGGACACATTTGGCCCTGGTTTGCCTTGAAGATTGGTTGCGATTTCTTCTGAAGGAATGTGACAGGATTTCATTTTCACTGGTTGGGATGAAGGGAAGTGGTGAGCATAAATCTATATGATTTTAGTATCTTATCTTACTGGCAGATATTTAGGAGCATTAAAAATGATGAGTAGCTTAGGGTATTAACCCGGTCGGTGAAGTCTAACCTTTCTCTCCCTGCATCTTTTAATTGTACAGAGGCCTAAACACAAGACGGATGTGTGTGGGAAGAATAGAACTGTAAAAAGGCTGGGGGAGGGAGGGGGTGCTTCACTTTGGCCTATTTCTACTTTCCTGTTACTTTGCATAGGCCATTAAAAGCTAAAGACAAACATAATCATCTCCAAAAAGTCCCTCTGCAAGGGCTGTTTCCATCATTTCTATCTCGTGGCACTCGGGGACCCTTGAAATCTCTTCAGAAACCAAGTAATGGAAATTAACGCTTCAAGCACATTTCAAATTCAAATGGTTACTAAGCATTAGCATTATCTCTAGGACCTGAGATCCTGAGATCAAGAGGGAAGTACTGTTTAAAGCCTATTCATGGAAATGATGCTTGTCACATCACTACTAATATTAAATGAATATTGTGAGCTCTTTATGGTGACTAGATAACCCCAACAAGCCAGACCACAGTGCCCTGACAATGTCCTGAGGCCACTGGAGGTCAGCTCTTAACCTCTTGTTCTCTTCTCAAGATGCTTGAAGGAGAGGAGGAAGGAAATTTCTGAAGGAACCATGAATTACAATTCCTTCAGATTGGAATTTGCAACTGAAAATGCCAGTTCAAATTTGGAGAAATTTTTTTTCAGGGTTTTTTTTAAATGAAATTGACTTTGTCATGACTTAGGACAAGTCAGTCGATCAACCATCTACTGCTAATTCCTTAAGCACTTAGTACAGTGCTTTGCATGCGGTGAGCGCTCAATAAATACCACTGAATGAACTGATTATAATCAATTATTGACCATTTACAGAGCACTGTAATAAGCACTTGGGAGAGTAGGCTATAACAGAGTTGGTAGATATGTTCCCTGCCCACAACAAAGTCATTGGAGAGCAGCTTGGAAAGGTATTTGTTTAAATGCAATCCTCTTTTGGGTTTTGATTAAAACTCCCTATAACCCTTCAGCCAGTGGAGGAATGTGATACACTAGGGTATCAATCAGTTAATCGGGCAATTATATTTACTGAGCACTTACCAAGGGGAGAGCACTGTATTAAGTGCTTGGGAGAGTACAACATAACAGAGTTGGTAGACATGTTCCCTGACCACAAGAAGCTTACAGTCTAGAGGGGTAAGGACCTTTTTTTCCCACCAATGGCTATAATAAAGACTTTCACAGGTTTCTTTAGGCACCATGGGCTACACTCTTATCCAGTTGACCAAGGCCCCACTTCTCGGCCCTGGCAGTAAGTGTACTGTGAACCAATGACTGGCTGGATTTGTAAACAACCTAAACCAGAAAGATATTGGATGATTTCATTTTAAACATATGTTAAGTTTTCTTATCTCACAGGATGTTGCTAGGAGAACTCTCCTTCTGGACAAGGGTGCTAACAAGCCCAAGATTGGAGAATTGTAGGATAACAAGGTAGTGTTAAGTAAACAGTCCTCCCACTCCCCACCTCAACAACGATGAGGTTTACAGTTTATTTACTGGGTCCCTGCAGGAAGGTTGGGCTGGTGAAAAGTTTCAAATGGGTGAAGCTTTTGTGCTTATTTATAAGACTGAAGTAGGTGTTTCAACAGGCAAAGGACCTTTTTTTATTGTTTTGCAACAGTCAGACATGGAATCATTAACTGGGACTCTGGCAAGGGGAGAGGCTCTGAAATGGATGAAGATGAGATCAGTGCTCTGGAGACGGAAATCTCATATTCCAGTTTTAACATGGTTCTTCTCCTCAAATCCATCTACTTTCCAAGCAGGCTGCACAGAGTTCTCTGGTTTGTTAGATGCTCTCCTTTGGCCTCCTCTGGCAATGGACTATAGGACTTTTCACTATACGACTTTTCACTGCAGAATACAAGCCCGGCCACCTAAACTAAAGAAATTCTCCAGTCTCAACAGCGAGAGCAGAAGTCCATCACTGGTCTTTATTCCCCTACACTGTAAACTTGCTGTGGGCAGGGAATGTTTCTGTTATATTGTTGTGTTATACTCTCCCAAGTGCTTAGCACACAGTAAAAGCTCAATAAAGACATTGACTTATTGATTGATCTAATGATTATTGTGTACAGAGCACTGGGCCCAGTCCTTGGGAGAGTATAATGTAAATTGAGAGTAGACCCGACACCTGCTCTCAAGAAGTTTATAATTTAATGGCAGCAGCAGCAGCAGCAGCAACAACAGCATTTTATTTGTTATTACCAAATAGCAGTGGCATTAATAATCACAATACTTTACATAAAGGCCCTGTTCTTCCATGTGCAAAATCACACACAAATACCTTCCATGATGATGATGATGACCAAGTCTCCTGTCAAAATGACAGATGGGCCTGGGTCTCGAGACTGTCAGACAGAGAATCTGCAGGGAGGAATTGATTATGGTGCAGTTGGTTTGCAGAGTCACTCACATTCTCTCATCTCTGTTGGTTGGGTTCCTGTTGGGGCATACAAATAATTACAGACTGGTCAGGTCAGCTCCAAATAGCAAGGGAGAGAGGAAGCCTCCTTTAGTAGTAGTAATAGTATTTATTAAGCACTTACCGAGTTCAGAGCCCTGTACTAAGCACTGGAAAAGAATACACAGTTGAGAATTAGATAAAGGGGCAAGCGGAGACTGGAGACACATAAGGAATGGTGAAATAATAAACTGCTAAAACAAAACACAAGGCAGATACACGACATAAAACACCGGAGGGGGGGCGGGTGGAAGAAATGTGAAAGCCACCTTGATGGAGTCCGAAGCGCTATAGGAGTTAACGGGGACCAGGGAGAGGAAAGCAATGGCTCTGGAGTAAAGAGTGGGGTCAGGAGCTTCTGGGGAGAAGCACTTAGGTCCAGGGGTTTGGGTGGATTTGGGCAGATTTCCAAATGCAGTCACTTATGACACTGTCTGGCCAGCATAATGCACCTAGTGTTATATGCCCTCTAGATTGTAAGCTCGTTGTGGGAAGGAAATGTGTCTGTTTATAGTTATACTGTAGTGTACTCTACCAAGTGCTTAGTACAGTGCTCTGCACACAGTAAAGGCTCAATAAATATGATTGAATGAATGAGTGAATATGCGTAAGGTGGCATGCTTCACTTCTCCTCAGGCCAGATAGTGTCTGAAGCCTGTCTTGCTGGCAAAGGCTCAACTGGGCATTATCATTCAGGCTCCATTAGCCCTGAGGAGACATTTTAGATGGGTAAACAACCAGGATCAACGACTCCATCTCTGCTCTACTGGGGTTGTGAGGTTGTAGGCTTGCGTGAGCCTGGCCCGGCTTGCCCAGCTTAGTAATGGCTGGCCTAACTTGACTGCCTTAGCAGCGGCTTCCCCAGGGGAGGTGAGCTGAGGGAGGGAACACAACTATCTGTGGGCTTTACATTTTAAAGTTCTTCTTGAGGATTTTCTCTGTGAACCCACCATTGCTGAGAAGCAACTTTAGAGTCACAAAACCCGACGGAAAGTCCAGGGCCTTACTTCCCCTCGGGATTCGCCGCCACCCAGAGGACACTGGATTACAGGAGTGTCCCAGGTCTGCTTTGGCACAAGGAGTGGGGTGATGGGAGAAGCATGGTTCACCTCCAGCTGTGACCCCTCCCACCCAAAACACCCATCTCTTAGGAGCGTGATGTACCCAGAGCCTTCGAGAATTATGAGTGATGATGGAGGCACTTCTCCTTTGGTAATCATTCATTCATTTGAAAAGCAGAATACAGCAATAAAGAGAGAAAATCCCTGCCCATAACGAGTGGTGAATATCAGATTCTTCCTTGTAAACTTACCTTTGTTGGACACAGCATTTGTCAACTATTTCTCACTGTCCAATATGTCTTCAAATGTGGAAAAAAAATCAACCTCATTTTTCTGGGCAATTAATCTAAGCTGGGGAGATCTTCAAATGAAACTCACTGCCCAGAGAGGTTTCTATGGAAAGAGCACGGGCTTTGGAGTCAGAGATCATGAGTTCGAATCCCAGCTCTGCCACTTGTCGGCTGTGTGACTGTGGACAAGTCACTTAACTTCTCTGGGCCTCAGTTCGCTCATCTATAAAATGGGGATTAAGACTGTGAGCCCCACGTGGGACAACCTGATTCCCCTGTGTCTACCCCAGCGCTTAGAACAGTGCTCTGCACATAGTAAACGCTTAACAAATACCAACATTATTATTATTATTCTGGGAGTAGAAATGGATCTTAAATAAAATTGAAAACTAGCTGGTCTTTGGAAAACATAGTAGTGAAACACATTCTTTTGCAGTGAGTTAAGCCTGCAGTTCTCTCTGTAGGGTATGGGGGTTTCATTTCTTTGCCCAACGGTCAAGAGTTGTATTTGCTTGTTAAATTATGGCATTTATTGAGTGCTTACTAGGTGGATACGAAATTATCAGATCAGACCCTGCCCCTGTCCCACAGGAGGCTTAGAGTCTAAGGAGTAGGGAGAGAAGGTGTCTTACCCTATTTTACAGATCTGGAAACTGAGTCACAGCATGGTGAAGTGACTTGCCCCAGGCTACACAGCAGGTCAGAGCTGAGATTAAACCCCAGGTTTCTTGATTCCCATTCCTATACTCTTTCCACCAGTCCATATTGCCTCCCTAAAAGCCTACTCCCTCTCATTTAGCTGGTGGTGAGTGGATTTCTCAGTCATTTATTCCTGCCAAGAATAGACAGACATGTATCCTAATGGATTCCCCTGGTTAAAGCTTTTTGTCTCCATCTTCTACAATCTCTTTCCTTGGAAAAAATCTTCTGAATGTTTTTTGTCACCTTTGTCCTTGTCGTAGATCTGAATCCATTCCTGGAATTCACTCTCACTTAGACTGAGCCCCAAATGTGAGAGAAACTCTGGCCAACCTAATTATCTCACACCTACCCTGGTGCTTCATATTGTGTGGGATAGCACCTAACACCATTAAAAAATAAAGAAATAACGTGTGACAGAGAGTAAGTGTAATTTTCGTTAAGGACTTATCAAGTAGATAATTTGTCTTTTGACTTAACCATACGCAGATCAAGCCTGACCATGTCTACCATCTCTACTGTACTCTTCCAAGTGCTCAGCACAGTGCTCTACGCACAGTAAGCACTCAATAAATGCCATCGGTTGATTACTATTTGTTCACATTAGAAGGCCTGTTTATCAATACTTTAGGAGTTGCATCTGTAGTTCTTCTTCAAAACATGTCCAAGAACATTCACCTCACTCCAGCTACCTGAGTCCAGTCCAGAAGTCCTGACATTAGCACTTGATTGAAAGGCAGCATCTTAATCCTTTCCAGTTCCTCATCTTTTCCCCCAGTCCCATTGTCTCCATAGTGGTCCTTAGCCTAGACCCCAGCAACCAGGCCAGCGAGCAGTGAGCTGAAGGAAGCACCAGAGGATTTCCAGCACCCCAAGCAGCAGCTGTCAGTTGGGGAGTCTCCTGGCCAAACAGGAAGCATGCATTTGGATGTGCCCCTTCATTAAAAATAAACCAACCCTAGACACGTGGCCCCAGTGTGGACACGTGGCCTGCTAGACTGTAAACTCACTGTGGGCAGGGAAATGTGTCTACCAACTCCGCTGCGTTGTATTCTCCCAAGTGCTTAGTACAGTGTTCTGTATGCATAGTAGGCACTTAAATATAATTGGTGGATTGATCTGATTTAAAAAAGTCCTGGCCACAGACCTTCCTCTTGTTGCCTGCTAGTGACACAGTTTTGGTCAGGACTCTTAAACACATGATTCTATTCATTCAATTATATTTATTAGTATAACAATAAATGGACACATTCCCCGCCCATAACGAGCTCACAGTCTAGAGGGGGAGAATCACATAATATTCTAATATTATTGTTATAGAGGCCCTTCTCAAGTATTAACATGTATTCTTGAATAGATACTTGGTAGTGATCAAGGGCTCCATTTCCTTTTGTTAAGAATTTCAAAAACAAATCTGATCTTCCTGAACCAAACAATATATTTATACTTTATACTTATATTTTAGACTGCAGTCCTTATTTGGCAACTGAAAACCCATACCTAAACTGTGGGTCTGAAGCCTTTTCTCATCTCTTGTACTGTGCTTGGCTACTGATCTCTCTTTAAAGGTCTTTAAATATCATTGATTGATCGGACTTCAAAAGTATATGAATTATACTTTGTTTCATCCCTATATTTCAAGAATCGGAGTCTAGAAAAGTGGTCATTCCCACTTTGTGAATAATGTCTATGATAGCTATCATGGATGGCCTGCAGCACTGAAAATACTGCCTCCAACAATTGCTTTTCCAAAAAAGACAATTATCAATTTTCAAGATAGCACATTTTTAGACCAGTATTATAGTTTCTCTACACCCTGAAGGTCAGTTGCTTTAGTTGCCAAGGGCAAATATCACCGATTGCTCGGTGTGAGCATATCCTCCATGAGAATCCAGGGTATCTGGTAAGAACAGTAGCAATTTTGTTCCTAACACCATGCTGCGTTTGCTTTCTGTTTCTATTAATCTTCTCATTATCACATAGAATCACAGAGAGAGAGTGCACTGGTGGTGTGGGCAGAGACACTGGACGAAGCTTTTGATTGTTTTTGGCTAGAGTAGAATGACTTTAAAAGTATTATATATAAAACTTATAAAACATATAATCTCCGTGTTTTCTTTGGATTTCACGAACTCAAGTTAGCTGGGTGGGGTGAGTGAGGAGGAGGGCATGCAGTGAGATGCTGGTTAGATGATCAAATTATCCATTCAGAGGAAAGGTTAGCCTGTCACTGTTCCCAACTAAAAAGAAAATTCAAAAAAGAAAAACATGCTGGAATCCCTCCATCCGAAGATGGTGGCAAACTCCTCCGTGACTTCACTAAGCTATACAGAGGATGTTTAGAGGGGCTTGTTCAAACACTTGAGAAAGGAGTAGTGTGATAGGATCTCCTGACTGCAGGGATCACTCAATGGTCCTATTGGATGGAATACTTGAGCTGTCAACTTTCCAGGAATGATTGGTTCGTCCTGCTAAGAGGGAAATTAAGGAAAGGAGCGGGCAGTGCTGTGGCTAGTTCTACCTCTGAAAATGGGCCATTCATTCATTCATTCATTCATTCATTCATTCAATTAAGTTTATTGAGCCCTTACTGTGTGCAGAGCACTGTACTAAATGCTTGGGAGTGAAAAATAAAACAATAAACAGGCACCCAGCAGGCACTTGGGGGATGGAATTCCACTCTTCCAGGGCCTAGCTAGTGTACACCTCCACATGTACAAATAAGAAAAAAGAATTGTGGTATTAAGTACTGTTATCAAGATAAACAGATCCAACAGAGTCCCTGTCCCACAGAGGGCTGAGAACAAGTATCGAATCCCCATTTTACAGATGAGCAAAATGAAGCACAGAGAAGATAAGTGATCTGCCAAAGTCGTACAGCACAGCCAGGATTAGGCCCCAGTTCCTCTGATTCCCAGGCTCCAGGCTTTTTCCTCTAGACCATGCTGTTTCTCTGAGGTAGGAGAGGAATTGGGCTGGATGTGCTGGCTGAGCGGATAAATTACGGTCAGTTCAGGGGCACCAAGGAGAAAGCTGTTAATCCTGGTTCTGCCACTTACCTGCTGTATTACCTTGAGTAAGTCACTTAACTCCTCTTGGCCTCGGTTACCTCATCTGTAAAATGGGGATTAAGACTGTGAGCTCCAGGTGGCAGAGAGACTGCATCCAACCCAATTATCCTGTATCTACCTCAGCGCTTAGAACAGTGTCTGGCACAGAGTAAGAATTTAGTAAATACCACGGTTATCATTATTACATTTGACCAAAGTCCAATCCATTTCCCACTTCCCACTCTACGCCATTCCCCTGCAGTAAGTAAGGACACTGCCAGTTAGTGACCAGCAGTTTTGCCCTGAGCAGAATTAGATGTGCCGCAGGGCCACAGTTGCCTGTGGTTGGAAAGAGGGAGCTTGTGTCATCTGCATGTTCGGGACTGCTCAGCTACTGCCCTTCTACATGCAAAGGGGAAACCGAGCCACACAATGTTAAATGAGAACGCAGCAGGCATGCAGGGACAGAAACTTTCAGTGTCTGCTTCCTGATGCATATGCTCTGAGGGGTTTAACGCAATATTCAAAGCCACCAAAGGCAAGGCAAAATCTCTGACTCATCCAAGTAACATCCCCCTACACACACACACACACGCAGGACCTTGCCTGCTGCTCCTCACAGTCAAAACAGGCTGTTCTTTAGGCCATATAAACTGCGAGCCCATCAATGGGCAGGGATTGTCTCTATCTGTTGCCAAATTGTACATTCCAAGCGCTTAGTATAGTGCTCTGCACATGGTAAGCACTCAATAACTACTATTGAATGAATAAAGAATGGCTTATTCTTCAGCACCTGGGAATATAGATCATGCTGGTCTTTGAGGGCTTAAATTCATTTGCAGAGTGGCTGCCCGAAGACTGGACATTCAAGCAAATCTTTCAAATAATAGGTATTAATCCTTGAAGGACTAACAACACCTCCACTCAAGAAATATATATTTATTTTAAATATTACATATATATATATTTATATATTTGTATTTATATAATAAAGAGATATATTTACTATATCACCTACCATAGCAGTTTTGTTTATAACCATCTCAGTTTCCCACTGAGTACTTAAAGGCCAGTCCTCTACTCTTCACTTTGTCAGCCAAAGTGGGCCAGACCATGTCTACACTAAACCTTTTCGAGAAAATGGGGTTGCCACATCCAGTGTGTGCGGGGAACGTAGCAACCTGCTGAGATGCATGGAGAAGGAATTACTGGGGTATTGGGGAGCAAAATCTCACAATAGACACTCCTGGATTTAACTGCAATATTTCCAAATTCAGCCCCGCGTGGTTTATTTTTCAAGCACGATAAGCCCCTGCTTTTCCTAAATTAAATTTTCTCTTCTTGAATTAATTGAAAATGCCATTTTGTTCACCTACATTACCAAGGCCATTTCAGGGTGTGTATTCCAAAAGAGAAGGTTTTCAGATTTCCAGGAGAAAGTGAGACTCTGCTGTCTCTTACTCTTAGATTGTGCCTTTTAGCTCTCTTAAGTAAATTATTTTCATAGAGTATTTCTATGAAAATCACTTGGGTTTCTTGAGTATTTGCAATGAGGTATCAGTGAGGATCAAATTATGAACAAATACCTCTTTCTTAATTCTCGAGAATTGTTCTTCTCAAGGCTGATTTATGCTGAAACAGTTCTTAAGCAGCTGAAAGCAAAATTGAACCTTTTCCATTCAGCAATATTAACAGGCTTTTCTTTTCCCTTGATTTAAAAGAAGAGTTGTAAACAGTTGTCTTTAGTCCTAGCAGTGTTTTCTAATCCTTTGTTCACTTGTATACATTCTTAAGACCCTCTGATTACAATCCATTCTACCTATGAAAACCTGGGATTTATAATTGAAATATTTGGTCCATTTTCATGTATATTACATAGGAATTTGGAATAAAAGTACATGAGGCATAAGGGAGACAACTCTTCATTGATAAAGGCAGCACGTCAATAAAGTCAACGAATCTTCGATCTAAAGTTGCTGGTTCATGCATATTTCAGAATTTCCATTTTTTTCCCTATTTTTAAACAACACAAACTATTGGCTTGCCCCCTTGGGGAGGAAAGTTAAATATTCTAAGATTTTTGAATATTCCCTGAAACAGGTTTGTTTTGCACAGTTGTAATGACTCATGAATTGGTCTGGACACACAATTATTTGCCAGAAAAATCATTGCTCTCGCTTACACAAAGGGGATTTTTGTTCCAAATTCTTTGCTCAAGCAGATATTGTTGCTGCTGGCATGCTCTTTTATCTGCATTTGGTGAGTTTGTGTCCTGCGGGGAGGTGCACATTCTTTGAAAATTTGGTCCAATTTGGTCCTCTGTCTTGCTCTATTTTGACTATTGTATCCTCCTCCTCCAAAATCATGGTTGTTTTCGCCCCTTTCCCAGCACACTTCTCACCAGAGTGGATGATCTCTGATCCAAAGACCAGGCTAGAAAGAGAGGTTACTTGCTACTTAATTCAAAAACTTACTAAATATTAAATTCCTTTTTGTAAAATAATGAGGTAGATTAGTGTTTGTGGGAAAATATTACCAACAGAACTCTTCAGAAAGTTTTCCTTTGGGTGATGAAAAGCTGTTACATTATTTTGACTAGCTAATCAAATGTAATTGGGTAGCTTGAAGGGCCCTACATTTTCCTTGTGCTGTTATCAAAGCAGGAAATGTAACTAACAGAGCTGATGAAAGGAATCTTTCTCAGTGTTCTTTCAATTAGAGATCTTACGGAGTGAATAACAGAGCAGCGTTTCTGTTAAAAACATCGAGGCTTAAGATTTCCCTTAATGTTGGGTCATATTAGCTGGTTAACACACTATTTTATATTTTAATTGATTTATGCTTCTGTTTGAGGAAAAAAAAAGTTTCCAGTCTGTTTCTTCAATACCATGTCTAACCAAGAAAATCTGTACAGTACTAGGAAAAAGCTTTATGTTTATATAGAGTTGCTTCCCTGAAACTACAGCTGTATTGGGGCTTTGCAATGAAAAAACAGCAGGCAGGCCTCTTCCATTTCAAAAAAGCCCTGTTAGTTCAAGTGCCATTAGTACTTTGTGCATGCTAAATAGTGCTAGTCCTCGAGAGATCTTAAAATTAATTTAATTTGACCCAGGTGGATTCCTTTACATTTGTGTTAAGAACCAATGTTATGTTATTATTTCTTTATAACTAGAGGCACAGTTTGTTCTAAAGGTGATTGTGAAAGAATCATTTGAGTTTTCAGTGTTTCAAAAGAATCAGAAAATAATTACTCTGTATTTTACAAGGAAATGTTATTGCTCCCGTAGAGGGTTAACTTTGTTCTCATTCTGCTCTTAGGCTCTTTTTGCTCTCACAGGTCATTCAGTCCTGGGAATGACACCATGCTCTGGTTCTACACTCTATCATTTGCAGCACGGTCACATTTTGACATAGCCCGCCAAATTCTTCGATAGCTTCGTTAATGATGCCATTTTTCTATAGGCCTTGGTTCCAAACTCCCAACCTTCAAAGGCAAATGCATTCTAGTCAACTTCGTGTTCCTCGAGTCCAGGTGTGTGAGAACCGGTGTCCTTTTTCTCTTTCATAGCAAGTTGCAACGAGGTTGATATTTGAATCTATGGATTTTGATTTCCTCTCCTACGTCCCCCGCTCAAGTTCTCCATGAGTGGTGATGGGCAGCTATTTTAGGACTTTGTCCCTCTTCACATTAAATCCTAATGCCTTGAGGTTTTTAAAACACCTGCATTTTAATGTTACCCATCCTACTCCCAGAGGTAACTTTCCCAAACTGCCTGGAGCAGGTATCTTGTACTATTCTTACGGTATTAATCGAGGTGTGCACTGCAGTGTCTGTCCTCAATAGCGGAAATCCAGAATCTATTTCAGACGTGTGAGCCCACAACTTCCTTTGATGTTGAGTACCTTGTGGTTCTTAGTGGTGTTGGTCGAGTGCCTGCTGGGCACAGGAACCGTTCTGCCACAGAGTGGGATTCTGCTGGAAGGATAAGAGAAGGTCCCTGCCTTTGTGACATGAACAAATTCCTGCCACAGCTTGCGGTTCTCTAGGCCATAAGCTCACTTTGGGCCAGGAACAGATCTACCAACTCTATTGTACTGTACTCTCCCAAGACCTTAATGCAGTGCTGTATATGCAGTAAGCGCTCAATAAATATAATTGACTGATTGATTATCCTGGCTCTGCTAAGTGTCTGCTGTGTGACCTTGGGCAAGTCACTTCATTTCTCTGAGCTTCAGTTACCTCATCTATAAAATGGGGATTAAGAGTGTGAGCCCTGTGTGGGACAGGGACTGTGTCCAACCTGAATAACTTGCATCTACCCCAGCACTTAGAACAGTGTTTGGCACATATTAAGTGTTTAACAAGTACTATCATTATTATTATTGATTGAGCATCCCTATGGGATGCAAGGTTTGGGGCATCTGACCTGGTGGGGGGATTCTAGTGCTGGATTAAAGTTGGAGAGGTGGGGAGGAGCATGAGACCAAATGCCTCAAGCCCTCCTTCCGATCAGGCATTTGCCATCTTCTCCCTCAACTTCTTTGATAATAATAATGATAATAATTCTCTTCATTGCCCATCTGAACCTTTTCCCCATTATCCAAGATGAGGTGACTCCAAGCATGGCCTAGTGTAAAGAGCTTGGGCCTGAGACACAGAGAACCTGGGTTCTAATCCCAGCTCTGCCATTTGCTGTGTGAACTTGGAAAATTCACTTACCTTGCTGTACTTCAGTTTCCTCATATGTAAATAACTCTTCTTCCTTCCCCTTAGACTCTGAGCCCCATATGGGAAAGGGACTGTTTCCCATCTGCATATACTATATAATGATAATAATAATGATAATAATAATAATATTTGCCCAAAGATGAGAAAAAGTGGAGGATTTCTCCCCAATTCTACATGCCAGGCCCTATTTAGGGATCAAAAATGACAGTATTTAGCTTGTGTAACAACAAAGTTGGCTGGAATGCAGTATGTTACACTTTTTGACTCCCGGATCCTTTTTGAGAATAGAGTCACCCTGTAACATTCCTTCTTAACAAGGTCCATCAGAGTATTGCTTCCCCTCAGTTTATCATTGCATCACTTTGCCATAGGAGTTAAAAGAACCTTACCCATCATGCTGGCCACTACCTGGAACTATATTCTTCTTAGCATTTGCAAACATCTGTTGCCAGAATATATTTCCAATGTCTTTCCAGACCTGTAAACTTTTTATATGCTTTCCTACCCAGGCCTATTAATGTAAGCGATAAATGTTGCTCAACCCTTTTTGAGGCAAGTCTGGGAGCTTGTCCTTATCGAATCTTTCTTCACTGACTTGGAAGACGACTCAAGATCAAACCCAACACATTTCTAGTTTTCCTAATTCAGGGTTTCATCATTCCCCAGAAATGAACCTGGGACACCAACCCACGGAGCTTCTCAGTTAGGGTTTCCTCTCTGAAATCTGTTGTTTAATGAAGATAGGGTTCAGGAAAAGAGCCTCTTGCCACCACTTGTCTGCTGTGTGACCTTAATTAACTTCTCTGGGCCTCAGTTCCCTCATCTATAAAATGGGGATTAAGACTGTGAGAGCCCCATGTGGAACATGGGCTGTGTCCACCCTCATTAGTAGAGTGTCTGGCTCATAGTAAGCACTTAGCAAATTTCATTAAAAAAAGACAGAATAAATGTGCCCCAGCAATATCAGCAGCAGCAGCAGTAGCACTCCCCACAGTGTTTTCTTAAAGTACTTCCTATTACTAAGATAATGACATTCATTAAATGCTCACTCTGCCCCAAACACTGTATTTAACATTAGGGTAGATACAGGATCATCAGGGTACACTTAGTCCCTGTCCCACAAGAGGTTCACAGTCTAAATAGAAGAGGAAATTGGTATTTAATCCCTCTTTGGTAGATGAGGAAACTCAGGCACAAGGAAGATAAGTGACTTGGCAAGTTAAGTGACCTGCCCAAAGTCACACAGAAGGCAAATGGCAGAGCCAGAATTATTATCATTAATAATAATCATATTTAGTACCCAGGTTCCTGACTCCTAGGCTCTTTCCAGGAGGTCACACTCCTTCTTCACCTAGCCTTTTCTTCCTTTTGAATCAAGTATTTGGGCTCATCTCCATGTTCTTACTGTAGCCTAAAGTCTTTAGCGTGCTTTTCAATTATTATGAATGTCCTCCCCCTCCATATAAGCCAGGCCACAACTCTACCCATCTTCAAAGCCTTAAAGCCACATCTCCTTCAAGTGTCCTTCCCCAGTTAAACCCTCTTTTCACCTAGCCACTCTCCCTTCTGCAATTTCAATGTACTTGGATGCATACCCTTTGGGCACTAGGTATTCATCCACCCTCAGACCTACAGCACTCATTTGCAGTGCTAAGTCCTTAGATTAGTGCTAAGGGCTTACTACAGTGCTCTGCACACAGTAAGCACTCAATAAATACAATTGAATAAATATCCATAAATGATTTATTTATATTAATGTCTGTCTCCTATTCTAGAATGTAAGCTCATCATGGACAAGAAATGTGTCTACAAACTCTGTTACATTGTACTCTCCCAAACATTTAATACAGTGTTCTGCACCTAGTAAGTGCTTAATAAATACCATTGACTGATTAGTAATAAGTAAGGGCATCATCAGATTGGATTTTCATTGCATGAAGAAGGTGAATCTGTACAGTTCAGTAATATGATTCTCTCATAGAATCATAGAGCAATTATAAGAATAATCACAATAATGTTGGTATTTGTTAAGTGCTTACTATGTGCAGAGCACTGTTCTAAGCACTGGGGTAGATACAGGGTAATCAGGCTGTCCCACGTGAGGCTCACAGTTAATCCCCATTTTACAGATGAGGTCACCAAGGCACAGAGAAGTTAAGTGACGTGCCCACAGTCACACAGCTGACAAGTGGCAGATTAACCCAGTCAGTATATACCTCTTTCCTGACCAATAATGTCCTTGCTATCATGCCCCCAAGGGGGATAGGGAGAAGGGGCTCACATGGTAGGTCTCTCCCCAGTTTGTTGGGGCCAGGAAGAGATTGCCAAAGTGTGGCTTCCTAAAGCCAAGATTCAGACCAGCCACACTCCCCAAAACTCCTTAGGACCAATGAGTTCCATCAACCTCCCCCAGTATCCCAATATGGCTGCTGCTAATACCACACTAAGGCTACCCTCCCTGGCCATCCAACCCCTTGTCGTGTGATAGGACCTCTGGACCAAGGGTTTAGGGTAGAGATGGCCCGGCCTAACCCGCTTCAGGAGAGAGAGTGAGAAGCAGCGTGGCTTAGGGGAAAGAGCACACAACTGGGTGTCAGAGGGACCTGGGTTTTATTACCAGCTCCGTCACTTTTCTGCTGTGTGGCATTGGTCAAGTCACATAACTTCTCTTTGCCTCAGTTACCTCAACTGTGAAATGGGGCTCTCTGTGGGCAGAGAATGTGCCTACCAATTCTGTTATATAATACACTCCCAAGCGCTTAATGCTTAGTGCTCTGCACAGAGGAGGCACTCAATAAATATGATTACTTGCTTGCATGCTTGCTTGATTAATAGGGATTAAGACTCTAGGCCCATTGTGGTTCGTGGGCTGTGTCCAATCTGATTCGTTTGTATCTACCTCAGAGCTTAGTACAGCGTCTGGCACATAGTAAGTGCTTAACAAATACCATAAAAATAGGAAGAAATCTGCTCAGGCTGAGGAATGTCTGTTCCCTTGATACTGTAAAACAACAAATCACCCACAGTGAGACCAGCGGCAAGTCCTTGTCCTGGGATCTGCTGGCTCCGTCTCTTTCTCTAGATCCATAGATCACTGGTTTAGGAGTGTCGGTTTTCTTTTTTTTTTTCAGTTGGACTGAGCAGAATCAGAAAAATACATCAGAACTGCTAGATGAGACACTTAGAAATCATATTTCAAAATATTATTTCTCAGAGTTCGCCAGGCCAGGGAACAGGTCGAATGGTTTGGGACCCTATATCCTGGATCATGACTGCTTGTGGGTCAGATCAGAAAGATGATTTAGTAAAGGCCGATCCAGGACTGCTAAGGGTGAAATGACACAGAAACAGGCTTTGGCCCACAGAATCATGGCCTGGAGGAAACCAGACTCCTGATGAGGCTTGGAAAGACAGTCTAAAGACCATGAAAATACCTGCTGCTCCATTCTGTTTCGTCTGGTTTGGGCTTTCTGGATTCTCCACTTCTGAATGAATTGCTTGTATTTTCTTGGTCTACTGGGATAGTAAAAAGTTATAGACTATGACCATATCTAAGCTATATTGAGAAAATCAGTAGATTTGGAGATGATTGGGTTTGGAGAGGCTAGGGACAGTAGAGATGGGGCTGGGGCCAATACACATTTTGGGCAAATTAAAATTTTATCTAATTTTTTAGACCCTTAGGACCACACCATATTATTCTGTACTCTAATGCTGGCTCATTGGGATATTGTGGTTATGATTATGTTCATCTCATCCTGTCCATTCAGACCCCATGGCCATTAAATTTAGTAGAAAATATGCTGAAAATTACCAAAAAAATGTTGTCTAAGATCAAGGAATAAAATTTGTGTAGCTGACAATAGTCTGTTTAGATACCAATGAGAGACTATTATTTTTCGTGCCTTCTTTACATATTCTTTTACAGATAAATTTGGGCAATTTAACCTAGGAACATGCTGAGGGAAAATCAGGTATGGTGTCAGAATTATTTGTAACAGTACAATTCACATTTTCAATGTCACTTAAAATGAGAACAAAATTTAAATATTAAGCTTTGAGTGAATCCAGAAGATCTTTCAGGGGTGTCTTCCCTAATGTTACCATTTTTTCTGTTTCTCCCAAGCCTGCAATGGTGCAAAAGTGATACCAGATTTTGTTTTCTAACCAGGCTACCTAAAGATCATTTCCCAGTAACTCAGCCACACCATGGGGGAGGTGGAAGGTGTCAGGGGAGGGGAAGAGGGAAATGAGAAGTTAGTCTTCTTGGTCTTTTGCGGGGGCCTAACAAAGCAGCAGAGCAGCCACCACTTTGCCCCCTTACCCCCTTCAGCTTAGAAATGATAGATTTCAAATGCAAAACAACTACAACCATCTCCCTAAAACAGCTTCAGAAGTGGAAGAGAATGTCCACAGAACCATATGCACATGTTTTGGGGCCAAAGTCCATGGTGAATTTGAGCTCTGCCCCACTTCATTTCACCAGATTGAGGAAACACAATAGTTTTGCTCTGAAACTGCACAGATGCAACATTTCCCAAAGGTTTCAGGAGGGGATATAGATTTATCTTTAACTTTATTAAAACAAAACATTTGGTACAACCCAATGTAGTGGCACTTATAACAATGGCCAGATCCAAAATGCATTGTGTATTAAATATGAGTAGAGGGCAGACCCAGTGGTTAAATTACCCTGGGTGAGAAACAGTGAATAAATGGCTATATAATTACTCCCACTTTAGCTGAATCTCCTGGCTCAATCAGTTTTAGAAGCAGAGTAATAACAAATATTTTTATTAAAAGAGAGCTTTTGAGATTGAATGCTCTAATTAATTGGACGCTTGTTGGTCGATTGTTTTTTTAAGAAGAGTCTATTTCTAGAAAAAAAAAACAAATTATCTTTCGTCTAGTGGGTTTTGAGGCTGCACAGTAGGTACCGTTACTGGAGGGGAAAAAAAAGGTACAGCTAATATCCAGCAGGCAGAGAGGAGTCGGCCTGCCTAAATTACAGCACTTTTACCCTTCTGAGGGACTGATCCGGTCGAAGCATATAGCGGGAGATTCACTTTTATTTACCATCCTGAAAAAAAAAAGATGATCCATTTTTAAAAGATGCTCTCAAACTACCACTACTTTGGCATCATAATAAAGAGTCTCTGTGCTATGTAATAAAAGACTGTGTAGAATGTAGGATATAAGTTCAAGTTGGCAGGAGGACATTCGTTTTTGTTGTCTTTAATGTGATGCAGAAATTGATTCATCACTGAAATGGCTTTGTCCTGAGAAGAGAATGCATGAAAATGTGCGGGTCCTTCCACGCTCATCAAAAGCAACATACAGCATAGAGGTGGCCAATCTGATCAAAACAGGCTCTCCCGGAGGCTCTAGTCCCCCTCCATGTGGGAATCTCCATTGACTTCAAAGGCAGCCCCCGGGGCTGTGGGACTCCTTAAGGCCATCTGTTTGACAGCAACAAGTGTATTTCTTTTGTGTCTTTGAAGAGTATTCTTCGCATGGATTTCTTCAACTGCATTTATAGCTGTAGCTTGTAGGCGAAGATCACAGAGGACAGTCAAACATAATTCGACCCTTATTCTGCCATCGAGGCAGTGGGCAATATCCTCTTTAACTTCAGCGGTGGCAACACACAAATTGGTAATGGCAAAATTTGTGCTCCTGACTTGGAAGCGATTTAGCTCCAAGGTGAGAATAATTGAAACCCCTGCCTTTGACCACCTAGGCTAAGCTAAAGGTCGATAACATGGACTTGGAAACTGATTTTTGTTTAAAGTTTGGAAAAGAAACAAAATTGGCCGCCCATAAAATCTGTTTTGGGGATTTGGGAAACAAGAACGAAACATCCATTTCGTCTAAATATAGCGTTTTATTTCTAACTGCCTATTTTAAATGCTATCCGTTACTAAATAAAATCTTGGACGAAATACTTTTAATTAAAGAAGTTAGGGTAACAATAAACACAGGAAATATAAACGAATATAATGTTTGGAGAGTCAGGCCTCTTTTCGTGCTATAAATATTACCTAGGCTATGCCACTATTATTAGCAAAGTATGAACAAAAGAAGATGTCCAGAAATAGACTAGGGGGGAAAGCATGTTGGTCACATTTATATTGCAGGGCTTGGGGAATATTTCTAGCAAGCTCCTCCATTTTGGGGTTTAATGGGTTTAAAGGGATACTTCCATACCATCTGTTTGCGAAGGAAATTCTCTCACTGACAGAGTTGCTAAGTAGGCAGGCTGGTGTTTCCTGAGTGACACGGGATGTGATGAAGAGTGCTATCTGGAGTTTGTCTGCTTATCTTCTGCGTGAACTTATTTGTGTCTTTTTCAGGTATTTTTATTAATTCAAATTCAAGAATTGTTATGCACTTCATTGACAGTGCCTTCAAATTTACGCACAACAACACTGCCAATTGGCAATACTGAAACACAAACATAAAACTACATAGCATATTTCCTGTTTTTCAGTTTCTTAGAGAGGTTCCGCTACAAACACTTTCATAAATATTATTCATTTGTTTCCGTGTTCATCTGTTTTCTATTTCTCGATAACTATAATCTTTTTTTTAATGGTATTTGTTAAGCATTTACTGAGTACTAGGTGCTGGGGTAGATACAAGATAATCTGATTGAATTCAGTCCCACCTGATGCTCACAATCTCAATCCCTATTTTACAGATGAGGTAACTGTGGCACAGAAAAGTGAAGTGACTTGCCCAAGATCATACAGCAGACAAGTGGTGGAGCCGGGGTTGGAACCCAGGTCCTCTGCTCCGGGGCCCATGGTCTGTCCACTGGGCCTTGTTGCTTCTCATAGCCACGCCGCTTCTTATGATAATTGATACATTTATCAATTAATCATAATTGATATAATTAAAGAGACTTGATTATGTAATCATAATCAGATGCACACATGGAGAATTAGAATTTTCAATATCAATCAGATTCCAACTACTAAGGAACATACATAAAAAGGGATCTGTTGAATTATTGCCCCAAATATTGATTTTTTTACTGGATGTGCTCACGATCATCAGAACAATTAAGAGAAAACTATAACTTTCTTGTACTTGTCAATATATTAGATCGTGATGACGCTGAATGCAAGATTAATAGATTAGAATTCTGTTGAATCAGTGAAACTTCACATTGAATTCACCTTTTCCTTTTTATGTGAAAATTGGTAAAATTTTGAAATCCAAATAAAGTATTTTTAAAAAGGAAACCACATGATAAGCCCATTATTTGTCTTTTTTCAAACTTAATCATGCCTTACTCTATTTGTTTCAACATTTAAATTTTATTTCTATTTATCTTTCCAGGGATATGTCTTTCTGTAATATGCAAGTCCTGTCTTTAATTCCTAATCTCCACTTGCTCACATCCAGAGTTTCCATGGTCAAAAACAATCACATTTCAATAGCAGAAATTGAAAGAAGGCAGTTCTGGGTTTTCTGGGCCCCACCAGAACACCCATGATTTATTATTATGAGGATAATTGGGCAAAATCAACGGTCAAGATTCCCTGAATAAATAATTTCCCCTTCCACTGAAGTTCTTTGAAACGATTACCGTACAGTTCATCCCACACAGGAAAAAGACTTTCTATACATTAAAGGTCTTTTCTCCAGGCCTGAAGGAAGATGGGTTGTTGACAGCTTGAACTGTTACCCTGATAGTTCAGGTCTGTGTCGACCTCAACCATAGCTTCCTCTGTTTTCTTCCTGCCTCCCTCTCTCTCAGACGTGCCTTGTCTTCCTTTCATACCTCAGGCTCAGCCCGGTCCGAAGTGAATCCTCGACACCAGTCAACTTGCTGGGAGTTAGGAAATGCAGACTTTGAGGTTGCCAGAAAAAGTTGGGTGTAAAAAGCATGGGGAGGTTTACTTGATTATTTTTTTTTTCCCTGACAGTCGCATTTATTCCCTATAATTAGTCTGGAGCCCTTGCGGCACGGTTACTTTGGAGCATGAGTCTTGAAGCTCCTCTAAAATTGTGAGCCCCCTGAAGGACAGCGATTGTGCCTGATGGGATCGTACTGTCCTCGTCCCAGTGCTCAGCACAGTGCTTGGCACACAGTAAGCATTTAACAAATACCACAGTTATGAGGTCTTCCAAAAGACTTATAGGGACAGAAGGCAGATTGTTTCCCTTTCTCTTCAATAATAGGGCTCCACGTGGTTGAACGTGTTAACACAATGCCAATTCCAACATTTCAAAAGATACAGAACTTCCCAGCATGAGGATAAGGGTTTCCGGTGTTCCAATAATAAAACCTCAACGTACCAGTAATTTCCAGTTCCTTTGTGGCTCAGCGGCCTGTGAAGACTAACTAACTCCTAAGTACCCAACCTGCAATATCAGTGTGGGAGTCGGAAACAGATGTTCACAGGACAATGCAATTTGTTGTCACTGTCGATACTATGTGGCACTTTTCCCAACTGAAATTGTTTGCGGATGGAAAAGAATGTAAGGAGTGATTCATGCCCCGAAAGAATTTTTTTCACTGCTAAATGGCTAACCGTCTTTCATTTGTATTAGATAATAGAAGTTGCAAGATTAAATAAACCAATTGAAGGGTTAGCATCTACTCAGCCCTTCTCCTGACTATGCTCTTGCCATTCCCCCCCAGCCCCAACACCACAAAGGCCGTTAGCGGCAGTTCGTTGAAAATGCTAAACATCTTATTTATTGTCTGAGAAATCTCAGAGCAGTCTTCATTTGTCAGGATTATTAATTGTCATTGTCATGCAACGTGATTGGAATTTCCATGGAAAAGAGTGATGACATTTCTTTCTTAGCAATTCTTTTACTAATTTGGGAGGAAGTTAAGGCTATTCCAAATTATCGATTGGAAATAGACCGTTTAGTAAGGTTTGAATTGAAAATTTTATTAAGTATACAAAGGCCCATTTGCATGAGCCATTTTTACTGTCAGAGACAGTGGAGCTAAGTAAATGACATGTAAATTTTTAGAGACATTTAAAATGTTCTAACCAATGTCTATAGATACAGGAAAACTGTGTTTCAAAAAAGCTGGGGTTGAAAACATGATTTTTCCACCTCAAGTACATAATTACTCTTGTTTTCTGTGGTAAAACAGTTAAATTACAATCATAATAGGTTTGAACAGGAGTACATGGCCATTTGTTTCATGAGACTGATGTTTTCAGTCATTAAACAAAATAGGACCTGGGTTTGGTTTCTTAATGAAGGAAAAATAATTTTGAAGATCTAAAGCCAAACAGATCATTTCTTTACAAAGACAAAAGCAAAGACCTTGTAATGTGGGGCTGGGATACCTGATGTAATTGCATTTACACCAGTGCTTAGCACAGTGTTTGGCACACCATAAGTGCTTAACAAATGCCACAATGATCATTACTGTTATTAGTTTTGTGGTAGTTATTTTTGCTTTCCCTGTTGGGGTATCATCCTGCAGATGTTTTCGTATTCCTGAAATGGTTGCAGAACCCAAATTCAGCTTTGTCGGCCTAACTTGTTATATTGTACTATCCAAAAAGCTTAATACAGTGCTCTGCACACAGTAAATATGATCATACTAAATATGACTGACCGGCTGACTGACTGACCCCTTCACTGTGCCCCAGGAGGCTGGGATGGTTAATGCTTCCCTATTCAGAAGGGAGGGTTTGGGATATCTGGGCAATATGTGGGTGTGTAATATTCAAGTTGAAAGGGCTACAGAATGCATCTCTTCAAGCTTCAAGCCTGAAGCAAGCACACTGACTGAACAGAGCCGGGACAGTATGGGACTCGGAAGTGATGGCGTGTGCGTGCATCTGTTCAGCCGGGGTTTCGGGAGCCAAGGTGTTGACAAGAAAGCTGAGTCGCGTGGGATTAGTGTTAGGTCCGTCTTAGAACGGGGTTGGAGTACCCAAGGCACAGACACATCTCTCACTGTGTCAACAGGCTGCCGAGAGCAGACACAGGCTTTTTTAACTGATGAAAAAGGCAGAGTCCAATGGCCATAGCAGACATACCAGCAGGTCCAAGAGAGGCTGCCTTCGGCCTTGTTCTTTCATCCGCACCCAACAGAGAGGCGGCCTTCAATGGACCAAACAGCTGGGAAACTTCTTGAGCAAAAGAATGACTTGAATGATGAAGCCAAAGAGAAATTCATTCTCATTGGGACTGGGATCTTCCTTCAATCCATACAACTGAATTCCAAGCCCCAAAAGCCTCCTCCTTGTTAAACAACTTCCACAGGTAATTCGGTGTTGCCCCGTAGCCCGTAAAGTTCCTTTCGATATTCATTTCAATCCAGTGCAGCCGGTGCACGCGTCTAATTCCAATAAACAGGCTAGGGCTTTTCAAACCACTGCAGAACTGCCATGTAACTAAGATCGGTAATTTGTTCTGTCTTTCAGGGAAACTTCCCAGTTTAATAACTGGAATTTTAAAAATCCTGACACTGCAAAATGTTCCATCTGCTCACGCTTACATTTTTCAAATGTTGTTGATTTCTGTGTATTAAGCTTCGGTCAGATAGATTTATGTTGTCCGTTCCTGACATTCTCAGCGAGTGTAAGACGCTGTAGTGGAAAACCGAAATTCCTGTGCTGATGTTAGGGGAAAGAGTCCAATTCTGAGATAGGAAGCAACCATTTCCACTAGTCAGTTCTTAAGTTCTCTTTTATTAGCTAGGACAAATATTATTGTTCAAAAGAGGAATTTGGGGGCCCCGCGCGATCTGACTATGGAAAGCAGAGTTGGCGAGAGTGCTCGGAATCTCATCTTCGGATCCCAGACGATATTTTTCTCTGTTATGTCACAGAGGTCACCTGGCTCATGTGTGACAAACTGCCTGCATAAGTCACCGTGCCACTGGCAGAGATTTGTAACCACGTTCCTGGTCCATTGCCTTTGAATTATTTCGCAGGCCCTCTGCTTTACATTTACACTCTGGCGGAAGATGAACAGGGAAAGGGAGTAAAATCAAGGGCAGGGTCTCATCCTGAAGGACAAGGGGAAACAGGTGGAAGGTTAATGGCCCTGGAGCGTATCCACAAGCCTCTCAGGCTTGATATATGGGGCTCGGGCCTAAAACGGGCATTGGCTTTCAAAGATATATTATTTCATTTGAGGAGAGACATTCTGGAGTTCCTGCATTTGTCTGCTGATAGATGATCCTCTGTCCACAATTGGTTATGGCGGGTGAGTTTTCCTTGGGCCTGCTCCCGCACATAAAAATGTTGCTGAGCTCTCCAACCTTTCACATGCCTTCAGGGATGGGGGGCCGGGCAAGCCTGTTGCCAGGCGGCTGGATTTTTGTTGCTGCTATTTCCGTCGTTTCTTTTGAACCAGGAGGCAAGTGGGGGATGAAAGACGCTTCTGTTCATTCATACACAACTTGATAAGGGTGCTCTGGGCGCGAGGGGCGGGGGAAGGGGAGGGCCGAGCAGGGGGAGAGCAAAGAGGGAGGAGGAGGAGGCTGTGAGGAGGCAGTTATCCCTACGTATGTCTGGCTGGTGAGTTGAGTTCTGAAAGGCTGAAGTCAGCTCCTGGGATATCGGGGGATGCTGACGTAAAAGGGAAACACCCCTCCTTTTGCCCTTGGTTTCAGGCACGTGGCCGGCTTTTCACATTGCCCCCTAAAGAACTGGAACAAACCTCAGTTCTAGCTGAGCATCTGTTTTTAGAAAGTTGGAGAGGATATTTGGGGAAAAGTGGCCTTAGAGAGGCTCCAGAATGTCCCTTCCACAACTGTAACCCTTAACCTCAAGCTCTTTCCTGGCCAGGATGAATTGCTTGGAGGAAGAGCATTCCTGGTGCACTTATCTCTTAACAATGGAAGAAAACAGGAGGGAGAGTTCCAGTGTGTTTGACCCCTTGTATGTGAGAAGCAGCGTGGCCTACTGGACAGACCACGGGCCTGGGAGTAAGAAGAACCTGGGTTCTAATCCCAGCTCTGCCACTTGTCTGCTGTGTGACCTTGGGCAAACCACTTCACTTCCCTGTGCCTCAGTTTCCACCTCTGTAAAATTGAGATTGTGACCCCCATGTGGGACTGTATCCAACCTGATTTAATTGTATCTACTCCAGCACTTAACACAGTGCCTGGCACATAGTAAGCGCTTAACAAATACCAGTTTTTATTACTGTTATAATTATTTTGTGAGGCTGGGAAAATAGGACTCTCTTGGCCATGTGGCTGTCTCTTCAGGGGTCTCTCTCCTGACTGATGCAGTGGATGATTAGACTTTGCTGCTTCCTTCACACCACTACACCCCGATTACACAGGGGTTCCCCGATCTTAGTAGAGTGTTGTGCACACAGTTCGCACACAGTAGACAAATGGCAGAGCTGGGATTAGAAGCTAGGTCCTCTGACTTTCAGGTCTGTGCTCTTTCCACTAGGCAGTGCTGCTTTGCTAGTTCAGGGTGTGAGGTGTAGGTTCTGAAGTACAGTTGCAATTCTGAGGTACAGCATTAACAGTATTTAATGATGCCTGTTTACTTGTTTTGAGGTCTGCCTCCTTCCTTCTAGACTGTAAGCCCGGAGTGGGCAAGTATTCTCTCTCTTTATTGCCGAATTGTACTTTCCAAGCACTTAGTACAGTGCTCTGCACAGAGTAAGCGCTCAATAAATACGATTGAATGAATGAACAAATAATAAATGGCATCTTGATGAAATGCACAGCACTAGAAAGGACAGAATATAGAAGCGATGTGTTCCCTGCCCACAGAGAGCACAGACTCTAATGGGAGATAAATAATAATTGATTTTGGTATTTGTTACGCACTTGCTATGTTATAAGCGCTGGGATAAATTCAAGCTATATACAAGTATACAAATACTTTCAGGAATCATTAAAATAAATTATACATAATAGAATAAACACATACCAGCCCTACGTCCGGCTCTGCCACTTGTCAGCTGTGTGACTGTGGGCAAGTCACTTAACTTCTCTGTGCCTCAGTTACCTCATCTGTAAAATGGGGATTAACTGTGAGCCTCACGTGGGACAACCTGATAACCCTGTATCTACCCCAGCACTTAGAACAGTGCTCTGCACATAGTAAGCGCTTAACAAATAACAACATTATTATTATTACAACACAGGTATGTATCTTCATGCTCTTACTGTTTTCCTTATCCCATAATTTATTTTAATGTCTGTTTCCCCCTTTAGACCATAAACTCCTTGTGGGCAGGGATCCTGTCTTCCATCACATCTACTACTGTACTGCACTTTCCCAAGCACTTAGTAAAGAGTTTTGCATACAGTAAAGAGTCAAAAAGTACCAATGATTGCTTGATAAATAAGTTCATACATGCTTGAGTTGGCCGGCAGGTCTGTATTGTCTAGTGTGCTGGGAAATACAGTGGGGTTGCAGGCTGTCGGTTTATTAATAATAATAATAATAACAATAGTGGTATTTAGTATTCACTTACTATGTGCCAAGCACTGTTATAAGCAGTGGAGTAGATTCAAGATAATCAGGTTGTCCCACACAAGGCTCACAGTCTTAATCCCCATTTTAAAGATGAGGTAGCTGAGACACAGAGAACTTGAGTGACTTGACCAAGGTCACACAGCAGACAAGTGGCGGAGCCGGGATTAGAACCCTCATCCTCTGAATCCCAAGCCTGCGCTCTTGCCACTAGGCCACAAGGGAGTTTACGGGTTGTAGAGTGCAGGCTCTTAGTTATAGGGCTCTGGTGAACAGGCTTTGAGATTTAGTTTGCAGGACAGAGGGCTCTAGGTTTCAGACTGTAGGGTAGAGACAAACTAGATGGTAATATGGTATTTGTTAAGCGCTTACTATGTGCCAGGCACTGTACTAAGTGTTGGTATGGGTACAAGCAAACCAGGTCAGATACAGTCTCTGTCCCATGAAGGGCTCACAGTCTCAATCCCCATTTTGCAGATGAGGTAACTGAAGCACAGAGAAGTTAAGTGATTTGTCCAAGGTCCCACAACAGACAAGGGGCAGAGCCAGGACTAGGACCCATGAACCTATGCCTCCCAGGACTGATATCTATCCACTGCACTATGTTGCTTCTCATGGTGCAGGCGCAAGGGCATAGCTCTGGGTTCTGAAACTCACACAAATTATTGTTTGGTACTGACACATTTTCTTAGAGTAGATTTGATTCCAAATCAATATTTCCAGTGAACCAATCTGTTCTAGGCAGTCTTCTGCCCTTTGCCCTGTGCAGAATCATCCATAGCATTTTAGCCCAGTGCAATTCACCCACCTTTAAATTCAATATTCACCCAGAAAGTACTGTTCTCAATGTAACTGACAGAGGTCCCTAAACCCTGCTTGCACAAAATCACATCCACTATATATTTAAAATTATTTTTTCGTTCTTTGCTATCCATCTGTCAATCATTTGCATTTATTCAGCAGTTATTGTGTGCAGAGCACTATGCTAAGGTTTGAGAGAGTGCAACATAAAAGAGTTAGTAGACAATTCCATGCCTACAGTGAGGAGTAGTGTTGCCTAATGGATAGAGCACAGTTCTGAGAGTCAGACAAATCTGGATTCTAATCCTGACTCTGCTATTTGTCTGCTGTGTGACCTTGAGCAAACCACTTCACTTCTCTGGGCCTTAGTTACCTCATCTGCAAAATGGGGATTGAGACTGTGAGCCCTATGAGAGACAGGGACTGTGTCCAACCCTATTTGTTCGTATCTACTCCAGGGTTTAGTACAGTGCCTGGCACGTAGTAAGTGCTTAACAAATACCATTAAAATAAGAATGAGCTTACAGTCTAGAGGGTGACACAGACATGAATATAAATAAATAAATTATGATTATGTATGTGAGTGTTGTGGGACAGTGGGAGCAAAGCACTGTACTAAGCGCTTGGAAGAGGACAATATAACAATAAATAGACACATTCCTTGCCCACAATGAGGTTAGCAAAACCTGACCTCAAAATTAAAATGACAATAGGCCCATGTATTCCCAGTTTTGAATTCTGTCAACTTTGGTTTAAAGACGTCCTAGCATTTTCTAAAACTAATCCATCAATCAGTGGTTTTTATTTCACACCTGTGTGTGGAGCACTGTACTGAGCATTTGGGAAAGTACAATATAACAGAGTTGGTAGACATTCCCTGCCTACAACGATTTTACAGTCTAGAAGGGGAATCTAAATTTCATACTCTGTAATCCATTTCTTGTCCATTAATCATGGAAAACATTTCCATGCACATACTATGCATTAAAAAACTTTGGTAACAACTACTCAGCAAAAACGTCAATAAATAGAACTTTAAATATTTTTCCCATTAGTAAAAAGCCCCCAAAAGCTCACTCCATAGACTACAAAGAGATTTTAAGAACAACTCATGTTGTTCTTGAGTTACTTACTTTTTGCCATAAAATAGGCTATCTTGTAAGCAAGTTAATATTTTTATAACATTTCTCAGAAACCACAGACCCAGGACTCTGTACATTATGCAATTAGGGGCCTCTACTACATTACATGTAATCACCAGTTTCTTTGAACCGAAAGGAAATATTCACTCCTTCCCTGACTAAGCTGTCATTTCTTCTTCTCCCACTCCCTTCTGCATTGCACTTGAATTTGCACCCCCCACCCGTAGACTGTAAGCTTGTTGTGGGCAGGAAATGTGTCTGTTTAGTATTGTATGGTACAAACTCTTAGTACAGTGCTTTGCACACAGTAAGTACTCAATAAATATGACAATGAATGAATGAATGAATGAATGAATGAATGAATGAATACCCAGGAAAGTTCTTCCACCCTCTACCTGGACCTCCATAAAGTCCCTCAGTGGTAACTATTAAGTAACCACGCCAGGCACTTTCTCTCATGAGGTCAGTGGTTCCTGTAAACGATGCACAGTGGCGAGGACCTTATTTCCCTGTCCCTTCCAAACCTCACAGGGTTCAGGTTAGATGAGAAATCTGAAGATTTAAGAGGCGTATGTAATACCGACTGGAGTGGGAGGAAGGACATGCTAAAAGGAAAGATTTCAAATGAGAAATTCTCCGGAGAGAGCCGTCTGGGTAGTGCTCGCTGACAGGAGCATCTGCTTTTCCACTTGTTGCTTTGATAATGGATAAAAGGTTGTCGTGGCCTGCGAGCTACCAGCCGGGGGAGGAGAGAACAACCCCCAGAAAGGCCGATCCCAAACTCCTGGGCCTCTTTTACGGTCCTGCAGAATGGAGGGCAGTTGTTTCAGTCTTCTTTTGCTCCTGAGGAGCATGATTTCCATATTCAGAACACCACCTATTGCATTTGAATTCTTTTCATCTCTTTCTGCTCTCTTGAATAGACTCCAGTCTTGTTGGTTATGTCCCTGCCCTTGGTAAAAAGAACTAATAATTCCACATTATTGCTTCAAGTCCAGGATTAGCAAGAATTAGTGACTAATTCTGATATTTGAAGAATACAGAAAATATCTGTCTTCAGATCTGCACCTCCGCAGACACGGTTCACAGAGCAAAGTTTACCTGTAACCAACTGCCAAGTGGCCCATTTCTAATAGACCAGTAGGGTAAATCCAGAAGGATTACAAAGTTGGTGGAATGGACCATTGAAAATAGGATTTCAATATACATCATTGCTTATTGTTATAAAATTAGAATAACAAATGTTCCCAGTGGGATACAAACCTGCTAGTGAATTATCAAAGCCCGGTTTCAGCTTGCATTCTCTCGGCAAGAGAAAGAGGCATCCAAGCGTGCTGTTTGTCACTCTATACTGTTCGTTTTAATGATATATTTAGACCCTCTTCTTACTTTGTATTCTTATGTGTAATTACCCGTGTTAAAAAAAACACTCATTAGTGTTCTGTTCCACTGACTTAATTATGCCCCTTAATTAAATCTTGAAGAACTGGGGGTCACTACGGTGTCAGTGGGATTTGTCACTGTTTGTCAGCAGGTGTCCCGGCCGCATCTATTTCGGGTTTTCCTACAGCTCCAATCCATTTAAGAGCTCGTTCTTGTCTAAATGCACGGGAAAGTTATCGTTTGGGGATTGAGCTTAGTTCACAGGCAGGTCATCTTCTCCCACCCGCTCCAAAGAACCCCAGGTCCTCCAGCAGAGACTATTAGATCCGCGAGCTGTCCATTCAAGAACTAGAGAGGGAAAATGACAATCATGTTCATTTATGAAGGTTTTTAGTTTCATGGATATCGAAACATATACTATAGAATCCTCAGTAGCACAGATCTTTCTGCTTATCATCCTTATATCGGCCTGTTTGAAAAAAAAAAGTTTCCTATGCAAGGTAATTTGCAAATATTATTTATTTGTTATTCAGTTTATACGTGCTGTTTAAAAAAAGAGAAAAAGAAAATGAGGCACGTAGCACCAACCTGAAGCAGCGTTTGCCCAGTAGATCAAAAATGTTCAGCAATTGCTTCATTGTTTAGAATCAAAGAAGCCAGATTAGTATGAGATTAAGGCTTCTGTGTCTTTCCAGTTCAAATTAGCATGTTTTGGATTTGTGATTTTCGTGAGTTACTTAAGGGAGATCAAATTCCCCTGTTTATGTATATAATAGGCACCTAATGTTCATCTGAATAATTGATTAGTCAAGTCAGGGCTTCATAATTAGTTTTTGGCTTTTCAGTACGAGCTCTCAAAACACTTGCTGTCAGTCTACAAAGATTTTTAAATTTATTAAGGTGTTTTATCAAAAGGGATGCAGTAGTTACCTGAAGAACCTTAATAATTTATCTTGAGATAAATCTTCTAGCATGATCCCTACTTGGACTCCTGCAACTTTCTCAATTATTTTAACTGTGAGGCTGATGTTTCCCTTGGTTCCTTAATCAAGAAGTAACTCTTTTGCTATTGTAAATGTCTTTGAATAAATTTGAGGTGATTTTGTTTTGTTGAATTTTCTCCCTTTTATTTTCCCCTTATGACATTTTTCAAATGTTTCTGCTGAGTTCCAGAAAAAAAAAGCAAAACCTCAGGGCAAATGGGAAATTAGGAAGCCAAAAATATCAGATCACTAACAAATAAAATAAAGGTTTCCTCATTTGTAGGACATTGTATTAAGCTTTATAAAACAGAATTCAATATGCATACTTAAATCCAAGTATACAAAGAACAAAATAAAATGCCTTTGGTATTATTTTCTCTTGCTACATATCTGTTTTAGAAATGTGAACGGTAGCCCCTGACACACCCGTGTCTGCATTTAGCAAAACTTTACCCATTATTGCCCCCTCCTTCCCAAAATCTCTCTCCTAAAAGCTTCATTCTGAATTTTCACTGAGTTCTTTTTCTTCTCAAAATTCCCTCTTCATTGCTTTTAAGTGATAACAAGTGTGTTAGTCCAAAATGTGAAATATATGGACCTAAGTACTCTACCAGTTTCAGCTATGGGAGAGAGAGTCAAGCAGAGGCATACCCATTCCATTCCTCGCTTGGGCAGTGGCTAGTGAGTGGAAGACAATCTGCTACAAATCAAAACTCACCTGTGCTGGGCAGCAGCGGCATGGGAGAGAGTCAAGGGTGGAGACTCGAGTTGACTGCGTGGGAGGAGGCAATGGTAAAACACTTCCATCTTTTTAACCAATAAAACACTGTGGATACACTACCGGAACAATCGCAGGTGGAGGTGGGGCGTTCTGGGAGAGATGTGTCCATGGAGTCGCTTTGGGTCAGAGATAAGACAAGTCTCACAGCCACCCTTGAGGTGACTGAAGTGATGTGATTATGTTTATGGTGTGTGTGGATTTTTTGAGAGGTCTGTGATGTGTTCCATTGCTAGATCTATTTGATTGTGATTTATTTTTATTTATGACATTTGATAAGCATTTATTTGTTGCACCGTATGCATACTGGGAAAAGGTAAAAGGAAATTAACTCTGGGGGGCTGAAAATAGGAAGAGACAAGGCAGACATATAGTGAAAGAAGATAATCAATCATTGGTATTTATTAAGTGCTTACAGTGTACTAAGCGATTGGGAGAATACAATATAACAGTCAGTAGACGTGTTGGTAGACAGAGTTGGTAGAAGCAGCATGGCCTAGTGGATAAAGCATGGGCCTGGGTGAAAGAAAGACCTGGGTTCTACTCCCGGCACTGTAATTTGTCTGCTGCGTGACCTTGGGCAAGTCACTTCACTTCTCTGGGCCTCAGTTACCTCATCTGTAAAATAGGGATTAAGAATATGAGCCCCATGTGGCTTTCCCCCTTCTAGACTGTGAGTCCGTTATTGAGTAGGGATTGTCTCTGTTGGCGAATTGTACTTTCCAAGCGCTTAGTACAGTGCTCTGCACACAGTAAACACTCAATAAATAGGATTGAATGAATAAATGAATGAATGAATGACAGGGACTGTGTCCCACCTGGTTAACTTGTATCTACTTCATTGCTTAGAACAGTGCTTGGCACATAGTAAGCGCTTAAACAAGTAACATAATAATAATAATAGTAACTACTATTATTATTATTTTGTTGCTTTTAAGAGAAGAGTCAGTCCTGTTGTGCCCCCTCAGCTTTGAATTCCTGAGGTTTATGTAGTTATTTCCAATCTAGTGGGTATTAGCATAAGAGAGGTATGGAGCCTTTGTAAAGGATTGCATGAGCTATCTGAAACACACTGTATTTTCCTCTTGTGCGGTAATTAAAGGCTTCGAGCAGCACTGAAAGGTTCCCATTACCCCCATTCCTCAGCTCACCGGTTCTCACTTTTCTAAGGGTGTAAGTGCATTCCTCAGTTATGGTTTATGGTTCTCTCAATGCTGCCGCAAGCTTTTGAAAAGAAAAAGGGAACAATAATTATTATGGGGAACAATATATTTTTCTAAAACAAATTTATGTTCAGGGGCTGGGCAGATGAACTGATCACCAGGACGATAGAAATAAGCTAAATTAACAAAACATTTAAAAGCTAGTGAGGTCTCTAAGAATGCTTTTCTAGGTTACAGTTAAATGAGAGCCATTATATGGGCTTTCAGATAAACTCACAAAGCTCTTATCTGTGTAAACCCATAGATCTGCCGTTATTCTTCCTGAATAACAGAAGTTATATCATCCAGTTTCATTAAAAATACATTAATCCTTTTGTAGTAACCTCCCTCTAATTCACTGGTTCAATTATATCCTGAACAATAAACATGTTTTCTGAGTACAAAAACTACAGTATTAGAAAAAGAGGATGAAATGATTTCAAAATATATGCACCAACTAAATTTTCAGATTTTCTAAGAAAGTGACTTTTGATTGGAAATTTTGTAAATTGTAAATTATAAACTGGTTAAAGGATGTTTGAGACTGAATCAAATGTCCCAGTTTAAATGAGAAGCTGGGGGTGTCAATCGAGGCAGGCAGAAGACAGCCCCTCAGTTCTGATTCAAATAATTGGAACCGTGGGATGTTGTAAAGAGGCAGCATTCTCTGCTTTCATGTTTCTTCCCTCCTATAAGCTTCACACTGCAGCTTTTGGCCTCCTTGCCATGCCAGTCAGAAGCTTGGGTCCAACAGGACTGAAATCAGTCAATCACGAGCAACAGCAGCCCGTGTCCAAGCCATAAAGTCTCACTGGTAATCCAGGCCGGCACATCTCTTCAGTCACTGACCCCACCTTATCCCGGCATCGCCCTCCTCCCTTTCACCACTGAGGTGATGAAACGTATTTATTGAGCTTTTACTCTGTGCAGAGCACTATATTAAGTGCTTGGGGATGTAAAATATACAATAAACAGGCATAGTCCCTGCCCACAGCGAGCTTACAGTCTATACAAGCTGCTGCAGTACCTGACCTCCACAAAATGTAAAACATTGGATAGGTTGTGGAGGCTGCTCTAGGGGTTACCGTGGCTCCTTTGGTCGTGGCCTCTGTACTCCGAGCCATCAGCTACAGCACCCTACTCCTTTTTTGTTTTAATTTTGTGTAATAATAATAATAATTATGTTGGCATTTGTTAAGCGCTTACTATGTGCAGAGCACTGTTCTAAGCGCTGGGGTAGATACAGGGTAATCAGGTTGTCCCACGTGAGGCTCACAGTCTTAATGCCCATTTTACAGATGAGGGAACTGAGGCACAGAGAAGTTAAGTGACTTGCCCGCAGTCACTCAGCTGACAAGTGGCAGTGCCGGGATTTCAACCCTTGACCTCTGTCTCCCAAGCCCGTGCTCTTTCCACTGAGCCATAGGCCCTTGTCCTTTAAGTGGATTTAGAGTTTTTAATAATTGGCACAGGTTGTAGAGAAGCAACATGGCTTAGTGGATAGAGCACAGGTGTGGAAATTAGAAGGACCTGGGTTCTAATCCCAGATCTGCCCCATGCCTGCTGCATACTTCACATTGGACAAGTCACTTCACTTCTCTGAACCTCAGTTCCATCATCTGTAAAATGGGGATTAAGAGTGTGAGCCCCATGTGAGACAGGAACAGTATCTAACCTGATTAACTTGTATCTATCCCAGTGCTTAGAACAGTGCTTGGCACATAGTAAGCACTTTACAAGTACCGTAATTATTATTACTATTTAAGTGGCTACCACGTGCCCAGAACTGTCCCAAACACTTGGGTTAATACAGAATAATCCGATTGGACAGTACTTTATCTCTCCATATGTATCTATCACCAATCTCCTCTCCCACCTTTTTCCTTAGACTGCGAGCCCCTTAAGGGTTAGGGACCGTGCTTAAATCCCACCTGTATTCTTTCCCAGGTCTTAGTATGGTGCTCTGTACACAGTAAGCGCTTCAAATTACTAAATAGTATGTATTTAGTGCCTACTGTGTACAGAACACTGTACTAAGCAATGGGGAAAGCACAATTGTATTAGTAGGAAGGAGCCCTGTCTTCAAGGAGTTTGCAGTCTAAGAACAATATCAATAGAGTGGGAAGGAGCTAGCAATCTGCTACCAAGGCAGGAATTAGAGAAGAGGCTATTTCCCAACTGACACTACCTTGCCAACAACCATCAGAGGTGTTTTGAGCAATGCTATTTATTGAATGATTACTCTGGCCATCACTGAATTGTTAGCAGACTAGATATCTCACCTCAGGGACCATACAGTCTAGTTTCCCCAAGTAATCTCAGCTGGATGTGAGCAAGAATGGAGATGGAACCTCTGAAGTCATTCTAGGGGTAGTCCCTTGGAAAGAAGGTCATGCTACCACCTTCTATTCCTCCAGTCAGGTTATAGCATCTCCAGCCAAAGCCAAAATCTTCTAGGACTTTGGTGGCCGAAAACAACTGTGCCTTCGTTTGGGATGTGGAATAGCTGTGAACCAAGGCCTGAAGCCAAATCACTGGTTTTCAAAAGACAGACATAGTAGCAAAAATAATTATTCATTAAAGTGGTTTGGTCTCAGCCTGTCCTAGATCAAAATGAGAGTCAGTCGGCATTTTGTTAACAAGGGTCAAAGTTGTAAGTCCAATGGCAGGGCTGCTCCTTGGTGGGAACCTAATTCATTACTTCTTCCATACTGCTGGGGTAAAGGGGCTCTGGTTTTGCATGCTCTTCTGTCTCCCTTGCCCCTAAAATTCAAACCCAGATTGCCATTACTCTGGAAGCGCCACGGCTGCATAGCCAACATACTCTGTTTTCATTAGTCATCCTTTGGGGTATGTCCGGAGTTCAGATGCTTTATTGAAAGCAGGCAAAGACCAGAGGTCTTCATTCAGAAATGTGGTTTGTGGTAGAGCATAATTTGTACCACAGGGCAAAGGTCACACTGACGAGTCTGTTAATGCAGTCACTCTGGGATAAGATCAATCTCCATACTTCACTGCATTGATCTGCTAGCTCATTGACACTTCCCTCCTTGAATTGATTAGCTCTTGTGTGAAAGGAGATGGATGTGTTCCTGACCCTGAGCACCCTTAACAGGATCGCAGGACCTCCACCCAGAGCAGAAGAAATGGATGTTTTTACTTCTTCATATTAATAATAATAATAATGGTATTTGTTACGCGCTTACTATGTGCAAAGCACTGTTCTAAGCACTGGGGGGTGTACAAGGTGATCAGGCTGTCCCACGTGGGGCTCAAAGTCTTCACCCCATTTTACAGAGGAAGTAACTGAGGCTCAGAGAAGTTAAGTGACTTACCCAAAGACACACAACTGACAAAGTGGCAGAGCTGGGATTAGAACCCATGACCTGTGACTCCCAAGGCCGGGCCTTTGCCACTGAGCCACGCTGCTTCATTTCAGCCCCCCATTGGATGCTGTAGAGAATCTGGCAGGAGGGGATTAGGATCATATCATTATTTACTTATTGTTCAGCACAGGTTATTGAGTCACTGTTACTACTCAGGATGGAGTTTATTTTTCTTCTTCTTGTGTTCAAACCTCAAGCCAACAGTGAAGATAAAATTCTCCTGGACCTATACAGGTCCCTGAGTAGCAGGCCCTATTTAAATGGCTAAAACCCAGAATATTCCCCAGTTAAAAACTACCCTCTCAGCACTCATCAGAAGGGCATCAGGCAGTGACTTAGTTCCTCCCGCTGCGTTATGGCTAAGTGCAATTCCTATGGTTAAATGTTAATTTAATTGCATGAGTACTATAGCTCTGGGAGCACAATTTATAGGAAGTTTATTTGACCTTTATGTACTTTTAACTAAAAAAAAATCCCAGAAAGCACAAATACTTAAAGTGAGTTAAAAATACGTCTTTTTCACTTTTTATAATTTACAAGAGCCTAAATTTATAGTAGGCACAAACACACACACGCACACACTCACCCATACATCTATAAAGTATTAATTTTGTGCTTCAAAAGTAGAGATCCTAGTAAATATAATGAAATTTAGGAATAGATCACACTACCAAAATGACATTTTTATGTCCCACTTGAGCTCTGCAGTTTTCTCAACTGATATTTTAATTTTTCAACCAAATTTTTCCCTAAAAAGCACGTGTCATTCCCATTGTTTTTAGACTGTATATTATATGAGTTCAACTTGATTGACACCCAATTTGCCAAGGAAAATTTGGTCAAATTCTTCATACTCTTGGGTAATTTTAGAGGACCTGTAAAGATTCAGGCATTAGAATGTCAACCCATTATCCCACATCCCCAAGGGGCTAGGGTAGAAGTCAGGTTGACAAGTGAGTGCAAGAGCTCATTAAAAATGGATACACTCTCACAGGGACCTCAAAGATGGACCATCATTGGAAAGAATATACAGGGATAAAATATCTCCTGGTCTGTCTTTATCCATGATGGTATTTTCTATGGAAAGCAACACAGAACCTCAGCGTTATGAGGGTTCCCTTTAGAGCCAACTTCAATCCACTATCATGCCTTTCCGAGAGCTTCCCATCTTCCCCTGCTTCATCCACTCACCTTTCTGGAAGCAGACTTTTACTATTTGCTTCCATCAGAGAATTGATCCTTCAGCAGCATTTTTCCCCATCCTGCTCTTGGCCATGATCCACATGTTGCGAGGCCATCCTGCGTACCTGATTCTAGAGGACGGAACAAGCTGTGGGGAAAAGAAATAGAGGTGCCCCCCCCCCCCACACCTGGTGCAAGCCCATAGAGGAGCTTCCACTTGTTTACAACAATCAATCAATCGTATTTACTGAGCACTTACTGTGTGCAGAGCATGGTACTAAGCACTTAGGAGAGTACTCTATAGACATATAACAGAGTGAGAAGACACATTGTGTGCCCATTACAAGCTGACAAAACCATCTAGAAGGGGAGAGACAGACATCAAAACAAGTAAACAGGCATCAAAAGCATCAATATAAATAGAATTATATATATATATAATTAGTGAAATAAATAGAATAATAAGTATGTACATATATACAGTAATTGAAGTGAAACTCAGATCCAATGACCAATTCTTTTTCTTTATACTATTAGCCTCCTGGGTATGGATTCGACTCGGGGCTCTGCCACTTGTCAGCTGTGTGACTGTGGGCAAGTCACTTAACTTCTCTGTGCCTCAGTTACCTCATCTGTAAAATGGGGATTAACGGTGAGCCTCACGTGGGACAACCTGATTACATTGTATCTACCCCAGTGCTTAGAACAGTGCTCTGCCCATAGTAAGCACTTAACAAATACTAACATTATTAAATTCTAACCATATACATACAGAGAGAGTTGTCCTTTATATTTGAATAAAATACCTCTGACCATGAAACTCGCCCTAGACTGCAAGTGTGGCTGTAAAAGCCATTGCAGGAACCACAGTCCTGGCCATATTGTGTACTCAAAAAGGTGGCCCTTGTTGTGTTGTGCAACACCTGGTGTGTTTTTTTCCTTTTGGCTCTTCTTTCTCTTTCCTTAGGAAGCTTTTGCTTTCTTCTTAACGCATCAATCAATCAAGGGTATCTATAAGTACTTACCTTGTTTAGAATACTTTGCTAAGCATTTGGGAGAGTAAAACAGAGTAGGTAGACACATTTCCTGCTTACAACAAGCTTGCATTCCAACGGGGGAAGACAGACATTAAAATAAATTACGGATATGTACATAATGCATTCATTCATTCAATAGTATTTATTGAGCGTTTCCTATGTGCAGAGCACTGTACTAAGCACTTGGAATGTACAATTCGGCAACAGATAGAGACAGACAAGCGGGGGAGACAGACAGCAAAGCAAAACAGAACAAAAGAAAACAAAATCATCAAGATAAATAGAATCATAGAGATATATACATCATTAACAAAATAAATAAATAATTTATACAGTCTTGTGGAGCTGAGGGTGGGGTGAATAAAGGGTACAAATCTAAGTGCAAGAGCAAGGCAGAATGGAGAGGTAGTAAGGGAAATGAGGGCTTAGTCGGGGAAGGCCTCTTGGAGGAAATGTAAATTAAATGAGACTTTGAAGGTGGGGAGAGTGGCGGCCTGTAGAATCTGAAGGAGGAGGAGTTCCAGACCTGAGCGAGGGTGTGAGTCACGGGTCCACGATGAGATACATGAGATGGAGATACAGTGAGTAGGTTGGTGTTTGAAGTGAGCATGTTAGGAAATCATTGAGGCAAGATTGGATAAGGCAAGATGACTGAATGCTTTAAAGTCAATGGTAAAGAGTATTACCACATAAGAATCTGCAGATAAAGATCTTACATATAGTTAGCATGCATATTCTTGGCAGCACTGTGAGGAGGTATTCTTAAAGAGAAACAGCAATGTTATTCCCGCCCATTTTATCTATACTCTGGTTAATTCTCAGAAATATAACTGCTCCCCTGCTCTTTGAGACCGTCTATTGAATGTCACAGAGCAGTATCATTACCACACAGCAATCTATAAAGGAGTTTCATTTTGAAGTGGCAACATACAAAACTTGAATAACTTTATTGAACATAAAAGTGTTATCAAAACTAACTGAGAATTTGGACAGAGGACTGATCCTTGGAATTAGACCCATCAAAATAAAATGTATCTCTCTTTAATCCTCACGAAACAGAATCGAAACCATCAAGATATGAACTCTGTCAGATTGGGTTTATCCATTGTTCTGAGTTTGATGGTAGTAGAAATGATACTACTGAGTGAAAACCACTTGTACTACCTACTGGGAAGAATGCTACAGAAGCAAAAAACAAGCTCTGACCTCAAGTTGCTTTCAGTCTAATAGGGAAGCAGGAAGATGTAAAGTATTTTTAAAGAGTAGCAGTCTGAGGACAAACAAGGATTTACCTGGCAATAGAGTATGGTAAGAAATGGATAAAAAAAGCAAAATATAGTGATTAATTTATGACACCAATACATACACAGATGTTGAGGATAGGAGTAGTTAAATTTGTTTTTACCTTGAGAGTCAGTAAATTCTCCTTTACGACCAAACACTGTCTCTCCTGTTGTAATTCACCCCCATTTCCTCATGTTCAAGACTCAGTGGCCAAGGAGAAGAGTGGGTCAGTTTTCACCTATATAAACTCCTTTGCATACTTAAAGACTTCTTTTAGAGAAGCAGCATGAACTAGTGGATAGGCACTGGCCTGGGAGTCAGAAGATCATGTGATCTAACCCCAGCTTCACCAGTTTGCTGTGTGATGTTGGGAAAGTCACTTCACTTCTCTAGGTCTCATTTACTTCATCTGTAAAATGGGGATTGATACTTTGAGCCCCATGTGGGACAGGGACTGTGTCCAACCCGATCTGCTTGTATCCACCCCAGCACTTAGTAAACTGTCTGGCACAGAGTAAGTGCTTAACAAATACCACAGTTATTATTATTAACAAACCCTCAGCCTTTTCTTCCTTGGGCAATTCAACACCAGTTTCTCTAAACTTTCCTCTTGGGACCTATTTTCTGACCTTCAAATCATTTTTGCTTCTCATCTGTGGAACTTCTCCAGTCCCTGATTTTTTAAATATTGCTGCTCAAATTGGACAAGGTGAGTCTGAGCAAGGTAGAGTGTTGGGTGTAAAGGATTATCCCGAAATTCTTGCATGGCAAAGTCTTGTTGCTTATGCCAGTACGATGTTGGCTTAACCAATAGCAGCCCTGCATTGTGGACTAAGATTCAGCTTCTGGTCAGTGCCGAACCATAAGTCTTTATCTGATGATCTGTCCCACGTGGGACTGACAGTGTCAATCCCCATTTTACAAATGAGGTAACTGAGGCCCAGAGAAGTGAAGTGACTTACCCAAGGTCATATAACAGACCAGTCACGGAGCAGAGATTAGAGCCCATGACCTTCTGACTCTCAGGCCCGTGCTGTAACCCCTAGGCCATGCTGCTTCCCCAAGGACTTGCACACAAGCTTCCAAGGGAAAAAGAAACAACTGGGCATAACCAGGGTCTCATCTCTGCCCCTTGCCTTATAATAATAATAACTAATAATAATTATGGTACCTGTTAAGCACTTCCTGTGTGCCAAGCACTGTTCTAAGTGCTGAGGTAGATACAAGTTAATCAGGTTAGACAATGTCCCTGTCCTGGGTTTACACTCTAAATCTCCATTTTTTACAGATGAGGTAACTGAGGCACCAAGAATTTAAGTGACTTGTCCGAGGTCACACTGCAGACTAGTGGTTGAGTCAGAATTAGAACCCATGACCTTCTGACTCCCAGGCCTGTGCTTTATCCACTCTGCCATACTGCTTCTGCAAGACACGCCCATTGCCTGATGTAGAGAATGCCAGCTGTCCTTAATTGAGGCCTTAATCATTGAGCAATAGGGCACAAATTTCTTCTCTCAGAGGTTGCTTCTGAGGAAGGAGTGGTGTTGTTGCCATTAAAACTCAATTTTCTGGGCTGAGCCTGGAAAATCTGCCCTGAAAACCTAACCCCATTGCCCTGCTGTCCCCAAATACTAATTACATCTGCAGACATCTTTCTGCCATTCCAAAGGAGCTGAAAGAAAAGGGAACACACTTCAGAGGGTTTTGTCTTAGTTCCTTGTTTAACATCTCTCTCGTCAGAGATATGACAATGTTGTTTTAATCCAGCACGGGAGATTTCTAAATTAAAACACCGGAAACAGGAAGTAGTCATAAGAGAAACAATGTCGGCAATAGGATCACTGAAAAATGTGTCCAAACATAGTCATCCCACTTTAATGTAGTCTTTTCTCATTGATCAAATCTTTGCACGTTTACTCATTATCCCGGCTCTGCCCCTTGTTGGCCTTGTTTGCCTTGGGAAAAAGTCACTTCACTTCTCTGTGCTTCAGTTACCTCATCTATAAAACGAGGATTGAGATTGTGAGCCCCACATGGGACAGGGACTGTGTTCAATCTGATTAGCTTGTATCCACCTCAGCGCTTAATATGGTGTCTGGCACACAAAAAGCGCTTCACAAATACCACAATCATTTATTTATAATTCTGTGATTTTATTTCAGCACCCTGATTCTTTGTACGTCCAGTATTTAAAGTTCAAATGAGCCTAGCATATAATTTTCAAAAATCATTAGGTCGAAAGACATTCTTCTCAGCCATATCCCCCTCCTTCTTACTATACGATCAACTAATGAATGGTATTTATTGAGTGCTTACTGTGTGCAGGGCACTGTACTAAGCACTTGGGAGAGTACAACACAACCATATGATAGACACATTCCCTGCTCATGACATTCAGTCAGTCAATCGTATTTATTGAGCACTTAATATGTGCAGAGCATTAAGTGCTTGGGAGAGTCCAAATAGAACCATCCTGCATTGGCCATTATCATGAGAGGATCCCTAACCTACAGCCAGTGTGGGGTGGTACCTGGGTGAGGCAGCTGCCTCAGGAGATGGAGTTTTAGCGATCAGTAATGCAGTGTGGGTTTTGGTATGGCACTACAGGGGTGAGATATTTAAAAGTACCCAGCATGAGTCAGTAAAGGCTCCTGAGTGAGCAGAAAATACGCCAGGTCTGGAGCAAAGAGGGGATCAGGTAGCAATGCTCTAGGTCCAGAGGTTCAAGTGGACTTCCTTAGGACATCACACTAAAAAAGCCCAAACCTAGGAGTCAGAAAACTTGGGTCCTAATCCCAAATCTTTGACTTGCCTGTTGTGTGATCTTGGGTAGGTCACTTAACTTCCCTGCCTTTCAATAACTTCATCTATAAGTGGGGATTAAATACCTACACTTCCTCCTCCTTACACTATGAATCCCAGGTGGGAGAGGAATGATTAATAATATCATTAACAATTATGGTATTTGTTAAGTGCTTACTATGTTTCAAGCACTTTATTAAGCGTTGGGGTAGAGACAAGATAATCAGGTTGGACACAGTCCAGGTCCCATAGAGGACTCCCAGTCTTAATCCCCATTTTACAGATGAGGTACTTGAGGCACAGAGAAGTGAAGTGACTTGCCAAGATCACAGCAGACAAGTGGCAGAGTCGCGATTAGAACCCAGTTCCCACTGACTCCCAGGCCCATTCTCTATGCACTAGGTCAAGCTGTTTCTCCAATTGGATTGTATCTACACCAGCACAGTGAGTGCTTGGCACACGGAAAAGGCTTAACAAATTTGATATTATTATTATCGTTATTAGCAGTGTTGCCCAGTGGGTAGTTCCCTCATCTGTAAAATAGGGATTGAGACTGTGAGCCCCACAGGGGACGGGGATTGTGTTCAGCCTGATTTGCTTGTGTCCAGCCCAGAATTTAGTACAGTGCCTGGCACATAATAAGTGCTTAACAAATATCATGACATCATAAGACATGAAGGAAAGAAGACATTGAATCTTTCCCCAAACTAAGGGTGGGCCTGAAGTCTGGTCGGCCCTGAGGCAGAGACAATTATCCCTCAACCTGAATGTTAGTTTTCAGTTTTATTATCATGATTATTACTAGTAATAATCATAATTATAACTGCGGCATTTGTAAAGCACTTACATGTGCCAAGCACTGTGCTGACTCTGGGATAGATACAAGATAATCAGGTCAGACAAAGTTTCTGTCCCTGTACAGGGGGTTCACAGTCTACACAGGAGGGAGAAGTACTGAATCCCCCTTTTACTGTTGAGGGAGCTGGGGCACAGAGAGGGTAAGTGACTTGCCCAAGGTCATTTAGTAGGGACCCCTGTTCCATGCATAAAGACCCAGGAAGCTGCAGTGGCCACTTACCTGCTGTGTGACCTTGGACAAGTCACTCATCTTCTCTGTGCCTCAATTTCCTCATCTCTGAAAATGGGGGTAAGACACCCGTTCTCCCTTCCCCTCAGACCATAAGCCCTTTGTGGGACAAGGCCTGGGTCTGATGCTATTGTAGTATATCTACCCGGATGCTTAGCACAGTGGTTGACACATAGCGAGGCCTTAACCAATGCCACAATTAGTAGGTGGCAACTTATGAAAACAAAATCTCATGCCAGTGTGAAATGGCTCAAACCTGGGAAGAGCTGAATGGGTGGTGCCTTCCTCGGGCAGGATTGTGTGACTAACCCAGCCACAGGCACTGATGGCATTTCCACCCCCGCCGTAGAAAAGGTCAGTGGAAAAAAACGAGAAGTGGCTTCCATAACCTGACCTGCTCCACTCAGAAACAATTTCTGTTGGAATCTTTCCGGGGACCAAGAAGAAGGCTGACAGCTTGATTCGCCTCTGTGCCAGAATCAGTTTTGCTGAATTTCAGGGACTTCCCCAGGGTGGTGAGCAAATAATGATGTGATGTTTGTTAAGTGCTTGCTATGTGCCAGACACTGTACTAAGCATTGGGGTGGATATAAGTGATTCCAGTTGGACACGGTCCCTGTCCCGTGTGAGGCTCTAGGTCTCAATCCCCATTTTACAGTTGAGGTAACTGAGGCCCAGAGAAGTGAAGTGGCTTGCTCAAGGTCACACAGGAGACAGGTGGCGGAGCCCGGATTAGAACCTATGACCTTTTGATTCCCAGACCTGTGCTCTATACACTACATCATGCTGTTTCCCTTAAATACCCCAAGGGAGGTGATTCTCCTCCCAAGATGGCCACCACTGTTCCATTGGTAAGTAGAGCAATAGACTAACACATGGGAAACATTCAAGGGAAAGCTCAGCAATGGTAAAATAACAATAACCCGATTCTAAAATTCACTGGCGTCTTTACCACTTTTCTCAAGACAGAATAAGACACTGGAGTTATAAACCTATTGTGGATTACATCCATGCATCATTTCAGAAGGGAGTCTGGCTGGCTGTTAATTCTCTGCTGAGATTCGTTTTTTAGTGCTGCTTTAATCGTGGTTAATGTTAAATCATTTTTCTTGGACTTTGTAACAGTTTATTGTATCTGCAGATAATCATTGAGAGTATTTACAATCGTGGGCTTGGATTTGGGCTTCGTTTTGATGCTCCACCCTGCCACTGAAAGGAACCCTGAAACATTTTCATAATCATAATAGCTTAGCCAGGGATACAAATGCCAGCACATTGAGTGTGCTTTTCTGGTGAAACACAAGAAAGGGATGGGGTCATTCCGCCTGAAAAAAAGAAATAATAATAATAGTATTTGTTAAATGTTTACTATGCGCCAAGAACTGGAATAGGTACATGATTAGCAGATTAGACACATTCCCTGTCCTACGTGGGGCTCACTGTCTAGGAGGGAGAATGGGTATTAAATCCCCATTATGCAAATAAAGAAACTGAGGCATAGAGAAAGGAAGTGACTTGCTGAAGGTCACACAGCAGGCAAGTGGCAGAATGGTGATTAGAATCCAAGTCCCCTGACTTCCAATCCCATGTTCTTTTTCCTGGGCCATGCTCCTTCTCAAAACAGAAAAACAGTTCTCTGGTGGCCTTCTATGTCTTCTGACATTTCCAAAGGGTTGTTATGCTTTGTTTTGTTTTTATAATGGTATTTGTAAGCACTAAATGTGTTGAGTACTTTTCTAAGCTCTGGGTAGATGCAAGTTTAATCAGTAAGACTCAGCCCCTGCCCCCATTTTAAAGTTGAGAAACCTGAGGCATAGAGAAGTTAAGTGACTTGCCCAAGGTCACACAGCAGGCAAGTGTCAGAGCCAGGATTAGAACCCAGGAACTCTGACTCCCAGGCCCATGCTCTTTCCACCAGGCCTCACTGCATCTCAAGAGTTCTTGAGGAAAATTTGTTATTTAAACTTTTCCATTTCAAATTTCAGACCAGGATTTAATTTAATTCAATTTTAATAATGGTATTTGTTAAGTGTTTACTATGTGCAAAGCACTATTCTAAGTGCTGGGGGAGGGGATACAAGGTGATCAGGTTGTCCCACGTGGGGCTCACAGTCTTAATCCCCATTTTACAGATGAGGTAACTGAGGCACAGAGAAGTTAAAGTGACTTGCCCTAACAAGCTGACAAGTGGTGGAGCCAGGATTAGAACCCATGACCTCTGACTCCCAAGCCCGTGCTCTTTCCAATGAGCCACGCTGCTTCTCATTCCAACAGATGTTTAGTAACATCACATTCACCAGGAAGAGGCTATTAAATGACGGGAGAATTTTTTTACAGTGACAACAAGGTGAACTCCTGAAATGAATTCTGATTATTACAAGTTCACAGAAAACAATTCCCACACCAAAGGACATTTCTGCCACTTCTGTTTTAGTCATTAGATTTCTTCTTCAACTGTGCTTACAAATACACACACACACACACACGCATATTTTGATCATTTTTGCAGAATTTAAGAGCTTGGTTCCATTACTTCAGAGAAAATGAAAAGAATGTTCATATCCGCAAAAAGGAGGACTGACATTATGGAACCATAGAATTTCAAAATGTCAATAATTCCCAGGAAAATGTTTACTTAGAGCAACTTATCCTTTTGAAGCTTTGTAGCGGCAAGTGATTCGCAGAGGCTCAAAAATCAAGACTTCTCTGCAAGAGGGAAATTGAAATAAATTTGCAGTTGTCGTAAGTGAAGGCAAAACAATGAGGTATTGATAAGGTAGAAATATGTTTCAGAAAAACACACTCATTTTTCTTCATTTTAATGTTTCCCAGTTTCACTGCTCTTCTGAGAAAGCAAAAGTTTCTAATGATTAACACTCTGTGTTGTGGGAAGTATGTGCTCTATAACAATATGACTCTTGTATTGCTTCAGACTCTCTCATCTATAACATCAATACGAATAGTTCCTTAGATGAGTAACTAGGATTTCTGAGATAAATCCTTCCTTTATCATAACTGATAGTGCAAGATTACATGGGATGAGGTTTCCAATTGTGAGAGAGTCTCAACTACATAATGAAATGATTTACCCACAACTTAAAAAAATCCCATCCCTCATTGTTTCCCGCTCAATATTCAAACTGAGTCAGAGAACTTAGTCCACATCAGTCATTTAGCTTCCATTATTTTCTACCATTTGGTGACCAAATTAGAATAGCTGGAGAACTGCTGAGCTCCTTATCAAGAGATAACAAAGAAGTCAGTCACCACCATCACTAAGATAAATCTAGCCTGTTAAGGATGGATGTTAAAAGCATGACTAAAGAGCATGTTCTCACAACAAGAGCAGAGTCTGTATATCTGTACATCAGTCAATCAATCATATATATTGAGCACTAGCAGAGCAAAGAGTTCTAAGTGCTTGGGAGAGTATAACAGAATTAGCAGGTTCCCATTCAGCAGTGTCCAGGACTCTACGCATCAATCTACTCCATAGTGGGAGGAGGACCACTGACCCCGTGGTGTTGACCTATTAGTTTGGAGAAAGGTGGGAAGCGATCGCAAACCCACTTCATCCTCTGGAGGTGGAAAAAGAGCAGGGTGGGAGGCCAGATATCATTATTTTTTATTATCCCCTGTCCCCAGTTCACTGCCATCAATGCCAGTTAATTTTTTCTCCCTCCACCAGGCTCCAGGGCCAGGCCATGGTGCCTCCTCTCACCTCATCTGGGAAACCCTGGAAGGGCGAGTCAGGGGTTTGCCGTTCTGGCTCCCGGCGGGTTTGAGAGTAATAGCAGGCAGTGCCTCTGAACTGGAGGGTGACTTGGTCAGTCCCCAGCCCCGTGGAGTTCAAGCGACCGCTGCAGCCGCGGAACCACAGTCTTCCACCTCGTTCCTGTGGGGGCTCCAGAGCCAATCAGTCGGTCGTATTTATTGAGAACTTACTGTGTCTGTAGCGTAGCACTGTACTACGCACTTGGGAGAGTTCAATACAACAGAATTAGCAGGCATGTTCCCTCCCCTTAATGAGCTTACAGTCGAGAGGGACCAGAGACAAGAGGTGATTCTCTGGAAGCACACCAGAGCCAGTAAATGTTAGATAAATCATGGTGGCAATGCAATTGAGCACCAGGGAAAACGAAAACTGTGACTTTCTTGCCTCCTTTCTTTTCTGCTCATTATAGATACATTTTCATTTATGAAAGAAGTAAAAGTAGATTAGAACATTAGAAGACGTGAAGGACAGAAACAGGGTGTTGCGGGTCAGCTCAAAAGTCCATTCAGCTTCTTTCATGTAGCAGCAGCAGCAGTCGTAATAGAGAGACTTTAGCTCGTCATTGTATTGTACTCTCCCAAGAGCTTGGTACAGTGCTCTGCACCAGTAAGCGCTCAATTAATATGACTGACTGACTAGAAGTAGTAGTAGTAGTATTGACTGCTGTGTGACCCTGGACAAGTCACTTTACTTCTCTGTGCCTCAGTTACCTCATCTAATAAAAGGGGAATTGAGACTGTGTCCAACTCGATTTGCTTGTGTCCAGCCCAGTGCTTAGTACAGTGCCTGGCACATAGTAAGCGCTTAACAAATACCATCATTATTATTATTATTAGCATTTTTTGAACATTTTAGGGGACAGGGAACTTATCTGGGCTTCTGGCGTACTTTCCCAGACCCTTAGTATATTGCACTGCACTCAATAAATATTGTTATTATTATTCATTCATTCAATTGTATTTCTATTTATTGAGTATTTTCTGTGTGCAAAGCACTGTACTAAGCACTTGGGAAAATACAATATAACAATAAACAGACATATTCCCTGTCTGCAATGAGGTGACAGTCTAGAGGGGGAGACAGACATTAAGAGAAGCAGCGTGGCTCAGTGGAAAGAACCCAGGATTGGGAGTCAGAGGTCATGAGTTCTAATCCTGGGTCCGCCAATTGCCAGCTGTGTGACTTTGGGCAAATCACTTAACTTCTCTGTGTCTCAATTACCTCATCTGTAAAATGGGGATTAAAACTGTGAGCCCCACGTGGGACAGCTCGATCACCTTGTATCCCCCCAGCACTTAGAACAGTGCTTTGCACATAGTAAGCGCTTAACAAATACCACCATTTTATTTTTATTGTTTTAATACAAATAAATTACTACTACAATGCCTAGGAAATATGCTAAGGGATTGAAAACAGGATATTAAGATCAGACCCAGCCCCTTTCCCATACAGAGGTCATGACCCAAGTATGAATCTTTGCAAGAACAGTGATGTTTGGCCTCTCTGACTGCCAACTGTCTGGAAAAAGATGTATCCTATCCTTTTAATCACTATTATGGACCTCTCACCCACAAATGTAACCAAATATCTTTTGAATCAATTGATTTTTTTCTGCCGCATAACTTACTGGGATAATGAATTCCACAAACTTACCATCTGCTATGTGAAGTAATGTTTTTTTTTTTACCACCAGCTGTGAGAAAAAAAGTTTCCTTTTTTCTCTTTTCAAACTTTTGACCTTCTGTGAGTTCCCCCTCATTTGGAATTTGATGTGTAATTCTTTGCTTGCCCTGCTCACCTCCTCTGTGATTTTGCAAATTTCAGTTCAGTCCTCTCTCAATCTGCATCTTTCCATTTTAGTCCATCATCTTAAAGAGGCTGCTTCAACACCTGCCCCGCCCTGCCAATTCTTTTGTTTTTCTTTCCCTGTATTTTTCCACACCATTACTTCCTTCTTAAGATGGCAGAGACCAGAACTGGACCCAGTAGTCCCAGGTTTCACTTAATGAGTTTTCATTCATCAGAAAATGAGACGCACCATGGCCTAAATGGAAAGAGCACGGAACTGGGAGTCAGAGGCCCTAGGTACTAACCCGACTCCTCCACTTATCTGAGCAAGACATTAGACTTCTTGTGCTTCAGTTACCTTGACTGTAAAATGGGAATTAAGACTGTGACCCCCATGTGGGACAGGGACTGTGTCCAACCTGATTATCTTATCCCAGCTCTTAGTACAGTGCGTGACATAGTAAGTGTTTAACAAACACCATTAAAACAAACAAAACACATCTATGTATTACAGACTTTATACTTAGCCTACAGCATCCGCTTCTGAAGACATAGAAGAACTCCTAGTGCATGCACTAGGTGTGCAGATAACAGCAATATGTGGCTAAGGAGACTTCCAGGGGTAGCAGTCCTGGCTGGGTACAAGCCCAACAGTGCCTTTGGTCGGCAGAAAATGTGTAGTAGAGCAGGGGATTTGTCCCATTTTCTTTAATACAAACCCAGCATAAACTGCCGTTGGGGTTCTTCATCCCTTGCGGGCATCTTGTGAGCAAGATGCTTTCGGTTGTCCGAGACCTGAAGTCTCATCTCGGAGGTGCCCCTGGCTTGGTTGCAACTAAACCTCTTAACATTTCAGCTTCCCATTCGCAGAATGGTGATAAAAATTCCCCTGAATTGCCTGGATGTTGCAGGTTTAATGAGGTAGAATTTGTTTCACGCTTGAGCACCCCAGAGAAGGCTAGTTAATAATGTTGGATTTTATTCTGGTTCAAGTCGTGGGAAAAAACGTGAAATAGTCTGAATTTGCCATCTCGTGCTGCTTATGCACCACTAATAGACAATATAATGATCAATTTTGGATAAGGTTGCCATAATGCGTTTGCTGTTATAGTCATAATAAGACCTAGAAATGTTGGGTGAACTAGTTTTAAAAGACAATTTCAGCCCCTGATCTAGAAGCTTTCTGGTATTATGTTTCATGAGCTGTGACACTTAGGTAGTAAAATATTTGGCCATAACAGTCAGTAGTTTAAAGAATTCCTTTGAAAATATGCTTAAGTGAAATGCCTTCCGACTTCTTTTGTGTGTAAAGCTGCCCAATTCCCCCATGGCACAGTCAACCACAAAGTACAAGTGCTGACAATGCATTGTTATGGAGGAGTTAGGGATAGTAGTTTACAATCCCCAGGTGATAATTTGTTTAATTGAGAGATGTTCTGAAATGGATCTCTATGACCACATGCTTCCAAAGTCTGCCTTCCACAGTATCATCAGTAGCAACTCTCTTTAGCGACTACCTATGATGGTTGGAGTACAGTCTACAGCCAACTGTGGGAGAGATATATACCGAATTCCAAATGCGTTCAGAGGAGTAGTATCACATTACTTGGGGAGCGTGCAAAAGATGTTAAAGACAGTCCCTGCCTTCAAAACGTTTAAGATATAATGGGGAAGATAGTTGACCTAAAATTGATAAGCAAGCATAGTGATTGAGAGTGAGAAAATAGATGCAAATGCAAAATTACAAACAACAAAACAGAGGAAAGCTGAGGTAGTTGGTGGGTTGACGGGATCGGGAATGTGGAGAGGTTAATCAGAGAAGGCCTATTGGAGGAGGTGACTTTTTAGAAGACTTTGAGGGAGGGCAGAGACATAGTTTTGGTGATGCTAAATTGGAAAGGTATTTCGGGCTAAGGGAGAAAGCAGGAGCAACAGATTTGAAACATAAAAATTGAGAACAAGAAATAGTTATGAAGTGTCAGAGGGAGAAGAGAAGGGTATAAACTGGGTGTAACAGGACGATGTAAGATGGAGCCAGCTGTTTCACTTTTTACTTTGTTTCATTAAAATCTAGTGAATTACCACCCATCTAAACCCTCCACTACTTTTTCTTCCCTAAGAACATTAATTTTTCACTAAGATGTCTATCTACATCTCAATTTATTAATGCGATATTAGTGTCCAGGTTCTGAATTGAGGCAGATGTGGTTATCAGCCATAAATCCCTAAAATAATTAGCATGTTAAGTACGAACTGTGTTCCAACCACAGGTCAGTGGGTTAAAATGGATTTTTTACATTTTCATTTTTCATTTTTTTAAAAATTCCCCATTGTCAAAATGAATATGTCAATATGTATGTCTCTTTCTTGAAAGAAGTAATTTTCAGACAGGGATCATTTGCATAATAGTATATCTCATATTCCAAGTAAACAATAAATATTAACATATTATATCGCTAATAGCCATTGGAATTATTGTACAGTTTTGTTTCATTACATTCTATTTGGCAAAGACAATCCCTACTAAATTGAGACATATTAGCTTCTTTCCATTTTAGTTCATTATATTTACTTATGCTATACTATTTAGGATCATTATAGTGATAACTGTGATGCACCACCTACTTCATATTTAGGGACACCTTAATCTCTCACTGGACTATTCTAATAGCTCTATTAATGTTTTATATAGATGCATATATTTTATCAATCTAATGTATGCCTCTCTAACCCTCTAATGGATTGCCCTTTTTCTGGCAGATCATTGATTATAAATGCCTTCTGAAGGATTTATATAGGACCTAATGTACCTAAATATGCAATTTATTCAACGAAGAATAATGGTTTACAGAATATTAGGGGATCAATTATAGTATAAGCCCTGAATATTTTCCTCCACTCAAATAAACAACATACAGGATTATGAAAAATGGCTTCTGAAACAATCGCCTCATTTTTCTCTGCTTTGTTTACAGGTTGATGATCAAATGAAGCTACTTCAGAACTGCTGGAGTGAACTCTTAATTCTCGATCACATTTACCGACAAGTGGTACATGGGAAAGAAGGTTCAATCTTTCTGGTTACTGGGCAACAAGTGAGTAGTGACTACAAAAAGTGTTTTTTGGTTTTCTGTATTAAGCATCTTCAGCATGGCAGCCTTTCAAGTAGATCAGCAACAGCACTCTTGGACTGTGAAATAGAGATTGGCGGCAGACAGTAATGCAGTGGGAATGGCTTGTGCTCTCTGTTCCTAGTCGGATGATTATTGCTCCACTTGTGAAAGCAAACAGTCAGGACACTTTGGCTTTCCTGACCGGCCCTTAAGCTGCTTTAACTGACAGAGGAAGAATAGCGCATTATACATCCTGCAGCTCTCTTCTCGGGGGAATTGCCCACCCCAAATTAAAGCCAAGTGGTAGGAATTGTCCCTGAGGGTTGGAACCAACTGACGGTGTCCAGCAGGAACAGGGTGGGTTGGCTGCCCTGGACTCTCTCCCAACATTATCCCCATTCCATCTTCCTGGGTCATTGCTGTTAAGGCCCAGGATCTGGAGTGAAGGCTCGGGGAGGACCTGATGCCCTGAGCATTTTATTTATAATAATAATAACTGTGAGATTTGTTAAGTGTTGGGAAAAAGCATGGCCTGGGAATCAGAGGACTTGAGTTCTAATCCCGGCTGCGCCACTTGTCTGCTGTATAAACTTGGGCGAGTCACTTGACTTCTCTAGGTCTCTACGTCTCTGTAAAATGGGAATTAAAGCTGAACCCCATGTGGGTCCATGGACCGTGTCCAACCTGATTATCCTGTATCTTCCCCAGGACTTAATATAGTGCCTGGTCCATAGTAAGTGGTTAAAAATATAATAATAATAGTAATAAATACCATTACTTACTATTGATAAGCATTGTACTAAGCCCTGAGGAAGATACAAAATAATCAGGTCAAACACTGCCCCTGTCTGAAATGGGGTTTACAGTTGAATAATAATCTTGGTGTTTGTTAAGTGCTTACTAAGTGCAGAGCACTGTTCTAAGCACTGGGGGAGATACAGGGCAATCAGGTTGTCCCACGTGAGGCTCACAGTTAATCCCCATTTTACAGATGAGGGAACTGAGGCACAGAGAAGTGAAGTGACTTGCCCACAGTCAAACAGCTGACAAGTAGCAGAGCCAGGATTCGAACCCATGACCTCTGATTCCCAAGCCCAGGCTCTTTCCACTGCGCATGCTGTAAGAAGGAGGACAGGTATTGAATACCCATTTTATAGATGAGGAAACAGAGGCACAGAGAAGTTAAATGATTTGCCAAGGTCACATAGCAGGCACCTGGCAGAGCCAGGATTAGAACCCAGATCCTGTGACTCCCTCCCCTGTGCCCTTTCCACTAGACCACAGTGCTTTCTGCTACCTCTAAGAGCTACAAATCTCAAATGTGATGGCAGTGGTGACAATCACAATCACAGTCACAGTCCTGACTCTCAACTTAGGCCCTGGGCCATTGCTTCAAGCTTCCCATTTTATAGATGAGGAAACTAAGGCATATAGAAGTTAAGTGACTTGCCCCGCATCACATAGCAGGCAAGTGGCAGAGCCACTAGGACCCCAATTCTCTGACTCCCAGGGCCATGTGCTTCCCACTATCCATCCATTAATCAATGGTATTTATTGAGCACTTACTAAGCACGGAACACTGAATTAAGGGCTCGGGAGAGTAGAGTACACAGAATTAGCAGAAACATTCAGCCACACTGCTTCTCGGTGGCGAGCTGGAAAGGGGGTCGGGCTCCTCCTATGCTTTGGACTTGCTGTGAGGAGAGTTTCCGATGGGCATCTGATGGACAGGAGGACCCTGTGGGAAGACAGGACATCTTTACCTTCACTTATTTTCAGCAACCACTGGTGCCAGACTACAGTCGAGGGCCCCATTCACCCTGGCCTGCCACCATCTCTGGGCACCAGGACCCTCTAAAGATGAAAGATCCAAGCACACTCTATATTTATGAGGACAGGGGCAGCCTCAGAGACACAGAGAGAGACAAACTCTCCCTGACTGGGAAAGAGCAAGACTTCTGGCACTGCAGTCCTGGCGAAGGAAGACGTTACAGGAGGCAATCGAGGCAAAAAGTCTCCCACAGAGGCTTCCCGGCTCTGCCACTTGTCTGCTGTGTGAACTTGGACAAGTCACTTCACTTCTCTATGCCTCATTTACCTCATCTGTAAAAGGAGGACAGAGACTGAGAGCCCCATGTGGGATAGGGTCTGTGTCCAACAGATTTGCTTATCTCCACCCGAGTGCTTAGTACCGTGCCTGACACTTAGTAAGTGCTTAACAAATACTATAATTATTATTAATTATTCTAAACACTTGTGATTTTAGCATCCGAGCGAGATGAAATCTTTGATCAGCTCTCCTTTTATGAAGCCGAACCATTCCCTTGCAGTTCATTCATGAAGAAGTGCTTAGTACAGTACTTTGCACACAGTAAGCTCTCAATAAATAAGATTGACTCAATAAATGAATGAACGAGAGTAAAAAGCAAGGTCGACCCCTGCATCTCTCAAGCCTAATACCGCTTCTGTGGTGGACTTAAATTTAAGAAAACCCATTTTCAATCAACCAATCGATTGATCAATGGTACTGTACTAAGCGCATGGGAGAGGACGATTCAATAGAATTAGCAGACACCTTCCCTACCCATAATGAGCTTACAATCTAGAGGATTTTGTGACAGATCTGGGACTTGCCTTGCTATGAAAGTTGCTTAGAGCCTTGGCCATCTGGAGGATATTCAGCCGCAGGCAGGATGATGGACTGAAGATAAGGGTGGTGGGATTTTCTGGGTGGAAAACCCATTATGAACATTGTCTTGACCATGTCCTATTATTAGTTCCACTATGTCCACTTGCATATATATATATATATATATATATATATATATATATATATATTATATTTGTTAAGTGCTTACCATGTTCTAAGCACTGGGGTAAATACAGGTTGGACATAGTACCTGTCCTACATTGGGCTCACAGTCGAAGTAGAATGGAGAACAGGTACTGAGTCCTCATTTTACAGAATAGAAAACTGAAGCACAAAGAAGTTTAGTGATTTACCCAAGGCCACAAAGCAGACAACAGATAGAGACAGGGTTAGAACTCAGGAACTCTGATTCCCAAGCCTTCTTTCCACTAGACGACACTGCTCCTTTCTGTCCACAGTAACAATCCAATGCCAGGCATCTCATTCCTGCTAGGATGCCATTTGTCATAGCAGGACCGAGGAAGAGTGACTTAGAAGTGAAATTTTTCTGATCAGAATAAGATCACAAACTAATTAAGGCCTGAGTTAACTGAATCACCCCATTCTCCCCATTAAGCCTTAGACCAGATGGCCTAACAAAGAGAATAAGAGGCTGATCCAGTCAATCCTGCTTTTCCACCCAGCTACAAGTCACTTTCTCTCTTTTTAAAGCTTTTGGGCAGACTTCCATAGCCAGCAACCTATTTCTAGTAAACAGGCCCACATCTTAAAGTCTGATCCCTGGCCATAGCACCCTTCAGTGGGAAGTAACACGAAAGAAAAAGACCCAGCACATAAATTAATATGATTTCATTCTGGTCTGAGTTTCAGCAATAAAACAGGTTTATGACTGCCTCTCTCTCAAAACGCTTCCATCCCAGCTCTTTAGAAACCATCGCACATTTCATTTTCAGCGCTGGGGGTTGCCCCTCAACAAAGGTAATTACCATTTCAAGCACATTGCCTGTCTACCTAGATTTCAAATGCAAGGGTAGCACAGGGATAAAGTTCACTCATTATTTAATTGGCAATGGTTGTAAACCCAATTTCCCACCCTTTGCTGAACCACATCATGGGTGGTATTTACTCCAAGATCTCAGGCCCAGAGCACAGCTCTAACAACGTTCTCCGTTCCCAACTGCCCCCAAATCCTCTGTGCAGCGTGGCCTAGTGGAAAGAGCATAGGCCTGGAAGACAGAGGACCTGGGTTCTGATCCTAGTTCTTCCACATGTCTGCTTTGTGACCTTGGGCAAGTCACTTTACTTCTCTGTGCCTCAGTTACTTAAGACCACAGTGGGACATGGACTAGGTCCAATCTGATTAGCTCGTATCTACCCCAGAGCTTAGTATAGTGCCTGGCACAAAGTAAATGCTTACCAAATACCATTAAAAAGTATCTTGTGGGGTAAAGTCCACTCTGAGCACCTTTCTGGGGTGGCTTTAGGATGGCACCGGGTTAATCTTTGCCAGGTTATTCCTTTCAGAGGTGGGTGGAGAGGTGCTCTGGACTGGGAACCTGAACTGATGGGAAGCTCAATTTCTTCTAAGATCCATCACTGACCTGTTATCATGCCCTGGGGAAAGATAGCAATTATATTTAATGATTATCAGGCATTTTTCTGCCTTCTTTGCCAGCTCTCTTGCAGGAAGCAATTTGGATATAAGCAAGCGCACTCAATTTTGCCATAGCACGTAATTTTCACTGGGAATCAGGGGACCTGAGCTGTAATCTCAGCTCCACCACTTTGCCTGCTGTGTGACCTTGGGAAAGTCACTTAACTTCTCTGTGCCTCATTTCCCTCTCTGCAAACTGTTCTCCCTTCCCCTTAGACAGCGAGCCCCTTGCAGGACCCGGACTGTGTCTGACCTGATCATCTTGCATCTACCCCAAAGCTTAGTAAAGAGCTTGGCGCACATAGTAAGCACTTACATTCTGCAATTATTATTAGGTGTCTGGGCAAAAATGTCATTAGGGAGTCTTGATTTGCTTGTGTCCAGCTGAGCGCTTAGTCGTGCCCGGTACCTAGAAGGCACTTATCAAATACCACGATTATTATAAAGCGAGCCATGATGTCAGCAGAAATCATATGTGCCCATGAAAAGGGAGAGTGATACAAAAACAGATTTCCTTCAAGGTCTTTCAAGAACACACACCCCACACTGTAGGAAAACTAGGTGAAATTGTTTAGACTGTAATCCTCAGGGGCCAGGGATGGTGTCTGAGTTATCATCTTTGGGTTTTTCTTCAGAGCCCAGAACAAATCCCCCCCTACACAGTAAGCTCTCAACAAATTCAGTAAGTCATTTTAACCAAGAACCTGCATAACCAGAACCTAGACTTTTAGAGCTTGGAAATAAGATAGCACATCTTCTCCAAGAGGCCTTCCCCGACTAAACTTTCATTTCCTCTTCTCCCACTCCCTTCTGCATCACCATTACTCTTGGATTTGCTCCATTTAACCACCCCAATCTCAGCCCCACAGTACTTTGTGCATAACTATAATTTATTTATTTATATTAATGCCTCTCTCCCCCGCTACACTGTAAACCCAATGTGGGCAGGTTACATACCTTCCAACTCTATTATATTGTACTCTCCCGAGCATTTAGTACAGTGTTCTGAACACCATGAGTGCTCAATAAATACAGTCGATTGAAGTTGATGAACATTTTGTCCATCAATCTCCGGAAGACTGATTTTTGCAATTTGATTTTCTGTTTCTTTGCCTCCATGAGCCTCACTGGACATGGTACTGCTTGGAGACAGCATTAAGGTTCATACTGGTAGTTAAAATATTCTATTGTGCATAAAGTTCTTCAGGGGAAGAAGGGTACATAATCTCAGTTTTCTTTAGGATTTAATCAGGCCATAGCACCATGCCAACACTGAGAAGTAGTTCAGAATCACGTGCATTTCTTCTCGTGTGCATCTTTAGAGTAAGTTGTCGGCATCCAACAGCTTCAGAATGACTGGTGGACCTTAATGCTTGGCACATAATAATAATGTTGGTATTTGTTAAGCACTTACTATGTGCAGAGCACTGTTCTAAGCACTGAGCACTGTTCTAAGGCTGTTCTAAGTGCTGCATAGTAAGTGCTTAATAAATACCACAGTTATTATTCACTGTGGGCAGGGAATGTGTCTGCTTTATTGCTCTACGTCACTCTCCTAAGTGCTTAGTACAGTGCTCTGCACACAGTAAGTGCTCAATAAAGATGATTGATCAATTATGACCTCCCAAAGTTCCTGGGAGGAGACTCTAATCTCCCAGATAATGATCTTGAGCCTTCTTGCTGGTTTGAATTATATTGCTTGGATTTGGAGCATGTCAGACGATAGTCAGCTTGGCATTTGGCTCTATGGCTGCAGCAATCAATAGATAGCTCTCAGGCCTTTTGCTGGATGATAGTGTAATTGGGGGCGGGGCAGAGATGGTGGAAGAGGTTGTTTGAAAGTATGAGCTGATGTTTGGCTCACTCTCAGAGCAGAACTAGATTGTTGTTTTTAGCTCTCCGATTCCGGATGGTCTGATAACATTTTCCATGTTTCAGCATCGTTATCTACCATGTTTTATAAACTCTCATGGTCAGATTTGGGAACCGCTGCAGGTGCCTGTCTAAATCACTATACAATTTTTCTTTGTCTTTGCTGAGATTCAGCAGTATTGTGCCCTGAGACAGTGATGCCAGGGAAATGTCGTGTCTGTACCGTTATTGCCTAAACACCCTACTTAAAGCTCACCTCCTCCAAGAGGCCTTCCCAGACTGAGCTCCCGCTTTCCCTCTGCTCCCTCTACCCCACCCTTCACCTCTCCGCAGCTAAACTCTCTTCTCCCCCCTTTCCCTCTTCTCCTCCCCCTCTCCCGTCCCATCCCCTCAGCACTGTACTCGTCCGCTCAACTGTATATATCTTCATTACCCTATTTATTTTGTTAATGAGATGTACATCACCCTGATTCTATTTATTTTTATTGCCATTGTTCTTGTCTGTCTGTCTCCCCCAATTAGACTGTAAGCCCATCAAAAGGCAAGGACTGTCTCTATCTGTTACCAATTTGTACATTCCAAGCGCTTAGTACAGTGCTCTGCGCATAGTAAGCACTCAATAAATACTATTGAATGAATGAATGAAAATTTGGGAATCTTGAGACTTAGATTCTCGGGTGACAAGTTGGGAAAAGGAGAGAGCCAGGATTTATTGCCGGTTTCGATAAAGTGTTACTGCAATCTCAGCTCCCCACTCACTCCCCAATCTAACTATCCCACTGTCCCACAGCTTTCTGACAGCTTTTGAAATTCCATTTTTACAAAACCTCTTAGTTTCAGTGTTCGATAAGTCCGATTGAGCTGAATAGAGAACCCAAAGTCACCGAGAGAGTTGATTAGGAAAGAAGGAAATAATTTTAGTCAAATCGAAAGCCATGTCATTTTGGTTATATCGAAACATAAGCCAAGGTAAATTGAATATGGAGGACTGAGAACAAGGAGGAGGAGAGAGGAGAAGTCACAACAAATGTTGGGGTTGAGCTAGCAGAGGAAAACAGGGAAAAAGGGCTGTCTAATTTCTTTCCATTTGGCAGTGGTTAGGATAAAAGAAATGAAGTCAATCAATGGTATTTATTGAGCACTAACTTTGTACAGAGCACTGTACTAAACGCTTAGGTACTGCAATAAAGTTGGCAGGTGGGGAGATCAGCTTGGAAGGGTGCAATACATGTATTTGTGGCAAAGAATGACTGTATCCTGCACTGGAAATCATTCTATTACCCAAACTGATTACTTGTCCACCCCGTCATCGACCCCTTGTCCAGGTCTTCCCTCAGGTCTGGAACTCCCTCCCCTTTCAAATTAAAATAATTTAATTTAAATAAAATTAAAAATAATGGCATTTGTTAAGTGTTTATTATGTGCAAAGCACTGTTCTAAGTTCTGGGGAGGATACAAGATGCTCAGGTTGTCCCATGTGGGGGTCACAGTATTCATCCCCATTTTACAGATGAGGTAACTGAGGCACAGAGAAGTGAAGTGACTTGCCCAAAGTCACACAGCTGACAAGCGGCGGAGCCAGGATTTGAACCCATGACCTCGGACTCCCCAGCCTGTGCTCTTTCCACTGAGCAACACTGCTTCTCTAATGCTGCTTCTCTATATGACAATCAATCACTCCCCCCCCCTTTAACCTTCAAAACCTTCCTAAAATCACACCTCCTCCAAGAGGCCTTCCCAGGCTAAGCCCCTTATTCCCTCTCTCCGCCCTCCCTTCAGCATCAAAATGCTCTTGGTTGTATGCCTTAAGCACTGTGATATTCACCTCAGTTCCACAATACTTACATAAGTACTCTACTTATCTCTCCTCTCCCTAATCTACTTTAATGTCTGTCTCTCCCAACGGTCCCATAGACCGTAATATTCTTGTGGGAAGGAACTGCATCTACCAAATCTATTGTATTGTACACTGCCAAGCGATTACTACAGTGCTCAGCAAACTGTAAGTGCTCAATAAATACCACTGATTGATTACAAACCCAGCTCCCATGCATGGTCTGATGCTGTCGGTGCAGCTTCTTCATTCATTCATTCATTCAATTAGTCGTATTTATTGAGCATATACTGTGTGCAGAGCAGTGTATTAAGTGCTTGGGGAGAGTACGGTAATAACAAACAGACATATTCCCTGCCCACAATGAGCTTATAGGGTCAGGCACTAATAATAATGTTGGTGTTTGTTAAGCGCTTACTATATGCCGAGCACTGTTCTAAGCGCTGGGGTAGACATAGGGGAATCAGGTTGTCCCACGTGGGGCTCACAGTCTTAATCCCCATTTTACAGATGAGGGAACTGAGGCACAGAGAAGTTAAGTGACTTGCCCACAGTCACACAGCCGACAAGTGGCAGAGCTGGGATTCGAACTCATGAACTCTGACTCCAAAGCCCATGCTCTTTCCACTGAGCCACGCTGCTTCTCTACAGATGAGAAGATCTCATCTGTAGAGATCTTCTTAGGCACAGATCTCTTAGGCACTGTACTAAGCACTGAGGTAGATACACCGAGAAGCAGCGTGGCTCAGTGGAAAGGGCATGGGCTTGGGAGTTAGAGGCCCTCGGTTCTAATCCCGGCTCCGCCACTTGTCTGCTTTGTGACCTTGGGCAAGTCACTTAACTTCTCTGTGCCTTAGTTCCCTCATCTGCAAAATGGGGAATAAGAGTGTGAGCCCCATGTGGGACAACCTGATTACTTTGTATCTCCCCCAGTGCTTACAACAGTGCTTGGCACATAGTAAGCGCTTAATAAATACCACCATTATTATTATACAAGCTAATCAGGTTGGATACGGTCCCTGTCCCCCGGTGGGGCTCACAGTCTTAATCCCCATTTTACAGATGAGCTAACTGAAGCCCAGAGAAGTGACTCATCCAAAGTCACACAGCTGACAAGTTGCAGACCAGGGATCAGAACTCAGGTCCTCTGACTCCCAGGCTCATGCTCTATCTGGGGGATGCCACAAGAAATCTAGAAACAGGAGTTAAACTACATTTTCACAGCTCTGAGAAACTCTTGATGTGCAGCGTCAGTAGTGGTAATAGTAGAAGTAGTAATCGTTAAATTACTGTGTGCAGAGCACTGTACTAAATGCTAAATATATAAGTGGAAATGAGACACAGACCCTGTCTCTCCAGGGGCTCACAATCTAGGAATAAAGGTAGGGGAGAGGATTGGAAATAGACACAGATGCAATGAAACAATAAAACATGAAAACAGTTTAAGAGACAAGGACAGTAATAATAATAATAATAGTAATAATAATGATGGTATTAGTTAAAAGCTAATACCACGCACTGTTCTAAGAGCTGGGGTAGACACAAGGTAATCAGGTTGTCCCACGTAGGGCTCACAGTCTTCATCCCCCTTTCTACAGATGAGTTAACGGAGGCCCAGAAAAGTTAAGTGGTTTACCCAAGGTCACACTGCAGACAAGTGGTGGAGGTGAGATTAGAACCCAGGTCCTTTAACTCCCAGGCCTGTGCTCTCTCCACTAGGCCACACTCTTTCCCCAGTGAAAATTTCCCAGTGCATTGGAGGAGATATTGCTGTGTCATTCAGTGTGCCACACAATCTTCAGGCCGGAACATTCACTAAATCCAGCAATACTCTTGAAAGAAAATCATTAGAAGTGGAACCTTAAGTCAGACATTTCAAAGTGTGAGTTTGTTTCATTAAATCGTCTCTCCTGTCATGATGTCTTATAGGATTAGGGCTACTTTTTTCAGGATTTTGAGTATTTTCTAATTCATATTTCAATATCGCTAGATGCATATGGATTCTTCCTAAGAATAACAACAGGAAATCTAAAATCTTTGCATCCAAGACCCTGCCCCGTGACCCTCCTCCAAGAAGGCTTCCCTTAGTACAGCAGAGAAGCATAGCTCCTTTTGGCATAGCAACAGGATTTTCCAGGATGTGAAAACGGGCCTTGTAGATCGTAGCAGCCACGGGGAGAATCACAGCAGCAAAAATGGAGAGGCAATAGCCATAAAAAGGGCAGCATCAGCGGGTTCGGAGACCTTAAGGATGAACGGGCAGGAAGGTCAATGACAGCGTGCCCAGTTCTACAGATCTCTTCTCTCAACTCCATAGCTTAACCAACAAGAGGCTGTGAGCCCGTTAGTGGGCAGGGATGGTCTCTGTTGCCGAATTGTACATTCCAAGTGCTTAGTACAGTGCTCTGCACATAGTAAGCACTCAGTAAATACTATTGAATAAATTGAATGAATGAACAAGACACCAAACCAATGGGAGAAGGGCCAGGTCCCATGCCTGGGTATTCTTGTCAGCATCCTGCCTCTCCTTCCACAGGCTTTCATAGACTAGCTTCCCCCTCAGCCCCTGGGCAAGATGGCAAGACCCTCTGCCTTCACCCCAAATTTAGCTCAGGCAGAATCGAGGAGATGAGAAGTAAATGAAATTAAATGAAAACTGAGAGGTTAATGAGAAACCCAATAGAAAGAAAAGCCAGCACTGGGTTTGTTCTGCAGTGTGCAAATGCTAATAAGAGTTCAGTCTGTGTTGCCTCATACCAGAGCTTCAAGGCCATTCCTAGATCAACAAAACACTTGTCTCTTCACTATGGTATCAATGCATCGCTTGTGCCTATGGAATGCCGAAGAAGAGCTTCCAGAAATGGCAGGAAGCAGCATAGCCTGTGGAAAAAGTACAGTCCCTGGCTCCTAAACCCGGCTCCTCCACTCACCTGATTTTGGGCAAGTCTCTTAAGTTTGCTGTGCCTCAGTTACCACTTATGTAAAATCGGAATGCCTGTTCTCCCTTGTACTTAGAGTCTGAGCCCCATGTGGGACAGGAGCTGCGTCAGATCTGATTATCTTTTATCTACTGAGGTACTTAGAAATAATAATAATCATAAAATCTTAATTGAAAGCATCAAAAACAATGAAATCAACTCATCAATCAATTAAAAGTATTTATTGAGTGTTCATTATGTCCAGGGCACTGTATTGAGCGCTTGAGAGAGCACAGTTCAAAAGAATTAGCAGGTATGTTCCTTGCCCATAACAAGCTCATATATATCAAGCCTCAAACACAAACCAGTCATAAGATTTTGCCCAGAAATGACAGTGTGCTGTCAAAATGAGAGATTCAAAGGAAATATAGTACTTTAAAATGCTATCAGTTTGGGTATTTGCATATTAGAGTTAATTAACAATGACTTTAACATCATCCTAAGGGAAAGGTCTACTGGCAACATATTCATTATGTTTGTTACTGTGAATTACTTTGGAACAACAGACCTTTTACAATGTCAAAGTCATCAAAAGTTCACTTCTTAGTGTGAAAGGTGATTTAGTTAAAACTTCTTTCTCCTTTCGTGAATGTGATTTGCACAAACGTGTTTCCTCACTGTCCTTAGATTTAATGTCACAATTATTACGTCTAACCCAGGGCAATAAGTGAATTTTACTGAGTATATAAAATCGAGGTCAGTTTGCCCCTGAAATAACAATACAAATATAATTAGGCTCATAATTAAAGTAAATTTGAGATATGCTTGATGTGCTTATGATTTCAGGGCTAAATTAGTATACCTCCCTCTTCATATTGATGCAATTTAAAAATAATAATCTGCGGTAATGACCATTTAAAAAGCATATAAGATATTCCTAATAAACTAGTAAATGAATAAATGTACTTAATTAATTATCACTGATGGTCTGATAGCCATTTTAATGATGGTCTCCTACAAATTAATCCTAACAAACACAAGGTTTTAAGGGCTTTCAGAAATAATGGGTTAATGTGAACCATTTTATAAAATAAATCACAGGTTTTATCATATAGGCTAATCGGTGAACAGTGTATTTACAGCAGGATACTTCTTGGGCATATATATACACATATAATTACACTTTAATCATTACAATTAAATCATTAGGTAGTGATTATTATTTAAAAATACTCAGTCTTCATCTCCTTAACAGCTGGCAAGTTCTTATTCTGACAAGGCTTATAAGGTGCAATATGTAGCTATATTAACCTTTTGCAAATAAATGATATTAATGTAAGAAACATTATACCAAAGTCTACCCGTTCAAATATTCCACCCCCTCCATTCAACTTCCTTTTCTGATAACCCTTTATCTCTCATCTGTTCATAAAGCATTCCTCCAGTATTTTTTTCATCTCTGATGTCTTCACTGAAGCAGTGGTCTCATGTAACCTTTCAATAGAAGTGAGAGGCCAATCATCCTGTTTCTATAAACAGAGCTCTCCCTGAGTGAGAATTGGGGGTCGGAGCCCTCGACATATTAATTTCAGGACAGAAACCTGTCCTCTTGTTTCATCCTGAACCTTTTACACTTAAAGCTCTCTATAAATAACAATGATCATAATAACATATTATCACTGCCTAATTGTTAGGATTTTCTGAATCATAAACTAAAACAGCCATTCATAGTTTCCAGGCTTAAATTCTGCAGACAGATATCAGTATACAGACAAAGCAAAACGGACAACAGGGTTCTTAATGGAAACGCCTTCCCCGAACTGGCATTAACTGGTGCTTTTTCATGCGCAGTTGACTTTATATAAACTGATTGACACCTTTGGGGGTCGTCTTTCCACTGACTCATAATTTTTCTCACTCTTGTAAAAGGCTCCTGTACACCTAGTATTCTCTAGTTAAACCTGAAAATTCAACTCATCATATTTACACAATAAAAAAAAAATCCATTCTGTCTTGTTTTTAATTGCAAATTCTACTCCAGGGACCAGTTCTCCTGCTTAGGAGGCAGCCCTGTGCCTTCTTCTAGAGAACCAAGTGCAGTCAATTATGGTAATGAAATGTCAATAAATATAAAAATTTAATACAGTCTACTCCTGGTGAGTGGCAGATGAGGACCTGCCTCCCAGACAAATTTGCTGCTGCTGCAAATATTAAATGCACCTGAATGAGTAGTTGGTTGCCTGAGAGCTTTCGAGGAGGAGGAAGAGGAGGAGGAGGAGGGAGAGGAGGAAGAGGAGGAGGAGGAGAAAGGAGGGAGACCCAAATTCATTTATTCATTCAATCGTATTTATTGAGCACATACTGTGTGCAGAGCAGTGTACTAAGCACTTGGAAAGTACAATTCGGCAACAGAGACAATCCCTACCCAACAATGGGCTCATAGTAGAAAGGGGAGATAGATCCAAATCTCTGTTAGGTCTTATCCATTATGGTACAATGCAGCAGAGGGGCTGGGATGATTACTGACATCTACTGAAGCAGCTTTACTTCTGTTTGCCAATTGAGATTCTATAGGTCAAGAAATAACTTAAACTGGCACCCCATGGAAAATTTTATGCTGTCTTCCAATCAAGAGCGACAACTTGTGCGGAATAAAGAAGGTCTTAATAGCAAGGCTATAGTGGCCTTGGGAGAAAGACACGGTTTTGTCCGTACATATCACTTCAATAGGTTTCCACCCCAGTTTTTAAACAAGAACTGATATAGCAAATGACACTGGGTTCCACTTTTTTAATCTCCGCTTCTCATCCAGGTATGTAATATTTTGCCACCTGGGGATGACTCAAGATACATAAGAATTCTGAGATTCAGTGAGGAAAAGAAAATGCTCCAGTGGGAGGCACGGCATTGGACTATTTAAATCTAATCAAGGCCAAAAGTAGTGATATTTTCAAAGATAAACTGATGCCACCATCAGAAACTGATGCTCCCATTTTTGTTCGAATTTACACATTCTGCTTTCCCAGATCTCCTGAACATTGCCTACTGGTCACTGTGCTTGATCTGATCATTGCTTCTCCACGCGATGCTCTCTTGCAGGTGGATTATGCAGTAATCGCCGCCCAGGCTGGGGCCACCTTAAATAGCCTCATGAGCCACGCCCAGGAGCTAGTGGCAAAACTCCGTTCTCTGCAATTCGACCTGCGAGAGTTCGTGTGTCTGAAATTCCTGGTGCTCTTTAGTTTAGGTAAGAAATCCTGTTTCGAATCCAGTGGGCTAGCTGGGCCTGCCTCGGTCGGTTTGGAAAATCATTTGGAAAATCTTGCCTTTAAAATGTGCGATTAATCTGTGATCCAAAATAGACTTTGCTGATTTGATGCCTCAACTGTGGGATAAATATTAATGTCATGATCTTTTTACCTACAGTGAGGATTCTCCCATTGTAGGTTGATCTTCCAAGATAGGCTTGCCACCTTCACCAAAGCACACTTGGGCTAGAGTGGTGTGGTTAATTGTTCTTGGATTTATTTCCGGATAGGTATATTGTTCAGAAGTGGATTATCAATCGATAGGTTTGTCTCTGCAGTTTGCGATCCAAAGCACTCACTGTAAAAGAGCGGTGGGAGAGTTAGACAGAAGGCACTAGTCAGAGGTCTGGAATTCTAATTCTCATCTTGATGCTGATTGTCTGGGGTATTCAGCTACCTAGTAGGATGTGAAAAATAATTAGTAGCCAGATTCCCAAGACTGTGTCCGGATTATGTGGACTAAGGAACTGACAAATGTAAAAGTGAAAGGCATTGTTGCCAAGGACTCGGAGAGGGAAATGAATTGTTTTAAATTCTACATTTTTATTTAAGGGACGACTGATAGGACATAAAGGTGGGCAGGAGAAACTGGTGCAATTAAGGCTCGGTGAACCTGCTTAAGAAAGTAGCAAGGGTCAGAAATAAGAAAGGAGATAGGGGGTGATTTTTATTTTAAGGGGAACAAACTTTTCCGCCTGGCCCTCTAGATTGAAAGCTCCCTATGGCCAGGGGCATGTCTACTAAATCTGTTTTCTTGCACTGTGCCAAGCACTTAGTACAGTGCTCTGCATACAATAAGTGCTCAATAAATTGATCGATTGATCATTGATCAATTGAACGATTTGCATTTTGTTGACTCGATTAGGTCAATGGAAAGAATGCTTTGCCATGAGAAGTTGTCACTGTTGGCAGGCACTGAGAGGGAGGAGACTTACCCTGGAAGAAACAGTCTGTAGACACATTTCCCAACGGATGAGTTTTCTTTAGTTTTCAGGTTTATGAAAGCAGCAAATTCATGTGAAAAGAACTAAACTCTAGTGAAATGTTTTGGCTGAAGACTAAAACAGAGCAGTGACCTGACAAACAGTGGTCTTTCAAATCCCTTGCATTCTTCTTGACTGGATCAGCCAACTGACATCAGAAATAACACAGTCTGAATGTAGTGTTTCTCTTAATCAACAGAAAGAAGTAGAGACTTGCATTATTTTGAAAGTAAGATAAAATGTGCTCGATAGATGTATTTCTGAAAGAGAGGGAGGGATATTATTTGTTCGGACAGATGAAATGCTGAGAAATCCTAAATGTTAGAACAATTGTGCACCATTTGTCTGCCTACCACGAGATTTCTAAGCCTCAGTTTTTGAATTTATATTTTCTTCCCAGACATGAAGCCTTGAAAAAGCAAGAAGCCAATTTAATTGGACAATTGGCTGTTACCTTACAAATGAACCCATTTTACGTCAAGCTTCTTTGACTCCAGTCAAGTTCATGAGTCATTAGGTGGTGATGGAGGAATGTCTGACTGAGTAACCTTACCACCACGTAGACAGAAAATATTTCAAGAGGCTGGCCTCCTTCCAGGCAGTGCAGATTAGCCAAATAACCAAATTGCACTGGGAAATATTGGCATCGGCTTCACTCCCGTGAGCTTTCTTGCTCTCTAGTCCAGCGTTTTAGGTTCTGAACTTTGCTAGTCCCTCAAGGAACCATCAGGGCAAGTCATTCTCCAATCTTCCAAGCACAAACCTCTATCGGAATGGAGGGGCGTTGACTCTACTTCCCCTACAGGGCCAGTTAGTACATCTGTGTCCCTCTGGCACACAGGCTGAGGGGAGGGATAGGGCCAGAATCATTATGCTGCACTGCCCCCGACCCACCAGCTCTCCTACAGAAATAGGAGCAATTGAGGGAGAAATGGAGGCTGGTGAGCAAACAGGAATCCCAAGATGAAACTGCTCAAAATAGCAAGATGGTAAATGGGTTAGTTTATTGGAAACAAGTAAAGCAGCTTATATTGCTTAAGGGTTTTCAGTACGTGTGTTAGCATGTTCTCGGGGCAAGAAACCACAGGGTGGCTTGGAGATCCCCAAGGGAGAGGAGGGAAGGAGAAGAGGCTCTTGCTTCTTCTCCCCATCCCCAACCCCCGCTGCCACACACTCTCTGCTAGAGAATAGGAAATTAGAAGCATTTGAGGCGGGGAGGAGGCACCCAGATCCCTGCCCTCCCAATCAATCGATCGATCTTATTTATTGAGCACTTACTGTGTGCAGAGCACTCTACTAAGCGCTTGGGAGAGTTCACTCTAACAGAGTTGGTAGACATGCTCCCTGCCCACAATGACCTTATACTCTAAAGAGGGAGAGAGTCATTAATATAAATAAATAAAATAAAGATAAGTGCTGTGGATATAGAAAGAGATACAGATCTTATAGAGAAAGACATATGCCTCAGGTTACAGCCATTCTGAGATATATACAACACAGAGATGCATCTCTATTGTTGACACCTCACTCCAGGTTACAGCCACCCAGTACATAAAACCCAGAGATCCATCAGTATTGTTGATATCTTGCCCCAGGTTAAGCCACTCCTCAATAAAATCACCCCAAGATCACACCTTGTTGTTTAATACCTGACCCTGTGGAAAAGTTCAACCACCCTGTTTAGTGGCTCTCTGTCTAAAGTTTGTGATGGATTTTCAGTATGCAGAGTAGACCCTGGAGCTGATTACCTACTTTAACTGTGAGCCCCCATTGGGATAGGGACTCTGTCTGAAGTGATTATTTCATAACCACCCCAGTGTTTAGCACAGTACCTGGCACAAAGGAAGTGCTTAACAAATATCATAATTATAAGGGAATGTCACTGATTATTGTAGTATTGTACTTTTACAAGCACTTAACGCAGTGCTGTATTCACAGTAAGTGCTCCATATATACTATTAAATGAATGAATGAATTATTATCTTTTTTGGGGAGCAGTATTTTTCATTGATTAATAGCACCTCATTTGGAGGAATCACCCAATGAAGATCTCATCAAACTTTGACTAGTCAATGCATCAATACTGCTACTCTTGAAATATGTTAAGCAGGTGAAGAAGAAATTAGGCCTCTCCACCATCAGCTAAATTTTAGAGATTAAGAAATCCTGCATCAGTTTTCAAAGTAGATTAATTTATAAAAGTGATTGAGGAAGAAGACCCTGATGGATAGAGGAGTGCACAGGTGTTCAGAAAATTAGTCTGCTGCAAGGTACTTTAAGAAGACAAAAAGAAAGCTGTTAATCAATCTAATGGAACAAATTCTTCAGTAAAGTTGAAAAACCACTATCACAGTTTGCAGAATGCATTTCTATTTTTGCAGTCCCTTTCTATTTCTGCAGTCTCCTGAAAGAACTCATAATCTTCATTTCAGTTCCTCATTTAATGTGATGATGTTATGCTTTAAATTACCCTAACCAAGATTAATTTTAGCAATGTTAAGTGGGAGAGTTTATAGTACATAAATGAATTTCTTATTATTTTTTCTAGAAGCAGCATGGTCTAGTAGAAAGAACATGGGCCTGGGAAGTAATGTGGCCTAATGGATAGAGCATGGGTCTGGAAGTCAGAGGATATGGGTTTTAATCCAGGCTCTACCACTCGCCTGCTGTGTGACCTTGGGCAAATTATTTCACTTCTCTGTGTCTCAGTTACCTCATCTGTAAAATGGGGATTAGATCCTCATCCTTCTGACTTAGATTATGGGACAGGGAGTGTGTATGACCTGATTATCTTGTATCTACCCTAGCACTTATAATAGTGCCAGGCACATAGTAAGTGCTTAACAATTACCGGCTCTGTATGGGAGAAACTCATCAACAAAGCAAGAGAGTATTCTTACTTACACATATATAAGTGCTGAAGAGCATGCCAGTGACATATTTGTCTTTTCAGCAATTCTTAGATGCATAGCTAGGATCTCACAGGCAGTAACCCATAATTATTATTAGTAGTAGTATTAGTAATAATAATTAGTAATTATTAATTACTACTACTTATTAATAATTACTAATACTACTACCACTAATAATAAATATGGTGTTTGTTAAGTGCTTACTATTTGTCAGGCCCTGTAATAAGTGCTGGGGTGGATAAAAGCAATTCTGGTTGGACACAATCCCTGTCCTATCTGGACTCATGGTCTCAATCCCCATTTTACAGATGAAGTAACTGAGGTATAGATAAATGAAGTGATTTGCCCAGGTCAGAGCAGCAAGCAAGTGGTGGAGCCCGGATTAGAACCCAGGTCCTCTTGATTCCCAGACCCATGCTTTATCCACTAGGCTACGCTGTTTCCTTTGAGGATGAAGGGCTGCTGCATGTACATAGAGACATAGAAACATGCATATATACAAATGTATTTGTATCTAATTTCTTCATGTTAAAATGCTATGATGCTCCTGAAGAAGGTTAATCTCCCTTTAAGCACGTTTAAATTAAAAATGCTTGCATCTAATGGTCCTTCATGGACTAAAATAAACTACTGACTGTGAGATGCCTCCCATGTGTACAGATGTAGATATAGCATATATACATAAATATATATATAATTTATATGTATATAAATAGCATAGTTAGAAGGGGTTAAAAGCAGCAAGGGATTGCCATAACATTTTAACATGTGAAAAAACAGTCTAACGGAGAAAGTCCCTCCACCCATAGGAATAGTAAATTGGAAAAACAATGTGGTTTTCCAGCGGGTGCTGGTACAAAGTTGTTTTTGTGGTGGTTGTTAAGCGTGGCTTAGTGGAAAGAACACAGGCTTGGGAGTCAGAGGTTGAGGGATCTAATTGCTGTGTAACCTTGGGCAAGTCACTTCACTTCTCTGTGCCTCAGTTCCCTCATCTGGAAAAAACCTTGGGCAAGTCACTTCACTTCTCTGTGCCTCAGTTCCCTCATCTGGAAAATGGGGATTAAGACTGTGAGCCCCACATGGGACAACCTGATTACCTTGTATCTACCCCAGCGCTTAGCATAGTGCTTGGCACATAGTAAGCACTTAAATACTATCATCATCATCTTCATCATGTGCCAGGCACTGTTCTAAGTGCTGGGGTAGATTCAAGCTAATCAACTTGGACACAGTCCATTTCCTGATGGTGCTCACAATCCCAATCCCCATTTTACAGACAAGGCAACTGAGGCATAGAGAAGTCAAGTGACTTACACAGAGTCACAGGGCAGATGAGTGGCTTTATAAAAAACCTCATCCAAGTTAGAGGATTCAAACAACTTTGTTGAATGATTAGTGAACCTCTAGGCCTGCAAAGCTTCTCATGGGCACTGGCATGTGGCATGACTGACTCACATGGCCTAATGTCATTCTCCTCCAAGTCATGAAAATACATGACTCTTCCTCCCTGCAGTCCAATGCCTGTGTTCACTTGGCTTGGAAAGCACAACACTTGACTACATTCAACTTATTCATCTTGTCTTGTCTTATGCCGTCGAGTCGTTTCCGACCCATAGCGACACCACGGACACATCCTTCCCAGAACGCCCCACTCTCCATCAGTAATCATTCTGGTAGTGTATCCATAGTTTCTTGGTCTAAATATGAAAGTGGTTTACTATTGCCGCCTTCTGCCCAGTAAACTTGAGTTTCTGCCCTCGGCTCTCTCCCATGCCGCTGCTGCCCAGCATAGGTAAGTTTTGACTTGTAGCAGATTGCCCTCCACTCACTAGCCACTGGCCAAGCTAGGAATGGAACGAGTAAGCTTCTGCTTGACTTTCCCTCCCATAGCCGAGACTGGTAGAGTACTGGAAACTCATTCAGTGGTATTTATTGAGCACTTACTGTGTCCAGAGCACTGTACTAAGTGCTTGGGAAAGTACAATACAACAAGAAACAGACATATTGCCTGCCCACTACTAGTTTACAATGTAGAGTATTGACTACAGTCAGGAGTAGGACTCAGGACTATGAGTCAATGTAGTCCTGAGTCCTCCGCAAAAGAAACTCTCCTGAAAATCTGATGAAGAAGCTAGAAGAGGCAATTCATTACATTTCTTCTAGGCTTGTTGCCAGATAACACTCAATCAAACAAGCAAGCAAGTGATGGCATCTATTGAACACATAGTGTGGGCAATCAATCATTTATTGAGCACTTATTGCATGCAGAACACTGAATTAAGTGCTTGGAAACATCAAACACTCGTTGTCAGGGAATGTGTCTATTATTGCAATGTACTCTCCCAAGTGCTTAGTACAGTGCTCTGCACACAATAAGCACTCAATAAATATGATTGAATGAACAATATAATGGACACATTCCTTGCCCACAAGGAGCTGAAAGTGTACTGTACTCAGTGTCTAGGAGATTACAGGACAGGTAGAAGACATGCTCACTGCCGTCAAGGAGCTTATAATCTAGGGAGTTTAGAAAGACAATTAAAGTAAATTACAGGTAGGGGAAGCAGTGGAGTATAATGTTGTGTCAGTAAGTGCTCTGGGGTTGGGATTGGGCATTTATCAAAGCGCTTAGGGGGTAAGAGATGCAAGTGCTTAGTCGATGCAGAAGGGAGGGAGAATAGGGTGGAGAGATGAGAGGTTAGTCAGGAAAATCTTCCTAGAGGTTACACGATTTTAGTAGGACCTTGAAGAGGGGAAAATTGGTGGCCTGTAGGATATAAAAGAGCAGGAGGGAGGGCATGGGAAATGAAATCGAAGCATGGTGAATAGGCTAGTGTAAAAGCATTGTAACATGAGAACTGGGTTGTACATTGCTTTTCACACAGTAAGCGCTCAATAAATATAACTGAATGAATGAATGAATAAATGGAAGCAAGGATAAGTAGGGGGAGAGAAACGATTGAGTATCTTAAAGCCAGAGGTGAGGAGTTTCTGCTCGATGTAGAGATAGATGGGCAATGACTGGAGATTTTTGAGAAGTGGGAAGATGTGCACAGAATTATTTTTTAGAAGAATGATCTAGGCGGAAGTATGGACTAGAGAGGGGATAGGCTGAAGGCAGGGAGATCAGGGATGAGGCTGATGCAGTAGATGAAATAGGATATGGCAGTTTCTTGGACCGGTATGGTTACAGTGTGGTTAGAGAGGAAGGAGCAGATTCTAAATATGTTAGGAAGGTAGAAGTGACAGGTGACTGGCTGAATATGCGGGTGAAGGAAAGAGATGAGTTAAAGAGAATGCCAAGGTTGTGACTTGTGAGATAGGGATGAGGGGGTGTCAATAGTAGTGGGAAAGTCACTGGGAGGAGAGGGTTTAGATGAGAAGATCAGTTCAGTTTTGGACAGTTCTGCTATCCCTATCATCAGGCTTGTTTTGGGGTCCATGGGCATAAAAAGAGCATGCTAATTTGCATGCTGGTTAGCTTGAGGGGGAGGAGGTTCCCCTGTCAAAAATAATAATAATGATAATAATTTTAATATTTGTTTAGCACTTACTATATGCCAAGCACTGTACTAAGCACTGGGGTGGAGACAAGCAAATCAGGTTGCATACAATCTCTGTCCCTCATGGGGCTCACAGTCTTAATCCCCATTTTACAGATGAGGCAACTGAAGATGCAGAGAAGCAAAGTGACTTGCCCAAGGTCACACAGCAGGCAAGTGGCAGAGCCAGAATTAAGACCTGGGTCTTCTGACTCCCAGGCCCTTGCTCTCCACTACACTATGTTGTTTCTCATACTATGCTATGTTGCTTCTCAGCTAGACACAAGCTATTTAGCTTGGACATAGTCCATGTCCTACATACGGCTCACCGTCTTAAACTGCATTTTATAGATGAGGGAACTGAGGCATAGAGAAGTGAACTGACTTGCTCAAGGTCATTCAGTAGACAGGTGGTGAAGCCGGGATTAAATCCCAGGTCCTTTTGACTCCCAGGCCTGAGCTCTATCAACTAGGCCATGCTGCTTCCCTAATGTCCTAGTCCCTAAGGATGCTAAGTACTGTGATGCCAAAGGGACAAAAGGACTGACATTTGAAATGTTCAATAAAAAAAACCACAATGCCACCCAGACAGGTTCAGATGTGTAATGGTCCAGCCAAATCCAAAGACCTGGTGCTGATCGAGAATCCATAACCCATCACCACCCAGGCAAAGATAGACATAACTTGCAGAGAAACAAATGAAAGTCGTCCCTCTCCACCACCACCCCCCCCAACCCCACAATCTCCATTACAACAGCTGGTAGTAGTGACCCATTGCGGGCAGGGATTATCTCTGTTGCTGCATTGTACTTTCCAAGTGCTTAGTACAGTGCTTTGCACACAGTAAGTGCTCAATAAATACGAATGAATGAATGAATGAATGAATGAATGAATGAATGAATGAATGAATGAATGAATGGTCTAAGGAATAAAGCACAGACCTGGGAGTCAAAAGGACTCTGCCACTTATCTGTTGTGTGACCTTGGGCAAGTCACTCAACTTCTCTGGACCTCAGTTACCTCATCTGTAAAACGGAGGTTAAGATTGTGAGCCCCATGTGGGACAAGGAATGTGTCCAATCTGATTAACTTGGATCTACCCCAGTGCTTAGTATAGTACCTGGCACATAGTAAGCACTTAACAAATACCATAAGAAGAAGCAGACTGGTTGAGGTGTCATGAATTGGAATATCTAAAGCATGAATCCAACACTGCCATCACAGTGCTGTGTTTGAACAAAATATCCAGGATCTCTTAACTGATTGCCGGGAATATGCGTATAGCTTAAGAGCAAGTTAGGCCAGCCAGGAAATTATTTTTGGCCGATGACACTTCTCAGCCTGAGACATAATGCCTTTGGCCATTGGCATTCCCCAACCTAGAGACATAATGACTGGGGATCTTGGACTTGTGCTGTATCCCAGATGACTAGCAAATGCACCATCAGCAGCATATCATCAACCTCACCAGTATCCCAATTTGTTATTAAGTGCACTGCAATGTGCCAAACATCAAAAGCCTTTTGCCCCAAACCCTTTCCATTTCTTTCCTTCCCCATATTTCCTCTGTACCGGGACTGTTTTCAAACCACGACATCAAATTTCAATAGCTGGTGGGTCAAATTCTTAGGAAAAGATAGTGTTGAGTTTGTATTTGCAGAGGTGAGGTGAAGATGATGTGGTTTAGGTTGAGAGGCACTGCGGAATACTTTCATTCTGGGTTTCATTCTACGTGGTGTGCGGTGTTTCTCTTAACTTTCAGAATGCTCTCAGGTCCACCAGAGGGGCTAGGAAAATGAAATAACAATAATAATAATAATAATGATAATGATATTTGTTAAGCACTTACTATGTGCCAGGCACTGTTCTAAACATTAGAGTAGATACAGGACAATCAGGTTGGACATAGTCCCTGTCCCACACAGTCTTAATCCTCATTTTACAGATGAGGGAACTACACGTGGAGTTCGGACTTCCCTACTGGAGAGGCTAAGACAGACAAAGTATCACCTCTTCTTCCCCTTGGAGCAACTAAGAAAAAAATGGGTGCAGAACAACATACAGAGCACCTATGTGCCACTTATGTACATAGCCATAATTTACGTATTTATAGTAATGTCTCTCTCCCCGTCACCTCTCAGGGTTGCACCTGGAGAGTTTCCAGCACTCTACCAGTCTCAACTATGGGAGAGAGAGTCAAGCAGAGGCCTACCCATTCCATTTCTAGCTTAGGCAGTGGCTAGCGAGTGGAAGGCAATCTGCTACAAGTCAAAACTCACTGTGCTGGGCAGTAGCTGTATGGGAGAGTCGAGGGCAGAGACTCAGGTTTACTGCACAGAAGGAGGCAAATGGTAAACTGCTTCTGTATTTTGACCAAGAAAACTCTATGGATCCACTACAAGAACGATTGCAGATGGAGGTGTGGCATTCTGGGAGAGATGTGTCCATGGTGTCGCTATGGGTCGGACTCGACTCGACAGCATAAGACAACAACAACTGTCTCCCCTTCTCATCTGAAAGCTTCATGTAGGAGTGTGTCTACCAACTCTTTTATATTGTAATCTCACAAAGCACTTAGTACAGTGCTCTGCACCTACTAAGTGTTCAGTCAATACAATTGATTGATTGATTGCCAGACAATATACCGACTCTTGCGGTACATATGAAAGAAGGAAGAAGACACTGTCTCTCTCCTTGAGAAATTTAGAGAGACTAGGTAGAAATACAGTGCTTTGCATCCAAGAGAGATTCAGTACAGTTTCTATACTCTCCCAAGTGCTTAGTACAGAGCTTTGCACATAGGAAGCGCTCAATAAATATGATTGAATGAAGGCAGAGTAAATGCCTAGCACAGTGATGCAGATGCAGAAGGAGCTCTATATTATTGAAAGAATTAATTAATTAATGATCTTCCTCATTGTAAGGTTTGTTGAACTCCCAAATGGGGCCCAGAGAGATGATCTGAAATCTTCATCTCTAGACAGAGCTGCAGGTCAGAGAAAGAGTTGTCTGGGGTGGTTTCATTACCACCTCAGTTTTGAGACAAGTTGTCTCCTTCCTCATCCTCTCCATTAGTGACTGGACCCCGAACCCTGAACACAATAGCCAGGGAAAGCCAGAAGAGCACTAGATTATTCTCAATGTTTGAACAGGCAAATGGCCTGATTGAAAGTGGCCTAGGACTCAGAGGATCTGAGGTGATCTCAGAGATCTAGACTCTGCCTCTTGTCTACTGGGTGACTTTTGGCCAGTGCCTCAACTCCCTCATCTGCAAAATGGGAATTCAGTACCTGTCCTCCCTCCTTGACTGTAAACCACATGTGGGAGAGGGACTGTGTCTATATCCGCTCCAGAGCTTAGAACAGTGTTTGACCCATAGTATGTGCTTAACAAATATAATAATAATTATAATAATTATATGAATAATCTACACCAGCTCTTAGTTTTCAGGAAGGCCAAAGGAGCAGGCATGGAGAAGTGGGGAGTGAAAATCCTCTCCCTGTGTAGCCTCAGAAACACCTTCCCAGATTCCCACAGTCCCTCGCAGCATCCTACAGCTCACAGGAAGGAGGGCAATAACTCGTCACCGAAACACTGTCAGGTTAGGAAGTAGGTTGACAGCAAGAGAGCCCCTGGAGGTCTCTGTCAGTGCTATGTTCTACAGCTTTTAAATGTTATAGCTTTAATCACCTGCCAAATGGGCATAGTCATTAGGTCCTATCTCCTTCCCAGGGCTACTGTTGGGATTCATTAATTAATGCTTGAAAGTATTACAGGTCCATCTCTACAGTTAAACCAAGTGGGGAGTTGAGGCAATTATCTGAATAATTCAATGGAGAAAACCAACAAGGAGAAAGTAGTGTTGGACATTTTCTTAGAATGAGGAGAAAGGAAGGTTTGACCTGAACTATAACCAGACTGCATTTATATACAGTTATTAATTATATAAGTTATATGTATTATATAACTATATAAATTAATTAACTTTCCCTAGTTCAGTACGAGCTTCTACATTCCCCTTGGTCTGAATAGGAATGATAGAGGTTTATTTTCTGTACCTGACCTTCAATTTATTTGAGTTTCAAGTTGCCCATAACAAACAATACAATAACAATGACAAAAAACAAAAAAACTGTAGCAAACAATTCAAAGCTTTCAAAAAATACAACCACAGTTACCTTAGAGATTTCGCTCATCAGGGATTTTCCCCTGCAATATCTTAGGATCCCAGAGCATGGGGCTCTAATAGCAAGACTCGGGATCTTGAAAAGAAAAGACATTAAATAATTATCGGTGCTGGCATTGATTTACCATCCTGTGCTCTTGTAATTGATAATTAAGACAAGTAATGAAGTTACCCTTATTTGCCATAAATTTATGACCACACCAACCTAAAAACTACAAAAATGAAAGTGTCCCCTAACTTTCTCATTAATGTAGATGGCATCACCTTCCTCCCTGTCTCACAAACCCATAACAGTGGCATTATCCTCAACTCATTTCTCTCATTCAATTCACGCATTGGATCTGTCACAAAATCCTGCCAGTTCTAGTTTCATAACATCTCTAGAATCCACCTTTTCCTCTCCATCCAAATTGCTACCACTGTGATCCAAGCACTTATCATTATCCACTTTGACTAAAGCATCAGCCTCCCTTTACTGACCTCCCTTGTGTCTCTCTCTCCCCTCTCCAGTCCATACTTCACTCTGCTGCCCAGATATTTTTTTCCAAAAAACTATTCAGCCCATATTTCCCCACTCCTCAAAATCCTCCAATGGTTCCTCGACAACCTCCACATCAAATAGACACCAGCGGCTATAGAGCACTCAATCAGCTCTCCCTTTCCTACCTAACCTAGCTGATTTCCTACAACAAGCCCATTCACTGATTCTGCTCTTCTAACATCAACTGTCTCTCTGTACTCTGTTCTTATCTCTCCCTCTTACCAACCCCCTGCCCGCAACCTTGCTTGGGCCTGGAACTTATATTTATATTTTTAGGTTATTTGTTAAGCGCTTACTATGTGCCAGCCACTTTAACTTAATTAGTCAATCAATCAATCAGTGGTATTTATTGATTGTTTACTGTTGTGCAAGGCACTGTACTAAGCGCTTGGGAGAGTACAGCTGAGTTGGTAGACATGTTCCCTGTCCACAAGGAGCTTACAGTCTAGAAGACTGCAAGCTCCCTCCCCCTTCATATATAACAGTCCAACACTCTCCCACATTCAAACCCTCCCAAAATCACATCTTCTCCAAGAAACTAAGCACTTTTGATACTCACTTCAGCCCCACAGAACTTGTGTAAATATCCTACCTTACTATTTCTCCTATCTGTAATGGATTTTAATGTCTTTCTCCCCTTTAGATCGAAAGCTCATTGTGGAAAAGGATTGTATCCACTATCACTATTGTATTATACTTTCCCAAGCACTTAGTTTAGTGCTTTGCACACCCTAGCTGCTCAAGAAATATCATTGATTGATTGAAAAAGGTTCACTTGAAAACTAGTAACTAAGATAATGTATAAATCAGGCTAAATTTATCTCCCAAATCTCTATCTATGTTTTTGTTGTGGCTGTTGTTGTTAGCTAATTGGTCAAAACAAGGGAAGCACATGGCCTAGTGGAAAGACCATGGGCCTGGGAGTCAGAAGGACCTGGCTTCTAATCTCGGTTCTTCTACTGGTCTGCTGTGTGACTTTGGGGAAATCACTTAACTTCTCTGTGCCTTATTTACCTCATCTGTAAAATAGGGATTGACTGTGAGCCCCATGTGGGACATGGATTGCATTCAACCTGATTAGCGTATATCTATCTCATCATTTAGTACAGTGCCTAGTAAACACTTACTAAAAGCCATAAAAAACAAAAAAATAGCAAAATTGTAAATCATACATCACTCTAAAAGAATATGGGAAGAAATTAAAATTGTAGAGGGTAGAAATCGAACTAGCTAAGCAGATTTGAAGTAAACTAGTGAGTTCTGTCTTCAGATTAAAAGGTAAAGTTTCCCAAGAATTTCAAAGCAGTGGAGAAGCCCAAGGGTAAAAGACATGAACAATAACTACACAGTTAACCTAAGTTTATTGGCTAAAGCAGGTTGATTTTTGTCTTTTAATGAAGTACACTTTCACCTGCAACCGTTCTCTAACAGGGCTTAGTTTCTGGTCCTGACAGCTCTCCTTTCCCAGCCCCAACACTGAATATTGCCCCTTAGCTTTCCCGACTGGATATTTAAACTGAAACCCAGCCATTATTTTCCTTTTACCCAAATCTTCCATTTGTCCCTCTGGCTTTCATTATTAGAGCTCAGCAAGAATGCTTTGTCGAAGCCTCCATCAGGGTCGTTTGTAGAGTGAAATGCCAATAGGAGGAAAGTTAGACATCGTTTGACCCAGGCAAGTCTGGCCACTTGTCTGTCTGTGGAGTTTAATGCTAGAACAGGCAGCAGCTGCCGGGCGCTGCCCTCTTATCACTGTCAGGACACAGACAAATGTACTTCATTTAAAACATGAAGGGTTTATCAATGGGCAAATAATTGCAGAGCAACTATTGATCCCACATCTCACTTAACATGAGACAACTGGGACTTGTAGAAATCGTAAACATTTAATCATTATATATGGCAAACACTGGACTCTGACTTAAACAAAACTAAGAAAACTAGGATTTTTCAAACAGAGGCAGCCATAGCCCATGAGATATGTGGTATTCTCTCTGCTTTGGCATTTTATTGTTCAAAAAAAGCTGTGCCATTTTTCACTAGGTGGAAGTAGTATCAAAGCACTCAGCGAGTTTGTGTATCCTCTATGGTATGGGTGGTTTTGGGGGTTATAGACTGGGGCCTGACAAAATGCACCACTGTGTCTTTCGTATCCTTGAAGGAGAATCACTAAGCATGAAGAGAGGAGTTGAGAACAACCACCAACTCTTCCTTTCCATTTACTTTTTAGTTGGACACTAGTGCAGCCTTAAAATGACAAGGAGAAACACTTTTGGCATTGGAGCATGATTTTTTTTCTAAAACTTTCATCTTTCCAGTGCATTGCTCGTCGTCCTTTTTGACTTATCAGGGAAGTCCATGTCCCATTAAAGGAAATGGTGAGTTGAAGGGCAGGGGACTCTTGGCATCTGAATCACAATCCCAAGCTATGACTAAACTTTGTGCTTGCAGTGCATTGAGCAGTCTGTCCATTTCACAGAAGAAAAAACTGAGGCAGAGAGAGCTCGTGATAGATTGACGTTAATGAGGGAAAGCAGAAATCAGGAGTAACAGTTTGTCTTCTTCTACCGTACTGCTTGACAAGCATTTTTTCTATTTTAAATATTCTGAGTTTAATCTGAAAATTTAAGAACCAACTGGCAAAATGTATTTGTGTGACAAAATATCTTCTGATGGAGCAACCTATATGACTCTGATAGTAGGAGTAACAGTACTTATTAAGCACTTACTATATGCAGAACACTCTACTAAGCTCTGGTAAGAGAATATAAGTGAGAATTAGGCATGGAAACTGCCCCTTGAGGGGCTCACAATCTGAATACTAAGGGTATTTCAAAACCTAATATTTTGGGCGTAACTTGGTCCTCTTGTGCTATCAAAATCAGTTTTACTGACATGTACACTCTGTTAGTCTTCACAGGAGAACCGAACAAGTAAATCCAATGCCACAATAATGTTAATGATCTATTCTGAGCTTGGACCCAACGTATTTACATTCTAGCCTTTGCCTTACTCCTTCCTGACTTCCTATAAATATAGTCTCTTAAAATCGGTGGCCAGTCTCAAATTGAAAATATTTTAGTCCCAACCATTTGAGACTCTCAAATGGGAATAATATAGATTACTTCATCTCACTGCCTTACCCCGAATGCATTAGATAAATTGTACCTACAAGTCAGAGAAGCAAATGAGATATCCTGGGGTTCTTAATACTATTAGCATCCAACCTCGGCTTTTAACTTTCCATATATGATATTCTAATTTAGAAAAATACTTACTGCACACTTGTCAAATGGATGCACATCTCTTAGTACTAATGCCTGTCTAATGTATGCAGCTTGGGATGCTGCTGGCACAGAAGCATTTCCTCAAATGGATGTAATCATTTGAAATTCAGAAAGGATTGATTAGCATTCAGGAGATGGCGTCGTTCAATATTTACACCATAGAGATTTGGCAGAAGCAAATAATGGCACATAAAGTTGATGCTTGTCTTAATTAAATGTGGTATAATAGGTGTTGTTGTGTGTTTTCTTCTAGTGAGCAAAGCAGTTTAACAATGACCAGATATAATTCATTTTGAAGTTCTGAGTTTAAACCTAATCAATATGTATTTACAGCCAGGATAGAAGTGAACACCATTTATTTTCTGGTGGCACAGACATTAATTGCTTTAATGACATTTATTTAAGCATATTTTCAAAAATAATGGGTTAGGCCCAAAATATTTACTTCATTTTACTGATGTTACACTAATAGTGTCTGTTTCCTTAACCTCTGGGGCTGAGAGGAGGAGATTTTCAGGGATAGATTAGCTGTGAGATCTGGGAAGAATGAAAGGGGCATGCAGAGTGCGAACCTCAGGCTTCTGCCGGCAGACTGCACTCAACGGGGAACTGGGCCTGGGTCTCTTGGTCACTCGTTCACTGGTCCTTTATTGGCTCCTCCTTTCTAATAATCACTGTCGTATTTGTTAAGCGCTTACTATGTGCCCTCCATGGTATTAAATGCTGCAGTCTTCATTCATTTGTTCAATCGTATTTATTGAACGCTTACTGTGTGCAGAGCACTGTACTCAGCGCTTGGGGGAGTTTTATATGACATTAAACAGACTCATTCCCTGCCCACAATGAGCTTAAATCTAGAGGGGGAGATACAAGACGATATGGTCAGACACAGTTCCTGTCTGACAATGGACTCCAACCAGGACCTCACAGTATAAGAAGGAGAGAGAACAGGTTTTGAATCTCCATTTTGCACATGAAGAAATTGAGGCACAGAAAAGTTAAGGCAGGAATTTGTATCTTCCCTGGCATGTAGTAGAATGCTTGGCACGTAATAAGTGCTCAATGATTTTTTATTATTATTATTATTATTATTAGCCCAAAGTCACACAGCAGGCATGTGACAGAGGTTGTATTAGAACCCAGCCCTTCTGACTCTCAGACCCATGCTCTTTCCATGAGACCATAATGCTTTCTGAATCAGCAAGCCAGTTCAGTGTCACCACAAATCCCTTTTGGATCTTTATGTTCGAATGAATAACAAACAGGTGAATACTGATGGTTAAAAAGTAGGCTTTGACCACATTTGTTTTTACTGTGAGAGTAAAACAATCTTAATTATAAAATAGTAATGTAATATATTGACAGCACTACAATGATTTACCTCAATAAAGTAATATTCCCCACCCTGACACTCTACAAATATCAACAATTTAAAGAAATCTATTTTACCCAGACTTTGGCTAGAGGAATCTTCTGAAAACACCATCCATTTTTCAGACCTTCCTATATTCAGTGGTTTTCAGTGCCATAGTTACTAAGCCTTCTTGGTGCAAAGTATTCCTTAAGTCAGTTTTTTTTTCCATTATATTCAACTTTGAAGATGAACTTCCAACCGCAGTCACAATTATTGATAAAGTCAGCAAAAGTTCTCATTGGCCTCACTGTGTTTGGAAACATTAAATATTTTTAATTGTTTTCCTGAATTTGATATATGTCCATATGGGATTTTATTATGCTCTACAAGATGTTTATTTCCAGGTAGCAGCACAGGAGAAAATAATAATGATAATACAGGTACTTGTTAAGTACTTACTATGTGCCAAGCACTATTCTAAGCACTGGGGTAGATACTACGTAATGGGTTGTCCCACGTGGGGCTCACAGTCTTAATCCCCATTTTACAGATGAGGGAACTGATGCACAGAGAAGTGAAGTGACTTGCCCAAGGTCACAGCAGACAAGTGGTGGAGCCAGGATTAGAACTCACATCTTCTGACTCCCCAACCCGTGTTCTTGCCACTAAGCCATGCTGCTTCTCTGTGCCAGGCATTTCAAACATTTAACCTATCAGCACAAGACAGGAAAACCTGTCTGTGTGATAATGTATCTAGCACTATAGGTCCTTTGTTAACCTTTTAAATCTCACATGGACTCTTAGGTGAGTTTCACCATTAATGGTGTCTTCCTAGAATATGGAAAACAACTCTACGTATATTTCCAGGTACCAATCCATCTCATCGGTGTGTCCTTGTTTCTTAGTATCATCCGATAATATTTTCTTTAAATTCTTATAAAAATTCATCTTTTCAATGTTACTGGTATCCACTAATAATAATTATATTCTGTACTATAATTATGAGTAAAACACTGTGCTTAGCACGAGGGCAGATATGGGGTTCCAAAAAGGTAGTGAAAGAAGGTATCTTTACCCGGAATTTACAGATGAGGAAACTGAGGAAGGCACAGAGAGGTGAAGTAAATTGCTCAAGATCACACAGCAGGCCCATGACAGAAGATCTAGGACTAGACTCTGGGTCTTCTGACTGCCAGTCCTCCAGCCTGCCTTCTCTTACTTACTACCAGCACTTCAAGCTGAACAAACTTACTAGCTATCACTAGATCTTTTTATGGTATTTATTAAGAAATTACTACTTCCAGGCACTGTATTAAGCACTGAGATAGATTTAAACTAATCAAGGTGGACACAGTCCATGTCCCACATGGGGTTTATAGTACTAATCTCTAAATTACAGATGAGGTAACTGAGGCCCAGAGAAATGAAATGACTTGCCCAAGGTTACACAACATTCGTGGCTTAGTGGCAAGAGCACAGGCTTGGGAAGCAGAGGTCGTGGGTTCTAATCCCACCTCCATAACTTGTCAGCTGTGTGATTTTGGGCAAGTCACTTATCTTCTCTGTGCCTCAGTTACCTCATCTGTAAAATGGGGATTACGACTCTCATGGGGGACAAGCTGATTACCTTATATCTACTCTAGTGCTTAGAACAGTGCTTTGCACATAGTACGCGCTTAGCAAATGCCATTATTATTCTTTTCCATTTAGACTGTGAGCCCATTATTGGGCAGGGATTGTCTCTACCTATTGCCGAATTGTACATTCATTCATTTAATCATATTTATTGAGCGCGTACTGTGTGAAGAGTACCGTACTAAGCACTTGGAAAGTACAATTCAGCAATAAAGAGAGATAATCCCTGACTACAGTGGGTTTACAGTCAAGAGGGGACAACAGACAAGTGGCGGAGCTGGGATTAAAACCCAGGTCCTCCTGACATCGAAACCCGTGCTCTATCCTAGCAGCACTTGTGTATGCATGTCTATTCATCTGTACATTCAGTTATTTATTTTGATTATTCTGGTTGTAAATAATTGTATGTTTTTCGTCCTCCATCATAGTGTCAGCTGCTTGTGGGCTGGGGACTTTTTTTTGTGTTGTGCTCTCCCAAGCATTTAGTACAGTTCATTGTACTTAGTAGATGCCCAATCAGTACTATTCCTTCTACTATTAATCCCATGATCTTTCCACTACATCACACTATCTGTGGAATATGATTTTTAAAACCTGTTGGTTTTAGAGTATCGTGCATTGCAAAGTACAAATGAATTATATTATGACTGGGAAATCCTCAATAATTGATCTCGATGTTTATATTCAAATTGTTTTTTTTTAATATGGGGAAGCAAAGTAATACCCAGAAAATTAGGTTGTTTTTATTAGGTATTATCTGGGCAGGTACAGGAAAAAGGCACACAACAGCACCAAATCCTCTAAATAGTCTTCAGAGGCCTTACCAAAGCACTCACTGTCATCAGCAGATTGAGCTCCGGAAGTTACTAAACAGTCAATCAGTCCATCATATTTATTGAGCACTTACAACTGTACTAAGTGCTTGGGAGAGTACAATGCAACAATGTAAGACATATTCAGCGTGGTGCAGTGGAAAGAGCACGGGCTTTGGAGTCAGGGCTCATGAGTTCGAATCCCAGCTCTGCCACTTGTCAGCTGTGTGACTGTGGGCAAGTCACTTAACTTCTCTGTGCCTCAGTTCCCTCATCTGTAAAATGGGAATTAAGACTGTGAGCCCCACGTGGGACAGCCTGATTCCCCTGTGTTTACCCCAGCGCTTAGAACAGTGCTCTGCACATAGTAAGCGCTTAACAAATACCAACATTATATTCCCTGCCCACAAGGAGCTTACAGCCTAGAGGATTCCTTAAGTTGGTCAAGATTCTGAGCCTACTTCATGGTGGCACTGGCTCTCTGGGTCAGAGCCAAGGCTGCCTTGACTGATCCATCTCCCTATGCAAGTGGAGGAAAGCAGGGATGTGAAGAGGGCCTGGCCCTGTTCAACTTATTCTAGGCAGCCATGCTGGAGGAGGCAATGAGAGACTTGAATTTGGATGTTAGGATAGGTTTCTGCCCCTCTGGTTAACTTTTCCAACTCAAAAGACTTCATCAAAAATCCTAGAAACTGTCATTCATTCAAGAATTAATCAATCAATCGTATATTTTGAGTGCATATTATATGCAGAGCATTGTACTTTCCCAAGCGCTTAGTACGGTGCTCTGCACACAGTAAGCGCTCAATAAATTTGAATGAATGAGTGAAATGAATGATAGCATTTGGGAGAATATAGTACAATTACCATAATTACTGTATGCAGTGGACTGCTCCTCAGAGACTCACGCCCAAGAAGAAGTGGAATTGATTATGGCTGTAAGCTCGTTTTGGGCAGGGAATCTTTCGGTTTATTGGTATATTGCACTCTCCCTAGTGCTTAGTACAGTGCTCTGCCCACAGTAAGCGCTCAATAAATACAAATGGGTGAATGAATGAATGAATCGATTCACCAAATCAGTCAGACATTACAGGCTGACAATAAGTCTAAAGAAAACCACGATCATGAGTCAGCCTACAGCAGGGAAGCCATATATGCCTTTTATAATGGTGACCCCAAGTTAAACACAGTCACAGAATTCTGTTACCAAGGCAGCAAACCAACCCATGATGCAGTGAGAGACAAGGAAGTAAGTAGCAAAGAGACTCAAGAAGGTCAGCACATTCTTTGGGAGACTGTCAGTATGGTGATAGGGTTGGATTCAGGGTCCAGACCAAACCAAAGGTTTACAGAGCACCTCAATCTCACCTGTCTCTCCACCAACCCCTCACCCATGTCCTGTTGCTGACCTGTAACAACCTCCCTCCTCAAATCCAACAGACAATTACTCTCTCCCAACCTATTGAGGGCACATCTCCTCCAAGAGGCCTTCCCAGACTAAGCCTCCCCTTTCCTCATCTCCCACTCTGTTCTGCATTGGCATGACTTGCTCCCTTTGCTTTTCCCCCTCCCAGCCCCACAACACTATGTACATTCTGTAATTTATTTATTTGTATTGATATTTACCTCCCCAACACTCGATTGTGTGCTCGTTGTGGGCAGGGAATGTGTCTATTTATTGTTGTATTGTACTCTCCCAAGAGCACAGTAATAATAATAATAATATTGGTATTTGTTAAGCGCTTACTATGTGGAGAGCACTGTTCTAAGCGCTGGGGTAGACACAGGGGAATCAGGTTGTCCCACGTGGGGCTCACAGTCTTAATCCCCATTTTACAGATGAGGTAACTGTGGCACAGAGAAGTGAAGTGACTTGCCCACAGTCACACAGCTGACAAGTGGCAGAGCTGGGATTCGAACCCATGACCTCTGACTCCAAAGCCCGTGCTCTTTCCACTGAGCCACGCTGTGCTCCGCACACAGTAAGCGCTCAATAAATACAATTGAATGAATGAATAGTGCTGTGAGACCTGGATCACACACAAAGCCTTCACATCTGGCACCTTGAGCAGGTCACCGGTATCATTTACAGGCCACACTCAATATCAAATAGCAAGACAAGATCAAGATCCAGCGTTTAGTACAGTGTCTAATATAGTAGGTGCTTAACAAATACCATAAAAAAAGATACAATGAAGTTCTCGAACAGAGTCATTCTCCTACCTTTGAAGTTGTGTTCATCTTAACGCAGCCAAGCTGTGTGGGACACATAGAGTGAAAGAGTGTCAACTGGATACCGGAACAGCTGTTTGGAAATTTGAAATTTTGAAACGAAAGGCAAGTTGGACACGGGAAGACTTTTAAGGCCAAAGAAAAACAAAACCTTAGACAGAGCTGCATCTCAGATGAAAACTGGAACTCAACTACTGAAAATAGACCATAGTGCACTACTATTAACTGTGAAGATAGACCATAATGCACTACTATTAAGAAAGAAGTGGATTTTTTTGAACAAAAGCTTCATGTGGAACAAGGAGCAAGGAAGCAAAAGAGAAAACAGCACCAGGTGCTCCACTTATTAAACATAACACAAGAAGGCACAGCCTTTTTGTGTGCAAAATGAAGCTGGAACTGTTGTTCCCACAATGCCCTTTTCAGACACACTTGCTCCCACAGGTGAATTTCATTCCCAGTGGTGTCTTCATTGAATAAAGAAGACAACGGTTGAGACTTAGGAGCCCGAATGTTGTAAACAATAAACAAATTGCCGGGGGGTTGAAATCTATTTGGGAGTATTTTTCCGAGTGGGCTGTCCAAAATCTCCCCTTCATGTCCCCTGCTCCCTCTCACTATCCCCAAATCCACTCTCTCATCCTTCTTGGCTATTTTTCAAGAAGAGATTTCCCCAGATGTATCTCTTTCGCTAGCCTCTGACCTCATCCCTTCTCACTTTCTAAAAGCACAAGTACCCACTGACTAATTTCCTTTCACTTCAAGGGTGAGGAAAGTGAGGCTTTGAGCTGCCATAGAATGCACATTTTTGCCAACGTGGAACCCTTTTCTTTCCAACAACAATTTGGGAAGATTAAGAGCTTACCATAATTATTATTACTTTTACAGGTCAGGGCGATGAGGCCAGGCTAACTTTGTTATATGTACAATGGTTTAATACAGTGCTCTTCATTCAGTAAGTGCTCAGAAAATACAGCTGATTGATTGATAACCCATTAAACACACTCTCTCCCAGTTTGTTCTCACTGAGACCAAGTTGTCAGCACCTGTAATGGCTGGTGAGATGGAGAGGTAAGTCAGTCAGTCATATTTATTGAGCATTTATTGTGTTCAGAGCACTGTACTAAGCACTTGAGAGAGAACAACATAACAGTAAACAGACTCAACCCTGCCTGCAACGAACTTACAGTCTATAAGGAGAGACAGATGTTAATATAAATAAATAAATTACAGATATGTACATAAGTGCTGTGGCGCTGGGAGGGGAGATGAATAAAGGGAGCAAGTCAGGGTGATGCAGAGGGAATGGGAGAAAAGGAAAGGAGAGCTTATTCAAGGAAGGGTTCTTGGAGATGTGCCTCCAATAAGTCTTTGAAGGGAGGGAGAGTGATTGTCTGTCAGATAACAGCTGATTTGGTGTTTCTTCCCCAATGGCTGAGACCATGCAGCTCCTGCCACATCTGCCATTTTGGTATCACCTGCTTCTGGCTCCACTATGTCTGTTGGCATTTTCGACCCAGAGTCTATCCTGCATCAATCTCTGCTTTCCTGACCTTGACACAGTCTTGCCTGGCCACTGCTGCTCTCCTGGGAGCTCCCTGCTGTCTTCACTCTCCCCACCACCCCACCCTGACGGGGTCCCTCTGGCCATTGATCAGGTGACGGGATGGGAAATTGAAGCCAACCTAATGTGGGACACTTGGTCATTTTACACTTTCTCAGTTGCAGACCTCAGCCTAAGGGGAAGCAATGGAAAATGCATTCTTATTCTTGACGGTGTCCTGGGCCCAAACAATGATGTGCGGAGAAAGCGCTTTGACAAACTGACCGGTCAGCAGTCCCTGCTGTCTGGAAAGAATTTGTTCTGGAGTCTCTCAGATTGGTTTTCCTGCTTTTCTGAAATCCCAACTGCTCCCCAGTTCACCTAACAGCAAAGAGGAGAAGGACACTGCAATTCCACTTTCAGTGCATCCCTCCTCATACCCAACATTGCGATATAAATTACTTTTAAGCCATACAATGGTTGTTCAATTGATAGAATTTCCTCTATTACTTTTGGATCGCAACTCCTGTTACATCATTTCATTCCCAAGGGAAGGCCCCTCGAGAAAATTTGATGCATTCTTTTTTGCTATCAGATAACATCCATAAAAAAAAATCCCAAATCCCTCAAAAACAAGCTGATGAGTGTTCATTAGAAACGCTGGTGTTTGAAAGTCCAAGAGAAAAATCTCAGGAAGGCTTTATCCCTGACCTTCTGTGGAAGCAAGGCTGGTGGTCTTAACAAATTCCATTGCGACATTATCCTGCTGACTGGTGCAAGTCCTTCTGAAAGAATTCCCAATCAATCAATCAGTCAATGGTATTTATTGAGTTCTTGTTAATAATAATAATAATGTTGGTATTTGTTAAGCGCTTACTATGTGCCAAGCACTGTTCTAAGTGCTGGGGTAGACATAGGGGGATCAGGTTGTCCCACGTGGGGCTCACAGTCTTAATCCCCATTTTACAGATGAGGGAACTGAGGCACAGAGAAGTTAAGTGACTTGCCCACAGTCACACAGCCGACAAGTGTCAGAGCTGGGATTCGAACTCATGAGCCCTGACTCCAAAGCCCATGCTCTTTCCACTGAGCCACGCTGCTTCCCGCAGCATGCAGGACACTGTACGTTGTTGTGTGCAGGACACTGTATTAAAGCAGTTGTAAGACTGCAGTACAATAGAGTATTAGACACAATCCCTGCCCACAAGGAGCTTACAGTCTAGAGAGGGAGAGAGATACTGGAACAAATACAGATAGGAGAAATGGCAGGGTATAAGGATATGTACCTAAATGCTATGGGTTGAATATCAGGTGCTTAAAGGGTGAAGATCCAAGTTCAAGTGTGATGCAGAAAAGAGATTGAGTAGGGGAAATGAGGGCTTAGTCAGGGAAGGCCTGGCGTGCTTCCAGTACTCTTATCAGTCTCGGCTATGGGAGGGAGAGTCAAACAGAGGCATTCCCATTCCATTCATAGCTTGGCCAGTGGCTAGCAAGTGGAAGGCCATCTTCTATAAGTCAAAACTCACCCATGCTGGACAGCAGTGGCAACGGCTGAGAGTCGAGTTTGGAGATTCAAGTTTACTGCTCAGGAGAAGGCAGTGGAAAACCACTTTTGTATTTTTACCAAGAAAACTCTGTGGATACACTACCAGAATGAGTGCAGATTGAGAATGGGGTGTTCTGGGAGAGATGTGTCCAAGGAGTCTGTGGGTCGGAGATGACTCGACAGCATAAGACAAGACAAATGAAAGTGGGGAGAGCAGTGGTCTGTCGTATATGAAGGAGGAAGGTCTTCTAGTCCAGAGGGGAGGATGTAAGCAAGGGGTCAAGGATTATGTAGACATAAATTGGCATTAGAGGAGCAGAGTGTGCAAACAGGACTGTAGTAGATTAGTGCAGCAAAGGTAGGAAGGAGAGAGCTAATTGAGTGTCTCAAAGCCAATAGTGAGGAGTTTCTGTTTGATCCAGAGATGGATGGGCAATCACCTGAAGTTTTTGAAGAGAGGGTGGCACAAACTGAACTTTTCTTTTAGGAAAACGATCCGAGCTGCAAAGCAAAGTACGGATTGGAGTGGGGAGAGACAGGAGACAGGGAGGTCAGAGAGGAGGTTGATACAGTTGTCAAGGCAAGAGATGATAAATGCGCACATCAGGCATGGCAGCAGTTTGGATGGAGAGGAAGGGATAGATTCTAGAGATGTTGTGAGGGTAGAATGAAAGGATTTGGTAACATTGAATAGGTGACTTGAATGAGAGAGATAAGTCGAGTTCAGTAGCCCTGTTTGAGAGACGGGGGGAGGTATTGTCTACAGTGATGGGGAAGTCAAGGCATCACTATCACCCCATGGGATGTTTGGGGTACTACTTATCCACCAGCAAGTTCAGAGGTCCGTGGGAGGGGTAGGATCCAGTCCATCTACCTCCATGTTCAGGCTAACATCTGGCATGCTGACCGGGGAGTTTTCTTAGGAATACCAACTGAGGTTCCGCTGTCCATGGCCTCCAGATTCTTGCATTGCAGAGGGAATTTACCATCACACTGGATCTCATTAGCCTGCATAATTCTCTCTGTCTTAGGTTTCCAGGTTGAATCAGTCATTTAACGGTACTGGTTGCTTACTGTGTTCAGAGCACTCTATTAAGGGCAAGGAAGGATACAGTCCAATAGAGTTGTCCTCAAGGAGTTTACAGTCTAGTAAAGGATTTTACAATATAGTGGATTGGAATATTGGTGAGGGAGAGAAGGAGAATAACTTGTATCCAAAACAAAAATTATGTGGAAAAATATTGAGTCAGTTTAATGAACATGAATATTTTCAAATAATTTAATAAGCACAACGATAAAACCCAGAAAGCTGTGGCTTAGATTAGGGTGTGGTGATAGTGGTGTGTCTAAGTCTATGTGCAAAATATTACTGTGGCTATTGGAAATATGCAAGTAGGCAGTAGACCGGATAACTGGATAATAATCAAATGTGCTGGCATTTTTCCATGGCTTTCTGTGTCATTACAGTGCAAAGTGTATAGTACAGTGCTCTGCACATAGTAAGCACTCAATCAATCAGTCATGTTTATTGAGCACTTATTGAGCACTGGAGTACGCCCTTGGGAGAGTAAAATAGAACAGAGTTGGTAGACATGTTCCACTATTGATTGATTGACTGGTAGGTGATTTGAATCCATTAATACTATAACAGTATCATTTCTACTTATAACCAAAAAGGGTCTCCTCCCCAAGGAAGGAAATTGCAGGCACTAATTTCTGTCACATAAAAGGGAAAATATGAGAGGGTTGGGGAAGCAGCGTGACCTAGTGGCAAGAGCACAGGCCTGGGAGTTAGAGGACATGGTTTCTAAAACCAGATCCACCACCTGTGCTGTGTGACCTTGGGCAAGTTACTTAACTTCTCTGTGCCATATTATCTCACCTGTAAAATGGGGATTAACACCATGAGTCCCACGTAGGACAGGGAGTGTGTCCAACCCAACTTGCCTATATCAACCTCAGTGCTTAGTACAGTGCCTGGAACTTAATAAGCACTTAACAAATACAACAATTATTATTTATTATGAAGATACCTGCATCTAAATGCCTCCATGTGACTTGCTAATCTATTTGGCTTTGTTGGTGGGTGGTCTGGAGAGGTGCTCTACATAAGACAATGTGTCAGAATCCCCTGGGGTGACCTGCCCCATCCAGCTAGGTTGGCTTCATTGGAGAAGAAGTCTCCAGAGTGTCCTGTAGAAAAGCAGTGTTACCTAGTGGAAAGAGCATGGGCCTAAGAATCAATGGACCTGGATTCAAATGTCCACTCTACTCCCTCTACCACCCCCCCTTCACCTCTCCGCAGCTTAACCCTCTTTTCCCCCCATTTCCCTCTGCTCCTCCCCCTCTCCCTTCCCACCCCTCAGCACTGCACTCGTCTGCTCAACTATATATATTTTCATTACCCTATTTATTTTGTTAATGAATTGTACATCGCCTTGATTCTATTTAGTGGCCATTGTTTTTACGAGATGTTCTTCCCCTTGACTCTATTTATTGCCATTGTTCTCGTCTGTCCGTCTCCCCCGATTAGACTGTAAGACCGTCAAATGGCAGGGACTGTCTCTATCTGTTGCCGACTTGTTCATTCCAAGTGCTTAGTACAGTGCTCTGCACATAGTAAGCGCTCAATAAATACTATTGAATGAATGCTTGCTACAACTGTATGACCTCAGGCAAGTCACTTCACTTCTCTTGCTTCAGTTTTCACATCTGTAAAGTAAGGATAAAATTTTCATTGTCATTCATTCAATCATATTTATTGAGCATTTATTATGTGCAAAGCACTGTATTAAGCACTTGGGAGAGTACAGTACAGCAACAAACAGACACATTCCCTGCCCACAATGAGCTCATGGTCTAGAGGGGGAGACAGACTTTAATATACATAATAGAATAAAGCAATTACAGATATATACATATGTGCTATGGGGAAGGGAGGGAGGATGAATGAAGCGAGCAAATCAGGGTGATGCAGTAGGGAGTGGGAAAAGAGGAAAGGAAGGCTGAGTCAAGGAAGGCTTCTTGGAGGAGATGTGCCTTCAATAAAGCCTTGAAGTAGGGTTCTTCCTTCCCCTTATATTGTGAGCTCTTTTTTGGAGCTAGGATTGAGTGTGGTCTAATTATCTTGAATTGACCTCAGGGCTTAGTATAATGCTTGGCACATATAAGTGCTTAAAAAGTACCACAAGGATTGTTAGACACCAATACAGGACCCAAACTGGATCCAGTAGCGTTAATTGTGCTTTCCAACATATTTCAGTGCCAAGAAATGCCTTGATCACTTAGAGAATGTCAGTCAATGTACAAGAAATCCACACTGGCCCAAATCCAGCCCAATAACTGTATGACAAATAGAAACCCAAATAAGGTTGTTATTTCTCCCTCTGGCCCCTCAGATTGTCGGCATTTCTTCAGCCCCGGCTGCTAAAACAGTGCTGCAGGGAATTCTGTATGCTGTCCCAGTTGTGAATGGATGAAGTCTTTCTTTTTTTTCCCTAGAGAATAAAAGAAATTCTTCATCATTTGCAGATGCCAGCAGAGTTTGTTTTTATTAACATAATGGGGCCGCGGTTTTACCAGGATGAGCAAATAGCACTCAGTGTGACCGCTGAGACCATCTGCTGGGTCCTGAACGCTCCACCGGTGATTTCCCAGTCGCTTCCTCATTCATTAAGGCTCCATTTCTATTTCCGTGGCTATCTCTGGCTTTAAAGGAAAAGCGGCTAGTGTATGCCCAGCACACCTGCGTGTTTCCAGGCAAGGCAGACAAAAGATATGAAAGGAGTGTTTGAATGGAAAGTGCAGGACTTAGGGAAAATGAATGTGTGTAAGTAAGCCAAATGGACCGCTGTGATCAATAAAAGCTCACATTCTTGTCCTAATGGCCAGCATCGAAGTGAGTGACTCTTCCCTTTGCTTTCGTATGGTAAACTGCAACCCAAAAATACTGTCTGTTAAATGGAACTTGGCCTCCTCGTTGACAGAAACCCCAGAGTCACTAAGGTTATGTGGGGAATAGTCAGCTTCTTTTGGCTTAACTCTGGGGTGATTTCTTTAACATTTCAGCCAGCGAAATGATTTCTTCATCTAGAGCCTATTTGTATCTTTTGACTAATGACTGAGATTACACCCCCAAATAATTACAATTGTGGTATTTGTTAAGCGTTTACTATGTACTGAACTCAGGGGTAGATACCAGGTAATCAGGCCAGACACAGTCCCTGTCTCACATGGGACTCACAGTTTAAGTAGTGGAAGATCAGGTCTTGAATCCCCATTTTACAGATGAGGAAACTGGCACAGAAAAGAGAAGTGATTGTCTAAAGTCACACATAATAATAATAATGATGGTATTTGTTAAGCATTTACTAAGTGTCAATCACTGTTCTAAGTGCTGGGGTAGATACAAGCTAATCAGGTTGGATGGAGATGAGATAGTGAGGTACAGAGAAGTCAGTGCCCAAGGTCACATAGCAGACAAGTGGCAGAGTTAGGATTAGAACCCAGATCCTTCTGCGTCCCAGGCCCCATGCCAGGACTTAATACAGTTCTTGGAACACAGTTAGCACAATAAGCATCATATTGAGGGAACCAACAGCTCTTTCAAACATGGTATCCATGTAAAGGCTCTGTGACTCTGCTTCTTCAACTAACACTTTTTCCTTATGTCTCTGATTACCAAATGCCCCTCTGACTCTGCTACTCACCAGGAAGGTCCGACGGCTGTTTTGTTTTTTTAATTTCTCAGAAGTCCATAGCAATCCTGTTGCCCTAAAGGGATCTGTACTTCTACCTGGCTTTCAGTTGCCCTATTTAATAATAGTAATAATAATAATAATTGTGGTATTTGTTAAGCACTTACTATGTACCAGACACTGTACTAAGCACTGAGGTGGAGAAAAGCAAATCGAGCTGGACACAGTCCCTGTCCCAGGTGGGCTTACAGTCTCAATCCCCATTTTGCAGATGAGGTAACTGAAGCACAGAGAAGTGAAGTAACTTGCCCGAAGCCAAGCAGCAGACAAGTGGTGGAGCCGGGATTAGAATCCATGACCTTCTGACTCCCAGGACTATGCTCTGTCCACTACACCATGTTTCCTAGGAAGGAAAATATTCTAAAGCAAGTATTTGCAATGTGTCCCTTCTGCCGGAGCAGGTGAATAGAACGTGAACACTATGTAGATTTCACCCAAAGGAACTATTGTGTTCTTTTCTGTTTGCTTGTTTGATGATTCACTCTTGTTTGATCATCCATTGGTGCCTTCAGTGTGGCTTTCCAACCAGGTCACGTTAACCCGTTATGAATCTGGAAACCCTATCTGCGGGATAAGTAGCCATGTTCTTTTACCTTAGTTGATTTTTTACTTAGAATGAATCCGGAATGAAAAATCAAGAGAACCCAAATTTGGAAACCAATACAGAAAAATTCACATTTAAATTTATCATTCTCAGATACCGGGGCCTCCTGAAAACCTGGCTATTTGGTAAATAATCAATCCATCGATCAATCAGTTTTATTTATTGAACTTTTACTGTGTGCAGAGCACTCTACTAAGTGCTTGGAAGAGTACAGTATAACCATATAACAGACACATTCCCTGCCCATTCATTTGTTCATTCATTCAATCGTATTCATTGAGCACTTACTGCTTACTGTGTGCAGAACACTGTACTAAGTGCTTGGAAAGTACAATTCAGCAACAGATAGAGACAAGTCTAAAAGGGGGGAGACAAAAAACAAAACAAAACAAGTAGATAAGCACCAAGTAGATAGCACTTGAAGTAATAGCAATAGTAATAGTGAAGTAATAACCCACATGAGCCTACAGTCTAGAGGGGGAGACAAACATTAATATAAATAAATGATGATGATAATTATATTTGTTAAGTGCTTACTATGTGCCAATCACTGTTCTAAGCACTGGGGGAGATACAAGGTGATCAGGTTGTCCCACATGGGGCTCACAGTCTTTAATCCCCATTTTACAGATGAGGTAACTGAGGTGGCGCAGAGAAGTTAAGTAACTTGTCCAAGGTCACACAGCTGACCAGTGGCGGAACCGGGATTAGAACCCACAACCTCTGACTCCGAAGCCCGTGCTCTTTCCACAGGGCCACGCTGCTTCATAAATGAATTATGGATCTGTACATAGTGCTATCCCCTCTCAGGGTCACACCTAGAGAATTTCCAGAACTCTACCACTCTTGGCTACAGGAGGGAGAGTCAAGCAGAGGCCTATCCATTCCTTTCCTAGCTTGGCCAGTGGCTAGTGAGTGGAAGGCGATCTGCTACAAGTCAAAACTCACCTGTGCTGGACAGCAGCGGCAGGGGAGGGAATCGAGGGTGGAGACTCAAGTTTACTGAGTAGAAGGAGGCAATGGTAAACCATTTCTGTATTTTGACCACGAAAACTCTATGGATCCACTACCAGAGCGATTGCAGATGGAGAGCGGGGCGTTCTGGGACACCTGTGTCCATGGTGTCGCTATGGGTCAGAAACAACTCAAAGGCACAGGACAAGACAAGACATAGTGCTCTGCTGCATTAACTATAAGCAGAAAGGCAATTGCGAGACAAAGTTTAAAACTCTCTTAGTGAAGCAATCGCAAAATGCTGACAAAATGTGGTGTGCTCAATAGTGCTGCCTGGGAGAGATACCGATTGCTTTGCTATCTCAATTCTGGTATCGTTGCGAAGGGTGGGGTTTCTGACTGTATCTGTGGCTGAAGGAAACCCTCCCTTAGGCCTGATTGAGGCCCTTGGCAAGTAAGAGCTGGCCCACAAGCTATAATAATCGTCGTAGTAGTGATAGAGATACTAGTAGAAGTAAGTGGTTATAAATACTATTACTATGAGTATTAGTAGTGGCAGGTAAAGTGGCCTAATGGAAAGAACACAGGCCCAGGAGTCACAGGACCTGAGTTCTAATTCTGACTCTGCCAACTTGCCTGCTGTATGACATTGGGCAAAACGTTCTGGGCATGTCACCCCCTTCTCAAAAATCTCCAGTTGATAGGCAACCACTGGAGATTTTTGGTTGCCTATCAACCTCCGTATCAAGCAAAAACTCCTCACTATTGGCTTCAAAGCTCTCCATCACCTTGCCCCCTCCTAACCTACCTGACTTCTCTCCTCCACAGCCCAGCCTGCACACTCGGCTCCTCTGCCACTAACTCCTCACTGTGACTCATTCTTCCCTGTCCCGCCGTCGACCCTGTCCTACCTCTGTCCTGGAATGGCTTCCCTCTTCATATCTGTCAAACAATCACACTCCCCTCCTTCAAAGCCGTACTGAAGACCTCCAAGAGGCCTTCCCAGACTAAGCCCCCCTTTCCCTCAGCTCCCCCTCCCCTCCCCATGCTCCCTCGCTCTACCCCCCTGCCTCACAGCACTTGTGTATATATGTACATTTCTGTAATGCTATTTATTCATATTAATGACTGTTCATTTGTTTTGATGTGTATATTTCTATAATTCTATTTATTTATATTGATGCTATTGATGCCTGTTTGTTTATTTTGATGTCTGTCTTCCCCCTTCTAGTCTGTAAACTCGTTGTGGGCAGGGATTATCTCTCTTTTTGCTGAGTTGTACTTTCCAACCACTTAGTACAGCGCTCTGCACACAGTAAGCACTCAATAAATATGACTGAATGAATGAATGAACCCACTTCTCCGTGCCTCATTTTCCTCACCTGTAAATTGAAGATTAAATACTTGTTTAAATCCTTCATTCTTAGACTGTGAATCTCACATGGGACAGGGATTCTTTCCAACCTGTTTATGTTGTATCTACCCCATGTTTAATCCAGCCGTTGGCACAAAGGAAGTGCTTAACAAATACAATAATAATTACATCAATATATAACATATTAATTTTCTATATCATATATTATGTATAATATATGATGAACCATTACATATAGCATATAAGCCATTGGACCATTATGTGTAAAATAAGAAGCAGTGTGGCTTCATGGCTTATTGGATAAAGCACAGGCCTGGGTGTCAGAAGGACCTGGGTTCGAATCTTGAATCCACCACATGTCTGCTGGGTGACCTTGGACAAGTCAATTCACTTCTCTGGGCCTCTGTTACCTTATCTGTAAAATGGGGATTAAGAGTGTGAGCCCCATGTGGCCCAGGGATCGTGTCCAACCTGATTAACTTGTACCTACCAGTGCTTAGAAAAGTGCTTGGCACATATTGAGTGCTTAACAAGTACCATTATCATCATTATTATATTATCAATCAATCAATGGTATTCACTGATTACTTACTATGTGCAGAGCATTTTAGTAAGTGCTTGTGATAGTACAATATAGAAAAGTTGGAAGAAACATTTCCTGCCCACATGATTTTTATCATTACTGTTGAGTGGCCACTTGGTATGATATAATTGGGAAGTAGGAAATAAAGAAGTGACACATTTCTTGTTCACGGGGAGTTTACGCTTTAACAAGGAAGATAAATGCAAAAATATTTAAAAATAGAGCAGCTGAGATTAATCATACATGCATTCATTTATTCATTCAACCCTATTTATTGAGCACTTAATGTATGCAGAGCATTGTACTAAATTTATGCTTGGAAAGTACAATTCAGCAATAGAAATAATCCCTGCCCACAATGGGTTTATAGTCTGGTGGTGGGGGGGGGAACTGACATCAAAACAAGTAAACAGGCATCAAAATGAATAGAATTATAGATACACACACACACATATAATTGCCGTGGGGTAGAGGGGAAGAACAAAGGGAGCGAGTCAGAGTGACGCAGAAGAGGGGTGAGCTGATGAAAAGAGAGCTCAGTCATATATATGTATATACATATATATATTATATATATATTTAATATATATGTATACACATATATATATGTATATATATCTAGGCTGAGGCTGAGAGTGGGTATAAATATAGCCATAAGTACTAGACTGGACTCAAGGGATGATATGGCTCAGGCTGCTGGGAAATTAACTGGGGAAACTTGTTGGAGGAAGTGGGATTTTAGGAAGTATTTGAATGTGGGAAGACCTGTGGTCTGTCTGATGGGGGGAAGGGAGTTCCAAGCCCAGGAGAACAGCAGGAAAAAGGGAACGGAGAAGGGTGAGTAGATGAACAAGTCCTTCTGCTCTGACTGCAGGAGCAGAGTAAAGCTCACGAAGAAACTTTTAGACTGTAAGCTCGTTAAGGGCAGAGAATGAATCTACTAATTCTGTTGTACTCTTCTAAGCACTTAGTATGATGTTCTGCACATAATAAGCGCTCAATAAATACAATCGATTGATAGTGAGACCACAGCAATGCTGGGACCACTGCCGAGCAGTACAAAGCTCTTCTCTCTTACGCTCACCTACCCCCTATATTGTAAGCACTTTGTGGGCAACGATGGTGTCTAACAACTGTATGGTACTCTCCATGGTGTTTAGTACAGTGCTCTGCATAGAGTAAGCGCTCAATTCATACCATGTATTGCTGGATTGATTCTCTGAAGACACAGGATCTAACCCTGTCCCTGTCTGTTTGTTCAGCTCATGGCATCTCTCCAGGATCTGGTGCAACCGGAAATGGTTGGAGAGAAAGTGCTTTCTGCCCATTCCCCTTTTCTGACAAAACTCTGGAAATTTTTAAATATTTCTCCCACCAATAATAACTGGGGTCTCCACACATATCCTCCATTCAATGCTTCAATTCAGTCGTATTTATTAAGCGCTTAATGTATATAGAGCACTGTACTAAGCGCTTGGGAAAGTACAATACAACAATAAACAGATATTCCCTGCCCACAGCGAGCTCAAAGTCTGTACTCTATAGCAGGTTCTTGCAAATAACCAATTGACGGCAGCTTATTTTTTCATAAAAATTCATTTATACTATATGTACAATATGTTTTTTCATAAGTGAATTTTTTTCCTATGGTATTTGTTAAGTGCTTACTATGTGCCAGACACTGTTCTAAGAGTTGCAGTGGATACAAAGTGATCAGGTTGGACACAGTCCCTGTCCCACATGGGGCTCACATGCTTAATCCCTCTTTTACAGATGAGGAAACTCAGGCACAGAGAAGTTAAGTGACTTGCCCAAGGTCATATAGCAGACAAGTGGTGGAGCTGGTATTAGAACCCAGAACCTTCTGGCTCCCAGGCCCGTGCGCTATCCACTAAGCCATGCTGTTTCTCTTAGTTTTTTGGGTTTTTTCTCCTTTTGGGCTCTGCAGAAGATGCGAGCAAGATTCCCCCAACTGTAAACCACCCTGCTGAAATGCCAGACTTATTACTTAAAAAGATGAAACATAAGGCCGGATTTTCTAGCCCTGTTACGGGCAGTCAGTCTGGTAAAACGTATTGGACGATTATAGGGCAGGCTTTTCAGAAAAAGCCATGGGTTTCAGGTTAGCCGTAACCATCTATCAATTCCTGAGATTATGCCATGATTTACTGTCAGAGTATCAGGTATTCTCTGATTTTCTGCCTCCTATGAAACATTGTGCTTTCCTTTTCTATTGATGTATCAACTATAATAGTTACAAGCAGCTACAGGAAAATCAATAGTGAGCTTTCATTACTGTGTACATAAAGTAGAGTCCCATGCAGCGAGAGAGAGCCACTTGCAGTTAAATAGTCACCAGCGGCGAGGGGCATGGTAAGTGTGTGTTGTTTCAGTCTAAGTGAAAAACATTAAAATATTGGAATTTGAAAAATTCAGCTACCAAAGGCTATGTTAGACCTTCCAGCATTCCATGCAAAAAGGATTTGGGCTTTTAAAATGCAGGATGCCAAATCAGAAAGAGCTCAGTCCAATTTCCGTGTATGTTTGTCAAAGCCAAACTAGCATTTTCCAGGCGAACATCAATAGACCATCTTTGTATGCTCCCCCTTGTGCAATCATTTAGCTTGGATCAGCTGGACTCGGGAAGTGAGGACCCGTGTTAATGTTCACTGGACTAGTCCAGAAGCAGAAAGCTCCCACAGATTATAGTGAATGGTTCAATGACCTGTAGGTTACAAACCCAGATAAGGGACGACAGCAGAAAAGAACTTGTTCCCTATAAAGTAAAATGACCACGGTCGTAGCCCCCGTAGGAAGGGATTCAAGGATTCTGCAGAAATTTATTTCTCTTCCAAAGCACCCGTTGGGTGCTTTTTAAGCATTAGCTCTATGGTAGCTATTTACCTTGGGGAGAAATTTGGCTATCAGTGTAGGTAAATTAAGAACATCGGCAACCAGAACACAGAAATGACAATCTGAGCTGGACTGGGGGCCTCTGAAATTCTCTAGCATTTCACTCTCAAGTTGAACAGTGGGAAAAGGTGAATTTTCCAGAAAATTTGAACAAGACTTGTGGAATTTCATTTGCCCTGCAGGCAAGTAATCCCTGACTCCACTCACCCCAGGTGGACTAGATGATCTAGAGTGTGCTGGGGTGTGGAGGGGTGTGGTTGTGCATGTGAGTGGTAGCTATGCAAAATATAATTGCTCTCTGTCCATTACTAGTGGTTTCTATATTTCCCTGTTATGGCTAACTCAAAAGCTATAATTTGAAGATCGATACAAATTGCCCTTAGGAAATAAAAGTAATCTTTTAAAGGCCTTTTCAGCAAGAGTTTAAAAACTCTTAGAGAAGCAGCATGGCCTAGTGGATAGAGCATGAGCCTGGGAGTCAGAAGGACCTGGGTTCTAATCCCGGCTCCATCACTTGTCTGCTGTGTGACCTTGAGGAAGTCACTTCACTTCTTACTGCCTCTATTACCTCATCTGTAAAATGGGGACTAAGATTGTGAGCACCATCTGGAACAGAGACTCTGTCCAACCTGATTTTCTTGTATCTACCCCAGAACTTAGAATAGTGCCTGGCACATAATAATAATAATAATGACATTTATTAAGCACTTACTATGTGCAAAGCACTGTTCTAAGCGCTGCGGGGGGATACAAGTTGATCAGATTGTCCCATGTGGAGCTCACAGTCTTCATACCCATTTTACAGATGAGGTAACTGAGGCCCAGAAAAGTTAAGTGACTTGCCCAAGGTCACGGAGCTGACAAGTGGCAGAGCCGGGATTAGAACTCCTGACCTCTGACTCCCAAGCCGTGCTCTTTCCACTGTGCCACGCTGCTTCTCCTTAACAAATACTTTTAAAAAAAAACAAAAAACCTTTTGCTCAAAACTGCTTTTTACTGTTTAAGAAGCTTTAAATGTTGGGATTTAAATACTGCAACAGCAACCAACACCCCAATAAGGACTATTTCATAGAGAAAGCACAAATGGACAGCATAATTTCTTTAAAAAATAATTGAACAAAAGTTCCTTCCCATTTTAACTCCAACTAATAGTAATTGTGGTCTCTGTTAAGCATTTCCAATGTGCCAAGCACATAGTGCTCACAGTCTAAGTCGGAGGAAGATCAAGTCTTGAATCCCCATTTACCAATTGGCAAAGTAAGGCATAGAGAAGTCAAGTGACTCACCCAAGGTCACACAGCAGGCAGGTGGTGAAGTCAATATTAGAACCCAGGTACTCTAACTTCCAGATCCAGAAGCTTTTCACTAGACCACACTGCTTCTAATCTGCCACCTTTAATTCATCTCCATGTCTTTTCCCAAAGAAATTGGAGAGGACTGGGATTTTCCTGGTTATGTCCTGACCCTCTTTAGTTTTTAAAAGTATTTTTTAAGCTCATATTATGTGCCACTAAGCAATAGGATAGATATAAGATAAGCAGGTTGATCACAGTCCCTGTCCCACGTAGGGCTCAAATTCTTAATCCCAGTTTTACAGATGAGGCAATTGAGTCAGAGAAATTAAATGATTTGCCCAAGGTCACTCAGCAGACAAGTGGAGGAGCCAGAATTAGAACGTTGTCCTGTTCAGCCTAAAAGGGATCACATCATGTGTTCCATTCTTAAAAAGATATGGTCTGTTAGATAATCAGAGTTGCTGCCCCTAGTAGACTAGGGACCACTGCCCTCTAGGACAAGACTTGAAACCTTGAAAGGTTAGACTCACTCTGTAATAAGTGCACTTAACAGGGGATTCCATCCTGACTGTAACTCATCAGGTTACGACTCAAGGCTTTATTCACCCCGTGATGTCCAGAGTATCCAGAAGTTGGTAAACACAAATTCAGTGTTGTTCTGGGATCTCTCTTCTTAAACTTGCTCCTCTTTGCCTGAGTAATTCCTTTCAGTAAGGAGACTCACAGGGCATGTTCATTCATTTTGAACCTTATTTCTTTTTCCTGCCCTACAGATAGCTATTTCTTTCAGGTTTCTTCCTGTTCCTCTACAAAGGGCCAAGCCCAGTGCAGTCACTAGGCCCATCTAAGACTTTTCTTTGTGATTTCCTCTTACCTCTGGTTTCCTTCCACATTCTGATTGAAAGGAAGAGAGTCCCTTCCAGCTAAGGTTTCCCTGTGCATCATATCCCTGCATTGCTAGCATGTCCCAGGATGGTCTCCTCTCCCAGGCTACCACTGAAGGCGTCGCCGCCTCCTGTATCCTTTGTGCTCTCTCAGAATCCCCGGGATCCCTGCAGACCAGATTTCTCACAGGAAGGTCCAGGGCAGGATGTTACGCACGAGCTGGGACTTTCCAGCAGGGTGGTTTGATGTTTCAGGGACAGGCGTCACGGGGAAACCCAGGAGGAGAGCAGATTTGCAAGATCCCTGGCTACTGCCCAGAATAAATAAATAATAATAATAACAATAATAATAATAATCATGGTACTGGTTAAGTACTCCATTCATTCAATCACATTTGAGTGCTTTCTGTGTACAAATCACTGTAGTAAGGGCTCAGGAGAGTACGATACAAGACTAAACAGACCTATTCCCTACCCACACTGAGCTCACGGTAATAATAATAGTAATGATGGCATTTGTTAAGCGCTTACTATGTGCAAAGCACTGTTCTAAGAGCTGGGGGGATAGAAGGTGATCAGGTTGTCCCAAGTGGGGCTCATAGTCTTGATCCCCATTTTACAGATGAGGAAACTGAGGCCCAGAGAAGTGAAGTGACTTACCCAAGGTCACACACCAGACAAATGGCAGAGCCCAAATTAGAAACCTTGCCCTTTTGATTCCCAGGCCTGTGCTCCATCCTTTAGGCCATGCTGCCTCTCAGCGGCTTTGGTAGACATGCTCCCTGCCCACGAAGAGCTTGCAGTTTGAATTTACAGTTTATAGGTAACTCGCCTAATCCGGAGAATTGGGAAATGCTCCTGACAGAGGTTAGCTGGGGCACCAGAGTTCTGTTGACTGAAACGGAGCTGACCAAGGGGCATAGCTTCCACTCATCTGGGAACAACCTGTCAGTGCTTCCTTCAACAGAAAGTTTTCTGGGCCTGAACCCTACTCTTAACATATATATGAAAGAGTTGGGGGTGGGAAAATATAGTTTCTACTTCTCCTGCCAAATTCACCACAGTCCTCCCCTCTCTAGACTGTAAGCTTGTTGTAGGCAGGGAATGTGTCTATTTATTTTTATATTGTACTCTCCCAAGAGCTTAGTACAGTGCTCTACACACAGTAAGTTCTCAATAAATATGGTTGACTGACTCAGAGGTGTGCAATGATAGCACTAAGAATTTGAGGGAGAGGAAGGAAGAAAGAAGGGGAGGGCTGTAGGTCCTGAGAGCGTCTGGGTGATGGTCCTCTACCTCAGATTCCCATTTTCATAGAGTGCTTAGAGCCCAAGGTGGCGTTTCTATGCTTCAGAAACCTTTCTCTGGACTCCAGGGATCTGAGCATGAGCAAAGGCTTGAGCGTTTTCAGACATCTGACAGTCAGCGGCACCCCCAAGCCATTCCTGGAAAACCTGTGCCCTGAGAATAGACAGAACTGTAACTCACAAATCCATCAGGTAGTTCTGGATCTGAAGCAGTGAGTGTATCATAGTTAACAAACTAATGGTCCACAGAGCCTTGAATTCCTTGATCTATCTTACTCTTGGTGTGAAAGAAAAGAAAAAAAAAACATTTGCTGCAGTTGCTGATGACACACACATGAATGAAGTCGGTGAAAATTGAGGAGGGGGCGTGACTTTTGATTCCTGAGTCATGATTCCAGCTGCTTGATCACTTACATATTCAGACATACCAAAGACATATTGGCCTATAGATTTCCTGTCTTTCCCAAACAGATACATATCCCCAGACAATTGGATGAATTATTAATTTAAATTATGTCAGAAAGTGATAAGAATTTGGTTCTAATGACCTTGTTGGATAATCCATTTTCAACAATGGATTTTTCTTTTCCTTTTTCCTTCTACTCTTTAGCTCCATGTCTTTCAGGAAAACTAATTGTTGAAAGGAATGATTTTCCTCATGCCAATCCCTGATTTTAACAAGTAGGTTTTAAAGCACCAGGGGAAATGATGTAATACTAAGCAGGGATGATAGCTCTCAAATTGCTCTGATGTTTGAAAAGTTGCCTACACATAGATAAGATCGTGTGTGTGTGTGTGTGTGTGTGTGTTGAGTGTATAGTTTAACGTGCAGCAGTATATGGAACATATACAAATACATGTGGCTAATCCAGTATATGAAGAATTGAGGTTCATTGTCTCGGAGGGGGGGAGGAGAACAGATATTGCATCCCCATTTTACAAATGAAGAAACTAAGGCACAGAGACATTAAATGACTTGTTCAAGGTCACACAGCAGGCAAGAGGCTCTAATTCCCAGGCTTGTGCTCTTTCCACCAAGCTGATTTATAATAATGATGGTGATGATGATGAGTAGGAGGAGGAAGAAGAGGAGGATCGTGAATGATGATGATAATGGAGCCTCCCATTGAGAGCAAGAGTTGATCCTAGTGGAGCGTTTGGTTATATAATAGTTGTTCATACAGTATCATTTTATTAATATTATTATTATTATTAAGTGCCGTCGAGTCCCGTTTCTGATTCATAACGACTCCATGGATATACTTTCTCCAGAATGTCCTGTCCTCTGCCATAATCCACAACCTTTCTTATGGTTCTTCCATTACCATTGTTATGGTTTCTAATGATCTAGCTGCTGGTCTGCCTCTTCCATGTTTTCCCTGGACTTTTCCTAGCATTAGTGTCTTCTACGGAGAATTAGTCCTCCTGATTATGTGTCCAAAATATGCTAATCTAAGTCGAGTCATTCGGCCTTCCAAAACAGCATCATTTACAGTCTCTCATTCCTGCCAGACAAATTCCTGCTAGGTTACCGATTGCAACAAGCAATTAAGAGGGCAAGGGTGCAGTATCTAGCAAAGTGCACACAAAGGCATTTTTACATGCATGATCCATTTTTTCATGATCCATTTTTTTAATGGCATTTGTTAAATGCTTACTATGAGCCAGGCACAGTACAAGCTAATCAGGTTGGACACAGTCCATGGCCCACGTGAAGCTCACATTTACGTTTAAAGTACCACATAATGTCAATGCTGTGTCAGAGCAGGAAAACCCAGCAGGCAGCTGCTTTAGGAGCTGCCGAGATCCTGCACAAGCTGTGCCTGTTTGCCAACTAGCTTTGGGAAATCCTGCTGGGCCTGTCCACTTTGCAGAGCACCCTTCGTAGGCTCATAGAGTATGTGCTGATCCTAAACTCCAAGTGCCTGTGAACTCACTCCAGTCAGAAGTATGTTTTCGATGGGTTTTGTCAGTCCCATTTTCCCACAAGACAGAAGCGCTCCTAGACCAAACCACCCACCTAAGAATTGCTTCCTGTGTCCACAGAATTTTTGGCCCACTGACAGAGTCAGCACTATAAAAGAGAGTCACCCCAAGGCTAAAGAATCTCACTCTCATCATACCATTCCTCCCCTGCTGGGAGAACCCTCAGCCCTCTCCATGCCTTCATCCTTCCTGGCAAGGAAGCTGGATCTCTGTCACCCTGAATGAAGGATTTGCTGCTGGAGATAGATGATTGGATAGGAAACTGTGCTCCTGGGCTACAAGGCTGCTAAGTCAAAACAACTGGTTCAGTCACAGTACTGCTCATCTTGAGATGGAGTTTCCACCTGCTCCTGGGGATGCTGGCTAGAACTGACTTCGCTGTCTGTATCTGCATTGTGGACAGGAAAATTGTGGACTACATTTCTGCCAACATTTCATAGTCCTGTATTAATCCACCACTCCTCTTTCTCCACTTCCTTCTTCCCATTTGGGCCCAAATAGAATTATTTGGGCTAAGGTAAAGCCCCCAGATCTGATGACATTCCTGTGAAAATCTACATGCAAGGAGGGGACTTGACTTTCACCTGTCAGCATGAGCTTTTTCTCAAAGTTCAGAACATAAAGGAAATGCCATAGGATTCCAAGTTACTACTCTTATAACCAGCTTCCAGGAGGAATGGGAGAGAGAGCTGATTGTAGAAACTGCCAGACCATCTTGCTCTTTTCCATTGCCCCCAGATTCTAGCAGGTAGGATGACAATTTGTAACATCGTCCTTCACTGATGTTACCAGCTGGTGACTAAGTAAACCCTGCTTCATCCTATCCTACTCCTACTCCCATCTACTTGCAACCTACCCACCCAACATTTCACACTGTACTTTAAAACCTTCTCCCTCTTCTCCTTTATCCTCTTATCACCCCTACCATAATGTTAATTTTTTCCCCCACTTTCCCACAGTTCCTACGCACCTCCCCACTTCCTGCCCTCAATTAGGCACCCTCCACCTCCTGTGATAGTCCTCCCCACCTCCAACTATTAAGTCTTCATCCCATCCCCATTTATTTTTCATCTTGTTTCACTGCTGTGACTGACCCCTTCCCTGTCTCGAAGCCACCACCTTTAGAACCATGAGAGCCATGGAGTAGGATGGAGGAGGCCAAAGATGTTCCCCTCCCATCCTCCTCCCCTTTCTCAGCCTAATCCATTCCCACCAGCCTTGGTGGTTCCAGAGATGGTAGCTGCAAGTGAAATTAGGTAAAAAATAAATGTAAACATGCTGGTGGTGTGGTGAAGAGGACATGGCAAGGATGGGGAATACAGATTTGGGAGCATAGAGGAGAGGAAACATGCAAGGAAGGCCGAAGGAAGCAAGGAAAAAACCTTTTAAAAGCTACGGGGGGAGGAATGTGTGGGGGAAAGTTTTAAAGAGTGGTGGGAAAGGCAGAGTGGAGAAGGGCAGGAGAGGATGCCGGGGGTGGAGAGGAAACAGGTTGGGGATGGGCTTAACTGGTCATCTCTTATGGATGCCAGGGCAGGAGACAAACAGGTTTACTTCATATAGAAATAAAGTCATCTATGCCATCATGGAAACATCTAGCCTTGAGGAACATAATGCACCATCAACTACCTGAATCCCAGTGTGATGTCGGATCAAAATAAGAACACAGCTCATATAATCTCGGCAGCATGGCGGGAGCATCAGAAGTGTAGAGAGCAACATTATGACTTTGATTCTGGGCTCCTGTGTCCTTTATAAAGCATTGGAACTCATCCACGGGGCAAATTTGGAAATTCATCAGGTCGGTTGAGTCAGAGTTGAAGTTGTCCTTTTGACCCTTTTCACCATCACCATCAGGGCTCAGGGGTGGATCCAGTCCTGTTGCACCTCAGTCTGTCATTCAATCATATTTACATGCAGAGCACTATACTAAGAGCTTGGGACAGTACAATATCACAGTAACCAGACACATTCCCTGCCCACAATGAGTTTAGAAGTCTAGAGGGGGAGACAGGAATTAAGATAAATAAGTAACTTACAGATATGTACATAAATGCTGTGGGGCTGGGAGGGGGGATGAATAAAGGGAGCAAATCAGGCTGACTCGGAAAGTAGAGGGAGAAGAGAAAAGGAGAGCTTAGTAAGGGAGGGCATCATGGAGGAGTTGTGCCTTCAATAAAGCTTGGAACTTAAAATATGTCTAAAACACAACTTCTTATCTTCCCACCCAAACCCTGTCCTCCCCGTGACTTTCCCATCATTGAAGGCGGCATCACCATCCTTTCTGTCTCAAGAGCCTATAACCTTGACATTATTCTTGACTCCCCACTCTCATTTAACCCAAATATTAAATCCACTACTAAACCCTGCTGGTTCAGCCTTCATGACATCACTAAAATCCACCCTTTCCTCTCCATCCAAACTGCTACCACATTAATCCAATCACTCCTAAACCGCCTGGATTACTACATCAGCCTCCTTGCTGACCTTGCAGGCTTCTGTCACTCCAAACTCCAGTCCATACTTCACTCTGCTGTCCAGATCATTATGCTACAAAAATGTTTAGGCCACGGTTCCCCACTCCTCAAGAAACTCTAGTGGTTACCCATCCACCTCCACATCAAACATAAATTCCTCACCATTAAAACAGTCAATCACCTTGCCCCCTCCTACCTCACCTCGTTACTTTCCTACTACAACCCAGCCCACGCACTTCTCTCCACTAATGCTAACCTTCTCCTGTACCTCGATCTCATCCATCTCTCTACCAACCCCTTGTCCACATCCTGCCTCTGGCCAGGAACGCCCTCCCTCCTCATATCCAACAGACAAGTACTCTCCCCACCTCCAATGAACTGCTTGAAGATATGGAATTTGGCGGATTGGCCTTCTGATTTCCTGGGAAACTCTTTGAGCTCAAGAGGATATGAGCATCATCAAATCTCTGAGGCACTTATCCAATCGGCTAGACTGTGAACTCCTCCACTAGAATGCCAACTCCTTGAGGGCAGGGATCATGTCTACCAATACGTTGTCCTCGCCTAAGCTCTGCACACAATAGGTAGACAGTAAATATCGTGATTGATTGAACAGATAAACACCGATGATTGTATTCTTGAGTCACAGTCTCAAAATGATAAACAGTTTGCACACTGGATTCAGCACTAGAGACTGGCCATTGGTCTGACTGAAGAAAACCAGACTTATCTTCTTGCCTACATGCAAAACCAAAGATTTTCATCAACAACAGTAAATCAATCAATGGTATTTACTGAGTGCTTATCATGTGCAAAGGACTATACTAAATGGTTGGCAGAGTTCATACAACACAGTTGGTAGACACATTCCCTGCCCACATGGAGCTTTAGGTCTAGAGGGGAAAAGAGACATTAATATAAATAAATCAATTACAGCATGCAGTCTACTATCAAGGCAGTGCATTTTCCACTGATGCACAGGCAAAGTAAAAAACAGAAACAAAATCACCAGCCTGGCTTTTGGCAAACTGTCCAATAGCATTTAATAACAATAAACAATGAAGCTCTGTATCAAAATGAAGGTCCGTAAAGTTGCTGTGATGCCTAACCATGTCTATGACAGCGAAGCCTGGACCGGGGCAAAAGAAATATCCAGACCTTTAAGTAGTTTCACCATCAGCATCTACAAACCATTCTAAACATCAAAAGGCAGGACAGGATTTCCAGTAATGGCATCCGGGAACGCATCCAACTCACCAGCACTGGGCAATCAACAAAACAACATGGTTGTCGCCCAGTAGAGCAGGTGAAGAAAGTAGGCAACAGCTAGAAACCTGTGCCATCACTGAAAGATGAGCTGAAAGGGGAAAAACATAAACCATTAAGGAAGAAAAATTAATTAGAGACACAATGAAGCATAGCCTCAAACAATGTGACCTAGTAGGATATATTGGGAGATCACTTCTGAGAAGCAGCATGGCCTAGTGGAAAGAGTTCAGTCTTCTATGCCTAGAAGTCAGAGGACCTGGCTTCTAATCCTGGACCTGACACTTGTCTGCTGTTTGACCTTGGATAAGTCACTTCACTTCCCTGTGCCTCAGTTCCCTCATTTGCAAAATGAGGACTCAATACCTGTTCTTCCTCTTACTTAGACTCTGAGTCCCATGTGGGACCTGATGATGTGCCTAGTACAGTGCTGAACAGTGTGGTTTACTGGAAAGAACACGGGCTTGGGAGTCAGGGGACATGGGTTCTAATTCTGACACTTTGCTGTATGACCTTGGGCAAATCACTTAACTTCTCTTTGCCTCAGTTACCTCACCTGTAAAATGGGAATTAAGACTGTGAGCTCCACAAGGGACAACCTGATTACCTTGTCCCTATCCCAGCGCTTAGAACAGTGCTTGGGACATTGTAAGTGCTTAACAAATACCATAATTATTATTATTGTAAGTGCTTAACAAATATTCTGTTATTATCATTATCTTCATTATTATTACTATTATCCCTTCAGCAGGCAGAAATAAAAGAATCTAAAATGAGAGAATTTAACAGAAAAGATTATTTAAAATGATCGACTTTGAAGGAATATTGATTAAGTGGGCCGAAAATCTGAACACCCCATCTGTGGATGTATAATATTTGTAAAACAATTTCAAATTGGTCTTGTTATAACTACTATAACTTGCCTGAGAATTGCCTTTTCTTTGTAAACCATATGTTCAGAGCCTCACGTCTTGTCGACTTCTTCTCTTGCCTAGAGAAACTCTGAATTTTAGCAAGAAACAAACTTAGAAATACCCAAGACAAGTAAGCTGTGCTGGAGAACATTCCTAGCTACCAAGCAAAATAATATTTTAATTGGCCAGGCTAATATTTTATCCAAGTCCATAAAAGTTTGAAATGCAAATACAGCCTTCATCCCAAAGACAGTAAGAATGCCTTTAAGCTAATATTTTTAACAAGAACTGTTGGACAGAGCTCTCTTGTAAATTTGATCATACCTGAGGCGGTTTTCCTCATTCGATTAGCTGGAAATCTGAATTTATCCTCAGGCAAAGCAGACATCTAGTCCAGGCTAAATTCAACAACTGGAGCTTAAATTTGGCTTAATATATCCCCACTTGGATCTGCCTGTTTAATTCTCTTTCATATGATAACGTTGGTTTATTCATAGTCTGGATCAGCCACCTGAACAAACTGAAGCTCATATCTTATTCTAATAAAATAAGAAAACTTTGCAAAACCAACAAAAGTCCTGAATGGAAATCAAATGCAAACTTTAGCTCCACAAAAATGTTTTGTGACGCTAACTAAGAGAATGTGGGGAGAGGGAGAGGGGACATTTATCCCAATGAAGGGAAGCTACTGCTCGTGAAAGTGTATTTCTCATATTCAGCCAAGACAGATGGTCTTTATTAAAGGGTTCAGTACTATTACGCCAAAGGATTTTCAAGGAAGCTGCACTTCCTTGATTCAGACACACTTGAAATGTTACATTCCACCGATTTTCGTCAGACCCTATTGGCGTATGCTCTTGCCGTGATTTCTTTTATAAACAGCGATTTATTGGAAGATTGTTGGGGGAACCAGGAAATGGTTCCTCCCACACCCCTTTGAACAGTTTCCTGACTCCGAATATTCAATCACTCTCCAGCCTGGGAGTGTATTTTCCCCTTTCTTTCTCCCCTCCCTACATTATTCTCTGGTTTGTACTACCGTCTGATATATAGTTGTTGGTGCAACAGATGATCTACTTTAGCTATGAAATGTTGGGCTGACGTTCCCTCCCAATTCCCTAGGAATTCTGGAAAATAAATCATTGATTTTAGAGTCTCACACTGAGAATGGCCAGTGTTGCCGATCAGTTGGTGTACTTGCTCCACTTGGGAACTACTGCATCCAACCTGAATGTAGAAGATGAAGATATTGAAATTATTCTATAGGGTCTCAGTTCTCAGGCTGCCACTAGTTATTATCAGCTCATTTATCATTATTTTCATTATTATCATTTGGTAAGTGCTTACTATGTGCCAAACACTGTACTAAGCGCTGGGGGAGATACAAAATAATCAAGTCAGACACAATCCCTGTCCCACACTGGGCTCATAATCATTTGTTAAATCTTCATTTTCCACTGGCATTTTGGCCTTTAATGCTTAATAGTAGGTCAAAACTGATGATAAAAAACTTCTGATATCTCTGGTCCTTTACCCACCAATACCATGCCAACCCATGGAATGAGCAGCGCCCCCGATTAGACAACCATTGTTGTGCCTGTCACTCTAGGCCCCTTTAGTTGGAAAGTTGTCCCCAAAGCACTGGCTTCCACAGTGAACCTCCTTAATAATGAAATAATAATAATAATAATCACTCATATTTACTGAGCACTTACTGTGTGCAGAGCACTGTAATAAAAATAATAAGTAATAACAATAATTATGGTATTTGTTAAGCACTTACTATGTGCCAGGCACTGTTCTCAGCACTGGGGTAGATACAAGAAAATATTCATTCATTAATTCATTCAATCGTATTTACTGAGCACTTACTGTGTGCAGAGCACTGTACTAAGTGCTTGGGAAAGTACAATTCAGCATTAAGGAGAGACAGTCCCTGGCCACAACGAGCTCACAATCTAAGGTCGGGGAGACAGACACCAATAGAAGTAAACAGACATCAAAATAAATAAATAAAATTACAGATATATACGTAAGTATTGTGGGACAGGCGGGGGGGGGGGGGGGGACAAAGAGAGTGATCCAGGATGACACAGAAGGGAGTGGGAGATGAGGAAAAATGGAGCTTATTTTGGGAAGACCTCTTGGAAATGTGCTTTCAGTAAGGTTTTGAAGGTGGGGAGAGTAATTGCCTGAAGAATTTGAGGAGGGAGGGTGTTCCAGGCGAGAGCAGGACGTGGGTCAGGGTTGGTGGCAAGGCAGTTGAGATCGGGGCACAGTGAGAAGGTTCGCACCAGAGGAGTGAAGTGTGCGGGCTGGGTGATAGAAGGAGAGAAGAAAGGTGAGATAGGAGGGGGCAAGGTGATGGAGAGATTTAAAGCCAATGGTGAGGAGCTTTTGTTTGATACCTAGGTGGATGGGCAACCACTGGAGATTTTTGAGGAGGGGGGTGACATGCCCTGAACATTTCTATAGAAAGATAATCTGGGCAGCGGAGTGAAGTATGGACTGGTCTAGGGAGAGGCAGGAAGTTAGGAGATCAGGAAAGAGGCTGATACAGTAATCTAGGCAAGATAGTATGAGTGATTGTATTAACATGGTGGTGGTTTGGAGGGAGAGGAAAGGGCAGGTTTTAGCAATGTTAAAAGGGTTGGACACAGTCCCTGTCCCACTCTTATCAAATGCCACTCTTTGATAGCGTGGTGGGAGCAGAGGAGGAGCCAGCCAAGAGAAGGAGCAGCTGGAGAAGTAGGAGAGGATGGTGTCAGTGATGCCAAAGTTGGATAATGTTTCCAGGAGAAGGGTGGGGTCCAGGTTGTCAAAGGCAGCTAAGAGGTCGAGTAAGATTAGGAGGAAGGATGAGTCTTAGATTCCTAAGAGTCATAAGTCTTAGATGATTCCTAGAGCGGTGCTCTTCCCACTAGACCAAAGTAGCAGGTTTGGTTAGCTGAGGCGCAGATGACCAGCAGCCCAGGGTACCAGCTGTCACTGGGGTAGATTCCTGCCCCACGCAAGATGCCTGGATACAACAACAACAAAAAAAAACCCAGACTGCACAACCCCAGTGAATCAGCTTTCAGCTGAACAATGCCAGTGAGAATAAGTTGTAAATTCCCCTAAAGGTATGGCTAACAAGTCAGACCACTTTCACATCCCTTTTGAAACATGTCTAAAAATCCCATTTGAAGAGGGCCCTCTGCCTGGCACGATCCTGTCCATAGGTGTGAGGGTTGCTGACAAGACCCACGCAGGAACTGACACTGTTCCCCTTGGCCTTCGGAGTGTAATTGAAGTGATCTTAGGTGAGCAGGTCTGGTGCTTGGTGAGGACACCCTTTCTAGCCCTGTCCTCCATTGGGGTGAAAGTGCTTTTCTCAGAAAAGGCCTCTCAGATACCCAGAGTGCAACTAACACCATTGCTGGGGGAAGATACTGGGGGAAGATACTGTAGGGGGACTGTTTTCCCCTCATTACCCCCACTCCTACTCCCTGGAAGCTAAAGAAGAGTCCCCTTAGACTGTGAGCCCTATGTGGGACAGAGACTATATGCAGCCTGAATATCTTGTCTCTACCCCAGGCCTTAGTGCAGTGTTTGGCACATAGTAGGCACTTAATCAATCTATTGATCAACAGTATTTAATGAGCGCTGACTATGTGGTAATAATTATGGCATTTGTTAAGCACTTATCAATGTGCACTGGGGTTGATACAAGCAAAACGGGTTGGACACAGTCCCTGTTCTGCATAGGTCTCACAGTCTCAATCCCCATTTTACAGATGAGGGAACTAAGGTACAGAGAAGTTAAGTGTCTTGCACAAGTTCACACAATAGACAAGTGGTAGAAATGGGATTAGTACCGAGTAGAACATTATACTAACTACTTAAATATAATAATAATTGTGGTATTTGTTAAGTGCTTACTATGCGCCAGGCACCGTACTAAGCACTGGGTAGATACAAGCTGATTGAGTTGGACACAGACCCTGTCGCATGTAGGGCTCAAAGTCGTAGTCCAAGTTTACAAATGAGGGGACTGAGGCACAGAGAAATGAAGTGACTTGCCTAAGATCACACAGCAGACAAGTGGGTGAGCTGAGATTAGAACCCAGGTCCCTCTGACTCCCAGACACATGCTCTATCCACTAGGCCATGCTGCTTCTCCCAAGTGTGTCACGATGGCACACTTTGGAGAGTACAACCTAATACAGTTAGTAGGCATGTTACCTGTCCACAGGGAGCTGACAGTCTAGCTTAGACTCACAGCTTTCACTTAATAAATACTATCATCATCATTATTACTATTTTGTTATTATTTGCAAATTTTCAAGATCCATTAAGACCTAAGATGAGTACATGACAGCTTTTTTCAAACTGCTGTTGGGCTGCTCTATGTTGTTTTGGTCATGGCAGTTTGAAGTCAAACCAGCATTTAGCAAGGCATTTCTCTTGCTGGGGGAGGGAATTCTCTAGTGGTACTGGGAAGGGAAGGGGACATTGTCGAGGACCAGGAATTGAGCGTGTAGGGCAGCAGCAGCAGAAGTGCTCAAACTGAGCCTGGGGAATGGACTGAGACAGCCTCCCTCCCCCTCTCCCCCTTCCATATCCCCTCTCTCCCTGTGGACTCGTTGTGGGCAAGGAATGTATCTGTTACACTGCTTTTGTACTCACCCAAGCGTTTAATACAGTGCTCTGCATATAGTAAGCGCTCAAGAAATACAATTGACTGACTGACTGACTCGCTGCCTTTGCAACACTGAGCGGGCAAGCAAGTCTCAGCTTTGTTCTTTTGAAGACGGGAGGCTGAGAGGTCATGGAAGTTCAAGGGGACACTAGAATGAAAAATGAGACATGCTGATAAAACAGTAAGGGCTTGTGCATGTTTTCAGGGAGAGGAGAAAATCAAGCAAATTTCCTTTCTGAGTGTTTGCACAAGAAACATCACATTTGTAAGGTTAGTAAATTGACTGTAGGTAAAATAACTGCTTTTGTTCCTATTTTAAAGGTTCAGCTGAAATGAGCTGATTCATATTTGGTGAGACACGTATCTGAGATAAAACAGAGCTAGAGTAAACTAAAAGCACACTAAACATAGGGGAACCCACAAACAAATCTTGTTTCTTCAAGTTAAGCTTATACTGCTTCTACCCTGGATTGGAGAGAATTAAACACATTCAAACGTAGGAAGGTATTTTTTCATTGTGGACATATGACATATGGTCTTTCTTTTCACTTGTCCACAGCAAAACTTCCACTGATTTGAAACAAGAGTGTGTTGGGAGAGATAGTGAGGGGGGTTGAGGATAATATAACTTATACTGAAAATGACTAATGCTTCACAGAAGAAAATTCTACCTTGGGACTGAACTATACTTAAGAGAAAGTGAATCAGGATTTCCTAAAATGGGCTTCCTATTACTGGATCCTGTGTTCAAACCAAACATCTGAATTGTTTCCTGGTGTCAGTAAAGCCTGCTGTGGTGTGGCCTTCTTCCTGAGACCTAGATTCACCTGGAAAATTGTTCACTATTGAGAAAGCATTGAGAAATGTATATTCCAGGGATTGGAATCTGACCTAGGGCCTTGGAAGCTGTGAGCTTAGGGACATCGCAATTCCCATCCGAGTCTGTTTGCCAACAGGAGACACACGACAGAGTTTCTGATTTTATTCCACCTTTGGCCAGTTGACTGTGGGACCCAAAGTGGCATCTGGTCTGCTTTTGATTGAAAAAAGGTAATCTTTTAAAAGAGAAGGAATAAAGAATCTTATCTAGACTGCTGCTGGAAAGGTTCTCACAGTAAATCAATGGACAGGAAACACAAGTTTCTTTGAAATATATAAGTGCCGCTTGAATTTTAGGTTCCAACACTTGCTGCTAACCTATTTCCTGTTTACTTGCTGAGATGCTGTAGAAACCAATGCAGCAAGTCACTCTGCAGTGTTTAATCATTGGTTAAATCAGCTTTCCCTGGTAAAGCAGGCTCCCTTTGAATCACCTCAAAAGGTCATGAATGTGCATTAAGGTGTCAATCAATCAGTCAATCATTGGTATTTATTGAGTGTTTACTGTGGGCGGAGCCACTGTACCAAATATTTGGGGGAGTTCAATACAGTGTGAAGACACTGACCCAGCCCTCTAGTGGGGGAGGCAGACGTTAAAATAAATTGCAAAGAGGGGAAGCCAAGGAGTATAAGGATACGGACATAAGTGTTGTATTTAGTAGTGGGTGGAATGGGGGTAAATATCAGAGTGATCAGGGGGTAGGGACCCAAGTGCATAGGTGATACAGAATGGAGGACGAGTCAAAGCCCTACTGAGAGCTCACCTCCTCCAGGAGGCCTTCCCACACTGAGCCCCTCTTTCCCTCTGCTCCTCCTCCCCTCTCCCCCCACCCTCTGCTCTTCCCCCTTCCCCTCCCCTCAGCACTGTGCATATTTGTATATATTATTTTTTACCCCATTTATTTTGTTAATGAGGTGTATATCTCCATTTATTCTATTTATCTTGATGATGTTGTCTTGTTTTGTTTTATTCTGTTTTGCTTTGCTGTTTCCCCCATTTAGACTGTGAGCCCATTATTGGGCAGGGATTGTCCCTATGTTGCCGAATTGTACATTCCAAGCGCTTAGTAGAGTGCTCTGCACAGAGTAAGCGCTCAATAAATACAAATGAATAGATGGATGGATGGATGGATGGATGGATGGATGGATGGATGGATGGATGGATGGATGAATGAATGAATGAATGGATGAATGGGGTGGGAAAGTAAGACTTTATGCAGGGACAGCTACCTAGAAGAGATATGAACTACCCTTAAGCCTCATTAAAAGCACATCACCTCCAAGAGACCTTCCTTGATAAAACCCTCATTTCCTCTTCTTCCACTCCCTTCTGTGTCACCCTTGCACTTAGATTTGCACCTTTTATTCACCTTTCCCTTAGCCCCACAGCACTTATGAACATACCCATAGTTTATTTCTTTATATCAATGCCTGTCTCCTGCAGACTGTAAGCTCCTTGTGGGAAGGGAACATGTCTGTTTACTTGCATTGATGTCTGTCTCGCCCCTCCTAGACTGTGAGCTTGTTGTGGGCAGGGATTGTCTCTCTTTCTTGCTGCATGTATTTTACCAAGTGCTTAGTACAGTGCTCTGCATACAGTAATTGCTTAATAAATACGAATGAATGAATGAATGAATGAATGAATGAACATCTCTGTTATATAGTATTCTCCCAGGTGCTTAGTAAAGTGTTCTGCATATAGTAAGCACTTAATATACAATTGATTGATCTATTGGTATGATTTTAGAAGGGCTTTGAAGATGGGGAGAGCGGTGGTCTGTTGCTAGACTGTAAGCTCTTTGTGGGGAGGGAATGTATCTATTTATTGTTGTACTCTTCCAAGAGCTGAGTACAGTCCTGTGCATAGAGTAAGTGCTCAATAACTATGAATGAATGAATGAATGAATGAATGAATGAATGAATGAAGAAGCAGTTCTGGCAGGAGGGTGGGTGTAAGACAGGTGTCAACAGAGAGAGAGAGGAGATCCAGGAACAGTAAGTAGATTAGTGTTGAAGGAGTGAAGTGGATGGGCTGGCTTGTAGTGGGAGAGGAGCAAGGAAAGGTAGGAGAACCATTGGCAAAGAGTTTCTCTTTGATACAGGAATGCATGGACAACCATAAGAGGTTTGGGACAAGGGTCTGTTTAGGATCTGAAACTCCAAAATGATGGGTTAACATAAGAATGTGGCCACCATGTTCTTGGATTGGAGATGACAGACCATCATATTAATGCAGACCACAAATTCAAATGGAGTCTCATTTTCCAAACCCAGAACTCGCAGGCACTCGCTGAATCAAACTTGGATCTGTACCCTTGAAGCACTTGCTGTTCACCCCACCCTCAGCCCAATAGCACTTATGTCCGTATCTGTAATTTATTTATTTATATTTATGTCTCTCTCCGCCTTTAGGCTGCAAGTTCCTTGTGGCCAGGGAATGTGTCTACAAACTCTCTTGTACTGTACTCTCCCAAGCATTTAGTATGGTGCTCCACACACAGTAAGCAGTCAATAAATACCGTTGATTGGTTGATTGCCCACAAACACCACTAAGCTTAGTGATGCAGGTGAAAGTGTTTTGCATGGAGTCCTTCTGCTGGATGCTATTCCACAGACCCAAGCAGATGCATGGTGCAGGGGATAGAACACACCCTGAGAGTCAGAAGGTCATGGGTTCAAATCCTGGCTCTGCCACTTATCTGCTGGGTGACCTTGGACAAGTCACTTCAATTTTCTATGCATCTGGTACCTCATCTATAAAATGGAGGTCGAAGCTGTGAGCCCCACACGATACAGGGACTGTGTCCAACCCAATTTGCTTGAATTCACCCCAGTGCTTAGCATAGCACCTAGCACATAGTAAGTGCTTAACAAATACCATTATTAGTATTAAAGCGAATCCTATGCAAGAGGCTCGGCAGTGTTTGGTAGCCCCTGGGTGTCTGAACAGCCTGAAGCAGAATGCTGACTGCCTCTCATAATAAAAATAATAATTATGGCATTTCTTAAGCACTTACAATGTACCAAGCACTGTTCTAAGCACTGGCGTTGATACAGGGTAGTCAGGTTGTTCATTCATTCATTCAATCGTATATATTGAGTGCTTACTGTGTGCAGAGCACTGTACTAAGTGCTTGGAAAGTACAATTCGGCAACAGATAGAGACAATCCCTACCCAACCACAGTCTCTCGTGGGGCTCACAGTCTTAATCCCCATTTTACAGATGAGATAACTGAGGCACAGAGAAGTTAAGTGGCTTGCCCACAGTCACACAGCAGACAAGTGGCAGAGTCAGGATTAGAACGCACATCCTCTGACTCCCAAGCCTGTGCCCTTTCCACTAAACCACACTGCTTCTACATTGGGTATACGGTGTAGACAAAACTGCTTTCTGACCCCACACAAACTGAACCTCGCTGGCATCAGCAGGGGCTTCAAATACAATGTACATAAAGCTATAAACTTTGGACTTTGACTTTACTCAATAAAAAACTGCCCTTAGAATTCTCTTCAGCAGACATTTCTGAGCTTGTTTGATCAGAGTTGTCCCTGGCTTCGGCTGATCACCCATTCGTTGCCGGTCCTGTGCCCCTGGGACCCCATCCTCCCGCCCCCAAACGTCCAACTTGCTTGAAATCAGTCCTGGGCCCAATAGCTCCAGGTCCCGGTGCTTGGGGATGAGGGAACCACTGAAATGGCAGGTGGTTCTGGCCATTAGCCTCCCTGCCTTCCTCCACTGCCCCAGTAATGATTGACTGACTCTTCATTGCTTCCTTTATAGCTTTGTAGAATCACAGCAATCAGCTCTGCTCCCTCCCCTTCACCTCCTATCAGGTGCTGGAATTCTCTGGGTTCACTTGAATCTGAATTCCAGTTTTCCTTTTTCCTGACTTCATCTGCCCTTTGCTATGCCTTTTCTAGAAACCAGAAGCACAAGATACTGTAGTATCAAAAAGCACCTTCCACGAATGAGGCTCCCATAACTTGGAACTTTGGAATATGGTATTAAAATAGGAGGAAGCATTGATTCGCCTTTTATTAGCGGAGGAGTTCTTCAAATGGACCAATGGAATATGGCAACAATGGGGCATCAGCTTCATATCAAATTGAACTCAGTCATATTTATTGAGCACTTACTATGTGCAGAGCACTGTATTAAGCATTTGGGAGAGTACAATAGAACAATATAACAGACAAATTCCCTGCCCTCATGGAGTTTACAGCTTAGAGGGAGAGACAGACATTAATATAAATAAATTACAGATATGTACATAACTGCTGTGGGACTGGGAGAGGAGTTGAATAAAGGGAGCACGCCAGGGTGATGCAGAAGGGAGTGGGAGAAAAGGAAAAGAAGACTTAGTCAGGGAAGACCTCTTGGAAGAGATGTGTCTTCAAGAAGGCTTTGAAGCGGGGGGAGAGTAATTGTCAGGTATGAGAGGGAGGACAATCCAGGTCAGAGTTCTATAGGTCTATAAAGTTGCAGTGGATGTCTATTGCCATCATCAGTGGTATTTACTGAGTGCTTACTGTGTGCAAAACACCGTACTAAGAGCTTGGGAGAGTACACTAAAACAGAGTTGGTAGACCCGTTCCTTGTCCTCGAAGAGCTTATGTCTAATCCAATATATGACTGTATCACCAGGACCTACCCCGAATACCTCTCCAGAGTCACTAGTGTCACCTACAAGCCATAGCCACTATGAATTGGTGATACAAAATTATAAAAACAAGATCCTGGAATGCAGTCAGCTTACAAGCTTTGAAGTTATCTTCATGGCAACACAGCTCTGCTGGACAGGGCAGAATGGGTGACAGCGGGACATCTGGGAGGCTACAGTACAATAAACTCTAGGGGGACTCATTCATGCCAGAAGGGTGGAATCAGCATTTTAGACTCAGTGAAGCATCGTCTCAAACAGTACAAAAGGACAAATGGTAGACAATGGTGGCTGATGGTCCTTATGGCAAGCAATGGTCAGAAGAGAACAGTTGCTCCTCTTAAGCAGAGGTTGAAGCAAATATAGTGTCCAGGAAAACAGCAACAGACCCTGCGAGCCGCAAGCACAAACAGCACCTTAAGGAGTACTTAGTAGGAATGATTGAAAGCACATCTCTCCAAGAGACCTTCCCTGACTTAAACCTTCATTTCCTCTTCTCCCATTCCCTTCTGCTTTGCACTGATTTGTTCCCTTTATTCTCTCCCTCAGCACCATGGCACTTATGTACCTATCTGTAATTCTTTTATGGGCAGGGAATGTGACTGTTTATCGTTATATTGCACTCCCCCCAGGGGCTTAGTACAGTGCTTTGCACACAGTAAATACTCAATAAATATGGTTGAATGAATGAAAAATATCTGTCTCCCCCTCTAGACTGTAAGCTCGTTGTGGGCAGGGAATGTGCCTGCCAACTCTGTTATATTGTACCCTCCCAAGAAGTTCGTACAATGCTCTTTACACAGTGAGTGCTCAATAAGTATGACTGCTTGATTGATGGATTAATGATATTTACCAAGCACCTACTGAGTGAAACATATTGTATTAAGAGCCTAGAAAAGTACCAGACCTCCACCCTGCCCATGAGGGGCTTACAGTCTAATGCAGGAGACAGGCATATCAAAGGTTTATAAATAATGGGAATAATAGGAAGGTTACAGATCAGATGAGAAGAGAGAATATGTAAGGAACTTTCAGCCCCCATATTCACTCTGTCATCCAATCCTATTGGTTTTTCTTCGACCACATTTCTAGAATCTACTCCTTTCTCTCCATTGTAATGGCCACCAAACTGGTCCAGACACTTGTCAACTCGTCATATCTTGGCTTGACTACTGGATCAGCTTCATAACTGACCTCTCCTTCTCTAGGCTCAATCGTCTCCAGTCCATGCTGCCCCGTACAACATCTTTCCGCAAGTGACTCTCTCCCCTCCTGAAAAACCTTTAATGCCCTCTGCATGTTAAACAGAGACCCCTGACCAGTGATTTTAAGGTGCTCTATAAGTTTTCTCCCTCCTACTTATCTACTCTCTTCTACAATTCACCCCAACTTGCCCTCTTTGTTCCTACTAAACTAATTTTCTCACCATTCCTTTGCTCTTGTCTTTTCCTGCAAAGACCCCTTGCTTATACTCTAGTCCCACTGGCCTTGAACTTCCTCTCACTTCTTATTTGACAGACCCTCGCTCTCCCCATCTTTAAGGCAATTTTGAAATCACACCTACTCCAAGAGGCCTATCTTGATTAAACTCTAATCTTCCCTACCTCATACCTCTCGACAGCCACTTCAGGATTTATGTGCCACATAAGCATTATATCACAATTTCCATAGCACTTTATGTATCTTACTTATTACTTATTCCTATCTGTAATTATTTAAGAATCTCCCTTCCTCACTAGATTATAAAGTCCTTAAAGGGATCATCCTTAACAGAATCACGTATACTGATTCTGTGGTATTCTCCTACATGCTTAGTGTAGGGTTCTCTCTGGAAGGTGCTCAATAACAATAGTAATAATAATCATTATCATCATTAATATTACAATTATTTTGACATTTGTTAAGCACTTACTAAGTGGCAAGCAGTGTATCAGATGCTGGGGTAAACGCAAGCTAATCAGGTAGGACACTATCCCTGTCCAACATGGAGCTCACAGTCTGAGGGGGATGGAGAATAGATATTCAATATCCATTTTACAGATGAAGAAACTTTGGCAGAGAGAAGTCAGTGTGATTTGTCCAGATCACACAACAACCAAGTAGAGGAACCAGGATTAGAATCCCTATTCCTTGATTCCCAGGCTTGGGTGCTTTTCAGTAGACCATTCTGTTACTGATCGCTTAGAGCCATGGAAATACGGGGCTTATTAGCTCTAAGGCTTAGGTAGATAATCGAGTCTTCAGATAACTAGGGCTAGGCTTTGTTGTTCCAGTGTTTGTCCAATTTTGTTAGTCTGCACAAGATGTATCATCTTCATCATCATCGCCATCATCATCATCATCTCAGCTAGCCACAGTAAGAATTTCAGTCAGTTCGGGACTCAGATCAGCTAAGCAGACAACTTAGATAAACGACGTTCATTTCCTGTAACAGATCCCCTCCTGTCCACAATCAATCCATCAATCATATTTACTGAGCTTCTACTTGGGCTGTGACAGGGACCATGTCCTACCCGGTTGCCTTGTGCTCAGCACAGTGCCTGGCACATAGTAAGTGCTTAAAATTAATTCAGTTGTATTTATTGAGCGCTGTGTGCAGAGCACTGTACTAAGCGCTTGAGAGTACAATCTTACAGAGTTGGTCAACATGTTCCCTTCCCACAAAGAACTCACTCTCATGGCCTTCCATCTCAGGCCATAGTTTGTCTGTGTTATCTGTATTCAAACCCACCATGTATGTAGAATTGGTCCCTGACCCTTAGGTGAGCAACTGATGGTCCAAGTTCCCCCTGAAAACTTCTATAGGTTATCTGAAATTCTGAGTGTAGGGCCAGGCTCTACTTTTTGTGTTTTGACCATTGCAGAACTCACTCCCTGATCACTACCTCAGTCAGCCGTCAGTCATATTTATGAATACTTACTGTGTGCAGAGCACTGTATAAGAAGCTTGGGAGAGTACTGTATAACCATGTAACAGACGCATTCCCTTCCCACAATGAGTTTGCAGTCTAGAGTGGGAGGCAGACATTAAAATAAATAAATAAATTACAGATAGGTACATGAGTGCAGTGGGACTGGGAGGGCAGATGAATAAAGGGAGCAAATCAGGCCGAGACAGAAGGGAATGGAAGAAAAGGAAAAGAGAGTTTAGTCAGAAAAGGCCTGCTGGAGGATGTGCCTTCAGTAGGCTTTGAAACTGAGGGCACTAATTGCCACAGTGTCCTCATCTGCACAGTGGAGACAAGATATGTGCTCCCCACATGTCTAAGATTGTGAGGCCGATGTGGAACAGGGAGTGTCTGGTCTGAAAATCCTGCATCTACCCCAGAACTTAGCATCTAATAAAAGCTAAATAAATATTACCTTTAATATTATCCTGCTCTGAAAATGCATCATCCATATAGACCACATTTTTTTTTCCTGCTTTCAGGTAATTAGATCCAGTTTTTCTGTTTGGGAAATTTGCAAGGAAATTATTCTCCCCGGCTGAAATTGTGTGTAGTATTTTAGGCTACAGATCAGTTTCCCAGCTGCCATCCAATCTCCTGAAAAAGGGAGTTTATAGAAAGGCTATTTCAATATGAGGAGGGTAGCAACCAGGACCACTGTAGCAAAAAAGAAGTATCTTCATTTTTACAGAAACATAAATTCTGTTTATGAGAGAAAGGCTAGTGCAATGTCTTGTAAAATGCATAATATATTCAAGAAGACCTAAGGGTTTACTCTCCAATGGGATGGAAAAATGTGTGTGCCCCACTGTGAGCTAACAGTAAGGCTGTTTCATGTAAAAAGTTGGTAATTAGTCCCTGAGTGAATAAAGTAGAATAGATGATAAGAGATTGATACTTCATGAGCAACACCAAATGCTTTTTCCAGTCATCAGAAATTAAACCATGTGGGGCAGGAGGCCTACTGCTATTTGCAGTGTCTGGTCCTTAACTTCAGAATCTGCAATTTTGACATGCAGCGATTTGGGCCAAGCAGGCAGAAACCATGAGATGCAGGGTCTCTAAGCTTTTACAAAACTACTCAACACAGCCTTGCTAGACTCTCAGTCTACATAAATCATAATGGTTTATCTCTCCCCTGAAATCAGGTGGAGTGCTGAGCCAGATGGGTATCAAAACATTGCCCTCTCTCTTTTACATCGTGACTTTTGTTGCTGAGAAATCCAGCACCATTCAGTAATCTCTCCAGATTTTCTGCATTTGTTCACTGACCCATTTGAGGCTTTCTGGGGCTGTGGGGAAGTTCTCTAGGTTGCTCATGGCTTCCAAATACTTCAACCTCTCTTATGGGGTTACATTAGGAATGAGGATGGGAGGGAATGAGGAATGATGCGAGACTGCAGGGAGCAAGGAGAGAGACACAGAGAGAGCAGAAAATCTTATTTTCTTGGAATCCCTCTTGCAGTCAAGAAGTTAGAGGGAAGACTGAGAGGACTGGGCTGGAATCCCTGTTGGGAAGGGCAGGTGAGGAGAAGGAAGAGCAAGCAGGGGGATCCCCAAAAGAGTTCCTGAAAGCTGAACTAGAAGGGGATCCATACAGACAGAGCAGGCAAAGCAAGCATGGCCCGGAGAGTGGTCTAGTAGATAGAGCACTGGCCTGGGAGTCAGAAGGATCTAGGTTCTAATCCCGGCTCTGGCACTGGTCTGCTCTGTGACCTTGGGCAAGACCCCTCACTTCTCTTTGCCTCAGCTACCTCATCTGTAAAACAGGGATTAAGACCATGAGGCCCATGTGGGATAGGGACTGTGTCCAACATGATTAGCTTGTACCTCCCCCAGTGCTTAGGACAGTGCTTGACAAATACTAAGTGCTTAACAAACACCAACATTATTATTATTATTATTATTATTATTAGTGAAGCAGAGTGATCCACAACAGAGCAGACTGGGGTCTCGGAAGCACTATTTTGGAGGGCCTGAGGAAGGCAAGTTGGCTGCACAGGCTGTCCATCCCGCTGAGGGATGAGGATGGCCCAATGTCCAGAACCTCAGTGGTTCTGCTCTAGAAGCTAGACCACAAACTCCTCTCAGGTCAGGGTGTTCTCTCACTCAATCAGAGAGACTATGAGACCCTAATCAATCAATCAGTCCATCAGTGGTATTTATAGAGCACTTACTTTGTGCCGAGCACTGTACTAAGTGCATACTGCTGGCTTAGCAGTGCCAGGGTGGCCAGAGCCATTGAAGCAGATGTGGACCAGAGGGAAGGACAGGACCGGTCCCCTGAAGGATCACCTTTGCCACCGGGGGAAAGTCAGGACACAGAGGTCAAAGGTAAGGCCCGGGCACCCACTTGGCCTGGGACAGTTGTGTTGGGGGGGACAAGTTCAATGAGAGCATCCTAAGGACACTCTCGTTAGGAGACCCCATGTCCTAGAACCACTGGGCCCCAATGAAGAGGCCTGGATGGAGTGTGATGGCCTGCTTGGCCCACACTGCACCTGTAGAAAAGAGCCTAACCTTGCTACATCCAGAGATCCCAAAGGCTCCCAGACTCTTTTTGCACCATTAAGAGCTGTCTCACTCTCCCAAGTGCTTAGTACAGTGCTCTGCACAAAGTAAGTGCTCAATAAATATGATTGAATCAATCACTGCTGTCTCCTCCCTGCTGGGTCCTGACTGAAAACTCCTGAGTCACTAGGCCACTTAGTTCTGAGTAGCCAACCACCATTCCCCTCCACTTCCAAATCACCACCACTCAGGGAAATAGCTTCATCTACTACTGTCCTTGTTACTGTATCAAGCTCATTAAAATGGACCTCTGTACCTCAGAAAATGAGGTCAGGGATCCCTGTGGGTCACCAGCCTATCAACGCCTTCCAGAACCAGCTGCTCATATTGCTGGAGACTGAGTGACCAGTAACTTGGACAAGAAAAGTAACTGTGATAAGTAATGTGAAAGCACTTTGGAAAATGAAAGTACTACCCAAATTCAAAGCATTACTATTACATAATTTAACACATACAGTTTAATTTTTACATTGGCCTGAGCAGAGTAATGATTCCTCTTATATTAAACATAGCAACAGGCTCTCCTGGACATTAAATGTGATACACCTTCATTGACATGCATCATGACACCGACATGTATAGAGATACCTGCTCCACACATACAGAGGTATGCACTTAAATCAATCAATCAATCAATCAATTATATTTATTGAGCACTTACTGTGTGGAGAGCACTGAACTAAATGGTTGGGAGAATACACTGTAATAGACTTGGCAGAAATGTTGGCTGCCCACATTGAGCTTACAGTCTAGAGGGGGAGACAGACATTAATATAAATAAATTAATAATAATGTTGGTATTTGTTAAGCACTTACTATGTGCAGAGCACTGTTCTAAGCGCTGGGGTAGGCACAGGGGAATCAGGTTGTCCCACTCGGGGCTCACAGTCTTAATCCCCATTTTACAGATAACTGAGGCACAGAGAAGTTAAGTGACTTGCCCACAGTCACACAGCTGACAAGTGGCAGAGCCGGGATTCGAACCCATGACCTCTGACTCCAAAGCCCGTGCTCTTTCCACTTAGCCACGCTGCTTCTCCTACAAGTGTTGTAGGGCTGAGGGAAGAGTGAATAAAGGGTGCAAATGGAAGTGCTAGGACAATGCAAAAGGGAGTGGGAGAAGAGGAAATGAGGGCTTAGTCAGGGAAGGCCTCTTGGAGGCCTTCCTTAAGACTTTGAAAGGGGAGAACGTGATCGTCTGTTGAATATGAAGAGAGAAGGCATTCCATCCAGAAACAGGACATGGTCAAGTAGACGGCAGTAAGAGATATGAAATCAAGTTTTCAACGAGCTGGTTGGCATTAGAGGAGTGAAATATGTGGGCTAAGTTGTAATAGGAAAGCAGCAACGTAAGATAGTTAGGGGAAACATGATTGAACGCTTTAAAGCCGATGACAATGAGTTTCTGTTTGATGCAGAAGCGATTGGGCAACCACTAAAGATTTTGGTGGAGCGGGGAAACATGGACTGAATGTTTTTGTAGAAAAATGACCCAGGAAGCAGAATGAAGTATGGACTTTTTGTAGAAAAATGACCCAGGAAGCAGAATGAAGTATGGACTGAAGTAGGGAGAGACAAGAGGCAGGTAGGTCAGCAAGGAGGCTGATACAGTAATCAAGGCAGGATAGAATAATAATAATAAATAATAATAATGTTAGTATTTGTTAAGAGCTTACTATGTGCAGAGCACTGTTCTAAGTGCTGGGGGAGATACAGGGTAATCAGATTGTCCCACGTGAGACTCACAGTCTTCATCCCCGTTTTACAGATGCGGTCAATGAGGCCCAGAGAAGTGAAGTGACTTGCCCACAGTCACACAGCTGACAAGTGGTGGAGCCAGGATTCGAACCCATGACCTCTGACTCCCAAGCCCAGGCTCTTTCCACTGAGCCACGCTGCTTCTCCTGTCCAAACCCTGTTCTCCCCGTGACTTTCCCATCACACTTGATAGCACCACCATCCTTCCTATCTCACAGGCCCATAACCTTGGCATCCTTGACTCATTCCTCTCATTCAACCCACATATTCAATCTGTCATTAAATCCCATCAGTTCAACCTTCAGAATGTCGCTAAAAGTTGCCCTTTCCTCTCCATTGAAACTTCTACCACTTATTCTGCTTATTGGGAAGCAGCGTGGCTCAGTGGAAAGAGCCCGGGCACGGGAGTCAGAGGTCATGGGTTCGAATCTCAGCTCCACTACTTGTCAGCTGTGTGACTGTGGGCAAGTCACTTAACTTCTCTGGGCCTCAGTTACCTCATCTGTAAAACGGGAATGAAGACAGTGAGTCTCACGTGGGACAACCTGATTACCCTGTAAATCTAACCCAGCACTTAGAACAATGCTCTGCACATAGTAAGCGCTTAACAAATACCAACATTATAATTATTATGAAAAGATAAAGAGTTCTGTTTCAGACATGTTAAGTTTGCAGTGTCAGTGGGACATCCAAGGAGAGATGCTGTGAAGGCAGAGGGAAATGTGAGACTGCAGAGAAGGAAAGATATCAGGCCCAGAGATGTAGATTTGGGGATCATCTGCATAGCGATGCTAGTTGAAGCCATGGGAGTGACCTTCCAGACTTCAGAAATTGGTGAATGCTACAATTCCATCCCCGGTTTTGACGGACCTCTGCCAAATGACAGACTGAGAAAAGTGATGGTGAAACTCCCTGTGTGAACAACTCCAGTCAAAAAGCCCTTCCTCATCCTTGGTGAACTGAAAGATCTGAGAAGCAGCCTAGCCTAGCGGAAAGGGCAGGGGCCTAGGAGTCAGAGGACTTGGGTTCTAATCCCAAATCCACCACTTGTGTGCTGTGTGACCTTGGGCAAGTCATGACTTCTCAGTACCTCAGTTACCTCATCTTTAAAATGGGAATTACGATTGTGATCTCCATGTGGAACTGTGTGTAACCTAATTATCTTCTATCTACTTCAGTGCTTAGTACAGTGCTTGGCACACAGTAAGTGCTTAACAAATGCCACTTTAAAAAATCTAAATAACTCCCCCTAACTCTCCAGTTCTCTTTATCTTGTTTATCTAAGAGCCCTGGGTTCCCAGTGGTCATGGCTGTGTAGGCCATTTACCCATGCAACAATCATCACTGGCAATGGGCCAACCACAGCTGCAACCTAAGCACTAAATCGAGTTGAAAAATGCATTAGGCAAACATCATTGGCAGACTGTGAGAATTCAGCTCCTGACGACTGTGGTGGAAATTGCCAGATATCTTAGGCTCTACGGAATCTGTGTTTTTAAATAAAAACCAAAAATGAGATCAGGTGTGTGTAATCAAATGCCAGAAAGTACATTCGCTGGCATTTTGAAGGGAGTGTTCATGCAGAGAACCCCAGTCTGAGGTGAAAAGTAAACATTTGCCTAATGGCATTAGGAAAATCGAAAGCCGGATTTAAGATGTGTGTGTTTTTTGGTTCAAGATTAGCATAATTAAGTCCCAAATGCAAAGCAGGTTCTTTCGAGTATGTTTATCAGACAGAGCCTGTTTCAAATGCTACGTCAAAAAAAGCGACTGATCATTCACCCTGTGTTTTCTCCTGGGGAAATCTCATCATCCTTCCTTAGAATCGCCTCAGCCGCCATTAGTTTTTGTCTTTCTTGTGGGAACGTCTTTCATTGGAACAGAAACACAGGGTAACATTTTCCTATTTTAAAGTACCTTTTATTGGACTGTAGGGCTACCTGACACAGACTGTGTCATCTGACAAATTCCCACAGACATTCCAAGGCAGCTGCCCATTCCTGAGGTTAGGAAGACAGGTGAGAGAGTGAAGGGGAGGGGCCAGAGAAAGAAGGGCAAGGGCCAGAGGATGGTTGCAGAAACTATGCCAGATTTTTAAAACCTCTTTTCTGCACTCAGCAACCTGCCCTCGAAATACCCCCTGTCTGGGCAGGAACAGGAGAGCAGGAGAGCTAAACATAAGAGAACTTGGCTTTGGCATCCTCTGGTAGACAAACCCTGGAAAAAGTGCACTCACAATCCCTTTCTTACCCAGAAAAACTAAATGCAGTGTGATTCATTCTCAAATACAAAGGCTTTCATCAGCCCCAAACAACAAAATCTGTCCTGGAAAAATGCACTATTGGATAATGACAGGATGAAAATGTATTTGATGCTTTGCCATAAAATAAGTTAAAAGAATTTTCACTATCAAGAAAGGAACATTTACTTGGAACAAAAGCCGATTATACTGCATGGTAATGAGGCTAATTGAGGAGTAATGTTTAACGCCTGTTGCAACATTTTGATTTTACGTTTTCATTAGCAACTCCCACCTTTCTCAAGGTGCATTTTGGACTGAAAGTAAGTCCCTACAAATTCACCCTGTATGTCTGGTCATAAGAATGGTAAAGGATTGGCATGTGTTTGGAAAAAGTGAGAAGGTGTGCAGTCTTCAGACTGGCATATGATTGCGACTTCAGGGTCTAAGAGAATCCAACAATCAGTAGCATTTATTGACGCTTACTATGTGCAGAGCACTGTACCAAGGAGTTGGGAGAGTACAATGTAACAGATTTGGTAGATACGTTCCCTGCCCACAAGAAGCTTACAATGTCTAGAGGGAGAGACAGACGTTGATATAAATAAATTACTGTGATGTACATATGTGTCATTTGGCTGAGGAATGGATGAATGTAAGGTGCAAATCCAAGTACAAGGGGGATGCAGAAGGGAGTGGGAGAAGTGGAAATGAGGGCTTAGTTGGAGAAGCCTTCTTGGGAGAAATGTGCCTTCAATAAGGCTTTGAATATGGACAGAGTGATAGTCTATGGGTGAGAGGTTGGAAGCATAATAGATGATATCGAGGTGTAATAGGTTGGCATTAAAGGATTGAAGTGTGCAGGTTGGGTTGTAGAAGGAAAGCATTGAGGTTAGGCAGGGAAGGGCAAGGGGATGGAGTGCTTCAAAGCCAATGATAACGAGTTTCAGTTTGATGTGGTGGTGGATGGGCAACCACCACAAGTTCTTGAGGAGTGGGGAAACATGGACTGAATGTTTTTGTAGAAACATAAGCCTAGCAGCGGAGTGAAGCATGGACTGTAATGGGGAAAGACATGAGGCAGGGAGGTCAGCAAGGAGGCTGATGTAGTAATAATAATAATAATGTTGGTATTTGTTAAGCACTTATTATGTGCAGAGCACTGTTCTAAGTGCTGGGGTAGATACAGGGTAATCAGGTTGTCCCACGTGAGGCTCACAGTTAATCCCCATTTTACAGATGAGGTAACTGAGGCACGGAGAAGTTAAGAGACTTGCACAAGGTCACACAGCTGACAAGTGCATAAGCCTAGCAGCGGAGTGAAGCATGGACTGTAATGGGGAAAGACATGAGGCAGGGAGGTCAGCAAGGAGGCTGATGTAGTAATAATAATAATAATGTTGGTATTTGTTAAGCACTTATTATGTGCAGAGCACTGTTCTAAGTGCTGGGGTAGATACAGGGTAATCAGGTTGTCCCACGTGAGGCTCACAGTTAATCCCCATTTTACAGATGAGGTAACTGAGGCACGGAGAAGTTAAGAGACTTGCACAAGGTCACACAGCTGACAAGTGGCAGAGCCGGGATTCAAACCCATGACCTCTGACTCCTAAGCCCAGGCTCTTTCCACTGAGCCACGCTGCATCTAGTAATAAAGGCAGGATAGGAAAAGTGCTTGTATTAATGTGGTAGCAGTTAAGATGGAGAGAAAAAGGTGGAATTTAGCAATGTTGTGAAGGTTGAATCAACAAGATCTGGGTTGAATAATGGGTTGAAAGAGAGAGATGAATTGAGGATAACACCAAGATTATGGATGTGTAAGACAGGGAGGGTGGTGGTGCTGTCTATGGTGACAGGAAAGTCATGGGGAGGGCAAGATTTGGGTTGGTGATGAGGAGTTCTGTTTTGGACATGTTACGTTTGAGGTGTCGGCGGGATGTCCAAGTAGAGATGTCTTGAAAGCAGGAGGAAAAACGAGAGACAGCAGAATAAGAGAGATATCAGGATTGGAGATATAGATACATTCATTCACTCAGCCATATTTATTGAGCGCTTACTGTGAGTAGAGCACTGTACTAAGTGCTTGGAAAGTGCAATTCAGCAATACAGAGAGACAATCCCTGCCCATAACAAGCTAACAATCTAGAAGAGGGTAGGCAGACATCAAAACAGCTAAACAGGCATCAGTAGCATCAATATAAATAAATAGAATTATAGACATATACACATCAAAACAAGTAAACTGGTATTAATGTAAATAAATAGAATTATAGATATGTACATATATAGATATGTACAAGTGCTGTGGGGCAGGGACGGGGGATAGAGCAAAGGAAGTGAGTCGGGACGATAGGAATTTGGGAAGCATCCACATAGAGATGGTAATTGAAAGCCATGAGAGTGAATGAGTTTTCCAAAGGAGTGGGTGTAGATGAAGAAGAGAAGGGGGCCAAGAAGCAAACCTTGAGGGGGTAGGAGGTAGAAGAGGAGCCCTCAAAAGAGGCTGTGAATGAGCAGCCAGAGAGATAGGAGGAGAACCAGGAAAGGACAGTGTCAGTGAAGCCAAGGTTGGATAATGTTTCCAGGAGAGGGGCTGGTTCATGATGTGGAAAGCAGCTGAGAAGTCTAGAAGGATTAGAATGGAGCAGAGAATGTTGTTTTGGCAAGAGGAGATCATTGGTGACCTTTAGGGGCTCATCTAGGGTATGAACCCAGGACCTCTAGTAGAGAAAGGAAATGCTCTTCACCCACTTGCCAAGAAATAATCCAAGGTCTAGGCCTTTTCATGAAATGAAGGACTTGACCACATATTTTTAAGATCTCCAGATGAGGAGTCCAGTACTGAATGGGGCGCATAATGTGGTTGCTGGAATGCCATTAATGCACTTGGGAAAACATATTTGATTTTCTTACACCCTTCTAAATAAATGTGGAATCTGAGTCTCACATTTATTGCCATTGTTCTCGTCTGTCCGTCTCCCCTGATTAGACTGTAAGCCCGTCAAACGGCAGGGACTGTCTATCTGTTGCCGACTTGTTCATTCCAAGCGCTTAGTACAGTGCTGTGCACATAGTAAGCGCTCAGTAAATACTATTGAACATTTCACGTGTTTGTTTCTTTCGATACTCAGTTCCTCACCATTTTTTAATTTGGTGTTGAGGGAAGTGGGAGGGGAGGGAGGAAGAGGACTTGTTAATATAAGGTTATGAACCAAAATGTAAACACGCCAATCATTCAGGACTGACTACCGCAACTGTTTTTCAACCACGTAATGGATGCTATGGATGAACAAACTTAAAAATATAAAGGCATATAGTTAATGATGCCCTCTAGATTGTGAGCTCGTTGTGGGCAGGGAATGTGCCTGATGTTATATTTTACTCTCCCAAGTGCTTAGTACGGTGCTTTGCTTGCAGAAAGCACTCAATAAATATGATTATTAATAATAATAATAATAATTCCAAAAACTGTATGAGGTCAATTCTTCAGGGTCCATTAACTGAGTTTCTAGACTTTAGTTAGACTTTCAACTACAACATCACATTAGTGGCTTTCCTCAGGTCACCTATAGCCTTTCTCTTTCACATTTGTTTTGTGCGGTTGAAACAAAAGAAAACCTGCATTTCTTTTTCTAATACAAATGACTGTGCTGCTCAGGCTTAGCCTCCAATGAACTATACTCATACAAAAGCAAGTATTGCAATTTTTATGAACCACAGAAGCAACTTTTCATGGGAGAGATGGGTTGTGTTCTTATCCCTTTTATTTTGATGCTAAAGAAATCGCAGAAATATCGACTGTCACCAGTTGTAGCCTAGTGAACCACCCAGAACCACCATTCAAATATGACAGAGTTGAACCCAAGGAACAAGAAATCAAAGTGTCAGAATTCAGATCTACAGTCAGGTTAAAGGGCAGTACGCTGTCTTGTATTTTTGCCTAACGGACAAGGCTTTCATTTTCTAAAGATCATTAGTCACTGAGATATATATTTTAGAGAGTTGCTAGTAGCAAAGATTATTTTGGCAGCCACTGGAGTGTACCAGATGGTTCATTAGCATAGGCCAGACAAGTCAAAGGCTTTCAGAATCATTTAGAAAATGTCAAACAGAAACAAGAACCCTGTCACTTTTTATTAGAATTAACTACATCATACCCTGGACACAGATTTCACCTTGGGTCAGAAAAATTAATACAGAATTATATGAATTGTGTAATATACTGGGTTAAGATATGTCTTTCTCTGGGGACTCATTTGCTGGCAATATATTATGGTCTTCTACTTTCAGAATCCTCAACCTTTCCTTCGGTACGATACAAAAAGAGTTGACCTTGGTCAAAATCCATCGGCGTCTAATTGATTTGAAGTGTATGCAAAATTTCAACCAGACGCTCAGCTAAGAGCTCTTTTGTGATCATTTTCCCAGGAAACTTGATGAGGGGGGTTCCTGAATGTTCAGCAACCTGCCAAGGGTGCTTCCGGTGGGAGGGAAAACTCAGCCATTAAGCGAGCATGCCGTGGTTGTAAACAGGATTTAAAATGCCACTGAAATGTTGGGTTTTTTTCATTCTCTTTGTTGTTGTTTTTGTTGTTTTACATCCAGATGTCAAAAACCTTGAGAACTTCCAGCTGGTGGAAGGGGTGCAGGAGCAAGTGAATGCTGCTTTGCTGGATTACATAATGTGCAACTACCCCCAGCAGACAGACAAGTTTGGGCAGTTGCTCCTTCGGCTCCCAGAGATCCGGGCCATCAGCATGCAGGCCGAAGAATACCTCTACTACAAACACCTGAACGGGGATGTGCCCTGTAATAATCTGCTCATCGAAATGCTGCACGCCAAGAGGGCATAAAATCCTGCGTCCTCTCAGCGCTTCTGCTTTCAAAAGAGAAAGAAAGACGGGGAGAGAGGAAGGGAGGGAGGAAGAAGGAAAGTCATACTCTGATTGCTCCAAGCAACGCGGATGAAAAACTTGGTTTTAAGACATTGAAAAGTGGTAGAATAATCCAATACTTAATAGTCAGTAAGTGATGTATCAGGGTATTTGTATTGCAAACTGTGAATCAATCCCCAATGAATCCACATGGGACCTTGCGATGGGATGGAATGTGCTCGTTGCGGGGGGGGAGGGGGGAGGGGCATACCATCGCTGGGGCAGCAAGGAAGGACCGAACAATTCTTGTATATTTAAACTGATCTCCACGATGAAGAAACTTAGGAACAAACTGGTCTGTGATATTAAGCTGGCAGAGAAGGAAATCTGCACGCGCTAGATTCCTTCATTGCTAGAGGGAGTGAAGACAAATTGCAAGGATGCAAGCCACTCCTACGATAGAGTCGGAACTCTCCTTCCAAGAAGCCAACACCTACTCTCCTATGATCACGGCTGGGGTCTCTATGCAGGAATCGGAAAGGAAGACCCAGGTTGGGCCACCTTCTCGAGGTCTGGGTCCGAAGCCTGCCAATTGGTGAAAAGAACAGTCCGTCCTTAAGTTAGTTCGCCATTCTTAATGTGGTCTAGAGTTTGCTTTGTCACATGTTCACATTGTTGAAACCGGGCAGTATCCCCCTTCTGGTCTCCGGGAGCATCATTAAGGGGTGAGGCCTCAAACATCTGGGGCAGCTGCTCCAACGCTTCACCCCAATTTGATCTGATTTCTTGTCCGATGTCTTAGGTACAGCCGTAAGCTGCCATTATTTCGATCGTTCTCTTATTCTTGCTGAAAGGCCTGTGAGGGCAGCAGAAAATTGGTCGTCTAACATCGTGTCTGTGGTACAGTTGAAAATAAAGTTTTTCTGTAAATTCAGATCATCTCATTTCTAAATCCTTCCAGTCAACATTACAGCATGTGAAAGCAGGCAAAGCTGACTGATATCAAAGAGCTTTGTGGCTTCAGTCATCACACATGGTAAAAACCCATGGCAAAGAAGGGGCACTTACCATTTGTCCAGGAAAAGAAAAATAAAGTTCAGTAACTAAAGTCTTTGCAAAGGAAAAAGAAGAGGGATACTGCCACTTCTAAGTAGACCAAAGTCTGCTGCAGAACAAATACTGGAGAACAAACAATTCCAAAAATCCCTTTCCAAACGAAGATATCAGTATTATTATTAACATTATAATGCACAGTTATGAAAGTCTTGCCTTATTTCACTTTCCTAAAAGGTAACTGTGCAGGTGTGGAACAACATCCATTTAGAATAAAGTATTGATGCTTTAAATTCAATTAAAACCTAGTGTTTACATTCTTTAGGTCCTGTGGGGAAAGACTGTGATACGACAAATTGCAAAGCAGTGATTTCCTTAATGTTGCTTTCTGATTGGTAATTATTTTACCAGTACTTAATTACTGTATGTCGTGAGACACTAAAATCAAAAAGGGAATCTCATTTAGACTTTAATTTTTTTTGAGATTATTGGCTGCACAATCACTTGTAGAAACTGTAAAAACTCCTAGTCCCTTAATTTTTTTTTCATAAAGAATGCTGGCTTTTGAATAGTTTATTTATATTGTATATCATAGTTTCAACTGTAGACAATTATGATGCTAATTTATTGTTCCTTGGTTTCACCTTTGTATAAGATATAGCCAGAATGAAGAAGCCAAATATATGTGTTTACTGTAGCATGTTTTCAAGTTAGTGGAACATAGTTCAGGGACATACAAGGGTCTTTATGAATTCAAATCATTCACTTGATTAAATGTCTGTAAATCCTTGATCCTTAATGTAGTTTATTTAAAATCTATTGTAAATGATGTGACTTGTAGCTTCCTCTGTTTCAAGTGAACTTAACAAGGGGCACTCATATCTTAAATTCTTTTCCAAGCATTGTACATTGTATACCAAAGACATCAATTAGTACTTCTGTAGTAGTACAAAAGAGATTATTTTATCGCCTGTATTAACCAGCTCTAATACGCTGTCCGAGTGTAGGGTACAAACCTAGCTAAGCTTAGCTCCTGCCGCTCTTTGTCGTGTGTCCCCAGTGTCACACCAAGCCGCTAGCATTTTCCTGTTCAAAAGAAAGAAAGAAAAAAAAAAGGATTCCATCAGATTGTCCAAACTAGTAGATCAGTAATGGGTGAATATGTCACCTGCTTTGCAGCCCAGCTCCGTGTCTTCTGGGTGGCCCAGGGGAGCAGAGGTGTTACCAAAAGGCAGGAAAGTGGTCAGAAGATGACTGCACGATATGGGTAGAGAAGTCTTTTCTTTTTTGACATTTCAAGCAAACACATTACATTCTGTAAGTTCTGAATATTTTTTAATGGAAAAAAAAATCCAGTGAGCCTCACTGAATATCACAGCTTAAAAAAAAAAATCAAATAGTCATGTCTTGTTAACTCTACATGGAGAGCCATGATCTCAGTAAAGAGGAAATGAGGAAAGAGGGTCTGAAAGACAAACCCTAGTGAACATCTGCATCCACAACGATGTTCTTGCAGGTTCAGAACCAGGATGGAAATTATCTAGTATCTGCGGTTCCAAGAACCCCTCTGGCTTGCCCCAGGTTTGCAAACTCAATTTCTCTAATGTTAATTGTTAACCACTTTGTAACTGGACATTTACTTATTATTGCCTTATCGATTACAGGATGTGTTAGTAAAAGAGTAAAATACAAAGGTTTTGGCTTTGGCTGGTTTATTATAGTTGTTCCATGTTTGTAAACAGACAATCTGTAATGTCTGAATATTTGTATTACAGATGTTCTGCAGCTGCCTTGGATTTGAATCCATGCAACGTTAGAGTGTGCAGTTAGTTACTTGTTGAAGTTCTCTTACTGTATCAGTGAAATACATATTGTCATGTCACTTCTTGCCAGGAGTTTCTCAACACCGATGGATTTTTTTTTCAGTATTTCAATAAATATTGATATCCCCAGTCTGGTTATTTTATGCCGTCCTCATTGTATTGGATTCCACAAGCAAATCGTCAAGTTCCCCAAGCAAAATCAGGGGTGAGGACCTCCCACCCAAGAAGAGACATTTCACCTTCCCCAACATGGTCTTTTGGTTCGGATACCTGGGGATCAACTTGGTTGTCAGAACCGTATCGGGACACCGTATTCACTTATGACTAACCCGGGGTCTGTAGGGTCCTGCTGAAACCCAGGATTGGAATGATGTCAAAGGGTGGGAGTAAATGGGGTTTGAGAAAGCAGTCCGAAGGGAACTTCTCACAGAACCTCACCTTTGGTCCAAAGGATGGAAAGCCCTCCCTCCAAGAATGTGCTCCTTTAGACCACAAAGCAACACAGGGAGATAATAACTCCATATTTTTTAATCAGTGAAAATGAATTTTCATCATTTTCATCATGATTATACTTAATAATACTAGTAATCATATAATAATTAGTATTATTACAGTACTTGTTAAGCACTTACTAAGAGCCAAACACTGTTCTAAGTACTGGAGTAGAAACAAATTGATCAGTTTTTGACACAGTTCTTGTCCCACATAGGGCCCACACTCTTAATCCCATTTACAGATGAGGTAACTGAGGCACAAAGAAGTTAAGTGACTCATTTAAGGTCACCCAACAGAAATGTGGCGGAGCTGGGATTAGAATCCAGGTCCTTCTGACTTCCAGGCCCGTGCTCTATCCACTAAACCACAATACCTGGGTAGTGATCTTCAAAGAAGAGCCATAGAGAGCTTTAATACAATAGAACAGCATATCAACTTTTGTCCCTCCCTCAAGAAGTTGTGCCCTTTGGAGATAGTACAGTGAGGCCCAGAGCAGTGACTTGACCAAGAGCCTTGGAAAAGGCAATAGTAGCATAGGAACTAAAGTATAAACCCAGCTCTGCTGAATTGCTCCACTCCCAAATCTCAGTGGTTAATAGCACAACTTGACTGCATTTACCCACCTTTGTTCTTTTTCTCCCTTACAAAATCAAACACTATTCTTGGTAATGAGAATAAAACTATTTTGAAACAATATGAGAAAATGAATGGTACTACTTCTGTCCAGGCCATCTGAAACAGACAAATGGAAGATGTTGCCTACCTTCATGACATCACTAAAATCTGCCCTTTCCTCTCCATCCAAACTATTTTGTTGATCCAACCACTTATGTCCCACCCTGACTACTGCATCAAGATTCCTTTGTTGACTTCCCGGCTACCTATCTCTGTCCCCGCCAGTCCATACTTCACTCTGCTGCATTCTACAAAAATGCACAGTCCAGTCTCCCTACTACTCATGAACCTCCAGTGGTTGCCTAGCCACCTCTGCATTGAACAGAAAGTTCTTACCATTAACTTTAAAGTAGTCAATCACCTTGCCCCCTCCTATCTTACCTTGATAATTTCCTACTACGATGCAGGCAGCTCACTTCACTCCTCTAACACCAACCTACTCACCATACTTTGATCTTGCCTATCTTGCCGTCCTTACCCACATCCTACCTCTGGCCCGGAAAACTCCCTCCTCCATCTCCCAAAGGCCAGTTTCCCCACCTTCAAAGTCTTATTAAAATCACATCTCCTCCAAGAGGCCTTCCCTGACTAAGCCTTCATTTCCCCTACTCTCTCTCCCTTCTGTGTCACACTCCATTTGGATTTGTACCTTTCAAGCATATACTATTCACTGCACCCTCAGCCCCACAGCATTTATGAATATATCTGTAATTTATTTTAATGTCTCTCTCTCTCCCTCCAGACTGTAAACCCCTGGTGGGTAGGAAACATGTCTACCTACTCTGTTGCATTATAGTCTCCCAAGCACTCAGTACAGTGCTCTGCAAACACCAAGTACTGAGTAAATACCATTGATTAATCAATTGCTTGCCAGAGGCCAGGAGAAGGGAAGAAAAAGCACATATTACATCACTTTAAATAACCCCCCTAGAGATATTAAGTCCAGAGGCAAAATGGCCCAAGATAAACTCCCACACTGACATATATTTTATTGTTCCATTTAGCATCCACAGGATCTCTGAAAAGGTCTGTGTCCTTAACTATGTTTGACAATGGGTTTGAAGCAACCTGTGATGTATATTTTTATTAGAAACATACAGTGAGCTCGTTCAAAGTAACACAGGTTCACATGCTGTAATTCCGAGTGTTTCTGACATTTTCCTGGCAGACTGGAGTCCAATTTTCTTTAACTCTAAACAGGAAACATGTAGTTCTGTCACTCAGTGTAAATGTTCCAGCCAATATTTTACACCCACTCCTTTGGAGAACTCACTCTCTCCCATGGTTTTAACTGCCATCTTCACACAGATGAAGTCTTTCATTTCCTCCTGCCTTCAGGATTTCTCTACCCACTGACAACTCAAAGTCAACATGTCTAAAACAGAGCTCTTCATCAATCTATCAATAAATGGTATTTATTCATGCATTCATTCATTTAATAGTACTTATTGAGCACTTACTATGTGCAGAGCACTGTCCTAAGTGCTTGGAATGTACAAATCTGCAACAGATAGACACAGTCCCTGCCCATTGATGGGCTTACAGTTTATTGAGCACTTACTGTGGCAGAGCACTCTACCAAGAACTTGGGAGAATATAATATAAAAAAGTTGGTTAGACACGTTCCCAGCCCTCAACAAGCTTGTGCAAACCCTGTACTCCCCATGTCTTTCCCATCACTGTAGACAATACCACTATCCTCCCTGTCTCACTGTAACCTTGGCATTAGCCTTGACTCATCTCGCTAATTCTTTTTATTTATAATAATGCTACTGATGCCTGCTTACTTGTTTTGATGTCTGCCTCCTCCCTCCTAAACTGTGAGACCGTTGTGGGTAGGGATTGTCTGTGTTGCTGAATTATACTTCCCAAGAGCTTAGTACAGTGCTCTGCACATGGTAAGCACTCAACAAATACAATTCAATGAATGAATGAACTCACATATTCAATCTGTCACCAAATCCTGTCAGTTCTATCTTCAAAATGTTCTAAATAATTGTGGTTAATAACAATTGTGGTTTTTGTTAAGCACTTACTATCTGTCAAACATTGTACTAAGCACTGGGGTACATACAGGATCATCAGGTCCCATATGGGGCTCACAGTCTAAGTAGGAGGGATCACAGGTATTGAATCCCCATTTTGCAGATGAGGGAGCTGAGGCACAGAAAGGTTAAGCGGCTTGCCCAAGGTCGCTCACCAGGTAAATGGCAAAGCCGGTAACAGAACTCTGGTCCTCTGATTCCCAGACCCATGCTCTTTCCTCTAGGCCATGCTGCTTCTCTAAAATCCACCCTTTCCTCTCCATCCAAACTGCTCCTGCCCTGATCCAAGTACTTATCCTACCCCTTCTCGATTACTGCATCAGACTCCTCGCTGACCTCCCTGCTTCCGACCTCTGTCCACTCCAGTCCATAATTCACTCTGCTGCTCAGACCATTTTTCTAAAATAATGTTCAGTCCGCATTTCCACACCCTTCAAGAACTCAAGAACCTCCAGTGGTTGCCCCTCCACCTCGGTGTCAAAAAAGAACTCCTTATCATTGCTTTTAAACCACTCAATCAGCTCACCCCATCTTACTTCAGTGATTTCTTTCTACAACCCAGCCCACATATCTCACTCCTCTAATGTTAGCTTGCTCACCGTATTTTGATATCTATCTTGTCACCAACTCCTTCCCCACATCCTCTCTCTGGCCTAAAACTCCCCTCCCTACCTATATACACCAGACTTCCACTCTCCCCACCTTCAAAGCAATATTAAAATCACACCTCCTCCAAAGAGGCCTTCTCCTATTTATCCCTCGTTTCCCCAACTCCCTCTCCATTCTGTTTCACCTACACACTTAGATCTGAACCTTTTACACACTTGATATTCACCCCACCCTCAGCCTCATAGAACATATGTACATATCCATAATACATTTGTTTATATTAGTGTCTGTCTTCACCTCTAGACTGTAAGCTCCCTGTGGGCATGGAACGTGTCTGCTGGCTCTGTTGTATAGTACTCTCCTAATCACTAAGTACAGTGCTCTACTCAAAGAAGCCATTTTCTGAGCTGTAGAATTCATCAAGAGAAACTGAGGCAGAGAAAGTCTAGGCAATTAAAATGAAAATACCAGGCAAAGAAGCAACAGGTGTTACTTTTTATACCCAAGGGAAGGACCAGATGAAAACCAGATTCTCCAGTATAAAACAAGACAAATGACAACCAGAGTCACATATGAGCACCCAGTGACAGCATGGCAACATCCATACACAATTCCCTGATCCAGTATCAGGGTGGGAGGTGGAAAGGTATCAGAGTCAAGGGTATTTATCCTTGTTCAAGCATGTGATCCAGGGAGTCGACAGCTTCTGGGGAGGAGATTTTAGAGTGTCGACTCTTTCTGGCAGCCTAGTGGCCTAGCGGAACTCCTTGAGAAGCAGTGTTGCCTAATGAAAAGAGCACAGGCATGAGAGTCAAGAGGCCCTGGATCCTGATCCTAGTGTACCACTTCTCTGCTGTGTGACCTTGGGCAAGTCTCTTAACTTTTCTGTATCTTAGTTCCCTTGCCTGCATAATGGGGATTCAATATCCCCTACTTAGACTGTGAGCCCCAGGTGGGACTTGATTACCTTGTATCCAGCACTTAGTATAGTGCTTGACAGATAGTAAGTGCTTAATGAATACAACAGTTATTATTATTGGCAAAGGAGAAGCGCTTAATAAATACCACTTATAATTAGCATAATGCTAGTGTAGTTACAGGAGCTCAATAAACATGATTATTCCAACGATTCTTAATCTTCACTCCTAAATCCTCTCTTCCATCTAACTTTCTCATCACAGCGGACACCACCGCCATCTTTCCCATCTCTGAAATCCACAGTCTCAGCACTTCCTTGGCTCTTCTCTCTTAGGGACCTGATATTCAGTTTGTAATCCAATTCTGTGGTATTTTTTTCCCCAAGATTTCCAGGATCCACACTTTCCTCTCCATCCAAACCACCACCACCACATTAATCCAGGCCCTTGTCCTATTCCTTCTTTAGCCTCCAGACTTTCCTCCATCTAGGCCATACTTCACTCTGCTGTCCAGATCAATCGTCATTCTGCATATGTCTTCCTGCTTCTCAAATACCACAGATAGTACGGCGTTCCTCTCCGCATCAAGCAGAGAATCCTGACCAGTGGCTGTAAGGCACTCAATCAGCTCTCTCTCCACAACTGCCCCTCAACTGCCACTTTGAATTCCTCTCAAAATAATCTACTCACTGTGTCTTATTTTCATCTCTCCTACTGCTAACCTCTTGCTCACTCTCTTCCCCTGCCTGGAACTTCTTCTTCTTCTTCATAACCTGCAGCTCTCTCCCATCTTCAAACCTATTTCTGAAATCATATGTCCTCCAGGCCTTTGCCAATTAATTGTTAATCATCCCAGTTTATATCTCTCCAAATGCCACTTCAACATTTTTGCATCTCCTAAGCACTGAAATACTCTAACCCTCCTTTCCCATGGCACTTGCAGATAGCACTTCGTGCCATGGGGAAACAGCATGACCTAGAGGAAAAAGCAAGGGTCTGGGACTCAGAGGGCCTGGGTTCTTATCTAGCTCCCCATTTTGCCTGTTGTGTAACCTTACGTAAGTCATTTCACTTTTCTGGGCCTCAGTTTCCTCATCTGCAGAATGGGGATTCAGTATCTGTTCACACCATTTGACTGGGAGCTCCAAATCGTACAGGGATTGTGTCCAGTCTGATTAACTTGTGTCTACACAAATGCTTAGAGCAGTATTTGACATATAATAAGCACTTAAAATATAATAAAAACAGTGCTTTTGTTAATGTTGGTATTTGTTAAGCGCTTACTATGTGCAGAGCACTGTTCTAAGCGCTGGGGTAAACACAGGGGAATCAGGTTGTCCCACGTGGGGCTCACAGTCTTAATCCCCATTTTACAGATGAGGGAACTGAGGCACAGAGAAGTTAAGTGACTTGCCCACAGTCACACAGCTGACAAGTGGCAGAGCTGGGATTCGAACTCATGAGCCCTGACTCCAAAGCCCGTGCTCTTTCCACTGCGCCACGCTGCTTTTGTACATATCTTACATACAACATTACTTAAGCACCAACTCATATACATTTTCCCCTTTTCTAACTTCTTCCTATAAATAGATTCTAGGGTTTCTCTCCCCAACTTAATTATAAACTCCTGGACAGTATCGATTGTGTTTACTAGTTTTATTGAGCTTTCCCACATGCTTAGAACAGTGCTCTGCATCAGTCATCATCATCAGTGGTATCTGTTGAGGGCATATTCTGTGCAGAACACTGTACTGAACCTGAAGAGAGTACAGTGTAACAGAGTTGGTATTGATTGATCGATACAACTATCTGACAGTGCTCTGCACATAGTAAATGCTTTATAAATACCTTTGATTGCTTGATTGGTTGACTGATGAGTGAGGCTTGCCTTGGGCCATACTTACTCAAGTCCAGTTGGCCCCAAGCCAATCCAGGCCAGGCTGAGCATCCTGCTCCTGCCACTGCCCAAGATAAAGACGCAATAAATGATGATGATAATGTCATTATTCCTTCAAGTATTTAGGGTGATTAATTCCCAACTTGGGCTTGTATCATTCACATCTTCTCTCCCACTCTTTTACCTAATGTATGACCATTTAGGTCCACTTGCCTCTTTCATTCAGTGGTATTTATTGAGTACCTACTGTGTGCAGAGCACTGTATTACATGTTTGGGAGAGCACAATAAACAGGCACAATACCAGCCCGCAACATCTGTGTGCCATCTCTATTGCCTAGATCCATTCTTTTCTTGGGTTTAAAATGAAACAAATAACTGGTGATCAGGCAACCCCCTTAAGTTCATATCTCTTTCTTTTGTATTTGTTAAGCACTTACTACACGTCAAATACCATTCTAAGTGCTGGGTAAGATACAAGTTTATCAGGTTGGACAAAGTCTCTGTCCCACATGAAGTTCACAGTCTAAGTACCAGTATTGAAGCCCCATTTTACAGTTGAGGAAACTGAGATAGCGAGAAGTGAAGGGACTTATCAAAGTCATCCAGAAAGCAATTGACAAAGCCAGCATTCTCAGGCTTGTGCTCTTTTCACAAGGCCACACTGCCTTTCATATCAGTCAGAGGTCTTCAAAGCAACGGGAAGTACTTAATTATGTATTACACATTGGGAAATGGTGGGCTTGGCCCATACCAAAACACTGAAAAGAATCTCCTCAGGCTAGAGGATTTTCCTTCTAGAACCAGAACACTGGCAAGAAGGGAGATCCACTAAGACCTAAGTCTGGTGATTTTCATAACTAACTCTGAATGGCACCAAATAATGATAAAAATAACAATTATAATAATATTAGTTGTGGCATTTCTTAATGCTTAGCGCCAAGGGCTGTATCAAGTCCTAGAAAAGATGCAATGTAGCAGATCGCACACTGTTTTTGTCCCACATGAAGCATACAGTCTAATGGGGGAGGGATTAAGAGATGTTTCATTCTCATTTTTAATGGTATTTCTTAAGTATTTACTCTGTGTCAAACACTGTGGTGGATTCAAGTTAAGTTGGACACAGTCCCTGTCCCACATGGGGCTCACAGTGTAAGTAAGAGGGGAATAGGAGAACTGAGCCACAGACAGGTTAAGTGACTTGCCCAAGATCATATAGCAGACAGGTGACAGATCTGGGGTTAGAACCCAGAGCCCCTGAATCTTTTCTGGTGACTTTTCCACTAGGCCATGCTGCTTCCCTTCCTGGCCCAGATATCTGTAAGTGGTTGAAAACAGAATCAGCAAGTTGGGACTTTAAAGCAAACACAGCAGTCTTGGTAGAGGAGCATTGCTGTGGGAATAGGGAGCTGACAAGCAGGAAAAAAAGAATACACAGGACGAGACAGACCAAAGCTACACCTGCAGTTAGGGCAATGTGGGAGAAGTGATGCAAGCAGAGACAGAAGAAAGATGGCACTTGTTTAGTGCTTACTATGTGCAAAGCACTGAACTAAGCACTGGAGTATTTAAGTACTTATTAAGTGCTTGAGAAGCAGCATGGCATAGTGGATACAGCACGGGTCTGGGAGTCGGAAGGTCATGGGTTCTAATCCCTGCTCCACCACTTGTCTGCTGTGTAAGCTTAGGCAAGTCACTTCACTTCTCTGGGCCTCAGTTACCTCATCTGAAAAATGGGGATTGAGATTGTGAACCCCACTTAGGACAAGGACTGAGTCCAACCTGATTTGCTTGTATTCACCCCAACAGTAAGTACAGTGCCTGGCACAAAATAAGCACTTAAATACCATTATTATTATTACTATTATTATTATATGTCAAACACTGTTTTAAGTGCTGGAGTAGATACAAGGTAATCAATTCCTACATGGGTCTCAAAGTATGAGGGAAGACAGGTATTGAATCCCCATTTTGCAGATGAGGGAAGAGGCTCAGAGAAGTTGTGACTTATCCAAGGTCACAAAGCAGACAAGTGGTGGAGCCAGAATTAGAACGCAGGTCCTCTGACTTCCAGGCCCATGCTCTATTCACTAGGCCGTGCTGCTTCCTGAGAGTAACCAGGATGGACACAGTCCCTCTCCCACAAGAGGCTCAGAGTCTGAGTAATGGAAGTGTAGCAAAGAGCAAGGATAATGTTTCCTGCGAAAAGCATTTTGTATTGATCTGGGTGAAAGGAGTTAGAGAGGAATTATGATTCTCATGGAAAGTTAACTTTTCAATGTATTGTCCCATGAATAGGACCTCAGATTCCAAGTCATCTTCAAAAATGAAGGTCAACTAGATAAATGTCCCCTAGGTAGACGAGGGATCAAGCCTGTCATATCCCCGTGGTCATTCTGAACTGCTGTCCTACATTCTCCATTTCCTTCTCTGATTGAGACTTCCCCAGAGATCTTTGGGATTCCTTTCCTTTCTAGGGGCTGTTGGCGCTGAGCCTCAAGAACGAAGAGTTAATTTTAATAAATTTCCTACCTTTTCTGCATTGTGAGGCCAAAGAGGAGGGATTTTCCACGCTCACTTTGATTTTTGCTGTGTCTCGATGCCAATTTCCTGTTTTTCAAGTACTGCGGAAAACCTTCCCAAATAGATCTGAAATGGGACAAAGCTTAGTAACACAGGCAAAGACTTGTGAGAGTATCTAGAACAATGTCCATTGAACTCTGATCTCCCATAAATGGGGGTGCTCTGGGAATTCAGGGGTGCTAAGTGTTCTTTTGCACTCTGAACCCAGATTAACCCAAATAGGAAATGGGCCCAATTTGGAAATATGCAGCACCAGTTTCAAAGTGCATCAATTCTATCTTCCAAGGCCACAATGAAGGCACATCTCCTCCAAGAGGCCTTCCTTGTGAATGAGCCCTCATTTCCTCTTCTCCTACTCCCTTCTGCCTTACCATGGCACTTGCATTTGTTCCCTTTATTCACCCCTCTCTCAGCACCACCACACTTTAAGTACATATCCATAATTTCTTTTATTTATATTAATGACTGTTTCCCCCATATCCTGATTAATAATAATAATAATAATAATGTTGGTATTTGTTAAGCACTTACTATGTGTAGAGCACTGTTCTAAGCGCTGGGGGAGATACAGGGGAATCAGGTTGTCCCATGTGGGGCTCACAGTCTTAATCCCCATTTTACAGATGAGGTAACTGAGGCCCAGAGAAGTGAAGTGACTTGCCCACAGTCACACAGCTGACAAGTGGCAGAGCCGGGATTCGAATCCATGACCTCTGACTCCAAAGCCTGGGCTCTTTCCACTGAGCCACCCCCCTTTCCTCTTCTCCCACTCCCTTTTGCATCACCCTGACTTGCACCCTTTGATCTTCCCCCTTCCCAGTCCCAGAGCACTTATGTATATATCTCTCATTTATTTATATTAATGTCTGTCTCCTCGCTCTAGCCTGTAAGCTCACTGTGGGCAGGGAATGTATCTGTTCATTGTTGTATCGTACTCTCCCAAGTGCTTAGTACAGTGCTCTGGAAACAGTAAATGCTCAATAAATATGATTGAGTGAATATATGAATATTTTAAGAGCTTACCATGTGCCAAGCACTGCGCTAAGTACTGGGGTAAATACAGAAAAATCAGGTTGGATACAATTCCTGACACACATGGGACTCACAATATAAGTGGGAGAGAGAACAGGTGTCAAATACCCAATTTCATAGGTGAGGAAACCAAGACACAGAGAAGAGAACTGAAGTGAAGCCCCAGGTCACACAACAGGCAAGTGGTAAAGCTGGTATTACTGATTCCAACCTGATTAACTTGTTTCTAACTCAGTACTTAGAAGAGTGTTTGGTACATAGTATGCACTTAATAATAATAATTGAGGTACTTATTAGAACCAGGTCTTATGATGCCCAGGATCTTCCCACTAGGGAACACTGCTTTCTTTTTAGGGACTAGGTGGACAAGACCAAAGGAGGACAAGTTGAGAATTGGGTCAAATTATGTTGGTAGCCCAAAGGAGCTCTGGTCCCTAAATGGATGGGTTTATGTGCCAAATCATAGCAACATTCCACCTGTTTTCCCTCCCTCACTCCCAACCCCATCAGGGAAAGTAGAGAGCCACAGGGGCAACCTAGATACCTTATGATTCAGCAGAAGCTACTAGGACCCTAATAAAGATAGGAAGGTCAAGATTTCAGCTTGCAAACCAAATGAAGAACCTAGTCCATTTGGCTCATTTACAACATTTGGTGGATGATTTCCTGGTCTTCAGGATCCATTAATCAACTAATCAGTTGTATTTATTGAGCACTTTGTGTGCAGAGCACTTTAGCAAGTGCTTGAGAGAGTACAATACAACAGAGTTAGGAATCGATCCATTAATCAATCAGTTGTATTTATTGTGTGCTCCCTGTGTGCAAAGTGCTTGGGATAGTACAATATAAGAGAGTTGGTGGACAATTTCTCTACCCTCAAGCAGACTGCAGTTTAGAGGAGGATGCTTTATAACAGAGGAACATAAGATAAAATGATGCAGACTTGGTGTATATTATATTCATCATCGACATGAATATAATATAGAGAAGCAGCATGACATAATGGAAAGAGACTGGGCCTGGGAGTCAGAGGACCTGGGGTCTAAAACTGGCTCCACTACTTGTCTGCTGTGTTAAACAAGTCATTTAACTTCTCTGGGCCTCAGTCACCTCATCTGCAAAATGAGGACTCAGAGAAGCAGCATGGCTTAGTGGAAAGATCACGGGCTTGGGAGTCAGTGGCCATGGATTCTAATCCTGGTCCCACCACTCATCAGCTATATGACTTTGGGCAAGTTATTTAACTTCTCCATGCCTCAGTTACCTCAGCTGTTAAATGGGGACTGAGACTGTGAGCCCCATGTGGGACAACTTGATGACCTTGTATCTACCCTAGCCCTTAGAACAGTGTTTGGCATATACTAAGCACTTAAATGCCATCATCATCGACAGCTCTGTTCCCTTCTACTTGGACTGTGAGCCCCATGTGAGATCTGATTACCTCTCTCTCCCACCACATAGTATATTGTTTAGTGTGTACCAGGTTGTTTAGCATGTAGCAGGCACTTAAAAATATCACTTATTATTTTAATGACATTTGTTAAATGCTTACTGTGTGTCAGGAACTATAATAAGCACTGGGGTAGATACAAGCTAATCAGGTTGGACACAGTTCATGTCCCACATGATGCTCATAATCTTAATCTCCATTTTGCAGATGAGGTCACTAAGGCACAGAGAAGTTAAGTGTCTTACCCAAGGTCCTACAGCAAACAAGTGGTGGAGCCGGGAGTAGAAAGCAAGTCCTTCTGACTTAGCCTCCAAAAGCTTCCAGCTGCCTCTAGGGTCCCATACTGGAAAGAGAGACACCTGGCCCATAATATTCAAGGATTATTGTAACATTTGCTAAATGCTTACTACTTGCCTAGGACTGTACTAAACATTGGCATATATACTAACAATCAACTTTAACAGTTCCTGACCCACATGGGGCTCACAGTCTAGAGATGGAGGAAGAACAAGTATTGAATGTCCATTTTACAGATAAGGAAATAGATACAAAGTTTTCGACTCCCAGCCCCGTACTGTCCACTACGCCATGCTGTTCCTCAAGAAAAAGCTAAGAGTCCCTGCCCTCAAAGAGCTTAATGAGAGAGATAGACAGACACAAATTGCAAAACATTAAAATAGGTATAAGAATAAGGGCACAGATTCAAAAAGCACATCAACGTAATAGTGTATTTTATTAAAGTGGGCATTCAATAAATGCTTCTACTACAGATGATAAAAAGGGAGATATTTAATAAAGGATAAACAAATTAACGGCTATGCACATGATTGCTAAGGTAGCAGATGAGATGACATGGAGAGAGAAAAATAAAAGGGAAGAGGCAGAGAAGGGGAATGAGAGAGAAAGGGATAAAGGTACATATTCTCCTACTGTGTGGGATCTGCCATCTTCGACCACAGTCATCTTAACAGCAGAGTGTACAGTGTACCGAAAGGAATCATGACATAGTGGATAAAGCATAGGCCTAGGATCCAGAAAGACCTGGGTTCTAATCCTAGCTCTGCCTCGTGTCTACTGTGTGACCTTGTACAAGTCACTTTACTCCTCTGTGCCTCAATTACTTCATCTGGAAAATAGGGATTAAGAGTGGGAGCCCCATGTGGGAAAGGGACTGTGACCAAACCAATCTGTTCATCTTCACCATAGCACTTAGAACAGTGCCTGCTGCATAGTAAGTGCTTAACAAATACCACAATTATTGTTTTTATTGCTATTAGCAATAGTAATAGTATTACCCAGTGAACACTTAGACTGTGAATCCCATGTGGGACAGGAACTGTGGCCATTCTGATTGATGTCCATCTGCCTCAGCACTTAAAACAATATTCGATATATAGTAAGTCCTTAACAAATACAATAATAATTGTCACAAGCCCCCTCGGCTTGTTAACCAAGACTTTCCTGGATCGGGGAAATCTCAGTGACACATAGCCAAACCACATCACCAACCACCAATGTTACTGTGAAAGTTTTTACTTAGCTTTTCTGACACACAAGAGAGTGACACATGCACACTCTCACTCATTCCACTCTACCGAGGGTCCAACACCAGTCTACTGGTCAAAAGAGCCTGTTCACCGATGCTTCTTCTCTGCTTCCAAGTGCTGCTCCCTTCAGTGTTTGCTCTCTGCATGCTTCTTTCCTGAATGCTTGCTTCTCCCCTACATGCCTCTGCACCAGGTTCTTCCTCACACTTCAAAATGAGCGCCTTTTATCTGCCTTAGGCATCGCAGCTGTGGCTCTACACGGCAGTCATTGATGGGTCCAGGCCCGTTACTGGGTAGAGGAGGTAGAGAAGACCATGCCTCCCTCCATGCTCCGCCCCCACAGACCAGCAATCACCTCTCTCAGCCCATCAGTGTCTTCACGAGCTTCTTCCTTGTTGTTGTTCATGGGATCACAAACATTCACTAATAAGGCACCTTATCTTGGACCTTTGGAAACCAAAGAAGGGTGGTGAAGTTGGATGGTTCAGTGGTAAACATGGGAAGGGTGAGGGTGTTGTTAGGCAGGAAGGGTCATTGAGATCATATGATGTTAAAACAGAAAAAGGACAGATCTACCAAAAGAATAGGAAACATTGTAACGGCTCCCAGATGGAAAAATCAGCCACTTTGTAAAGACAATGAGGCTGGAAAAAACTAGGTAGAAGGAAAATAAACAAGGATATCCCATCAATGAAAACCAATGCACATGACAAAGGGGGTTAATATGGTGAGAGAACAATACAGAAATTGAAAGAGTTATAAAATAAATAGGTGAATCAATCAATGGTATTTTTGAATGTTTACTATTTGCAGAACATTATGCTAAGCACTTGGTAGAGTAGAATACAAGAGAGTTGTTAAACATGTTCTCCCGCCTACTTTAGACTGTGAGCCCCATGGGGACAGGGACTGTGTCCAACCTAAATGACCTACCCCAACACTTAGAACAATGTTTGACACATAGTAAGTGCTTAACAAGTGCCTTTAAACAAGCAAACAAAAAAACTAAACAGGAGCTTACAATCTAGGGGAGAAGGACAGTGACCGGAAAATAAACTGAAGCTGCCCAGCCAAGCCTGGATGCAATTTTAACCCAAAAAGCTTAGTATCAATCGATTGTACTCTTCGAGTGCTTACTGTGTGCAGAGCACTGTACTAAGGCTTTGGAGAGTCCAATATAACAGAGTTGGAAGACAAGTTTACTGCCCACAACAAGATTAATAATAATAAACCTAGGTGTGGTACACACACGGACACTCCGAAGCCTTCTATATAATCTAATGTCCAGTCAGCAGTCGGCTATATGTCTCAAGCCTCGACCTCTACCTACAGCTGTGAGACTGTGGGCAAGTCACTTAACTTCTCTGTGCCTCAGTTACCTCATCTGTAAAATGGGGATGAAGACTGTAAGCCTCACGTGGGACAACCTGATTACCCTGTATCTACTCCAGCGCTTAGAACAGTGCTCTGCACATAGTAAGTGCTTAACAAATACCAACATTATTATTATTATTATTATTACACCTCACCAGCCTCTACCCAGGTGACACCATGGAGATTCCATCCCATCCTGTCTTCCACCATCCAGGCGGGAAAGACAAAATGAACCACAGCACTCTCTCAAGCACTTAGTAGAGTGTTTTGCACACAGTAAGTGCTCAGTAAATACAATTGAATGAATGAATGAACAGCAGGTGGCATCCACAAAATCCTGGGAGGACTGGTAGGTGCTGTAGCGGTCACTGGTATGGGTGTGTCCTGAAATCTCAGCTACAAGGAACCCTAATTTCTGCTCCTCTAGCCAGAACATCCTACTGACTAGTTTAAAAAATTTGGGGTATTTGTCCATACTATGCTTTAATGTATGATTATGGGAGGGGAATGCATCTGTTATATTGTTATATTATACTCTTCCAAATCTTCCAAGCGCTTAATACATTGCTCTGCACACAGTAAATCCTCAATAAATATTATTGATTGATTGATGTGCCTGCCTCCAATCCCTTTTCCCACTTATACTATTAGACTTGAAAGAGACAGAGACCCTGTCAATTTCTGACCTGTGCATTCTCTCCCAGCACTTGGTTCAGTGCTCAGCACACAGTGGGTTTTTTCAGTGGAATTTGTTAAGGGCTTCTTATGTGTCAAGTGTTCAATAAATATTACTGCTACTACTACTAATACAACAGAATCTACAGGACTGAGGTGCATCTGTCATTTTCAGGGCGATTTTGAGGACTTTTTCATTAAGATTAATTTGGGCACACTGTCTCTTCAGCTGGTCACTTCTTCAGGGATTACATAAATCATCATCAACAGCATCATAATTTCCAACATTTATTAATAATAATAATAATAATAATGTTGGTATTTGTTAAGCACTTACTATGTGCAGAGCACTGTTGTAAGCACTGGGGTAGGTACAGGGTAATCAGGTTGTCCCACATGAGGCTCACAGTCTTCATCCCCATTTTACAGATGAGGTAACTGAGGCACAGAGAAGTTAAGTGACTTGCCCACAGTCACACAGCTGACAAGCGGCTGACAAGCGGTAGAGCCAGGATTCGAACCCATGATCTTTGACTCCCAAGCCCATGCTCTTTCCACTTAGCCACGCTGCTTCTCTATGATGGTATTTGTTAAGTGCTTACTATGTGCAAAGCATACACAATGCACTGTACTGGATACTTTCTATATGAAGAGCCTGTATTAGATGCTTCTGAATATGTAATAGAAATAAAAGACCCAGCCCTCACCCTCAAGAAATGTACAATCTAGTGAGAGTTTACAACCAAAATGAAGAGATTTACATTTTACAGACTTTTACCAGTACTGAAACAAAAACGGGTAAAAAGACCAAGAATAATAAAGTAGCTTCCTCTCAACTCACAGAATAGACACAAGAAACAGCATGGGCTAATGGAAAGAGCAAGGGACTGAAAGTTCATTCATTCATTCAATAGTATTTATTGAGCACTTACTATGTGCAGAGCACTGTACTAAGCGCTTGGAATGTACAAGTCGGCAACAGATAGAGACAGTCCCTGCCCTTTGACGGGCTTACGGTCTAATCAGGGGAGACAGGCAGACAAGAACAGTGGCAATTTAATAGAGTCAAGGGGAAGAACATCTCATAAAAACAATGGCAACTAAATAGAATCAGGGTGATGTACATCTCATTAAACAAAATAAACAAAATAAATAGGGTGATGAAGATATATACAGTCGAGCGGACGAGTACAGTGCTGGGGGGTGGGACGGGAGAGGAGGAGGAAGAGAGGGAAAGGGGGGAGAAGAGGGTTTAGCTGCGGAGAGTAATAATAATAATAATGTTGGTATTTGTTAAGCGCTTACTATGTGCAGAGCACTGTTCTAAGCGCTGGGGTAAACACAGGGGAATCAGGTTGTCCCACGTGGGGCTCACAGTCTTAATCCCCATTTTACAGATGAGGTAACTGAGGCCCAGAGAAGTTAAGTGACTTGCCCACAGTCACACAGCTGACAAGTGGCAGAGCTGGGATTCGAACTCATGAGCCCTGACTCCAAAGCCCGTGCTCTTTCCACTGCGCCACGGGAGAGGTGAAGGCGGGGTAGAGGGAGCAGAGGGAAAAAGTGGGGAGCTCAGTCTGGGAAGGCCTCTTGGAGGAGGTGAGTTTTAAGTAGGGATTTGAAGAGGGGAAGAGAATTAGATTGTCTGAGGTAAGGAGGGAGGGCATTCCAGGACCGCGGCAGGACGTGGCCCAGGGGTCGACGGCAGGATGGGCGAGACCGAGGGACGGTGAGGAGGTGGGTGGCAGAGGAGCGGAGCGTGCGGGGTGGGCAGTAGAAAGAGAGAAGGGAGGAGAGGTAGGAAGGGGCAAGGTGATGAAGCCTTGATGATGATGCCTTGAAGCCTAGAGTTTTTGTTTGGAGCGGAGGTTGATAGGCAACCACTGGAGGTGTTTAAGAAGGGGAATGACATGCCCAGATCGTTTCTGCAAGAAGATGAGCCGGGCAGCAGAGCGAAGAATAGACTGGAGTGGGGCGAGAGAGGAGGGTAGGGAGATCAGAGAGAAGGCTGTCACAGTAGTCTAGCCGGGATATTACGAGAGCCCGTAGCCTTAAGGTAGCCGTTTGGGTGAAGAGGAAAGGGCGGATCTCGGCGATATTGTAAAGGTGAGACCGGCAGGTCTTGGTAATGGATCAGATGTGTGGGGTGAACGAGAGAGACGAGTCAAAGTTGACACCGAGGTTGCGGACCTGAGAGACGGGAAGGATGGTCGTGCCATACACAGTGATAGGGAAGTCTGGGAGAGGACCAGGCTTGGGAGGGAAGATGAGGAGCTCAGTCTTGCTCATGTTGAGTTTTAGGTGTCAAGGATCTGGGTTCTAATCCCAGCTCTGCCACTTGCCTGCTTTGTGATTTTGAATAAGTCACTTAACTTCTCCCTTCCTCAGTTTTCTCATCTGTAAAAAGGGTATTATAAAGCTGTCCACCCTACTCCTTGGACTGCGAGCCCCAGGTGGCTCAGTGTCCGATCTATTTACACTGAATCTATCCCAGTGCTTAGTGTGTGCTCAGTGCATAGTAAGCAGCTAACAGATATCAGGCATAGTGGATAGAGCATGGGCCTGGAATACAGAAGGTAATGGATTCTAATTCTGGCTCTGCCACTTGTCTGCTGTGTGACCTTGGGCAAATCACTTAACTTCTCTGTGCCTCAGTGGCCTCATCTGGAAAATGGGGATTGAGATTGTGAGCCCCATATGGGACAGGGACTGTGTCCAACCCAATTTGCTTGTATCTATCCCAGCGCTTAGTACAGTGCCTGGCACATAGTAAGCACTTAAATATCAATACTATTATTATTACCATAATTGTCATCATCATTATTATTATAATTACTTTCCTCTCTACACACAGCATTAATCTAGGAACACCAATTCCCATCTTCCATTTCCCCATCCCTGGGTTCTAAGGGTGGATTTGAGGTAAGTAACCAGGAGAAAAAAAAAAATCTGATCCCAGTTTTAAGACTGGGATCAAAATGAAATAGTCACTGCGTCATGGAGCTGCAGAGTAGTTGTGGGAAAGTGCAGGTGTACAAAACAGCTGGGAAACTGGGCCTGAAGCTTCATTTTTTTCTGTAACCTTTACTACTTTATATCAAACAATTCTACATACCAAGCAATTTGTCACAACAGCAGTAATTAATGACAAGGGTGAGGTGACTTGATTTTTCTCATTTGATTTGCTCTGATTTGATGTTATCTGAGAATTAGAAATGTCCAGTCACTGAGCAAGGAGTTGGCTTGAAGGAAGTTTTACTGCTGAGCTTTAAGAGGAGTTTAGCACACCACGCAAAAAATGTAGTCTCCAGGATCGCTGAAGTGTGAGCAAATACCCCATTAAGGGAATCGTTTGATGGAGGAGCGAGCCTCATTGGGTTGGTGTTTAAAGTCATAAGAAACTCCTTGTGAAGCCAAGAGATAAAAAGGAGCTTTCTTACCATGATCGGCCTCCCTTTTTAACTCACTGTACTTCGCACGAGTAGTTTATAACAACACACTTAATAAATATCGACCCTGTTAATAGACCTCAAAGGGAAAGGGTGGGTGGACAGCAAACTCAGGCCCAGCACAAAGCATCAGTAGTTTCTGCTAATGTCCAATCTTCTAAACCTTTCTGCGGTAAAAATCCTGTCCCTGCAAGGTATTGAGACTGAATGCTGGGGTCGCCTAAGGGGACCCCGAACTCCAGGGTCCCAAAGGGCAACAGGGCAACGCATCAGATTATGGGGATGACTATCTTTGCGCGGAGACCTTGGAAGCAGAAAGAGCTCATTGTTGTGAAGGTTAAAACCCATTCTGAATCCCTGGGAACATTCTAAGTAATGAATAAATTCTGAGCACTATGGAATTGAATCAACTCACTGGCTAGCAGACTTTGCGCTTGGAGCCTGGCATAATCACACCCAGACTGCCACGCACCTGGATCCTGGTTCGATCACTCCTAAACTGCCCAATACCAGAATCCTAGTTCGATCATGTCTAGACTGCCATCAGTAGTATTTATTGAGCACTTAATGTGTGCAGTACAACAGAATTGGTAGACACTCCCTGCCAATACAGAGTTTACCGTCCAGAAAGGGAGACAGATTTTAAAATAATAAAGTGGATGTCCCACCAACACTTTGAATTTAACATGTCTAAAACAGAACTCCTCATTCCCACCCAAACTCTGTCCTCCGCTTGACTTTCCCATCACTGTACATTTCACTACCATCCTCCTTGTCTCAAAAGCCCGATAAATTGGCATTATTCTCAACTGCTCTCTCTCATTCATCTCACATATTCAATCTGTCACCAAATTCTGTCGGTTTAACCTTCACAACATTGCTAAAATCCACCATTTCCTCTCCATCCAGACTCTTACCTCGTTAATCCAAGCACTTATCCTACCCTGCCAGTGCTACCGCTTCAGCCACCTTGCTGACCTCCCTGCCTCCTGTCTCTCCCCACTTCAGTTCATACTTCACTCTATTGCCCGGTTCATTTTTCTACAAAAAACATTCAGTCCATGTTTTCCCACTCCTTAAGAACGTCCAGTGGTTGCCCATACACCTCTACATCAAACAGAAACTCCTTACCATGGGCTTTAACCACTTGATCACCTTACCCACTCCTACCTTACTTACCTCACTGCTATGCTACTACAACCCATCCCAGACACTTGGCTCCTCTAATGTCAATCTACTCACTGAACCTTGATTTTGTCTATCTCACCACCGGCATCTCGCCCACATCCTGCCCCTGGTCTGGAATGCCCTCTCTCTTCATATCCAGCAGGCAACCACTCTCCCTACCTTGAAAACCTTATTGGAAGCAACAACTCCTTCATGAGGCCTTCCCTAACTAAGCCTTCATTTTATCTTCTCCCAGTGTCTTGTGTCACCCTTATACTTAGATTTGCACCCTTAATTCACCCCACCCCCAGCCCCACAGCACCTTTGCACATATCCATAATTTACTTATTTATATCCATTCCTGTCTCTCCCTCTAGACTGAAAACTCACAGGGAACGAGTATCCCTATTCTATTATATTGTACTGTACCAAACACTTAGTATAGTGCTCCGCATACAGTAAGCACTGAATAAATGCAATTGATTGATTGATTGATTAAAATGAGAAGCAGCATGGCCTAATGGAAAGAGCCAGGGCCTAGCTGTCAGGGGTCTTGGGTTTAATCCAAGCTCTGACACTAATCTGTTAATCTGTGACTTTAGGCAAGTCATTTAACTTCTTTTATTGATGATATGTATAGATCTATAATTCTATTTATTTATGTTGATACTATTGATGCCTGTTTACTTGCTTTGTTTTGTTTTGTTGTCTGTCTCCCCCATTCTAGACTGTGAGCCCATTACTGGGTAGGGATTGTCTCTGTTGCTGAATTGTACTTTCCAAGTGCTTAGTACAGTGCTCTGTACACAGTAAGCGCTCAATAAATTCAACTGAATGAATGAGTGAACGTGCCTCGGTTACTTTATCTTTAAAATGAGGATTAAGACTGTGAGCCCCATGAAAGACAAAGACAGCATCCAACCTAATTATCTGGTATCTAACCCAGTGTTTAGTACAGTCCCTTAACAAATACCATTTCTAAAAAATTCTGAATATGTACATCAGTGCTATGGAACTAAATTTAGGGTGAATATCAAGTGCTTCAAGTGTACAGATCCAAATTGCATAGGTGACGTAGAAGGGATAGGAAGTAGGGGAAGAGAGGGCTTAGCTGGGGAAGGCCTCTTGGAAGAGATGTGATTTTAATAAGGCTTCGAAGATGGGGAGTGAGGTGGTCTGTCATAAATGAAGGGGAGGGAATTGCAGGCCAGAGGGAGGCTGTGAGCAAGGGGTCAACAATAAGATAGTTGAGATTGAGGTACAGCGAGAGGGTTAATAATGTTGGTATTTGTTAAGCGCTTACTATGTGCCGAGCACTGTTCTAAGCGCTGGGGTAGACACAGGGGAATCAGGTTGTCCCACTTGGGGCTCACAATCTTAATCCCCATTTTACAGATGAGGTAACTGAGGCACCGAGAAGCTGTGACTTGCCCAAAGTCACACAGCTAACAAGTGGCCGAGCCGGGATTCAAACCCATGACCTCTGACTCCAAAACCCGTGCTCCTTCCACTGAGCCACGTTGCTTCTCTAGCCACCCGTTCTCTCAAATTTCCCCTTTGTCCATCAAGAGATCTCCCACCTATACTCAAAATTGATTCTACATTGGGGCCTCTGACACCCTCTCTTCACACCTATAAAAACCCAGGCACCCACTCCTCCTTTCCTTATGATCGCCATCTTCAGACATTCACTCTGATGGTTCCATTCCCTCTGTTTTGAAGCACACTCGTGTTTCCCACCAGGCCCCAGAGAAGACAGATCTTGATTCCACTAGAGCAACTAGCTATTACCTCAACTCCCTCCCACCACTCTGTCTGTGACCCCCATGTGGGACAACCTGATTACCTTATCCCTACCCCAGTGCTTGGAACACTGCTTGGCACATAGTAAGCGCTTAACAAATACCATAATTATTGTTAGTCAGGTTGGACACAGTCCCAGTCCCACATAGGGTTCACAGTCTTAATTTCCATTTCACAGAGGAAATAACTGAGGCCCAGAGAAGTGAAGTGTCTTGCCCAATGCCACATAGCAGATATGTGGCAGACCCAGGATTAGAACCCATGAGCTGCTGATTCCCAGGACCATGTTCTATCCACTAAGCCACATTCCTTCTCCAGTAGATGGCTGGCAAGGATAATGCCTATTAACTCCCCTGTACTCTTCCAAATACCTACCTAATACAGTGTTCTGTATACTCAAATACTATTGCTTAGCTGACAAACCCTTGATGAATAAAAGTCAATCCAATTCTAAACAAAAAACAAGGAGAGATAACAGGACAGTTGTAGGGTACATCACATCCATATGGATAATGTGAATCCCAAGTCTTTCAAGGGACCAGCAACATAAAATAAAAAGGGAAAAATCTGTTACTTGAATTTTCCAAAAGCATCATAGTCCTGAACAAGTCATGGAAAGAACTACCAACACAACTGGAAGAACCGCAGTTTCTTTTCAACTCTGCAGTGTGATAATAAAAACAAACTATCATTTTACAGTAGCAAAAACGAAGTTATTTCTGCAATATGATAGATAATGAAAATCTAAATACTGTGCTTAAAAGACCATGCAGGTCCAATACAAAGTCTATATTCTTTACCACATGTATGAATGAGATTTGTCCCCTCAAAAGTCACATTACTAACTACAATAGCTTAAAAGAATAAGTATCAGTAGTACTTATTGAGCCCATATGGTGTACAGAGCCCTGTACTAAGTGCTTGAGAGAGTACAATAAAGTTAGCAGATACGATTCCTGGCTTCAGAGTTCACTATCTAGTAAGAGTGACACACAAAAATAATTTACACACAGGAGGAAAAAGGAAAAGTGGGTTTGTAGATGACTATGTACTTAAAAGTAATAGGGCAGGTAGGACTATTACGTATAAAGGTGAAAATAATAATAGTTAATAATAATTATGGTATTTGTTCAGCACTTACTAGGTGCCAAACACTATTCTAAGAGTTGATACAAGGTAATCAGGTTGTCCCACGTGGGGCTCACAGTCTTAATCCCCATTTTATGGATGGAGTAACTAAATCACTGAGAAGTTAAGTGACTTGCCCAAGGTCACACAGTAGACAAGTGGCAGAGTGGAATTAGAACTCATGTCCTCTGACTCCCAAGCCCATGCTCCTAATACTAGGTCTCACTGCTTCTCTTATGAGTGGACATGGGGGAAGTATTAGCAAAAATTCCGTGTTGGAGGTGAGGGGGACATAAATGGGAAAATCAATCAGAGAAAACCTCTTGGAGATGAGCTTTCCAGAGGTATCTGAAGATGGGAAGTGCTGTGCTCTGATAGACTGAAGCATAAAAAGAGATCCAAGCAGATGGTAGGGATTCAATCAGAAGTCACAGGCAGGAGAATCAAGGAGGAGGAATAAGGCAACAGACGAAATGAAATATGTCAATTGGTGTACAAAGGAAGGAGACAGTGTTTAAGTACAAGAGAAAGTGATGGAGAAGCAGTGTAGTCAGGCCTGGGAGTCAGAGGACCTGGGTTCTAGTTCTCACTTTGCCACTTCCTGCTGTGTGATCTTGGGTAAGTCACTTCACTTCTCTGTGCCTCAGTTCCCTCATCTGCAGAATGAGGATTCAATACCTGCTCTCCCTCCTACTTAGACTATGAGTCCCATGTGGGACCTGATTATCTTCTATCTACCCCAGGATTCAGTACATATTAAATGTTTAACAAAATCACAGCATGATAAAATGCCTTAAAGCCAATGGTCATTTGCTTCTGCTTGATACAGAGAAGAATGGGTCACTGAGGAAGAGTTTTAGAAAATACAAAATGATTCAAGAATCTGAATACTCAGATACTAACTAAAGAGTTCTCTGATGAGAAGCAGCAATATTTTAATGACACTTTGAAAATGTGAAAAATATTGCAATCATACTACATATATGATGACTTGCTTCCCCATGTATTTATATTTGAAAATATGGGGCCAAAAATCTTATTTTGCTCCACTAGTGTTCTCTCTATGTTAATTTATTCACCCTCTAAAAGAGGTTCTATAGCCAAAAAAAAAAAAGTCATGGGCCATCAAAAGATAAGGAAATCTGGCCCTTGCTGCAAGTTTGCCTTTGAAGAAATCTGATATTACTTATTGCAACTGTACTTTTTACTTAATCCATTATGACCTTTATTGCGGTTCTCTTTGATAAAAATCAAACCGTGTGACATGGAGGTCAAAACTTCTGACATCATCACTTTCTCCTCAATCTTCACAATCTGTAAGAAATTAGTTTCACTAATTTCAAATTTGCCAGTGACAGAAAAGCAGGTTATGAATCACCCAATCATCTGTCAGTAGTCCAGTCCATTTTCTGTAATTCCCACTGCCAGTCCTCTCTAGCAGCAAGTGAAGAAGGCTGTAGACCCCACAGATTGCTAACCAAATTCTTAATTGCACAACAAAGTAATATAAAAACCAACACAAAGAAACCATAGTTCTTTTAGAAGAGCCACTGAGTTTTAAAAACTAGAAAAGACACAAAAAGCAAAGATAAATGAAATCACTGCTATTCAGAGCAAAGAAGGGGCACAACAGACATCTCAGAACAAAGATGATAAAACTAAAACGTAGATCAATAGAGCCAGGTGAAAAGGACTGGAAAATGCAGAATGGTATGATGCAGTCAAAAGGAAAAACTGACAGTGAAAATGTGTCTGGTGGAGCAATATACTGAGTGATTAGGGTGTTCATCTAGAGAGTTTCCACTGTTTCTACCATTTCAGCAGCTGAGCAACAAGGGCTTGAGCAACCCACAATCTTGGGTTTGACTTAAGCCTGCTGAGTTGGAATGACCCAAATAAAATAAACTAAGGCTGCTTCTCCATTCCATCTAACAGTGACTTACGAAAAACTACATACTGCTGAGGTGCCCTGAAGGACACATCTCAGACGGATTATAAACCATTTTTCACCCAAAAAACTTCAGACTGACAGTTTTAAAGCAACCAAGGCTCTGTACAAGCCAACACCAACAATTAACCTCTCCACTGTTGAGAGAGCTAAATATCATCAATGAATCCAGCTAAGCAGCACTCCATGCAAGGTTGCATAGAAATATAAGTGAAAAATGGAATTATCTAAGTCTTATGAGAGAATAAGACAGTGTGATTAAGTCTCCCAATATGGCACGAAACATCAGTCCAAAGGCAAGGTAAAAAGCATTGGTTGGGTTCAATTGTGTATATAGCGGCAATGTCTCCAGATTTGGTTCTGGTTCTACTGAGACAGAGGGGAACACTATTCAATTTTTATAGGTGCACTGCTTTCTGAGACATTAGGGTACAGAGCAAATGTTATTTGATTTTAAGCACTCTACTGGCATGAGTGGGTTGAAAGAGATAACATCTAAAAACCAATACAATTTATTGCCTCTCATCGGTTTAATTGGGCCCTGCATACTAATTTTTGCTTCTTCATCTCTTTTTCTTCATTCTTAGGCTTTTTAGTTTCAGCTCCAAAATATATAAACAATAAACTGACATTCATTCAATCGTATTTGTTGAACACTTACTGTGTGAAAGCAGGTGACACACTTCAGTCCTACACACTAAGTAACCTAACCAGATCATGTCATATCATTTCATATCACAGAAATATCTTCAGTGACTAAAATCATTAGGCTTGATATGTTATAATTTATTCAACTTTGGAATACACCTAAGGAATTAATATATTCTCTAGAAAAAGATCAAAAAGGTTGACGGATTGAATACTATAGGTAGTGAAAAATGGTCTTCTATGAGACTACAAAATACCTTGAGAAATTGGTTCCAATGGTTATTTAAGAAGAATATGCTCAAATTGTGGATTTTCTATGACCAACAGGATCTACCTTGCTCACAGAAATACTGTGGTCTTACCTGAGGTATGAAATATTTCATTCAGCAAAACTTCATTAACGATGCATTAGAGGAGCAAACTGAGTGGGCTGAGTTGTAATGGGAAATCAGCAAGACAAGGTAAGGCGAGGAGAGTTGATTAAGAGTTTTGAAGTCAGTGGTAAGAAGTTCCTGAGTGATGCAGAGGTAGATGGGCAACCACTGGAGGTTCTTGAGGAGTAAACATTTTTTTAGGAAAATGATCCGGGCACTAGAGTGAAATCAGGAATGGAGTGGGGAGAGACAGGAGGCAGGGAGGTCAGCAAAGGGGCTAATGCATTATTCAAGCTGGGATATGATACTTGCTTGGATCAACTTGATAACAGTTTGAAAGGATGGATTTTAAAGATATGAAGCAAAGTGGCCTAGAGGAAAGAGCATGGGCCTGGGAGTCAGAAGACCTGGGTTTTAATTCCAGCTCTGTAATTTATGTAATTAATTCCATGTATCTGTTGTGTGACCTTGAGTAATTCATTCAACTTCTCTGTACTTCAGGTTCCTCATCTGTAAAATGGGGATTCAATACCTGTTCTCCCTCCTGCTTAGACTCTGAGCCCCATGTGGGACCTGATTATATAGTATCCACCCAGAACTTAGTACAGTGCTTAGTACATAGTAAACAAATACCACAATTTTTTTAATGGCATTAAGCACTTGCTTTGTGCCAGGTACTATACTAAGCTCTTGGGTAGATACAGGTTAATCAGGTGAGACACAGTCCATGTCCCATGTGGGGCTCGCAGTCTTAATCCCCATTTTACAGATGAGGTAACTGAGGCAGAGAAGTTAACTGATTCACCCATGGTCACACACCAAGTTAGTGGCAGAGCCAGGATTAGAAACCTGGTCCTTCTGACTACCAGGCCTGGGAACAGTGCTTTGCACATAGAAAGAGCTTAACGAATGCCATCATCATCATCATCATTATTATTATTATTAGGCCATGCTCCTCATTATTAGTATCATCATCATCATCATCATCATTATTATTATTAATGAAGGTAAAGCCAACAGGATTTGGTGGCAGACTGTATGTGGGTTGAATGAGAGAGATGTCAAGGTTATGAGTTTGGAAACCAGGAAGGCTAGAGGATACCATCTCTATCTAGCTACTGAAGCTACCTGAAAATCATACCACATCTGAATGGCTTGTTTCAATCTTTTGAAACACATACAAACAGTTTCCAATTGAATTAACTGTGGGATGGATGGTCTTAATGCTGCTGGGCCCCATGCTAGGAAGACAGTGAACCCTCTGCTCCACAGTCCCCAGTCTTGGCCCCGTGGCCGCCACTTGACTCCAAAAGAAGACAAGCTCAGAGGCTACAGTGATGGAGTCAGGCCAGCAGCCCCAGAAGCCGGCACGGAGGGATCAAAGAGAATCACGGAGCAGCAGCCGGAGCCTGACAACTGCTTCTTGTCACCGACCGTGCCAAAACAACAAGCTGCCTGTGACCCCTCGCGGCTCCCACTTGTAATCGTGTCCCTGACATGTTTGCCTGTCAAAGCCAGTCAGACTCCTGGGAAGAGGGTGTTTGCTTTCTCCTTTAAAGCACTCTAGTACCAACACTGTAGGAATAACATGTGGAAAACATCCTGGAGACAGAGAACCCAAGAAGAAAACAGCCCGAACGTTTCCCTGATTTGGAGCTGGTTCTGTGCTTTCAGACATCATGTTAGGTGAAAGAGGCGAAAGGGAACACTTTAATCTTGCCTCTTAGAACTCATAGGTCTGTGGTTTTATTTCCCCTCACAGCTCCCTAGAGGAGGAAAGGCAGGCTCATTGTATTCATGGTACACTTGGAATCCTGGAACCTTCAGGTACCCTGGATCCCCAACCTGAGCCAGTGTTAAGGCCAAGGCTCAAATTCAAATATTGTCAAACACTCATCTTCGGCAAACCACATCCATCCTCTCCAACCTGACTTCTCCCAAATCCACTGACCAGTGAGCCATTTTCTCTCTTCCCAGTAAAGCCCAAGCCCAAGTTTTTTTGGTCTTCTGTTCCCAATTCCTTTACTTTTTTCCACATTTGGCTTCCCCTCTCTGACCCAGGGACTCTAGGGACCCAGACAGAAGGTGAGAGAAGCCATGGTCCTCTGTTCTCCCTTGCTCTCTTCCCATCTTCTTTCCAGGTAATAATAATAATAATGAGGGCATTTGTTAAGCGCTTACTATGTGTCAAGCGTTGTTCTAAGTACCAGGGGTGACACAAGCTAATCAGGTTGGTCACAGTCCATGTCCCATATGGGGATAACAACATTAATGATCACTGAGCACTAAGAGAGGGCCTTTCCTTATCTAGGATTTCCTCTTTTTCCCAGAAACTTTTGCAATAAACAAACTTGGAAACTTACCTGAACCTTACTTTGTCTTTTTTAACAGTGGCACCTTGAAGTAAATGAGAAAAAGGCCCTGAAGCATCCCTTGGTCTTTCTGTGTCTTTCTTTCTTTCTCTCATCCTCCCACTCTCCCTTGTTCCATCTAAATTCTTAGACCAGACATTGGCTCCCAGTGTCTGCTGGCTCCTGGAAAAATACAGGTGAGAAAATGGTTCCCTTTAAGAGCAGTGTCTCTACTCACCTGTAGGTGAGGAGCCAACATTACAATCTTTTTAAAAAACTATTTTTAATTATTCACGCAACTTAATAGACAGAAATGGCCATCCTTCCCGCTTTTTTCCCTTTTTCAATTACTTTTATCTTCATTGTTTGATGCTGTCATCTAAAGTTATTTTTAACAAAGAAATGGCTTAATTCTATTTAATAAAAACTAAAATCCAAAGTACTTAGGAAGAAACTAACAATTGAAGCCAACCTAGAGGGAAAAGCTAGCTTGTGACTATCCCCGCACTTGGAGCAGCGATCGATACCTGGTCAGCGCTTAACAAATACCATCATTATTATTATTTCTTAATTTGCCATGCCTTCCAAGTGAGGATGACCTGAATGACGTTTTCATAAAACCAGTCATTTTAAATGCCAAGCAAGTATTTTGGGTCAAATGTGATTTGTTCACCCAAGTCCTACCTGTTGGCCTACCTCTTCCCCCTCAAATCCCACAGACAATTACCCTGCATCTCTTCAAAGCCTTTTTGAAGGCACATCTCCTCCAAGAGGCCTTCCCAGACTAAGCCTTCCTTTCCTCTTCTCCGACTCCCTTCTGCATCGCCTTGACTTGCTCCCTTTATTCATCTGCCCTCTCAGACTCACATCATTTATGTCCATATCTAAAATGTACTTATTTATGTTAATGTCTGTCTCCCCTCTAGAGTATAAGCTCATTGTGGGCAGGGAATGCGTTTATTGTTGTATTGCACTCTTCCAACCACTTAGTACAGTGTTCTGCACACAATAAGCACTCAAAAAATATGATTGAATTAATTAATCAGTCAACCTTACCACCCGGAGACAGTATGAAAGACAAACCAAATTACTCTCCAACCTTCATTCTCTCTCTTTCACTCTATCTCATTCACATTCAAAGCTGCCCTAAAATCCCACCCCCTCCAATAAGGCTTCTCCCTATTAATTCTTGTCTCCCAAGTCAAATCTGCAAGAGAGTTATCTCTAAAATGTATGTATTTACTTTTACCCTCCTTCCACCCTTAGATATATGTGCATAATCGATCATGTAATCAATTATTCAGTCTATTTATATAAACGTTTTCATATGTTACTCATACTAGAGTGTAAGATCATTTGAACCATTCATTCAATCATTTATTAAGCATTTACTGTGTGCAGAATTCAATTCAATTCAATTCAATCGTATTTATTGAGCACTCACTGTGTGCAGAGCACTGTACTAAGCCCTCGGAATGTACAATTCGGCAACAGAGAGAGACAATCCTTGCCCAACAACGGGGTCAACCGTCTATAAGGGGGAGATACACAGCAAAACAAAACATGTAGACAGACATCAGTACCATCAAAATAGATAAATAGAATCATAGATTAGGGCACTGTGCTAAGCTATTGGAAAAGTACAGTGTAGCAATAAAGAGTGAAAATACCTGTCCACAACGAGCTCACAGCCTAGAGGGAGGAGACAGACATTAATACAAATAAACAGACACCAATATAAATAAATAAAATTACAGATATACACGTAAGTGCTTTGGGGCAGGGAGAGGGCAGAAGAGCAAAGGGAGCAAGTCAGGGTGACGCAGAAGGGAGTGGGAAAAGCGAAAAAGTGGGGCTTAGTCTGGAAAGGCCTCTTGGAGGAGATGTGTCTTCGGTAAGGCTTTGAAGCCGGGGAGAGTAATTGTCCAGCAGATTTGAGGAGGGAGGGCGTTCCAGGCCAGAAGTAGGATGTGGGCCAGGGGTCGGCGGGGAGACAGGTGCAACTGAAGCACAGTGAGAAGGTGAGCACCAAAGGAGCTGAATGTGCAGGCTGGGTTGTAGAAGGAGAGAAGTGAAGTGAGGTAGGAGGGGACAAGGTGATGGAGATGTGTCTCACTTCTTTGTATTTTCCACAGCACATAGCATAGTGCACTGCACAAAGTAGGTGCTCAATTAATACAGTTACTATTACGATCGGCAAATTCTGTGGTGTCTGTGCTGGGAGTAGGGGTGTGTAAGATTCTGGAAGGGCCAAAAAGTCTCAAAGGGCATACCCGATTAACCCCAAAACAGCTACAAAAATTCACCAACATTGTGAAACTTCTGTAGCATAGGGGTTTGCCAAAGGGATCAAAGAAGAGGACATGAACTGCAGGAAGACATTAGCAGCAAAACAAACACACTGGAGCAAGTGCAAAACTCAGTGGCTTTTCATTCATTCATTCATTCAATCTTATTTATTAAGCACTTACTCTGTGCAGAGTACTATTCTAAGTGCTTGGGAAAGTACAAAACAAACAGTGACACTCTCTGCCCACAACAAGCTCACAGTCTAGAGAGGGGAAGACAGACATCAAAACAAATAAATAAAATTACAGATATTTACATAAGTGCTGTGGGTCTGGGAATGGGGAGGAAGAGCAAAGGGAGCATGTCAGGGTGATGCAGAAGGCTGTGGGAGTTGAAAAAAAGTGGGGCTTAATCTGAGAAGGTCTCTTGGAGGAGATGTGCCTTCAGTAAGACTTTGAAGTGCGGGGGAGAGTAATTGTCCGGCAGATTTGAGGAGGGAGGGCGTTCCAGGCCAGAGGCGGGACATGGGCCAGGAGTCGGTGGCAAGACAGCTGAGAACAGAGCACAGTGAGAAAGTTAGTACTAGAAAAGCTAAGTGTGAGGGCTGGGTTGTAGGAGAGAAACCAGGTGAGGCAGGAAGGGACAAGGTGATGAAGTGCTTTAAGGCCATTGGTGAGGAGTTTTTGTTTGATTCAGAGGTGGACAGGCAACCACTGGAGATTTTTGAGGAGGGGGATGAGACAGGAGGGGAGTGGGGAGAGTGGAGAGAGACAGGAGGTTGGGAGGTCAGTAAGGAGGCTAAGGCAGCAACCTAGGCGGGATAGGATGAGTGACTGTATTAATGTGGTAACAGTTCGGATGGAGAGGAAACGGCGAAGGTGGGATCGAGAGGATTTGGTCACAGAATGAATAAATTGCTGCTCAGATTATCTTTCTAAAGAAATGTTCTGGGCTTGTCAACCGCCTCCTCAAAAATCTCCAGTGGTTGCCTATCAACCTCCATATCCAGCAAAAACTCCTCACTATTGGATTCAGAACTTTCCATCACCTTTCCCCCTCCTACCTCACCTCCCTTCTTGCCTTCTCCAACCCAGCCCGTACACTCCACTCCTCTACAGCTCACCTCCTCACTGTGTCACCGCCTGTCTCACCGTCGACCCCAGGCCCACATCCTACTTCTGGCCTGGAATGTCCCCCCCCTTAAATCCACCAAACTAGCACACTTCCTCCCTTCAAGGCCTTACTGAAAGCTTACCTCCTGCAGGAGGCCTTCCCAGATTAAGCCCCCCTTTTCCTCTGCTCCCCTTCCCCTCCCCATCAGCCCCACTTGCTCCCTCTGCTCTTCCCCCCCGTAGAACTTGTGTGTATGTATGTATATACTTATAATTCTATTTAGTTTTTAATGATGGGTATATATCTATAATTCTATTCATTTTTTTGATGCTATTCATGCCTGCTTACTTGTTTTGATGTCTGTCTCCCTCCTTCTTGACTGTGAGCTCGTTATAGGCAGGGATTGTCTCTATTTATTGCTGACTTGTACTTTCCAAGAGCTTAGTACAGTGTTCTGCACACAGTGAGTGCTCAATAAATATGATTGAATGAATGAATGAAAGAATGAGAGGGAGGAAGGTTATGGGAAGGATGGTGGTGCTGTCTACAGTGATGGAAAAGTCAGGGAGAGGACAGGGTTTGGGTGGGAAAAAAAGAAGCTCTGTTTTGGACATGTTAAATTTGAGCTGACAAGTGTCTTGGAGGCAGGAGGAGATGCGAGCCTGGAGAGAGGTCAGGGGAGGCGATGGAGATTTTTGTATCATCTGCATATGATTTCTGTTTAATCTAATCATCTTTTTACATTTTAGAGATTTCTCAGGACTTTATAATGAATCTCATCTGAATTCAAGTTTCTGGTGAACGTAGATCTCTTTTTTTTTTTGGTCCTCTGTTCCCAACTCATCTCAACCATGCAAGTAAGCTATTGAATTCCAGATAATCTTACCAAACTTCTTTTGTTGGTGACACATCTTTGAGGAATAAAATTATATTTTGGTTCCTAGTCCTGTGCCATATTCCAACCCCTCAGGCAGCAGTTTCTGTGTGTTGACGCTACCAATTCTTCATGCTTTGAGTAATTCATCATAAGCCAATGGTGCCTTAACAACGTATCACATTAGTAGATCACCAAAACCATGGCATTGTTATGATACATTATTTTAATTCATCAATGGAGTGCCCCTGGCTAAATGATGTATGCTCAAAAGCATAGCAACAACTGGAAAGATCAAGATAAGCTTTGTATTCTTTAAACTTATTCATGATAAATATGCATTTCTTTTAATTTTCTAAAATAAAATATAAGTCTACTAAGAAGAAGAGGAATTAGGATGCCTGATAAGTTTGAAGATGCCCTGAACGTCTTCTTTGCTCCTCCTAACTGAAATACTTACTGAAACAGTCTGCCAAAATCTTCTAAGAAGATCAACTACCATACTCTTCATTCTTCCGAAATTCACTTTCTCAATGTGCCTCATTCACAAGTCTTCCACTTCACATCTCTGGAGCTCCATCTCCTCTTAAAATCCACCAGACCAGAGCTCTTCACATCTTCAAAGCCTTCTTGAAATCTCACCTTCTCCAGTAAGCTTTCTTCTGATGCATTTTTCTTCTCCCCAGATCATGTCCTCCCAATTACACATCAGCACTTTTACCCCCCCTCAACATTCGTGCATTCACAATCACCCACAGCACTTTTGTACTATCAATTTACACATTCTATTTAAGCACCTATTCATTTATCCATTCTCTTTTTCCTCTTATCTGTAAATTATTTTGTGCCTCTTAGATTGTGATACCCTGGGGTAAGCCTCATGCCTCCTACCTCTATTGTACTCTCTGAGCATTTGGTAGAAAGCTTTGTTCACGGTAAGTGCTTAATAAGCAATATTGATTGATTGATTGATTGACTGAAAGTTTGAATGAAGGTCAAGTTCTCTAACTCTGACAATAAGCTCTTTTGATGAATTCATTCAATCATGTCTAATGAGTGCTGACTGTGTGCAGAGCACTGTATTAAGCGCTTGGGAGAATACAATGTAGCAATAGAGACAATCCCTGCCCATAACGAGCTCATAGTCTAGAGAGGGGGGAGACAGACATCAATACAAGTAAACAGATATCAATATAAATAAATAAAAAATTACAGACGTATACATACCTGCTATGAGGCAGGGGGAGGGGGAAAGAGCAAAGAGAGTAAATCAGGGTGATGCAGAAGGGAGTGGGAGATGAGGAAAAGCAGTATTTAGTCTGGGAAGGCCCCTTGGAGGAGATGGGCCTTCAGTAAGGCTTTGAAGAGGTGGGGGAGTAATTGTCAGGCAGATTTGAGGGAGGGCATTCCAGGCCAGAGGTAGGTCTTGGGTCAGGTGAGATCGAGACACAGTGAGAAGGTTAGCACCAGAGGAACAAAGCATGCGAGCTGGGTTGTAGGAGAGAATTGAGGTGAGGTAGGAGGGGGCAAGGTGATGGAGTGCTTTAAAGCCAATGGAGGGGAGTTTTTGTTTGATACAGAGGTGGATAGGCAACCTTTGCAGATTTTTGAGAAGGGGGGCGGTGATCTGTCCTGAACGTTTCTGTAGAAAGATAAACCAGGCAGTGGAGTGAATTATGGACTGGAGTGAAAAGAGGCAGGAGACTTGGGAGGTCAGAGAGGAGGCTGATGCAGTAATCTAGGTGGGATAGGATGAGTGACTGTACCACCTTGGTGGCAATTTGGATGGAGAGAAAAGGAGGAAAGGAAAGCAGTTTGTATAGAGAGGATTTTTGGCAATGTTGAGAAGGTGAGACCAACAGGATTTGGTGATGGATCAGAAAATGCTCTAATAGATGATCAGTTAACTTATATTGGAAGAGTTACTCCAATAACATATGTATGCCTATCTCCAGCTCCCCTTTCCTCACAAAATTCAGATTCTAGGACTTCATAATGCATGAACTGTGTACTGGGATTTAGAACTGAGTCAATCCTTGATCACAACTCTTCCAATTAGCAGAGATGAGCCTTCATTATCTCAAATAGCATAATTAAATAGGGGGAATTTTGACCTGGAAAATGGAGTTCCTCAATAGGTGCCCTGATTGTAGTTAAGAATATAAACAAACCTTCTGCTTCACAGATCATCATAGCAGTCCTTGACTTTGCCATTCCACTCATTTAGATACAGGAGACTCTCATAAACACATATGCAGGCAATCACATACATATGCACCCCCATTCAGGCAAAAGCAAAATCGTGGTCAAATCACTTTTTTAAAAGCATAGTCACTTTGAATTGACTCAACCAAATTCAATTTTGGGTAAAAATGCATAATTTTCTTAAAATGAATCCTTGTTGTCAGACTGAGATAAACTTGCTCAAAAAGAAAAAGTACCAGAACTTTCCTTTTAGGTCATCCTAATTTTAAATTCCAAATATTCACTTGGTGTGGAAATTTATCATGCCACCATTCCACGCATCCTCCACCCTTCAGGCAGTTACTTGCAAAAGCATATTTCCACAACCAGAATCTCCGCCTAATTCCTAATGTGGCTTTTGAGGCATTGATCTGCTCCTCCTCAAAGCCACTGCCTCACCCCAACAGAGAGGGGAAGTGAACCCCTACTCCCTCCTGATGCCCTGATTTCAGAACTGAATTCTCTCTCATCCCTTCTCTCTTCATCTACACTGGAGGATTGTGTAGGCTCCAGCTGTGAGAAAAAAGATTAGCAAAGAAATAATGAGTCAGCACTCTGCAGTTTCCTGTGCCTGCAGTTTCATGGACCTGATGATCACATTAGCCTCAATCAGTAACAGAAGGAAAAAAAAAACGGGTGGAAAGAAAAGAGGCAATCCAGAGAAAAACAATCCCAAATCAGAATCCATGAGCTAGAAGCAGGTATATAAAATGGGTAAGATGTCGTGCATGTTTTTGAAGATCATACTGATATGAACTAGTTTTTCTGACATCTTTATTATTTTCCAGGTTGCATGTATAAAAGCTAAAAGCTATATGTTGGAATTTTTCATTCATTCCATTGTATATACTGAGCACTTACTATGTGCAAAACACTGAACTGAGTGCTTAGAAGTGTACAATATAACAATAAACAGACATATTCCCTGCCCACAACAACCTTACAGTCTGGAGGGGGAGACAGACATTACTAGCCCTTGAAAAATCCATTCTAAAATGCCCACTTTTTTTTAGGCTGGTACACAATCATATTTTTCCAGGTTCACTGTCATCACATAGCACATCGTTGAATATGTGAAATGCTTTCTAAGAATTTGCCTTTCCTTTGGTGCATGTGTCTCCAAAGTACTGTCATCAATGAGATGAAGCAGGGCTTAGTGGAAAGAGCACCATAGGCTTGGAAGTCAGAGGACCTGCATTCTAATCCCAGCTCTGCCGTGTATCTTCTGCATGATGTTGGACATGTCATTTAATTTCTCTGTGCCTCAGTTACTTCATCTGTAAAATGAGGATTCGATCTACTCCTTTCTACGTAGACTGTGAGCCTCATGTGGGACAGGACTGTGTCCAAACTGATAAACTTGCATCTACAGCATTGCTTAGAACAGTTCTTGGCACATAGTAAGCGCTTAACAGGTACCGTAATTATTGCTATTATCAACACACATCGGCTCCTGAGTGACTGCCTTAAAGACCTTTGATGAACATTCATGGCCTGTTGAGTTGGAAGAGTTTTTTGGAGGTTTGGAAATGGAATGTCACTATCACTTCCAGATCCCACTTGACTATAAGCTCTCTAAAGGCAGAGAACATGTCCACCAACTCTGTTGTACTATACTCTCCCAAGTGCTTAGTACAGTGCTTTGCCCACAGTCAGCGATCAATAAATATCATTGATGATGATGATCCCTTTATGTAGCTTCAAGTAGGCAACCTAGACTAGGGTGACGAGGACCTTTGTCTGATTGTGATGGGGAAAGAGAACAGCTTAAACTCTATCTCAATTGTCCATAAATAATAATTATAATTATGGTATTTGTTAAGTGCTCTGTGTCAAACACTGTTCTAAGTGCTGGGTTAGATATAAATTCATCAGGTTGGACAGCGTCCCTGTCCCACATGGGAGTCAGAATCTAAACAGGAGGGAAATCCAGTATTGAAACTCCATTTTACAGGTGAGAAAACTTAGGTACAGAGAAGTTAAGTGATTTGCCCAAAGTTACGGAGCAAGGAAATGAGAAGAAATGGGATTAGAACTCATGTCCTCTGACTCTCCAGCCCGTGCTCCTTCCATAGGCCATGATGCTTCCACACCATCATGCAGTAGCCTAAGGATGTTGATGAACTTCTCAGGGCACCCAAATTTACAAAGTATTTGCCAGAGTCTTGACCTTTTGATCATAGCAGATGCTTTTGTTAAGGGCAGTGAAAACAATATGGAGATCTGACTGTTGCTTCCAGCACCTTTCTTGGTTTTATCTGATATCTGCTGTTCTGCACTGGGATTCAGGTAGTATATGATTCATTATATTCTTCAATTTTTTATGGTATTTGTGAAGTCCTTATTACGTGTCAAGAACTGTTCTAAGCACTGGGGTAGATACAAGTTAATCAGGTCAGATACGGTCTCTGTCCCACCTGGAGAGAACTTAGTGGGTGAAGAACAGTGTACTAAGTACTTGGGAGAGTACAGTACAAAAGGGTTGTAAAACGTCTTCCAGGCCCACAAGGAGCTTACAGTCTAGAATAAAAGATAGACATCCTCAATCAGTCAATCAATCAACAGTATTAATTGAGTGCTTAGGGTGTACAGAACACTGTAATAATATGTCTAGATGGATTCTGGCTAGACCCTTGCTGACAGTGGAAAGCAGTGAGATTTCCTGGTAGCTTCCCCAGTCTACTCTCATCATCTTCCTAAAGATGGTGATTGGGATTGCATCTTTAAAACCTCATGGCATTCCCTCAAGCACTTTATTTTGAGGGAAAGCTTATGCAGATGTGTGAGAATTAGATCCTCTCCTTGCTTGTAGATTTCAGCAGGAAGTCCATGATTTCATGACTTCTCACCGTGACTCGATCTCGCCTGTTTTGCTACCAACCCCTGGCCCACATCCTGCCTCTGGCCTGGAATGATCTCCCTCCTCAAATCTGCCAGATAATTACTCTCCCCCCTAATTCAAAGCCTTATTGAAAGCCCATGTCCTCCAAGAGGCCTTCCCAGCCTAAGCCCCACTTTTCCTCATCTCCCCCTCCCTTCTGCATCACCCTGACTTGCTCCCTTTGCTCTTCCCCGCCACTTTCAGCCCCATAGCACTTATGAATATATCTGTAATTATATTTAATGTATTGTAGTCTATTTGTATTTGATGTCTGTCTCCCCCCGCTTCTAGACTGTGAGTTTACTTTGGGCAGGGATTGTCACCATTTATTGTTGTATTGTACTTTCCCAAGTGCTTTGCAAACATAAGCGTTCAATAAATATGATTGACTGAATGAATGACTTGTACTAAGGAAACCATTTCTCACAAATCAGAGCAAAGAGCATGTCTTCACATTTTGATGTGCTTCTCCTTGATAGTGTTGCACCCCAGACTGTTCTGTCTATCATGGTGCACCCCACAATCCACTGCTATTTTACATTGTTTCAGGCTGTTCTTCTCATTGTTTTACATTGTTTCTTGTCTATTCCCAGCTGGGGTGCACCTAAAAAGAGTAGCAGCTCAAATATCCTATTATCAACCATGCTTACATGCTCTAGGCAGTTACTTTGAATTGCTCTATGCTAGTGAACTGTCAAACTTAAAGGACTTCCTGGTTGCTAGCTGTAGCCTGCCATCTTATGCTGAGCATGGTCTGTGGGTGATGTTTAAGAAGCTGGTTGTGATTTCTCTAGTAGGTCCAAGTCCCACAACTATTAAAAGTTGAATAGCCCAATGGGTTTATAAGATTTTCTGGAATGGAACTTGATGTCCTTTTGTCACCACATTGTCGGTCAATGTCAAAAACTAAACTGACATTTTTATTCTATTATCTGCTTCTTTGTCTCTCCCTGCCTTGATTATGTACTGCTAAGGTAGCAGAACTTGCTAACGGAATAAAATTCAGTATTGCTGATAAAAGTCTTTGTTTTTGAGTCAGAATTCCAGGTACAGACTGAAATATGATTTCAATTTTCTTCAGAATAGAATAGGCAATATGATACAGTCACATTAGCCTTTAAGGGTAAAGAACATATTTTTGAGGTAACTATCTTTAGCCTGAACAATACAGATAACTGAGGCTAAACTATCCAGATAATTTGCTAACTTTATTTCATAACACTCTGAAGGTACTCAATAAATACTCATTTATAAAAGCAATAGTTAGTAAAAGTTTACTGCAGTAATTCCAATAGCCTGGAAGGCTTCTGAACCTCCAAAATTCCCACTACTCACAGGAGACTCAGACCTTATTGCTGGAATTCTGAGCATGTTTTGGCATGTTCAAGAAATGGCTATTGGGATCATTTTCTGAAGTAATCTGAAAACATATTATGAAAGATCATTCAATACTCTAGGGCTTGTCAGAGACATTGTTTGTGGAAATGCTTCAACTAAACTTGAAAACAAATCCTACTGTGATTCCATGTTCTCCTGCGAGGTCATAGTGTTCAGTTCATACTTTTTATTCACTTTGAAGTCTCTGATTGTAACATGGTAAGGAACTGAAGATATAGATTCGAATGAGAAACAGACTGATAAAAATCAAGTAACACTCACATACTTTAACAGTCTCTCAGTCATGCAACACACTCTCGCACAGTAGACAAAGCACAACCTAGACTAAGACAGCCCCAAGATGAAGGATGTTTGATTCTTTGACCATATGCCCTGTAAGAACTGGGTAAAATCTGAATTCACTTTACTCAGGGCACTAAACAGCTCTGGCAGGTTCTGATTGGCCTTGCTGTTGCTCTGAAGGAGATTTGTTAAGTGGTTACCGATCAGCCATGAAAACAATCAAAGAGATGCCTAGACTCTCAGGAACTAAAATAATTTAGGTTGCAGTCAGCCAATCACATTTATTGAGTGCTTACCAGGTGGAGAGCAACGTAATATACGCTTGACACTGTACTAAGTGTTTAGATCCATGGCCAGTCACTTCCAGGAGGAAATAGGGCCTGGGAAGAAACTGAAGTTTCTGGGTTCTTTTCTAAATTAAAAGGATTTTTGAGGCAGGAAGGGAGATTGCTTTAAGGTCACCTATCAATCAGTCAATCAATCAATTGTACATACTAAGAGCTTGGGAAAGTACAATGTAACAGAGTTAATACTTTCCCTGCTCATAAAAATGTTACAGTCTACAGCCATGCTTCAAATCACCACCCGTCTTCCCCACCTCCCACCATCTCCCTAGTTTCCAGTCCTCTCCCCAAAAATCCCATCCTCCAGCATTTCAGAAAGACACAGCTCCAGAAAGGTCCAGCACCTTATCAGTAGAATAATTAATAATAATAATTATGCTATTTATTAAGAGCTTACTATATGCCAAGCACTGTACTAAGCACTGGGGTAGATACAGGCTAATCAGGTCAAACATGAGGCTCACAAAGTAAGAGGAAGAACAGGTAATGAATCTCCATTTTGCAGATGAGGGAACTGAGACACAGAGAAACGAAGTGACCTGCCCAAGGTCACATAGCAAGTAAATGGTGGATCCAGAATTAGAACTCACCATCTCTGACTACGAAGCCTGTGTTTTTTCCATTAGGCTACACTGAATGTGCGTTGTGGGGTTGGGGGTGCGGGGGTTGGGGGGTTACCACCCAGGGTGGTGGCCAAAAGAGCAACAAGTTTGGGGAAATGATAGGAATTTCCCTAAAGATAACCTTTACATTAGAAACAAAACACATGAAATGAGTCTGCCAGAGCCCAGTAGCACTTGGTACAGTGCTTGGCCCATAAGAAACACATAACAAATAATCAATCACTTACTGTGTGCAAAGCATTGTACTAAGCGCTTGGGAGAGTACAATATAGCAATAAAGCAGACACATTCCCTGCCCGCTATGAGCTTACAGTCTAGAAGGGGAGACAAACAATAACATAAATACATAAATTACGGCTGCTGACACTCAGAGCAAGGGCCTGGGAGTCAGAAGTTCATGGGTTCTAATCCCGGCTCTGGCACTTACATGCTGTGTGACTTTAGGCAAGTCACTTAACTTCCCTGTGCCTCTTTTGCCTCATCTGTAAAATGGGGATTGAGACTGTGAGCCCTACTAGGGACAAGGGACTGTGTTCAACCCAATTTGTTTGTACCCACCCCAGCGTTTAGTAGAGTGCCTGGCACATAGTAAACGCTTAAATACCATAGTTTTTATTATTGTTATCATTATAATTATTATTATTTAGGCCCTGGTGACCATTTGTCATAGAGGGCCTAGAAACACTGGAATGGGGATCAGAGCTAAATCCCAGTGCTCTGCCCTGTTTTCCCTGCCTGGTTAGTTTGTTTGCAGTTTCTACATTCCCCTGAATGGGCTCTGCAGGTCACTACTCCTGTTCTCTAATCCCAGTGATAGCAGGAGCAGCAGGAACAGAAGGTGGGGAAGGCTGGGGAGGGTATGAGATGAGAAAGCAAAAGGTGAATTGGAGCAGGGGCAATGTGTATTTTGTAAACTGAAGAAAATATTAACAGGCAGAGATTTCTTGCAGCTATTTACAAGGTAACTATAGAATCCCAAACAAATCAAAGTCCAACTCTGTTAAATTCTAATTGCTTGTCCTTCCATTTTTTAATACAGTCCTCTAAAAAGTTGGTTACATAAACTAGCATACTATGTAGTTATCAACTATGTTTCTCAAGAAAGTTACATTGTACATCCGCAGGATGAGACCCACTGTTTTTTGGCTATAATTAGCTAATGCCCATTAACCAGTACTTGCACAACTTCCTAGTGCTGTAATTTACTGGCACAGGTAGGTCTGGCCTTTTAACCCTAAATAAATTCCATGAATTCAAACTTCTGGAAAAGCCTTTTGCCTGTACATTCCCCTCTTTTCTAGTTAGCCCATTCTCAAGCACTTATTTTCTTTCTGTCTCTTGACCAAAAAACAACACTGTACAGAAGTGCACCACAACCTCAACTATAGCTATGTTTCTCCATTGCCAAGGGCAGAGCAAAATGGAGGGAACAGAAATCTCTCTTTCCCTCTCTCTCTCTCTCGGACACACACATATGCAGACATGCCCAGTCCTCCCTCATGTTAGAGAGATGATAAACTTTCCTTTCTTTCTCTTTTTCTTTCTTCATTGTTTTTTCCCTTCAAAGTCATTGTGTCTGCCACTGACCTCCTCTGATCAGTCAACCAATTCATCAGTAGTATTTATTGAGCACCTACTGAATGGTAAGCACCACACTAAACACATTCGGGAGAGTAAAGTAGATGCAAGACAGGTACCCTGCCCAAAGCACTTAAGTTTAATAGAGGAGAAAGGCAGGCAAAAATGACTTACACATAGTGGGAGCAGCAAGAGGAACAAGAATATAGCAGGAAGCAGCACAAGCACATAGGAATTAAATCACTGACTGATAATAGCCTGTTGAGTTGGAAGACTTTCTCAGAGAAGCAGAAACATATTTTGACCCTTGGCTCCAGATGAGCCTTCTGGGAGCCTGCTGAGAGTCTGCTGATGTGAGGTGAAATCAGCTCAAAATATTTCCCTAGCCCCAAAGGCAAGTGAATTACGCTGGTAAAAGCCATCTGCAAAGAGTGCAGAAGTTTATATTTTTCCACACTTGGAGAAACGTATTTCCCTTTCCTGTCATTTATCTTGATATCTGTCTCCCCCTATAGACTGTAAACTCCTTATGGGTAGGCATCGCATCTATCAATCAGTCAATCAGATCTATTAAGCATTTACTGAGTGCAGAGCACTGTACTAAGTTCTTGGGAGAATACAATATGCTCCCTGCCCACAGCAAGCTTACAGTCGTGAGGAGGACAGACATTAATATAAATAAATAAATTAATAAATTCATTCATTCATTCAATAGTATTTACTGAGCATTTACTATGTGCAGAGCACTGTACTAAGCGATTGGAATGTACAATTCGGCAACAGATAGAGACAGTCCCTGCCCTTTGACAGGCTTACAGTCTAATCGGGGGAGACAGACAAAAACAATAGCAATAAATAGAATCAAGGGGATGTACATCTCATTAACAAAATAAATAGGGTAATAAAAAATATACAAATGAGCGGACGAGCACAGTGCTGAGGGGAGGGGAGGGAGGGGGGAGGAGCAGAGGGAAAGGGGGGGAAAAGGGGGCTTAGCTGAGGGTAGGTGAACAGCGGGGGGGCGGGGGTAGAGAGGCAGCAGAGGGAGCAGAGGGAAAAGGGGAAGCTCAGTCTGGGAAGGCCTCTTGGTGGAGGTGAACTCTCAGTAGGGCTTTGAAGAAGGGAAGAGAATTAGTTTGGCGAAGGTGAGGAGGGAGGGCATTCCAGGACAACGGGAGGACGTAGCCCAGGGGTCGACGGCGGGATAGGCGAGAATGGGGGACGGTGAGGAGGTGGGCGGCAGAGGAGCGGAGCATGCAGGGTGGGCAGTAGAAAGAGAGAAGAGAGGAGAGGTAGGAGGGGGCAAGGTGATGGAGAGCCTTGTAGTCTAGAGTGAGAAGTTTTTGTTTCGTGCGGAGGTCGATAGGCAACCACTGGAGGTTTTTAAGAAGGGGAGTGACATGCCCAGAGCATTTCTGCAGGAAGATGAGCCGGGCATCGGAATGAAGAATAGAGTGGAGTGGGGAGAGACAGGAGGAAGGGAGATCAGAGAGAAGGCTGACACAATAACCCAGCCGGGATATTATGAGAGCCTGTACCAGTAAGAGAGCTGTTTGGGTGGAGAGGAAAGGGTGGATCTTGGTGATATTACAAAGGTGAGACCGGCAGAACTTGGTGACGGATTGGATGTGTGGGGTGAATGAGAGAGCCGAGTCAAAGATGACACCGAAGTTGCAGACTTGAGAGACAGGAAGGATGGTCGTACCGTCCACAGTGATAGGGAAGTCAGGAAGAGGACAGGGCTTGGGAATAATGGATATGGACTTAAGTGCTTTGGGGCTGAGGAAGGAGTGAATAAAGGATGCAAATCTAAGTGTAAGGGTGAGGATGCAGGGGGAAGTGGGATTCATTCATTCAATTAGAGGACATGAGGGTGTAGGCAGGGAAGCACTCTTGAAGGAGATGTGCTTTTAATAAGACTTTGAAGGTGGGGAGAGTGATCTTCTGTCATATATGAAGAAGGGGTCATTCCAGGCCAGAGGCAGGATGTGGGCAAAAAGTTGGTGGTGAGAGAGAGGTGATCAAGGTACAGTGAGTAGGTTAGCATTAGCGGAGAGAAGTGCATGGGTTGGGTTGTAGTGGGAAATCAAAGAGGTATAGGAGGAGGGAGCAAGGTGATTGAGGGCTTTAAAGCTGGTGCTAAGGAGTTTCTGTTTGGTGCAAAGGTGGATGGGTAACAACTGGAGGTTCTTAAGGCATGGGGAAACATAGACTAAACAATTTTGTAGAAAAATGATCTGGGCATCAGAGTGAAGGTTGAACTGGAGTGGAAAGACAGGGGTCAGGGAGGTCAGCAAGGAATTGATGCAGTAATCAAGGCAGGATAGGAAAAGCGCTTGGATTAGTAAACATAACAATAATGGTATTTGTTAAGCACTTACCTTGTGCCAAGCACTGTTCTAAGCAATGGGGTAGATACGAGGTCATCAGATAGGACACAGTTCCTGGCTTACAGAGGGCTCACAATCTTAATCCACATTTTACAGATGAGTTAACTGTTGTACAGAGAAATTAAGCAACTTGTCCAAGATCACACAACAGACAAGTGGCAGAGCCCATGTCCTCTGACTTCCAAGTCTATGCTCTTGCCACTAGACCATGCTGCATGGATGGAGAGAAAAGGGCAGATTTTAGCTATGCTGTGAGGGTTGAAACAACAGAATTTGGTGCTAAATTGAATATGTGGGTTGAATGAGTGAGATGAGTCCAGGATAATGCCGACTTGTTCATCCCAAGCGCTTAATACAGTGCTCTGCACATAGTAAGCGCTCAATAAATACTATTGAATGAATAATGCCAAGGTTACAGGCTTGCAAGACATGAAGGATGATGTGGCCATCTCCAGTGATGGGAAAGTCACGGGGAGGACAAGATTTGTGTGGAACTATGAGGAGTTCTGTTTTGGACATGCTAGGTTTGAGATGTCAACAGGACAACCTAGAAGAAATGTTCTGAAGGTAGGAGTAAATGTGAGACTGCAAAGAAAGAGAACAATCAGAGCTGGAGATGTAGATTTGGGAATAGAGAGAGTAGTTGAAGCCATGGGAGAGAATAGGTTCCTCAAGGAAATGGGTGTAGATGGAGAAGAGAAGGCCACCCAGAACTGCACCTTGAGGGGCTCCCACAGTTAGAGTGTGGGAGGCACTGGAGGAGCCCTCAAAAGAGAATAAGAATAAGCAGCCAGAGACATAGAAGAACCAGGAGAGGACAGTGTCAGTGAAGGCAAAATTGGATAGTTTCCAGGATTAGGGGGTGGTCCGCAGTGTCAAAATCAACTGAGAGGTTGAGGAGGATTAGGATGGAGTAGAAGTCACTGGATTTGGCAAAAAGGAGATCATTTGTGACCTTTGGGAGGGCAGATTCAGTGGGGCAAAGGGGGTGAAAGCCAGATTGGAGGGGGTCAAAGACAGAACTGAAGGAAAAGAATTTGAGACAGCAGGGGTAGACAACTCACTCGAGGAGTTTGGAGAGGAATGGTGTCACAAGCCTCCAGTTCGTACCAACCAGGACCTTCCTGGTCTGGGGGAGCCTCCATGACAAGTAGTAGACTCAAACCACACCTCTTACCACCAAGGTTACTGGGGAAAGTTTTTTACTTAGTTTTACCAACATGCAAGGGAGTGAAACATACACAAACTCACTCCAGTCCACCAAGGGTCCAATACCAGTTTGCTGGTCAGGGGAACCCGTTCTGCCAATGCTTCTTCTTTCTGCTTCCAGGTGCTACTGCCTTCTGCTGCTTTTGAGTGCTGCTTCTGCTTGAATGCTTGCTCTCTTGCGTGCTTCCTTCTTGCTTCTCCTCTGCATGCTTCTGCTCCAGCTGTTTCAGCGTGGCAGTGTTGCTTCTCCGCATGTTCTCTGCATGCTCTCTGCATGTTCTCTGCATGCTCTCTGCATGCCTCCCTGCGACTCTGATAAACTTCCTTGCGATTCTGAGCAACCACCTTTTATCTGCCTTAGGTGTTGCAGCTTTGGCTCTACGTTGCAGTCTTTGATGGGTCCAGACCCATTACCGGGTAGAACAGGGAGAGAAAGCCACACCTCCCTCCATGCTCTGCCCCCATAGGCCAGCAATCACCTGTCTCAGGTAGAGCCTATCAGTACCTTTGCCAATTTCTTCCTTCTTGTCATTCACAGGATCACAAACATTCACTAACAAGGCAGCTTGGTGTGGGTTCACCACAAATGGCAGAAGGGATATGGGATACTCTATTTGTATTGTACTCTCCCAAGTACTTAGTACAGTACTCGGCACACTCAATAAAAATAGGATTGATTGATGGTAAAGGTGAACTACAAATAGTCCTGAAGTTTGTATTTTTCTACAGTAGGAGAAAAATGACACCTGCGGTCTGTCTATGATTGTTTAATCAATCAATCAATCAATAGTATTTATTGAGTGCTTACTCTGTGCAGAGCACTGTACTAAGGATTTCGAAGAGTACAATATAACAGAGTTGGTCAACATGTTCCCTGCTCACAAGAAGCTTGCGGTCTAGAGGGAGGAGATAATCTATTCAGCCTCTCTAAGTATTAAAAACAAATTTCTCTTTCAGAAGGATTGGTGATAGATGGAGCAGTCAGGGCATTCCTGCCCAGACATGACCCTGCCATGACGAAGCCATCTCAGATTATATTTTAACGGTATTTGTTAAGTGGTGATGAAGATGATGATGATTGTAGTATTTGTTAAGTGCTTACTAGGTGACAGGCACTTTACTAAGTGCTGGTGTAGATACAAGCTATTAAGCTCACAGTCTTAATCCCCATTTTAGAAATGAGGTAACGGAGGACAGAGAAGATAAGCGACTTGCCCAAGGTCACACAGAAGAAGGGTGGCGGAGCTAGGATTAGAACCCAGGACCTTCTGACTCCCAGAAGGCATACTTTTCAAGGCAGCCAAATTTATTCAAATTCCCCGGGTTGGACTTAATGATAATCTCAGTAGAATTTCTTAAAGTCTATGAGAGTTGTGGAGTGGTCTTTGGGCTTCTTCTTGCACCTCCTTCACTCAACGCAACCTTTACACCCACAGAAATGGGTTGGCTAAATCCCCAGAGAAAATGGTACGTCTTTTCCTCTCATCTGGCAGGGAGGAGGCCCTCCCACCCCCCAACACAAACGTTCAACACACTCACTTACAGAGCTCAAAGCTCTACCATAGAGACTTCCTCTGCACATAACCTGGAGCTCTATCTATCAATCAATCAATGGTATTTACTGAGTGCTTGCAGTTTTCAGAGCACTGTATGTTTAAGCACTTGGGAAGGAATGATACAACAGAGGTTGCTGGCAGAAAAGGTAAATGAAATGGGCTGGAGCTCCTGATAGCATGAAAATCTAGCGAAGAGCCCATTGGCATTGGTATAGGCATCTTCCAGCTAGCTGTAGGCTTCCCACAGGGCAATAGCAGTAGCAGAGAAAGATCAGTAAATTTACAATCCCTGCTGACTCACCATTTTCCATCCTTTCTCGGAGGAGCTCCGCACCAGGATTTCAGGTCAATTATTAAAGTAACGGCTGTAGCAGATGCAGTTTTAATTCTTGCTTTACTTACCTTCTCCTGTTCCCACTGCCTAGACCAGTCTACACTGACAATATCCCTGGGGATAAGTGAATCTTCCTTTGAAATTTATGCCAGTAAACCTTTCAATCAATCAATCAACCAACCAATCAATCATATTTACTATTTACTGCGTGCAGAGCACCGTACCAAAAGAGTGAATTCTAAATTATCAATCATTTGCATTTACTGAGTGCAGAACACTGAACTAAGTGCTTGGGAGAGTCTAGAGGGGGAGACAGACATTAATATAAATAAATTACTGATATGTACACAAGTGTTGTGGGGCTAAAGGTGGAGGAGACTAAAAGAAGCCAATAAGGGTGATGTAAAAGGGAGAGGGAGAAAAGGAAATTTATTCATTCATTCAATTGTATTTACTGAAGATAGGTGTTTTATTTTGGACATGTTAAATTTGAGATGATGGCAGGACATCCAGGTAGAGATGTCTTGAAGGCAGGTAAAAATGTGAGACTCTAGAGAGGGAGAGAAATCAGGGCTGGAGATGTAGATTTGGGAATTATCTGCATAAGGATGGCAGGTGAAGCCATGTAAGAGAATGAGTTCTCCAAGGGAGTGGGTGTAGATGAAGAATAGAAGGGGACCCAGAATTGAGCCTTCAGGGACACCCACAGTTAATTTATTCATTCATTCAATTGTATTTTCTGAGCACTTATTGTGTGCAGAGCACTGTACTAAGCTCTTGGAAAGTATACTTCAGCAACAGAGTCAATCCCTACCCGACAATGGGCTCACAGTCTAGAAGGGGGGAGACAGACATCAAAACAAGTAAACCGGCATCAATAGCATCAATATAAATACATAGAATTATAGATATAAACACATCATTAATAAAATAAATAGAATAATAAATATGTACACATATACACAAGTGCTGCGGGGTGGGGAGGGGGGTAGAGCAGAAGGAGGGAGCTGGGGTAATGGGGAGGGGAGGGGGAGCAGAGGAAAAGGGGGACTCAGTCTGGGAAGGCCTCCTGAAGGAGGTAAGCTTTCAGTAGGGCTTTGAAGGAAGAAGTGTGCTCGTTTGGTGGATTTGAGGAGGGAGAGCATTCCAGGTCAGAGGTAGGGAGTGGGCCAGGGGTCAATGGTGGGACAGGCAAGAATGAGGCACAGTGAGAAAGTTAGCACAAGAGGAGTGGAGTGTGTGGGCTGGGATATAGAAGGAGAAAAGGGAGGTGAGGTAGGAGGGGGCAAGGTGATGGAGAGCTCTGAAGTCAATAGTGAGGAGTTTTTGCTTGATAAGGAGGTTGATAGGCAACCACTGCAGATTTTTGAGGAACGGGCTGAAATGCTAAGAGCGTTTCTGTAGAAAGATATTCCAGGCATCATTGTAGACTGAAGTATAGACTGAAGTTAGAGGGTGTGAGGCAGAGGAGGAGCCCACAAAAGAGACTGAGAATTATCAGCTAGTGAGGTAGGTGGAGAACCAGGAGAGGACAGTGTCAGCAAAGCCAAGGTTGGATAATATTTCCAGGAGAAGGGGGTGGTCAACAGTGTTGAAGGCAGCTAAGAAGTCAAAGAGGATTAAGATAGAGTAGAGGCTGTTGGATTTGGCAAGAAGATCATTGGTGACCTTTGAGAGGGTGGTTTCTGTGGAGTGAAGGGGACAGAAGACAGATTGGAAGGGGTCAAGGAGAGAATTGGAGAAGAATTTGAGACAGCAGGTGTAGACATCTCACTCAAGGAGTTTGGAGAGGAATGGTAGGAGGGAGATGGGGCAATAGCTGGAGGTAATAATGGAGTCAAGGGGGGGTATTTTTAGACTAGGGGAGACATGAACATGCTTGAAAGCAGTGGGGAAGAAGCCAGTGGAGAGTGAACAGTTGAAGATCACAGTCAGGGAGGGAATAATAATAATAATAATAATGTTGGTATTTGTTAAGCGCTTACTATGTGCAGAGCACTGTTCTAAGCGATGGGGTAGATACAGGGTCATCAGGTTGTCCCATGTGAGGCTCACAGTCTTCATCCCCATTTTACAGATGAGGGAACTAAAGACCAGAGAAGTGAAGTGACTTGCCCACAGTCACACAGCTGACAAGTGGCAGAGTCAGGATTTGAACCCATGACCCCTGACTCCCAAGCCCGGGCTCTTTCCACTGAGCCACGCTACTTTGGAAGGGAGCAAGTATTTTGACAAGGAGCTAAGGGATGGGGTGGGATGCACATTTGGAGGGGGTGGATTTTTGAGAGAAGGCAGGAGATCTCCTCTTGAGACACTGCTGGGAAGGATGGGAGAGTATGATTGTCTAGTGCCTTAATCTGTAAGCTTGCCTCAGTTCCAATTATATTGTATCTACCCCAATGCTTAGCTCAGTGTTTGGCACATAATAAGTGCTAACAAACACTATCATCATAAAATAATAAGAATCCACTATTGGGCATTATTATTGTATTATCATCATTATTATTATCAATGTCTGATATCTTTCTCTCTGTGTAACCCTCTGTCCTTTCCATCTCTTTCCTTCAGAGTCTCTCCCTGTGGTCTCTCTCTCTATCTCTCACTCTTTGTAGTCTTCAGACTCTTTCTATGGCAACTCTTCTTGGCTCTGTCACATTGGAATGAGTCTTTCTGCTCCTATTAACCATAACAGGTGCCTTCTCTCAGGATAAGCGGATCTAAGGGAAACACTGTTATCAGTAACGAACACTTTGTTTAAGTGATGGAACATGATCTCAGACTGATTGTATGCCTTGAGTGTAACTTGTCATGTCAGGAACTCAAAGGCATGACAGACGAAATCCAAAGATCATAGAGATCACAGCCCAACATAAGGAAATGAAAAATTCTATAGGCTATTATCAGAATTCCCTTTCTTTAGGCTGGCAAGCTCATTGAATAAACTAAGCTTCGGCCTTTTCTGAAATTTCAGTTCAAGGTCTGTATTCTGAAATTGAAGACCTGGAGACAAAATTTTTTTTTCCTCTTCTGAAAATGAAATTAATTAGAAGGAATCCAAAGAAAACAGATATATCGTAAGTTACTGGGATGGGGGGGTAAGTAGGTAGACCGGTGAAAATAATTTAACTGTATCTGCTCAAATTAAACAACTAATAGCCTGCAAAATAACTCAAAGGCAGAATCAACAGAGAAATCTGTCCAACCTGCCCCAGGTAGTGCAAATTACTACATCATTTATTTCTACGGAGGAATGGGATCTAGTCCAGTCAGAAAAAAAGAAAAAAGAAAATTGTCGAGATTTGAAAGGTGCAAATGAACTTTCCACCAATTTGCCAGCTTCCTGCCTAGGGAAGCACCAGAGTTAACTCTGCCTCGCTCCTCTTCCTAGAAATCCTCCAAGCACTTGGCTCCCCTTTCTCAATTATGTCTTCCTCAGGTCTTCACAGAAATTTATCACAAATTTTGCAAAGCTTTTGACCTGTATCATCTTATTAAACTTTTATGAAAAATCAATGGAGTTCAATCACGTTATAGGGCTGTTCCTCACACAGATGTCAGGGGTAAGTGGAGGAGTCCATTTATCTCCAAGTCCAGAAAGGAGATGCTTGGAGAGGGAGAAGGTTCATCTAGCAACTGCATTTGTAAACCAGGAAATGCTTTGTTTTCTAATTACTACATAGAAATAAATTCCACTTTGGGATAATGATCAAGGAAGAAATGTAAATGTTTCTGTCTTTTCTGGCACAACCGAGGGCCTGTCCTGGCAAAAGAACGCTGCATTCTGTTTGCAAACCAGATGGCTGAACGAGCCAAAGCCAGGTCACCCACATGTGGACAAAGACTGTTCTCGCAACCAGAGCCAAGAAGGCAAGGAATCAGCTCAGTGACAGGGGATTGCCAAGTTTGTGAAGGCACTCAGCCTCCGAGTCACACATTTCTTACCTCTTTTTTAAATAGTATTTGTTAAATAATAATAATGGTATTTGTTAAGTGCTTCCTATATGCCAAGTACTGTTCTAAGCATTGGGGTATATGCAAGGTAAACAGGTTGTCCCACATGGGGCTCTCAGTCTTAATCCCTAATTTACAGATGAGGTAACTGAGGCACAGAGAAATTAAGTGACTTGCCCAAGGTCACACAGCAGACAAGTGGCCTAGGTGGGATTAGAAACCACGTGCTCTGACTCCCAAGCCCATACTCTTTCTACTAAGCCATGCTGCTTCTCAAAAGCCTCCAGCACCCGGTATTGCCAGGTGGTCTCCCATCCAGGTACTAACCAGGCCTGCTTAACTTCCAAGATCAGATGAGATCGGGTGCGTTCAGGGTGGTATGGCCGTAGACATAATGATGCTGGTATTTGTTAAGCAATCACTATGTGCAGAGCACTGTTCTAAGCGCTGGAGGAAATACAGGGTAATCAGGTTGTCCCACGTGAGGTTTACAATCTTAATCCCCATTTTACAGATGAAGGAACTGAGGCACAGAGAAGTTAAGTGATGTGCCCACAGTCACATAGCTGACAAGCGGCAGAGCTGGGATTTGAACCCATGACCTCTGAATCCCAAGCCCCCGCTCTTTCCACTGAGGCACGCTGCTTCTCTAATGCTTATTGTGTGCCAGATACTGTACTAAGCACTGGGGTTAGTACAAAATAGGATTGGACACAGTCCCCGTCCCATGTGAGGATCACAGTCTCAATCCCTATTTTACAGATAAGGGAACTGAGGCCCAGAGAAGTGAAGTGACTTGCCCAAGATCACACAGCAGACAAGTAGTGGAGTAGAATTAGAACCCTTGACCTTCTGACTCCCAGGCCCAAGCTCTATCCACTACATCATGCTGCTTCTCCTTCTGAAGGCAACTGCCACTTCCTCTCCTCGAGGTGTGATGTGTGCTTTCCTATTCTCTCCACGTTTCCCCCTAATCAGTTTTGAATTCCCATACCTAACCCCTGTAAACTCTCAGCTCCTTGTAGCAGAGATCGCATCGCCCATCTTTATTATACTGTACTCTCCCAAGTGCTTAGTACAGAGCTCTGCACAGTAAGCACTCAATGAATTCCACTGATTGATTGATTGAATGATTGCTCTTTCAGCCTTTGCCCTCCAAGGAGGAAGTTTTGGGTTGGTGGTTATGGAGGAGACCCTTCCTAATCCAAACCCTGCCCGGTGGTCAGAATAGGCAGCCTACAAGCCCCGCCACTTCTGTTACCCAAGATGATTACCGCTGTCCAGTCCAACCAATGGTGTCATAATGGGTTTGCATGTTTGAATGTTATAAAATATTTGTTGGTGGGAAGGCAGGTGTCTTGTCTATAAATAAAGCAGGCACGCTGCTGCTGTTTAGTTTAGTTTTCAGGAATGAGCAATAAAAAGAAAAGATGGTGGTTTTTAACCAAGGAAAAGGCACAGCTTTTTAATGAGCAAAATGTTAGGCTGAACTGGAAATGAGGTATCCCTCACAGCAATAATAATAATAATGATGATGGTATTTGTTAAACACTTACTATGGGTCAAGCACTGTTCTAAGCACTGAGGTAGATACAAGGTAATCAGGTTGTTTCACGTGGGATTGCTGTCTTAATCTCCATTTAACAGATGAGGTAACTGAGGCATAGAGAAGTGAAGTGACTTGCCCAAGGTCACACAGCAGACAAGAGGCAGAGCCGGGATTAGAACCCACATCCTCTGACTCCCAAACCCATGTTCTTTCCACTAAGCCACACTGCTTCACCACAAGGTACCGTTCCCTCCAGGGAAGCCAATAAATATCCACTAAAAGTTTTAAGAGGGTAAGGTCAGAGAGAAATATTGTTTATGGTAATCAGGAGGAGAGAAGGGTGCCATTTTCTGAAACCTCCAGACAATCCTGAAACTTCACTTAAACCATACTTTCAACTTCTCCACCAAAACCCTTAGCAGAGCTGTTAAAAGAAGGAAACTTGACAGCTTAGAGTTTCATCTCCCTTCGGGCTACTAGCTGGCCAGCAAACTGTAGTTGATGACAGTGCTAATGAGCAATAAAATGGCTAAAGATAGCCATGAAGGGTTTACATGTCATGTGATCTCATTCTTAAAGTTTCTTTCCTGGGCCCAGCTTCTAAACTCCAGGCTGAGACTGTAAAAGATCCCAGCCCTACAGCTCTGAGGAAGCCGATGCCTACCGGTAAGATTGAAATTGAGGTGGGGCAACACAGCCAACGGGAAATTTTAATCCATCAGAATCTCCACCTACTTTGTAGAGAGAACTAAACCAGGTTCTTGGGAGAATAAGTACCCTTTTCTGAGAGCCTATTTCCAGCTACTTCAGTCCCAGCAATCAATGCTGCAAGTGCCTGGGAAAATTCTTAAGAATTTATTTTTTATTTTTATTTTTTACTTTTATCCCTGAACCTCACAGTGCCGAGTCCTCACAGCATTTGGTACTTGCAAAGAATATAGCTCTCTAAAGAGATAGCTTCATTCAATCATATTTATTGAGCATTTACCGTGTGCAGAGCCCTGTACTAAGTGCTTGGGAGCGTACAGTACAACAATAAGCAGACACATCCCCTGCCCACAATGAGCTGGCAGTCTGTAGGGTGGGGGAGATGGACATTAAGTAAATGAATAAATGCCAGATATGTACAAAAGTGCTGTGGGGATGGGAGCGGGGAAGAACAAAGGGAGCAAGCCAGGGTGACACAGAAGGGAGTGGGAGAAGAGGAAGGGGCCGGGGCTAAATCTGGGAAGGCCTTTGCTGTTAGTGAGTCAATTTTTCTCCAGTACACAGCAGATATTCGGCAGGGAATTTAGTAGTTATGGTGGTGGTGGTGGAATTAGTAATAGCAATAGTGGTTGTAGGTAGTGATTATTGAATGTCCCTTAGCTCAGTGCACTGTGCTAGGTGCTTGAGAAGGACAGAATAAAGAACTGATAAACTCCTTGCCCATAAGGAGCTTTCACTCTGATGGTGGAGACAAAAATATTTACAATGAGAGGTCAAAATAAATAATAGCTAAAAATATATGAACAGCAAGGATAAGTATAAATATGTTTATAAGGATTAGAGTTGGCTGATCCTTTTATTCCCCTCTCAGGGTCGCACCTGGAGAGTGTCCAGTACTCTACCAGTCTCGGCTAGGGGTGGGAGAGTCAAGCAGAGGCCTGTCCATTCCATTCCTGACTTGGGCAGTGGCTAGCAAGTGGTAGGCAATCTGCTTCAAGGCAAAACTCACCCATGCTGGGCAGCAGTGTAATGGGAGAGAGTCGAGGATAGGGACTGGAGTTTACTGTGCAGGAGGCAGCAATGGTAAAGCACTTCCAGATTTTGACCAAGAAAACTCTATGGATCCACTACCAGAACGATCGCAGATGGAGAGCGGGCGGTCCTGGGAGAGATGTGTCCGTGGTGTCGCTTTAGGTTGGAAGCGACTCGATGGCATAAGACAAGAAAAGATCCTTTCATAGAGTTAGAGTGTTGGGAAATTAACTGGGGAGGATGTGTTGGAGGAGTTGGATTTAAGAGGCTGTGGGAAGAGCTGTGGTCTGTCAGATTTGGGAAAAGAGGAAGATCCAAGCCAGAGGAACAGAATGAAAAGGGGAAAAGAGGTGGGAGAGATAAGAGTATAGGCATTCCTATGCTTGGCATTACTTCTCTCTATTTCAGAGGGTCTCTGGGCTTTGCTTTGCAAAGGTCACTAATTAGCACTATCAGTAACATCAACGAAAAGTGGAAAAGATCAACCAACCGATAATAAGCCACTCTAAGCAATCCGGTCAGCAATTCTGTAGCAAATGTGTGAAGGTACAGGAGCATCTGTTGCTGCTGAGGCCTCAAATATATCCAGTTCTGAAATTACAGACCTCACCTGTTCTCCTTACCTGCCTGGGTGAAGGGACCTGGCCTAGAGCCTGTGGACGATTAGGTACAGCTCATAATCGCTGCTGCAAAACCAACTCAAGTGCATGTCTTGCTGGCAGTAAGACATACCCCCCTCCTCAGAAGCATCTGTGTTTGAGCAATGCTCACTTGAATGGAAAGAAGCCGGTAAAGGTGCACTAATGCATTTTCACGGACAAAGCCTGCAAGTGATTCTTTTTCAAAGAAACTGAAGATCATAGATGCAGTCTCACCATTGGCCATGCTGTCTTTGAATGAAGGACCACTTTATTAAATACATGGTGAGAAAGGCATTTGGAAAGTTCTATATCCACATTAAATTGTAAACCTAGATCATGAGCCTCTTGTGGGACAGAGACTGTGTCCGACCTGATAAACTTGTATCTATGTCAGCGCTTGGCACATAGAAAGTGCTTAACAGAAACACCATAATTAGCATAAACACCACATCGTTTAAACTGCTAAAGGTCTTTTAGGAGTCTGATTCTCCCCGATCCAGACAATGAGGGGTACGCTTGTGTTTTTTTGGTTTTGTTTTTTTCTTAATGGCATTTGTTAGGCACTTATTATATGCCAGGCACTGTATTAAGTTGGTATTTGTTAAGCGCTTAGTATGTGCAGAGCACTGTTCTAAGCACTGGGGTAGATACAGGGTCATCAGGTTGTCCCACGTGAGGGTCAAAGTCTTCATCCCCATTTTCCATATGAGGGAACTGAGGCCCAGAGAAGTGAAGTGACTTGCCCACAGTCACATAGCTGACAAGTGGTGGAGTCGGGATTCGAACCCATGACCTCTGACTCCCAAACCCGGGCTCTTTCCACTGAGCCACGCTGCTTCTCTATTAAGTGCTGGGGTATACGCAAGCTAACCAGTCCCTCTCCCACATGGGGCTCACAATCTTCATTCCCATTATACAGATGAGGTAACTGAAGCACTGAGATGTTAAATGACACGTCCTAGGTCACACAGCAGACAAGTGGCAGAGCCAGGATTAGAACCTAGGTCCTTCTGACTCCCAGGCCTGTGCTCTGTGTACTAGGTCAGTGTTGCAACAGTTTAGTCTGAAAAGTGCCTTCATTGTGGGTCCTCTCTTTTCCCTTCCAGACTGGGAGTGATGAACAGCTGGTCTGGCTTCAGGAGAGGCCATAGTATTTGGAGTGTCTCATTATCATCATTATGTTAATCATTATTCAGTGCTTTTCTCATAACTCTTACTTATTTCTGCTGCTGTTATTCCTCCTTGCCCCATCCGATGAGCCTGTGCAAACAGAAAGCAGTCCCTACCAACTGTGCTGTGAGTCTTTGTCGGGAATAGAGAAGAAATGAGCAAGACCTTATTAATAATAATGGTGATATTTGTTAAGCGCTTACTATGTACAAAGCACTGTTCTAAGCACTGGGGAGGATATAAGGTGATCAGGTTGTCCCATGTGGGGCTCACAGTTTTAATCCCCATTTTACAGATAAGGTAAATGAGGCACAGAGAAGTTAAATGACTTGCCCAAAGTCACACAGCTGCCAAGTGGCGGAGCCGGGATTAGAACCCACGACCTCTGACTCCCAAACCCGGGCTCTTTCCACTGAACCACGCTGCTTCTGTCTGCCGCAGCAGGGATGGGCTGGCTAATAGACTCACTTGCCCCTTGAGGTCCCCATTCCTCCTGAGGACCAGGCTCTGCTCCAGTGCTTATGTGTCAAAGCAAGTATAAGGGAATTGGGAGGGTTAGGGTGGACATCAGTAGAGGTTGGGGAATATCACACGTAGAGAGAGACAGATCTTGTAATGGTAACCTTCTCATTATACCTCAGTCTCGTCTATCTCGCTGCCGACCTCTCGCCCATGTCCTGCCTCTGGCCTGGAATGCCCTCCCTTCTCAAATCCGACAGACAATTATTCTCCCCTTCTTCAAAGCCTTATGGAAGGCATATCTTCTCCAAGAGGCCTTCCCGCATTCCTTCATTCATTCATTCATTCAATCGTATATATTGAGCACTTACTGTGTGCAGAGCACTGTACTAAGTGTTTAGAAAATACAATTCAGCAATAAAGAGAGACAGTCCCTGCCCACACAGGGCTTACAGTCTAGAAGGGGGGAGACAGACATCAAAACAAGTAAACAGGCATCAATATAAATAGCATTATAGATATATACACATCAAAACAAGTAAGCAGGCATTAATATAAATAAATAGAATTATAGATATGTATATATATATATATATACACAAGTGCTGTGGGGTGGGGAAAGGGGAGTAGAGCACAGGGAGCGAGTTGAGATGATGCAGAAGGGAGGGGGAGCTGAGGAAAGGGGGCGCTTAGTCTGGGAAGGCCTCTTGGAGGATGTGAGCCTTCAGTAGGGCCTTGAACGGGGAAAGGGTGATTGTTTGGTGGATTTGAGGAGGGAGGGCGTTCGGGGCCAGAAGTTGGATGTGGGCCAGGGATCGACGGTGGGACAAGCAAGACAAGCAAGAACAAGGCACAGTGAGAACATTAGAACCAGAGGAGCGGAGCGTGAGGTCTGGGATGTAGAAGGAGAGAAGGGAGGTGAGGTAAGAGGGAGCAAGGTGATGGAGAGCTTTGAAGTCAATAGTGAGAAGCTGACTAAGCCCTCCTTTCTTCTTCTCCCACTCCCTTCTGCGTCATCCTGACTTGCTCCCTTTATTCATCCCACCCCCACTCCCAGCCTCACAACACTTAAGGACCTATCTGTAATTTATTTATATGAATCCCTGTCTCCCTTCTAGATTGTAAGGTCATTGTGGGCAGGGAAGGTGTCCCCCAAGCACTTAGTACAGTGCTGTGCACACAGAAAGTGATCAATAAATTCGATTGGATGTCTGACTGACAGCTAAAAAGAGAATAGACACTTGAGGGGATTGGCGGTGAAGGATGGTGGGTGTGCCACTGTGACTGGGCCGGGGGGGCTGGAGAATGAAGGTGTCATTGAGGTTGGGGGGCAGGGGGGTGGAGTGGTGACTGCCCTTTTCCCCGGTCCATTTAAACTGGGCAAACCTAAGGCAATACTTCAATCAGAGAGAAATCTTCACCACTTTGTGTATTAGTGATAGGTTATAGACATTCAGCCTCCGCTTTGCCCTTCCTGGATACATCAGACGATCAACCCATCAGTTAATAGTATTTATTGAGATTTTATTCTCATTATTCATCTCAACTAATATTTTCAAAAGCTGGGACATTTTTCTAGCACGTTTTTATCTGATGCGTTGGTTTTTTGATTGCATGTTCACTGAGGTCCTGCTGTATATCATTTACAGTAGGGAAGCCTTTTGTCAGATTAATACAATCTTCCCAACTTTAACCTTGCGCTCCTTATAAAACGGCATGCTAGAGGTTGGGAGATTTTCATTTCCGTATGGTAAAGTGAAGATATTCCTATTTGGCACACCATTTAAAATCGGCCACTGAAAACAATCATTGGATGTATTCACTTGGAGAGGTTCTTTTATTGGTGATCATCACTATGAATTTGTATCTTCTGTTAATCACTTTCAATAGCAATTTATTGATGCTTATTATATGCATCCTGACTTTCATCTTTAAAAGGCTTTGTGGACATTAATTACATTGAGAGGCAACTTGGCCTAGTAGAAACAGCACAGGCCTGGAAGTCTGAGAACCTGAATTCTAATCCCAGCTCTGCCACTTGCCTGCTGGGTGCCCTTGGGAAAGTCACTTAATTTCTCTGTGCCTCAACTTTTCTCTCTGTCAAATCAATCGATCGTATTTATTGAATGTTTACTTCGTGCAGAGCACTGGACTAAGCACTTGGGGGAGTACAGTACAACTAGATTTAGCAGACATGTTCCCTGCCCACAACAAGCTTACAGTCTAGACCTTGCTAGATAACTCTAGACCTTACAGTCTAGAATTGACCTTAAAATAAGATTTAAACATCCTTTCTACTTCCCCCTCAGAATGAGAGTCCCATATGGGACAGGGACTGTGTTGGACCTGATTAACTTGTACCTACCCAGTGTTTAGTACAGCAGTTGGCACATAGCACTTGACAAATACCATAATTATCATTTTTATTAAGTGATTGTCCCTAGGCCACTAGGTGACTTAAAGTAAGTAAGTAAGGTGATTCCAGAGACTGTTAGTCCTTAAGTAGTCAAGTGACTTGCCTAAGGTCACAGAGCAGACAAGTGGCAGAGCAGGGATTAGAACCCAGGTCCTTCTGATTCCCAGCCTGCTCTATCCACTAGGCAACACAGCTTCTCTTTTTTTTGTCTTTTACAGAAAAGTCCATTTGCTCACATCAAGACCCTAAAACAGAAATTTTTAAACATCCAAAGAAAGAGCACTTCACTACACCTTTCAACTACCCATAGTATGCAAATTCTAATTAAACATTACATGAAACAGCCAAGAATTCCCTTAATGGGAATAAACCAGAGTCCTGACAAATTTGGTAGAGGGCTAAAGGGGAAGAAAATACAAGAATTTCCCTTCTAGTTATTTTTAAATAAGCAGGACAGGTTTTAATGGCTGATAACCCCGGGTCAGGTATACAATAGATAGGCCCTCCAAGGCGGCAAACTTGGCATTCCTCCTCTCTATTTCAGAGGGTCTCTCTTTGGGCTTTGCTTTGCAAAGGTCACTAATTAGCCCTATCAGTAACAGTTACTACCTTACCATCTTCTGTCTTCAGATAATGATAGCCTTTTGCATGTTCTAAGTAAAACAGGAATTAACAAAATTCCAAGGCTTACTTAAATGATAAATAATGAGCCATTTTAAGGAAGAAATCTCCTGGGGAGGGCGGAAAAACCTGCAGCTGAAGGCAAGCTAGCAGGATGTGTAACTCTGCACAGGCATAAACAGGAAATGGAGCAGCTTGCTTTTGGATTGACAATCTGGCTTGGAACAGCTCATCTGCAGTGGGCATATGATTTCTGACCCTCATCAACTCTCCAGCCAGAATTTTGTTACATATTTCTAGTCTTTCACATCCTGTATTCTCTATATAAAAATACCCAGTCACTCCGAGATATATTCAGAAAATAGAACCTGAAGAGAGAGCCAATCATACCCTTCCTGCACCTAAAACGTAAAGAGATTTGATTTTACATGGTTTCTTTCCAATGCCGGTCCTAGAAGATCATCTATTTAAACTGCTGGGATGGAAACATCCAGCCAGATAAAATGCCCATTATTTCAATCAACCAATCGATCAATTGTATTTATTGCTCGCTTACTGCGTGCAGAGCACTCTACTAAACACTTGATTATTAGGTTTCAAAACATGTACCCCAGAAGTAGAATATTAGCTTTTCAAATGTAAAATTTCTTTGGAGTCTTGTTAAAAAGGTAAGTGTCAGAGACTGGAGATTTAGCAATGCAGTGTCAATTGATCATCAATCAGGTTTTTGCAACTTGAAAATTACAAGGTGTCAAAAGATGTTCCCTGCAAGCTTTTACTACTGCAATTATTAGATTGCAAAGCTGTATCAAAATACGAGCCATTCAGAGTCAACAAAGGAAGGATACTTTCATCAATGTCATAACAAATAAGCCTCCAGCAATTACTCAGTTGGGACATTCAATATTGTGCTGTTCGCTACACTCTCAAACACTCCATCTTGACCTTCATCCAAATGACCGTTGCTTCTGCAGATAATAAGATGCATGTTTTGCTTTCTTTAGAAAATATGTTGAGATTAGAAAATAATAAATAACTGGTAAACCCCTGATCTTCAAAATGTGCCGCTTACAGTCTAAACTGGGACAAGATAATATGGGACAACAGTTTATGATCCTAGAAGGTATAATAATAATAATGTTGGTATTTGTTAAGCGCTTACTATGTGCAGAGCACTGTTCTAAGCGCTGGGGTAGATACAGGGTAATAAGGTTGTCCCACGTGAGGCTCACAGTTAATCCCCATTTTACAGATGAGGCAACTGAGGCACAGAGAAGTTAAGTGACTTGCCCACAGTCACAAAGCTGACAAGTGGCAGAGCCAGGATTCAAACCCATGACCTCTGACTCCCAAGCCCAGGCTCTTTCCACTGAGCCATGCTGCTTCTAATAAGCACTTAGTACAGTACCCTACACATAGTAAGTGCTCAATAAATACAAATGAATGAATAATAAATATTCAAAAATTACCAACCCTGGACTTTATAAAAAACTTAGCTGCATTTATAAATAAATGTAAAAGGCAGGTGTAAAATACAATTTTTGGCCATCACCAGCGTTCTTGCCTTGAGGAAGGTCTTTTCGTTGTTTCATTTTGTTAAGATAAATACCAAATGAAAGTACTTTGGGAGTACTTGGATCTCTTCTTTCATGGTCCGATCATCAAGAATAGTCAGCAGCCATGAGCCAAATGTGTATTGGGGACACTTGTAGGATGCTATTTCCCAAGCATCTTCATCCAGAAGAAGACAGTCCATCGGGCATTTAACGGATGTAGGCTTTTTCAATAGCGCTAGTGAGCGTTTAACGTGCAGACAGTAGGATTGAAATTTGCAGCACGGGATGCCAGAGAGAGGTCAAAGGAAGAAGATAGGAAACATTCATTTGTCACTCATGTATCTTAATCACCGCTAAGACAGGACTTGATACCACGGAGTCTGCAGGGGAAGAAAACAAACCCGTCTCAACATAAACATCCCCATTGAAAAGCCAGTGAGGTTGTTTTGGCTCTGCCTGCAAGGGCAGATAGGCAGGGAGACATTTTCCCGGCTACCCACCGCACACCCCAGTCAGAAAAGGCGGCTATCAGCTGTGTGTGCTGCTGGCAGGGAGACGAGTAAAGGAGAACCAAGGAAACATCACTTAACATATTTGAAATTGCATGACCAGGCTACATTGTTCAATTTCCTAATTTAATGTCCAACGGCACGTAACGGAGAGCTCCGTGAACGTCGCTCGGGCCGCCTAACGCAGAAGTAAGCGGGAGTTTATAAAAGGCTGATGCTATTAGCCGAGGACAGAACTAAGCACCTCAGTAGTGACACAATATAAACTTCACTCCATGAAATACTGGAAGTTGATGTAAACAGCTTTTAATAGCAGTGAACATTTGTTCGCTTTGTTTAGACCATCTGGATGTTCCATTGTGTTCAGTTCAACACTGACTGCCGTCGGGTGACAGTTGATATATGTTAAGTACAAGCAAAGTGCCCCGGCTCACCCTGGGGACCAAGGAGAGAACTTTTCAGCATTCGGTGGAATATTCTGTCAGATCGCAGCCGTGTCGCCTGCATCCTTAATGGCTCTGTGCCAAAGTCCTCCGGCTTTTTTATCAAAGAGGGTTTTGCTTTTACTGTTGGAAAGGTTAGGAAAACTATGCCAAAGTTCTTCCAGGCAGCTTGAAGAACAGCGCCTGACAGGAATGATTTTCAATATGGAGCAAAGAATAAAGAGAACCACTAATCCTGGGAGAATCCAGCTTTGCTAACTTAACATGCAACCTGTCCAACAAACAAGCTGTTAAGTACAACAAAAGGAAACTCCCCCAATAAACAAGAATGTGTTATTGTTCTGAAGAGAAGGGGAAATCGGCATTTAAAAGCACAAACTGTTCCACCTGTGTAAAGTATCATGTTCTGAAGTGCTTGGAGATTTCTGCTTTCAGACCATTTTGAGAAGCTGTATTTACCCAATCGCCCACTACAAAAGGAAGTAGCAAAACAACAGTCAAGAAGTATGAACAAAACCAAATTATGCAAATATTATGAAATGCACAAGTTAAAGTATGGCCTGTTGTAAAGAGTGTGCTCCTGGGGATGCGGAGATCCAAATCTAAGTCTCCCAGTTCCCCCACTGACCTGCTTTTGGGGCTTGGGGCAAATCATTAAGCCATGCTAGACCTCAGTTTCTTCACCTGTAAAATGGGAAAAAGATAGGTATTAGCCTCTTAGTAGCTGCCCTAGGACTTAGTACATGGTGTTTACTAAGTGTCATAATTATTGCTGAATAATTTTGTGAATCTTTTGTGCAGTTTCACAAAGATGTCCCTTTTAAACATAGTCATTGGGTGAAGTCTGTATATACCTTAAAGGACTACACAATAAGTGGTGAGAATCAGATGAGTTCTGAATCAGATGAATAACCAGAAGCTCTCTCAGCCGTATCCCAGGCAATGTTATTATTATCATTATGGTATTTGTTAAGTGCTTATTATGGGTCAAGCACTGTTTTAAGCATTGGGGTAGATACAAGTTAATCAGGTCGGACCCTGTCCCAGTCATACAGGGGGCTCACAGCCTAAGTAGGAGGGAGAACAAGTATTTTATCCCCATTTTACAGTTGAGGAAAGGGGCACAGAGAAGTTAAGGGACTTATCCAAGGTCAAACCGGGATTAGAACCCAGGTCCTCTGACTCCCAGTCCCAAGCTCTTCCCACTAGACCATGTGTGCTCCGAGAATAGTACCCATAGTACTCCTGTAACTATGGTAGCCTAGTGGAAAGACAACAAGGTTAGGAGTCAGGAGACCTGGGTTTTAGTCTCAACTCTCCCAGTAGCCTGCTGGGTGACCTTGTGCAAGTCACTTAACCTCTCTGTGCATCAGTTTCCTCAGCTGTAAAATGGAGATAATGATGTCTGCCTCTTCCCACCTCACATGGATGTTTTGAGGATAAAATGAGATAATTGGTGTGAAAGCACTTTGGAAAAATAAGAACGGTAGACAAACAAAAGGTATTATTATTATTACCCATGTTATGCTGAATTCCTATTGTGCTTGAAGGCCAGCCAACTCTCAGCGATCAGTCCTTTGAAGGACAAAGACAGAACAGATCAGTGAATTCCACAGATAGCCTACCCACCTCACCGTGTCAACTCCGCCCCAACCAAACTTTTCCTCATAGGTTCTAACAAAAAGCAATATTGTCCAAAAGCTTCTTTTCCTTTCATATCTCTAAGCAATGAAATAGTCAAAAAGCAGGCAGTTAATAATCGTGGGGTCTTAAGCACCCCTAAGTGGCCACGCATTGTATTAACTGCTGGGTAGATTGTTCTGTTTTGCTATCTGTCTCCCTCTTTTAGACTGTGAGCCTGTTGTTGGTCAGAGATTGTCTCTATCTGTTGCCGAATTGTACATTCCAAGCGCTTAGTACAGTGCTCTGCACACAGTAAGTGCTCAATAAATACAACTAAATGAATGAATACAAGATAACCAGGTCAGACACATTCCCCATCCCACAAAGAGCTCATAGTTTAAGTTGGAGAGAGAGTAGATAATGAATCCCCATTTTACAGGTGAGGAAACTGAGGCCCAGAGAAGTGACGTGACTTGCCCAAGGTCACATTGCAGGCAAGTAATAGAGCCGGGATTAGAACTCTGGTCCCCTGACTCCGGGGCTGGTGCTTTTTATGCTAGGCCAGGCTGGCATGAGATGTGAAGTTTGTGAAGAATTCCAGACAATGTGCCTTGGAATAACTATTACAGCTAATGGTAAACAAGGATCCAAAAGCTACTGAGAACCAAGTGAAATGATATCCCTCGGATTGAAAAATTTGATGTGTTAGTATCTTGAATATTCTGCAAGATAATTATTTTCCAAAAGTCAAATTCACTTTCTGGAAGCTATTGCACTCTTTTGTATTATAACGATGTCATTATTATTATAGTCTAGGAAATATCATGCCAAATATGACTGTTCCTACCATCCTTCTCTCCTTCATGATTTTTCTTCCCTGGATTGAAAATTTCTTAATGTGTGACTATGTGTATATTACAGCTGAATCTCAAACTATCCACTAGAGCGATTAAGCAGGAACTATTACAAGAAGATCAAAATTGACTCCAACCAAATGACCCTTAATGACTACCTAAGGAAAATCTCACTCTAATGAAATGGAGTCATTCTGAAACAACCTGCTCCCCTTTAGCAACAACTCCTGATAGGAAAGATATTGTTAAAAAGGCACACAGTAAATTCTAAGCATACAAGCCACCACTGAACCAAAATGAAATTCCAACAAAATCATTTCCCTGCCTACCAAGAACCTCACTTTTTAGGTACTTAGAGCCTGAAATTGCTCCCTTTCCATAGAATAATAATAAAATGATAATAATAGCAATAGTATGCATTAAGTACTTCCTTTGTGCCTATGAGTACTAAGTACTGGGGTGGATACTCGCAAATTAGATTGGGCACAGTCCCTGTCCCACATAGGGCTCACAGACCTAATCCCATTTTACAGATGAGGGTAACTGAAGCACAGAAATGTCAAGTGACTTGCCTAGGGTCACAGAGTAGGCAAGCGGCAGAGCCAGGATTAGAACCCAAATCCTTCTAACTCCCAAGCCCCTGCTATATCCAATTAGACCATGTTGCTTCTACAGAATTCATACTGTAAGCAAATATCTTCACAAAAATGGTCATAGGTTCATCCTAATCTCAATTTGGAATTTTCCCATTACCTCTACAGTCCAGATTTGCCCTTGAGGCAGCATTGAAGAAGAATCTGTGTAGTACTGACAGTTTGGGATTTCACTGTCCAAGGATAACAACCCCTTGCATTTCGGGAGTGATTCAAAGATCACTATGTGCCAGACACTGAACTGAACAATGGGGTAGATCAACCAATCTATCACGTTTACTGAGCGCTTACTGCAGGCAAAACACTGTACGAAGTGCTTTGGAGAGCACAATATAACAATATAACAGCTACATTCCCTGGCCACAATGAGCTTACAGTCTAGAGGAGGAAACAGACATTAATATAAATAAATGAATTACAGCTATGTCTATAAACTCTGTGGGGTGGGGGGGGGGGGGGGAGTGAATAAAAGGAGTAAGCAGAAGAGAGTGGAAGAAAAGGAAATGAGGACTTTTACAAGTTAATCAGGTTGCACACCGTCCAATGTGGGACTCACAGTCTTAATCCCCATTTTACAGATGAGGAAACTGAGGCACCACAGAGGAAAGCAATAGTAAATCAATTCTGTATTTTTGCCAGGAAAACCCTTCGGATACACTACAAGAATGTTTGCAGATGGAGATGGGGCATTCTGGGAGAGACATGTCCATGGAGTCACTATGGGTCGGAGACAACTCTAAAGCAAAAGACAAGACAACTGAGGCACAGAGAAGTCAAATGCCTTGCCCAAGATCATACAGCAGGCAAGTGGCAGAGCTGGAATTAAAACCCAAGTCCTTCTGACTTTCAGCCCTTGCTCTATCCACTAGGACACTCTGCTTCTACTGTCCATAACCTGAAGTTCAGGTATTTCCTCTGTTGACTGTGAACTCATTGTGGGCAGGAATGTGTCTGTTTGTTGTTGTACTGTACTCTCCCAAGCGCTTAGTATGATAGTTTGTACACAGTAAGCGCTCAATAAATACAATTGAATGAATGAATGAATTTACTTAAGGCCTCAAGTGAACTGGGGCTAGTGATGAAATGAATTAATCAATCACTGTTGGTATTTACTAAGTGCTTATTTTGAGAACAGCACTGTACTAAGTACTTGGGGAAGTACAGTATGACAGATTTGGTAGATATGATCCCTGCCCAGAGGGAGATTCATTTATTCAATAGCATTTATTGAGCGCTTACTATGTGCAGAGCACTGCACTAAGTGCTTGGAATGTACAATTCGGCCACAGATAGAGGCAATCCCTGCCCATTGACGGGCTTACAGTCTAACCGGGGGAGAACAGTCTAATCGGGGGAGATTACAGCCTAGACTCTGAGCTCCTAGCTTCCAACCATCTTTCAGCCTAAATGAAAGACACAATTATATCAAAAGTTCACGATGTGTTTTTCAAAGCCCTGAAAGGAGGTAATTGCACTTTAAAACTTTTTAGGAGCCTCAAGGGGTGACCGCTGACCTCACAGACAGTCCTATTTCCAGCCAGCGCAACCTCTGTTTGGGACTGACCAGGCACCAGACACCTTTATGTCTCCTATTTTTATTTCCAACACCAGGCACCCCCTCCTCTGACTTTCCCTGCAATTCCCCTCCCTCCCCCATACTCACACTCATACTCATACTCATACACACACTCCAACTTGTGCAGATTTTCCTAAAAAAGTTCCCAATGATTTCTTACATCACGACGAGAGTGGACGTAGTGTTCGTCTATAACTCTCGGGGCAGCAAAGGCAACTCTGGCTCACACGGGTGCGGTCAGCGGAAGCCGGGCTATCCATCTCTTTCCAATCCCAAGAGCCTATGAGGTGCACTTGAACACTAAATGAAACTGTGTCCAGATTTCAGGCGGCTTTAGGAGCTACTGAAATTGCACCTGAGCGCCATATTGCACATGATCATAAGATAGTGCTCATGGGCCACACTGCGATCAAAATGACATGCACTGAAAGTGATGGTCCCAAATTTCTTTTACAGATCAAGAATTTGGGGACTGGGACTACTAAACGCACCGCTGAAAAAGTATTAAACATGAACCTTATTGTCTTTTGAACCACTTTAATTCTTTGTACTCTGAATTTGAAAGTAATCATTTTCTCTTAGCTTAGTGAAGACTAATCAAGGAAAGTTTCTACTCACTAGTAATCTGACGAAGATCATTAGTCTTGATAAATTGAACGCCATGAACTTTTAACACTAGGGAGAATCATTATCATAAGATATTACAGAGATCAAGAACAAATTCAGCAACTAACTAATATCCTCCCAGACTACCCAAATTAATTCACCTTATTAGAGTTTAGCCTTCCAGAGCCAGCAAAATCATTACATCCTCAAAAATAATCATAAAATTCCACAGTTACAAAAAAGAGAAACCTTAGAAAATGTTAAAAATCCAAATTGAGGAGACAGAAAATGTCACTAGAACAAATGCAGTTAATAACCATGGCTCTCTGCACACCCGTCCAAACATTCCCCTATTTGATTTCTTCATTTTCTCCTGAAACAAAACATTATATGCATCTAATATATTTTCAATCTTAGAAATAAAAAATGACCAGTCGTTAAAACGAGACCATAAGTGAGAGGCAAAATTCTAAGCTAGATAGTGGTGGGAAGAACTGATAGCTCAGAGCATCTGTACTATAAAATTTAATGTCACCTATTTTAAAAAAACAAAGATGCTAATTCTGCTGATGAAGATATTGTTTTTCCCCTCTTGTGCCCTATTCATTATGCAAGGCTGCAGAATATGAAGCGTAGATGTGTGATCCGGGCGATCTAATGATCTCCCACACCTGCTCATCTGGTACAATTTTAATTAACACTCCAAGGAGGTTTGTCAAGAGTAATCAAAAACATTGTCGCTTATAAAGCTGTGGCAAGAAATCAATAGTTTTCATCAGAAAAGGTAAGGTCTGGCATAACTGAACCATTTAATTGCTTCATTCCAATAAACAAAAACTGCACATTTTAATGACTTGATTCTGGAGATCAATACCTAGCCGCATATTGCATTAAACAGCAACATGTGGTGGGATATTCGCAGTCATTTCCATTCAGAATGAAGCATTCCTCTTTTTTATTTCATCCAGAATGGCAATAGGCTGCCGAGCCGATGCAGTGCGATGATTTATATCAAATGAGTGACCTCTAGGGCCGTAAGACTCCAACGGGTGACTAGTTCTCAATGGTAAGCTACTGGCACTTGATAAAGTGCCTGAAGCAGAATGAATTTACTTCTCTTTTCCTCAATCATCAACAGGCTCTGCCCTGACCCCCATACTGACTCCTATAACAAGATCTCCTGTCGCTGGCTGAAAAATTTACTGTCATGCCTACTTTTCACTGAGCTCAAGTCAGTCCTTCTGTCACCTTCGGTGAACTGAGTCCGTAAAAGATTTAACTAAACACCGAGTCACGGGTTTAAAAAACTAAACAAATGCAACCCCTGGCAGAAGAAAAGATCGAAAAAGTCAGCCCCCGAAAAGCCCTCCATTTTCGAAAATCCGGCTCTGCACTGGGCTCTTTTCTGTTGAACTCCATTAGGCGGGCCCCTGACCCTTCAGCGGGGGCTGTAGAGAGAGAGAAAAGAATGTGGATCGCAGACAGCGGAGAACCTCGGGATGAGAAGAGGATCACTATTTGCTGGCACTACGAGTCTCGTCACGAGATGTGCCAACCGAACATTTTTATTCATTCGGCCACTCCATAATTGAGTATTTTAAGATATGGAACTTGATCCGAGGCAATCCGGATAATGGTAACGTTCAGCATAGGTAATTACGATCGAGCACATCTGCATTAGGATGAAATGGCACGCCTACACGGGTGCGTAAACTACATCGAAATATCCCAGGTCTTCATGCAGTCGGATTCTAAAGGAACTGCCCCAGAGGGACTGCTTTTGTGATGTTTTCAGTAAATAAAGGTAAAATGGGGAGATATGAAACATACATTGGGTTCTCTCCCTTCAGCTACATTCGGAGTAAGCCTACCCAAATATTCTCAGACTGCAGATTTCATTGAACTAACTAGTTCATACGATCGAGAAATACAAACCCAAATTTCAAGGACCCTTTTAATCAACGATAAGGCAATTAAAAGGTGACATGAGAGCTTATCCCAACATCTTACTAAAGCCTTCCACAAAATGCTCACTCCCTCTTTAATTTTCAATCCTTTTACCGTCCCTGCTTCACAGATCCTGGCTATTGGCTTTTACAGTCTGTCCCTAGGGAGCCAGGAGTTATTATCCCTGTCGATGGAAGAGAAAAGGATGTTATTCCCCTGTCACCCTCCTCGGCTCTTGCAGAACCCCAGCCCTGATCTATAGCCTTCATTGGGGAAAAGCGCCTGACACGCTGTTAGTTCTCAGTCCACTCAGATCCATCTACCTGTGCTCCCAGCATTACTTACTGGAGCCAAAGTGACACTCGTCGTCACAGGAATCAGTTCGAAAAATTCCAGGGATCATAGAGCACCAAGCTTTTCTTCCAAAATAATAATAATATTAGTGGCATCCGTTAAGTTTTTACTGTGTCAAACACTCTACTAAGCGTTGGGGTTGGTACAAGATAATCAGGTCTCACATGGGGCTTAGAAAGGGAGAACAGGTGTTGAATCCTCAATTTGCAGATGAGGGAACTGAGGCACAGAGAAGTTAAGTGACTTACCCAAGGAAGTGAGGATCCAGGATTAGAATCCAGATCCTCTAGCTCCCGTGCCCATGCTCTTTCCACTGGGCCACGCTGCTTCTCACTGGAGGGAAAGAAAAAGCAGGATAGAAGCATTTTTGAATTCAGTTTGCCTGTTGCCAGGGCTTGGGAAAGGGCAGTCCCCTTCACAGCTGCAGAGTCTTCTTCAATCAATCAATCAGTCAGTGGTATTTACTGTGCGTTAACTATGTGCAGAGCTCTATACTAACTGCTTGGGAGAGTACAATATAAAAGAATTAGCAGATGTGTTCTCTGCCCATAACAAGCTTACAATCTAGAGGGGGAGAGGGACACTAATATGAATAAATAAGTAATTTTCATTGTTCTTAGTTCCTCTGGGGGTCATGCTAGCAGTGCTGCTTTTTCTAGCCCTGTGGACCCAGCTCCACGAGTGACGCGTACACAGACTTCTTTCTCGGCACTCGGATGCGTAAGACTGCTGTGGCTGCAGCCAATATTTGGTGACCTCCACCAATTCCTGGAAAACCATTTGTGGTGCAAAGTGCAAAAAATAAAGTATTGCTGATTCCCTTATTCCTGCCTCTAGACTGTAAACTCGTCCTCTAGACTGTAAGCAGGGAATATATCTGTTTATAGTAATATTGTACTCTCTCTCCTAAGTGCTTAGTAGAGTGCTCTGCACACAGTAAGCGCTCAATAAATACGATTGATTGACTGACTGACTGCCGATGGATAACAAGTCAAAGCCGCCGCTGGAAGGTGCTCACCTCAGTTTTGGGAAAATTTTAGTTGGCACCCTAATTTAATTTAGGAAGCTGCGTGACCTAGAGGGGGAAGCAGTGTGGCCTAGTGGATAGAGCATAGGCATAGGAGGCAGCGGGATCTGGGTTCTAATGCCAGCTCCACCACTTGTCTGCTGCTAGACCTTGGGCAAGTCACTTGCTTATCTGTGACTCAGTTTCCTTGTGTAAAATGGGGATTAAGACTTTGATCCCCATGTGGGACAGAGACTATGTCCAACCTGATAAGATTGTATCCACCCTAGCATTTAGTACAATGTCTGGTCTATAGTAAGTGCTTTACAAATACCACAATTATTATTATTGTTTAATTTTTAATTAAATTAATTTAATTCAATTTTTTTCATCTTTAACTCTGATTGAGAAAATAACTAATCAGGGGTATTTATTGACACCTACTGTGTGCAGAGAACTGTACTAAGCACTTGGGAGAGTAGAGTAGTAGACCACATCTCTGTCCTCAAGGAGTTTATAATCTAGCACAATGTTTATGGGCACCTGATCACCCTCACTCTGGTCAGTGGTTTTTTAGGGCTGGTTGACCACATCTGCTCTGCTCTCGGAGAAGTTTAAAATTGGAAGCATTATGGTCTAATATTGAGATCGTCCCTGGGGGGGGTACCTCAGAGTGAGGGTGCATCATGTTGGTAAACAGTGGGGTGACATGGGGACATGAAGAAGGCTGTGATGATGATAATGATGGTATTTGTTAAGCGCTTACTATGTGCCAGGCACTGTATTAAGTGCTGGGGTGGATAGAAGCAAATCGAGTTGGACACAGTCCCTGTCCCATTTGGGGCTCACAATCTCAATCCCCTTTTACAGATGAGGCCCAAGGTCACATAGCAGACAAGTGGTGGTGCCAGGATTAGAATCCATGACCTTCTGACTCCCAGGCCCGTGCTCTTTCCACTAGGCCACGTTGTGATTATTATTATTATTATTGTCGTGTTTGTTAAGTATTTACTATGTGCCAAGCACTGTTCTACCATCTGGGGTAGATATGAGTTAGGTTGGATAGAGAAGCAGCATGGCTCACTGGAAAGAGCACGGGCTTTGGAGTCAGAGGTCATGGGTTCGAACCCCAGCTCTGCCACTTCCCAGCTGTGTGACTTTGGGCAAGTCACTTAACTTCTCGGTGCCTCAGTTCCCTCATCTGTAAAATGGGGATTAAGACTGTGAGCCCCATGTGGGACAACCTGATTCCCCTGTGTCTACCCCAGCGCTTAGAACAGTGCTCGGCACATAGTAAGCGCTTAACAAATACCAACATTATTACCTGTCCCACATGGGGCTCACAGCCTAATTATGAGAGAGCAGTGAATCCCCACTTTTAAGATGAGGAAACTGAGGTACCTAGAAGTTGAGTGGGAAGTAGCAAGGCGTAGTAGATAGAGCAGGGCCTGGAAGTCAGAAGATCATGGGTTCTAATTCCAGCTCCACCACTTGTCTGCTGTGTGACTTTGGGCAAGTCATTTGACTTCTCCGTGATTCAGTGACCTCATCTGTAAAATGTATTATGTAAAATAATAATTGTTATTATTATGTGGGTGGAGGAGGTGTGTAGTTAGGGGTGGGCTACTGGGGGCGAGGTTACCTGGGTATAAGGAGAAGGGTGTCTAAAGGAGAGGTGATGACTCCTCTAATTTAAACCCTTTGAGACCAGGGGTACTAGAAGTACCCCTCTCTGTCTGCACTCTCTGCAGTAAACGCTCAATAAATTCCGTGGATTGATTGACGAGCCTTCTGTCCCAAACAATAACTTAACTAAGCACCTGCCACTTTGGCTGGTTCCACTTTTGTACTCAGAATAAGAGCTGTCACCTTCAGTAAGGATAAAGACTAGGTAATCACGAAGCACAGAACCGACTGCCTTCTGCAGGATTTCGGAGTGCTCTCCTGGAACATTCCAACACTTGAAAGGAGGAAATATGACAGACCGCCTAGCTGAACACTCCCTAAAATCAGACCTGTGAAAAGCAAAGGGTCCCACCTTCCCAGCCTGACACAGCCGGGAGGCTGCCTCGGGTCTGCTGCTGAGGCAGCCTTGTGCAGTTTATCCATGTGACAATCAGATTCCCAATGGCAATCACCTCCTCTGTCAAGAGAAGCCATACTGACACTATATCTTACAATCTTTCCCAGACAATTGGATCAAGAGGAGGAAAAGACAATTGGACCGACAGAAGTCTTTATCTGCAAGATTAAAACTTCAGCCTTCTGCTTGAATATCTCCCTCCTCCCCACCCCTCCTCCCCTACAACCTCAGATAACCTTTTCCTAGATTTGTCCCTGGTAGGTCTGAGGCACGGGGACACTTCCTATTTATCATGAACTAACCTGTCACTACCCACCTGCACTGCAATGGACTCCCATCCTGCCCCTTGTTTTTAGCCAAAAAACACAAGCTAAAGGAAGAAGGGGGCAGAGAGAGAATGTGGAAACAATCTTTCTGAGTGAAATAATATGTGCTTTCCCCATCAGCTCTATTTTTAAAGGAAAAAGGCTCAAGTGCTTTTTGTTCTTCAAGAGAAAAACCAGGGAGCACGGATGGGATTTCTGCTTATTTCCACAATCAATCAATCAATCAATGGTATTTATTGGCCATTTACTGTGTGCAGAGCACTGAACTAAATGCTTGGGAAAGTACAATTCAACAGAGTTGGTAGACACAGTCCTTTCATTTATTCATTCATTCAATAGTATTTATTGAGCACTTACTATGTGCAGAGCACTGTACTAAGCGCTTGGAATGTACAAATCGGCCACAGTTAGAGACAGTCCCTGCCCTTTGACGGGCTTACAGTGTAATTGGGGGAGACAGGAAGACAAGAACAATGGCAATAAATAGAGTCAAGGGGAAGAACATCTCATAAAAACAATGGCAAATAAAAAGAATCAGGGTGATGTACATCTCATTAAACAAAAGAAACAAAATAAATAGGGTGATGAAGATATATACAGTTGAGCGGACGAGTACAGTGCCGAGGGGGTGGGATGGGAGAGGGGGAGGAGAGGGAAATGGGGGAGAAGAGGGTTTAGCTGCGGAGAGGTGAAAGGGGAGGGTAGAGGGAGCAGAGGGAAAAAGGGGGGAGCTCAGTCTGGGAAGGCCTCTTGGAGGAGGTGAGCTTTAATGGAGGAGGTGAGCTCCTTGCCCACAGGAGCTTCTACCTCCTATCAGCTTAATTCCAAGAGACAATAATAGGCCAGGGATCTGGGTTCAGAAGGACCTGGGTCCTAATCCCCAACTCTGCCATTTGTCTGCTGTGTGACCTTGGGCAAGTCACTTAACTTCTCTGTACCTCAGTTCCCTCATCTGTAAAATGGGGACTAAGCCTGTGAGCCCTCTGGATATCAGGGACTGTATCCAACCTGATTAGCTTGTATCTACCCCAGGGCTTAGCAAAGTGCTTGGCGCATAGTAAGGGCTTAGTGTAAAAAAAAAAAAAACAAATTCCACTTTTTTAAGAGGCCTCCCTTCAATCCAAATTTTTCCCAGAAATGAAAGGACTAAATTATAGGGTTGAATTGAAAATGAATCCAGTCTTCGCTATTTCACCCTAAAATGAATTGAATGGGAAAGTAAGCACTGAGTGTAAAGCTCCAGGTGAGCCAGGAACATATGCTCATATCTCTGTTTGACTTTCCTGAGCACTTATTACATAGAATTACAACCAGTAAATTCTCAATAGATGCTATTATTACTATTACTTGCTGAAGGATGAATTTATCAACTATACTTTACTCCTACTCTGTTTTCCTAGGAGAGATGCTGCCTTTACAATTGCCGAGCTCAGGGGTTTTTTTGTCGTTGTTGTTATTTTGTTGGAAAATTTGAAATTTCAAATGGAAAATGCTTCACATTCTATTGTACTCCTAATTCTGGCCTGGAAAGAGATGTGAAAAGTGAAGCAATTTGGGACTGGATTAACTTTTCACCCCTCAATCTAATCTATCAATCTAAATGGAGAGTACATAAAACTGTGCACTAATTGTGTAAAATGAATGCAAGGGGGGGGGGGAGGGGTGTTTGTAGGGTGAGTAGGGGTCTTCCACGAAGCCAAAGCAAACCATTTTCAGCCCCATTTTTGTTGAATCAAATTTTCTAGTAAAGATATTGAAGAGGAATCACCATTAGAGTGTTTTCAGTTTGCATAAATTCCAGGTGTCGAAACAGTGTTATCTAGAAGGAGAGAGGCTTGCAAGTCCAGGGAGCAAGAAGTGAATAAACTCTTGGTTCCATGAGAAGTGCCCAATCCTCTCCTAAACCTTGGAAAATCAACCTGAAATGCATTCCAAATCACCGAAGGCAGTCCCAGCACTGAACACTTCCATCAAACTTATTAACTATGCTCAGTGGAATCTGTTCGTTCCTTCATGGAAATCTAAAATGATAATATCTCAAAAACAGTTGGTGTTTTCAATATCCCAACTGTGGAATTATTATTCATATATAGTCTTCAGGTCCATGCGGCATTTCCCACTGTGACTACTGAGTGCAAATTCAAAATGGACCCTAGCCACTCAATGACTCATTGCCAGCCCCCTCTTCTCTCCCACACCCCTCTCCTCCCCCACGATGAACCATTCTCTGTTGGACTTGTATACTTGGAGAAGAGCCCACAGGGTGTAAACATTCAATCTTATGTGTACTGAAAGTACGCAACCTCACACACACAATGCCTTCTAAATATTCTGGCTTTAGAAATTTATTTCCTAAGTTTCAGAAACGTTTAAGGAGAACTGCGTGTCTTAGGGCAAGTTATTTACCTGCTCTGTGTCTCAGTTCCTCATCTGTAGAATGAAGAATAAATATCTATACTCCTTCCTCTTTAGACTAGTTCTTGAGACCCCTGACTGTAACTTACATCCACCCCCAGTGCTTGCCACACAGTAAGAACTTAATAAATACCACAGTTATTAGTATCCTTATTATATCCTCTGCTTTGGGAGACCTATGTTTAATACTGCTGATAACCTTCATGGTTACCATTAACCAGGTGTTACTTCTTTCCTTTTTCTCTTTTTCCCTGAATCCTAACTGCCAATGGCCATCTTCAAGGGAAGCCTTTCTTAGAGAACCATGAATTTCCTCCAAAGCAATTCTCCAGCTGGCCAGTGTAACTGTCTCTTCTCTTCAGAATATCAAGAGTACTCTGGCCCTGTTTTCACTGAAATTTCCATTCCAATGACTGAAAATCAGGACTTCCAAAGCACATTCGGCCTAGATTTCCACTGAGGTTATATTCTTGAAAAACCATGGAAACAGAGATTTGCAGTTTCAGAAAACATATCAAGAATCTTGGTGGAAAGGGTTAAAGGTCTTAGCTCATAAGACGACTTCCCTGTTGCTTTACGTCCTTAGTTTTTTATTGTTTCTTTTTTAATCCTTTCATTTTCTGTCATTTGTTATTAATAATAATAATTATGGTACATATTAAGTGCTTACTAGGTGCCAAGCACTGTCCTAAGCCCGTAGGCTCACAGGCTAAGTAGGAGGGAGTAAGATTTAATCCCCAGTTTACACATGAGGAACTGAGTCGGAGAGAAGTTATTACTTGTCCAAGGTCACCAAAAGACAAGTGGCTGAGCTGGAACTAGAGCTCAGGTACTCTGACTCCTAGACCCCTGCTCTTTCCACTAGACCACACTGCTTCTATGTAATTGTTTGTCATTCAATCTGTTGCCTATGGGTCTTCCTCCCCAGTTTAGACTGTGAGCTCCGAGTGGAACGGGGACTGTGTCTGAACTGATTACCTTGATTTTACCTAGTCCTTAGCCCTGTGCTTCAGCGCAGGTTCCCAACCCCTGTCCCAACACACCCAACTGCCATTAAAACCTGCTGGACTCTCTTTCATTGAACACTTTGTTTTTATGGAGCCATTTCTTTCTATTTCCTCTTTAACATCACAGTGAGCAGATCTTAAGGGTGAAAAGGAGCAGGTATCACAGGGTGAACAGCATGTTGTTTATGAGACAATATCCAATCATTCACTCATTTAATCGTATTTATTGAGCATTTACTGTGTGCAGAGCACTGTACTAAGCGCTTGGTACAATCCCACAGTGGGAGCCATGGGGTTGAGGAGAAGCCACTGGGTGATTCTAATCATGCTTGAATATCCGGCAGGGCCATATGATGTACAAGTCAGCCTGCCTTCATGAGGGACAAAACCAAGGATCACGATTCCTCAGGTGGGCATAGCTGAAATCGTGCAAACCATCAGGCTGCCATAAGGTGTTTTCCCACTGGGCTCACTTTCTTCTATTAAGGTTTTGGTGTGGGTGATCCAGATGTGAAACAATTCCCTCTGTCAGTGGGAAAGGACAATACAATAATAATAATAATGTTGGTATTTGTTAAGCGCTTACTATGTGCCGAGCACTGTTCTAAGTGCTGGGGTAGACACAGGGGAATCAGGTTCTCCCACGTGGGGCTCACAGTCTTAATCCCCATTTTACAGATGAGGTAACTGAGGCACCGAGAAGTTAAGTGACTTGCCCAAAGTCACACAGCTGACAAGTGGCAGAGCCGGGGTTTGAACCCATGACCTCTGCCTCCAAAACCCGTGCTCTTTCCAGTGAGCCACGCTGCTTCTCAAGGCTAGCAGATGTGATTCCTGCCCAAAGGAATTGTACAAACCACAGGGGTAAGTAGATATTAAAATAAATTACAGATTGGAGAAGTAGGAGAGTGTAAGAATATTTACATAAGTGTGCTTACATAAGTTGTAAGTACAATTTATATATGGTATTCTAAATGCTTAGAAGAGTGCTGTGCACAGAGTAAGCACTGAATAAATACAATTGATTGATTGATTGATTGAATGAATGATTTTTCTGGGAGGAGGGAGATGAAGATTGTGAGCTTCCTGTGGGGTAGGGACTGTGTCCAACCTGATCAGCTTGTATCTATCGCTGCACTTAGAACAGTGTATTCAATCGTACTGAGTGCTTACTGTGTGCAGAACACTGAACCAACGGCTTGGGAGAGTACAATATAACAGTAAACAGATAGATTCTCTGCTCAGTAGTGCTTGACGCATAGTAAGCACTTTAAAAATACCATCAGTATTATTATTATAAAGTGCCTAAGGGTCCAGTGGCAAGTGCATAGTCCAAGCAGGGAGGAGAGCAGGTAGGGAAATATAATAAGCACTTAATAAATGCCACAGTTATTATTATTATTATTACTACTTTAGATCTCTTTTTTAAAACCATCTTTAAATTCACAAATAGCATTCTTCCCACTCAATCTGGAGCAATTCCTGTATAAAGTTAATACACTCACTGAAACACATAAAAGTGATAGACTTTCCTGGTTAAAAACATAATTTGGGGAGAGTTATAATTTTCTAAATTGGGTAAAATTTGGTTGGATTTTCAAAATTATTTCAATTTATGATAACAATAACAATAATAATTACAGTATTAGGTGCTTACCATATGTGTCAAGCACTGTACTAAATGCTGGGATAGATATGATAATCAGGTTTCACTTATTGGGCTCACAGTTTAAGTAGGAGGGAGAACAGGTAATGAATTCCCATTTTGCAGATGAGGGAATTGAAGCACGTAGAAATTAAGTGACTTGCCCAAGGTCACAAAGAAGACAATTGGCAGAGCCGGTTCTAAAACCTATGTCCACTGACTCCCAGGCCTGTGCTCTTTCCATTAGGTTACACTGCTTCTCATGATAATTTCTGATCAATTAACATTTATTCAGTTCTTACCATGTGAACTCACAGCTGACATTATTATCGAATATCAAGAGGATGAAGCCACTATCTTGCCCTCAAAATATTTCTGCTGTGTTCTCCAGACTACTATATCTACTTGGGTGGTGGCTTAAGGAACCAGTGAAGACAGAACTTTCCTTTATGGTTATTTCTTGCTCTAAAAAAGTTCCCAAAATTAAACCAACAGCAAATGATTCAACAGAAACGATCCACTCTGACCCAAATGAGACCCTTGTGTAGTTTTCTCCTCGAAACCCGACATCCCAATTTCTCATATTACCGCAAAATGGAAATTGGAAAATCCATCAACTGGAGCTCCAGCCTCCTGCATTGAAAATTAGGTTTTCTTATATCTGCTTCTGGACATCATCTGTGATTCACTGGTCCCAGCCTTCCCCTCTCATAAAAGATACATTTCATGCAGAACTCACCATTCCTTTGAAAGGTTTACTCCTACTGGGAACATTACATTCTGTCCTTACCCCTTGGTGTAACATCATTGCTCAACAGCTACAAACAACATCAGAATTTCCCCTGGATCCCTAATCAGGTGGTCAAGTAGAAGTCCTCTATCTTATTCTCCAAGTGTTTAGTAAGTGCTCTGCACAGAAGCAGACATGCAATAAATACACTGATGGACTGACTGATCGATTGGAAAGCTTCCGAAAGGAGCAGCTCTGCCACTCTAGCATTATTGCTTTATTCAGCAAACAAGGGCAGAGATCACGGAAAACACTCCTTAGATACTCTGAAAGCCATATCTCCTCATAAAATTCAAATACCATTATCTAAATCCACTTCTGGTCAGCCTTTGTAGTTCAGAAGAAAAACAAGCCATATAACAAGCTGGAATGAAGAGGGCCCATAGTAACCATAGTAACCCTCCATTGGCCCTCCAGCAGAGAAAGATGGGCGGGTCTCCCTGACCTGGCCTGCTCTCCACACACTCCTTGCAGTCATCTTTTCTTTTCATAAAAGCCAAGTATTTTAAGAGGGAGTAGGGACACCAAAGGACTAATAGCCAAGATTCCTGAGTTACCTTGACTGCATCTCCATTCTTAGTCACTGACTTGTTGGGATATTTTTTGAGGCTGTTTGTTAAGCATTACTACGAGCCAGACACGGTACTAAGTACTGGGGTAGATACAAGCTAATGGGGTCGGACCACAGTCCCTGTCCTACATGGTGCTCACAGTCAATCCCCATTTTACAGAAGAGATAACTGAGGCCCAGAGATGTTAGGTGATTTCCCAAAATTACACAGCAGACAGGAGGAGCTGAGTTTAGAACTCAGGTCCTTCTGCTTCTGATTCCAGACCCATGCTACGTGGAAATCTCTATTTCATTCTGCTGTTCCTTCTACTCCCAAGTGGAAATTGGGATATCAGATATGTTCTCCAGTGACACCGTGAAGATTGGAAGATATTATCTTCTGTGTGGCGCTGGAAGTTCTGGGGAGGAAAGGTAAAACACCATGCAATTTTTTTCTCAATGAAACCAGATAAGAGCAGTAAATAAGAAGCTTATGCTTGGGGGAGGCTACCTCTCACGAACAGAGTTCCAAATCAGAACTTCAAATTGGTATCAGTCAATCAATAGTATAGCAATCAATAATACTATTTATTGATACTAGTATGGTGTAGTACTAATTATTAGAAGTTGGTACACATCAGTATATATGTAATTTATTTATCTATTATTACTATACATTAATGTCTGCCCTCTAGACTCATTGTGGCAGGAATGTGTTGTTATATTGTACTCCCAGTGCTTAGGAACAGAAGAACCATTAGAAAGGTTGCACGTTATGGAGAAGGACAGAGTTCAGGAGAAGTATATCCATAGAGTCGTATGAATCAGAAACGACTCGACTGCACTTAATAATAAAAGAGTGCTTAGGAAGTGCTTAGTCAGCATCAATAAATACAAGTGAATGTCGAATGAATGAAGCGATCTGCCATAAAGAGCTTAAGTCTAAAGGGGAAGCAGACATCAAAATATTATGGAAGGGGAAATACAGGATATTTAAATAGGACTGGGGGGTCTGGCAAGAGTATTAAGTATTTAAGGGCTACACAGCAAATGCATAACCGACACAGAGGGAGGGGCAGAAAGGGAAAAGAGGCTTGGTCAGGGAAGGCCTAGAAGACATGTATTTTAGGAGGGCTTGAAGGTGGGGAGAGTGGTGGCTGTGAGAATGTTTCCTTTTTTGAAATGAATATTCCAGATCAATGGTATTTGTTGAATGTTTATTGTGTTGTAGAGTAATGTACTGGGCTTGGAAGAATATAAAGAGTAAGTAGATCATCTTGCTTCAGGAAGCTTAGCTTTCATGGGAAAATCCAAGTTCTTTAGGAATTTCTGAATAAGCTAAGAAGTCTGGGAGAGATTTTCGCCAATCTGCTATAGTGTATCTCTAAGTGCTTAGTACTGTGCTGTACATAGTAGTATATATATATACATTGATGAGATGCAATCTTGTTCACAAGTGTAACTTGACATTATCTTGAATCTATTCAACAAATATTCAAATATCTAAATCTATTAGTTTCCTTAATAACATAAAATCCATTTTTCTCTCTCCAAATGCTACAGGTTAATCCTAAGCATTATCCTATACTTGAATTACTGTATGTCCTTATGACTCCTGCTCATATCTTCATTCGTGCAATGATGAATTTTGACAAAATCGTTCATTCATTCCTCTCAGAACCAGTGGTTGCCAATCCTGATAAATAGATCTTATCAGTGATTTAAAGTATCATTCATTCATTCAATTGTATTTTTGAGCTTATGTGTGCAAGCATGTATAAGTGCTTGGGAGTGTACGATATAAAAAAACGAACATTCTGGCATAAAAAACTCCAAGTCTAGAGGGAGAGAAGATTAATATAATAAATAGATTAATTAATACAAATTACAGGTATATAAATGTGCTTGGGGATGGGAGGGAGGATGAATGAAGGAGAAGTAAGAGTGGCACAGAAAAGAGTGGGGAGAATCATCCACTCGTCACTTGCCCCCACCTATTTCTGCATCACTGCTTTCCTACTACAACTAGCCTCTATCCCGTTCTTATGCCAACCTCTTGGAAGACTGTACTCAGTCTGGTCTATCTCACCACCAACCTCTTACACATCCTGCTCTGTCCTGGAACGCCTCTTCATATACTAAAGACAATTATTCTCCCCACCTTCAAAGCCTTATTGAAGGAACACTCCTTAGGCTTCCCTGACTAAGCTCCTTTCTTTCTCCTCTCCTTTCATCGTCACCCTGATTTGTTCCCTTTATTCACCCTCTTTATTTATTTATATTAAAGTCTGTCTCCCCTCTAGACCATAAGCTCTTTGATGGGCAGGGAATGTGTCTGCTTTATTGCTATATCACATACTCCGAAGCATTCAGTACAGTGCTCTTCACACATAAGCACTCAACAAATACGACTGATCGATTGATGTTACCTGGAATGCAAGGTAGCTGCTTTCAGGTCGTCATATTTCACTCCTTCTATAGACCTTACTGCCACAGTCAGTTCTTTTCCAGATAAAATATTTTCCACTGTAAAAGATCCAGTACACTCAAATACAAAGCATTCTTTGCTACCCTTGACTCCTTCTCACCAGAGAGTCCTACTAACAATGGAGGGGATTTAGGCAAAAATAAAACACTTTACATTTATTGTCACCTCAGTACAACTGTAAATCACAGAGCTATTCTTACAATAGATATTTACCCTGAGGAATTGCAGTTTCCGAGAGAACAATTTAGGTTCCGTCACATTTTTCCATGCCCCCAAAATCAGATCTTCCTTTGTGGCTGTAGTTAAAGTCCTGCATTTCCCTCTCTGCTTCAAGTTTTCATCTACTTCTCCACAGTAGTTCTTGGAGAAGCAGTGTGGCCAACTGGAAACAGTACAGTGCTCTGCAAACAGTAAGCACTCAATAAATATGTTTGAATGAATGGACCTGGGAGTCAGAGGACCTGGGTTCTAATGTCAGCTCTGCTCAAAAAGTCACTTAACTTCTCCGGACCTCAGTTTCCTCAGCTATAAAATGGAGAAAATGATGTCTGCCTCTCCCCAGATCTAGGTAGGATAACGACTGGCTATGACCTGATTATCATATTTACTCCAGTGATTACTACAATGTTTAGCACATAGTAAGCACTTAATTCTTCTCATTATTTTTACTATAAATAACAAGGAAAAGTTCCAGAGAAATGCTGCAGGATGAATAAGGATGGTATTTGTTAAATATTTCCTATGTGTCAAGCACTGTTCTAAGCACTGGGGCGAATACTGGTTAATCAGGTTGGATGCAGTTCCCCTCCCACATGGGGTTATATCCTCTTTTTACCAATGAGGTAACTGAGGCACAGAGAAGTTAGGCGATTTGCCCAAGGTCACACAGCAAACAGCAGAGTCAGGATTAGAACCCAGGTCTTCTGACTTCCAGACTGGTGCATTATCCACTAGGCCAGGCTGCTTCTCGAATCACGTTAACTCCAGGACACAAGACACTGAAGTCTTGGAACGCACAATACTTTAATTGCTCGGAAGTGTCAACTTTAATTGCTCAGAAGTGTCAACATTAAAATTCAGTTTCAGTACTATGGGCTGTTTCACACTCCTGACCCTTGCAGAGCTACAGATATGGCAAAATAACAGGAGTCAACACCATAACCTTCAGACTGTATTCAGCCACTTCATGTAGCATTTAGCCCCAACAAGGACTCTAAAAATTGCTAAACAACTTCAGCTAACCTGAGAAATGTGAAGAGATGCATAGGCATTAAGTGCTTAGTACAGTGCTCTGCACATAGTAAGCGCTCAATAAATACTACTGAATGAATGATCCACTGAATCAATTGATCAGTCACATTTATCCCGCCTCAGCCACTTGTCAGCTGTGTGACTGTGGGCAAGTCACTTAACTTCTCTGTGCCTCAGTTACTTCATCTGTAAAATGGGGATTACGACTGTGAGCCTCACATGGGACAACCTGATTACCCTGTATCTCCCCCAGCGCTTAGAACAGTGCTCTGCACATAGTAAGCGCTTAACAAATGCCAACATTATTATTATTATTTATTGAGCGCTTACCGTGTGCAGAGCACTGTATTAAGCACTTGGGAAAGTACAATGCAACAATAAACGGACACATGCCCTGCTCACAATGAGCTTACAGTCTATTCACTGGGCCATTCTCCGGTGTGCCACTTACCTGCTGTATGACTTTAGGCAAGTCACTTAACTTCTCTGTGCCTTAGCTACCTCATCTTCAAAGTGGGAATTCAATAATTGTTCTTCCTCCTACTTGGATGTGAGACCTGATTATCTTGTATCTACCTAGCACTAAGTACAGTTCCCCGCATAAAGTAAACACTTAAGGAATAGCACAATTATTATCATTAAGGGTATATTAAGATATAACCCCTGCTTTCCAGGATCTTACAGTCAATCAGGAGGGAAATGGGCCCTAAAATAAATTACAGATTGGAGGAAGAAACAGAGCATAATGAGATGAACAATGCTAAGGGAGGATGTGATAAATTCGTCAGTTGCACAGATGTGCTGATTTGGCAGTTGGAATATAGGTGGGAGATTAGAGGTTAATATGGAGATGTGATAGCAGTAGGGCTTTGAAGATGGAGAGAGCTGGGTTCTGTCAAATGTGAAAGAGAAGGAAGATCCAGGCAGGTGGGAGGGGTGTAAACAAGAGATGGGTGGTAGGAGAGATGAGAACAAGGCACAGTGAGCAGGTTAATTTAAGAAAACAAGGGTGCAAGCAGGAATGTAGTGGAAAACGGGGGTGAATAAATAGGCGAAAGAGAACTGATTGAGTGCCTTCAAGCCAGTTGTGAGGAGTTTTTGCCTGATGAGGACAGGAATGGGCAACCACTGTTGGGTTTTGAGGAGTGCTGAGACAGGTGCAGAAGACATTTTAGAAAAAAGATCTAGCAGAGGGAAGAATGGACTGGAGAGGGGTGAGACTGGAGGCAGGAAGTCCAGTGAGGAGGCTGATGCGATAGTCAAAGCAGGAGGTACCTGGACCAGTGTGGTGACCGTTTGGTCGAGGGACTGAGGCTCCGGCCTGGGTAATCGACAGGGAGGGGAGGCAGGGAAAGGGGAGTTGTGGTTGCTTCTCAAGTCTTCTGTTGGTGGGGAATAACAATAATAATAATAATTATGGTATTTGCTAAGCACTTACTATGCCAGGCACTATTCTAAGCCCTGGGGTAGATACAAGATAATTGGGTTGGATGCAGGCCCTGTCCCATACGGGGCTCCCAGTCTTAGTCCCCATTTTACAGATGAGGGAACTGAGGCAGAGAGAAGTGACTTACCCGAGGTCACACAGCAGACAAGTAGCGGAGCTGGTATTAGAACCCATGACCTTCTGACTCCCAGGCCTATAATCTATCCACTACGCCATGCTGCTTTTCTACCTCCCTCCTCATGTCGGACAGATGATTGCGCTCCCCGACTTCAAAACCTTATTGAAGGCACATCTCCTCCAGGAAGCCTCCCGTGACTAAGCATTCCTCTCCTTTTCTCTCACTTCCTTCTGCACTGCTGTTACTTGCTCCTTCATTCATGCTCCCTCCCATCCCCACAGCACATATGTATATATCTGTCTATACTTATTTATCTATTTATTTATATTAATGTCTGTCTCCCTCTCTAGACTGTAGGGTCACTGTGGGCAGGAATGTGTTTGTTGTTATATTGCACTCTTCCAAGCACTTAATATAGTGCTTTGTACACAGTAAGTGCTCAATAAATACATGATTCTCCCAGGTCCTTACCTCCAGCTCTGCTGGTCCAAACCTTCTCAGACTAGGGACTGAGGCTGGGGCTTCCGCTCTCCTTGAATGAATCAGAGAGAGGATAAACCAACCCACCCAGTGCCCCTGGACCTACAGGGGAACCTTTGATCCTTGACACATTAATACCGCCTCCCCACAGCCTCCTGGGAAACAGGCTCAAAAATGGGAGTTGAAACGTGGGGCTTCCTAACGAGAACGTTTCTTTGCACAAACCAGAACCTCAATATAAACTGATTTTTATTTAATGTGTTAAATTGCACCTGGACAAGATCCTGTGCAGACGGGGAGAATTTTTAAAGTCCATAGTAAAGCATCTAGAGGAGCAGCGTGGCTTAGTGGATGGAGCACAGGTCAGGGAGTTGGATAACCTGGGTTCTAATCCCGGCTCTGACAATGGCTTGCTGCGTGACCTTGGGCAAGTCACTTAACTTCTCGGTGCCTCAGTTTCCTCAACTGTAAAATGCAGATTCAATACCTGTTCTCCCTCCTACTTAAGACTGTAAGCCCCACGGGACAAGAACTGTGTCTGACCTCATTGATGGTACCTACCCAGAGTAAGCGCTTAACAAGTACCATAAATCAAACAAGCAAACTGTTTGCAGAGTGTTTTACTGGGAGCACAGGATAGTGCCCAACTCTACCCAATATGCCCAAATCCCCTCTTGGATTGAGCCTGTCTTCCACCCGCCTCAGTCATGCTTCCTTACCAGATCCCTGTTGCAGGATTCCCATCACTGCTACCTCTCACTCCCATCCCATGGAGAAGCAGCATGGCTTAGTGGAAAAAGCACAGGCTTGGAAGTCAGAGGTCGGGGTTCTAATCCCGGCTCCGCCACTTGTTAGCTGTGTGACTTTGGGCAAGTCACTTTATTTCTCTGGGCCTCAGTTACTGTATCTGTAAAATGGGGATTAAGACTGTGAGCCCTACATGGGACAACCTGATAGCCTTGTATCTATCCAGAGATTAGAACAGTGTTTGGCACATAGTAAGCGCTTAATGAATACCATCATCATTATTATTATTATTTCCTTCTCAGACCCAAAGGGAAGCAATGTGGTCTAGTGGTTAGAGCATGGGCCTGGAAGTCCAAAGGACCTGGGTTCTAATTTTGGTCTGATGTGTGACCCTGGGCAAGTCACTTCACTTCTCCGGGCCTCAGGTACCTCATCTGTAAAATGGGGATTGAGACTGGGAGCCCTATGCGGGACAGGGATTGTACCCAGCCTGATCATCTTGCACCTACCCCAGCACTTAGTACAGTGCCTGACACAGTAAATGCTTAATAAACTCCACATTTATTTTATTATTATTATTATTACTAATATTGAAAGGGATCCAATTTACATCACAGAGCTGTTCAGAGCAGACCAAAGTAGAAGGGGTATGATTTGAATGTCGGAGAGATCACCTCTTGAGAAGGATGATGAGTGGATATAAGGATCAGAGGGGAGCTGGGGAAGTGAGAAAGAGTCTTTGGGAAACATATACCTGATGCTTTTGATTCTGTCAGTAAAATAGTAGGCAAAGTCATCATGGGCAAAGAGAGAGGGGATGTGGGGATAAACAGAGGGTTTCAGGAGTCAGAAAGACTTAGGTTCTAATCCGGCTCCGCCCGTGTGTCTGTTGTGTGACCTTGGGGCAAGTCACTTCAACTTCCCTGGGCCTCAGATACCTTCATCTGTAAAACAGGAATTAAGACTGTGAGCCTCATATGGGACATGGGGCTTGTGTCCAACCTGATTATCCTGAACCTAGTGGAAAGAGAGGCCCTGGGGAAAAGCGGGGAAGGGAGGTGCTAGTCAGGGATGGAGGAGATGGAGGAGATGGAGATGTGCCTTTAATAAAGCTTTGAAGAAAAACATAGAACACTTCATGAATTTGCATGTAAGAAATCACCTTCCAGGGCATCATCTCTCCTGCATTTGTTAACCATTTGCTCTGTACCAAGCACTGTACTAAGCACTGGGGTAGATCATCAGGTCCCACATGGGGCTCACAGTCTAAGTAGGAGAGGAGGAGTATTCGATCCCCATTTTACAGATGAGATAACTGAGGCATAACACTCTTGGGATTGCACCTGGAGAGTTTCCAGTACTCTACCAGTTTCAGCTACAGGGGGGAGAGTCAATCAGAGGTTTACCCATTCCATTCCTAGCTTGGGCAGTGTCTAGAGAGTGGAAGAGAATCTGCTACAAGTCAAAACTCACCTGTGCTAGGCAGCAGCGGCATGGGAGAGAGTCAAGGGTGGAGACTCAAGTTGACTGTGCGGAAGGAGGCAGTGGTAAACCACTTCCATATTTTTACCAAGAAAATGCTATGGATCCACTACCAAAACGATGGCAGATGGAGGAGGGGTGTTCTGATAGAGATGTGTCCTTGGAGTCACTGTGGGTCGGAAATGACTCGACAGCCTAAGACCAGGCAACTGAGGCACAGAGAAGTGAAGTGATTTGCCAAAGGTCACACAGCTGACAAGTGGCTGAGCCAGGTCCTTCTGACTCTCAGGCCCGTGCTTTTTCTACTAGTCCACGCTGCTTCCCCTGGTAAAAAATCCTCCCAGGTGTAGGGTGGCAGAACCCATGCAGATTCCACGCAGTTCTCTCAGTCTGTCTTTAGTCTGCACTCCACAAGCAAGCTAGGTCATAATGTAGATTTAGCCCTAAACAGATATGCATTAGAAGCTCATCCAACACACAGTGCCGGCAAAATCCAATCAATGAGAATTATTGAGCATTTACACTGTGCAGAGCACTGTATTAAGCGCTTGGAAGACTACAATATCATAGAACTAGCTGTCACATTTCCTTCCCACAGGAGAATGATACTTTCCATTCACTTGACTCCTGGCACCGACAACCTGCACTGTTGAATTGCAACTCTTCGAAGACGACATGATCTAGTGGAAAGAGCACACTATCACCATCAATGACATTTCTTGAAAGCTTCCGATGTGTAGAGCAGTGTACTCGCCCAGTGCACAAGGCAGATGAGATCCAATCAATCAGTGACATTTATTTAGCACTTACTAAGTGCAGAGCACTCTACTAACCACTTGGGAGAGTACAATAAAACAGAGTTGGCGGACACATTTCTCTGCCCACAGTGAGCTTACATTCTAGAGGGGGATACAGATATTAATATAAATAATTTACAATCTACAATTTTAAGATTTGTACCATTATCATTTTATTATTGTATTTGTTAAGCGTTTACTTTGTGCAGAGTACATATGCCCTGGTATGTAACGTAAGGGGCTGTGGGGTTGACGGGTTGAAGCACGGGCCTGGGAGTCAGAGGAGCTGGGTTCTAATCCCAGCTCCTCCATTGGCCTGCTGTATGACCTCAGGCAAGTGACATCATTTCTCTGGACTTAGGTTTACTCATCTGTAAAATGGGAATACAATATCTGATTCTCCTTCCTCTGAGACTGTCAGCCTGGAGGAAACGGAGGCTGTGTCTGACTGATAATCCTGCATCTACCCCAGTGTTTAGTACCAGTGCTTTGCAAAATACCACTATTACTATATAATTATTATTATGTGTTCCTGTGCCTTGTTTCTCAACTGTAAAATAGGATTAAACACCTGTTCTTTCCACCCCTCAGGCCATGAACCCCGAGTGGGACAGGAACTGTGTCTGATCTGCCTGCTGCTTTTGTTATTTATTCATTCAGGTCTATTTATTGAGCGCTTACTGTGGGCAGAGCACTATATTAAGTGCTTGGGAGAATACACAAATAAACAGACACCTCCCTGCCCACAAAGAGCTTACATCTACCCCAAGACTTGCACAAAACTAAAACCTTAATAATACTTTATTATTATTTTTATTTTTTAATATTATTCTATCAGCATCCTAGCTACTCTTTTTACCTCTTGCCTCTCCTTCTCCACCCCACAGTGGAGGCTTTTCCTTTCTTTAAGAGCCCAATTTCTGCTCTCTGTTCTCTTGTTTTTCCTGAGTAGTCACTACAAGTGAGACCCGGAAGACAAATTAGTGAGGAGTTTGTTTCTGTAGAAATAAAATGTTTAAACAACTGCCCAAAGTCCACCTGTGAACTATGTAATCAGGGCTGGGATTAGCAGAAGGGGCTATTTTGCAGTCAGATTGATTTATGCTTGCAAATGTGTCATTCCCCTAATCTCCACCTAAAAAGTAAACTGAAAATTAATTTCTCCACATAAAATCAGAAGTAAATTAGCTTCCAAGATGAACTTGGAAATCTGTGGGAAAAGAGACTCAATCTAATGACATTTCTGTAACTCAGCTCCAGGTTGCAGCACTTCAAGATTGGGACACTTACCTGAAAATGGTTTCTTTTTTTAGCTAAATAAATTCAGCCCTTCACAGAATCATCACTATTTCAGCACTACAACTTTTCTACATGGAAAATGGGAGAACATAATCAGGAGCCCAATTTCTTTGAGCAAATGAGCATCGATGGCATTGTGTTTGGGGACATCAACCGGAGACCCTGATGTGGGTTGGTACCTACGTGCCAAAGGGCCGGAGATTTCCACAGGGTTGGGAGGAGGGTCTCTCAGGACCCTCATAAACGATTCTGCAGCAACAAAGTCCACCTTCCCAATGCAAGTAATTTCCAGAGTACTAATCCTGGCCTTACCACTTGTCAACTCTGTGACTTGGGGCAAGCCACTTAACTTCTCTGTGCCTCAGTTACCGCATCTGTAAAATGGGGATTGAGACTGCGAGTCCTACGTGGGACAACTGATTACCTTGCATCTAACCCAGCATTTAGAGTAGTGCTTAACAAAATAGCATCATCATTATCAACCCTCCCTCCTGGGGAGCCCAAACACATACATTTGCTAATGAGAAGTAGTATGGCTTCGTGGACAGAGCATAGGCCTGGGAGTCAGAAAGACCTGGGTTCTAGTTCTAGCTCAGCCACCTTTCCACCTTGGGTAAGTCACTTCACTTCTCTGTGCTTCAATTACCTCATCTGTAAAATAGGGATTGAAGCTGTGAGCCCCATGTTGGACAGGGACTGGGTCCAACCTGATTTGTTGGTATCCACCCCAGTGTTTAGAACAGTGCCTGGCACATAGTAGGCACTTAACAAATACTACTATTACTATTATTATTAATGAACTGATAGGGATGATAAGAAAGGACAGTTCTGTGGTGTAAGTGTCGGGATCTGGAAACTTCAATCCTCCCAGCAAGAACAGACGCTTACCCTGGATGGAGAACCTCTCTCCCAAGGCTTTGAGAAGCAAAGGCAGGTTGGTTCAGAACCTTCGCACGAAACAAACACTCCTCACTCTTGGCTTCAAAGTTCTCCATCCCCCTTGCCCCCTCCTACCTCACCTCCCTTCTCTCTTTCTACTGCCCACCCCATACTCTCCACTCCTCTGCCGCTCACCTCCTCATGGTCCCCCGTTCGCGCCTGTCCCATCGTCGACCCCTGGCCCACGTCCTACCGATGTCCTGGAATGTCCTCCCTTCTCACCTCCCCCCAAACTAACTCTCTTCCCCCTCTTCAAAGCCCTACTGAGAGCTCACCTCCTCCAGGAGGCCTTCCCAGACTGAGCCCCCCTTTCCCTCTGCTCCTCCTCCCCTCCCCATTGCCCCCCTCCCACCCTCTGCTCTTCCCCCCTTCCCCTCACCTCAGCACTGTGCATATTTGTATATATTATTCATTACCTTATTTTGTTAACGATGTGTATATCTCTATGATTTTATTTATCTTGTTGATATCTATGCTACACTGCTTGTTTTGTTTTGCTCTGTTTTGCTTTGCTGTCTGTCTCCCCCATTTAGACTATGAGCCCATTTTCGGGCAGGGATTGTCTCTATCTGTTGTCGAATTGTGCACTTCAAGCACTTAGTACAGTGCTCTGCACATAGTAAGCGCTCAATAAATACTAGTGAATGAATGAATGGATGAATTAGTTCTGCTTAAAAGGTCTTCCAGAGCCTCGGCCTCCACGATCACTTGCTGGGCTACCTGTGTGCTCACAGATAAAGCCAGCCATGATTAGCAGGCTCCTGTCTTGCAGTTTGAGGGGACAAGCAGCTGATAAAGTCCACAGTTCAACAATTTGCTTGTATAGTTTAGGACCTTCACAACCCTGCAGCTTCCAGAACTGTGCAAACAATGGGGCTTCCCAGTACCCCTCTAGACAGATTTTCTTGGAACTAAGGGTTGGCTGGATTAACCAGAAAAGAGCACTCAGTCTGGTGTGCAGTGGATCTACATAGTGGAAATGGAGCTACTCGTAGGGACTTTTCACTATGCAGGAGGTGTGTCACCTTCCAGAAAGCCCTGCGTTACAATCCTGGGTCCGCCCATGTCTGCTGTGTGACCTTGGGCAAATTACTTCACTTCTCTGTGCCTCAGTTACCTCGTCTGTAAAAGGGGGAGTAAGACCGTGAGCTTCATGTGGGACATAGACTGTGTCCAAACCGATTGTGTCCGTGGTGTCGCTACAGGTCAGAAATGACCCGAAGGCATAAGACAAGATCCCAGCACTTAGTACAGTGCCTGGCACATAGTAAGCACTTAATAAATACCATCAAAAAGGGATATCCTGTCAGCTACAAACACTATCTTCCATATTTTGTCCAAGAAATAATGTATTTTGTAGGAACTTGATCAGCGCCACTCTGGGTCAGATTCAGTCCATCCTATCCTGGATTTGTTTCCAACTCGGTCCCAGGAGAGTTGGAGGAAATGTGGGATGGTGACCTCCTGGACCCCTATCCTTAAAGTTAGGGAGGTCCAGTCCGGGTCAATGCATCATTCAAGAATCTAGCCAAACCTCTCTCAAACCTAATAATCAATCAAATCAATCAACCAATCAATGGTATTCATTGAGCACTTACTGTGTGTAGAGCACTGTACTAAGTGCATGGGAGAGTATAATATAGCAGAGCCGGCAGGCACGTTCCCTGCCCACAAGAAGTTTACAGTCTAGACGGGGAGAGAGACACTGTGATAAAGAAATACACTATGTGATAAAGAAATACACAGTACATAAGTGCTGTGGGGCAGAGGGTGAGGGGAATACCAAGTGCCCAGAGGATACAGGTCAAAGTGTATATATGATGCAGAAGGGAGAGGGAGCTGGGGTAAATGAGGGGTTTAATCAGGGAAGATGTCTTGGAGGGGATGTGACCTTACTAATATTGCAGGCAGGGATCGTCCCTCTTGATTGCTGTATTGTACTTTCCCAAACGCTTAGTACAATGTTCTGCACACAGTAAGTGCTAAATAAATATGACTGAATATATGAATAAATAATAATTGTGGTATTTGTTAAGCACTTACTATGGGCCAAGCACTACTGAGCACTGAGATAGATACAAGATAATCAAGTCAGAAAGAGTCCCTGTCCGACATGGGACTTAAAGTAAGATGTAAAACAGTTTTTGGATCCACATTTTTCAGATGAGTAAACTGAGTCACACAGCAGTTAATGACTTTGTCCAAGGTCACACAGCAGGCAAGGGGCAGATCCTGGATTAGAACCCAGGTCCTCTGATTTACAGGCCCATGTTCTTTGCACGAAACCCATTTTGCTTCTCAAGTTATATCTACATACCTTCCTGAAGGAGGAGGCACATTTTAGGAGAGCTTTGAATTCACGGAGAGCTGTGATGTGGCATATTTGGCCGGGGAGGGAATTCCAGGCCAGAAGAACGGCATGAGCAAGAAGTCTGAAGTAGGAGAGTCAGGAGGTACAGTTAAAAGGTGAGCTTAAAAGGGACGAAGAGTGCAAGCTGAGGAGCAGCAGATGAAGAGAGCCGGGGAAGACAATCTTTCCCTCCACCAGGAACGGTTGGATCATTGCTTTTCTTTCTGCAACTTCTGGGAGAGCAGAACCAGGCCAAAAAGTACCTCTAACACCGGGCATCCCGCCCAGCTCTGGGGCAAGATGCAGTCCGAGGTTCAAACCACCGCCTGTTTTCCCAGACCGGCACATTTCGCTTTCAGAAACAGGCTGAGATGTGTGGTTTCAAACTGCCAGAGCTGAAGTTCTGCCAGACTGAACTGTTCTCGTTTGGGCCACCTCCCGCCTGCAGCAAAATTTTATTGTGGGTTATAAATTCCTAAACGCCAGAACCGTAATGGAAACTCTAACAGACCAAAAGACTAGTGACGCTAACCGGGGCCACTATACAGCCTGCATCCCAAGGAGATGGTGGCCTTGCTGAGACAGTCAGTCAGTCACTGGTATTTATTGGGTGCATACTGCATGCAGAGCACTGTACTAAGCACTTGGGAGAGCATAACAGAGTTAGTAGACACGTTTCCTGCCCACAACGAGATTACAGTCTAGAGGGGTGAGGGCCTGTCGTGAAAGGCACGGATTCCTGGACTGTGGACTTGCCCGGGGTCAGGGCCAACTGCTCTAGACCCGCAAGTTCCAAATCACGGGCCCCAATCCGTACTGGGAAAACCCACTTTATTTTCAGCCCCTGACCTGCACCTCGGGACACCCGAGCACATCTGCTGCCGGGCGGACAAAGGGGGGAAGTCGGATCCTGACAGCCGCGGCCGTTTTATAGTCCCATTCGGGATAGGCTCCGGGACGATGCCTATTATTCAAAACAAAATGCTTGCTCACCGTTTCAGGCTATTTCTGGAGATTGTTTACCTAAATGAAACTTCTGATTCACTGGGGCAGGGTGCAGGGCGCCAAAGATAAGAGCAGCTAGTTGCGGGAAAGAAGCAAGATTGGAAAAACAAGGGAAAGGAAGCCAAGCCAGATTAGCCCCCAGAAAACCAACATCTTTCTGGTGGGAACTTCATAAAAAAGGAATGACCGCCCTTAGAGTCTCCCCTAGTCTGAACCCCAAACTCACAACCAGAAAGTAGGACTCCCACCCTGTGTGACACCCCCTACTGTCTCTTCAGTCCTTCCATGTCACCCAAGCATTTGGGTGCTCACACCCACCCCATAGCACACAATCAGTGGTGCTTACTGAGCACTTACTGTGTGCAGGACAAGAAGCAACAAGGCTTAGTGGAAAGAGCATGGGCTTGGGAGCCAGAGAATGTAGGTTCTAATCCCACTTCTGCTAATTATCTGCTGTATGACCTTGGGTAAGTCACAACTTCCCTGTGCCTCAGTTACCTCATCTATAAAGCAGAGATTAAAAGTGTGAGCCCCACATGAGGCAACCTGATTACCCTGTATCTACCCTGGAGCTTAGAACAGTGCTTGGCACATAGTAAGTGCTTAACGAATACCATAATTATTATAATTATTATTATTATTACTATTACTTGGGAGAATATATTACAACAGAGTTGGTAGCCTATTCCCTCCTTCAGACTGTAAGCTCAGTATGGGCAGGGAACGTGTTTGGTCATTTCTCTTGTATTTTACTCTCCCAAGCATGTAGAACAGTGCTCTGCATGTAGTAAGCACTCAAAAATAACCATTGATTAATTGATTGGTCGACTGTGCGTGGCTCAGTGGAAAGAGCACGGTCTGGGGAGTCAGAGGTCACGGGTTTAAGTCCTGACTCTGCCGCTTGTCAGCTTTGTGACTTTGGGCAAGTCACTTCAGTTCTCTGGGCCTCAGTTCCCTCATCTGAAAAATGGGGATGAAGACTATGAGCCCCACGTGGAACAACCTGATGACCTTACATCCCCCCAGCGCTTAGAACAGTGCTTTGCACATAGCACTTAACAAATGTCATCATTATTATTATCTTTATACTCTAGCACTTCTTCCTATCAGTCATTTATTTTAATGTCTGTTTCCCCCATTGGACCGTAAACTCCCTGAGGGCAGAGATCGGGCACAATAACTCGACTGTGCTCTCCCAAAGGCTTAGTATAATGCCCTTCGTGAAGTAGGCGTTCGATAAATACTACTGAAAGACTGATTGACCTTGTTTACTGGCTCCACCACTAGCTGCAGCAGAGGCTCTGCCTGCATTTGCAGAGCACTGCAAGTCGGCTCACTGCATGCCCTGTGGACATCCTGTGGGTACACAACACTAGAGCAGAAGCTTTTTAGAGGCAGTGATTGTCTTCCATCTGACCCATCCAACGCAGTGCCATGTGCCTGAGGGAGTGATCAATCAATTCATCAATCACTCAGTTGTATTTATTGAGCACTTTTCATATGGTATTTTCTTATGGTATTTATTATTAATAATAATAATAATAATAATGATGGCATTTGTTAAGCACTTACTACGTACTGAACACTGTTCTAATCAATGCGGTAGATACAAGGTAATCAGATTGTCCCACGTGGGGTTCACGGTCTTAATTCCCATTTTACAGATGCGGGAACTGAGGCACAGAGAAGTTAAGTGACTTGCCCAAAGTCAAACCACAGACAAGTGGCCGAGTCAGGATTAGAACCCAAGACCTCTGACTCTCACCCCTGTGCTCTTTCCACTAAACTATGCTGCTTCAAGCGTGAAGCACTTATTACATGCCAGACACTGTTCTAAGCGCTGGGGTAGATAGAAAGTAATCAAGTTGTAACCAGTCCCTGTCCCACAAGGGACTCACAGTCTTAGTTCCCATTTTACAGATGGAGTAACTGAAGCACAGAGAAGTGAAATCACTTGCCCAAGGTCACACAACAGACAAGTGACAGAGCCTGGATTAGAACTCAGGTCCTTCTGACTCACAGGCCTGGGATCTATCCACTAGGCAACACTGATTCCCTGCCCACACTGAGCTTACAGTATAGAGGGAGAGACAGATAATCTCTAGAGGGAGAGACAGATATTCATCTAGCTAAATAAATTAAGGATATGATAATGATAATAATGTTGGTATTTGTTAAGCCAAGCAAAGCACTGTTCTAAGCGCTGGGGGGATACAAGGTGATCAGGTTGTCCCTCATGGGGCTCACAGTCTTCATCCCCATTTTACAGATGAGGTAACTGAGGCCCAGAGAAGTTAAGTGACCTGCCCAAAGCCACACAGCTGACAAGTGGCAGAGCCGGGATTAGACCCCATGACCTCTGACTCCCAAGCCCAGGCTCTTTCCACTGAGCCATGCTGCTTCTCTATGTACATAAATGTTGTGGGGCTGAGGGAGTGGTGAATAAAGGGTGCAAATCAAAATGATACAGAAGGGAGTGGGAGAAAAGGAAATCAGGGCTTAGGGAAGCCCTCTTGGAGGAGATGTGCCTTCAATAAGGTTTTGAAGGTGGGGAGAGTAATTGTCAGTTATGAAGAGGAAGAGCGTTCCAGCCCAGAGGCGGGCCATGAACACGAGTTCACTGGCAAGGTAGACGAGATCAAGATATAGTGAGTAGGTTGGCATCAGAGGAGTGAAATGTGTGGGCTGGGTTGTAGTAGGAGAGTTAGCTAAGTGAGGTAGAAGAGAGCAAGCTATTGAGTGCTTCAGTGCTGACCATAAGGAGTTTCTGTTTGATGCAGAGGTGGATGGGCAACACTGGAGGTTCTTGAGGAGTGGGGAAACATGGACTGAACACTTTTGTAGAAAAATGATCCGGGCAGCAGAGACAGGTATGGACCGGAGTGGGGAGAGACAGGAGGCAGGGAGATCAGCAAGGAGGCCGATATAGTAATCAAAACAGGATAGGAGAAGTGCTTGGATTAACGAGGTGGTAATTGAATGGGGAGGAAAGGGTGGGTTTTAGTGAAGTTGTGAAGGTTGAACCGACAAGACTGAGTGGTAGATTGAATATACGGGTTGAATGAGAGACAGGAGTCAAAGATAACACCAAGGTTACAGGCTGGTGAGACAGGAAGGATGGTGGTGCCGTCTTCAGTGTTGGGACTGTCTTGGGGAGGACGGGGTTTGGATGGGAAGAGAATGAATTCTGTTTTGGACATGTTAAGTTTGAGGTAATGGCATGACAACCGAGTGAAGAAGGGGCTGGTGCAAAGGATCATTCCCTGAATTAAGCCTCTTTTTATTCCCTTTATTTCCTCCCTCAACTGAGAGGGGAGCCCCAGACGACCCCAGCCCCAGTACTTCACTCTTCTCACAGGGCCAGGACCTCACCCAATCCAGCTCTCTCCTCTCTCTCTCCCACCCAGGACAGGGCTCTTCTGGGAGGTAACAGATGCAAATAATAATAATAATAATGTTGGTATTTGTTCGCTTACTATGTGCAGAGCACTGTTCTAAGCGCTGCGGGAGATACAGGGTAATCAGGTTGTCCCATGCGAGGCTCACAGTCTTCATCCCATTTTCCAGATGAGGTAACTGAGGCACAGAGCAGTAAAGTGACTTGCCTACAGTCACAAAGCTGACAAGTGGCAGAGCTGGGATTCGAACCCATGACCTCTGACTCCCAAGCCCGGGCTCTTTTCACTGAGCCATGCTGCTTCCCCAAAAAGGAGATGGGGAGGATCCAAGGCTGAGGAGAAAGAAGGGGGTGGAAATCTGTGAGTGGTGCACAGCTGCCTTGAAGAAAAGAGCTGGAGGAGAATGGCCCCTCTCATCCTGCCTTACTCCCTTCCCTCAGGTCCTGGCCGTTCACTCCAGAACCTTAGGCTTAAGGACCAGCCAGCAGAGCCCCCTCCCCTTCCTCCTCCCCCCATCCTCCCCTTCATTCATTCAATCATTCATTCAACCATATTTTTTGAGAGCTTACTGTGTGCAGAGCATGATACTCAGTGCTTGGGAGAGTACAATACAACAATAAGCAGATACATTTCCCGCCCACAGCGAACTTACAGTCTAGAGGAGCTAGAAGGGGGAGGCAAACATAATAATACTAATAATGATGGTATTTGTTAAGCCCTTACTATATGCCAGGCACTGTACTAAGCAGTGGGGTGGATACAAGCATATTAAGTTGGACACAGTCCCTGTCCCATGTGGGGGTCACAGTCTCAATCCACATCTTACATATGAGGTAACTGAGGCCCAGAGAAGTTCATTCATTCATTCAGTCATATTTATTGCGTGTTTATTGTGTGCACAGCACTCTACTAGTCATTTGGAAAGTACAATTTGGCAACAGATAGAGACAATCCCTACCCAACAGTGGGCTCACAGTTCAGAAGGGGGAAGTGACTTGACCAAGGTCACATAGCAGACACGTGGTGGTGCCAGCATTAGAACCTATGACCTTCTGACTCCCAGGTCCCTGCTCTATCCACTACACCATGCTACTTCCCAGGTGTAAACGTAAGTGCTATGGGGCTGAGAAGGGGGAAGAACAAAGGCAGCAAGTCAGAATGACCAAAAGGGTGTGGGAAAATTCCTTCTCCCTCCTCGGCTTGTCCACCACCTCTCTGAAAAGGTAGAGACAAGTGGTGTGGCCTAGGGGAAACGGCACAGGTTTGGGCATCAGAGGACCTGGATTCTAATCTAACCCTACCACTTACCTGCTGTGTGACCTTGGGTAAGTCACTTAACTTCTTGGTGCCTCATTCTTGATTCTATTTATTGCTATTGTTCTGTCTGTCCGTCTCCCCCGATCATTCATTCATTCATTCAATAGTATTTATTGAGCGCTTACTATGTGCAGAGCACTGTACTAAGCACTTGGAATGTACAGATCAGTAACAGATAGAGACAGTCCCTGCCCTTTGATGGGCTTACAGTCTAATCGGGGGAGACGGACAGACAAGAACAATAGCAATACCTGTCAAAGGGCAGGGACTGTCTCCATCTGTTACCGATTTGTACATTCCAAGCGCTTAGTACAGTGCTCTGCACATAGTAAGCTCTCAATAAATACTATTGAATGAATGAATGAACTCATTGTCCTTATCTGTAAATTGGGATTCAATACCTGTTCTCCCTCCTACTTAAACTGTGGATCGGGGCCCGTGTCTAACTTGATTATCTTGTATCTGCCCCAGAATGTTTGGTACATAATAAGTACTTAAATATTTTTATTATTATTATCACTATTACAGGCCAGCACAGCTTCAGCCAGCACCCAGCAGAACATGGCCCACACTGCCTAAGGCCATCTTAGGGCGGACCGAATCTTAGAAAGCAGAGGTCTGCCATGTGAGGAGTGCCGGAACTACGGCCACTCATCCGGGGACCAATCTTCTACCATATGGCTTGGACAGAGTATGGGCTTGGGTGTCAGAAGTTCCTGGGTTCTAATCCTAGTTCTGCCATTTGTCTGCTGTGTGATCTTGGGCAAGTCACTTTGCTTCTCTGTGCCTCAGTTACCTCATCTGTAAAATGGAGATTAAGAGTGTGAGTCCCATGTGGGACAGGGACTGTGTCCAACCTTATGAACTTGCACCCACTCCGGCACGTAGAACAGTGCTTGACACACAGTAAGTGCTTAACAAGTACCATAATTATTAATTATTATTATTCTGCTTTTCTGAATGACTCTGAGGCACCTAAGGACCTTCTTGGGAAGGGAGAAAAGTGAGATCAGAATCCAAGAGAGAGATGGAGAGACAGAACGGGGGGTGTAGTGACTGAGAAAGAGAGAGAGTATATGACTGCACAAGGCTTTCAAAGAAGGAGCTGACTGCTCCTCTTTGCCCTGTCTGGTTCTCTAGACTGTCCCAGAGCCAAGGTGAGATGATCCCTGCATTTACAAGAGTTCAATCAATAAAGATCACCCACTCTTTAGTTTCAGCCAGACCCAAATCAACCTACACTAGGTGTTTCTTCAACGCAAAGAAGGCTTGCTTGAGACACCTGCTTTGATTTTGGAAAATGGAGTTCCTCGAACTCTATCAATTAATCAATAGTATTTGCTACACCTTGTGAAGCAGCATGGTGTAGTGGCTAGAGCACAGGCCTGGGAGTCAGAAGGTCATGGATTCTAATCCCAGCTCTGCACTTGTCTGTTGTGTGACCTTGGGTAAGTCACTTCATTTCTCTATGCCTCAGTTATCTCATGGGGGTAAAATGGGGGTTGAGACTGTGAGCCCCATGTGGGCCAGGGACGTGTCTGACCTGATTTGCTTGTATCCACCCCAGGGCTTAGTACAGTGCCTGGCACATAGTAAGTGCTCAACAAATATCCTGCATATTATTATTATTATTACAAAACACTGTTCTAAGCACTTGGAAAAGTAGAAGAGAGTTGGTAGACATGGCTCCTCTCCTCAAAGAGCTTCCAATCATAGGGAAGAGAGCACAAAAGAAAGCAGAACACTATCCTCATCAACAACAGTGTTGAACTGACCACCTACTGGGTATAGAGCACTATATTGGTACATGGGAGTTCACAGTTCATTCATTCAATTTTATTTATTGAGCACTTACTGTGTGCAAAGCACTGTATCAAGCACTTGGGAGAGTACAATAATAAATAGATACATTCCCTCCCCACAGCCCTAGTCCTAGAGAATCTTAAAATTTAACTGGGGTGATGATAGACATTGACAAAAAGTCAATAAGTAAAAGAGAAAAAAATATAGGTACAAATGAATAAAACAAGATAAGAAAATAAATTAATAATAAACAGATATACACATGAGTACTCAGGTGAGTGGTGGGTGGCAGGATCAGGAGGATGGGGGTGGTTAGCATTTCATGTATACATAATAATAATTGTGTTATTTGTTAATCACATAGTATGGGCTAAGAACTGTACTAAGCGATGGAGTAGGTACAAGTTAATCAGGTCGGACACAGTCTCTGGTCCAGACAGGGCTCACTGTCTAAGTAGGAGGGAGAACAGGTATTGAATCCCCATTTATGGCTTAGTGGAAAGAGCCCAGGCTTAGGAGTCAGAGGTCATGGGTTCTAATCCCGGCTCCGCCACTTGTCAGCTCTGTGATTTTGGGCAAGTCACTTCACTTCTCTGTGCCTCAGTTACCTCATCCATAAAATGGGGATTAAGACTGTTAGTCTCACTTAAGAGCACGGGCTTTGGAGTCAGAGGTCATGGGTTCAAACCCCGGCTCTGCCACTTGTCAGCTGTGTGACTTTGGGCAAGTCACTTAACTTCTCGGTGCTTCAGTTACCTCATCTGTAAAATGGGGATTAAGACTGTGAGCCCCACGTGGGATAACCTGATTCCCCTGTGTCTACCCCAGCGCTTAGAACAGTGCTCGGCACATAGTAAGCGCTTAACAAATACCAACATTATTATTATTATTACATGGAACAAGCTGATTACTTTGCATCTACCCCCATGTTTAGAACAGTGCTTGGCATGTAGTAAGCGCTTAACAAATACCATCATTATTATTTTACAAATGAGGAAACTAAGGCCCAGAGTAGTTGAGTGACTTGTCCAAGTGGCAGAGCCGGGTTTAGGACGAGATCCTCTGTCTTCGGGGCCCTTGCTCTTCCCACGAATCATCATTTTATGAGGGACTAAACAATACTACCTTTTCATTGTTCTGTCTTGTAAACTCCTCAGATCCTTTACTTGGTAACCACAAATTGCAATTGAAGGTTTCTATTAAAGTGAAGTTCAGCCTTTGCTGTCTGCGATTCCTACAGGAACAAATGAAGGCAGTTCAGTCAGCTAGAACTGCTTCCTCGAGAATTTGCTTCCTTTGGTCTCCTGACTCCATGGATCATTGCTCTGCCCTGCCAGGACAAGGCTGAGAAATTGCAGCTCTCAGCCCCAAAGACCCAATTTCTAAGTCATCTAACTCTTTAGGAAGTTCTACAGCACCTAAGAGAGCAGTGTTCAATCAATCAGTCAGTGTTATTTATTGAGTGCTTACTATGTGAAGAGCACTCTACTAGTCATTTAGGAGAGTACAATACAGTAAACTTAGCACTTTCCCTTCTTTTTCACACGTAGGATGCTAAGCATTTAGTACAGTGCTAAGTGCTTAGTACAGCGCTCCACAGAGTAAGTGCTTTGTAAATACCATTGTTCGATTGATAGATTTACAGCAGCCTGGCTCAGTGGAAAGAGCACGGGCTTGGGAGTCAGAGGTCATGGGTTCAAATCCCCGCTCTGCCACTTGTCAGCTGTGTGACTGTGGGCAAGTCACTTCACTTCTCTGTGCCTCAGTTACCTCATCTGTAAAATGGGAATGAAGACTGTGAGCCTCACATGGGACAATCTGATTATCCTGTATCTACCCCAGTGCCTAGAACAGTGCTTTGCACATAGTAAGCACTTAACAAATACCAACATTATTACATCCAACTCACTATATAACTATTCAATTCTGACAGTGATAAGGCGCACTGACAATATTTAGCCTGGCCCCAATCTTATCCCCCTATAGACTGTAAGCCCGTTGTGGGCAGGGATTGTCTCTCTTTACTGCTGAATTGTACTTTCCAAGTACAGTGCTCTGCATACAGTGAGCGCTCAATAAATATGACTGAATGAATGAATCTGCATGCTACTCACTTTGGTGAAATAACCAGGGCAGAAACCCAATCCCAAATGGCCAAATAAATCCATCCTGTTCCCCTCTCTCATCATTGTCCCACACCACCTACTAGCACTCCATCAGTTCACTCCCATCCAACTTTTGGGCCAGTCACTTAACTTCTCTGGGCCTCAGTTACCTCATCTGTAAAATGGGGATTGATTCTGTGAGCCCCAGGTGGGACAGGAACTGTGTCCAACCCGATCTGCTTGTATCCACCCCAGCACTTAGTACAGCTGGCACATAGTTAAGTGCTTAACAAATACCTTGATTATTCTTATTATATCTTCCCAATACCCTTTCCCCCTTCCAATCCCCACCTCACATTCCCATCTAAATGCAGTCTCTATAACGGCTCCATTTTGGGCAAACTTCCCTTCATCTTCGACCACTGCCTAACCCAGGCAATAATGTTGGTATTTGTTAAGCGCTTACTATGTGCAGAGCACTGCTCTAAGCGCTGGGGTAGATACAGGGTAATCAGGTTGTCCCACATAAGGCTTACAGTCTTAATCCCCATTTTCCAGATGAGGTAACTGAGGCACCGAGAAGTGAAGTGATTTGCCCACAGTCACAAGCTGACACGTGGCAGAGCTGGTATTCGAACCCATGACCTCTGACTCCCAAGCCCGGGGTCTTTCCACTGAGCCACGCTGCTTCTCTGGACAATCCTCACCTTCGCCATCACCGAGTCCCAGCTCACTCCAGATGACACTGTCTGCCTTGCTGCTCTGTTTTGGTTTTTTTATGCTATTTGTTAAGGCCTTACTATGTGCCAGACACTGTACTAAATGTCGGGATAGATCCAAGAGAATTAGACTGGACTCAGTCCCTGTCCCACACAGGGCTCACAGTCTTAATCCTCCTTTTGCAGATGAGAGAGCTGGAGCCCAGAGAAGTTAAAAAGCTTGCCCAAGGTCACATAGAGTATAGGCCTGGGAGTCAGAAGGACTTGGGTTCTAATCCCAGCTCCGCTACTCCTGTGCTGTGGGAACTTGGACGAGTTGCTTCAATTCTCTGTGCCTCAATAGGGACTGTGTCCAATCTGATATGCTTGTATTTCCCCCTTTTCACCACCACCCCTGGGGTTAGTTCAGGGCCTGGCACCTAGTAAGTGCTTAACAAATATCACAATTACTACTATTACTGTAATTCTTGTTATTGTTTTTGTTATTCTGTGGTGGAACCAGGATTAGGACCCAGATCCTTCTGACTCCCAGGTCCATGTTCTATCCACTAGGCAACACTGCTTCTCTCCCTAGGAAGGCTCAGCATCTCCCACCCCTCACTTTTTCACCCTCCTATTCCCTCCATCCTTACACCTTGTCTTCCTTTGAAGCCCTGCCAACTACCTTTACAACCTAACACAATCACAAAAATTAATCCAATTCAGGCCCTGGTCCCCTCTTCTGCTTTTCTGAGAGAAGCAGTGAGGCCTTGTGGAAAGACCACTGGTCTGGGAGTCAGAGGACCTGGGTTTTAATCCTGACTCTGCCAATTGCCTGCTATGTGACCTCAGGCAAGTCATTTCTACTTTAGTTTCTTCATCTGTAAAATTGGAATTCAATACCTATTCTCCGCCTATTTATACTGTTATTTAAGGAAGGTCAAGATAATGGGGAGAACTGAGCTATGTCAGATTTGAAGAGGAAAGGAGCTCAAGTGAGGGGGCTTGCTTAGGTAAAAGGTCAGTGGTGGGAGAGACTACAGCAACACAAACATAACTCAGGAGGACTGAAAAGTATGAGCTGGAAAGATAAGAGTGTAGATTGGAAAAGGTTATCTAGAATAGAGTGTTGAAATATACTCACATTTTGGGGTTAGGATTTAACTCTTTTTTAAGCCTTTTTTTAACAAAAGACTGAGAAGGAGCAATCAGAGAGGTAAAATGAGAATCATCATAACAATAATAATAATAATAATGGTACTTGCTAAGTGCTTACTATGTGCCAAGCACTGTTCTTAGCTCTGGGGCAGATACAAGGTAATCAGGTTGTGCCAAGTGGGGTTCAAGGTCATAATCCCCATTTGACAGACGAGGTAACTGAGACACAGAAAAGTTAAGGGACTTGCCCAAAGTCACACAGCTGATAAGTAGAGGAGCAGGTATTAGAACCCATGACCTGACTCCCAAGCCCATGCTCTTTTCACTCACTAAGCCATGGTAAATCCAATGGTAGATTGTGTTTCCACCAGCCCCTGTAGTCTTCCATTTTGTCTCTGAGTAGAAATGAAAATATTCAATCCTAACAGTTCGGGTTGGATATGAGGCAGAAGATTCCTTCCTGACTCCCAAATGCTCTAGCCTCTGATCAAGGAGAGAAGAGTTTCACTCTCTTGTCTCTTACCTTTGACTAATGAATTGAGTTTCCAATGATGCTAGGTCATTTTCAGCTCAATAGGTTTCCTGTGGTTTTCAGTGATCTAGCATATCACAATGTGTGAACAGGCTAGTGAGTTGTATGTGTGTGTTTGTGATAAAGGGAACACATTTCTCTGTTAGTTTTATCAACAGAGAAAGCCACTATCACTTGAAAGTCCTCACACACTATCTCTTTCCTGTCCTACGCTAAAGTACCCCAGTTTCCTTCCCTGTGGTCTTACAAAAATCCTGTCACAATTCTGACCATCTCTATTTTCTTCCTATGAGCTTTCCCAGTCTTTGCTCTATCTTTCTGACAGACAACGCCATTTACAGATTACTCGGCCCGAGTCAGACCATTTTTAGACATACTGGGTTGTCAAACCTAGTTTCAATCTATTTTCGTGAGCTACAGTGGAAACAGCATGGATCTCGGAGTCAGAAGGCCTTCATCCTCATCCCAGCTCTGCCACTGATCTGCTATGAGACCACAGGCAAGTCACTTGACCTTTCTAGGCCTTACTTTCCTCATATGTAAAATGGGGATAAAATACCTTCTCTCCCTTCACTTTCAAGTGTCAGTCTTTTCATTCATTCATTCATTCGTATTTATTGAGCGCTTACTGTGTGCAGAGCACTGTACTAAGTGCTTGGAAAGTAATTTACAGAAATAAAAAGAGACAATCCCTGCACACAACGGGCTCACAGTATAGAGGGGGGGGAGGTCCTGAAGAGGACCGGGACTGTGCCTGAGCTGGTTACCTAATAATTACCTCAGCAATTAACTCATTGCTTAGCACTTGAATTGAGAAGCGGTATGACCTAGTGGAGAAAGCATAGACCTTGGAGTCAGAGGCCCTGAGTTATAATCCTGGATCTGCTCAGCTGAGTGACCTTGGACAAGTAACTCAATTTCTCTGTGCCTCAATTACCTCAGTTGTAAAATGGAGTTAAGATACCTGTTCTCCATCCCACCTATATTAATCCAATTGAGACAGGGACTGTGTCTGATCTGTTTATATCTTGAATCTACCCCAGCACTTATGGATGGTATATGGTCGATATGGTATATATGGTAGATATGGTATATAGGGTAGATATGTGGTATATATGGTAGATATGTGCTATGGTAGATATGTGCTTAACAAATACCTTAATTATTCTATCCTTTTCCTAACTGTACATAGGTAAAGCATTTTCTGCCTCACATGAAAACAAAAGGCCTGGAGACTTATTGACCACACAGGACAATGTATAACTAAGGAGAGCTAAGCTTCCTATAAATTACTCAAAAGTATTTTCTGAACATTTACTGTGTGCAGAGCACTGTACTAAGTTCTTGGGAAAGTACAATACTTTCCCAATTTTTGGGAAAATTGGGCAGAGCCAATTTTTGCCCACAAGGAGCTTACAATATAGCAGGAAGCTTCATTATTTAATGAAATGAGACTGTTAATCCATAAACTACTCCAAACTGTCCTGTACTCTCCCAAGCACTTATTAAAGAGTTGCACATAAAGTAAGTGTTCAATAGATAGCGTCGATTGAGTGATCAACGCTTATGTCGTGAATGTTGGCTGTCAACCTTGGAGGTCATTTTTGAGCCCCAGTTTCATCACAGGTGAGATGAGCTCAAGTCTCAGCAAGAATTCAGACAGCTTCATATCAAGGCAGGGTAAATGTCAGTGTTCCACAGTAAAAAGGAATATTTGAGCCACAGTGTCCCTGGGGTTCTCTGCTGTTCATCAATATCTCCAGATTGACCCTTCAAAATTTGCCTTTCAGAAGTGCTGAGATCCCAGGGTAGAAGCCCAGTTAGGTCAGGAGCCACTTCAAGAGATTGATGATTGGAAAAAAAAAATAATCATAGTACTTGTGAAGTACTTACTATGTGTCAAACATTGTACTAAATACTAGGGTAAATACAAGATAATCAGATACAAGATAATCAGAAAAATAATAATAATAATAGTACTTGTTGAGTACGTACTATATGTCAAGCATTGTTCTTAATGCTAGGGTGGATATGATAATCAGGTACAACATAATCCAAAAAATAATAACAATAATAATAGTACTTATTAAGTACTTACCATGTGTCAAACATTATACTAAATGCTAGGATAGATACAAGATAGGTTGGACACAGTCCCTTGTTCCACTTGGGGTTCACAGTCCAAGTAGGACTGTGAGAAGTAGTTTGGCCTAGTGGATAGACCACAGGCCAGGAAGCCAGGAGGATCTGGGTTCTAGTCCTGTCTCTGCCACTTGTCTGCTGTGTGACCTTGGGCAAGTCACTTAACTTCTTTGTGCCTCTATTCCCTCATCTGTAAAATGGGGATTAAGACTGTGAGCCATATATGGAACAGGGACTGTGTCCAAACAGATTATCTTGTATATATCCTTAGGACAGTGCCTAGCACATAGTAAGCACTTAACACATACCATCATTATCATTATTCCCTGTGCCTCATTACCACATCTATAAGTGGGGATTAAGTCTGTGAGCCCCTACGTCCAACCTGATTAGCTTGTATCTCCCCCAGCACTTACTGCCATTCGTGGCACATAGTTTATGCTTAACAAATACAGTTAAAAAAATGAAGGGAATTAATCCCCATTTTACAGGTGAGGAAAGTGAGGTTCAGAGAAGTTAAATGACTTGTCCAAGTTTACCCAGCAGACAGGGATGTGACAGACCTGGGATTAGAAGCCAGATCGTCTGACACCCTAACCCTTGTGCTTTCTACTAGGCCATGCATGCTTGCTTCCATACTAACCATCATGAATCGACATCAACAGTAAGCATTGCTTAGGTGACTTCTCCCCCATTACAAATGATAAGATTGTCCTTTGGAAATACAAAGTTAATAACCCAGATGCATTTTAACTGTGGCTTTCAAAATATAAATCGGCATAGTAGTAGGCACTAAGTAGTATAACAAACTACTTTTTCTATTTGGCTAAATTGAATAATCTTAAATAATTGAAGCAAATTGGCCCCATGAAGTCTAATAATATAATAAAAATAACAACAATAATGTCTGGAAGAAATGATTAGGTAAACTGAAAATAACTGGGTTTGGGATGACCATGAACTCTCTTTACAAAGCAGTCATTATCAATCAGTCAGTGGTATTTATTGAGCATTTACTGTGTGCAGAACTAAGTACTCGGGAGAGTACAGTATAACGGAGTTGGCCGACACGTTCCCTGCCTACAAGAAATTTATGGTTTAGAGGGGAAGACGGACTTGAATATAAACGTTCACGGATATGTACACAAATACGGTGGGGCTGAGGGTGAGGTGATCTATTGCTCTACTTTTCATTCACACTCAGTATTTGCCTCCAGACCTGTGCTGTGCCCAACTGTAGGGACAGTGGGTTTGTAAGATCACACCCACCGATCTTCTCATCTCCACCTAGGCAGGGTTAGAGGGCTTGGGCCATGTCAAGTGTGACAACTGGAAGGCAGGGAACATGTCTACCAACTCTTTCCACAGAGTAAACGCTCAGTAAATACAAGTGAATGAACTCTGCTGTATTGTACTCTTCCAAATGCTTAGTAAAGTGTTCTGCACACAGTAAATGTTCAGTAAATACAATCGATGATAATGATGATGATGATGAGGGGGTGGTCCCTAAACTCTCAACCCACACTGCCCAATCAATAGCCTGGAGGAAGGATAGGGGAAATGGGGAATAGAATGAAGGAAGCAGATGTGATTTTCTCCACCTGGCAAACTGCGGGGTCAGGGGCTGGGAGGAAGGAACAGGAGAAATTAGCCCTGAAGTCATTCCTCCATGGGGACACACACAAAAGGGTGAGTAGAAAATGTTCTTCGTGGAAAGCTCTTGCCCCTGGCCTCCTGTGCTGTTTGACAAGCTCACTAGAGTCGCCAGTGCCTGATCTCTTCACTGAGGGCACTAAATGTTAGCCTGGGAAATGGAGCAGGGGGCAGGGAGTCAGAAGGTCACGATTCTAAACCTGGCTCCACCACTTGTCTGCTGTGTGGCCTGAGGCAAGTCACTTCACTTCTCTGGGCCTCAATTCCCTCATCTGTAAAATGGGGATGAAGACTGTGAACCCCATGTGGGTCAGGGATTTGCTTGTAACCACCCCAGTGCTTAGTACGGTGCCTGGCACATAGTAAGCACTTAACAAATACCACAATTATTATTAGTAGTAGAATTAATAAATAGCCCAGAGGTCAGACAGGCAAGGTACCGGGCCTTTATTCAGGAGATGACTGGGTGAGCACGTTTCTATGACTCAATGAAACTAAGAAATTTCAGTAGGAAAGTCAAAATGAGAACATTTGGGAAATTGGGTACAAAACAGTGATGTGAAATTTCATCTGCTCTGGATGGCGCAGGTAATTATGAATCCCGCTGCCATCACCACTGAAATTCCCTAGGCAGCTAGGACTAGTCTCTCAGTCGATGGTATTTATTGAGTACTTACTGTGTGCAGAGCACTGCACTAAGCCTTTAGAAGAATACAATATAACAAGTGACAGGTTCCCTGCCCACAAGGAGATTACAGCCTAGGGGACTATTTCCCCTAGCTCCTGCTCCTCCCTCCCCATTCCATTCATCCTTCTTCCCTGGCCCATCTTTACCCTAGAAGCAGCATGACTTAGTGGATAGAGCACAGGTCTGCGAGTCATAAGGTCTTGGGTTCTAATCCCAGCCCCACCACTTATCTGCTGCGAGACCTTGGGGAAATCACTTCACTTGTCTGTTCCTAAATTGTCTCATCTGTAAAATGGGGATTGAGACTGTGAGCCCCTTGTGGGACAGGGACTGAGTCCAACCTGATTTGCTTGTAATAATAATAATGATAATTAGCGCTTAGTACAGTGCCTGGCACATAGCATTTAACAAATACTATAATTTTTTTTTATTTATTCATGCGCTGCTTTGTGTGTTCAAGTCCTCATCTGATGCCCTTCCCCAACAACATAAGGCTCCCTGCAAGCTTCCCCTGCCCCCAACTCATCCACACTCTCCTGTGTTTTGGGAATAGGGAGATGATAACCCCAATTCATTCATTCATTCATTCAATAGTATTTATTGAGCGCTTACTATGTGCAGAGCACTGGACTAAGCACTTGGAATGTACAATTCGGCAACAGATAGAGACAATCCCTGCCCAATGACGGGCTCACAGTCTAATCAAATAATGCCGACGTTTGTTAAACGCTTACTATGTGCAGAGCACTGTTCTAAGCACTGGGGTAGACAGGGCAATCAGGTTGTCCCACGTGAAGCTCACAGTCTTCATCCCCATTTTATAGATGAGGTCACTGAGGCCCAGAGAAGTGAAGTGACTTGCCCACAGTCCCACAGCTGCCAAGTGGCAGAGGCGGGATTCGAACCCATGACCTCTGACGCCCCAGTCCGGGCTCTTTCCACTGAGCCACGCTGCTTCATTCATTCAATAGTATTTATTGAGCACTTACTATGTGCAGAGCACTATACTAAGCACTTGGAATGTACAAGTGGTTTCTGAGAGCCCTACAGTAACAAGTGAGGGCTCGTTTGAAATTTAGGTCTCCAGTTATCAGCGTACCCTCCCAGTGATGTCCTACTGCCAACATTTACTTTGTGATTTCATATTCAGGATGTGACGGTCTAGGTGATTAACTCCCTCCATCTGTCTGACCCTTTCGTGCTTCCTTTCTTCGGAGAGCCTGGCGACTCATTTCAATCAATTTTCAGGACGTCACTCAAAGGACGAAGTGACCACCCCTCTGTTCTCCTCCCCAAGCCCTTTTCAGGATGAGTTCCCCCCCAACCCCTTTTCATTCATTCAATCGTGTTTATTGAGCCCTTACCGTGTGCAAAGCACTGTAGTAAGCACTTTTCCCAAAAAGCTCTTCTCCCTTTTCCCAAATCATGTGTTGGTTCTCCTATACGGGACATCAACGGACCCAGGACTGCACAATAAATAAAAAGTGCGTCACAGACCACCGTCCCCTCCGCTCTGGGGAATTTCCAACGTGGAGATGCTAATGTTTGCAAAGTGCTTTGAAGATGAAAAGCTCTATATGCAGTAAGAGCTAATTACTATCTTTCTGTCTGAGATCGAGTCATTGTCTTAATATGAAATAAGCTCTCTCAGTCCGGGCCGTGCGGCAGCGCTGGATCTGGCTGCCGATAAAACTGCTTAAACCACTAGAGGGTAAAACAATTAATATTACAGGAAACACACACCAGTGTTGAGTTAAGTGCGCCTGCCTGCAGAGAAGTTAAAAGGATGGTTTTACGGTCCGGGTTCATCACTGCCCTCTCCTGGATAGATTGTCCCCACTGAGCAGACGTTCATCCTTCCCTGGAAACACAGGTCTTGATTTGCTTCGTGGACCGACTGATTCCAAGGGAAACAGGGCAGAAGCGAATAGACTGGGTTAATCTTCCCTGGGGAAAAGGTGAGGGTGGTGATGGTGACCGTGGCATTCGTTAAGCGCTTATCCTGTGCCAGGCACTGTACGAAGCTCCGAGGTGGATACAGGCTGATGGGGTTGAATACAGACCCTGTCCTACGCGGGGCTTGCAGTCTCCATCCCAATTTTACAGATGATTCATTCATGCTTTCAATAGTATTTACTGAGCACTGTACAGTGCAGAACACTGTACTGAGCGCTTGGAATGTACAATTCGGCAACAGATAGAGACAGTCCCTGCCCACTGAAGGGCTTACGGTCTAATCGGGGGAGGCGGACGGACAAAAACGGTAGCAGTAAATAGAATCAAGGGGATGTACATCTCATTAACAAAAGAAATAGGGTAATAAAAATATATACAAACGAGCAGATGAGCAGAGTGCTGAGGGGAGGGGAAGGGAGAGGGGGAGGAGCAGAGGGAAAGGGGGGAAAGGGGCCTTAGCTGAGGGGAGGTGAAGGGAGGGCAGAGAGGCAGCAGAGGGAGCAGAGGGAAAAGGGAAAGCTCAGTCTGGGAAGGCCTCTTGGAGGAGGTGAGCTCTCTGTCACTGAGGCCCAGAGAAGTGACTTGCCCAAGGTCACCCAGCAGTCAAGTGGCAGAGCTGGGATTAAAACACACAAGCGTGGCTTAGTGGAAAGAGCACGGGCTTGGGACTCAGAGGTCATGGGTCTAATCCCGGCTCTGCCACTTATCAGCTGTGAGACTTTGGGCAAGTCACTTCACTTCTCTGGGCCTCAGTTACCTCACCTGGAAAATGGGGATTAAGACTGTGACCCTCACTTGGGACAACCTGATTACCCTGTATCTATCCCAGGATTTAGAACAGTGCTCCGCACATAGTAAGCACTTAAATACCAACATTATTATTATTATTACAAGCAGATGGGGTTGAATACAGACCCTGTCCTATGTGGGGCTCACGGTGTCCATCCCTATTTTACAGATGATGTCACTGAGGCCCAGAGAAGTGACATGCCCAAGGTCACACAGCAGGCAAGTGGCAGAGCTGGGATTAGAACACACATGACCTTTTTGACTCCCAGAGCATCATTTGACACTTCCAAACCCTCAGGTATTTAGTCTTGTCTCTCCCCACCTTCAAAGACCTATCGAAGTCACATCTCCTCCAAGAGGCCTTCCCTGACTAAGCCCTCATTTCCTCTTCTCCCACTACCTTCTGCATCACCCGTGCACTTGGACTGGCTCCCTTTTTTTTTTTACCCCTCCCTCAGTCACACAGCACTTACGTATGTAACTGTAATTTTTTTTATTTATATTAATGTCTATCTCCCCCTCTTCACTGTAAACGAAGTGTGGGCAGGGAACAGGTCTACCAACTCTGTTAAATTCTACTCTCCCAAGTGATTAGTACAGTGCTTTGAACAAGTTAGTACTTAATAAGTGACTGATTGATTTCTTTATGGTATTTGTTAAGTGCTTACCGTGTAATAATAATAATAATAGTGTTGGTATTTGTTAAGCGCTTACTATGTGCCAAACACTGTTCTAAGCGCTGGGGTAGATACGGGGTAATCAGGTTGTCCCACGTGACGCTCACAGTTAATCCCCATTTTACAGATGGGGTAACTGAGGCACAGAGAAGTTAAGTGACTTGCCCACAGTCACACAGCTGACAAGTGGCAGAGCCAGGATTCGAACTCACGTTCTATACCAAGCTCTGGGGTAGATACAAATTATTCAGGCTGGACACAGTCCTCATCCCACAAGGGGCTCGCAGTCTTAATCCCCACTTTACAGATGAGGGAACCAAGGCACAGAGAAGTTGTGACGTATCCAAGATCACACAGCATTCATTCATTCAATAGTATTTATTGAGCGCTTACTATGTGCAGAGCACTGTACTAAGTGCTTGGAATATACAATTAGGCAACAGCAGAGAAGTGCGGGAGCCTGGATTAGAACCCAGTCCCTCTGACTTCCAGGCTCGTGCTCTATCTACTAGGCCACACTGCTTCTAGTGGATTGATTGTCTGAAACCCTGGATTCCTATAACAACTCCAGAAAGTACCCGGTGCCAACTGGGCCTACTTCTGGGTGACAACTCCCGGAGTTGTCACACCCAAGAAAACCCACAGTGTACCCTGACCTGGTAAAGAAAGAAGTATTTTCCTTGGATTTCTGGTTGCTTTTTCTCTTGAGACCTTCTGAAAGTAGGTGAAACAACTGTTGGCTCAGGTGCCACCTGCCAGGAAACAGAAGGATGGATTAGACGACCTCTTGAATTTCACTTTCACCCTGGTTTTCTCATTTGGTGAGGACACAGCTCCAGCTTCAAAAAGAATAATAATAATAATGATAATAACTGCTATTTGTTAAGCGCTTACTATGTAGCAGGCACTGTACTAAGCACTGGGGTGGATACAAGCAAATCGGGTTGGAAACAGCCCCTTGTCCCACGTGGGACTCACAGTCTCAAACCCCATTTTAAGATGAGGTAACAGAGACCCAGAGAAGTGAAGTGACTTGCCCAAGGGCATACCGCAGACATATGGTGGAGCTGGGATTAGAACCGGTCCTTCTGACTTCCAGGCCTGTGCTCTATCCACTGGATCATGATGCTTCTCACCAGAGGGAGGCAAGGAGAAAAATCTGCAGAGAAGGTTGGATGATAAATGATGGCATTTGGCAACGTCTGTGCTGATCAACCAGGACATTAATAATAATGTTGGTATTTGTTAAGTGCTTACTACATGCAGAGCACTGTTCTAAGCGCTGAGGTAGATATGGGGGAATGAGGTTGTCCCACATGAGGCTCACAGTTAATCCCCATTTTACAGATGGGGTAACTGAGGCACAGAGAAGTGAAGTGACTTGCCCACAGTCACACAGCTGCCAAGTGGCAGAGCAGGGATTTGAACCCATGACCTCTGACTCCCAAGCCCAGGGTCTTTTCGGGATGTTTTCGGTCTATGTTATGTGATCAAATTAGGGGCAGATTTGATAAGTACCAATAGTAAACTAGCAGGGGGGCTGCACGCAAGGCCTATTGGCAAGAGAAACAGGTTTGGGAGTCAGAGGATGTGGGCTCTAATCCCGGCTCCACTGCTTGTCTGCTGTGTGACCTTGGGTAAGTCACTTAACTTTTCTGTCCTTCGGTTCCCTCATCTGTAAAATGGGGATTAAGATTGTTAGTCCTATCTGGGACAGGGACTCCAACCAACCTGACTACCTTTTATCAACCCCAGCACTTAGAATAGTGCTTGGCACATAGTAAGCGCTTAATAAAATGCCATAATCATTATTATTATAAATGTGGCTATCCTAGGTCCAGGCACAGTTGGTAAGAGGAGTAGAATGTGCTTCTCCGGGAGCTGTCAGACAGAATGGCCCTACTTAAAGACAAACCTATAGAATTATGGAGGTGAGGGGTGCAGGGTCAGAATGTGAGGCGGAGGCGGGAGCTGCTCAATATAGGGGCAAGGGGGCAAAATTCCCAGCTGTGTTTCCTATAAACCAGACCACATCTGGCTGACAGACTCATACAGGACCTCCCCGACACCATCACCGCTCCTTCACCTGCTCAATTCCATCCCACACGAAACCCTGCAGACCATCCAGGGAGGAAGGGTTTTCAAAGGAAAAAAGGACCGTTTTTCAGGATGTTAGCGATGTTTTTGCGGATGTTGGTGGTTCAAGAGGAACTGATAGGCTGTTTGAGTGGGATCTAATTCGTTCATTCAAGAGGTTAAGCTCTTCATGTCTGAACGTAATTGTCTGCTCTGGTTACCATTGTCAGTCTGTGCCGAGGGCCTACAGGCGGCAAGCCCTGAAGAGAACTAAGTCCCCGACATATGTTAAACCTTGAATTCCCCACTTGGGTCAATTGTTGAAGGGCTGTAGTTTTATCAGACCATTCTGCTATATTTTCTTTCTGCCTGTCGAATTGATTTACTTCCTACTATTAAACCAAGCTCAAGCCGGGCCTTGCGTGGACCTCAGTGACGGCCAACGCACGGTCCAGTTTCTGAACTGGCCTTCCCAGTTAAAGAGGCCTTCCCCTATTAAGCCCTGTATTCCCTCTCCTCTCTGCATAGTCTATGCACATGGATCTGTACCCTTTGGGCACCTGGCATGTGGCCGAGTAGATAAAGCAAGGGCCTGGGACTCAGAAGGACCTCTGTTCTAATCCTTGCTCCACACGTGTCTGCTGTGCGACCTTGGACAAATCACTTCACGTCTCTGGGCCTCAATTACCTCATCTGTAAAATGGAGATTAAGAGTGTGAGCCCCATGTGGGACATGGATTGTGTTCAACCTGATTAACTTGTATCTACCACAGCGCTTAGAATAGTGCTTGGCACAAATTCATTCAATAGTATTTATTGAGCGCTTACTATGTGCAGAGCACTGTACTAAGCGCTTGGGATGAACAAGTTGGTAACAGATAGAGACAGTCCCTGCCGTTTGACGGGCTTACAGTCTAATCGAAGTAAGGGCTTAATAAGTACCATTATTAGTATTGGTATCTATGCCAGCCTCAATCAATCGCTCAATTGTATCTGTTGAGTGCTTACTATCCATTCAATAATATTTATTGAGCACCTACTATGTGCAGAGCACTGTACTAAGTGCTTGGAATGTACAAATCGGTAACAGATAGAGACAGTCCCTGCCCTTTGACAGGCTTACGGTCTAATCGAGTCTAGTCTACTATGTGTATAGCACTGTACTACATGCGTGGAAGAGTATACAAGATAGTAGAATTGGTAGACATGCTTCCTGTTTCAGTCCCATAGCACTTGAGAATAATAATAATAATGTTGGTATTCGTTAAGCGCTTACTACGTGCTGAGCACTGTTCTAAGCACTGGGATAGATACAGGGTAATCAGGTTGTCCCACATGAGGCTCACAGTCTTCATCCCCATTTTACAGATGAGGTAACTGAGGCACCGAGAAGTGAAGTGACTTGCCCAAAGTCACACCGCTGACAAGTGGTGGATCCGGGATTAGAACCCATGACCTCTGACTCCTAAGCCCACCCTCTTTCCACTGAGCCACGCTGCTTCTCGTGAACATACCCATACACTTAAGAACATACCCAAAATTTATTTATTTATGTTAATGTCTGTCTCCCCCTCTATACTCTAAGTTCACTGTGGGCAGGGAATTTGTCTACCAACCCTATTGTACTGTACTCTCCCAAGCTCTTAACATTACACAATCTGCTTAATACAGTGCTCTGCACACAGTAAGCTCTCAATAAATATGATTGATGGATTGAGAATTACGAAGCCTCCCAAAGCTATGATGAATTCCAGACCATTTGCTATTAAAGATGACTCCTTTTCCATCCAGTATCTGTTCTATATTGCCCTCTCGCACTCTTAAGATAAAGCCTTTTCCACGGGCTTAATGAAACCCATAAACTCCCTTGATATAGACAGCTTATTAATGCTGGTGGTGACAGCCTTGGAAGATGTTACTACCTTTAATTTTTTTCAGGCTGACTCATCATTACCCACAGTGTTTAGACAGATCTGCTTTGGTCGGATGATGGCTTCTTGTCAACATTCAAACTATCCTGAATATTTTTTAAAGTGCCCCGGCAATAATGAAGTATCTTTCAATCTATCAATCAGTCATATTTATTGAGCGCTTGCAGTGTACACTGAACTAAAGGCTTGGGAGAGTACAACATAACGGAGCTGGTAGACATGTTCCCTACCCCCCAGGACCTTACAGTCTAGATGGGGAGACAGACATTAAATCACAGATATGTAATTTATATGTAATATGACTCCCAGCACGGGCCTAGGAGTCAGAAGGATTTAGGTTCGAATCTGGCTCTACCACTTGGCTGCTGTGTGATCTGGAGCAAGTCACTTTACTTCTCTGGGCCTCAGTTACCTCAAGGTGTAAAACGGGGATTAAGACTGTGAGCCCTATGTGGGACAGGGACTGTATCCAATCTGACTAGCTTGTATCTACTCCAGGGCTTAATACAGTAGCTTGCACAGAGTAAGTCCTTAACAAATACCATAATTAAGGGCTATGGGGCTGAAGATGGGGGTGAATATCAAGTGCTTAAGGGGCAGCATGGTGTAGTAGAGAGAGCAGGGGCCTGAGAGTCAGAAGGTCATGGGTTCTAATCCTAGCTCTGCCACTTATCTGCTGTGTGATCTTAGGCAAGTCACTTCATTTCTCTGTGCCTCAGTTATCTCATCTGTAAAATGGGGATAGAGACTATGAGTCCCACGTGGGACAGGGACTGTGTCCAATCTTATTTGCTTGTTTCCACTCCAGCACTTAGTACAGTGCCTGGCACATAGTAAGTGCTTAACAAATATCACAATTATCATTATTATTTCAAACCCAAGCGCAGAGTGACATAGGAGGTAGAGGGAATAGGGGAGATAAGGGTTTAGTCAGGGATCCATTCACTAAACTGATACACAGATGCCTTCAGCACAAACAGCCCAGATCCTTGGTAAATTCAGCACGATCCCCATTGCGGGTCAAGGGTGAATTTTCCCAAACCTCACATCAGCAGTTTCCTTGTCACAGTAACTGCTGGGATTAGAACTCATGTCCTCAGACTTCCAAGTCCGTGCGCCTTCCACTAGGCCACAGTGCCTCTCTGTCCTCATCTATAAAATGGCGATAGAACACTTGTGATAATAATGTTGGTATTTGTTAAGTGCTTACTATGTGCACAGCACTGTTCTAAGCACTGGGGGAGATACAGGGTAATCAGGTTGTCCCACGTGAGGCTCACAGTTAATCCCCATTTTACAGATGAGGTAACTGAGGCACAGAGAAGTTAAGTGGCTTGCCCACAGTCACACAGCTGACAAGTGGCAGAGCCGGGATTCAAACCCATGATCTCTGACTCCAAAGCCCGGGATCTTTCCACTGAGCCATGCTGCTTCTCATAATAATGTTGGTATTTGTTAAGCGCTTACTATGTGCAGAGCACTGTTCTAAGCACTGGGGGAGATACAGGGTCATCAGGTTGTCCCACGTGAGGCTCACAGTTAATCCCCATTTTACAGATGAGGTAACTGAGGCACCGGAAGTTAAGTGACTTGCCCACAGTCACACAGCTGACAAATGGCAGAGCCCGGCATTCGAACCCATGACCTCTGACTCCTAAACCCGGGCTCCATCCACTGAACCACGCAGCTTCTCCATGCTCCTTCCTTCTTAGACTGCGAGCCTCATGGTCAGTGGGGACTGAGTACGATCTGATTATCTTGATTCCACTCCTGTGTTTAACACAGTGTTTGGCCCATAGTAAGAGAAACATTGTGGTGTAGTGGATAGAGCATGGGCCTGGGAGTCAGAGGACCTGGGTTCTAATCCCAGCTCTGCCACCTTTCTGCTGTGTGGCCCCACGCAAGTCACTTCACTTCTCTGTGCCTCAGTTACCTCATCTGTAAAATGGGAATTGAGACTGTGAGCCCCACGTGGGACCGGGACTGTGTCCAACCCCTTTTGCTTGTATCCATTCCAGCACTTAGTATAGTGCCTGGCACATAGTAAGTGCTTAACGAATACCATGATTATTATTATTATCTGATTATCTTGATTCCATTCTTGTCTTTCAGACAGTGCTTGGCCCACAGTAAGAGCTTAAAAAACTCCTTCGTTATCTAGACCTCCATCCGACACAACCTGTTGGCCCTGGCCTTTCAGGCCTGAGTGCTGAGGAGCCCAGAGGAGCTCCAGAAAGGAGGTTTTTCCCAGCTCCAGGCAGCCTGGGGGCTGGCTCAGTGATCATTAGAGAGCATCACCTGTGAGGGTCTTGTTCATTCATTCGTTCATTCATTCAATCGTATTTATTGAGAGCTTCCTATGTGCAGAGCACTGTACTAAGCGCTTGGGAAAGTACAGTGCAAGAATAAACAGTGACATCCCCTGCCCACGACAAGCTCACAGTCTAGAGCAGTCCCTGCTGCTGACCGGGGCAGGTGATCTCCCAGAACCGCTGATTCTTGTCGCCCTCTTCCCCTTGCGGAAGCAGTGGTGCCCCCGGGACAGAGACCCCGAGGGAAACCCCCAACTCTGAAGAAGTGGGCATTGGCAGCCCCAGACAAGATGGCTGATGAGAAGGTCAGGTTCTTATTATTAATAATGATAATCTCCCCTCCTCTAGACTGTAAGCCCCTTGTGGACAGGGATTGTCTCTATTACTATATTGCTGTACCCACAGCAAGCGCTCTATAAATACGATTTAATGAATGAATGAAGAATAATGATAATGGCATTTGTTAAACACTTACTACGTGCCAAGCACTCTATTAAGCACTAGGCACCACCCGATGGCACCGAGGCCAGGGAGGTGTTGGCCTCGGAGCAGATGCTGCCAGGCTCAAGCACGGGCCTGGGAGTCATGGGACTTGGATTCTAATCCTGGCTCCACCACTTGTCTACTGTGGGAAAATCCCTTAGCTACTCTGAGTCTCAGTTCCTCAACTGTAAAATGGATATTCTACCTACCCTTCAGATTGTGAGTCCCATGTGAGACAGGCACGGTGTCTGACCTGATTATCTTGTATCGTCCCCAGTGCTCAGCATAGAGTAAGGGCTTAACAAATATCATAATTTATTAATCAATCAGCAGTATTTATTGAGCACTTACTTTGTGAAAAACACAGTACTGAGCCTGTAGGAGAATATAACAGAGTTGGTAGACAAGTTCCCTGCCCTAATGAGTTTACTGTCTAGAAGGGGAGATAGAAATTAATAAGTGCTTAAATACCATCATTACTATTAATATAATAAATTATGAATATGTGCATAATTGCTGTGGGGGCTGAGGATGGGGTGAATACCTAATGCCCAAAGCATACAGATCCAAGTGCGTAGATGATGCAGAAGGGATTTGGAGTCTGGGAAAAGAGGGCTTAACCAGAGAAGGTCCTCATCATCATCATCGTGGCTTAGTGGGAAGAGCACAGGCTTGGGAGTCAGAGACCTGGGTTCTAATCCCGACTCTGCACTTATCTGCTATGTGACCTTGGGCAAGTCACTTCTCTGTGTCTCAGTTACCTCATCTGTAAAATGGGGATTAAAATCATGAGCCCCACGTGGGACAAACTGGTTACCCGGAATCTAGTATATCTAGAATAGTATTTGGCACATAGTAAGCACTTAACAAATACCATAATTATTATTAGTAGTAGTAGTAATAATTCACTCAATCATATTTATTGAGCACTTACTGTATGCCAGACCACTGAACTAAGCACTTGGGAGGGTACGACACAATAATCAGACGTATTTCCTGCCCACATAGAGCTTACAGTCTATTATCATTAGCAATTTGACAGGTAGAATGACTGCAGGAGCAGGGAATTTCCTCCTTAAACAGCTCTTGTTCACCCAACTCCTGACCCACACTGGGTAATAACAGCTTGTCTGGGCCCTCCAAACACGGGTGAGAGGCAGGGGAGAGGATTTCATGGTCTCTGCCCTCACATCGAGGGGCTGGGTCTCACAGTAGTGACCGCTTTGAATCGGAGGACCAGGGGTCACTACCCATAGCTTTGAGCCGGTTCTAATAGTGGGGTCCGAGGAGCTGAGGGAGGCAGTCCTGGAGCCGAGGTTTCCGCTGCTGCTGATGCCTATTCATTCATTCAATCATTTTTATTGAGTGCTTACTGTGTGCAGAGCACTATACTAAGCTCTTGGAAAGTACAATATAGCAATAAAGCGAGACAATCCCCGTCCACAACGAGCTCTAGAGGGGGAGACTAGAGGGAGACAATACAAGTAAACAGACACCAATATAAATAAACAGAATTATAAATATGTACATATATAGAGAGAGAAATAGTGTGGCTTAGTGGAAAGAGCACAGGCTTGGGAGTAAGAGGTCGTTGGTTCTAATCCCACTTTTGCCACTTGTCAGCTGTTTGGCTTTTTAGGCAAGTCACTTAACTTCTCTGTGCCTCAGTTGCCTCATCTGTAAAATGGGAATTAAGTCTGTGAGCCCCACGTGGGACGACCTGATTACCTTAGAGCAGTGCTTGGCACATCAAAAGTGCTTAACAAATGCCATCATTATTTATACATAAGTGTTGGGGGGTTAGGGGGGAGAGCAAAGGGAGCGAGTCGTGGTGATGCCAAAGGGAGAGGGAGTTGAGGAAAAGTGGGGCTTTGCCTGGGAAGGCCTCTTGGAGGTGGTGTGCCTTCAGTAGGGCTTTGAAGGGGCGGACAGTGATCGTCTGGCGGATTTGAGGAGGGAGGGCGTTCCAGGCCATAGGTAGGATGACAGAACCGACTCTGGAGAGAGACCAATCCATCAATCCATTCATGGACTAAGCGCTTGGGAGAGTACAATAGAATGGACTTGGTGGAGACAATCCCTGCCCACAATAAGCTTACAGTTTAGAGGGGGAGACGGATGCTAGTATAACTAAAGTACGGATATGTACATAAGTGCTGTGAAGCTGTGGGAGGAAAGAATTAAAGGTACAAATGCAAGTGCAAGGGTGGCACAGAAGGGAGTGGGGAAGAGGAAATGAGGGCCTAGATGGGGAAGCCCTCTTGGACACTGCTTTTAATAAGGCTTTGAAGATGGAGAGAGGGATCGTCTGTCGGATATAAAGAGGGCGGGCGTTCCAGGCCAGAGGCAGGATGTGGGCACGAGGTCGTCGGCAAGATGGAAGAGATTGAGGTACAGTGAGTAGGTTGACTTTAGAGGAATAAAGTGTGCAGCTGGGGACACTCGATATTTGTTGTTGTACTTTCCCAAGTGCTCAGTACGGGGCTCTGTACACAATAAGCACTTAATAAATACGATTGAACGAATGAATATTTGTTCCATCCCCAACCCTATAACACTTACGTTCATATCTTTCAATTATGTATCATAAAGTACTTATTTATTCTTATTAATGTCTGTCTCCCCCTCTAGTCTGTAAGCTCATTATGGGAGGGAGCATGTGTATTAATTACATTGTATTATACTCTCCCAAGCACTTAGTACAGTGCTCTGCACATAGTAAGTACTCAATAAATGTGATTGATTGAAGAAAGCAGCAAGGTAAGGTATGAGGGGGCAAAGTGATCGAGTGGTATACAGACTATGGTAAGGAGTTTCTGTTTGTCGCGGAGGTAGAAGGGAAACTACTGAAGATCTCTCAGAATCATCTCCAACTGCTCTTCGAAACCACTGACCCGGTGTGCATGGAAGTCAAAATAGGCTAAGTGCCAGCCCCCTCAGCAAAGGGAGAGAAAGCTAAACCATAAACATACTCTGACTCTAAATAAACCAGTGTGTGTGCTCACCTGGATTAATGGGAACTTTCTGGTCATTGTGGTGAAGCAGTATGGCCTAGTGGAAAGAGCATGGGCCTGGGGGTTGGAGGTTCCTGGGTTCCAATCCCAGCCTTGCCAAGTGCTTGCTGAGTGACCTTGGACCGGTCATTTTATTTCTCTATGCCTCAGTTTTCTCAACTATAAAATGGGGAATAAATCCTATTCCCTCCTACTTAGACTGTTAGGCCTATGTGGAACAGCGACTGTGTCCGACCCGATTAACTTGTCTCTGCCCCAGCACTTAGAAGAGTGCTTGGCATATAGTAAGCACTTAACAAGTACTATAATTATCAGAACAATGAAGGGCATGGGGATCCGGGATAGAGAAGTCTCCAGATAATGACAGACCAAAAGGTTGAGCCTGGAAACACAAAAGGGGCAGGTTTGGAACTTATGGATCTGTGAAGGATGTGACCAGATTGAACACAAAATTGTTCTTCAAATCCACTCTGCTTCCAGGAAGCCATGGAAGTTTGAGCGTGGCAGTTTCAAAACAAACTCTTCTCTCCCCGGACAGGGATTAAGCACATGGAATGGGTGCCTACTTGAAGCTGGCTAGCCGGAAACATCTGGTGGACTGCCAAGCGCTGGGTCGCTGGAAGGAAGGCAGGGATAGAGAGGGAAGAGTGGGATATTGGATGGTCTATCCCTCGCATTTGGGTGGATGTCTACGGGAGCATCCAAATCCATTTCCTCCAGGTGTCCTGGCGGAGGCCCCACTGAAATGTCCAGGCTGGAGGGACCCCGCGATGGCCTGGCTTGAGTTGTTAGGGGGGCCCAGCATCAGGGACAGGTAAAGGAAGAAGAACTTGAGGGGAAAAGAAGAGAAAGGGGTGAAGGGGAGAGAGGGAAAGAGTGGAGGAGGAGAAAAAGAAGCAGTGTGTCTAGTAGATGAAGCATGGGGCTGGGAGTCAAAAGGACCTGTGTTCTAATCCCGGCTCTGCCATATATTGTGGTATTTGTTAAGGGCATACTATGTGCAAGATACTGTACCAAACACTGGGGTAGATAAAAGGTAATTGGGTTGGACACAGTGCGTGGCTCAGAGCCCGGGCTTGGGAGTCAGAGGTCATGGGTTCGTATCCCGACTCTGTCCCTTGTCAGCTGTGTGACTGTGGACAAGTCATTTCACTTCTCTGTGCCTCAGTTCCCTCATCTGTAAAATGGGGATGAAGACTGTGAGCCTCACATGGGACAACCTCATTCCCCTGTATCTACCCCAGCGCTTAGAACAGTGCTCTGCACATAGTAAGAGCTTAACAAATACCAACATTATTATTATAGTGTGCAGGTCACCATACTAAGAATTTGGGAGACTACAACAACAAACAGACACATTTTGGGAGCCCCATGTGGGGCATAGACTCCCCCCGTGTTTAGAACAGTGCCCGACACATAGTAAACACTTAGCAAATACCATAAAAAAAAGTATTCATCACTGCTTTATCCCTCACTCCACTGCTGCTTTTAAGTCTTTGCCAGGTGCCAGGTTGGGTGAGGGCTGCTCAAGGGAGCCGAAGATGAAACTCTTGGTTGTCAGATAAAAAGCAGCCATTTTTATATTCCATCTCCAAATTGCCACAGAGAAGGATCTCAACCCACAGACTACTCAATGGGAATTCCCGCTGTGTGGGGGCCAAATCGAAAAACACCAGCAGTGATTGGCTGTGAAGCCTCTCCACCATACCACGTCCCAGTCGGAGGTCCTGACACAGGGTACTGGGTCCCCGCCGGGCCCTCAAATGGTGACGGCTTGTGCTAAGCCGCCCCCTCTCTCTCCCACCACTCCTGCTATCTCCAGTGGCGAGCATAGTAAGGGTACGGCAAAAGAGAAAGGGATCTATTAACAGCTCTTCTGTACCAGGTTTAAATCTGAAAAGATCAGTCAGCTGATGGCATTGATTGAGCATCTATTGATCCCAGATCATGCTGCTAAACTAGTCGGGAAAGTATGACAGGAACAAAACAAATGGTCTCAGCCAACCAAGAGCAGACAATCTAATGGGAAGACTATGCTCTGGTGACTTAAATTTGAATGGCGCGGGGTTACCGACGAGGAATTCTGCATCCTGAACTGCATGGAGGAGAATGGGCCCTCTGGCCTCTGAGGTTCCCAATAAAGCCCTCTCTACTCCATCAGAAAGTAGAGGGTGCAAGGAGATTGTGGAAAAGGAAGAGGACGATGCCACCTTTTTGCCTTGAATTCAATCAATCAATCAATGGTATTTACTGAGCACTTACTATGGGCTGAGTACTCTACTAAACGCCTGGGAGAGTATAATACAACAGAATTAGTAGACACGTTCCTTGCCCCAGATGAGTTTACAATCTATAGATGAGCTCAAAAAACAAGGAAATTCATGGGGGAAACATCTCCCACTAGCCCAATCCCACCAGTGAACGATATTTTCCCCAAAATGAGTGGATAGTGGTAAGTGGCATAAAACAGATCTAATTTTGACACGATAGCGAATAGACAGAAGACTACAACCTGGAGAAGCAGCATAGTTTAGTGGAAAAAGCACAGGACTGGGAGTCCTGGCTCCACCTCTTGCCTGCTGCATGACCTTGGATGAGTCACTTTACTTTTCTGTGCCTCAGTTTCTTCATCTGTTAAACAAGGATTCAATACCCTTTCTCCTTCCTACAGACTGTGAGCCCCATGTGGGCCAAGGACTTCAAGGCTCTCCATCCCCTTGCCCCCTCCTACCTCTCCTCCCTTCTCTCTTTCTACCGCCCACCCCGCACGCTCCGCTCCTCTGCCGCCCACCTCCTCATCGTCCCCTGCTCTCGCCTATCCCGCCGTCGACCCCTGGGCCACATCCTTCCACTGTCCCGGAATGCCCTCCCTCCTCACCTCCACCAAACTAATTCTCTTCCCCTCTTCAAAGCCCTACTGAGAGCTCACCTCCTCTAAGAGGCCTTCCCAGGCTGAGTTTCCCCTTTTCCTTCTGCTTCCTCTGCTGCCCCTTTACCCCCCCACCTCCCCTCAGCTAAGCCCCCTTCCCCCCCCTTCCCTCTGCTCCTCCCCCTCTCCCTTCCCCTCCCCTCAGCACTGTGCTCATCCGCTCAATTGTATATATTTTTTATTACCCTATTTATTCTGTTAATGAGATGTACATCACCTTGATTCTATTTATTGCTATTGTTTTAATGAGATGTACATCCCTTGATTCTATTTATTGCTATTGTTTTTGTCCGTATGTCTCCCCCGATTAGACTGTAAGCCCATCAGTGGGCAGGGACTGTCTCTATCTGTTGCTGATTTGTACATTTCAAGCGCTTAGTACAGTGCTCTGCACATAGTAAGAGCTCAATAAATACTATTGAATGAATGAATAAAAGGACTGTCTGACCTGATTATCTTGTATCTACCCCAGGCCTTAATACGGTGTTTGGAACAGAGTCAGCGCTTAACAAATACCTCGATAATGATGGAGATAAGGATGATTATTATTAAAACACCTAATGCAGTCTACGGCAACAAAGAGTAAAATTGGAGTTCATGGGATTCGAAGAAAAGGTGGGGAAGAGTTTATAGAAACAGCTCTCATCCTTGAAGATGTGATCGATGTAAATATTTCCAACTTCAAAACCCCACAAGGACAGCCTTTTGAAGTGTACAGTGTGGCAAAAACTGTGTGTCCTTCACTGGCCTTTTCAATCACACATACACTCATAATAATAATTGTGGTTTCTGTTATTATTAATAATAATAATAATGTTGGTATTTGTTAAGCACTTTCTATGTACCAAACACTGTTCTAAGCACTGGGGGAGATACAAGATAACCAGGTTGTCCACGTGGGGCTCACAGTCTTCAACCCCATTGAACAGATGAGGTCACTGAGGCACAGAGAATAATAATAAATAATAATAATAATGTTGGTATTTGTTAAGCGCTTACTATGTGCAGAGCACTGTTCTAAGCGCTGGGGTAGACACAGGGGAATCAGGTTGTCCCACGTGGGGCTCACAGTCTTCATCCCCATTTTACAGATGAGGGAACTGAGGCACAGAGAAGTTAAGTGACTCGCCCACAGTCACCCAGCTGACAAGTGGCAGAGCTGGGATTCGAACTCATGACCTCTGACTCCAAAGCCCGTGCTCTTTCCACTGAGCCACGCTGCTTCTCCTAAGCAGAAGTTAAGTGACTTGCCCAAGGTCACACAGCTGACAAGTGACAGAGCCAGGATTAGAACACATGACCTCTGACTCCCAAGCCTGGACTCTTTCCACTAAGCCATGTTTAAGCACTGGGATAGATACAGGATAATCAGATCAGATCATAGGGAATTAATAATAAAAATAACTGTGGCATTTGTTTAGCACTTACTATGTACCAGGTACTGTTCTTAATAGTGGGGTAGATACAAGCAAATCAAGATGGACACAGTCCCTATCCCACATGAGGCTCATACTCTTAATCCCCATTTTACAGAGGAGATAGGAGGTTCAGAGAAGTGAAGTGACTTGCTCAGGGCCACAGAGCAGACAGGTTGTGGAGCCAGGATTAGAGCCCCGGTCCTTCTGTCTCCCAGGCCCATGCTCTACCCACTAGACCACACTGCTTCAAAATTTTTCCAATCTTATGACCACTGCTGAGGACCTGAGAAGTCAAAGAGGAGAAACGTTTATCACAGACACATGCGCCATATCCCATCTCAGAGCATGTTTCTTCCTTGTCTTCCCCAGGAGTTCGCATTATTTTTCGATTACTAAGGATCCCTATGTGTTCATATAGTACCAAGATTTCAGGACAGAAACTATTCGATTTTCATATTCCTTCACTCAAGCCTCCATGGGGAGAAAGAGAGTTTAAGTCATTCTCCCCAAATTTTCTACAGGAAGACCCTCCATTCTTCTGTGGTCTGAGCCAACTATGACACTGATGAAGAGGAATGTAATTTTTGCCGAAGGACTCGTCTCCAGAGTTCCTTTGCCATGCCCCTGTGTCTACACCTCTCTTGTGGTTTTCTAAATCACTCTTGCCTTTCTCCTTTTCTCTTCTTATGCCATTTGTTTAAACTCAGTTTTCACTAAATCTGGATTAACTCTCCGCTTTAGATACCTTCCAGCACATTTAGCTTCCCTCTCTCCGTCTAGCAGCCGACCCTTGACGGAGCACCGCAGAATGCAATACATATGTGCATTTTGCCTCACTCATTAATAACCGTGTAGTTATTTAGCAAGGGTCCTCACTCATGAGTCAAACCGACCCTGATGATGACAAATAGCTCCAACCTAAAGGCCACACTTATTCACTGTCAAATTGAAGATTATTAAAGTGAACCAAGATTAACCCCATCTAAAAAAGCAAATTAACGCGTGATCCTCCAGAACCAGCCAGGACTCTGGTATCACTTGAAATGCTGAAAGGGCAAACGGGTCCCCGGGAGGCTGTGCTGAGCGGTCCATCCCGCCCCATTAAACCCTGAGCCAATTAACCCCGTTCATTTCCGGCTTTGAGTCCGGCAATCGCAACCAAGCTGCCAGCTCCTTGCCAGCATCCTGCTAGTCCTCTTTACCGGCATCTTTGGGCTGATGGTCATTCTTAGCCCTTTGCCACATTGCAAACCTACTTAAGACTGAGCACCAATCATTCAGTGGTATTTACTGAGCGCTTATTGCATACAAAGCATTGCAAGTAAGCAGTGTGGCTCAATGGAAAGAGCACTGGCTTGGGAGTCAGAGGTCATGGGTTCGAATCCCGGATCTGCCACTTGTCAGCTGTGTGACTGTGGGTACGTCACTTAACCTCTCTGTGCCTCAGTTACCTCATCTGTAAAATGCGGATTAAGACTGTGAGCTTCACGTGGGATACCCTCTATCTACCCCAGTGCTTAGAACAGTGCTCTGCACATAGTAAGTGTTTTACAAATACCAACATTATCATTATTATTGCTAAATGCTTGGGAGAGAATCAAACAATAAAGTTGGAATACTTGATCCCTACCCACAAGAAGCTGGAGCAGGGACTGTGTCCCACTTGATTATCTTGCATCTAGCCCAGCACTCCCCTCTCAGGGTCACACCTGGAGAGTTTCCAGTACTCTACCAGTCTCAGCTATGGGAGGGAGAATCAAGCAGAGTCCTACCCATTCCATTCCTAGCTTGGCCAGTGGCTAGCAAGTGGAAGACAACCTGCTACAAGTCAGTATCCCCCAGTACTGTATCAAGCCAATCGGATTGGACACAGTCCCTGTCCCAGATGAGGATCACAGTCTTAGTCCCCTTTTTACAGATGAGGCAACTGAGGCACAGAGAAGTGAAGTAACTTGGCCAAGGCCATAGAGCAGACAAGAGGCAGAGCTGGAATTAGAACCTGTGACCTTCTGACTCCCAGACCCGTGCTCTATCCACTACACCGTGCTGCTTCAAATCAGGTTGGTCACAGTCCCTGTCCCACATGGGGCTCACACACTTAATCTCCATTTTCCAGATGAGGTAACTGCACAGAGAAGTGAAGTGACTTGCCCAAGGTCACACAGCAGATGCAGCATGACTGAGAGAAACAGTGAGGCTTAGTGGAAAGAGCATGGGCTTGGGAGTCAGAGGTCGTGGGTTCTAATCCCGGCTCTGCCACTTGTCAGCTGTGTGACTTTGGGCAAGTCACTTCACTTCTCTATGCCTCAGTTACTTCATCTAAAAAATGGGGATTAGGACAGTGAGCCCCAAGTGGGACAACCTGATGACCTTGTATCTACCCCAGTGCTTAGAACAATGCTTGGCACATAGTAAGTGCTTAAAAAATGCCATCATCATTATCATCATAAGTGAGGGATCCAGGATTAGAACCCACGTCCGGGATCTATCCACTAGGCCATACTGCTTCAGGTGCCATCAGGAGGGTGTCCCTTTGCCCGATCATCATAGCAGCTTGAGAGCTAGCTGGCCATTGAGCCCAGGTCAGGACCCTGCGGAGTCAGGGAGAGCCGGAGGCAGATTCAGACTGTGTACCAGTCTTATAGCTCTGACAGCAGAGATCCCCTCCTGGTGGAAAGTCAACCTTTAGCCCTTGACCACCATGGATCGATCGCCTCTGCCGACAGCACTAGGTTCAGACCAAAAGCCCTGCTACTCCACCTGCCTCCACCCATTAGATCAGCCTTCCACCCAGGGGGCCGTGGGCCGTGTAACCCACACCCCAAAATCTCCCGTCCCTCACACAAAACCAAACATCTCTTTTCTATCCCGAGCATGTCTCGGTCTTTAATTTAAATTCTGAAATGAACGAGGCCGCTAATCCTGACGCTTGTCCTCTTTCTAATCATTCTGCACGGGTGGTGAGTAAAAAACCAGTTCATTGTTTTAATAAGGATTGGCTCTGTCTGAAAGAGTTCTAGATTCAAAGATTAAGCCGTTAAATTTAGAACGACCCCTACTTCTCCTTCCCTCCCTCCAAGATGTTCACTGGCTCATCAAAGCCTCTAGCTATGCAAAAATGTTTGGATCAGACAGGGGAATTCCCGTCGTGCTCTCAACAGTAATCATAGGAGCGAACGTACGGAGCCGTTTGTCAAATTCCCCAGGGTTTAGGACAATTATGAGAGAACCTCGCTTTTCTCCCGGCGTATTTATTCTTCGGCTTCAGATTCAAAGCATTCCGAAAGGTGAGGAGAAAATATAGCTAAAACAGCCTGCTTGTCTACAGCATTTACCTGCTTTACATAGTTTTAAAATATGTGGCTTATTAACGACTGATTTTTCAACCCTCCAGTAAGTTCTTTTATGACAGTCCTTAACCTACAAGTGTCAAACAATTCCATTCTGAGCATGTATCCTTTATGATGTTTAATATAAGAGATAGCACAGTATTTATATCCCTCACAATAAGAGAACAGATTGTTTTAAGGTTATACAGCCCCGCCGTGATAAAGAAAGAAGGAACCTTACAAAATGATAAATATTTTCATTAAAAAACTTTAAAACTAAAAGTTCAAAGATATGTTCTCCTCTCTTATATCTTGTCAAAACATGACTTAGGACCCAAAACTAATCTACTTTCAATTTTATTCCATATTTCAGTGCTGTCATAGTACTCAGCAGAGAGTATTGGAATACGATCATTTTTTATTTTGTTGATGTTACCGACAGCTTTATTTCACAAAGCAATCTTACACTATGTCTAGCAGTGGCAGGTCACAAAGGTCAAATAGTCTATCCTTACAGGTAGAGAGCTTATTAAATGGCACGTCTATTAAATCCAATGGACAACATAAAGAAACATTTCAGCAAAATACTTTTAGCATAGTTCAATGAAGATATGACTCGAAAGGATAGTAAATAATTTAAACTGATCCCAATAAGGAATTTGCTCTACTTTTTACTAGCATCCTCCAAATTCTGCTTCAAACAAAATGGTCAAAATGTCAAGAGAGAGAAACCCAGCAGAGATGGATTCATTCTCTCCAGGCTTCCCGTTGCTCGGTGTTTTCTTTGGTAAACACTCCAGCAGTAATGATATTGTAGATCAAATTATATTTTCCACTTCAGCCAGACCTTTTAAGCAAATATGAAAGAAATGAATATTGTTTTGTAAATATCCATTTAGGGAAAGGTTCTATCTCTTCTGGTTTGGGGGAATAATTTGTTTCTTGAAATTTAATTTATTGTGACATTAAAATAATTTTTAAAAACTTGTTTAATGGGGAATGGGTACATTTAAAAAAAGCACTTTTAAATAACCAAGGTGAACATGGACATTTAATAATACAACATAAAGATTCTGTCCAGAAGCTCAAGGTGCTTTGGTGGGGAAAAGAGGACATATGTATTAATTTGAAACTGTGATTTCATCTCTTCTGCTAGCATAATCTATTCACGCTGATACTCACCAAGAATGAAATTGTCTACCCTTTCCTTATTTATTATTATAAATACCATTTAGCAGTTGCTAAAGGCTTAATATGTACCAGGTGCTGGACTAGATAGAAGATAATCAGGTCAGACACAGTCCCTGTCCCACATGAGACTGAAAGAAGGAGACAGATAGTGAATCCCCACTTTACAGCTGAGGAAACTGAAGCACAGAGAAATTAAAAGACTTGTCCAAGGTCCCACAGCAGGCAAATAGTAGAGTCAGAATTGGAACCCAGGTCATCTAACTCCTAAGCCTACCCTATTTCCACTAGGCCATGCTGCTTCTTGTCTATGTTGGCATGACTACATTTCAGAAAGAGGGTTGCAGGTTTGCGGGTTGTGTGTGTTTAAATAAAAACCTAAAGTCTTACCTTTAGACAAAACCTTATTTTGCAATCCAGATCATATCATTTATAAGCCCTACTGAGAGCTCACCTCCTCCAAGAGACCTTCCCAGACTGAGCCCTCCCTTTCCTTCACTCCTCCTACCCTCCCCATCGCCCCTACTCCCTCCCTCTGCTCTACCCCCTTCCCCTCCCCACAGCACTTGTATATATTTGTACATATTTATTACTCTATTTTATTAATGATGTGCATTTATCTATGGTTCTATTTAACTATTTTGATGATATTGGTGACTGTCTACTTGTTTTGTTTTGTCTGTCTCCCCCTTCTAGACTGTGAGCCTGTTGTTGAGTAGAGATTGTCTCTGTCTGTTGCCGAATTGTACTTTCCAGGAACTCAGTACAGTGCTCTGCACACAGTAAGCGCTCAATAAATATGAATGAATGAATGAATGAATGAATGAATAATTGACTTTTAAAAGCCAACTTGCCTTCGGATCTTTATCTGGCAATCTTGAAATTGGGAACCAGATGTTTGCATGTCTTCCAGGGACTCAAGCAGATGAAACTCCTGATCCGCCGTTATCAGTAGATTCTCCTAGTCAGATAATTAATAAGATACCGAAACATAAAACATGAGTTGTTAAAGTTTACAATTACCTTCCCTTCCCAGTTTCACTCTAAACGCACTGTCCTTGCTTTAACACACAGTAAATCATCTACCTAAATGTATTTGCACGCAATCATTTTTTAAAGTCACAATCTTTGTAGTGTCAACTTGTCAAGGGTCAAAGGGAAGAACAGGCAAGATTCTCAAATCAATCTGCTTGTAGAAACTGTCTCATTTCATTTCAAATTACCTGCTGTGGCTGAAGCGGGCTATGGACAAACTGCCTTCCTCCATAAACCATGACAGCCCAGGTCGAACTTATGTGATCATTCATAAGGGGCAAGCCATGCCATTAACTACTTTTAAACTGCTGTGCAGGGTTAAGTGATCTTGCAGGGCAGCAGCAGATATAAATACTCTTTGGACAGTTTAATGTCAGGAGACAACTCCTCTGAGAGTAAAACTGTGTAACCCAATAGTACAGTTGTCGATAGGAGGATTAAGGTACTTTGGTACTGTTACTTAGAGTCATGACTTTGCATGTGTTTTGCGTAGGTTATAACATTCATAGGCAAGATGAATACATCACCAAACCCTGAGACAGAGTTCCCCGAGTATTAAAAAAAATCCCCAGCCATCAGCAGTCTCCGATCACCTCTAAAGCATTCTCCAGCGGTTCATTTTTGCCCTTGTGAAGCTGGACAGTGCTTGAGAGAATAGTTCTAGGCTAAGCACATGAAGGAAAAACACCTTGCCAGAAGCACTGTGGGCTCCAGGCTGTGAGCTCCATGCTCAGGGAGAACACTGTAGGGCCTGATGGCCAGTTAATCAAAACAATGCACCCGTTCTGTACCAAAGTGCCACCCTTCTGCCATTTGAACAAAATGCCATCTCTTCATTTTCTCTTTATTTTACGTGATCCCTGAATCCAAGTAAATAGAAAGCTCCCTTGCAGATTCCTAACCCCTGCCAACCAAAAGGCAATTCATTTGTGCAATGGTCACTGGATCCACTTCCCCTCCTCCACAACTGGTTCACCTAACTCACTTTCCTCTTGGTACAGCGGACAGGGTTTTGTGTCTTAGGCAAGGACATTGCTCCATACCATTTGCTCAAATTGATATCCTGGAAAAAGGAGAGGTAAAAAGCCAGGGGCAAAAGGCCCACATGCCCATGAGGAAAAACAGTGTGACGTTGTAGCTGGAGCATAAAGGCCTGGGAGTCAGAAGGACCTGGGTTCTAATTCCAGCTCTGCCACTTGTCTGCTGCGTGACCTTGGGCAGGTCACTTCACTTCTCTGAGCCTCAGGTCCCTCATCTTGAAAATGGGGAATAATATTGAGAGCCCCATGTGGGACGTGGACTGTGTCCAACGTGATTAACCTCTGTTTACCCAGTGCATAGTACAGTGCCTGACACATAGTAAGTGCTTAACAAATACCATTAAAAAGAGAGAGAGAGAGGGAGAAACACTTGAACTTTACATCTGACAATCCCCCACTCTCTTTCTGATCAAATTTGGCAGCTTTGATCAAACACCTCTCTCACTTATTCAAAGGGGGTTCCTTATTTTGGGAGGGATATTTGTTAAGTGCTTACCATATACTAAGCACTGTACTAAGTGCTGGGGTAGATGTGAAATAACCAGGTCAGATACAGACTCTGTCCCACCAGGGGCTCACAGTCTTAAGTAGGAAGGAGAATAGGTATTGAATCCCCATTTTACAGATGAGGGAACCAAAGCCCAGAAAATTAAGTGACTTGCCCAAGGTAAGTCATTAAGCAATTGGCAGAGCCAGAATTAGAATGCCGGTCCTCAGACACCCAGGCCCTTGCTCTTTTCTCTAGGCCACCCTGCTGCTTTACCTTACAAATGTTCTGCAAATCCCTTGTTATGTGAAGATCAGGAGCTTAAATTAGGGATGCCGCAAGGCTGAGTCAAAACTGTTTCCTTGAAATTGCCCAGTCATTTCTGTTGGGAAGTAGTGTGGTCTAGCAGAAAGAGCACAGGCCTGGGAGTAAGAGAACCTGGGTGCTGATCCCGGCTCCTCCACTTGCCTGATGTGTGACCTTGACAAGTCATTTAATCTCTCTGGGCCTCAATTTCCTCATCTGTAAAATGGGGATTTCAATACCTGTTCTCTCTCTCCTACTTCAACTGAGAACCTGACTGACAGAGAAGGAGCGAGGCTCAGTGGAAAGAGCACAGGTTTAGGAGTCAGGGGTCATAGGTTCTAATCCCAGCTCCACCACCTGTCAGCTGTGTGACTTTGGGCAAGTCACTTAACTTCTCGGTGCTTCAGTTACCTCATCTGTAAAATGGGAATTAAGACTGTGAGCCTCATGTGGGGGACAACCTTATATCTTCCCCAGCACTTAGAACAGTGCTCAGCACATAGTACTTAACAAATACCAACATTATTATTATTATTATTTGTCTCTGTCCCAGCGCTTAGAAGCATGCTTGACACATAGTAAGTGCTTAACAAATACAATAAAAAAGGGTAACCCCAAAAGGGCAGTGACAAGCAGAACAGGAAATAGTCATGACATGAATAAAGAATTGACAGGGAGCTCAGGAAAAAGTTGAAGATAGAGTATAGTTGGAAAGAGGCGAGATGCATGGGAGTCAATGAGTTAGGAGCCGTTTTCCAGGATTGCGGGGGAAAGGGGTCAGTCATTACAAGTGAGGAATTTGAAGTGACTTAAAGTGATCTAATGTCTGGACTTCTGCCAAGGGTGCTTCTCAGCATAAGGATGCAGGAGATGAGGAAACAAACTCTGGAGATGATCCAGGGCTGGGGATTGGTGGTCTAAGAGCAACAGAGTGGCAAGAGAGGCAATGGAGTTGAGTTTGGCAAAGGGGGCCGAGTTGAGGGGAAGTTGGGTTAGGGATTCCAAATGTAACATGATGGTCTGGGATAAGTGGAGGGAGATGGGGGGCGCGGGGGTCACTAGATCAGAGTTCCCTGTGGAGAGACAGGACAACTGTGGTTGGAGGTAATAATAATAATAATAGTAAAGGTATTTGTTAAGCAATTACTATATGCCAGGCACTGTACTAAGCATTGGGGTAGATACAAGCAAATTGGGTTGGACATGGTCCCTGTCCCACTTGAGGCTCACAGTAACAATCCCCATTTTACAGCTTAGTTAACTGAGGCATAGAGGAGTGAAGTGACTTGCCCAAGGTCCCACTGCCAAGTGGCAGAGCCAGGATTAGATCCCATGCCCTCTGACTCCCAGTCCCATGGTCTATCTACTATGCCATGTTGCTTCCCAGATGGAGGTGGTTAGGGGTTGTAGTTAGGGAGTGGGATTTCAGAGTTATGAGACTGGAGTTGGTAAAATGACTCTTGTCTTGTCTTATGCCATCGAGTCATCTTCGACCCATAGCGACACCATGAACACAATTCTCCCAGAAAGCCCCACCTCCATCTGCACTCATTCCGGTAGTGGATCCATAGAGTTTTCTTGGTAAAAATATGGAAGTGATTTTCCACTGTCTCCTTTCATGTAGTAAACTTGAGTCTTTGCCCTTGATCCTCTCCCATGCCACTGCTGCCCAGCATAGGTGAGTTTTGACTTGTAGCAGATGGCCTTCCACTCGCTACCCACTGCCCAAGCTAGGAATGGAATGGGTAGGCCTCTGCCTGACTCTCCCTCCTGTAGTCAAGACTGGTAGAGTACTGGGAACTCTCCAGGTGTGATCCTGAGAGGGGTAAAATGATTGGTGATGATGAAATCCAGCATATGTCCAAGCTTTTTTTTTTTTTGGGTGTGTTTAAAATAGTATTTAAGTGGTTACTATGTACCAGGAGCTGACTAAGCTCTGGGGTAAATGCAAGCAAATCAACCTGGAAACAGTCCCTGTCCTACATAAGGCTCACAGTCTTCATCCCCATTTTACACATGAGGTAACTGAAGCACAGAGAAGTAAAGTGACTTGTCTAAGGTCACAGAATAGACAAGTTGCAGAACCAGAACCCATTTTCCCACCGCCTCCCCCCATCCCTTGTCTCCCTAAAATGATCTCCCTAAAATCTCCCCTTCCACTCCCCAGGCCCTCTCCCCTTCTGCCCCTTCTTCAACTCTCCCATCTTTCCCAATAATATCTCTAGTGGACATCTCCACCTCTCTCTCAAAATCCACCCCTTCCACCTGCACATCTAACCCCATTCCTTCGCACCTTATCAAAACACTTGCACCCTCTCTTCTTCCCTGCCTAACAGCCATCTTCAACTATTCACTCTCCAGTGGTTTCTTCCCCACTGCCTTCAGTCTCCTCTATCCTAAGAAAACTCTCCCCTGACCCCACGGCTCCCTCCGGTTATCTCCCCATCTCCCTCAACTTGTCTACATCCGCTGTCTCAAATTCCTCTCCTCCAATTCTCTCTTAGACCCCTTCCAATCTGGCTTCCATCCCCTTCACTCCATAGAAACCGCCCCTTCAAAGGTCACCAATGATCTCCTTCTTACCAAATCTAATGGCTTCTACTCCTTCCTAATCCTCCTCGACCTCTCAGCAGCCTATGACACAGTCGACCTCCCCTTTCTCTTGAAAAAATTATCCAACCTGGACTTCACTGACACTGTCCTCTCCTGGTTCTCCTCTTATCTCTCTGAACGTTCATCCTCAGTCTCCTTCACAGGTTCCTCCTCTGCCTCCTACCCCCAGAATTGTTAGGTTCAGTTCTGGGGCCCCTTCTATTCTCCATCTACAGCCACTCCCTTGGAGGAACTCATTCACTCCCATGGCTTCAACTACCACCTCTTTGCAGATGATACCCAAATCTACTTCTCCAGCCCTGATCTCTTTCCCTCTTTGTAGTCTTGCATTTCCCCATTTTCAAGACATCTCTACTTGGATGTGTTCCCATCCCCTCAAGCTTAACGTGCCCAAAACTGAACTCCTTATCTTCACACTCAACCTCTGTCTTCCCTCTGACTTTCCCATCATCATTGATGGCATCACCATCCTTCCTGTTTCACAAACCCGCAACCTCAGGATTATCCTTGACTCCTCTCTCTCATTCAACCCACATATTCAATCACTAAATTCTGTTGGTTCCACCAACACGACATTGCTAAAATCTGTCCAAATTACGTTAATACAATCACTCATCTCATCCCGCCTGGATGCATCAGCCTCCTTGATGGCCTCCCGGCCCCCTATCTCTCCACACTCCAGTCCAAACTTCACTCTGCTGCCCAGATTATTTTTCTACAAAAACATTCAGGATGTGTTTCCCCACTCCTCAAGTAACTCCAGTGGTTGTCCATCTACCCCCACATCAAACAAAAACTCACCACTGGGGTTTAAAGCATTCAATCATCTTGCCCCTTCCTACCTTCTTGGCTACTCTCCTTCATTCCTCTATTCCTCTCTTTTCATTGTACCTCGATCTCATCTATCTCCCGCTGAGCCCTTACCCACAATCTGCCCCTGGCCTGGAATGCCATCCTTCCTCAAAACCAACAATTACTCTCCCCACTTCAAAGTCTTCTTGAAGACACATTCCTTCCAAGAGGTCTTCCCTCACTAAACCCTCCTTTCCTCTTCTCCCACTCCATTCATTCATTCATTCAATAGTATTTATTGAGTGCTTACTATGTGCAGAACACTGTACTAAGCGCTTGGAATGTACAAATCGGTAACAGATAGAGACTGTCCCTGCCCTTTGATGGGCTTACAGTCTAATCAGGGGAGACAGACAATAACAATAGCAATAAATAGAATCAAGGGGATGAATATCTCATTAAAACAATACTCCCACTCCCTTCTGCGTCACCCTGACTTGCTCCCTTTATTCATCCCCCCTCCCAGCCCCACAGCACTTATGAACATATCTGTAATTTATTTAATTATATTGTCTGTCTCTCCCTCTAGAATGTAAGCTTGTTGTGGGAGGGAATTTGCCTTTCTATTGTTATATTGTGCTCTCCCAAGTGCTTAGTACAGTGTTCTGCACACAGTAAGTGCTCAATAATTGATGATTATTGATGAGTGCTCAATAATGTGAAGCAGCATGGCTTAGTGGAAAGAGCCAGGGCTTGGGAGTCAGCGGTTGTGGGTTCTAATCCCGGCTCCGCCACTTATCAGCTGTGTGACTTTGGGCAAGTCACTTAACTTCTCTGTACCTCAGTTACCTCATCTGTAAAATGGGGATTAAGACTGTGAGCCCCACGTGGGACAACATGATTACCTTGTATCCCCCCCCCACAGCACTTAGAAAAATGCTTAGCACATAGTAAGCACTTAAAAAATATCATAATTATTATTAATAATTACAATTGAATGAATGAATGTCCTTCTGCCTCCAGGCCCATACTCTATCCACTAGATCACGCTGCTTCTCCTAGGCCACATTGCTTGGCAAATAAGTGAAGTGGAGCAGAGAAGGGGGAGAGTTAAGTGAGAGAAAGCAGGTAGCTAAAGTGTCATCAGGAAGCTGAAATCCCCAAGGATCAGTTTAAGGGAGGAGAGGGAGTGGAAGTAGATGAGAGAGGTACCAAAATGGCTTACAAAATTGGAGGTGGGACCCGAGCCAGGTAAATGACAGCCATTCATATTTTGTGTGAGCGTTAGAGGAAGGTAATGTGGGCTTCTAAAGAAGAGACAGAGGATGGTGGGTGAGAGGGGGTGCATATTACAGAGCTTCAAGGGGACAAGGAGCAGGCCGACTTGGCTACTTTCAATACTTTCATCCGACATTCAATAAATACTATTGAATGAATACCCTCTTTCCCCATGTGGCTCCCCCAGGGGACAACAGCAGAGAGGAGTGTCAATTGAAGTGAGTCAGATCTTGGTGATGACGAAGAGGAGCAGTACCTAGGTGAAGAATGGGTCGAGGATGAAGGGGAATTTGGTCATGATAGAATGGATGTTCCACATGTCACATTGCGAGGGCATTATAGGGTTAGAGTGGGAAAGGGAAAGGCGCCGGGATGAGGACAGGTCAGATGGGACTGAGCTGATAGGGTGAAATAACAGGACAGGGATGTGGTGAACCAAGGGTAGGATGAAGATCATACTGAAGTCCTGGAACCTCAGGCTTTAAGGCTCTAGTCTCTGACCTTGGGTAGCCACACCTTTGGTTCCTGACCTGGGCTTTCCAGTGAGATTAAGGTTTGAAGGGTCATTCCCGACAGGGCAGGATGACCCTCAACACGGGAGGAGTCTCATAACAAGATTTCAGGGCCAGAGACAACGGGTCAGTAAATACACTGATTGATTGAGAAGCAGCATGGCCTAGTGGATAGAGCATGGGCTTGGGAATCAAAAGGATCTGGGTTCTATTCCCGGCTCTGACACTTGTCCACTGTGTGATCTTAGGCAAGTCACTTCACTTCTCTGAGCCTCAGTTACCTCAACTGTAAAATGAGGATTAAGACTGTGAGCCCTATGTGGGATAGGGACTGTGTTTAACTCATCTTGCTTGTAGCCACCTCAGTGCTTAGAACAGTGCCTGGCACATAGTACGTGCTTAACAATGTCACAGTTATTATCATTATTAATAATATTGATGGATGGATTGACATTAATGAAGGAGCAGTAGGAAAGGCTCAGTCTGGTAGCTCCTTCCAGATATCCTCCTGTGTAGTGGAATTAGGGAAGAGACTTCCTATAGGATTCAAGACTGTGAACTCCTCTGGTCTGTAATTTCCTCTGGGCAGGGAACATTGCTACCAACTCTGGTGTACTGTGCTCTCTCAGGTGTTTTATACAGTGCTCTGCACAGAATAAGTGCTTAATAAAGACCACTGATTGATTCAGGGCTTCTTTAGGCCTCAACTCCAGTGTCCAAAGTTGATAGTCCGGTCCCAAAAGCTTGCAGGTCCAATACTGAGAGAGGCAAGTTCCCTAAAAGTGTTCTTCTTTCACATTTCATTTTCCCTCATAGCCAAACCAAACTAGGGAATATTGGCTTTCAGGGTATGTTTTTCATTCAAGCATTTGGCAGAGAGTTGAGATTTTTTGATTATGAGTCTTCTTCTATGGCCCAGTTCCTCATGTTTTGTACCATACACGATTCCTCAAATTTATTTTGTAATTATCAGAGCTCAGATCTACCGATAGGGTCAAATATTTTTTTAAAAGTTTACACAAATAATATAGAGGTTTTGTGGTTGTACCCTACACTTTTCCTCGTCTGATTGCTACTGAGTTCATGTCTGTTCTGTCCAGCTATAATTTCAAGGCACAAGAATAAAAGAACATGAGAAATGCTGCTACTAGAGCAAAGCAGAGGTCCATCCAGCCCAATAAACTTTCTCCAACATTGGTAATAGGACACTTGCAGGAACCTTGAAATCATTGACCTCCTGGATAGCCCTCTTCATGATGAGGAATGGACAATTTAATATGTTTAACTTTCCCAATACAGGAATAAACTTCCTCTGGTCAGCAAGGTTCAGTGGACAAAGCAGGCAATTGTAGGTTCACTTTTTCTAGTTCCCGTCTCCCAGTTCAGTGGCCAGAGCCATGATATTTTGTTAAAAGGATATTTATCGTGAGAAACAACTTAGATTTGCTTTTAAATAACTCAACATTGAATTAATATAGAAGAAAAGCAGTGTGACCTAGAGGAAAGATCATGGGCCTGGGAGCCAGAGGACCTGAATTCTAATCTTACTTCTGTCAATTGTCTGCTGTGTAGCCTAGGTCTAGTCACTGAACTTCTCTGGGCCTCAGTTTCTTCAGCTGTAAAATGAAGATTAAATACCTATTCTCTTTCCTACTTAGACTATGAAAATCATGTAGGACAGGGACTGTGTGTGACCTGATTTTTTGAAACTATCCCACCACTTAGGAAAGTGCTTGGCAAATAGTAAACCCATAAATTCCATCTTTATTTTTATAAGAAATTAGAGATTCTTCTGTTTAACTCAGAAAGACAAGATCAGATTGGGCTGTGACAGTATAACCCATTTATAACTACCCTTTTAAGAAGACTAAGTATCAGTGTTCACTTGAAACTCTTTTGCAATAATAGAAATGTTTTTTCTCCCTACAAGAGTGGAAATTTGACTCCAAAGAAGTCACACAGATTTTTAAAAACTTAATCTGAGAACCTTTTAAAAAGAGTGTTATTTAGAATTGTGGTGTCCCACAAAAGACAGTGGAGTTGAGTTCTTGTGGTGAAATTTCTGCCATGTTTATGACAAAAAGATGGTGAGACATAAATCTTCAATGCAATATATTAATATAAAATATATGTATAGGAATATAATATTGAATACTTATAAATATGACTATAGAATATATTTAATTTAATATAGAATGATTTATTGAAAAACAGGACTTAGATCCTGTTAGGGAGGGAATTCACTTGAAAGGTAGCCGGGTAAAGCCAGTTGAAAATAGGAAGCGGCATGATCTACTGGAAAGAGGAGAGGACTGAGGCAGAAGACCTGGATTCAAATGAAGACTCCACCACTTCCCTACAGTGTGAGCCGAGAAGCAGCAAGGGTCAGTGGCAAGAGCCCAGGCTTGGGTTCGAATCCGGGCACTGCCACGTCAGCTGTGTGACTGTGGGCAAGTCACTTAACTTCTCTGTGCCTCAGTTCCCTCATCTATAAAATGGGGATTAAGACTGTAAGCCTCACGTGGGGCAATCTGATTATCCTGTATCTACCCCAGCGCTTAGAATAGTGCTCTGCACATAGTAAGCACTTAACAAATACCAACATTATTATTAAGAGAAGCAGCATGGCTCAGTGGAAAGAGCACGGGCTTGGGAGCCAGGGGTCATGGGTTTGAATCCCGGCTCTGCCACGTCAGCTGTGAGACTGTGGGCAAGTCACTTTAACTTCTCTGTGCTTCAGTTACCTCACCTGTAAAATGGGGATTAAGACTGTGAGCCTCATGTGGGACAACCTGATTACCCTGCATCTACCCCAGCGTTTAGTACAGTGCTCTGCACATAGTAAGCGCTTAACAAATGCCAACATTATTATTATTATTATTAAGTCACTTAACTTCACTGTACATCAGTTACCTAGTCTGCAAACTGGAGAATAAAATACCTCTTAAACTGTGAGCTCCACATGGGAGAGGGCTGGGCCAATCTGATTATATTGCACCTATCTCAATAGTTAGCACAGTAGTTTGGTTACTTTGGAGCACTTAACACAGCACACTTAAAACACTTTTCCGCCTCCTTTCTTCCCTCCAATGGCCCCTACTCCATCCTAATCCTCCTAGACTTCTCTCATCTGCCTTCTACACTGTGGACCACCCCCTTCTCTCGGAAACATAATCCACTGTTATTATGTTTCCGCTTTCAGTCTCACTGACCTCCCCTCGTTCTCCTCCTGTCTCTCTGACCACTCCTCTTACACAAGCTTTTCCTCTGCTTCCCACCCCCTTAATGTAAGAGTCCCTGGAAGCTCAATTCCAAGTCCCCTTTATTCTCCATTTACACCCACACTCTTGGAGAACTCACTCACTCCCATAGCTTCAACTACCATCTCTACATGGATATTTCCCAAATTTACTTCTCCAGCTCCAACTTCTCTCCTCTTCAGTCTTGCATTTCCTCCTACCTCCCTAATTCACTCTCATAGCTTCAGCTACCATCTCTACAGGGATATTTCCCAAATTTACTCCTCCACCTCCAACTTCTCTCCTCTACAGTCTTGCATTTCCTCCTGCCTTCAGAACATCTTTATTTAGGTTCCCCAGTGAGCCCTCAATCTTAATATAACCCAAACTGAATTCCTCCTCTTCCCATCCAAATCCCACCCTCCCCTGTCTTTCCCATCACCACAGGCAACACCACCATCTTCGCAGTCTCACAAGCCCATAACCTTGGCATTATCATTGATTAATCTATCTCACTCGACTAGCACATCCATCTGTCGCTAAATCCCATCAGTTCTACCATCACAACATCTCTAGAATCTATCCCTTCTGCTCCATCCAAACTGCTTACCACTGCTCATTTTAGGCAGGGAATGTGTCTGTTTATTGTTATACTATTCTCTCCCAAGCACTTAGTACAGTGTTCTACACCCAATAAGTGTTCAGTTAATATGACTGAATGAATTGAAGGAATGGTCCAAATATTTATCATATCCTGCCTTAACATCTGCATCAGTCTCAGCATTGACCTCCCAGCCACTACTCTCTCCCCACTTTGCTCCACACTTTACTCTGCCGATCAGATCATGTTTTCCTAAAATACAATTCACTCCACAAAAACTTTCAGTGGTTTTCCATCCACCTCTGCAAACAGAAACTTCTTACCATCAGATTTAAGGCATCCAATCAGCACCACCCCCCTCCTACCTTCCCTCACTAATCTCCTGCTTTAACCCAGCCCACACACTTCACTCCTCAAATGCCAAACCACTCAGTATACCTCAGTCTCAACTGTCTCACCAATGACCCCTACTCACATTCTCCCTCTGGCCTGGAATGCCTTCGCACTTTATATGATAATAATGGTTATTTGTTAAGTGCTTACTATGTGCCAGGCACTCTACTAAGTACTGGGGTAGATTCAAGGCAATCAGGTTATCCCACATGGGACTCACAGTTATAACCCCCATTTTACAGATGAGGTAACTGAGGCATAGAGAAGTTAAGTGATTTGCCTAAAGTCACACAGCTGACAAGTGATAGAGCTGGTATTAGAACCCATGACCTCTAACTCCCAAGCCCCTGTTCTTTCCAATAAAGCCATGCTGTATCTGACAGACTACCACTCTCCCCATCTTCAAAGCCCTACTAAAATCACATCTCAATCAATCTTGCAGAAACCTTTTCTCTCTTGTTCAATCAATGGTATTTACTGAGTGCTTACTGTGTACAGAGCACTGTACTAAGCAATAAATAATAATGTTGGGATTGGTTACGTGCTTACTATGTGCAGAGCACTGTTCTAAGCACTGGGGAGGATACAAGGTGATCAGGTTGTCCCACGTGAGGCTCACAGTCTTAATCCCCATTTTCCAGATGAGATAACTGAGGCACAGAGAAGTTAAGCTGACTTGCCCACAGTCCACACAGCTGACAAGTGGCAGAGCTGGGTTCAAACCCATGACCTCTGACTCCCAAGCCCGGATCTTTCCACATTGAAGCCACGCTGCCAGGCCCCCAATACAATAGAATTATCAGATCTCTAAGAGGTCTTCCTTAACTCCTCATTTTCCCTCCTATTCACCCTCTATTCTGCACTGTATGTGCACTTGAGTTTGTACCCCCGTAAGCATTTTAATACTCCATCCCCCATCCCCAGGCTCATGGTGTTATAGCCATATCTTTATTCTCTTGTTGCTTCCCCTATCTTAATGTGTTTTAATATCTGCCCTGCCTACTAGGTGGTAAACTCCTTGACGGCAGGGACTATGTCTCTACCAACTCCATTCTACTAGAACCCTCACAAGGGCTTAGGTCAGTGCTCTGCCCACAGTCAGTATTCAATATTTACTACTGGTTGATTGATTGAGACTTGAAATTGATGTTATCTCTCAAAAAAGTTCTTTTTATCTGCATTCAAGCTCTTCTCTCAACTGTTTTAGTGCTCTCAGACTCTAAGCTCCCTGTGGCAAGGAACGTCTTACCAACTCTGTTATATTGTACGTATCCCCAAGCGCTTAGTATAGTGTTCTGCACATAATAAGCGCTCAATAAATGTGATCGAATTGATGTTTTCCTCACCGTGACCTCTGCCACAATTTCTCCTCCGTTGCCCAGTCCGGCCAAGTTAGGCTACAGCAACAAGGTGGCAGAAAACACTAGTTTTTCTCTCTCCTCATTTGCATTCAGTAGAGTGTGCTGCACAAAGTAAATGCTCAATAAATGCCATTGATTGATTGACTGGGAGAGAAAAAGTGTCTGTGAGATAGTCTGTTTGAAGCAAATAGATAATATAATTTCCCAGTCTCATGCCCTACCTTTTTTATGGTATTTTTAATACTGTACTAAGTGCTGGGGTACATACAAGGTTGAACACAGTTCTTGTCCCAAATGGGGCTTACATTCTTAATCTCCATTTTATTGATGAGGCAATTGAGCACAGAGAAGTGAAGTTACTTGCCCAAGGTCACACGGCAGACAAGTGGTGGGAGTCAGGGGGATCTCCTGACTCTCAGGGCCCATGCTCTAACCACTAGGTAGCTCGTCTAATGATGATAATGATAATGATAACAATAATAACAATAACAATAATAATTGTGTTTTTGATGTGAAGCACTTAACCTTTGGCAAGCACTGCACTAGCCCTGAGTTAGATACAAGATAAATCAGGATGGACATTGTTTTCTGGTCATGGCTGAGCATAAAATAATGCCTACTGTCGTGCTCTGTACTATGGCTTGTACGCTGTTGGATCTGCCTACGTGTTAATTAATAGGCGATGCTAATAGAATATGTTTTGCAAATTAATTAAGCGTGAACGACTGCTGGGAAGATGGTTGATATTGAAGATTCAATTTGCATGCAAATTATACGCTGCCAAATTGGAATGTTGACATGCTTAACAACAACTCTTCCCACCCCCTTGGAAAAACAGTTCTGAACAAGTTTTGCATTGAAAATGATGAACGAAAGAAAAGCCCCTTATGTTCAATGTCAGTAAATCTTCTTGCTCCAAAATGCCTACATTTGTTTTCCCATTCAAACAAAGCCTAAGAGGAAATGTTCTCTGGACAGAGCTATTATTCAGCAGGGAACATTTGCCACAAAAGGGTTCTTGAGTGAAATAACTATAGGGTAGAGCAAGTAATCAGAACATGGCCTCTCGAGTTGTATCCACAGAGCTCCTCAGATTAAGGTCTGTCTTCACGGAGTTTGAGGGCTTGCATTCATCTCATTAGAAGACAGCTAAAATGAAAAGTACACAATACTTAAGATAAAATCTGCTTCTGAGTCTGCCAGGGGATAAATCATGTTGGGGATGTGAACTAGAGGAATGGGGCAGATGTGGGGGAGTGGAAGGCGCCAGTGTATGAAGGGCTGAATGAATGTTGCACATTAATAATGATCAGCATGATTGCAATTGCTTTTGGGTTAGGTGAAAAATGTAAGAGAAGAAATGCTCTCAGAAGTCACGGTTGTGAAGTTGTGAAGATTAAACTGGCACCGCAGACAAACCACAAGCAGCAGCATATGTGAATCTAGAGAGCTCCAGACCAACAGGATAATAATAATAATAATGATAGAAAGGAAGAAATAGTAATAACCAACTAATAGTTATTTTGTAACGCGCTGACTATGAGGGCCTTCATGGACTAAGTCCCCCTTTTCCTCTGTTCCCTCTCCCATCCTCATCACCCCCACTCGCTCCCTTCTGCTCTAACCCCTCCCCTCCCCACAGCATTGTGTGTATATTATTAATTCTATTCTTTTTATTAATGATGTGTATTATCTGTAATTCTCTATATATTGATGCTACTGAGACAACCTCCTAGACTGTGAGCCCGTTGTGGGCAGGGATGTCTCTGTTGGTGAATTGTACTTTCCAAGTACAGTGCTCTGTACACAGTAAGAGCTCAATAAATACAATTGAATGAATGAATGAGATGAATATGTGTCAAGCACCGTTTCTAAACACTGGGGAGATACAAGGTAATCAGGTTGGCACAGCCCCTGTTCCACATGGGGCTCGCAATCTCAATCCCCACTTTACAGATGAGGGAACTGAGGCCCAGAGAAGTATAAGTGACTTGCTCAAGGTCACACAGCAGTAAGCGGCGGAGCCAAGATTAGAACCCACCACCTTCTGGACTCCCAGGCCATGCTCTACCCACTGACCCCATGGCTGCTTCCCTGAGTCCTGAATTGCTTTGGATGCACAGACAGCTTATGGGTGTGAAAATCATCCCTGCTCAAAGGGATGAAATAATAGATATGAAGTAACGAAAGCTTCTCAAAAGATGATACCATCAAATAACAGAGGTAATATTAATAATGATGGCATTCATTAAGCACCTAGTATGCGCTTAGGGGTTGGGCTAAGCCTGAGTTAGATACAAACTAACTCAGAGAAGCATGGCTAACTACATACATAAGCATACAACTAACTCAGAGAATGAGAAGCAGCGTGGCTCAGTGGAAAGAAAACAGGCTTGGGAGTCAGCGGTCATGGGTTCGAATCCCAGCTCTGCCACCTGTCAGCTGTGTGACTGTGGGCAAGTCACTTAGCTTCTCTGTGCCTCAGTTACCTCTTCTGTAAAACGGGGATTAAGACTGTGAGCCTCATGTGGGACACTTGATTACCCTGTATCTACCCAGTGCTTAGAACAGTGCTCTGCACATAGTAAGTGCTTAACAAACACCCAACATCATTATATTATTATTATACAAGATAATCTGACCAAGACCTAATACCCAGGACTCAGTCTAAGAAGGAAGAAGAACAGGCATTTTATCCCCACTTTTACACATTTGGAAACTGAGGTCCCAAGAGGTTAAGTGACTTGCCCAAGGTCACCCAGAAGGCCACTGGACAACCTGAGCCAGAACTCAGTCCTCCTGGCTCCCAAGCTCATGTTCTTTCTAACAGACCATGCCACCTCATGTACCATACATTTGTAGAATAAAGTGATATAAAGGCAATCCATGAAAAAACACAAATATGTAACATGGAAAGAGTAATAGTGATAGTCAACAATGTACGTTGTCATTATCGATGAAATATTATTCATGCTCCATCTCTAATGCTTGATGTAAGTTTCTTTCCGTATTGGTTAACTTGAGAATCTGTTTACTCTTCCTAGGAATTGCCACATCTCTAGTTAGAATTGCTCTCGTTTCTTCTCAGGGGAACAACTTTCACCTAGGAGGAAACAGTAGAAAGCTCTCCAGAGAATGTCCCATAAAAGGCCAACCTGGGCAATTTCATCTAAGCTTTGGCAAGTAAACAGTGTCACTGCAGAATCTACGGCTGGGAGCAGTGATTTCAAACCCAGCTGTGCCACTTCCATTCATTCATATTCATTGAGCACTTATCGTGTGCAGAGCACTGTACTAAGTGCTTGGGGAAGTACAATTCAACAATAAACAGACACATTCCCTGCCAACAGTGGTTTACAATCTAGAGGGGGAGACAGACATTAATATTAAATAATTTACAGAACATGGACTTAAGTGTGGTGGGGTTGGAAGAGGGGGAAGAAGAAAGGGAGCATGAAGAGGGAATGGGAAAAAGAGGAAAGAGGGGCTTAGGGAAAGCCTCTTGGAGGAGATGTGCCTTGGATAAGCCTTTGAAGGTGGGGAGAGTCATTGTCGGATTTGAGAGGGAGGGTGTTCCAGGCCAGAGGCAGGACGTGGGCTAGAGATGGGTGGCGAGATAGGCGAGGTGGAGGTACAGTGATAAGGTTAGCGCTAGAGGAGCAAAGTGTTGCAGGCTGGGTTGTAGAAGAAGAGTTAGCAAGTTGAGGTAGGAGTGGCAACGGTGATTGAGTGTTTTAAAGTCGATGGTGAGGAGTTTTTGCTGGATGCGGAGGTTCATGGGCAACCACTGGAGTTTTTTGAGGAGCGGGGTGACATGTCCTGAACGTTGTTGTAAAAAAATGATCCGGGCAGCAGAGTGAAGTATGGACTGGAGTGGGGAGAGTCAGGAGGCTGGGAGGTTGGCAACGAGATTGATTCAGTAATCCAGGGAGGTTAAGATGAGTGATTGTTTTAACAAGGTAGCAGTTTGGATGGAGTGGAAAGTCTGGATTTCAGCTATGGCGTGAAGGTGGGACCATCTGTGTGACCTTGGGTAAGTCACTTCACTTCTCTGGGCCTCAGTTACCTCACCTGTAAAATGGGGATTGAGACTGTGAGCCCCACATGGGACAGGGACTGTATCCAGTGCAATTTGCTTGTATCTACTCCAGCACTTAGTATAGTGCCTGACACAAAGTGCTTAACAGATACCACAATTATTATTATAGTTATTATAATGTCCTTTAGGGGTACAGCCCATATGGCTGAGGCAGCAGCCCCAATCACTGCTCAGATGCCTCTTGCTGGGTTCCGTAATAAGGCAAGAACTCTAGGGAGCCTAGCAACAAGGACAAAGTTGGGAGCCAATAAAGGTAACAAGAGAAACCACTCCTGCTGACATAACCAGCTACCTGGAGTCCAATCTTGCCAAGAGCTTAGGGAGAAAAAGTCTTGTGGAAAAGATGCCTAAGCTCCAGAGAAGTGACAGAGGTCAACTGATCAATCAATCAGTGGTATGTATTGAGCACTTACTGTGTGCAGAGCACTGCTTAAGTGCTTGGGAGATGTGTATAGCCCTCCAGCTATAGGGGTGTTTCTTGCTGTGCTTCTGAGATTCTCAAAAAGCTGAGGACGGTGACAGCTGGAAAAGCAGTTTCTCTCTTCCCCTGCTTCAGGGGCTGTACTCCACTGTCTTTGGCTCTGGTCCTGATGAGAAAGGGAAGAGGATGAATGTTGGATACAGCTGAGTTTTGGAGGTATGGTTAAGCATGAGGAATGGCTAAGAGTAGTGGGGAAGATACTCCAGATGAAAACCTGACACTACACGGGGACTGTCTGTTTATCATGGGGCTACTGTAAGATTTCAGCCACTGTTCACCTGAGAGACAAAGAGGCAAATACCTCTTATAAAACATGAGCTGGTAGTTTTCCAAATGTCCCTGGCTTGCTCTTGACGCCTTACTTAATCCAGAATATGGGCAGGACCCCCCTCTCTGAGAAGCAAAGCAAGAACTCAGGGAAGACAAATATCCCAATCTCTAAATCCCAGACTTTGACCAAATAAGATTGCCTGGGTAAAATAAATCTTCCAGGAGGTTAGTCCCTGTTCTTTGATACCCCTGTTCTCTTCCTTGAGCCCATTCCAGTTACTTAACATTTTCTACACTTACCCTGTACAATAGATCTCAAATGAGGACATCCGGAGTTAAGACAAATGGTACTTACAAAGTTTACAAATGTATACCCTGTATCAGCCTTACAGCATGTCGGGCATGACTTTACAATATTAAGTTCCCTCAGGCACCAGCTCCATGAGGGCACAGGAGCCATGGGGAAATGGGGAACAATTTTAGGAGCCATAATTCACAGGGAAGAGAAGGAAAAGTTTCACAAGAGCAGGGGGCAGGTGGCGGGGGACAGGGGGACGGTCTGAAGAAGCTCGGAGCAGGGAAAGGGTGGGATTCACCTAATCACCCAAGAAGGCTGACATATTTAACTGTGGTTTTTGTTAAGTGCTTACTATGTGCCAGGCACTGTACTAAGCACTGGGGTGGATACACACAAACTGCGATGGACATAGTCCCTATCCGCTGTGGGGTTCACAGTTTTAATCTGAGGCCCAGAGAAGTGAAGTGACTTGCCCGAGATAACAAAGCAGACAAGTGGCAGAGCCGGGATTAGAACCCACGACCTTCTGACTCCCAGGCCCGTGCTCTATCCACTATATCATGTCATTTCTCTATTTTTGTTTTACTTCCAGTGAAGTAAAATGAGTTGAACTAATATGAAAATCCTCTAAATATTCATAAAAATGTTAATGTAATGTTACTCCTCTCCCATAATTTTTAATGGTATTTGTTAAACATTTACTATGTGCCAAGCACTGTACTCATCACTAGCACCGTACTAAGTGCTATAATTAAGTATACAATTCTGGGTAAGTTGGGGGAAGAAAAAGATATGCTACCTAGATTCAAAAATCAATGCTCCATTCCTCCTTTACAATATGAGCCCTATGGGAGACAGGGACTGCGTTCAACTTCATTCATTCAATCGTATTTATTGAGTGCTTACTGTTTGCAAAGCACTGTACTAAGCATCATTATCTTGGATATATCCCAGCGCTTAGCAAGTTGCTTGGCACCTAGAAATTGCTTAACAAGTACCACAATTATCATTATTATTACCCAGTAAACATTTAACTCCACAATTATTATTATTATAATATTATTCCTCTGAGAAAAATTGACATTGCAACTTGTTCTGTCTTTTAAGAATCAGTTACGACATAAGTCCGAGAACTGCCTGTGACAGCACTCATAATTAAATGAATGCCACATATTAGTAGCAGTGTCCATGAAACCTGACACACCCTGAGATTCAAACTAATAGCTACTATAATTGGACATGTTTTACTATTCCAGTAACTAAAACCAACACATGAAACATTCAATGACCAAACTAATGATGCCAAAATGAATATGGACATAATGCTGGAAAGACTTCACCTTAGATAATATTTTTTTAAATTTTTAACAACTAATAATTAATTTAATTATGGTATTTGTTAAGCGCTTACTATGTGCAGAGCACTGTTCTAAGCACTGGGATAGGTACAGGGTAATCAGGCTGTCCCACGTGAGGCTCACAGTTAATCCCCATTTGACAGATGAGGTAACTGAGGCACAGAGAAGTTAAGTGACTTGTCCACAGTCACACAGCTGACAAGTGGCAGAGCTGGGATTCGAACTCATGACCTCTGACTCCCAAGCCCGTGCTCTTTCCACTGAACCATGCTGCTTCTCTAGCATGATTGAAGTTTTAAAAAGCACAAAACTGTGATGCCCTCGATATCTATTATTCTGGGCAGTGCACTTCTGGTGTTCTAAACCAGTATACCTATTGTTATAACAATAAAAATAATTGTGGCATTTTTTAAGTGCTTGTGCGTGCTCTGGGGGAGATACAAGATAATCAGGTTGGGCTCAGTCCCTGTCGCATATGGGTTATGTGTTATTACAGGTATCAATTAATCAACCAACCAATGATATTTATTGAGCACTTACTGTAAGCAGAGCACTGTACTAAGCACTTGGGATAGCAAAATACAACAGAATGAATAGACCTGTTCCCTGTCCATAAAAAGCTTACAGTGTAGAGGGGAAGTCTTGTCTTATGCTGTCATCTCTGACCCATAGCAGCTCCATGGACCCATCTCTACCAGAATGCCCCCACTCTCCATCTGCAATGGTTCTGGTAGTGCACCTATAGAGTTTTCTTGGTAAAAATGCAGAAGTAGTTTACCATTGCCTTCTTCCGTGCAGCAAACTTCAGTCTCCACCCCCAAATCTCTCCTTTGACACTGCTTCCCTGCAAAAGTGAGCTTTTCATTAATTAATTCATTCAGTCGGATTTATTGAGCACTTACTGGGTGCAAAGCACTATACTAAGTGCTTGGGAAAGTACACTTGGGATAGTTTTGACTTTTAACAGATTACCTTATACATGCTAGCCACTGGACAAGCTAGGAATGGAATGGGTAGGCCTCCGCTTGACGCTCCCTCCCATAGCCGAGACTAGTGGAGTACTGGAAACTCTCCAGGTGTGATCCACAAAGGGGAGAGGGGAAGACAGGCATTATATATCATTTATAATTAAAAATTCAAACATATGTACATAAGTGCTGCAGGAATGAGGGTGGGATGAATAGTAATAATAATAATAATAATAATAATAATGATAATAACGTTGGTATTAGTTAAGCGCTATGTGCCAAGCACTGTTCTAAGCGCTGCGGTAGGTACAAGGTAATCAGGTTGTCCCACTTCAGGCTCACAGTCTTCATCTCCATTTTACAGATGAAGTAACTGAGGCACAGAGAAGTGACTTGCCCAAGGTCACACAGCTGACAAGCAGTGGAGCCGGGATTAGAACCCATGGCCTCTGGCTCCCAATCCTGGGCTCTTTCCACTGAGCCATGCTGCTTCATATTGAATGCCAAATGTCACGGATCTAAGCACACAACACAAAGGGAGAGGGAGTCACGGAAAAGAGGGCTTAATGAGGGATGACCTCTTGGAGAAGATGTGACCTTAATAATGTTTTGAAGGTAGGGAAAGTGGTGTTCTGGTGTGTATGGAGGAGGAATGAGATCCAGGTTAGGGGGAGGATGTGGAAAAGGAGTCGGCAGCAAGATAGTCGAGATCAGGGCACGGTGAGTAAGCTGATGCTAGGGGAGCGGAGTATGCAGGCCAGGCTTTTGCAGGAGATCAGTGAGATGAGGTAGGAGCGGGTAAACTGATTGAGTGTTTTACAGCTGATGGTAAGGAATTTCTGTTTGATGTGGAGGTGAATGGGCAGCCACTGGAGGTTCTTGAGGAGTGGGGAGACAAGGACTGAACATTTCTGTTGAAAAATGATCCATGAAACAGAGCAAAGTATGGACTGGTGTGGGGAGAGACAGGAGGTCGAGAGGTCTGTGAGGAGACAGATGAAATAGTCAAGGTGGAATAGGATAAATGCTTGGATTATCAGGGTAGCAGTTTGGATAGAGAGGAAAGAGTGGATCTTAGCAATATTGTGAAGACAGAACCGACAGGATTTGGTGAGAGATTGAACGTGTGTGGGGAATGAGAGGAGTCAAGGACAACTCAAACGCACACTTTTTGGTTACATGTTGTCTCCAAAATTATCTTTTCAGAGTCCTGATTAAAATGTACCAGATTTACCAAGAGGATGAGCACAAAAAAAATATACTATATGTACCGAGAACGTTACACTTTCAATTACAACTCTATTCCAAACTATCACTGATCTGGCCTAGTGAACAGAGCATAGGCTTGGGAGTCAGAAGAACCTGGATTCTAATTCGACCTCTGCCACTCGGCTGCTATGTGATCTTGGGCAAGTTACTTAACTTCTTCTTGCCTTAGTTACCTCATCTGTAAAATGGGGATTAAGACAGTGAGTCCCTATGCGACATGGACTGTGACCAACCTGACAGATGGTAGAGCACTTAATACAGTGCCTGGCACATAGTAAGTACTTCACAAATACCATAAAAATAAAATTTAAAAAAAGGAAACAACTTATCAGCCCATTAGTTCACTTATCTCAGAATATTATACAACTATGCAGGGTGATCTAGTGGATTCACCATGGGCCTGTGAGTAAGAAGGAACTGGGTTCTAAACCCAGGTTTGCCAATTATCTGCTGTGTGACCTTGGGCAAGTCACAACTTCTTGGGCAAGTGAAAACCCCATGTGGGATACAGACTGTGACCAACCTGATTATCTTGTATCTACCCCAGTGCTTAGTACAGTGCCTGGGACAGAATAAGCACATGCATACTAAACTAAAAAATAAAAAAGAGAATAACCTCTCAGCCCCTTAGTTCACCCACCTCAGAATATGATACAGTTAAAGGCATCAGGGACATTGGTTGAGTAGGTAGGTATGATCACCTGCACTTTCAATCAATCCTATTTATTGAGAGCTTGCTGTATGCAGAGCACTGTAGTAAGCACTTGGAAGAGTACAATATAACAGAGTTGGTAGGTGCATTCCCTGTCTGCAGTGAGACTTCCAGAATGGGAATGAAGTCCTTGCCCACCTAAATGATAAAGTGCATGTCCAAAACTGAGCTCCTTATCAGTGGAAAGAGCACAGGCTTTGGAGTCAGAGGTCATGGGTTCAAATCCCGGCTCTGCCACTCATCAGCTGTGTGACTGTGGGCGTCACTTCACTTCTCTGTGCCTCAGGTCCCTCATCTGTAAAATGGGGATTAAGACTGTGAGCCCCACATGGAACATCCTGATTCCTGTGTCTATCCCAGCGCTTAGAACAGTGCTCTGCACATAGTAAGCGCTTAACAAATACCAACATTATTATCTTCCCTCCCAAGCCCTGTCCTCTACCTGACTTCCCTATCACTGTGCATGGTACCACCATCCTTCCTGTCTCTCAAGCCCGCAACCTCGCTGTCATCCTTGACTCGGCTCTCTCGTTCACCCCGCACACATCCGATCCATCACTAAAACCTGCCTGTCTCACCTTTATAATATCGCCAAGATCCGCCCTTTCCTCTCCACCCAAACGGCTGTCTTACTGGTACGGGCTCTCGTAATATCCCTGCTGGATTACTGTGTCAGCCTGCTCTCTGATCTTCCTTGCTCCTGTCTCTCCCCGCTCCAGTCTATTCTTCACTCCGCTGCCCGGCTCATCTTCTTGCAGAAACGCTCTGGGCATGTCACTCCCCTTCTTAAAAACCTCCAGTGGTTGCCTATCAACCTCCACATGAAACAAAAACTTCTCACTCTAGGCTACAAGGCTCTCCATCACCTTGCCCCCTCCTACCTCTCCTCCTTTCTCTCTTTCTACTCCCCACCCCATACGCTCCACTCCTCTGCTGCACACCTTCTCACCGTCTCCCGTTCTCTCCTATCCCGCCGTCGACCACTGGGCCACGTCCTCCCGCGGTCCTGGAATGCCCTCCCTCCTCACCTCCGCCAAACTCATTCTCTTCCCCTCTTCAAAGCCCTACTGGGAGTCACCTCCTCCAAGAGGCCTTCCCAGACTGAGCTCCCCTTTTCCCTCTGCTCCCTCTGCTCCCCCTCTAACCCCCCTTCACCCCCCCTCAGCTAAGCCCTCTTTTCCCCCCTTTCCCTCTGCTCCTCCCCCTCTCCCTTTCCCTCCCCTCAGCACTGTGCTCAACCGCTCAATTGTATATATTTTTATTACCCTATTTATTTTGTTAATGAGGTGTACGTCACCTTGATTCTATTTATTGCTATTGTTTCAATGAGATGTTCATCCCCTTGATTCTATTTATTGCTATTGTTTTTATCTGTCTCCCCCGATTAGACTGTAAGCCCTTCAATGGGCAGGGACTGTCTCTATCTGTTGCTGATTTGTAGATTCCAAGCGCTTAGTACAGTACTCTGCACATAGTAAGTGCTCAATAAATACTATTGAATGAATGAATATCTGAAAACTAGCAAAAATCAGGGTAAATATATTAGATAGAAAAAAGCAGCATCTGCCATGCAGATCTAGTTAAGGGGCAGAAACCAGGGACCAGACTACCATTCTTTCCTTGGATCATAGCAGAAGCAGCATGACCTAGTGGATAGAGCACGAGCCTGGGAGTCAGACGGTCATAGGTTCTAATCCCGCCTCCGCAACGTGTCAGCTGAGTGACCTTGGGTAAGACACTTCACTTCTCAGAGTCTCAGTTACCTCATCTGGCAAATGGGGATCAAGACTGTGAGTCCCAAATGAGACTGGGACTGTGTCCAACCCAATTTGCTTGTAACCACCTCAGCGTTTAGCACAGTGCCTGGCACATAGTAAGTGCTTAACAAATACCATAATTATTATTATTATCTTTAAGAGAAAAGACACCAGGAACCCAATCTGACTCCTCCTCAGATCTAGAACCAGCTGGGGTGGTTTGAATCATTACCCCAACACTTAGTACAGTGCCTGGCCCATAGTAAGCACTTAACAAATACCACTATTATCATTATTGTAATTAAAATTATTACTATTATATTGTGACCAGTTAGTTCAGTTGGTTAGAATGTTAAGACTGCGAGCCCCAAGTGGGACAGGGGCTGTATCCAACCCAATTATCCTGTATCTACTCCAGGGCTTAGAACAGTGCCTGGTACCTAGTAAGCACTTAAAAACCAAAATTATTCTTCTTACTATTATTATTAGTGTCCACACACCCCACTCTCATCCCCCTTCCTCACCTGGGAAGGGACACATACACATGGCTTTGGGCCCATACTGAAAACTAGCTAGGAACTAGGAGCCACAAATCTCCTTTTCCCTAGACCCCAGAAAAAGGGAGCTCACTCATTCAGGAATAATGGAGAAACACACACACACACTCTGAAAATCCAGCATTTGGGGAAAAGAAGATAGGGAAGAAGCTTGAAAAGTCTGAAAGTTCTAATCCCAGATCCGCCACTTGTCTGCTGTGCAACCTTGGGGAAGTCACTTCACTTCTCTGTGCCTCAATTACCTCATCTGGAAAATGGGGATTAAGACTGTGAGCCCCATGCGGGACAGGGACTGTGTCCAACCTGATTACCTTGTATCTACCCCACCGCTTAGTATAGTACCTGACACATGGTAGGCACTTAATTCTAGACTGTCAGCTCGTCATAGGCTGGAAACATGTCTGCTGATTCTGTAGTATTATTCCCGGCCAAGCGCTTAACATAGTGCTCAGCATATAGTAAGTATTCAGTAAATACCATTGATTGATTAGCAAATATCATAAAAATAAAAATAAAAAGTGGGACAGGAGAACCAGGGCTGGTCCATGAGTGTCCAGTGTATAGTTCCTTCTAGACTGTAAGCCCGGAGTGGGCAGAGATTGTCTCTCTTTATTGCTTAATTGTACTTTCCAAGCGCATAATACAGTAAGCACTTGATTGAATGAATGAGTGTTCAAAATGGCTTGGAGTGGCTCTGGCTTCCAGGCCATGAGTAGCTGCTGGCTACTCATAAAGGAACAAAAACGTGTCTTTTAGTTCCTTTAGGGCACCATTCTCCTTGCACTCTAGCACCTTACATTACATCATTTCCCTGTGGTCTACAGTGTGACCCAACCATGGAGCCCAGCCCCCCACACTATTTCCAGCGCCTTTCGTAATAGGAAAAGCCTAGGAATTAGGATGGCCCCAGCGAGCAAGGTGGCAGGAGGTGCGACATAGTCCAATTTCTTCAGTTGGCTGGATGAACAAGAGCTCAGGAATCCAGGAAAATAACATAAGTGGTTAAGCGCTTACTATGGGCCAAACACTGTACTAAACGCTGAGGTGAGATACAATAATAATAATAATGATGGTATTTGTTAAGTGCTTACTATGTGCAGAGCACTGTTCTAAGCGCTGGGGTAGATACAGGGTAATCAGGTTGTCCCACGTGAGGCTCACAGTTAATCCCCATTTTACAGATGAGGCACAGAGAAGTTAAGTGACTTGCCCACAGTCACACAGCTGACACGTGGCAGAGCCGGAACTCAAACCCATGACCTCTGACTCCGGAGCCCAGGCTCTTTCCAGTGAGCCACACTGCTTCTCTAAGGTCATCAGGTCCCATGAAATCCCCACGGAAGAGCAAACAGAGGGTAAAGGCTGAGCCTTCCCAGAGCAGGTGAGTTCTGCCTCACTTCTGCTCACCCTCTCCCTTAAATAGGCAATTGCTTCCAAGGTTTAAGAATTAGTTTGCTCTTCAAGAAGCTGTTTGCTCTAGATTTAGGGACTCCTCCTCTGCCCTCTTTTTCTCTTCCACTTCAACAGCGAATGCTGCAAGAACTTTTACCCCAACCACTGCCCCTCCTTCTGTATTGCCAAATGTTTCCTTTCTTTGTTGAGAGCATTTCACAAGATTCCTGAAACAGTAGAGCTATTCCCTCCAGTAAAGGCGAGATCTCAAGGGTGGGCAGTACAAGACAGCTCATTCCTTCAGTAATAATCAATCAATCAATCAGATTTATTGAGCGTTGTGTGCAGAGTACTGTACTAAGTGCTGGGGAGAGTACACCATTAATTGACTGCTCATATGTTGAAAAGCTTTTCTTTTTATGGTACTTATTATGTACAAGGCATTGTACTAAGTACTGGGATAGATACAAGCTAATCAGCCTGAACACAGTCCCTGTATCACATGGGGCTCACAGTCTTAATCTCTATTTTACAGATGAGGACATTGAGTCCTAGAAAGTTAAGTGACTAGCCCAAGGTCACACAAAAGACAGGTGGTGAAGCCAAAATTAGAATCCAGGTGCTTCTCACTCCTAGACCTCTGCTCAATACACTAGGCCATGCTGCTTCGCTTCAAAAGATAATAATTTTGGTATCTGTTAAGCGCTTACTATGTGCCAAGCTCTGTTCTAAGCGCTGGGGTAGATACAGGGTCATCAGGTTGTCCCACGTGGGGCTCACAGTCTTAATCCCCAATTTACAGATGAGGGAACTGAGGCACAGAGAAGTGAAGTGACTTGCCCACAGTCATACAGCTAAGTGGCAGAGTGGGAATTCGAACCCATGACCTCTGACTCCCAAGCCCAGGCTCTTTCCACTGAGCCACGCTGCTTCTCTATAGATACACACAAAGTTATATATGCATATATGATACACATATAAGAATCACAATCTGATATTTATTTATTATATCTGTAATGTCTGTCTCCCCCTCTAGAATGTAAACTCACTGTGGGCAGGGAACATGTCTCCTAGTTCCGAAGCAGCAGGGTCTACTGGATAGAGCATGGGCCTGGGAGTCAGATGGTCATGGGTTCTAATCCTGCCTCCACCACTTGTCAGCTGAGTGACCTTGGGCAAGACACTTCACTTCTCGGTGTCTCAGTTACCTCATCTGGCAAATGGGGATCGAGACTGTGAGTCCCAAATGAGACAGGAACTGTGTCCAACCCAATTTGCTTAAATCCACCCCAGTGTTTAGTAATAATAAGGATGGTATTTATTAAGCAGTGTGGCTCAGTGGAAAGAGCATGGGTTTAGGAGTCAGGGATCATGGGTTCTAATCCCAGCTCCACCACCTGTCAGCTGTGTGACTTTGGGCAAGTCACTTAACTTCTCGGTGCCTCAGTTACCTCATCTATAAAATGGGGATTAAGCCTGTGAGCCTGACGTGGGACAACCTGATTACCCTGTGTCTATCCTAGCACTTAGAACAGTGCTCGGCACATAGTAAGCACTTAACAAATACCAATCATTATTATTATTATTATTATTATTAATAAACACTTACTCTGTGCCAAGCACTGTTCTAAGCATTAAACAATACTCGGCACATAGGAGCTTAACAAATACCACAATTATTATTTCTCTCCCAAGTGCTTAGTACAATGTTCGGCACCCAGACAGCACTCAATAAATATGATTGATTATTTATTAAGCACTTACTAAGTAATAATCATTAATAAGTATGGTATTAAGTGCTTACTAAGTGCCAAGCACTGTTCCAAGCACTGCGGTAGATACAAGGTAATCAGATTGTCCCATGTGGGGCTCACACAGCATGGCTCAGTGGAAAGAGCACGGATTTGGAAGTCAGAGGTCATGGGTTGGAATCCCGGCTCTGCCACTGTGGGCAAATCATTTCACTTCTCTGGGCCTCAGTTCCCTCATCTGGAAAATGGGGATTAAGACTGTGAGCCTCATGTGGGACAACCTGAATACCCTGTATCTACCCCAGCACTTAGAAAAGTGCACATAGTAAGCACTTAACAAATACCAACATTATTATTATTACTCTCCACTTTACAGATAAGGTAACCGAGGCACAGAGAAGTTAAGTGTCTTGCCCAAGGTCACACAGCAGACAAGCGGTGGAGCCGGGAATAGAATCTACGACCTCTGACTCCCAAGTCCATGCTCTTTCTACTAAGCCATGAAGTGTTTGGCACTGTATTAGGCTCTGGAGTAGATACAAGCAAATCAGGTTGGGACCCCACATGGGACTCAGTCGAAATTCCCATTTTATAGATGAGGTAACTGAGGCATGGAGACGTGAAATGACTTGCTCAAGGTCACACAGCAGACAAGAGGCAGAGCTGGGATTAGCATCCAGGCCCTCTGACTCCCAGGCCCGCACTCTTTCCACGAGGCCCCGCTGGTTCTCAATCTATTGCTTTGTCTGACAGACCACAAGCTCAGCCCACCTTTAAAGCTCTCAAAATATCCCACCTCTTCCAAGAAGCCTCCCCCAATTTGCTCTCAACATCTTGTCATAGCAACCCTGGATCATTAGCATATTATTATTTATACCCTTCCTCAACACCTATGTACAATAACTGTGGTATTTGTGAAGCGCTTACTATGTGCCAGGCACTGTTCCAAGCACTGGGGGAATACATTCAAATGAGGTTGGACACAGTCCCTGTTGCACATGAGCTCACAGTCCACACTCCTCCCCACTGTAATACTAGTAATACTATAATAATAATGGTATTTGTTGAGCACTTATATGTATCAGGCACTGTATTAAGCGCTGGGGGAGGATAAGAGAAGCAGCGTGGCTCACTGGAAAGAGCCCGGGCTTTGGAGTCAGAGGTCATGGGTTCGAACCCCGGCTCTGCCACTTGTCAGCTGTGTGACTTTGGGCAAGTCACTTAACTTCTCGGTGCCTCATTTACCTCATCTGTAAAATGGGGATTAAGACTGTGAGTCCCACGTGGGACAACCTGATTCCCCTGTGTCTACCCCAGCGCTTAGAACAGTGCTCGGCACATATTGTTTTTACGAGATGTTCTTCCCCTTGACTCTATTTATTGCCATTGTTCTTGTCTGTCTGTCTCCCCCGATTAGACCGTAAGCCCATCAAACGGCAGGGACTGTCTCTATCTGTGGCCGACTTGTTCATCCCAAGCGCTTAGTACAGTGCTCTGCACATAGTAAGCGCTCAATAAATACTATTGAATGAATGAATGAATAGTAAGCGCTTAACAAATACGAACATTATTATTATTATTATTATTATACAAGAATATTGGGTTGGACACAGTCTCTGCCTCACACGGGGCTCACAATTTCAATCTCCATTTAACAAATATAGGGAGAGTCAGTAAATACGATTGAATGAATACACTATAACAATACAACAGACACATTTCCTACCCCAGTGTGGGCAGGGATTGTCTCCCTTTATTGCTGAATTGTACTTTCCAAGTGCTTAGTACAGTGCTCTGCACACAGTAAGTGCTCAATAAATACCATTGAATGAATGCACACAACAACTTTACTGTTGTCCTCTAAACTGTAAAATGGAATGGAGCCCAATCTCCCCATTTGTCTAGGACTGTGCATTTTCCAAAGAGTCTCCCTTAAAGATCTCTAAGCACTTAGTATAGTGTTCTGCACACAATAAGTGCTCAATAAATACCATTGAATGAATTGCTTCTATGCATTTTGCAAAACGTTAGAATCCCCACAACGTGGTGCTGAAACTTACGGAAAGCAAAGTTTTCTTCTGCCCTACAGCTGCTGTGCCTCAGTGGGAATGGGAGAAGGGTGAGGAGGGGAGGGGGAGACAGGCCTGGCCCCCTCCCCACTTTCTTTCTAGGAAGGGCACAGCCTCTTTTGGAGGGAACAGCTGCTCCACATGGGGAGTGACCCCCTACAAACACACACACACACACACACAGAAGCATTCGTTCACTCATATTAAGCCCTTACTGTGTATAGGGCACTGTACTAAGCACTTGGCAAAGTACAATACTGAAATAAAGAGTGACAATCCCTGCCCACAGTCTAGAGGGATGGGGAGCCCCGATCGGATAAGTGCCAGGCCCACCTGGTAAGGAGCATGGTCTGCGGGCCTGGGAATCAGAGGGTCAAGGGTTCTAAACCCGGCTCTGCCACTCATCTGCTGGGTGACCTTGGGCAAGTCACTTCACTTCTCTGCTTCTCATTTACCTCATCTGGAAAATGGGGATGAAGACTGTGAGCCCCACACTCGCTGCCTAGAATTCCAATTAACTCCAAGTCTCTCCTGGTCCCCCTCCAATCTGGCTTCCGTCCCCTCCACTCTACCGAGACTGCTCTCTCTCGATCACCCATGACCTCCTTCTTGCCAAATCCAATGGCTCCTACTCTATCCTAATCCTCCTCGACCTCTCAGCTGCCTTTGACACTGTAGACCATCCCCTTCTCCTCCACACCTTATCTCATCTTGACTCCGTCCTCTCCTGGTTCTCCTCTCATCTTTCTGGCCATTCATTCTTGGTCTCCTTCACAGGCTTCTCCTCCCCCTCCCATCCTCTAACTGTAGGAGTTCCTCAAGGGTCAGTTCTTGGCCCTCTTCTGTTCTCCATCTACACTCACTCCCTTGGTGAACTCGTTTGCTCCCATGGCTTCAACTATCATCTGTTTGCAGATGACACACAAATCTACATCTCCGCCCCTGTCCTCTCCCTCTCCCTTCAGACTCGTATCTCCTCCTGCTTCCAGGACGTCTCCATCTGGATGTCTGCCCGCCACCTAAATCTCAACATGTCCAAAACTGAGCTCATTATCTTCCCTCCCAAGCCCTGTCCTCTTCCTGACTCCCCTGTCACTGTGGACGGTACGACCATCCTTCCCGTCTCTCAAGCCTGCAATCTTGGCGTCATCCTTGACTCGTCTCTCTCGTTCATCCCACACATCCCATCCGTCACCAAGGCCTGCCGGTCTCACCTTTACAATATCGCCAAGATCTGCCCTTTCCTCTCCATCAAATCGGCTATCTTAATGGTACAGGCTCTCATAATATCCCAGCTGGATTACTGTGTCAGCCTTCTCTCTGACCTCCCTTCCCCCTGTCTCTCCCCGCTCCAGTCTATTCTTCATTCCGCTGCCCGGCTCATTTTCCTGCAGAAATGCTCTGGGCATGTCACTCCCCTCCTTAAAAACCTCCAGTGGTTGCCTATCAACCTCTGCACGAAACAAAAACTTCTCACTCTAGGCTTCAAGGCTCTCCATCACCTTGCCCCCTCCTACCTCTCCTCCCTTTTCTCTTTCCACTGCCCACCCGCTCCTCTGCCGCCCACCTCCTCACCGTCCCCCGTTCTTGCCTATCCCGCCGTCGACCCCTGGGCCACATCCTCCCGCTCTTCTGGAATGCCCTCCCTCCTCACCTCCGCCAAACTTACTCTCATCCCCTCTTCAAAGCCCTACTGAGAGCTCACCTCCTCCAAAAGGCCTTCCCAGACTGAGCTTCCCTTTTTCCCTCTGCTCCCTCTGCTCCCCCTCTACCCCTGCCTTCACCTCCCCTCAGCTAAGCCCTCTTTTCCCCCCTCCCTCTGCTCCTCCCCCTCTCCCTTCCCCTCCACCCCTGCCTTCCCCTCCCCTCAGCTAAGCCCTCTTTTCCCCCTTTTCCCTCTGCTCCTCCCCCTCTCCCTTCCCCTCCCCTCAGCAATGTGCTCATTTGCTCATTTGCATATATTTTTATTACCCTATTTATTTTGTTAATGAGGTGTACGTCCTCTTGATTCTATTTATTGCTATTGTTTTTTGTCTGTCTCCCCCAATTAGACTGTAAGCCCGTCAATGGGCAGGTATTGTCTCTATCTGTTGCCGATTTGTACATTCCAAGCAATTAGTACAGTGCTCTGCACATAGTAAGCGCTCAATAAATACTATTGAATGAATGAATGTAGGACAACCCGATGACCAGCACTTAGAACAGTCCTTGGCACATAGTAAGAGTTTAACAAATACCATCATTATTAATATTATTATGGATAGAGAAGGGCAGTTAGGGACAGAGACACTAAGACACCATCCTATGCCAGCTGGAGAGGCATTGGCAAGGGAAAGGGCGAGGGGTGGGGGGCCAGGGTTGGGGGCTGATAATATGGCCCGTCCAACTCCCCTATTGTTAGAGGAGCAGGATAAGCCAAGCCCCCCACTGTGGGCACTATCACCCGGGGTCTAGCAAACATGAGCCCCTCCTTGCCCCACTCCAGGGCCCTGCCTACTCCTCCTGCAGATTAGAAGGATTGTCTCCTCCCCACTATAATAATAATAATGGTATTTGTTGAGCACTTACTATGTGTCAGGCACTTTACTACGTGCTTGGGAGGATACAAGAATATTGGGTTGGACACAGTCCCTGCCCCACGTGGGGCTCACAGTTTCAATCCCCCATTCTACAGACTGGAGAACTGAGGCCCAGAGACGTGAAATGACTCACCCAAGGTCACCCAGCAGACAAGTGGCAGAGCCAGAATTAGAACCCATCAACTTCTGACTCCCAGGCCTGGACTCTATCCACTACACCATGCTCCCTATAATAATAATAACATTTGCAAAGCTCTTACTACATGCCAGCCACTATAATAATAATAATGATAATAATAATTGTGGTATTTGTGAAGCTCTTGCAATGTGCCAGGCACTGTAATAATAATCATAATAATAATGATGGTATTTGTGAAGCTCTTACTAGGTGCCAGGCACTGTACTAAGCACAGGAGTGGATAAAAGTTAATTAGGTGGGACATAGTCTCTGACCTGCATAGGGCTCACAGTCTTGATTGCCATTTTACAGATGAGGGAACTGAGGCCCAGGGAAGTCAAGTAATTTGCCCAAGGCCACATAGAAAGACAAGTGGCAGAACCAGGATCAGAACCCATGTCCTTCTGACTCCCAGGCCCACAGAACCAGGATTAGAAGCCATGACCATCTCACTTCAGGCCTGTGCTCTATCCACTATGTCATACTGTTTCTTACTGTACTGTGTTAAGTGCTAAATTAGATACAAGCTAATCAGGTGGGATTGTCCCTGTCCCACATGGGATTCATAGTCTTAATCCCCATTTTACAGATGAGATAGGCACAGGGAAGTGAAGTGATTTGCCCAAGGTCACACTGCAGACAAGTGGAGGAGTCTGGATTAGAACCCATGACCTTCTGACTCCCAGGCCTGGGCTCTAGCCACTACACTATGCTGCTTCTTCCCCTGAGTGGCCTTCACTTCACCCTCCACGCCCCTCTCCTCTCCCCCCGCCCCCCAACGCAGTCAGACTTCCCATGTCTTCACTTCACACAGAACTTGCTTTCTCAGGTCTCTAACGATCTCTCTGTAGCCAAATCCAAAGGGCTCTAGCCCTTCTGGATCCTCCTCCACTTCTCAGAGGCTTTACCCACTCTTGTCCCCTCCTTCCTTCTGGAAACCTTGATGTTTGGACACATTTGTCTCCTGGCTTTCAATCACTCAATTGTATTTGATTAGAGGAGCAGCATGGTGTGGTGGCTACAGCACGGGCCTGGGAGTCGGAAGGTCATAGGTTCTAATCCCAGCTCCACCACTTGTCTGCTGTGTGACCTTGGGCAAGTCATTTCACTTCTCTGTGCCTCCGTTACCTCATCTGAAAAATAGAGACTGAAGCTGCGAGCCCCATGTGGGACAGGGACTGTGTCGAATCGAATTTGCTTGTATCCACCCTTGTGATTAGTACGGTGCTTGGCAAGAGAAGAGTTAAAGAGAACTCATTCACTCATATGGCTTCAACTACCACCTTTATATCTCCAGCGCTGATGTTCTTTCCCTCTCTGCAGTCTCGCATTTCCATCCGGACATCTCTAGTTGGATGTCCTCCACTCACCTCAAACTTAATTTCTATCTCCCCACCTAAACCCTATCCTTCCCCTGACTTTCCCATTACTGTAGACAGCACCACCATCCTTCCTGTCTCACAAGCCCATAACCTTGACATTTTCCTTTACTCCTCTCCTTCAACCCACATATTTAATCTAATCCTGTCAATTCATCCTCCACAACATTACTAAAAATCTGTCCTTTCCTCTCCATCTAAAGTGCTGCCAGGTTAATCCAAGCATTTATCCTATCCTGCTCCTTCCTGATCTCCCCGCCTCCTGTCTTCCCCCACTCCAGTACACACTTGGCTCTGCTGCCCGGATCATTTTTGTCAGTTTTCTTTACTGATCACTTACTGTGTGCAGAGTACTGTACTGATAAACAGACCCTGCCCACAACGAGTTTACAGTCTAGAGGGGACTGTTTTACAAAAACATTCAATCTATGTTTCCCCGCTCCTCAAGAACTTCCAGTGGTTGCCCATCCACCTCTGCATCAAACTAGTATAGTGCTCTGCACACAGTAAGGGCTCAATAAATATGATAGAATGAATGAATGAAACAGAAATCACTGGATTTAAAGCACTAAATCACCTTGCCCCCTCTTACCTCACCTCACTACTCTCCTACTACAACTCAGGTCACTCCTCTAATGCCAACTTACTCACACTACCTTGATCTCATCCATCTCACCTTAGACCTCTCGTCCACGCCCTGCTTCTCACCTGGAACTCCCTCCCTTTTCACGTCCAACAGATAATTACTCTCGCCTCCATCAAGTTTACTGAAGGCACATCTCCTCCAAGAGGCCTTCCCTGATTAAGCCTTTTCTTTTTCTTCCACTTCCATGTCCCTCGTCCTAGCCCCACAGCACTTATGTACATATCTGTAATTTATTTATTTATATTAATATCTGTCTCCCCTCTAGACTGTGAGCTCATTGTGGGGAGGGAATATGTCTGTTTATTGTTGCACTGTACTCTCCCAAGCACTTAGGATAATGCTCTGCACAAAGTAAATGCTCATTAAATACAACTGAATGATTGATTGCCCCACCCTCTAAGCATTTAAGTAAGGGTCCTCATAGGGTTGCTTCCCCTACCTGCATTTATTTTAATGTCTTTCTTCCCCACTAAGCTATAAACACATTTAGTTTCGGGATCCCAAACTAATAACTTTCCCAAGGACTTAGTTGTGCTCTGCACACAGTAAATGCTCAATAAATACCACTGGTCGCTTGACTAATACCAAGACCCCTAACTGACAACTAAACTGACCTACAAAAACACAGTCCAATTGACAACTAGAACTAAAATCGCTAAAATCCACCCTTTCCTCTCCACGCACACTGCTACCACGTTAATATAATCACTTGACCTATCCCACCTGGATTACTGCATCAGCCTCCTTGCTGACCTCCCAACCTCCTGTCTCTCCCCACTTCAGTTCTTGCTTCACTCTGCTGCCCAGATCATTTTTCTCAAAAATGTTCAGGACATGTCACCCAGCTCCTCAAAAAACTTCAGTGATTGCCCATGCACCTCTGCATGAGACAAAAACTCCTCACCGTTAGCTTTAAAGCACACGACCACCTTGCCCTCTCCTACCTCATATCACTATTCTCCTACAACCCAGCCCGTACAGTTTGCCCCTCTAATCCTAACCTTCTCACTGTGCCTCCATCTCACCTAACTCGCCACCAACCCTTAGCCTATTTCCTGCCTTGGCTGGAATGCCCTTCCCACCCAAATCCGACTGATAATTACTCTCCTTCCCTTCAAAGCCTTACTGAAAGCCTCCAGGAGGCCTTCCCAGACTGAGCCTTCCTTTCTTCTTCTCCCACTCCCTTCTGGGTCTCCCTGACTTGCTCCCTTTCTTCTTTCCCCCTCCCAGCCCCACAGCACTTATGTACATATCTGCCATTTATTTATTTGTATCCATGTCTGTCTCCCTCCCTCTAGACAGTAAGCTTGCCGTGGGCAGGGAATGTGCCTGTTTATTGTTATATTGAACTCTCCCAAGCACTTAGTACAGTGCTCTGCTCCCAGTAAGCGCTCAATAAATACAATTGAATGAATGAATGAATGAATGAATGAATGAATGAATGAATGAATGAATGAATGAAGACCTGCCTGCTACAGCACAGCATCAGCACTATGCTGCAATCACTGTGGCCACAATACGTTTTGTATGCAAAATTACCACAAATACCCCTCACCAACCTGCTTGCTTGTTGCACCCACTGAGGCAGTGACTACAAAGACCACATAGCAGGAGGTTGGTTTGCAGAAACCAAGAACACTAAAATCAATCCCCTCATACAAATTCTCACCCTTGATATCTGGGCGACCAGGCCGAGACTTGACTCTTATTTCTGACCGGAGAGGCACGGCACAGTTCGAAAATCTAAAATGCCCAGTGCAGGCTGAAACTGGCACCTGTGTGAACTCGAGCCTGGGACTGGAACAATAGCTCAGAACTGGGGAGGAGTGTTAAATGACCCTCCAGAGGAAACAGCGTGAGCTAGTGCAAAGTGCATGGGTCTGGGAGGCAGAGGGCCTGGCTTCTACTTCCGACTCCACCACATGCTTGTGGTGTGACCTTGGGCAAGTCAGTTCTCAGTGCCTCAGTTACCTCATCTGTAAAATAGAAATTAAAGCTGTGAGCCTCATTCATTCCTTGAGTCGTATTTATTAAGCACCTACTGTACGCAGAGTCCTGTACTAAGCGCTTGGGAGAGAACAATACAACAATAAACAGTGCTAATCCCAGCTCACCCAAGCCTCATGTGGGACATGGACTGTGTACAGTCTAAAAAAAATAATAAGGGTATCTGTTAAGCAGCTGGCTGTGTGTCTAGCACTGTTCTACGAGCTGGGGTAGGTAAAAGCTAATCATGTTGTATACTACCTTGTATCTACACCAGCTCTTAGTTCAGTGACTAGCATACAGTAAGTGCTTAACAAATGCCACTTAAAAACAAAAAAAAGCCCTAGCCTCCAGACTTCAAAAAGAATTTCCGTGTGCTGCGTCATCACATTAGATTGCATGTGCCTGCAGTGAAATGTAATGATCATCTTAAGGAAGGAGTGGCAAACTTTTCGCCACCCTGAGGCCCTGCTGAGCATTTGTGTTAACTTGACATTAAGAGCTGTGCTGTGTGAAGACTTGATCCCTGCCCATGAAGATTACAATCACACACATAAACGAAAGGCACTGCAGACGCTTGTTTTTTCTAGAGTGTAACAGATTGAGGAAGTGGGTTTGTAAATATATAACACTAAAAGAAAAAATAACCCTGAATTAATTTTAGTTTATATTCAGCTTGGCCCAGTAGAAAGAGCACAGGCCTCACAGTCAGGGGGCATGGGTTCTAATCCTGACTCTGCCACTTGCCTGCTGTGTGACCTTGGGCAAGTCACTTCACTTCTCTGTGCCTCAGTTCCCTCATCTGTAAAGTGGGGATCAAGACTGTGAGCCCTATTTGGACAGGGACTAAGTCCAATCCAATTACCTTGTATCTACCTCAGAGCTTAGAACAGTGCCTGGCACGTAGGAAGTGCTTAACAAAAACCATAATTACTTAAGCATAACTTTTCTGGGCCTCACTTTCCTCATCTGTGAGATGGGGATTCAATACACATTCTTCCTCCTATTTAGACTCTGAGCCCCTTAGGGGACAGGAATGTGCCCCACCTGATTTTCTTGTAATAATAATAATAATGTTGGTATTTGTTAAGCGCTTACTATGTGCCGAGCACTGTTCTAAGCGCTGGGGTAGACATAGGGGAATCAGGTTGTCCCACGTGGGGCTCACAGTCTTAATCCCCATTTTACAGATGAGGGAACTGAGGCCCAGAGAAGTTAAGTGACTTGCCCACAGTCACACAGCCGACAAGTGGCAGAGCTGGGATCCGAACTCATGAGCCCTGACTCCAAAGCCCGTGCTCTTTCCACTGAGCCACGCTGCTTCTCTTCTTCTTCTTGTGTCTACTTCAGTGCTTTGTACCATTCTTGGCAAGAATCAAACACTTAATACCAAAATTATTAATATCCACTAAACACTTCAACAGAGTTCCAGAAACCCTAAGTGTCTCCACCAACTGTACTTGGATCTGTGGCCTTTGGACATTTGATATTTACTCCACTCCCAATCCCACAATATTTATGTATGTATCTGAAAATAATATATTATAAATTATATTAATGTCTGTCATTCATTCATTCATTCATTCAATAGTATTTATTGAGCGCTTACTATGTGCAGAGCACTGTACTAAGCGCTTGGGATGAACAAGTCGGCAACAGATAGAGACGGTCCCTGCCGTTTGACGGGCTTACAGTCTAATCGGGGGAGACGGACAGACGAGAACAATGGCACTAAACAGCGTCAAGGGGAAGAACATCTCGTAAAAACAATGGCAACTAAATAGAATCAAGGCGATGTACAATTCATTAACAAAATAAATAGGGTAACGAAAATATATACAGTTGAGCGGACGAGTACAGTGCTGTGGAGATGGGAAGGGAGAGGTGGAGGAGCAGAGGGAAAGGGGAAAATGAGGCTTTAGCTGCGGAGAGGTAAAGGGGGGATGGCAGAGGGAGTAGAGGGGGACGAGGAGCTCAGTCTGGGAACGCCTCTTGGAGGAGGTGATTTTTAAGTAGGGTTTTGAAGAGGGAAAGAGAATCGGTTTGGCGGAGGTGAGGAGGGAGGGCGTTCCGGGACCGCGGGAGGACGTGACCCGGGGGTCGACGGCGGGATAGGCGAGACCGAGGGACGGTGAGGAGGTGGGCGGCAGAGGAGCGGAGCGTGCGGGGTGGGCGGTAGAAAGAGAGAAGGGAGGAGAGGTAGGAAGGGGCAAGGTGATGGAGAGCCTTGAAGCCTAGAGTGAGGAGTTTTTGTTTGGAGCGGAGGTCGATAGGCAACCACTGGAGTTGTTTAAGAAGGGGAGTGACATGCCCAGATCGTTTCTGCAGGAAGATGAGCCGGGCAGCGGAGTGAAGAATAGACCGGAGCGGGGCGAGAGAGGAGGAAGGGAGGTCAGAGAGAAGGCTGACACAGTAGTCTAGCCGGGATATAACGAGAGCCCGTAATAGTAAGGTAGCCGTTTGGGTGGAGAGGAAAGGGCGGATCTTGGCGATATTGTAGAGGTGAAACCGGCAGGTCTCGGTAACGGATAGGATGTGTGGGGTGAACGAGAGGGACGAGTCAAGGATGACACCGAGATTGCGGGCCTGCGGAACAGGAAGGATGGTCATGCCATCCACGGTAATAGAGAAGTCTGGGAGAGGACCGGGTTTGGGAGGGAAGATGAGGAGCTCAGTCTTGCTCATGTCCCCCTCTAAACCATAAGCTCATTATGGGCAGGGAACATATCCATTAATTCCATTGTATTGTGCTCTCCCAAAACCTTAACTCAGTTTTCTACACATAGTAAGCACTCAATACCACTGATTGAGTGGAACTCTTCCTTCTAAACTGTAAAGTCCTTGTGGGCAGGGAATGTGTCTACTAATTCTGCTCTACTGTACTCTACCCAGTACTTAATGCAGTGTTCTGTATACAGTAAGCACTCAAAAAATACCACTGATTAGTTTGAAATTGGAAATCATTTTACAGAAACTCAACAACACTTAGCAAAAACAATTTTATCACTCAGTACTCTGTCCTTTGGAATCAACTGCCCAGGCTCTCTTGCAATGCCAGCCAGATGTGGGTGCATTGCAAGGCTGTGACTAATGTCCTCCAATAGTATCAATCCCAGTTTTACATTTGCGGGATAATAATAATGTTGGTATTTGTTAAGCCCTTACTATGTGCAGAGCACTGTTCTAAGCGCTGGGGTAGACAGAGGGTCATCATGTTGTCACACGTGGGGCTCACAGTCTTAATCCCCATTTTACAGATGAGCTAACTGAGGCACAGAGAAGTGAAGTGACTTGCCCACAGTCACACAGCTGACAAGTGGCAGAGCCGGGATTAGAACTCATGACCTCTGACTCCAAAGCCCGGACTCTTTCCACGGAGCCACGCTGCTTCTCTATAATAATAATCGTGGTATTTGCTAAGTATCTACTATGTGCCTAGCACTGGGATACATTTGTATTGTACTCTCCCAAGCACTTAGTACAGGGCTCTGCATATAGTAAGCACTAGTAAATACGATTGATTGATTCTAGATAACAGTCCCTATCCTAGATGAGGCTCATCATCTAAGGGGTGGGAGGTGGAGAACAAGTATTTAATCCCTATTTTAGAGGTGAAGGAACCGTTCTTATTGTTGTCTTATGCTGTCGAGTCGTGTCCGACTCATAGCGATGCCATGGACACATCTCTCCCAGAACGCCCCACCTCCACCTGCCATCATTCTGGCAGTGGATCCATTGAGTGTTCTTGGAAGTGGTTTAACCATTGCCTTCTTCCGCACAGTAAACCTGAGTCTCCGCCCTCAACTCTCTCCCATGCCGCTGCTGCCAGCATGGGTGAGTTTTGACTTGTTGCAGATTGCCTTCCACTCGCTAGCCACTGCCCAATCTAGGAATGAAATGGATATGCCTCTGCTTGACTCTCCCCCACCATAGTCGAGACTGGTAGAGTACTGAAAACTCTCCAGTTGCGACCCTGAGAGGTGTAAAGGAACTGAGACATAGATAAATTAAGTGACTTTCCCTGACTATACAACAGGCAAATGGCAGAACCAGGATCAGAATCCAGGTCCTCTGACTCCCAGGCCCGAGTTCTTCCCTCTAAACCACCCTGCTTAGCATACTGTACAGTATTTATATTTCATACTGTACATGGTCCTCTGAAGTAAGTCCAAGCTGTGCCAGAGGTCTAATGAAAAGAGCACATGTCTGTGAATCAGGAAACATAATCTCTACACCCAGATTCACCACTAGTCTTCTCTGTGACCTCTGGCAAGTTTCTTAATCTCTATGCCTGTTTCCTATCTTTAAAACTGAAAACAATAATACTGACCTCACTAAGAGATCTGAGGATGCTGGTAATTAACATGAAAGCACTTGGGAAAGCCTTATTGAAGGTACATATCCTGTAAAAGTTCTTCCCTGGCTAGAGCCTCATTTTCTCTTTTCTCACTCCCTACTGCATCTCTCTGATTTGTTCCTTTTATTCACCCCTCCCTCAGCCCCCAGCACTTATGCACATATCCATAATTCATTTATATTAATATCTGTCTCTCCCTCTAAGCTGTGATCCCGTTGTTGTCGGGGAATGCGTCTACCAACTCTATTGTACTCTTCTGAACACTTAGTACAATGCACACAGTAAATGCTCAATAAGTACAATTGATTGATCGGAAAAAATGAAGGCACTTAATCTCAAGATATTCTTCTTACAAAAGGAAAAAGAGCTTGAGTGTTGGCAGTAAGTTGGGTTAAACTGACTAAGCTTGCTGTGGGCAGGGAATGTCTAATATATTGTAATACTAAACTCTCTCAAGTGCTTAGTACAGTGTTCTGCACACAGTAAGCACTCAATAAATATCACTCATTGATTGGTTGCTGGTGTCCCAGGCTTATGGGGTGGCAGGAGTGGGAGGGAAAGAGGAGTTTCCCAAGTAGCATTGCTATCCTCCTTCCCCAGGCCTTTATTGCTGCCATCCTGCTCCTAGGTTTGATTGATTAGGGTAAAAATTAAACACTTTTGGGTGTGCTGAGCACCGTGCTAAGTGGTAGTGGTTGAAAATAAAATAGTTCAGATATTCCCTGTTGCAAAACGGGGTTTACCAGGTTTAGAAGTAGCCGAAACAGGGCCAGGGAGGGAAGGTATTTGCAAACTACAAGGAAGGGAGAAGGCCTTGGGAACCCCTGATTTCCACTGCTCAGGGCTAAAGTGAACCTCTTTTCTGGAGAGTGAGGCCCGGGGCCCAAGTCAAAGCCTGAGGCAGGAGGAACCCAGGTAGCCAGGAATAGGAAAAATAGAGAAAGCAGGTGGGGAGGGGGAGGAGACCACATCCTCAAAGATGCATGTGCAGATCCACACACAAAGTCCGACCCACCAGGACCCACAAACTCACTTTGTCTCTCTCTCTTTCTCCCCCTTCCACCTCCCCAACAGATACCTGGAGATTGACAAGTTCCAAGAGGCCATTCCTAAGCCCTCCTTTCCTCTTCTCCTTCTCTGTCACCCTGACTTGCTCACCTTATTCATCCCCCCTTCCAGCCCCACAGCATTTGTGTACTTTTCTATAATTTATTTATATTAATGTCTGTCTCCCTCTCTAGACCATAAGCTCGTTGTGGGTAGGAAATGTGTCTATTATTTTATTGTACTCCCCCAAGAGCTTAGTATGGTTCTTTGTACACAATAAGCACTCAATAAATACAATTGAATGAAGTTCATTTGTTCTTGTCTGTCCGTCTCCCCGATTAGACTGTAAGCCCGTCAAAGGGCAGGGACTGTATCTGTTACCAATTTGTACATTCCAAGCGCTTAGTACAGTGCTCTACACATAGTAAGCGCTCAATAAATACATTGAATGAATGAATGAATGAGTTAGAAATTGCCTTGGGGGCTATCTGTCATCAAACCCACGGAGAACCTTTCTCAGGTCCAGCCTGGTGGAGCCAAAAACTCCTCAGAAGGGATGGCAGGTTGGCTGGGTCCTGAAGTAACTTACTTTTTTGTTTGCTTGTTTTTTAAATATTTAAGAATTTATTATGTGCCAGACACTAGATTAAGCACTGTGCTAGATACAAGCTAATCAGGTTGGATGCAGTCCATGTCCCACATAGGGCTCACAATCTTAATCCCCATTTTGTAGATGACGTAACTGAGGCCCAGAGAAGTGACTTGCCCACGGTCACAAGGCAGAGAAATGGCAGAGCTGAGATTAGAACCCAGGCCTTTCTGGCTCCCAGGCCTATGCTCTACCCACTAGGCCATGCTGTTTCTCTTAGCTTCTCATTTACTCTTTCAATGGTATTTATTGAGTGCTGACTGTGTGCAGAGCATGGTACTAAGCACTTGGGAGAGTACAATGGTCTTCCCTGAATAACCTCTCTTTTCCTCTTCTCCCACTCCATTCTTCGTCACCCTGACTTGCTCCCTTTATTCATCTCCCCGTTCCAGCCCCACAGCACTTATGTACATATCTGTAATCGATTTATATGAATGTTTGTCTTCCCCTCTAGACTGAAAGTTCATTGAGGGCAGGGAACGTCAGTCTACTGATGTACTTTTCTCTCCCAAGCGCTTCATACAGCTCTGTGTACAGTAAGCACTCAAAAAATACTATCAATTGACTGACTACAATATAAAAACAGACACATTCCCTGCCCACAACAAGCTTACATTCTATTACTGCAGTCACTGTTCCACCTCACCAGGGGCTCCCAGAGCCACCATCAGGGCCTAACCTGAGACTTCAATAAAAAGTTATCTTCCTCCTTGGTGGTGGGGGATGTTTGTGCATGGCTATTGAGGGCCAGAGGGAGATTATTTTACCTGTAGCCCAGTAGAGCACAAACTCATCCTGCTGCAAGATATCACTCCGAGATTATCACCTTATGTCATATCCTGGGTGGAGCAGCTTGAAGCTCCTTGAGGGCAAGGATTGGGTCTATCAACTATAATAATGTTGGTATTTGTTAAGCGCTTACTATGTGCAGAGCACTGTTCTAAGCGCTGGGGTAGATGCAAGGTCATCAGGTTGTCCCACGTGAGGCTCACAGTTAATGCCCATTTTACAGGTGAGGTAACTGAAGCCCAGAGAAGTTAAGTGACTTGCCCACAGTCACAGAGCTGACAAGTGGCAGAGCCGGGATTCAAACCCATGACCTCTGACTCCCAAGCCCGGGCTCTTTCCACTGAGCCACGGGATATTGCTGGCACAGTGGATAAAGCACGGGCCTGAGTCAGAAGGTCATGGCTTCTAATCCTGGGTCTGCCACCTGTCTGCTGTTGGTATTGGTTGGTATTTGTTAAGCGCTTACTATGTGCAGAGCACTGTTCTAAGCGCTGGGGGAGATACAGGGTAATGAGGTCGTCCCACGTGAGGCTCACAGTTAATCCCCATTTTACAGATGAGGTAACTGAGGCCCAGAGAAGTTAAGTGACTTGCCCACAGTCACACAGCTGACAAGTGGCAGAGCCGGGAGTCGAACCCATGACCTCTGACTCTGAAGTCCAGGCTCTTTCCACTGAGCCACGCTGCTTCTCTATGCTGTATGACTTTGGGTAAGTCACTTCACTTCTCTGGGCCTCAGTTACCTCTTCTGGAAAATGAGGATTAAGACTGTGAGCCCCACATGGGACAGGGCTGTGTTCAACCTGACTTGCTTGTATCCACCCCAGCGTTTAGTACAGGGCCTGGCACATAACACCTAAATAGCAGAGCTATCATCATTATTATTATTTTAGTCTACCGAGCATTTAGTACAAGGCCCTGGACACAGGAAGGGATCATTTAATACCACTGATTGATTGATTTTGCCCCCAAGACAGGCAGGTGAACTTGGAAGATCCCACTTCCATCCTGGCGAAGACCAATCAATCAATCGATCATTGATATTTATTGAGTGCTTACTATGTGCAGAGCACTATTCTGCGTGCTTAGGAGAGTACAATACAATACAGGGGAGCTGACTGGTCTATTGGAATGAGCATGGGTCTGGGAGTCAGAGGACATGGGTCCTAATCCTGGCTCCACCACATGTCTACTGTGTGACCTTGGGTAAGTCACTTCACTTCTTTGGGCTTCAGTTACCTCATCCGTGTAAAAAAAAAAAAATGGAGATTAAGACTGTGAGCCCCATGTGGGACAAGGACTGTGTGCAACCCAACTACCTCCTATCTACCCCAGCACTTGGAACAGTGCTTGGCACATAGCGCTTAGTAAATACCACAATTATTATGATTGAGAGAATAAGCAGACACGTTCCCTGCCTATAATGAACTTGATGGTGGCATGGAACTCATTTTCCAGGAGAACAGCAGGAGTGGGTGGAGAAACAAACAGCAGTAGATTTGGTTCTTGCTACTGCTCCTCCCTGTTGCTGGCTCACTGGAGGCAAGCAGCATGGCCGGGGGAAAGAGCACAGCCCTGAGGGTGAATAGGACCTGGGTTCTAATCCGGACTGTTACGTGCCTGCTGTATGACCTTGGGGAGGTCACTTAGCTTCTCGGTGCCTCAATTTCCTCAACTGTAAAATGGGGATTAAAATACCTGTTCTCTCTTCTCCTCAAGACTATGAGCCCCATGTGGGACAGGGACTGCAACCGACCTGCTTTGATGGCATCTACCTCGGTGCTTAGCAATGGGCTTACCCACAGTATGGCCTAACACATGTTACAGTTGATATTACTGGAGTTTTCACTGTTACTGGCTCTTACATGGTCTGACCTGGGCGGCCAGAAAACCAAGAAGTGTGCACGTTTGCAAGTAGTGTAGCCTAGGGGATAGAGCACGGGCTTGGGAGTCGGAAGGATCTGGGTTCTACTGCCAGCTCCCTCACTTGTCTGCTGTGTGACCTTGGGCAGGTCACTTAACTTCTCTGTGCCTCAGTTACCTCATCTGTAAAACAGGGATTAAGACATAGACTGTGTCCAACCTGGTTAATCTGTATATACCCCAGCACTTAGTGCAGTGATTGTCACGTAGTAAGCGCTTAACAAATACTACTAAAAAAAATGCCTGGGTTCATTCATTCAATAGCATTTACTGAGCACTTACTATGTACAGAGCACTGTACTAAGTGCTTGGAATGTACAATTAGGCAACAGATAGAGACAGCCCCTGTCCAATAATGGGCTCACAGTCTTCTAATCCCAACTCTGCCATTTGCCTGCTTTGTGATCTTGGGCAAGTCACTTAACTTCTCTGGGCTTCAGCTACCTCAAATGGAAAATGGGGATGAAGACGGTGAGTTCCATGTGGGACATGGACAGTTTTAGCTTGTATCTACCCCAGCACTTGGCACAGTGCCCAGAACACAGTTTGCACTTAAATACCATAAAAAGGGTCTGCTCCTCTACTCTTCTGACTGACTCTCTTTCCTTCTTTTCTCTATACCACTCCTCTCCCCCATCTCGGTGGGACCATCCGATTCACTCTGAGCTCCAGAAAACACAATTGCTTCAGGTCACCGAACAGTATTCCTAACAGGGGAGTTTGGGGCCTCTGGATTCCAAGATTCTGGGTGCTTCTTTTTACCCTCAGCGGGTTGGGGGTTGTCAGTTGAGGAGAGGTTGCTCCTTACTGTTGGCTTTAAACACTCACTCAGCATGTTCTCTCCTCCTTTCTCTCACTGATCTCCTTCTTCAGCCCAGCCCACACACTTTGCCTCCCTAGAGCCAGCTTGCTCTTGCCTTGTCTTATGCCACTGAGTTGTTTCCGACCCGTAGCGACACCACAGACACATCTCTCCCAAAACGCCTCGCTCTCCATCTGCAATCATTCTGGTAGTGGATCCATAGAAGTTTCTTGGTAAAAATCTGGAAGCAGTTTACCATTGTCTCCTTCCACGCAGTAAACTTGTCTGTGCCCTCGACTCTCTCCCATGTGGCTGCTGCCCAGCGTGGGTAAGTTTTGACTTGTAGCAGATGGCCTTCCACTCACTAGCCACTGCCCAAGCTAGGAATGGAATGGGTAGGCCTCTGCTTAACTCTCCCTCCCACAGCCGAGACTGGTAAAATCCTGGAAAATCTCCAGTTGTGACCCTGAGAGGGGAACAGCTAGATCACTGTGCCCCAATCTCGTCTCCCTAGGTGTCAACCCCTCTCTCATATCCTCCCTCTGCCTTGGAACTCCTCCCCGTCCATATACACCAGACCACCATTCTCCCCACCTTCAAAGCGGTCACATCTCCTCCAAGAGGCCTTCCCCCAATTAAGCTCTCTTTGCCTCTCTCTCTCTCCCTTCTGCGTCATCTATGCACTGTGACTTTTGTCCGTTTTCCCCTCTAGACTGTAAGCCTATTGTCAACAGGGAACATGTCTACCAACTCTATTGTATTGTACTCTCCAAAGCACTTCCTACAGTGTTCTGCACACAGTAAGTGCTCAAATAAGTCCCACTGGTGATGTCGATGATGATATACAGCCCCTGCCAATTTGTAGCCCTATAAGTCTAGGCTGTCGGCTTCCTGGGTCCTGGCTCATAAGAGCAGTCAAAAACAATTCTCTATTTCCAGTGGAGCGATCAGCTCTTCTGGAGCCAGCCACTTGTCAATATGGACATGTTTTATGGGGGACATGTTTTATGGGGGACATGTCAATATGGGGAAGCAGCGTGGCTCAGTGGAAAGAGCACGGGCTTTGGAGTCAGGGCTCATGAGTTCGAATCCCAGCTCTGCCACTTGTCGGCTGTGTGACTGTGGGCAAGTCACTTAACTTCTCTGTGCCTCAGTTCCCTCATCTGTAAAATGGGGATTAAGACTGTGAGCCCCACGTGGGACAACCTGATTCCCCTATGTCTACCCCAGCGCTTAGAACAGTGCTCGGCACATAGTAAGCGCTTAACAAATACCAACATTATTATTATTATTATGTTTTAATATAATTACTCTTATGAAAAATACTCAGATCTCCCCAACTGCTGAAATTGTTTTCTGGTATTTCTCATCCACAATAAAAGCCCTTACTTGGTGCCTTAGGGACTTTCTTAAAAAATAATATCGCGACAGGTTCCATACATGTTAGACAGATACTTTACCTAGAAATTCAAAAATAGGGTTAGCATTAAACTCAAAATAGAATGGTCAGCCTGAGCAGTATTTTCATTCATTCAATCATTTATTGAGTACTTACTGTGTGCAAAGTACTGTACTAAGCACTTGGGAGAGTCCAATATAACAATAAACAGATCCATTCCCTGTCCATGAGCTTAGATGGGGCTTTAGGCTTCCACCACACCTCTCGGAATTCCCATAGGCCAGCCCTCTCTAGCTGAGGAGAGGCAGGAAGGTTGGAAGGGTGGGTAATCAATGGTTATTGATTGGTCAGATAACGTTGGCAATAATAATAAGTAGTATCTTTTAAGTGCTTATTATGTGCCAAGCACTGTTAAGCATCAAGGCTGACAGAGGATAATCAGGTCAGACACAGTTCCTGTTTCTCATGGCGCTCGCAGTCTGTCAATCGTACTTATTGAGCACTTACTGTGTGAAGAGCACTGTATTAATTGCTTGGAAGAGTACACTATAACAATGTTACAGACACATTCGCTGCCCACAGCAAGCCTACAGTCTAGAGCTCACAGTAGGAGTAGGAGAAAAGCAGGGATTGAATCTTTATTTTACAGATGAGGAAACTGAGAAACAGTTTAATTTAACTTCTGGCCCAAAGTGATGAGCAGAGTTGGCAGAGCTGGCAGAGCTGGAATTGGAACCCAGGTTCTCTGAATCCCAGGCTCATGCTCCTTCCCTGAGGTCTTGCCACTTCTCTGCTGCATGTCCAAGCGTTTCTAATAACCAATCACTTTGCTAGGCTTCTACTGTGGATATGTTGGGGTTTAGATAACCAACTCCTAAAAGGAAAGGCATTTACTTTCACAAAACTGATTCTGACCATATTCAGCACAAAGCCACCTGTGTGAAAATACTCGATAAATCATTTTTCATGATGATGCCTGGAAAGCAAACATTATATACCTTGTCCCTTTAGCCTTCTGCTCTTCATGGGTGGGGAACGTGTCTACAAATTCTGTTGTACTCTACTCTCCCAAGCACTTAGTACAGTGTTCTGCACACAGTAACTGCTCAATAAATACCATTGATTGATTGAATATTCACCAGATCCTTCAAATCTTCCCAGATTAACCTTCCATGACTCTGGCCATCCCAATCATCGATCAATCAATCAATGCTAGTTATTGAGCACTTACTGTGCGCAGAGCACCATACTAAACATTTGGAAGAGTATAATACAATAGAATTAGCAGATACATTCTCTGACCACAAAGAAGCAGTGTGAAAAGTAGCAGTCAGTCATGGGACCTGAGCTCCCTTCCTGGTTCTGCCATTTGTCTGCTGTGTGACCTTGGGCAAGTCAGTTAACTTCTCTAGGCTTCAGTTACCTCATCTACAATATGAGGACTGAGACTGTGAGCCTCATGTGGGAAAGGGACTGTGTCTAACCTGATTAACTTGTATCTATCCCAAGGCTTAGAACAGTGCCTGACACATAGTAAGCGCCTAACAAAATACCATTTAAAAAAAAAAGCATTCCAGGAATCTTCAGGCCTTCTGCAATGAAGGAATGTTGGCCTAGTAGAAAGAGTATGAATCTGGAAGTCAGGGAAACTGAGTTTTAATCCCAGGTCTACTGCTTGTATGCTGGGTGACCTTAGGCAAGCCACTTTACTTCTCAATGCCTCAGTTTCTTCATTTGTAAAATGAAGATTCAATGCCTGTTCTCCCTCCCTCAATAATGATGATTATGGTATTTGTTAAGCACTTATTATGTGCCAGGCACTATACTAAACACTTGGGTAGATAGAAGGTAATTAGTTTGGACACAATCCCTGTCCCACATTGGGCTCACAGTCCTAATCCCCATTTTACAGATGAGTGACTTGCCCAAGATCACACAGCAGACTCATGGCAGAGTCAGAATTAGAACCCAGGTCCTTCTGACTTCCAGGTCCATGCTCCATCCACTAGATGACTCGTCAGGCATGAGGCATATAATTGTCCACAGAAGCAGTGTGGCCTAGTGGATAGACCGCGGGCCTGGGAGTCAGAGGACGTGGGTCCTAATCTCTGCTCTGCCACATGTCTGCTGTGTGACCTTGGGCAAGTCACCTTACTTCTCTGGGCCTCAGTTACCTCATCTGCAAAATGGGGATTAAGAATGTTAGCCCTATGTGGGACAGGGACTGTGTCCAGTCTGACTACCTCATATCCACCCCAGCCCTTGGAACAGTGTGTGGCACATAGTAACCACTTAACAAGTTCCATCATTATTATTATTATTATTATACTGTATGTCTCCCAGCACTCAGTGGCCCATAGTGGCGCTTAACATATACCTCCATTACTATTAGGTCAGGGAGGACATCTTTGTACTTAGGTTGTATATATTCTTGTCCGGAGTTTATGTTTATCTTTTGCTACCATTTGACTGCAACGTTTGCTTACTGTCATGCCTCTCTCATTAGATTGTCAACTGAAGAGAAGGAGTCAAGCTTTGGTGTTCTGTAATCCACTCAACAGTTAACTCCAGAGCTCTGCATAGAGTGGGCGCTCAATATATTCGGTGGGTGGACTGTGTGGCAGGGTAGGTCTTCCTGTTAATCATTGATAGAGTTCAGAGCTCAAGCACTACAAGTTAAAGAGCACGACAAATCGCCCCTTTATTCCACAATAAGATAAAAAGTTGTTTCATAATTTTCAAAATACTGTCTCCGATGTGTACGTATTTATCAAACCATTTTTCCTAAGAGTTTTACCAGATACTAGTTCCACTTTGCTACATGTCTATTAGCTAAGGAAGGGCAGATATCTCTTTTGCAAATGAGAAAGCTGAGGCCCTGAGAACTGAAGTAACTTGCCCACACTGCCTCACATCCAAGCTGTGGCAAAAACTCTTGCCAATAAAAGGAGTGTGGCCTAATGGAAAGAGCATAGGCCTGGGAGTCAGAGGGCCTGGGTTCTAATGTCGGCTCCACTACTTGTCCTCTGTGTGACCTTAGGTAAGTCACTCAACTTCTCTGGGCCTCAGTTACCATATCTGTAAAATGAAAATTAAGACTTTGAGCCCTATGTGGGACAGGGACTATATCCAACCTGATTAGCTTGTATCTACTGACTGCTTAGTACAGTGCCTGGCACATGGTAAGTGCTTGATAAAGACCATGAAACAGATAATGTAATCACCTTATATTACAGTATTTGATATTTTCCATTTAAAAACTTAACCATATGATTGAGAATGGAATTTTAAATGAGTGAGACCAAAGAATAATAAGTAGCAGCTTCTTTTGGAAGAAAAAGACCAGCTATAGAAGTAATACTCTATTTGATATACTTATCTACAAATTCATGACTTGCTTGAATTCATGAATTAAAAGCCATATCTTTCATTTTCCACTGCAGAGATATTCAAAATATTCTTATGCTGACAGGAGATTTACAAAAATAAATGTCAGCTCTAGAGTACACAGATCAATCGCTATATCTCCCTCAGTGTGCTTGCCAAGGTCAGTACCGGTACTCCTGAAATACCCATAGAATGAATAGCTATTTTATAAAGATCTTCATTCAAGCTAAAAAAAAAAAAAAGAATGAAAACCAGGAACAATAAACTGTTCAACTCCTATTGAACATGTCCCAAGTAAGAATATCGTCCTTTACTAATATCTTTTCCCTACCTAGAGACTGAGCTATGTAAAAATAGATTTGTGTCATTTTCCTAAAGCCTTCTCCAGACCTAAAAAGAGATTCCAAATGAATAAGCTATTGCTATTTATTTTGTGGTCAGGGACAGGAGACAACTACGTATTTGCGTTTTTTCCACTCTCCTTATATTTGGTTACTCACCCCATTACGACCACTCGTACTAATGACACGCTAGAAACTTTCCCCAGTTTTGCCTGGAGAATTTCCACCATAACCAAAGACTCTAAATCTAAATGTTCAAGCATCACCTCGATTTTGCATAGATCTTATTTCCATTGCCAATTACTTCATGCTTGGTGTCTTCATCGGGTATTACAGTGACCACTTACCTCAGAGAGTTGTAGAAGTTGCTCCTCCCCCTTGCCCCTCCACCCCCCTACCCGGCTCTAGCACCGCCCCGAAAGGCACCCCTACTGTGGGAAAACAAGGGCTGAAGTCCCCTTTGAGCTCTCCAAAGGCTCTGACATATGCCTGTGGCCATAATATTTCTCATAATCCCTCCAGAGCAGCAGGGCTGCAAGTCACTGAACATCCATGTCCTCCATCTTCCCCCGTCCGCCGCCCCTTAGCTACTTAGACACTTAGTAACAAAAGGGCCTCAGTCATTTACCTCAACCTTCATTATCAACACCTCCTGCTACTTCCCACCTCCCCAAAACCCTCCTCCCTTTGGCGGGGGAGATCCAAGCACCAGGTCTTCCCCTTCCAGCTCACTGTGGGCAGGATTCGGGTCTACCAACTCTATTATATTGTACTCTCCCAAGCGCTTCGTACAGTGCTCTGCACACAGTAAGCACTCAGTAAATAGCACTGATTGATTGGACTACCTTACAAGGAAAGCTATCCAGCTACAATAATAATAATAATTATGGTACTTATAAAGCGATTACATGTGCCAGGCACTGTTCTATGCACTGGGGTTGATACGAGTTAGTGAGGTTGGAAACAGTCCCTGTCCCACAAGGGGCTCACACTCTTAATCCCCATTTTATAGATGACCTAGCTGAGGCACAGAGAAATGAAGTGACTCTCCAAAGGTCATACAACAGACGTGGCAGAGATGGGATTAGAACCCAGGTCCTTCTAACTCCACTACGGTCTATCCACTACGTCATGCTGCTTCAGCAGAGACAATTCCACAGTCTCCAATGTAACAAAAAATTCATTTCTCCCTGTCTCTCCCCCTCTCAAGTCCACCTCCTGTTTATAAAATTGTGGTAAGGCGAACTGAGGTTCCAGGTAAAACACTGACAGTTTCCTTTTGAAGGTGCAGCCGCTTCCCTGCTGGCTCCAAAGACCTACTTTCCTCCCTGATGACTCTCCTCAGCTGCCCCAAATGCTACTTCAGCCAATTCTCAATCACCTACAGTAAAAAGAAAACGGATAAATGGAATCTTCATTTTTAATTTTGACCTTCTTTGCCACCAAATATTTTATTGGAATCGCAAAATAGCTTTCCCTGCTCTTCTCTCTCCTGGAAGCCCAATAAACTGTGAAATGGCCAAAAGGCAGGTGGTGAGAGAAGAAACAGACACACAAACTAGGTGAGCCAGTTTCTCCACAGTGGAGAGCTCAATGTATCTGATGGTGTTGCACATTTAAGCAGTTCTGAAAAAACAATAGCTCTGGCTGTAGCTATCATCATCGAAAGCACTTGCTGAATGCCTCCTGGGTGCAAAGCACTGTGCTGAGTGCCTCCTGGGTGTGCAGCACTGTACTAAACTCCTCCTAGGTGCAGAATACTGTGCTGAACCCCTCCGGGCTGCAGAGCACTGTGCTGAGCCCCTCCTGGGTGCAGAGCACTTTGATGAGATGCTCTTGCATGGAGACCACTGTGTTGACTTCCTCTTGGGAGCAGAGCATTTGCTGAGCACTTCCTGGGTGTAGAGTCTTTACAGGGGATTTAGAAACATTAAAATAGAAGTAAAATAGCCAATCCCTGCCCTTGTGGAGTCTATACTACTACTAATAATAATAATAATAATGTTGGTATTTGTTAAGCGCTTACTATGTGCAGAGCACTGTTCTAAGCGCTGGGGTAGACACAGGGGAATCAGGTTGTCCCACGTGGGGCTCACAGTCTTAATCCCCATTTTACAGATGAGGTAACTGAGGCCCAGAGAAGTTAAGTGACTTGCCCACAGTCACACAGCTGACAAGTAGCAGAGCTGGGATTCGAACTCATGACCTCTGACTCCAAAGCCCGTGCTCTTTCCACTGAGCCACGCTGCTTCTCGAATATAACTACCTAGGCAGGTTAGCCCCAGTTGAGAATTTCAAATTACATTCCACATTCCTCCACAATGCCTCAAGATACCTCGCAATACGTTATTCATTGATGCAAATAATACATATCAATTGAAATAGAAGAAGCCTTGATTAACTCACTCCAACTTCCCATAGTTACAGCCATTCAGCAAAAAAGCTGGCCTGCTCTGTCAAATGCCTTTGTGAAAGGAAGGAGCTTGGCCCAGTGGAGTCAAAAGGCCCTGGATTCTAATCCTGACTTTGCCACTTGTCTGCTGTGTGACTTTAGGCAAGTCACTTCACTCCTCCAGACCTCAATTACCTCATCTGTAAAATGGGGATTAAGATTCGTGAGTCCCATGTGGGACATGGACTGTGTCCAACCTGGTTAGCTTGTATTTACCCCAGAGCTTAGAATAGTGCCTGACACATAATAATAATAATGATAACGATGGCATTTGTTAAACGATTACTATGTGCCAGGCACCATACTAAGCGCTGGGGTGAACACAAGCAAATCGGGTAAGGCACAGTCCCTGTTCCGCATAGGGCTTGCAGTCTTAATCCCTATTTTCCAAATGAGGGAACGGAGGCCCAAAGAAGTGAAGTGACTGGCCCAAGGCCACACAGCAGAGAAGTGGCAGAGCTGGGATTAGAACCCATGACCTTCTGACTCCCAGGCCCATGCTCCATCCACTATGCTTCTCATAGCACTGAACAAATACCATCTTCAAACTAAATAAAGGAAAGGATGAAGTAATGTGAGCATCGATCAAAAGAGAGGGGTTGGTTCTCTTTTCAAAATTGCCCATCTGAGGGCCTTTCCCCACAGCCAGGCCAATTTTCTCAGGGAACCAGGTCTATGGAGTGAAATGTTCCCAGAGAGATCAAGAGGAAAATACATGTCTTCTCCCAGATCAAACTGGGAATTATTCTACTCTCCAGGAATGGGAGCACCAACTTCCTTAAGAACTGGCTTACCTGTTCATCTTCTTTTAAGGATCTTGCAGCGCTCCTTGATCGATTCCCCTTGTGTCTTTGGGAAAAATTTGTCAATCATTCCAGCTACAAATTTCACCGATACTTGTCACCTAGACTCCAAGTCCAGAATTCTCCTATAACAAAGCTAGAAGCACCTGACCTTGCAGCCTCTAAGAGATGGCTCAGTTCCAGTCGTCCTGGGCACTAGGGACCGCCTGATCCCCCAGGAGGTAGGGGGTCTCTCAGCACACAGCCTCATCCTTTTTTAATGGTATTTGTATGGTATTTTATGGCATGTGTCATCTTTGTGCTGGGATAGGTACAAGGTAATTAGGCTGGACACAATCTCTGTCCCATATGGGGCTCAGAGACCAAGTAAGAGGGAGAACAGGTATCCCCATTTTACAGTTGAGGAAACAGAGGCACAGAGAAATTAAGTGACTTGCTCAAGGTCATTCCCTTCTGCGTCTCCCTGACTTGCTCCCTTTGTTCCTCCCCCCTTCCAGCCCCACAACATTTATGAACATATCTGTAATTTATTTATTTATATTAATGTCACTTTCCCCCACTCTAGACTGTAAACTCGTTGTGATCAGGGAATGTGTCTGTTTATTATTGTTTTGTACTCTCCCAAGCACTTAGTACAGTACTCTGCACATATTAAGCACTCAATCAGTTCATTTGAACTGGCAGTGGTGGGATTAGAACCCAGATCCTTCTGGTTCCCACGCCCATGCTCTCTCCACTAGGCAATACTGTTTCTCTTTAAACTTTATCATGAGATATATCATATGAGATATATTTTATCATGAGAAGCAGCGTGGCATAGTGGGTAGAGCATGGGCCTGGGAGTCAGAAGGTCATGGGTTCTAATCCAAGATCTGCCACTTGTCTGCTGCGTGACCTTGGGCAAATCACTTCACTGTGCCTCAGTTACCTCATCTGTAAAATGGGGATTGAGACTGAGAGCCAACCTGATTTGCTTGTATCCACCCCTGTTCTTAGGACAGTGCTTGGCACCTAGTAACCACTTAACAAATACCATAATAATTATTATATCCTTTCCCTCACCATCTGCATATGAGCTGCATCTTGTCTTAATAATTAATAATAATAATTATTATTATTATGGTATTTGTTAAGCTCTTACTATGTGCCAGGCACTATTCTAAGCACTGGGGTGGATACAGGCAAATCGCGTTCAACACAGTTGGTCATGGGGCTCACAGCTCAATCCCTATTTTACAGATGAGGTAACAAGCATAGAGAAGAGAAGTGACTTGCCCAAGGTCACCCAGCATAAAAGTGGCAGAGCCAGGATTAGAACCCAACAAGGATGAAAACTTTGGGATCTTTAAAAATATTTTACACTAAATGATCTGAGGCTCGGTGCACCAAATTGGAAGTTTCTGAGGGGATCTGGAAGTCTGGTTAGGAGGAGTCTCAGTACCACTAAACTGTAAGTTCACTGTGGGCAGGGAGCAAGGCTACCAACTCTGTACTCTCCCAAGTGCTTAGTACAGAGCTCTGCTCAAAAAATACCACTGACATATACCACTAACCAGGAAACACACCATTTCTCATTAATGCTGTCTGTGAATCACGCCGAACCTGGCGAATACATCTGTCAAGACTCTTCAACGGGGGAGAAATTTCAAATTTCTGCAGGGTATTTTTATATTTATAAAACTCTTTCCTGGACTATCATACCTATGTTGTTCAAAAATTGTTAAGACCTTGGGTCAAGGAGACACCAGCATTAGCTTTCAACAGAAAATGTGCTTCCCCACACTAAAATAGCCACTTAAGCAAGAATGTGGAAATGATTTATCTTGCAATGTTTAAAGTTGGATCTTCCCCTCAGCTATGTCAAGACTGCACAATCAGTCAGGGACAAGTTGTTACATACTTCTAAACAAAGAAAAGCATACTAATCGCCGAAAGGTTGAGCATCTAACGGGCCATATTTCCTTTAAAAAGAGCTTAAATTACCCAAATCTCAAAGGAAAGAACTCACTGTTAATGACGATTTAGCGTTTTGAGATATGCGTTAAAAAGATGAGTTTTTCTTATGAATTTGTCTACACAAAATCTACTTTATTAGTACAGCAAGGGCATTGGTTGATTGGTTGGTTATAGGAACACCTACACAAGCTTCTAGGGTTTCTAACCTCAATTCATTTCTGACTGAGACCTTGGTAAGACCGGCACCTACTTCCTAAGTGGTGCTTACCCCGTTTGGATATTTCTCCCTGGAAGCACTTAGGTTTTCCTATAATAAAAATAATGGTTTTTGTTAAGCCCTTATGTGCCAGGTGTTGTTTTAAGCACTGGGTAGGTGTACTATAATCAGGTCCCATATGGGGCTCCCAGTCCAAATAGGAGAGAGAACAGATACTGAATCCCATTCTGCAGATTAGAGAACTAAAGCCCAAGGTCACACAGCAAATAAATGGCAGACCTGGTATTAGAACTCAGGTCCTCTGACTCCCAGGCCTGTGGTCTTTAACTTCTCTGAGAAGCAGCGTGGCGCAGTGGAAAGAGCACGGGCTTTGGAGTCAGGGCTCATGAGTTCGAATCCCAGCTCTGCCACTTGTCAGCTGTGTGACTGTGGGCAAGTCACTTAACTTCTCTGTGCCTCAGTTCCCTCATCTGTAAAATGGGGATTAAGACTGTGAGCCCCACGTGGGACAACCTGATTCCCCTGTGTCTACCCCAGCGCTTAGAACAGTGCTCTGCACATAGTAAGCGCTTAACAAATACCAACATTATTATTATTAAAATGGGGATTAAGACTGTGAGCCCCAAAGGGGACAACCTGATTACCCCAGTGCTTAGAACAATGCTTGGCACATAGTAAGCGCTTAAGAAATGCCATTATCATTATTATTATTATTTCCACTATAAACTATAATGCTCCCACTATGTACAATTTATTTTAATGTTTGCCTCCCCCATTACAATGTAAGATCCTGAGGGCAGGGATTGAATATATCAACTTTACTTCACTGCACATTCCCAAGAAGCAGGATGGCCTGGTGGAAAGAGCCTGGGCCTGGGAGTCAGAGGACCTGGGTGCTAATCCCAGCTCTGCTAATTGCTCTGCCTAATGCTTGCTATGTGACCTTGGGCAAGCCACTTAACTTCTGTGTTTCAATTTCCTCAACTGTAAAATGGAGATTCATTACCTGTTTTCCTTCCTACTTTATACTGTGAGTCCCCATGCAGGGCAGGGACTGTGCCTGACCTAATTAACTTGTACCTACCCCAACTCTTAGAACAATGTTTGATATTCATTCATTCAATTAATAATAATAATGTTGGTATTTGTTAAGCGCTTACTATGTGCAGAGCACTGTTCTAAGCACTGGGGTAGACACAGGGGAATCAGGTTGTCCCACGTGGGGCTCACAGTCTTAATCCCCATTTTACAGATGAGGTAACTGAGGCACAGAGAAGTTAAGTGACTTGCCCACAGTCACACAGCTGACAAGTGGCAGAGCTAGGATTCGAACTCATGATCTCTGACCCCAAAGCCCATGCTCTTTCCACTGAGCCACGCTGCTTCTTGCATTTATTGAGCTCTTACTGGGTGCAGAGCACTGTATTAAGTACTTGGGAGAGTACAGTACAACAATAAACAGACACATTCCCTGCCCACAACAAGCTTACAGTCTAGAGCTGGGCAGAAAAATATTAATATAAATAATTACACGTATGTACATTAGTGCTTTGAGGCTGGGCGGTGGGATGGACAGAGGGAGTAGGTCAGGGCAATGCAGAAGGAAGTGGGAAAAGAGGAAAGGAGTGCTTAGTCAGGGAAGGCCTCTTGAAGGAGATGTCTTCAATAAGACTTTGAAACGGGGGGAAAGTAATCATCTGTTGGATTTGAGGAGGGAGGGTGTTCAGGCCAGAGGCAGGAAATGGGCAAGGGGTCGGAGGCAAGATACGCAAGATCAAGGCATGGTGAGAAAGAAGGTTAGCATTAAAAATAATAATAATAATAATGTTGGTATTTGCTAAGCGCTTACTATGTGCAGAGCACTGTTCTAAGTGCTGGGGTAGATACAGGATAATCAGGTTGTCCCACGTGAGGCTCACAGTCTTCATCCCCGTTTTACAGATGAGGTAACTGAGGCACAGAGAAGTGACTTGCCCACAGTCACACAGCTGACAAGTGGCAGAGCCAGGATTCGAACCCATGACCTCTGACTCCCAAGCCTGGGCTCTTTCCACTGAGCCACGGCTGCTTCTTATTAGAGGAGTGAAGTTCACAGGCTGGGTTGTAGTAGGAGAGTAGTGACGTGAGGTAGGAGGAAGCAAAATGATGGATTGCTTTAAAGCCAATGGTAAGGAGTCTTTGATGCAGAGGTGGATGGTCAACAGCTGGAGTATTTTGAGGAACAGGGTGATGTGTACTGATAGTTCCTGTAGAAAAATGATCCAGACAGCAGAATTAAGTATGGACTGAAGTGGGGAGAGACAGAAGGCTGGAAGATAGGCAAGGAGGCTATTGCAGTGATCCAGGTGCAATAGGTCAAGTCACTATATTAACGTAGCAGTTTGCATGGAGAGGAAAGGGAAGATTTTAGCGATGTTGAAGGTGCTGGACTGACCTGAGTTAGTGATGGATTGAATATGTGGGTTGAATGAGAGAAGGGAGTCAAGGATAACGCCAAGGTTATGAGCTAGTGACACGGGAAGGATGGTGGTGCCGTCTACAGTGTCGGGAAAGTCAGGGGGAGGACAAGGTTTGGGTGGGAGGATAAGGGGTTCTGTTTTGGACATGTTAAGCTTGAGGAGATGGCAGGATATCCAAGTAGAGATGTTTTGAAGGCAGGTGGGGATGTGAGACTGCAGAGAGGGAGAGAGGTCAGGGCTGGAGTTGCAGATTTGGAAATCAGCCACATAGAGGTGGTAGCTGAAGCCATGGGATAGATTGAGTTCTCCAAGGGAGTGGGTGTAGATGGAGAATAGAAGGGGACCCAGAACTGAACCTTGCGGGAACCCCACAGTTAGGGGACAGGAGGCAGAGGAGGAGGAGCCTGTGAAAGAGATGAGAATGAATGGCCAGACAGATAAAAGGAGAACCAGGAGAGGATAGTGTCAGTGAAGCCGAGGTTGGATGATGTTTCCAGCAGAAGGGGATGGTCAACAGTGTCAAAAGCAGCTGAGAGGTCGAGGCAGATTAAGTTGGAGCAGAGGAATTGGATTTGGCACTGAAGTCACAATCTCTCTGTGCCTCACTTTCCTCATCTGTAAAATGGGGATGAAATGCCTTCTCCCCTCATCACTTAGATTGTGAGCTCCAGGCAAGACAGGGATTACAATCCTCTGATTATCTACTAAGAGGAAAGAGCAGAGGCCTGAGTGTCAGATGACTTGGTCTCTAATTCCAGCTATGTCATTTGTCTGCTGTGTGACCTTAAGCAAGTCACTTAACTTCTCTGCATTTCCTCAAATGCAAAGTGGGGGTTCAATGCCTGTTCTCTATCCTTAGACTGTAAACCCAATGTGGGACCTGATTATCTTGCATCTATCTCATTGTTTAGTAGAGTGCTTGACACATAATAAATGCTTAACAAACACCATCATTATTATTATTAACATTATCATCATCCCATTACTATTATCATCATCCTCTGTTAAGTCCTTACTACGTGGCAAGTGCTATACTAAGTGCTGGAATATTTTCAAGAGAAGCTCACTGTGGGGAGGGAATGTGTCTATTTATTATTATATTGTACTCTCCCAAGTGTGTAGTCAGTGCTTTGCACAGTAAGCCCTCAGTAAATACAACTGAATGAAGATAATCAGGTTGGACATGGGAAGTGGAGGCTCAGTCTAAACAGGTACTGAATCCACATTTTACAGGTGAGGTAACTGAGGCAAGGGGAAGTAAAGCGACTTGCCCAAGGTCACATGGCAGGACAGTGGCGGAGCTGGGATTACAACCCCAGGTCCTCTGACTCCCAAGTCCATGTTCTCTCTACTAAGACACTGTCTAATGCTGCAAAGATAGTGAAAGAAATACAGAAAAGAAAAAAGCCAGCATTGCCCCTGGAAGACTGCAATATAACGAGAAAGCATCAAGCTTCATTCCAACCTAAAGGTCGGCAAAATTTGTGATTGTTTCCAATCTTTTGTATGGCTGTAAAAACTGGAACTACTTTAGCAGTCTCATTGGAATTATCTATGAGGCATACTTAATATCAAATCAATGGTAATCATTGGTAGTGCAGAGCACTAAATGAAGCTCTTGAGAGAGTATAATATAATAGAGTTGATAGACATCTTCCCTCCCCACAAGAAGCTGGCAGTATTGAGAGGTAGTCAATAAAATTAGAGATCAAATAATAATAATTCTGATATCTAAGTGTTTACTATGTGTCAAACACTATATTAAGCACTGGGGTAGATATGAGATAATTAGATCTCACACAGGCTCACAGTATAAATAGGAGGGAGAATAGGTATTGAACTCTCATTTCTATTCCTGCAGCAGCCTCTTCACTGACATCCCTGCCTCCTGTCTCTCCCACTCCAGTCCATAATTTACTCTGTTGCCCAGATCATTTTTCAAAAAAAAAAGTTCTGTCCATGATTCCCCACCCATTCAAGAACCTCCAGTGATTGACCATTCATCTCCTCAAACAGAAACTCCTTACTATCTGCATTAAAGCAATCACCTTGCCCCCTTCTACCTTACCGCTTTCCTATCACCACGCAGCCCGCACACTTCGCTTCTGTAATGCCAACCCATGCCCTGTATCTTGATCTCACCTATCTCACTGCTGACCTCTTGCCCATGTCCTGCCTCTGGCCTCGAACACCCTCCCTGTACACGTCTGACAGACGATCATTATCCCCACCTTCAAAACCTTACTGAAGGCACGTCTCCTCCAAGAAGCCTTCCCTAAGCCCTCATTTCCCCTTTTCCCACTCCCTTCAGCGTCACCCTGATTTGCTCCCTTGATTCACCTTTCCCTAAGCCCCATAACATTTATATACATATCCATAATTTATATTAATGTCTATCTATACTGTAAGCTCACTGTGGGCAGGGAACGAGTCTACCAACTGTTATATCATTCTCTATCAAGTGCTTAGTACAGCGCTCTGCACACCGTAAGTACTCAATAAATACAATCGATTGATTTTGCAGATGAGAGAACTGAGACCCCAAGAAGTTAAATGACTTGTCCAGTGTCACAAAGCAGGTAAGTGGAAGAGCCATTAGACTGTAAGCTCTCTCTGGGCAGGCAATGTGTCTACCAACTATGTCATATCATACTCTCTGAAGCAATTAGTGCAGTTCTCTGCCCACAATAAGCACTCAAATTTGACTGGAGCCGGAATTAGAACCCAGGGCCCTTAACTCTTAGGTCCATGCTCTTTCTATTAGGTCACACTGCTTCTGTGTGTACATAGGTATGTAAATGCTGGGGGGCTGAGGGTGGGGTGATATCAAGTGCTTAAAGGGTACGCATCTAAATGTATAGACAATGCAGAAGGGAGAGGGAGTCGGGTAAATGAGGGCTTGGTTGAGGAAGGCCTCATTGAGGAGATGTGATTTTAATAAGGTTTGAAGATGGAGACAGTGATAATCGCTCAGATATGATGAAGGAAGAAGTTCCAGGCCAGAGGGAGGACGTGAGCAAGGGAGTGAGAATTAGTGTTGCAAAGTGCCTGGGCTGGATGGTAATCACATGTCAAGAGATGATCATAATGAGTATTATTATGAAGTTCTGGAATAGTCATTTACCATCACTGAAGCAATGAATGCTTCACTGTTGAGTGTGTGTAAGAACAAAGGAGCACGAGCCTGAGGTCGAAAGTCCCTGGGTTCTAATTTTGGGTCCCCCACTCGTCTGCTGTGTGACCTTGGGCAAGTCACTTCACTACTCTGGGTCTCAGTTACCTGGGGATTAAGATTCTGAGCCCCATGAGGACAAGGTCCCTTAGAACAGGGATTGTGTCCAATCTGATTAGCAGGTATCTACCCCATTGCTTAGAACACTACTGGACACATAGCAAGCGCTTAACAAATACCATTATTTTTATTATAATTCTATCCAAGGACCTACTGTAGAGGGACCTGAAACCAGGGCTGTGAAAGCAGGGAGGTCAGTGAAGGTTCTTGAAAAATATCATTTAAACAGAATATAGAGTGGGTAAACAGTGAAGTATAGAATTTTACATAAGTACTCTGGGGCTAGGGTGAGTATTGAAGTTCTTAAAGGGTAACAGTCTAAGTATACATGGGGAGAAGAGACTGGGGACAGACATCGGGAATGATGAAATGTTAAAAAACACAAAATAAAAACAAAAAATTGGTAGGGTGATGTGCCTAGAGGGCAGAATTTCAGGCTCCCTAGGGCTCAGATTCTGGGGCACCCCCACTGCCACCAGTTTTCCTGGGGTTTTGTGGAGGGGATATCATCCTCTTAAAAAGAGGACAGCTCCTCTACCCATCCAAAGAGTGCCCATGTTATTTGGTGAAAGGATGTGGAAAAGTTTCAAAGCATGCAAAAAGCTTTAAAACACACAAAAATTCACTCTGAGCTTACCCTGAGAAATTGGTATAGTATTCAAAAATAAATTCTTAATTACTTGGATCCTAACCTTCTTCACGTGATTTATTACTGCATTTCAGGAACATGTGGGACTAAGTCAGGTGCGATGGTGAAACTGAATATCTAGTCACCTCCAGCCATTCTGCAGCCATTAAAGCTCAAGATCTAAAAGCACAAAGGTGTTAGAAGTTATGTCTCACTATTTTACAGATTATTGCTAAGTGAGAGTTTATCACATATACACTATTATGGCATGTTTTGTCAACTGTACCTGAAAATATACATTTCCTTTTCATTATTTTTAGCTATTCAGCCCTTCTCCATGCCCAAATAAAAACAGCAATAGTCAAATCTTCAGTTACCTATTTGATAATAATGACTGCCCTCAGGAGCCTGGATTTTTTGCAAAAAACTCTAAACACAGCGTAAAAAGTACCAGTACTAGAAGTAGCCAGTAGTAGACTGGGTAGTGACTACCTACCCAGTGCTTAGTACAGTGACTGGCACATTGTAAGTGCTAAACAATTTTTTTTTAAAGTACTCAATGCTTAGTATTTGCACCCAATATGCACTTGATAAATAATAATTGTGCATTTAAGTGCTTACTATGTGCCAAGCACTATACTACGACCCGAGGAAGATACAAGATAATCAGGTCCCACATGTGATTCACAACCTAAGTAGGAGGGAAAAGAGGTAGTGAATCCCCATTCTGCAGATGTGGAAACCGAGGCACAGAGAAGTGACTTGCCCAAGGTCACACAGCAGGTAAATGGCAGAGCTGAGACTAGAACCCAAGACCTCTGACTCATTGGCTCTTTCCACTCTAGGCCATGCTGCTTCCCTAGTAAATGGAACTCAACTGAAGCCAGGGTTCCACGATGAGTTTCCACCAATAGGCCCTTCTGCAGTAGATATTTGGTATTTGAGCAGGCCATCGCATGACTGAGATCCACAAAGGTCAGAGAAGGAGCTGGGATAAGTAGAGTGCATAGTCAGTTATCTGTGATATTGTTGTCCTCCTCCAGCTCCCATTATTTCTAAATTAAAATCATCAAGTGGCTTCATAAACAATCATATTTACTGAGCACTTACCACGTGCATAGCACCGTACTAAGCCCTTGGGAGAGTACGATGTGATAAACAGACAGGTTGTTCCCTGCCCAAAACAAACTTTGAGTCTCATCAGCCCAACTCAGAGCTTCTCTGGGAGGCTAGTAGCCTGTTTAATTGGATGACTTTTCTAGCAGATGGAATGCATTCTGAAACCAGTTTGCTGGACCACTGTCGAATGATTAGGTCAGACGTGACTGAAACTACTATAAATAGCTTTAATCCTATGGTTACATAAGGAGTCAGGTCACAGCTTCAAAAAGAACTAGGACTATATTTAGGATTTTGGCGAACTATACTATGGAAGCCAAATTGGTCAATAGTTCTCAGAGCCCATATTTGGCCAAGGGCCAAATATTTATGCACTTGATAATCACTCAATCTTATTTATTGAGCAATTACTGTGGGCAGAGCACTGTACTAAGCTCTTGGGAGAATACAACAGATTTGACAGACACATTCCATGCCCATAAGACCCCACCCTCGACCCACAAAAACTTATGCACATAGCCATAATTTATTTTAATAATAACTATAGTATTAATGATAGTTACTATGGTATTTAAGTGCTTATTATGTGCCAGGCCCTGTTCTAAGTGCCACAGCAGATACAAGATAATCGGGTTGGACATCCCTGTCCCACATAGGGTTCACAGTCTTAATTCCCATTTTACAGATAAGGGCACTGAGGCCCAAAGTAGTTAAGTGACTTGCCCAAGGTCACACAGCAGACAAGTGATGGAGCCGGGATTAGAACCCATGGCCTTAATAATAATAATAATAATAATGTTGGTATTTGTTAAGCGCTATGTGCAGAGCACTGTTCTAAGCACTGGGGTAGATACAGGGTAATCAGGTTGTTCCAAGTGAGGCTCACAGTTAATCCCCATTTTACAGATGAGGTAACTGAGGCACAGAGAAGTTAAGTGACTTGCCCACAGTCACACAGCTGACAAGTGGCAGAGCCGGGTGTCGAACTCATGACCTCTGACTCCGGAGCCCAGGCTCTTTCCACTGAGCCACGCTGCTTCTCATAAGAGGCCTTCTGACTCTGCACACAGTAAGTGCTCTATAAATATGACTGACTGATATGTTCCCTGCCCACAACAAGATTACAGTCTAGAGGGGGAGAATATCAATCCATCAATTGTAATATTAATAATAACAATGATTTATGTTAAGTGCTTACTATGTGCAAAGCACTGTTCTCAGTGCTCGGGTAGATACAAGATAATCAGGTTGTTTCACATGGGGTTCACAGTCTTCATCCCTATTTCACAGATGCGGGAACTGAAGCACAGAGAAGTTAAGTGACTTGCCCAAGGTCACACAGCAGACAAGTCGTGGTCATGGGTTCAAATCCCAGCTCTGCCACTTGTCAGCTGTATGACTGTGGGCAAGTCACTTCACTTCTCTGTGCCTCGGTTACCTCATCTATAAAATGGGGATTAAAACTGTGAGCCCCACGTGGGACAACCTGATCACCTTGTATCCCCTAGCGCTTAGAACAGTGCTTTGCACATAGTAAGCACTTAAATACCACCATTTTTATTTTTTTTAAGTGGAAGAGTCGGGATTAGAACCCAAAACCTCAGACTCCCAAACCCATGCTCCTTCCACTACACCACGCTGCTTCTCTAATAATGGTATGTATTGAAAGCTTACTATGTGCAGAGCACCATTCTAAGTGCTGGGGAGAGTAAAAGAGAAATTAGCACATTCCCTGCCCATAATGATCCTACAGTCTAGTGGGACATATAGTCTTAATACCCATTTTACAGATGAGGAAACTGAGGTACAAGTCTGTCCCTCTCAAATCTGTCCAGAAAGACACTGTTGGCAAGATCTGGCTAGGATGTTGCTGGCAGTGGAGAACAGTGAGGTTGCTCCACTGAACCTACAATCAGTCCAAGATGATGGTTGTGGTGGGTCTTTGAATTCCTAAAGCGTTTCTTTAGTGATCCATATGTGCAGGAAAAGCCTGATTAAGTCTCTACCTTGCTCTTAGATTTTTGCAGGCATGTTATCAGATCCAGATGCTTTTCTGGTTTTTCATAGTTTGGCCCGGCCTGCAGGAGTAATTTTCCCTCAAATTAGAGTTAAGCTTATGACCTGACATTTTGACACTTTCCCTATCTTTTAGGGCCTATCTTTCAAAATAATAATGGGACTTGTTAAACGCTCACTATGTACCAAGCACTGTGCTTAGCACTAGGTGCAAGATAATCAAGTTGGACACAGTCTCCGTGGCACATGGGGCTCGCAGCCAAAGTAGGAGAGAATAGGATTTAATTCCCATTTTATAGATGAGGGAACCGAGGCACAGAGAAGTTAAGTGACTTGCCCATGGTCACGTAGCAGAGAAGTGGTAGAGCTGGGATGAAAAGCCAGGTCCTCTAACTCCCAGGGTTGGGCTTTTTCCACTAGGCCACACTGCTTCCCATTAGGAATGCTTAAAAGATCACTGTTTTGTGGTTATCGTCACAGAATTCCCTCCTAGTCGATGACTGGGGAAGAAAAGTCCTTGGTCTGCTGGAGTTTGGTCTGACTCTGGATCTCTTCAGCCTTGGCATTTCATGACTGATTACGTATGTTCCTTAGTTTTAATCAGCCGATCACATGGCAGGCTGCTATAGGCCTCATTTTCATTACCATTGAGAGGCAGAGGGGTTTGATGTATTTCTTGTTTTACTGAAAATAGTTCTTGCTCTCAGAATCATTTACATCCACACAATTTTGGTGTTGCCATCTTGCCATATCCAAAGCCTTGATGGCTTAGTACCATGCCAAAAGTCCCACTATTTACACTGGGATTGGTAATTAGGGTTTTTTGCCTCATAGGGCCACGGGATAGTGACAGATCTCCTTAAAGGTGACATCATCACTCCTAGAGCTTAAGAGTCCTCTACTAGAGCTTAACAGAGTCCTCTAGATGGTTTGGGCAGCATGGCCCAGTGGAAAGAGCCTGGGCTTGGGAGTCAGAGGTTGTGGGTTGTAATTGTCCCTTCACCTCCCCTCAGCTAAGCCCTCTTTTCCCCCCTTTCCCTCTGCTCCTCCCCCTCTCCCTTCCCCTCCCCTAAGCACTGTGCTCGTCCGCTCAACTGTATATATTTTCATTACCCTATTTATTTTTATTAATGAGATGTACATCACCTTGATTCTATTTATTTGCTATTGTCTTAATGAGATATTCATCCCCTTGATTCTATTTATTGCTACTGTTTTTGTCTGTCTCCCCCGATTAGACTATCAAAGGGCAGGGACTGTATCTGTTACCGATTTGTACATTCCAAGTGCTTAGTACAGTGCTCTGCACATAGTAAGCACTCAATAAATACTATTGAATGAATAATCCCAACTCCGCTACTTGTCATCCATGTGACTTTGGGCTGGTCACTTCACTTCTCTGGGCCTCAGTTACCTCATCTGGAAAATGAGGATTGAGACTGTGAGCCGCACATGGGACAGGGACTGTGTCCAACCCGATCTGCTTGTGTCCACCCCAGCACTGAGTACAGTGTCTAGTACATAGTTAAGCGCTTAACAAATACCATAATTATTATTATTATTATTGGGCAAAGCAGTATCACTATTAGTAGAACTCATGAGATGGTCAATTTGGCATTCATTTAAGGCTGCAATGTGTCATAAATATGAAATTCATCATCATCGATGGGATTTACTGGGTGCTCGCTGTGTACAGAGTCCTGTACTAAGCGGTTGCCAGAGTGTAATACAACAAAGTTGGCAGACATGTTCCCTGCCCAAAGTGAGCTTACGGTCTAGAGTGGGAGACATGCATTCCATTGACAAATGATAATGTGATCACCAAGATGCTATTTTTTGGTCTTTGTTCACTCTGCCTTATTTGGGAGGCTAAAGATATTGTTGATAGTAACCAGTTGATATTGGTAAACTTCCTGAGAACAGGAAGTCCATTACTATTTACCTTTCCATTCCCATATGATCCAATAATTTCCCCCACACACATTTTGACATTGCTATCCATTCATATGTCAAAATACTAACTGGACAGAACATGGTCTTTTTATTTCTCCTCACTGGTACTGATCAACATTGAGGCTTATGCAAAGACATCTACTAATCCTATTTTAATCATCCAAGCACTTAATACAGTTTTCTGCACGAGTAAGTGCTCGATAAATACTACTGATTGACAAGGATAACAAGGCACTTTTGTATTTTGTATAGGGAAGCAGCATAGCTCAGTGGAAAGAGCACGGGCTTGGGAGTCAAAGCTTATGGGTTCGAATCCCCACTCTGCCACTTGTCAACTGTGTGACTGTGGGCAAGTCACAACTTCTCGGTGCCTCAGTTACCTCATCTGTAAAATGGGGATAAAGACTGTGAGCCTCACGTGGGACAACATGACCAAAACTGAGCTCATCTTCCCTCCCAAGCCCTGTCCTCTCCCTGACTTCCCTATCACCGTGGATGGTACCACCATCCTTCCCTTCTCTCAGGCCTGCAACCTCGGTGTCATCTTTAACTCGGCTGTCTCGTTCACCCCACACATCCGATCCGTCACCAAAACCTGCTGGTCTCACCTTTATAATATCGCCAAGATCCGTCCTCTCCTCTCCACCCAAATGGCTATCTTACTGTTACAGGCTCTCGTAATATCCCGGCTAGATTACTGTGTCAGCCTGATCTCTGATCTCCTTTCCTCTTCTCTCTCCCCGCTCCAGTCTATTCTTCACTCCGCTGCCCGGCTCATCTTCCTGCAGAAACGTTCTGGGTATGTCACTCCCCTTCTTAAAAACTCCAGTGGTTGCCTAATCAACCTCCGCGCAAAACAAAAACTTCTCACTCTAGGCTTCAAGGCTCTCCATCACCTTGCCCCTTCCTACATCTCCTCCCTTCTCTCTTTCTACTGCCCACCCCGCACGCTCCGCTCCTCTGCCGCCCACCTCCTCACCGTGCCGTTCTCACCTCTCCCGCCGTCAACAACTGGGCCACATCCTCCCATGGTCCTGGAATGCCCTCCCTCCTCACCTCTGCCAAACTGATTCTCTTCCCCTCTTCAAAACCCTACTTAAAACTCACCTCCTCCAAGAGGCCTTCCCAGACTGAGCTCCCCTTTTCCCTCTGCTCCCTCTACCCCCCACTTCACCTCTCCGCAGCTAAACCCTCTTTTGCCCCCTTCCCCTCCGCTCAGAACTGTACTCGTCCGCTCAACTGTATATATTTTCATTACCCTATTTTGTTAATGAGATGTACATCGCCTTGATTCTATTTATTTGCTGTTGTCTTAATGAGATGTTCATCCCCTTGAGTCTATTTATTGCTATTGTTCTTGTCTGTCTCCCCCGATTAGACTGTAAGCCCATCATAGGGCAGGGACTGTCTCTGTTACCAATTTGTTCATTCCAAGTGCTTAGTACAGTGCTCTGCACATAGTAAGCGCTCAATAAATACTACTGAATGAATGAATGGACAATCTGATTACCTTGTATCTACCTCAGTGCTTAGAACTGTGCTCTGCACATAGTAAGCGCTTAACAAATACCAACATTATTATTAGAATTCACAGTCATCAGTCTTTCAACTTAAAACTTCAAACAGAACCAAGAAGCCTGAAACTAAGGACTGTCTTATTGCAATTCAACCCTAAAAGATATCACTCAGAAGAGGTGGATAGGAGGTCCTGTCTCAGTTTGCTGTCCTTCGTCAGGCAATCTTGCTTGGCTCAGCGTCCCAAAATCTATTTCATACATCACCCTGATTCTATTTATTTGCCATTGTTTAAATGAGATGTTCTTCCCCTTGACTCTATTTATTGCCATTATTCTTGTCTGCCTGTCTCCCCCGATTAGACTGTAAGCCCATCAAAGGGCAGGGACTGTCTCTATCTGTTGCCGATTTGTACATTCCAATCGCTTAATACAGTGCTCTGCACATAGTAAGCGCTCAATAAATACTATTGAATGAATACATGACCTGTCCATGTGAAGCAAATGTCTCCTGCGTTATCTCGTAGCATCCTGATGCTCTTTCCACTAGGCCGCGCTACTTCCCATTAGCAATGCTTAAAAGCTCACCATTTTATGATTATCATCACAAAATTCCCTTCTTTTCCACAACTGGGGAAGAAAAGCCCTTAGCTATTTTCTTAATAATTTTATTGATTCTCCTTAAAGGGTGTTGTCCCCAGAGAGGTTTGAGTGAGACAAGTCATTTTAAGGGGATTTATCCTAGCTACTTCATAAAACAGTTCAAAAGAGAATATTAATATGAAAAATAAGATTAGAAAGGTAAACTCAATGTATACCTGTGTAGGAACATCTTAAGTGTATAGTTCTTCCACTCACTAGAACTATACACTTAAGATGTTCCTACACAGGTATATATATGCTCCTTAAACCTTCAGGACAGGGCTGTTTCAAGGTTTGAAGGTATAAGCAGCAGTATAAAGCAGCAGTATATTCTTCTCTCCCATAACCCCACTTTTCGGTAAAACCCATCTCCTCACAGGGACCTCTGATCCTTAGATACCCTCCATTAAACAAATTAACGGTATTGACTGAATATTTACTGTGTGCTGAGCACTGTATTAAGCACTTAGTACATCTCCCAGGCCAGCATGCCCCATTTGGACTCCCTGTCCTTGGTCCCCTCTCTTACTGTGCAAATTCACAGAAAACCTCAACCCTCAACTAAACCTCAAACCCACTTTCTCAACCAAACAACTCTCTCACTCCCAAACTCCCTTCAATCTCCAGTCCTGGATCAGCCCCACCGTGTGCTAACTCAATCAAATTTATTGAGCACTTACTGTGTGCAGTACTAAGTGCTTGGGAGAGTACAATATAACAGAGTTGGTAGACACACTCCCTGCCCACAATGAGCTACCAGTCTAGAGGAGAAGATAGGCATTAATATAAATTATGGATGTGGACATAAGAGCTGTGGGGCTGAGGAAGGAATGAATAAAGGGAGCAAATCCAAGTGTCACCACAACTCATTGGCACTATCAGGCTAACCGACCATTTTAGAAACGTCTTCGCTGACTATAACTTTGCCCTCTCCTCCGCTCAGCAACTCCCTCTTCCCACTAGCTCCTGTGTCTATTGTCCTGACCTACAGTTCTAGACCTTTCATTTTCTCGTGAAACCCCCAAACTCTACATCTCACTCCTGAAGACATTGCCGACTAAGTCAAAAACTTCAGGTGTGAACTCTACAAAATCTTTCCCTAAGCAATTTGGCTCTCTCCCACCCCCACTCTCTCATCCTTTTCAGTTCTCTTTCAAGAGATCTTCGTCGGTTTTCAAATTGATTATCCCACTTGGGCCTCCTTCTATCATCCTAAAAAATTTCTGTCCGTTTTTCTTCCCTTCCTGACAATCATCTTCAACTGCCTTCTATAAAATGGGGACTCACTCAATACCCGAACTCCCTCCCACTTAGATTGTGAACCTCCAGTGGAACAGGGACTGTATCCCAACTGATCATCTCGTAACAACAAAAGTGCTTCTCATAGTGTTGGGTGCCTAGTAAGTACTTAACAAATCCCACCACTATTTGCGAAATAGAGAATAGTAGAAGCGTCGCTATGGGTCTAAAGAGGAGGAATCAACTTGCGCTTATACCTGCATATCCAGCTGGGATTTTCCAACAGAAGGCATCAACCTGTGCTGACACCTGCATGTCCAGCTGGGATCTTCCACTTCTGTCTTGCCCAGTTCAGGCACAAAAGCCATACCAGGCTCAAGAGAGGCCCTCTCCAGGGACTGTTCCAGTCCCCCCGACTCCAGTCCATACTTCACTCTGCTGTCCAGTTCCTTTTTCTACAGATAATTTCAGCTCATAATTACCCTCTCCTCAAGAACCTCCAGTGGTTGCCCATCCACCTCTGTGTCAAACAGAAAGTCCTCACCACTGGCTTTAAAGCAGTCCATCACTTTGCCCCCTCCTACTTCATCTCGCTCCTCTCCTACTACAACCCATCCCGCACACTTCACTCCTCTAATGCTAACCTTCTCACTGTACCTCGATCTCTTCTGTCTTGCCTACGTCCTGTCTCTGACCTGGAATACCCCCCCCACCCCTTCATATCCAACAATTTCTCTTCTCTCTATCAAAGCCTATCAAGGCCTTCCTTTCCTCTTCTCCCTCTCCCTTTTGCTTTGCCCTGACTTGCTCCCTTTATTCTTCCCCCCAGAACTTATGTACATGTCTGTAATTTATTCATTCATATTAATGTCTGTCTCCCCCTCTAGATAGTAAGCTCATTGTGGCTGGGGAATGTGTCTGTTATATTGTATTCTCCCAAACAGTACAGCGCTCTGCATACAGTAAGCGCTCAATATGAATGACTGGCAGAGTGTCTATACTAGTGATATAACCTGTGTTTGGAAGAAGCCATTGCAAGGGTGGGAATTTAGAGGTGTTTTTTGGCAGTGTATTAGAATCAAAGTTATTTACTGTGCACTTACTGTGTGCAGAACACTGTACTAAGTGCAAGGGAGAGTATGGGAGTTGGTGGACAAGTTCCATTAGAACAGCTGCTACTGGATTTAAGGCCGTTTTCTCAATGCTTTGTTAGTCTGCTACCATTTTTAATCATTACTTGGATCTTGTTTTCACGAATATCTTGTACTGACAGTTTTATAAAGAATACAGTTTTAGAAACAATACAATTTCATTGGGACTTAAAATCCCTAAGCAACTTATCACCTTGGTCTGTTTTCCTCTATTAGTAAAGACAACTTGGAAAAAATATATTTGCTTCTAAACTTATAGTTATATTTTCTGATTGCTTCCTCACCTGCAAAAGTGTTTGCTTAGGGTTAGGAACACAGACAAATGTACAGAAAAGAAAGCATGGCTGTTTTTAGGGGAAGAGGTAGAGCCGCAACTCAAAACTGATCCTAACAAAATGCTGTAACCTATATTTACCAGACTTCTAGGTGGGTCATGATTTGACGATTTTAAAGAAAGGTTAAAAAGTTCTTCAGTAAATTTTTTTCCTTAAATTTTCTTTTTCTCCTCATTATGCCATAACCCATCTTGGTATACAAAGGGTGTCCAAGAAAGCAGGGTCTCCCAGGGTGAAAACCAGGTCATCCTGCAAGCTGTAGGTCTAATATCAAAATCACTTCTCAGTAACCTGGAATGAATTAGGATGAATTGCCCAAATCCAGGGCACTTTCAAGTTGCCACTGTGGCGGGGGGCGGGAGGAAAGGTGTTGCAAGGGAAGAGGATGTCAAGACACCCATAAACGATTCCATGAAAACTGTCCCTCATTCTCAAAGATGGCAGCCACCTCCATTAACTGAACTTGCAACATCACACCCGAAGACCAAGACCTTTTTGACCACTTTTTTGCTAAAAATAGTGCAGTCGGTCATATAACTGGTTCCCAAGTTGCCCAGGACAGTCCATATGGCCAGTGACATTATGAAGAAATTATTTATGTCTAAGACCAATACAGATGGAGGCTTCCATCAGAAACGACAGATGAGCCTTGATCCTGAGACTTCAGGACTGAGAACCTGAGTGAAGGAATTGATTATAGTGATAGTGACTTGTGCAGGCTCACTCACACTCTCGCAATCCTGCCTATCATGTTCCTAGGGAGTGAAGTGAGCAAGTATGTAGGCAGGGGTGCGGCACATGGCTAAATGAAAGAACATGTGATCTTCACCCATGTTACAGGTGGAACCAGAACTAGAACCCAGATATCCTAATTGCAACACTTATTGCAGTGCTATTCCCCCTGTCAGTCATTTGTATTTATTGAGTGCTTGCTCCAGGCAGAGAACTGTACTAAGCACTTGGGAGAGTACACTATAACAGACACATTCCCGGCCCCCAGTGAGCTTACATGCCGGAGACGGAGACAGAAATTAATATAAATAAAATTACAGAATATGTACGTAAGTGCTCTGGGGCTGGGAGGTGGGGAATGAATAAAGGGAGCAAGTCAGGACTACACAGAAGGGAGTGGGAGAAGATGAAAGGAGGGCTTAGTCAGGGAAGGCCTCTTGGTGGAGATGTGCCTTCAAAAGGGCTCAAACCCAGGTCCTTCTGTCCCCAAAGCCCATGCTCTATCCACTAAGCCACGCTGCTGAAATAACTATCCTTGTCATTTCAAAAAGCAATTGCAATAAATAAAAATATTTCCCAAGAAGAAGTTAGATTCTTCTAAAAACTCAAAGGTTTGGGTGTCCAAACTCACAGCATTCAACAGGTTGGACCCAAGTAAAACTGACACTGTCCAAAATCGCCGCCCTCAGAATAATCCATAAATTATTCTTACAGGCTAATAAAAGTAAACCATAAATCCAAAATCAGTCATACATTTTTTAAAGCCTGATTAAAATCACACCTAATCTTGAAACTTTTGGTGTGTATGGAAAATACAGGCAGTTTATATTTTGTAAACTCATACGCACTTTACATGAAATTCAGTCAATTGATGGTGTTTATTGAGCCCTTACTGTGTGCAGAGCACTGTACTAAGCATTTTGGGAAAGTACAGTATGACAGAGTTGATGGGCATATTCTCTGCCCATAGTGAGTTTACAGTCCATAGTCATTTAAGAATTTTGCAATGAAGGAATCTTCCCACTGTTAAATGCCTGTAACAAATCTACACTCATCTCTTCAACAAAATGTAAAATATTTGTTGTTCTTTAAGAACCTCTTAAATATTCTAGTCTGCAAACTGTTCTTCTAGCCCCCAGACATAGCATAATGGCTAGAGCACGGGCCTGGGAGTCACAAGGTCATGGGTTCTAATCCCCGCTCTGCCACTTCTCTGCTGTGACCTTGGGCAAGTCACTTCACTTCTCTATGCTTGAATTATTTCATATGTAAAATGGGGATTGAGACTGCGAGCCTTTGTGGGACAGGGACTATGTCCAACCCAGTTTGCTTGTATCCACCCAGCACTTAGTACAGTGCCTGGCACATAGTAGGCACTTAAAAATACCACAATTATTATTATTATTATAATATTAGTTCCTTGTGGGCAAGAAATGTCCTTAGCAACCTTGTTAAAATATACTCGCCCAAACACTTAGTACAGTGCCCTGCACATAGTTAATACTCTGTAAATACGATTCAATTTTCATAGTACAAAATTAATTCTTATACATACTTTATGAGTGAGCATTCTAGACATGTTACTGAAATCACCAAACTGAACTGGAATGTCTTTTAACTATTTTTTCTAAGTTCCATTCATTTATAAAGTAGTATAAATTGTTCAAGCCAACATTCAATTCATTTGAAATTTTTAAATGAGGAAATATTAGGAATGTCAATCTTCAAATTATAACACATTAAACAGCTAGAAGGACTATCAAAAGAGATCGTTCCTTCATCTCTGCCTCTTCTCAGAAAAAAATTTACAATCTCTTTGGCTTCCCAAACCACTACCCTAGAGAGCAAAAAGTTTTTTTATTAGGACCACTTTTCAACACAGAGAACATTAATGTAGGTGATAATCTGCAATTTCAAAGGAACACGCTTAATCTGCAATTAACCAAAGTCCTCATCACCATTTAATATTTGCAACTAGAGTGGCTTCGATTTTGCAAAATCATCTAAGTGACAAAAATCAAAGATCAGTACATTAGTACCTGTACTATGAAAACGGAAGCAGAATCCTCAACTAAGGACAGCCTTACCACTCCCCATTAAAGACCCTACTGAATTAAGAGCAAAAGATTCTCTAAGGAAACACATAATTAGAAATCATTTAACACTACTCAGCCAACCATTAACCAAACTCAGCAAAACTCTCAAAAGATGGGGAAAGTTTAGCTTAGTTCAGGTAGACAATGATAACTCCCAAATCTCCTTCCATAAAGAAAAAAAAGCCCATCCTACACCCGTGATCAGGAAAAACATTCTTTGTTGACTATTATACTAACATACACATCACAGTCTAAAGGCACAAACCTTATCCATAAGTGCTTAGTACAGTGTTCTAAATGCTTAGAACAGCGTTTTGCACATAGTAAGCGCTTAATAAATGTGATTGAATGAAAGAGAAGGGAGGCATATCATCCAGCTCTTACCACCAGAGGTACACCAAATTTGAAAGAAGGTATGCAATTCAGCTGACTAGAGGAAATAGGAGAAAAGAGAGTTTGAGAAAAAAAGAGAAAGAGAGAAGAAATAGGTAACCCAAGAAGCAGCCAAGGCAGGAGTCCTTTTAAACTCTCTCTGAATGTCTTACCTGGTTTCAGTAACTACTGCAGATATGGATACTCTAATGGAATCTGAAATCTAATCAGCTCAGGTGGATCAGGAACAAGGTCAAAAAGGAAAGACTAGAGTAAGGGTAAGCAGTGGGGGGGAGGGGGAGGAAGAGAGAAGGGCAAGGAATGGGAAAGGGCAAAATGCTAGAGAGAATGAGAGGGTGGGAAGTAAGATGGGAAACGAGAAAAGACCACAATATGAGGGGGAAAAAGAGAAAAGAGCAGACAAGAACCTACCTTCATTACTTCACTGAGCACTTACCCTAATCCCGCTTTGATTATTTTATCAGCCTCATTGCTGACCTCCCTTCTTTGTCTCTCCCCACTCCAGTCAGTCACTCGTATTTATTGAGCCTTTAAGCACTTAGGAGAGTACAATATTACAATATAGCAGACACACTCTCTGCCCACAAGCTTACAGTCCATACTTCACTCTGCTGCTCAGACTATTTTTCTACAAAAACGTTCAGTCCATGTTTCCCCACTACTCAAGAACCTCTGCTGGCTGCCTATCCACCTCAGCATCAAACACAAACTCCTATTTTACCTCACTGCTTTCCTTCTACGACACAGCCCGCACATTTCATTCCTCAAATGCCTACCTCCTCACTGTATCTTGATCCCATCTATCTCACCCCCGTCCTGTCTCAGGCCTGGAACGCCTTCCCTCTTCATATTCAACAATGACTCCCCCCACTTTCAAAGCCTTATTGAAGGCACTTCTCCAAGAGGCCTTCCCTAAGCCCTCGTTTCCTCTCCTCCCACGCCCTTCTGTGCCACCCTTGCACTTGGATTTGCAGGCTGTATTCACATTATGAAAGAAGGCATGAATTCAGCTGACTAGAGGAAATATGTACAAGTTCATATTTTATTTATAGTGTCTGCCTCCCGCTCTGGACTGTAAGCTCGCTGTGGGCAGGGAACAGGTTTACCGACTCTTTTCATATTGTCCTCTCCCAAGCGCTTAGTACAGTCCTTGGCACACACTAAACACTCAACAAATACAATAGGCGGACTGATTGAAAGAGCCCCCACCCTGTTCCAGGAGTTTAGCAAGGGCTGGGCCAGACGGTTGCCGCTGCTGTCACCACCGTGACCCAGCTCTGGTGGTTCCATCCAGGTCAGAAGATGGTCTGTCACCTTCACCAGCCACCAACACTATCACCACCCTGGCCCATTTGGTGGCAGTCACCCATTAATGACCGGTGCAGGTGAAAGTGTCAACCAAAAATTGTCCTTCCACACAGTAAATTCCATCTCCGGTCCAGATGAACCAATTCGGCCATAGTGCCGATGAGAACAGCACCTGTAGATATTACTACGACAACTGGAGAGACTACTTGTTTTGTTGTCTTTCTCCCCCGTTTAGACTGTGAGAATGTTGTTGGGCTCTATCAGTTGCTGAATTGTACATTCCAAGTGCTTAGTACAGTGCTCTGCACACAGTAAGCACTCAATAAATACATTTGAGTGAATGAATGAATCTTCCTCCTCCTCCGCCGCCTTCAACGATGGTAACAGAAGGCCCGATTTTCATCGACACAGCTGAGGTGTTCCATTCCACCCTCCCCCCCATCTCTCCGACTTTTCTGGGAGCAGAACTCCAGAGGGTGATCAACTCACCCAATGGGGATAGGATGGGGTTGGGGGGAGGGGGGAGGGAGGAGAAGAAGAGGGGGTCTTCTCCACCCATTCCATTTCTGATGTTCTTGCAGGCAGTCACCAGAAAAAGAGGCTCACGGGTATCACAACTCATTCTTTTAATAATAATGATGGTATTTGTTAAGCACTTACTATGTGCCAAGCACTGTTCTAAGCACTGGGGTAGACACAATGTAATGAGGTTGCCCCACATGGGGCTCACAGTCTTCATCCCCATTTTACAGATAAGGGAACTGAGGCATAGAGAAGTTAAGTGACTTGCCCAAAGTCACACAGCTGACAAGCGGCAGAGGGGGCATTAGAACTCACAACCTCTGACTCCCAGGCCCGTGCTTTTTCCACTTAGTCAAGATGCTCTTATAATGCTCTTTTCTTTTCATGAGCTTCTCTTAATGTAAGCTCATTGTGGGCAGGGAATGTGACTGCTTATTGTTGTACTGTACTTTCCAAAGGCTTACTATAATGCTCTGCACACAGTAAATGTTCAATAAATACAATTGAATGAAAAATAAAAATTAGTTGAACATTCACATGCATTTGCATGGAACGAAATGTTTTGGTTTTTTTAAAAAAAGCATTTTTTAACTGCTTATTATGCGCCAGGACTGTTCTAAGCACTGAGGTAGATACCAGCTAATCAGGAGGGATACAGCCCTTGTTCCTCAGAAGGCTCACAGTCTTAATCCCCATTTTACAGATGAGGCAACTGAAGTATTACAAAGAGTATCTTAAAACTCAAGCCCCACATAAAAGCCTGTGATTTGGTAACCCTTTAAGCAACTAAACAAGAGACAAATTACTCAGAGCTCAAGGAAGGGGAGCTTTGAATCAGAAGTGAAACACTTGAAAACTTGTACTTACTGTCTAGAGTGGGCTATAGAGTGGGAAAAACAATAGATAGAAAATCTAAAGCCACAAAAGATAAAACGTATCTGCATGATTACTGGTTTAGAGCACTAGGGGCACTGACAGAAAAATTAGATTAAACTAACTGCCTCATGAGTTTGGTTTTCTGGTTAAAATGAAAGATTACTAATGAAAAACTGAATTTTGCAGGAGGCAATTACTAAGCCTAGGAAGCATCCAAAAGTCTTCTTGATGTTCATCCATTCTATCAGATTTATCGAGCACTTACTGTGTACAAAGCCCTGTACTAAGCACTTGGGAGGGTGAAATACAGCAGACACATTCCCTACCCACAAGGCAGCTCCAGAGCAATAACTCTACACTTCTAGTCTTACTACAGAGAGATCATCTTTCTTCTGCAGTTGTATAACATGCTTTACTTCTTTACTTCTGCAGTTCTTATGCTTTTGTTTGGGGGCAACAGAGGATTAAATTAATCATGATTCCTTGAAGTACACCAAGTCCAATAATAAACTATCAAAGCAGTGTGGCCAAGTTAATAGAAAGAGCATGGGCTGGAAATCCGAGGACCCAGCTCTACCATTTATCTGTGCGCCACCTTGGGCAAATCAATTAACTTCTCTGTGCCTAAGTTACTTTGTCTGCAAAATGGGGATCACGACTGTGAGTCTTATGTGGGATCCATGATTCTATTTATCTTGATGATGTTTTGTTTTGTTCTGTTTTGCTTTGCTGTCTCCCTCGTTTAGACTGTGAGCCCGTTATTGGGCGGGGATTGTCTCTGTTGCCGAATTGTACATTCCAAGTACAGTACAGTACTCTGCACATAGTAAGTGCTCAATAAATACTATTGAATGAATAGGGATTGTGTCCAACCCGATTATCTTGTATTTAACTCAGTGCGTAGAACAGTACCTGGTACTTAACAAAACCCACAAAAAAAAAAGCCAAGGATTAATAATAATAAAAATGTTGGTATTTGTTAAGCACTATGTGCAGCGTAGTTCTAAGTGCTAGGGGAGATACAGGGTAATCAGGTTGTCCCATGTGAGCTCACGGCTAATCCCCATTTTACAGATGAGGTAACTGAGGCACAGAGTAGTTAAGTGACTTGCCCACAGTCACACAGCTGGCAAGTGTGATTCGAATCTGTGACCTCTGACTCCCAAGCCCGGGCTCTTTCCACTGAGCCACGTTAATTACAATTTAAAAGCAACTCAAATGCCTAAATTAAATCCAAAATATTTGAAGTTTATTCTGAAAATATTTTTTAACCTAACATCTATCACAAGACCATAGATCAATCCATGGTATTTACTGAGTGCTTACTATGTGCAGAGCACTATACTAAGCGCTTGGGAGAATACAACAGAGTTAGCACATGTTCCCTTCCCCTAATGAACTTATAGGACTAAATGCTGGCTGATGAGATGTACCGTTGCTATAGCATACGTTAAGGTATTGGCTCATATCTTCAGAGATGACTCCATTTCAATAATATTCCATATCTTTTAGTTTACAAAAGGAGTCTAAAAAAATTGCTGCCTGAAATCTGGGATACTATCCTTCACCTGTAGATGGTTAAATGGTGCTTAAATGGACTAGGTCTTCAAGGCCTGATCGGAGATTTTCCTTTAGATAGATTTTCCTTTCCTTCGAAGGCAGGTTCATCGTTTCTTTTTAGTACATTTCAAGGACAAAGTAGGCCTTCAATAAGCATTGCTTTTAATTTCCTACGCTTTCAGTTAAAATTCTGATTCCCTGGGGGATTAGAACCCTTTTGACAAACAGAGGACACATTTTCACTTTGAAAGTTTGCCAATCCCTTTAAAATAACAAGTTTTAAATATAGTAAGTTTCTGAAATCAGCTAGTACGTGCTAAAATTTTCTCTGGTTTTCCATCAAGATAAACATCTGAATAAATGACCTTTAATTGTCTTGCTGAAAGATCAACGACCCTGGGGCCTGTCACTTCAGAGTCAAAAGCACATTTAAAAATTATATACATATGCTGTGAATGGTGTTCTAGATTCCAAGGGGGTCCTTGGCTGACAAAAGGTGGACTATCACTTTCAAAAAATAGTTATGAAATAACTCACTTGGGCGATTTGGACGAGAATATGGAGAAGCACTAAATCAACTATCACCACCCCAGTCAGGCACTCAGGAATACTTGCAGTATTCCATCAGATTCACAATTCATCTTCAGAGACTGTAAGCTCTTTACGGGCAGGAAACATAGCAACCGACATGCACAATCCCTGGCCTCAAACAATGGTATTTATTGCACACTTACTGCACGCATAGCACTGTACTTCAAGGAGCTCGCAACCTGAATTGGAGGGAAGAGATAGTATACCACTACATTAAAAAGTCCAACTCATAAAACTCCAAAAAAAAGCCTTCATAGGTAAACTATTATTGAGTGCCGTTGAGTCTTTTCCGATTCATAGCGACTCCATGTATATACTTTCTCCAGAACGTCCTGTCCTCTGCCATAATCCGCAACCTAACGGTTCATCTGTTATCGTTGTTAGGGTCTCTATCCATTTAGCTGCTGGTCTGCCTCATCCTCATTTTCCCTGGACTTTTTCTAGCATTAGTGTTTTCTCCAGAGAATTAGTCCTCTTGATTATATGTCCAAAATATGCTAATCTTGTCTTATGCCATCGAGTCGTCTCTGACTGATAGCGATGCGGTGGACACATCTCTCCCGGAATGCCCTACCCCCATCAGCAATTGTTCTGGTAATGGATCCATAGAGTTTTTTTGGTCAAAATACAGAAGTGGTTTGCCATTTCCACCTTCCACACAGTAAACTCGAGTCTCCATGCTCAACTTTCTCCCGTCGCTGCTGCCCAGCACGGATGAGCTTCGACTTGTAGCAGATTGCCTTCCACTCGCTAGCCACTGCCCAAGCTAGGAATGAAATGGATATGCCTCGGCTAGGGGAGGGAGAGTCAAGCAGAGGCATATCCATTCCATTCCTAACTTGGGCAGTGGCTAGCGAGTGGAAGGCAATCTGCTAAAAGTCAAAACTCACCTGTACTGGGCAGCAGCGGCATGGGAGAGAGTCAAGGGTGGAGACTCAAGTTTACTCCATGGAAGGAGGCAATGGAAAACAATTTCCATGTTTTTACCAAGAAAACTCTATGGATCCACTACCAGAATGATTGCAGATGGAGATGGGGCATTCTGGAAGAGATGTGTCCATGACGTCATTATGGGTCGGAGATGACTCGACAGCATAATACAAGGCAAAGTTTGGGCATTCCATTTCTCTATTGTACATGGAAAGACTAATCTTCCTTCCCCTCTACAACCTTGGCTCCCATAAAGTGCAGCGTAGACACTGCTGAGCAACAGTCTCACCAACTGCTGCTGACACCATCCAATCTGAAGAATCTGAATGCTCAAACTCCAGTAATTTGCACTTTACTACCACTATGTGAAACCCTCTGTGATTACAGGAAGTAATATTAAATCTGTATGCTTAAATGGCTAGTTTCCAGGATTTAAAAAAAGTACAAGTTAATACACAGGAAAATGCACTGTGCATTTATTCAAAAAGGCAACGCTGGTGAAAACATAGTATCCAAAATTCCCACCATTACCCTCTGGCCAACCCCAACACACATCTGCACTTTGCCAAGTGAAATCTTTCACCTTGCACAATTCAAATGTATTCTCAATAAAAACCATAACTTTGCCCATCAAACATTACTTCGCATTAAACTAAGAAAGCTAATACATATTTACTTAGGAATACAAAAATAAATCCCACCATCATTTAAAAAAAAAAACTAAACTAAAATTCACCCAGAAATACATGCATGGAGGTAAAGTACAATCAACAAACAGCAATTTTACCTACTTTCTGTGCAAGTCTAAGGGTATTTTTTGGATCAATCAATCAATGGTATTTACTGAGTGATAACTACATGCAGAGCACTGTTCTAAGCACTTGGGAGAGTGTGATTCAAGATAAATTAGCAGGCATGCTCCTTGCCCATAACGAGCTTACAGTCTCAGAGGATGAATTGATTGTAAAAAAAAAATTGGATATCTTCCCAAGGCATCCCTATCTCGGCTCAGGCTAAGTGAAAAACTATGCATTGTCTAGTTGCTGCAAGAGCAACAGCTAGCCTTTTATAGTTAATAGCCTAGAGATATGAGTCAACTGGCCAGCCAGCAGTATTCACTGAGTACCAGAGTGTGTGGAAAAACAGCCTTAGGGGAAGCCCCCTCCATAAGTAGATAGTGAATTTTAAGGTAGGGTACTCACATCCTGCCCAGCTGCACCTCTTCCATTTCACACCCCCGTTTTCTTACAGGAGCACATGGTTTTCCTCGAAATAACTTTCCTCCCTATCCTTTATATAAACGCCTCTTCCTTTTTACTATCTCCTCTCCTCACATTCGTACTGAATGAAATATACAGAAACATTTCTAAAAGCAAAATTAAACATGCAGATTCTCTTACTGACAATGTCCTTACCAGAGTCATCCAGTTCTTGAATGTCTGACGGTCATTTTTTTTTCCTAGTTAACTGGGAAGATTTCTTCCCCAGCTTCCTACCCGAGATCAACGTCACTAGAAAAAGCAAGCGAGCCTTTGGAAAAGTTGCACACATCACTTTTCAGAGGCAAACAGAATGAAGAATCTTCATCATTATTTTATTCTGTTTAAAAAACTGGGTCAGATTTATTTCCCAAATCAATTTGGAGAAAATAAATATGCTCGTGATCACTTTGCTACCTACTCTTTTTTAAATCAAAACTTCACTTGACCTCTGTAGGGCTTCTGAATCCATTTCTCATGTTCTGCTTTTGTCCTTTTTGGCCATGAAGAAAGGAATTGCAGGCTTAGAAAGGCCTTCCCAGTTCCAGCACTGTATTGACAGAGGTCACGGGTTGCTATTCATGAAGACCCACAATGACACCCATTTACAGTTCTCATTATCCTCCAGAAAGAAGGAACTCTGTCTCAAATTTTTGCACTTGGCTTCCTTGCAGGAAGCGTCTAGTGTGCAACCAAGTATAAAATAGTTAGATTGCTGATCTTGCCATTCAATTTTGCAATCCACTATTAAGAAGTGAATCTGAAAACATGACTTCCAACTCAGTAAATGAAACCTCTCTCCAAACTGAGGAATCAAATTTAAACATTTCATCTCTGAGGCGCAATGCAGAGAACTCGCCAACAAATTCTTGTTTACAATAGGATAAACAATATGGATTTAAATCACCATGGACTACAACTCTGCAGATATCTGTAAAGCAAACAGAACGGGGAAAGAATTCTTGATCGAGACCATTCAGTGTCAACCTCATTCTAACATTTAAGATCACTTCCAACTCATTTTTTGGATTGATTTTTCACTTTTTACCTGTTTCTGGGAGTTAGGTGAATTAAAGAGCTATTGCCAAAATGCCTAGTTTGAGGAAGTTAAAAGCTGGAAAATAAAACAACATAGTAGTTTCTCTGACTGTGAGCCCCAGGTGGACAGACAGGGATTGTGTCTGACCTGATTATCTTGTATCTACCCCAGAGTTTATATGGTGTTCGGTAGATAATAAGCACTCAAGAACTAAAATTAATATCATTACTGTTGACTATGAGGAATATAAATAGAAAGGCAGCACTCAGTAATAATACGGTTGGTATTTGTTAAGCACTTACTATACATAGTAAGCACTGTTCTAAGCGCTGGGGTATACACGGTAATCTCACAGTCTTAATCCCCATTTTACAGATGAGGTAACTGAGGCACAGAGAAGTGAGGAAGCAATGGCTTGTAAAACAGGAAAAGGTTTCTGGTCAGTAGGAGAATTGGAGGAAAATTTAACAGTGGAAGATGAGGGACTACATAGCCAGCTCCCCAAAAATATGTTTTCATTTATCTAAAATGCCACATTGTGGTGGAAGAAATGGTTGAGCATGCACCACTGGTGACTACTACAGCGTAAATTTGCGTTAGTGTGGGATTCTTCAAGAATACAATCCTCCGATAGCAGAACTTTTTTTTTTAATGGTACTTGTTAATAATGTTGGTATTTGTTAAGCGCTTACTATGTGCAGAGCACTGTTCTAAGCGCTGGGGTAGATACAGGGTAATTAGGTTGTCCCACATGAGGCTCACAGTTTTAATCCCCATTTTACAGATGAGGTAACTGAGGCACAGAGAAGTTAAGTGACTTGCCCACAGTCACACAGCTGACAAGTGGCAGAGCCAGGATTCAAACCCATGACCTCTGACTCCCAAGCCCGGGGTTTTTCCACTGAGCTGTCCCTGCAGCAAGGAGAAGCCAGAGCTGGGGAGCTGCAGCTGTCCACCATCTTGCTGGCAATAATTAGCACTTGTGTTAAGATAAATGCTTACTATGTGCCAGGACTGTACTAAGCGCTAAGGTAAATACACACGACAATCAAGTTGGACCTGTGCAATCAGGAAAATCAAGTCCCTGCCCCACATGGGGCTCACAGTCGGAGGGAGGAAAAGGTTTAATCCCCATTTTACAGATGAGGTAACTGAGGCAGAGAAAAATCAAGTGATTTGCCCAAGGCCACACAGCAGAAGAATGGCAAAACAGAGTAAAACACAAGTCCCAGGCCCATGGTCTTTCCACTAGACCTGCCGCTTCACCAAGGAACTAATGGTTCTACAGTCGCCATTAAAAATAACTACTAAACTAGGAAGGACAGTATATCCTTTCAGTCAATGATATTTCTTGAGCACTTACTCTGTGCAGAGCTCTGTATTAAACTCTTGGGAGATTACAATAAACCAAGTTGCTAGACATTTCTTTCTCATAATGACCTTACAGTCTAGAGGGGATGACAGCGATTAATATAAACAAGCAATTTATAAAGTCTAACTTATAGATATGCACACAAACATTGTGGGGTTGAAGTTGGGGCAAATACCAAATGCCCAAAGGTGACAGATCCAAGAGCACAGATGACATAAAAGGGAGAGGGGGTCAGGGAAAAGAGGGCTTAATTGGGGAGGACTCTTGGAGGAGAGGTGACCTTAACGTTAAGAGCAGGGACCGTGCCTGCTAATTCTGCTGTATTGTCCTCGCCCAGGCGCTTAGTACAATGCTAGGCACATAGTAAGCCTTCAATAAATACCACTGATTGATTAATAAGGCTTTGAAGGTGGGGAGAGTGGTGGTCTGGCACATATAGAAGGGGAAGGAGTTCCAGGCCAAAACTACCCTTTCCAATCTATATGTGAATTACAGCCCTTAGTGGAGTCTTGTTGGCATCACACTCTCCCATTCAAATTACTGAAAGGCTCTGGACCTTTTGGAGCATATGCATAAATAATTCTAATAATTGTAATTGTTGGCTTTTTTTTTTAACTCAGAGAAAAACTGGTGGTTAATCTGGGCTTTCATCTTAACGATTGTGCATAAGTAAACCTCTAGGACAAGTGTGCTTCAGTAATATTACTCCTTTCCAGTATTGCAAACACTCCACATCATACCTCCCTGTTGGCATACATGGCAATGGCATGACAACCTTGCTTAATTTAGGTATATTGACAAACATAACAGATGGGAATAAATTGACCTCAAACAATTAATGACATCCATGCGCAAAGCACTATTCTAAGCCTTGTATGGGCCATATGGACCTCAGTGTCCAGCTAGTCAAGTAAACTCAAAAAACAAACCCTCCCCGCAAAAAAACCCCAAAACTATGTTGCATTTTAAAATGACCAGACCTTCCGGATCACAGTCCCATTATTATATTGACAGTGTAGATATAGCCAGTTGACTACAAAAAATGCCAAATCTAGTCTAACATAGTTTCATAGAAAGTCCATTAAGTTCTAAGTTTAGAAGACTTAAACCTTCTAAAAGTTTTGAATTCCAGGGGGGAAGGGGCTTACCCCTAATTTTGCTTTTTAAATCACGTCTAAACAATCCATACCTTTTCTTTAAACTCGCAGTTACTTCTCCACATGAACTACAAAGAATGCCCAAATTACAATTTGATTTAGAGGAAACAGTAAAACAAATAATCTCCTCATTAATCCTTTGGGTAATTCATATTTATATTACATTGCACATTGCAAAAGAAACAGAATGCAACTCAATATTCTTCTTCTTCACAATGAACACTGAGCTACTTCTGGATTATTAACTAGCTGTAACTGCGCTTCTCCTCTAATTCATCGCTGAATGGGTAGAAAATACAGAACTATTGGGACGGTAATTAATTCTTGAACAGCATTTAAGGATCCTATAGATAATATAAGTACTGTTTGCTCTAGTCACTCATAGATAGTGACTAATTTGTTCTGAAATTATTGAGGCCACAAGGGCCCCTTGATGATGCAAAATAAAACTGAGTTTGGTCATTTAACTATATAATAATGTGGGTATTTATTAAGCGCTTACTATGTGCAGAGCACTGTTCTAAGCGCTGGGGTAGATACAGGGTAATCAGGTTGTCCCACGTGAGGCTCACAGTTAATCCCCATTTTACAGATGAGGTAACTGAGGCACAGAGAAGTGAAGTGACTCGCCCACAGTCACACAGCTGACAAGTGGCAGAGCCGGGAGTCAAACCCATGACCTCTGACTCCGAAGCCCAGGCTCTTTCCACTGAGCCATGCTGCTTCCCGCTTATTCATGTTCTCTTTCTTGGCAACACATGGTCTACTTTAATAGCGCTAACTAGCAAAGTCTATCTCTTAAAGAGAAAACACGGTGGTGACCAGAGTTGTTCAAAAATACATTGATTTAATCAATCCACATTCCTAGCTACCAAAAGAGAAAATATGGACAGCAAGAATTACATGGCAATGGCTACCAAACTTTATATTGTTGAAGTTTCCAAATCCATGAGTGCTTGGGACAATCATTTCATAAACTCATCCTTGTCATTCCACAGCATTTTGATGGGTGATATAGACAGGCCAAACAGAGAAGTGCCATTTTCAGAGTAATGCCCATTATGATGAGAGATAAGAACAGGTCACAAGCTGAAGTTTCTAAATAAAACATTTTCAAGGTTTTCATGAGACATCAGCAGGTCATTACCATCTCACAGAGGCCACACGCAGACTGGTGAATTACCACATGTCCCTTTTCAAAAATACCAGGGGGGATCCCATAACAAGAATATTCATGGAACATTACTGACATGACCCAGTGCAACATGATGCATGTGTCATATCATGGTACCAACCGAGAAGGATTGCTTCACATTTTAAAAATGAGGTACTGTAACTACCTATAGAAGTAAACACACAACCAAGAAGACCACCACATATGCTCAGAGCCTATACTAATGAGCCTATTTAGATTGCTTCGGAATAATAACATTTTCAAATCGGTAACAGGAGATTATCTGTGAAGACGTTTCTTCAGCAAAAGAGGAAAGATGAGGCGCTCTATCCCTCAAGTAGCAGATTCTTCGAATTGATGCTCAGTTCAGAGTTCGGATGCTTATATGGCAAACGGCAGTTCCTGCCAGATACCAAGGATGATGAAACAGCGTTGTGGTTGTCTGCCTCACCTGGGGCTCCACATAAAAACACAGGCATAAAAGAGGGCATCTGCTCAGGGCCAGAAAAATCTAATCCACATGAGAACACCCTCTTCTAAAAAGGTGAAGTAAGGCAGCAACCTGAAGACACCTGGAAGGAAGGAAGGAAGCAGCACGGCCTGATACAAAGCAAATGGATGAGGAGACCTGGATTCCAATCCCAGGCTCTGCCACTTGCCTACAGAATGACTTGACCATCTTGTACCTCAATTTCCCCAAGTGTAAAATGGGGATAAAATATCTCTTCCGCCCTAAGACCATGAGCCTCATGTTCATTCATTCAATCGTATTTATGGGCGGAGTACCATACTAAGCGCTTGGGAAAATACATTACAACACGCAGACACGTTCCCTGCCTACAACAAGCTCACGGTCACGTGGGACCGGGACGGCGTCCAACTCGACCATCTTGTATCAATCAATCAGTGGTATTTCCTGAGTGCTTACTGTGTGCAGAGCACTGTACTAAGTGCTTGGGAGAGTATGATCTACCTCAGCACTTAGCCCGATGCTTAACAAACAGAAGGTGTTCAGAGTAAAGACTACAATTATTATTATTATTTGGGAAAATCTGTACTTGTGCTCACAGAATTAAGTTTTCCCTGGTGCCAAATTGGGAAATGTTTACGGTTCCATTACCACAAGCAAAACAGACTCAGATCAGTGCTTAAGAGATTGCTGAGATAAATAGTACCTTTTGACTAAAAAGACAAAGTGGCACTGTCCACCCGGTAAGTTAGCAGTTACGGATAAATTCTACAAAAAAAATATATATATATACATATATACACACTAAGTGCAAAGCACTAGGATATACTGAAGATGTCATACCCAACCCCTGTACCCCAACGGGCCCATAATCTACACAAAAATGTTTTAAACCATTCATTTTCATTACTATAGAACACGGGGATCACACGACCCAGAATAATCAGGGATGAAGAACATCTTCACTTTCTGCATGTATCACGAGCTGGCACAAATTATCTTCTGCCCAAAATGAACGCCAAGAATCTGTCTTAGGCGTTGACCTCCTCAAGGGGCTGACCAACTCCGAGACATCAGATGGAGAGAGAGCAAAAGTGTGTTTCTCCTTGTGCTCTGACAATCCAGCTCATTTATTTGCTTGCACGTAACCTTGACGTTTAAAATACCCAGCCTCGGGCCAGAAACTCCAAAAGAATAATGAAATCACAAAACATTTTCCTTTTTTCCCTGCCAAGGATGCTCCAAACATAACCCCCAGCAAACACCTTTTAGTTGAGGCTTGTATTTTACAATAGCTTACTTTCCCTCATTTCTTAAAAGTAAAATTGCCTATTCCTCTCCCATCCCAGATGAGACTATCCCAGGCTCCCTCAGCCCTAAAACGACCCAAATACCTCTCTGCCCCAAACAGCTTTAAATCCCAGCTCCCTTTCTTTTCCTCAGCTCTGAATTTCGGGCAGAAGGAGAGGGGATTATGATTTTTAAGAGCAAAGTTCCTCCGCCCAGTACTGAATTCGTATCCCTCTTGATATTTGCTACCTCTCACTTGTGATGATTTTGGAAAGGGTTCCATTCGATTAAGACAAGAAAGAAGGCCCCTATTTTACAACGGCACCTCGAATAGTCCACTCCATGTTTAACCCAAACCCTGACTTTTTTTTTATAAAATGGGAGACTTGGACCACTGCACATTGGTTCACTCCTGAACAGCTAAAAGATGGCGAATCGATCGCTTACCCCAGTAACTTTAATTACCGCGGAAACACCTAACCCCTCGCAGTTACACTGCTGGTGGAGATACTGGAATGGAATTTTTTTTAAGTTCCCTGGAAATCTGAAAAGTATAATTGAATGTTATTAAGTGATACTTCCTTTCCTCGATTTTGTGATTAACAGGACTTTTATTGGTATTAAGCTAGAGCAAACAATCAGAATAGTACATGAAATATCCAATACACACAATAAAAGATAAAGAAATTCATAACCTCTGTAAAACAAAACAAAAAAAAAAATGGAGAAAAATCATACAGCTTAAGCGATACAGTGGTCAAGATCCCCTCCTTCCCTTCATTACAGCTTGCACTCTGTATCTAAATAGAATTTTACTGCACTCAAATGAAATAAAGTGAAACACTCATGTTAGTAGTGAGTGAAAAAATTAGGGGGTTAAACAAACTCTCTAAAACCCGGGGTTGTCGAACGGGTGACAGCTCAATTGATGAGGGCTAAGAGGAAAAGTGGGGAAGAGAAATTAACTAGCATTTTGTAACCATTTTTTAATAATTTCTTCTTTTTCAAACACTGCTTTCATAACAGAAGTGTTTTACACTTGCACAATGTTAATTACTTTATTATACATGGAAGCCTGTAATAGGCCGATTACACAATAAGACTGCAAACAACCAGTGGTACTTTTCTGACGTCAGAAGAGTACATAAGACTGAAACATCACCAAAAGTACATAAAAAAATCCATCGGCATAAACATCACCAAAGTACAATTAAAAAAGGTTGTAATCAGAAAAAAATACATTGGCTAAAAAGTGGTTTAGAACGGTGCTACTGCCTCTCAGTAGCATTGAATGGCCATCAGCATTTCTGGCAAGTTTTCGGTGCCTTCGCAAGATCCACTTTCAACATTGACCATTGTACCCTTAAAATGTACATTAAGGCTGCAATTACACACAGAGGTTCCGATGACATTATCAAATGTAGATCGACTCGGCCCACGGCTGATTATGTCACCAGCTGGAATTACAACCTTATCGCACACAGCTGTCAACAAATATTTTTAAAACGAGTGCTTATCTCTTTACCGTTCCGTCTCTGATGCCATCGGACAGGTAAAAAAGAGAGAGAGTGAATCGATATAACTTTTGGAATGTAAATCATTTAAAAATTTAAACTGTCAAGATAGAAAGAGGAAAGGAGATGGGAGGTCGGGAACCTTAGAACAAGACTCGGAGGGCACGAAACGCAGGAGGGGGGTGTGGTGAAACACCAAAAAGGAGGGAGGACAGATGGGCTAGGGAGAAATTCATTTTAAACCGTGTATAATAAATAATACGGCCCCAAAATCTGCCTGAGCCACAAACTCCTGTCTTCAGGTCTGAACTAACCATTTGGGTTTCACTCATCTGAAGTCCCCAGAGAAGTCACTAGAATATCTCCACGAAGAGATACAGCCTTGTCTTTTCTTTCTTTGCCTTTTTTTTTTTTTGGGGAGTTGGGATGAGGGGCGGGTCCTTTTTTTTTCCTTCCCTCCTCCCCCCCCACCGCCCCCCCCACGTATTAAAGCTATCATTCCAGGCTTCGGGTTAAAAAGATCCAAGAATATTCGTTCTACCAATCTGGAAGGGGCGTGGTCGGAAGGTCGAGTAGGTTTAAAAAGCGGCAACAAAACACAGGTAGCTAATATCTCAGAATTTTGGATCAGCCCAGATAGAGACAGCAATTAGAAATGTTTCAGAGCTCAGAAATGGTGAACTGTTATCCTTCTATCTGCAGGTCGGATAATTCCCATACAGTAAAGATGTACAGAATTCCCATGCGCTATTACACTTTCCTGAGAGTAAAGCGATTAGAATAAACCTTAATCCTAGGAACAAAGTTTTTTTTTTCCTTTTGTTTTTGTTTCGTTTCTGTTTTTTGTTGGGGGGGGGGGGGGGGTTGTTTTTGTGGGGTTTTTTTTTGTTTTTTTTGCATTTTAAACTTTTGGGCTATTCCCTGACGACCTATACATGTAAATTTGATTGCTAAACATCGTCACGTGAATGTCCACCTATTTTCAATCTATTGATTTTGATTAAAAATCATAATACAAACAGGCCTAAAATCACACTAACAAAATAAACTAAATATGAAAAGTTGCATTGAAAGGGCATGTTACGTTATTCGTAAGAGGACCGTGTAGACACATTCCAATGGCAGTGTTCTCCAAATAAAACTAATTACACGAGCAGCCCCCCAGCCTGGTCACGCCTGGGACCTTACCTGTAACTCTGGCTGGTTGGTGTCTTAACTCTCGTACTACATGGCTCGCTTACATCAGACATCATATTTGTATACCCTGAGAAATCTGACACTGAAGTCCTGACTCTATGGTCCACCTCTCCATTAGAGTTAGTGATAAAGGTCATTGGCACCCTGCCGCCCGACTTAAACTGAGAACCGAATGCTTGTGCAAAGTTCTCGATCTGGTAGGTTGTTCTAGGCTCGATGTCCTTCTGAGGGTCGATCTGGCCAGCCAGCTCCTGAGACGGAATCGGAAAGCCCGCCGAGGACTCCAAAGCCTTCTGCGGCTCCTTCTGGCCGGTCAACTTCTGAGACGCAGACTGGTAGCCGGAGGAGGTCTCCAGGTTTTTCTGGGCGTCGATCAGATCGTCCAGTTCCTGGGAGGGAGTCAACTGCTGATGTGTCGCCTCCAGGGCGGATAAATAAAAACCTGGTTGCGATCCAAGCAACATTCCAAACGGAGGCTTTGGCAATGAAGTTGGCAACACTGAGGTAACAGATTGGCTGAAACCACACTCCAGGGGAGACGTAGTGTAGATCTGTTTGTCTGGAAAGAGAGTGTGGTTGTGGAGGGTCGAAGACAAGCTAACGAACTGGAAACTGGGCCCAAAAGCAAAACCGGTACTATTGGTTGTTCTTTCAAAGGTCTGCTGCAGGAATTTGGAGTACTCTTGCAACATGCTCGCCTTATCGTTCGAAGGCGCCTGAGCGCCCGGGCTCAAGTTGTCCTCCTGAACCATCTCCGAGTGTTCTCCTGAGGGGTGTAAATCCACACGCTGTTCCGTTATACTGAAGGGATCCTCCTTCGGCCCTTCCGACTTGTTGGAGTACTGGTCCAAAAGGCTCTGCAGGACCTCGTCGGGGATGCCGGACTTATCGTGGCAGGACTTGATCTCCGCGCCCAGGGAGGAGGAATCGATGAGCGACAAGGGGGCCTCGCTGTCCATAACACTGACGCCCGCAGACTGGATGACGGACTGTTGGGAAGCCATGTGTCCTACGTTGAGGGAAAAGGCACTGTTACTGCTGGCAGTCTGTAGGTATCTTCTTTTCTTGGAGAATTGCATGGCACCGTCGTAACTGCTGCCTATCTGACCCTGCTTGCCCCCCGTGCCCTGGAGGAGGCCGACGGCCTCCACGCCGGCCCCGGCCACGGCGCCGAGGGCCCCGCTCGGCTTCCCGGCCAGGGGCTTCTGCCCGACGAGGTCCGGTAAGGGGGACGCAAAGTTAAGGTAGCTCTTGTCGACGTTCTTTCGGCCTCCCTTCTTGAAGACCAACTTTGGCACCCTCTTCTGCAGCTCGTCGAGGCCGGCGCCGGCCACGCCCCCGCCGGAAGACACGGCGGGCATCTCCACGGAGTAGCTCTGCAGGCTGACGCTGGCGGCGTTCGGTCCCTCGCCGGCCTTGCCGGCCTTCTGCTCCTTGCTCTCGGCGGGCGGGCCCTTGGACTTGTTCTTCCTCCTGGAGGAACTCGTGTTTCCCTGAGACGACCCGGCCAGGTTGCCCAGGCCGGCGTGGTTGGATGACCCAGGTTCTGCGCCGGCCGCTCCTTTCGCTATGGCTTCGCCGCACGTGCGCCTGTGCTTCAGCAACCGATCGGTCCTGGAAAAATACTGCTGACAGGTATCGCATCTGTATGGCTTCTCTCCGCTGTGGGTCCTCTTGTGTCTCTCCATGTGGTACTTCTGGATGAACTTCATACTGCACTGGTCGCAGCCGAACGGCTTCTCCCGGCTGTGGATCTTCTCGTGGCGCTGCAGTAGGTACTTCTGAATGAACCCCATGCTACACTGGCTGCACTGGAAAGGCCTCTCCCCCGTATGGATGAGGACGTGCCGACGCAGGTGGTAGGAGCTGCGGAAGGCCGCGCTGCAGTGCTCGCAGACGTGCGGCTTCTGGCTCGGGGAGAGGACGGCGCCCTCCCCGTCCCCCGCCGGGGAAGGCTTGGAAGACGCGCCGGGCTTCCGCTTGGCTTTGATTCCCTGAGATTCTGGCTTTGGCCTCTTCGCCTTCTTGACGCCGGCGTCGGGCTTCGGCTCCTCGGGGCCGCGGCGCTCGTCGGCCCGGCCGCCGCTGCCGCCGCCGCCCAGCAGCGCGTCCCGGGCGTGCGGGCCGTGCGGGCCGTGCGGGGCGGGCGGCGGGTGGCCGTGCTGGTGGAGCAGGCTGAGGTCCTGGATGACGCCGTGGCCGGTCCCCTCGCCGCCCACCAGGCCGGACGCCCTTTCTTCGGCCCCGGCGAAGAGACCCCCGTAGTGGCGGTGGTGGTGGTGGTGGTGATGGTGGTGGTGGTGATGCTGCTGGGCCTGCTGCTGCTGCTGCTGCTGGGGAGGCGGCGGCGGCTGCTGCGGCGGCGGTTGCTGCTCCTCTTGCTCCGAAGGTTTCTCCTGCTTGATGCTCACCAGGGACTGCAGGAACCCCCAGGGCGTCCTCTGCGGGGGAAAGGCCGCGCCCGCCACGGGCTCCTTCTTGAAAGTCATGTCCGGAGGCGGGGCGGGCTCGGAGGCCGAGCTCGACGAGGAGTTGCTAGAGGAGGAGGAGGAGGAGGAGGAGGAAGAGGAGGACAGCACGCACTGCGGGGGAGGGGCGGCGGCCGAGCCCGCCGGCCGGGCGAAGCTGGTGACCGGGGGGAGCCGGTGGTTGAACATGACCATGCCCGGGGGGAAGGTGGGCTCCATGTCGGCCGCCCTCCGGCCGCCGCCTCCTCCTCCTCCTCCTCCCAGGAAGGTGCTGCCGATTTTCATGCCCGGGAGGGAGGGAGGGGAAGGACCGGAGGCCGACGAGGCGGCCGCAGCTTAGCTGGGGGGGAGGCCGCCGCCGAGGCCGAGGCCGCCGCCGCCGCCGCCGCCGCCGCCGCAGGACCGGGCGCGCATGGCACGAGGGCGGTGGCGGGGCCCGGCACCTCCCCCTCCTCCCGGTGCTGCTGCTGCTGCTGCTGCTAGTTGCCTTGGCCTCCTTCTTCTTCTTCTCCTCCTCCTCTTCCTCCTCCCTTACGGTCCCTCCGGCCGCCGCCTCCCGTTAATAATACCAACGCCGTCTCCTCTCCACAATGGAATTAAAAGCCTCCCCCGCACTGCGCAGCCGCGGCGCGGGGCCTGCCGGGAGCTCCTCGACCCCGGCCGGAGGGGAGCCGTGAGGAGCCAGGGCGCCTGCGCGGCAGGCTGCCTGCCCCGACCTGTCAATCACCGGGGGCGGGGCGGAGAGGCCCCACCGGGCCCCGGAGCCTCCCCGGGGAGGGAGGGGGCTTCGTTCGTTCGTTCAGGCGGGCATTCGTTCATTCATTGAGCGCCGGCCAGGTGCGGAGCACTGGCCTAAGCGCTTGGAATGACAAGTTGGGCGACAGAGAGAGACCGGTCCTGCCCGAGTCATTCGTTCAATAGCACTGATTGAGCGCTTACTAGGTGCAGAGCACTAGCCTAAGCGCTTGGAATGGACAGATGGGCGACAGAGAGAGACCGGCCCTGCCCGATTCATTCGTTCAACAGCACTGATTGAGCGCCTACTAGGTGCAGAGCACTGGTCTAAGCGCTTGGAAGGGACAGTTGGGCAACTGAGACCGGCCCTGCCCGATTCATTCGTTCGTTCAGCAGTATTGATTGAGCGCTTACTAGGTGCAGAGCTCCTAAGCACTTGGAATGGACAGTTGGGCAACAGAGACCAGCCTTGCCCTATTCATTTGTTCGTTCAACAGCATTGATTGAGCACTTACTAGGTGCAGAGCACTACTAAGCGCTTGGAATGGACAGTTGGGCGACAGAGAGAGACCGGCCCTGCCCGAGTCATTCGTTCAACAGTATTGACTGAGCGCTTACTAGGTGCAGAGCACTGTCCTAAGCACTTGGAATGGACAGTTGGGCAACAGAGACCAGCCCTGCCCAATTCATTCATTCGTTCAGCAGTATTGATTGAGCACTTACTAGGTGCAGAGCACTACTAAGAGCTTGGAATGGACAGTTGGGCGACAGAGAGAGACCAGCCCTGCCCGAGTCATTCGTTCAACAGTATTGATTGAGCGCTTACTAGGTGCAGAGCACTATTAAGCGCTTGGAATGGACAGTTGGGCGACAGAGAGAGACCGGCCCTGCCCGATTCATTCGTTCAACAGCATTGATTGAGCACTTACTAGGTGCAGAGCACTGTCCTAAGCGCTTGGAATGGACAGTTGGGCGACAGAGAGAGACCGGCCCTGCCCGATTCATTCGTTCAACAGCACTGATTTAGCGCTTACTAGGTGCAGAGCACTGTCCTAAGCACTTGGAATGGACAGTTGGGCGACAGAGAGAGACCGGCCCTGCCCGATTCATTCGTTCATTCAGCAGTATTGATTGAGCACTTACTAGGTGCAGAGCACTGGCCTAAGCGCTTGGAATGGACAATTGGGCAATAGGAGTGATTGAGCGCTTACTAGGTGCAGAGTACCACTAAGGGCTTGGAATGGACAATTGGGCAACAGAGAGAGACCAGCCCTGCCCGATTCGTTCATTCAACAGTATTTATTGAGCGCTTAGTAGGTGCAGAACACTGTCCTAAGCGCTTGGAATGGACAGTGTGGCAATAATAATGATTGAGTGATTACTAGGTGCAGAGCACTACTAAGCACTTGGAAGGGACAATCGGGCAACAGAGAGAGACCAGCCCTGCCCGATTCATTCGTTCAGCAGTATTGATTGAGCTCTTACTAGGTGCAGAGCACTGTCCTAAGTGCTTGGAATGGACAATTGGGCAATAGGAGTGATTGAGCGCTTACTAGGTGCAGAGCACTACTAAGCGCTTGGAATGGACAATCGGGCAACAGAGAGAGACCAGCCCTGCCCGATTCATTCGTTCATTCAACACTATTTATTGAGCGCTTACTATGTGCAGAGCACCACTAAGCGCTTGGAATGGACAATTCAGCAATAGTAGTGATTGACTGCTTGGAATGCACAATTGGGCAACAGAGAGAGACCATCCCGGCCCAGTGACAGGCTCACAGTCTAACCGGGGGAGACGGACAGCAAAGCAAAACAGAACAAGACAAAACAAGACAAAATCATGAAGATAAATAGAATCATGGAGACATACACCTCATTAACATAATAAATAAGGTCATAAACAATATATATAAATAAGCACAGTGCTGAGGGGAGGGGAGGAGGAGCAGAGGGAAAGTGGGAGGGAGGCTCTGAGAATATTGATGGTAATAATAATAGGTGTTAAAGCTTTATTCTGTGCCAAGCACTGTGCTAAGCGCGGAGGTAGAGGCAAGGCGTTCACGTGGGGCTCACCGATTAAATCACCATTTTAGAGATGAGGTCAGGGAGGCGAGGAGAAGCCAGGTGGCTGGCCCAAAGTCACGCAGCTGATAAGTGGCAGAGCTGGGATTAACAATAACAATTATAATTTTGGTATTTGTTAAGCCCTTACTATGTGCCAAGCACTGTTCTAAGCACTGGGGTAAGTACAAGGTAATCAGGTTGTCCCCCGTGGGGCTCACAGTCTTCATCCCCATTTTCCAGATGAAGGAACTGAGGCCCAGAGAAGTGAAGTGACTTGTCCAAAGTCATGCAGCTAAGTGGCGGATCTGGGATTGGAACCCACGACCTCTGACTCCCAAGCCCAGGCTCTTTCCACTGAGCCACACTGCTTCTCTGGGATGGAGACAGGGTTCTGTGGGACAGAGGGAAGCCCTGGGGACTGTCTGCCTGACAGGGGAGAGCATTTCTACCTTCACTGGCCCTTCGTTTCTACCTTCACCAGCCCTTCGTTTCTACCTTCACCGGCCCTCCATTTCTACTTTCACCGGCCCTCCATTTCTACCTTCACCAGCCTTCCGTTTCTACCTCCACTGGCCCTTCGTTTCTACCTCCACCGGCCCTTCGTTTCTACTTCTACCTGCCCTTCGTTTCAACCTTCACCGGCCTTCTCAATCAATCTTTTCCGAACAGCGCAGGCCCAAGAGCGTTGTCGATGCTCTGGGAACTTTCCGTCCCGTGCCCCAACCGAAAACCTCAACCACAATCCACCGGCAACCCGTAAGTCAAACTCATTAACCTCAGCGCTCTTGGAAGCGGATGTTATAATGGATATTTCATTTCGTCTTGGGAGTGGCGGTACTCGTTCAGATCTCACTGCCAAAACAAAGGTAGCTGTCTTACTGCCAACCTACCTGAAGGCTACTCAGAGAGGAAAGCACGTGCCGCCCAAATTTAGCAGGCTTAGGAAACGCGCCCTTGCACACACCCTTCCTCATCAAATAACATTTTTTAAGGGCTCACATTCCTTAGCTGGTTATAATGAGTACCACTGACATTGGCTTAGAGTATGCCCTGCTGACGCCAGATACAATCATCGGTACCATTTTCCCTCCACGTTATTGTACTGGGATTTGCACCCAAAGCAGGACCTTTACGATCGCAGCTTGGAAAAAGACCCGTAATTTGTATGGCTTGCATGTCGAATATACGACACTCTAAACCTGTAAGTTTTACGCCAAAGGCCGAGTGGAAAGAGTACAGGCCTGGGAGATCGGGCTCTAATCCCGGCTCTGATGTACACCTTCTGCGTGACCTTGGACAAGTCACTGTTAAATTCTCTGGGCTTCAGTTTCCTTCACTGCAAAATGGAGATGCAACACCTGTTCTCTCTCCTTCTTAGACTGGGAACCCCAAGTGGGACAGGGACCGTGTCAGCCCTGATTAGTTTGTTTCTATCTCAGTGCTTAGAACAGTGCTTGACACACAGGGCTTAACAAATATCATTATAGTTATTATTATGATTAAGTATAATTCCAACCAATCCTCATTTTAATAAAGCTATCCTACCTCAGTTACTGGTGTCATTTTCCAGTTGAGTTTTTTTGCTCACTCTAAAAGGAAATCATAAGCTAGTGCTATTCCTCATATCTTCTAGAAAGTATCTGTCTCCCTGCGACTTATTCGTTATTTTACATATGGGAATTAATTAACGTTAGAGGCCTATCCGTAACTGTCACGGACCTTTGAAAAATGTTGTCGAATGGAATGACAGAATGTGAAAAGTAGTAGTGAATGGATCTCTGTATCCGATAAAGGTTTTAAAAGTGGGTTAAGAAAAATTAGTCCTTTGCTAACTGCATACAACTCGAAATGCCAAAGGCCTAGAACTAGGACTGTGAAAGTTGAATCCCCTCAAGTGTAGCTGAGTGTAAAGAGAAAGACTCGAAATTCAAAAACTTGGAGCGGCGGTAAAATATTAGGCAATGCCTTTGAGAAATGAGTCTGTCCCCTTATTCAGGGTGTCTGTGTTTAATGGTAAGCTGGGATGCATATAAGCTAGTCCAAGCATGAAGGGCAGTAGGACACTCATATGGAAAGCCAACTTTGTCCCTCAGTTATCAAGATAAGAAACCTGTCATTTCTCTCATTCACTCTGTCAGCCTTGAGATACTCCAAGCAGACTTACCTCTGTGGTGTACACCCCATATATCAGGAAGATGAAGAGACCCTGTAAAATAAAATGGAGGGGAAAAGCTGTTAACTCTAATCATTTCAGCAGTAGAAATACCTGAAATAAACTTTCCTGGGAACAGACAAAAGAAGACACACTTCATCAAGGTCAATTTATTTTTCTATTTTTCAGCATTAAAAGCTGTACCTTGAGCATTTATTTGATAACACGGGACTGCATCACCTAGGATATTTGCGCTGTTCTACAGTTCTGTTTTGGCAAGAGGAGGAAAGAAGAAAAGATACCACCAGAGAACCTAGGAGAATAATTAGAAAAATTCTCTGTTCCCAGCAGATTGCTCTTAAGGGAATAAGTGAAAACAGTGTACTCAGAAATTCTTCTAAATAATCCTAGAAAGAAAATAAATAAAAAGTGCACATTTTTATGTCTAAGTACTGTTTACAGTAGCTAGCCAGAATTTTATAGGGTAGGAATCACTTTCATAATTATATTACATGAATGCTCATTATATTTATATATCCATTCTCAGGCCACGCCTCAATAAAAATACACTGTGTGCTTTTATTAAGACATAAAACGGTGTAATAAAATTAATCTTGTCGTAAGCTCATTGATAGCAGGGACCATGGCTTTTACTTTTATTGTATGCTCCCAGGTTCCTAGTGCAGTGTCCTGCAAAAAGTAGGTGCTCTCTACATACCGATGAGATCGTAATTAATATATACAAATACAAATATTAGTGAAACTTTATAACATCCAGCCAGCTATGGTTTTCCTATGACTAGTGTTCATTTTTTTTTTTGTCTCGAGCAAAAGTAGCAAATAATTTTAAAAAATAAAATAAGGTGGTATTTGTTAAGCACTTACTATGGCAGCGTGGCTCAGTGGAAAGAGCCCAGGTTTCGGAGTCAGAGGTCATGGGTTCGAATTCCGGCTCTGCCACTTGTCAGCTGTGTGACTGTGGGCAAGTCTCTTATCTTCTCTGTGCCTCAGTTACCTCATCTGTAAAATGGGGATTAACTGTGAGCCTCACGTGGGACAACCTGATTTCCCTGTATCTACCCCAGTGCTTAGAACAGTGCTCTGCACATAGTAAGCGCTTAACAAATACCAACATTATTATTATTATTATTGGCCAAGCACTCTTCTAAGCACCAGGGTAGATACAAGGTGATCAGGTTGTCCCACATGGGGCTCACGGTTTGAAACCCCATTTTACAGATGAGGGAAATGAGGCCCAGAGAAGTGAAGGGACTTGCCCAAAGTCACATAACTGACAAGCGGCGGAGCCGGACCAATTCAGTTCTTCCAGGAGGTGTGCTTTCAGTCTGTATTTGGACTACGAGCTTGTAAGGGAATTAGGCAATGCTTGTCCAACAACAAGAACATGTTTGGATAAAGATGTCACATGGCTTGTGCGCATATGTGTAAACGCATGGTAACATGAACTTTCCTCAGCCTGTGGTTTGGCGAGAATGCAACCCCCCGGTTTTCAGAAAACCGGAGATATAGAGTGGCCTAAGTGTTGTCTTCTCACAAAACTAGGAAAATTGTACCGTGGTAGTAATAATAAAACAATGATAGTGATATATGTACTCTCCCAAGTGCTTAGTACAGTGCTCTGCACCCAGTCAGAACTCAGTAAATACCATGGATTGATGTTTGCTTAAGAGGCTACTGTGTGCCAAACACTGTACTGGCTTGGTGGGCCGCACACTGTTCTAGGGGTAAGGGGTGGTACCAAGCTACTGCCTCTACCATCCATCAACCAGTGGTACTTATTGAGCGCTGATTATGTGCTTACTATGTGCAGAGCACCATAGTAAGTGCTTGGAAGAGTCCAATACAACGATTAACAGATTCCCCAGAGAAGCAGCGTGGCTCAGTGGAAAGAGCCCGGGTTTAGGAGTCAGAGATCATGGGTTCTAATCCCAGCTCCGCCACCTGTCAGCTGTGTGACTTTGGGCAAGTCACTTCACTTCTCTGTGCCTCAGTTACCTCATCTGTAAAATGGGGATGAAGACTGTGAGCCTCACGTGGAACAACCTGATTACCCTGTATCTATCCCAGCGCTTAGAACAGTGCTTGGCACAGAGTAAGCACTTAACAAATACCAACATTATTACTAAGCTCCTGGGTAGATATAAGATAATTAGATCAGACACACAGAACTAGAACCCAGGTTGCTTGACTCCCAGCCCTGTACTTTTTCTTCCACTGTGCCTTTCTACATTATGCCTCTTCTGATCTCCAGCTATCGAATTAACAGATTGATCATTATTATTATTATTATTTTTATCATTTTGGAAAATGCTTACTAAGTGTCAATCACTGTACATTCGTTCAATCGCATTTACTAAACACTTAATGTGTGCAAAGCCCTGTTCTAAACACTGGAGTAGATACAAGATAATCAGGTCCCACGTGGGGCTCACAGATTAGGTCTAGAAGGGAGAACAGTAATTAAATCCCCATTTTACAGGTGTGGAAACTGAGGCCCAGTGAAGTTAAGTGACTAGCCCAAGGTCACACAGCAGGCAAGTAGCAGAGCTGGGTTTAGACCTCGGTCCTCTGAATCCTTGACCTGGGCTTTTTCCACTAGGCCACACTGCTTCCCTTATAGATTTCCATAGTGTAGTGGTTATCATGTCTGCTTTACACACAGAAGGTCCTGTGTTCGAACCCCAGTGGAACCAGCCCCTGACTCATTATTGAGATGCAACGTGGCTCAGTGGAAAGAGCCCGGGCTTGGGAGTCAGAGGTCATGGTTTCGAATCCCGGCTCTGCCACTTGTCAGCTGTGTGACTGTGGGTAAGTCACTTAACTTCTCTGGGCCTCAGTTACCTCATCTGGAAAATGGAGATTAACTGTGAGCCTCACATGGACAACCTGATTACCCTGTATCTACCCCAGCACTTAGAACAGTGTTCTGCACATAGTAAGCACTTAACAAATACCCACATTATTATTATAGACTCCAATGCCATGTACAGTGAATGTGAGGGTCTCATTCAACCCAGGCATATGAGCTGGATAGGGAAGGACATCAGCATCTGCTGCTGAAGGAGATGCTCGGACGTTTTGTTTCCAGTGAAGACCCTTTTACAGTGGCGCCTAGGTTGACCAAATCAAAGGCATAGCAGGGCTTGCTACAGAAAATTTTACAGAGATTTTGTTCCATCTCCACACACTGCAGACTTCCTCCCAACCGATCACCTCACAGCGCATACTGGAGGTGTCATTTATTTATATTATTGTCTGTCTCCCCCTCTAAACTCTAAGGTCTCTGTGGGCAGGGAATGCTACTGATGACTGCCTACTTGTTTTGTTTTGCTGTCTCCCCATTTTAGGCTGTGAGCCCGTTGTTGGGCAGGGATTGTCTCTATCTGTTGCCAAATTGTACATTCCAAGCGCTTAGTACAGTGCTGTGCACACAGTAAGCTCTCAATAAATACAATCAAATGAATGAATGAATGAAGGGGAGTCAGGGAGATCAGGCAAGAGAGAATAAGGATCACTCAGCACAATCCATCATCACTACTGAAAAAATCAGTTAGGCTCAGGTCCTACTGACACTGTGATAACCTAAGTGAAAAGAGCTGCAGACAGCAGATACAAATCCACATAATTTTTGTGTATGCCAAGTGTGAACTGGGATGTTGGCCCCAATGGCCTCTTCAGCCAAGAGTGAATTTGTCAGTGGTAACATCTTCGAAAACAGAGGACGCTACACACACATACATACACAAAGGGGACAGGATAATGGGGAGAGGCTAGTTTGGGAAGTGTCCAAGTACATTTTGTAAAGAAAAGGGAATTTAACATTTAAATAATAATTTTTTTCCCCTCTGCCTTCTGGGTTTCCTTATTTATTTTCTATTTGGAGATCTTTCTCTCTGATGTTTTGTTTTTCGGTCCCTTTTTGGTTTTGTTTTTCCTTTGTTTGATACAAAAAAAATGTAGAAAAGAAGCCCTAAACCAAGTCAGCCACCCTCAGGGTCACACTCAACAGTCTTCACTTATGCCGTCGAGTCGTTTCCGACCCATAGCGGGACCACGGACAAATCTATCCCAGAATGTCCCGCTCACCATCTGCGATCGTTCTGGTAGTAAATCCGTAGAATTTTCTTGGTAAAAATCTGGAAGTGGTTTACGATTGCCGCCTTCCACACAATAAATTCAAGTCTCCGCCCTCGACCCTCTCCCATGCCGCTGCTGCCCAGCATGGGTGAGTTTTGACTAATAACATCACCTTATTCGTTACTATCAATTAGATATAATAATGGAATTTATTACCTTATTACAAATGGGATTTGGCAGAGTGGTATCTGCTGCTGGTGAGATCTCACAAAGATATTCTTGTTCTGGGGCCAGAGACTTCACCAAGCAAACCTGGCAGTCATCTTGCAATGCCTGCTGCTGGCCACGGTGGGACCAGACAAGAAGATGGATGGCTCAGAGAAGCAGCATGGCCTACTGGTTAGAGCCTGGGCCTGGGAGTCAGAAGGACCTGGGTCCTAATCCCGGCTCCACCACTTGTCTGCTTTGTGACCATGGGCAAGTCACTTCCCTTTCTGTACCTCAGTTACCTCATCTGCAAAAGGGGGAATAAGACCTGTGAGTCCTTTGCGGAAAAGGGACTGTGTCCACCCTGATTTGCTTGTATCCACCCCAGCTTACTACAGTGTCTGGCACATAGTAAGCACTTAACAAATGCAACAGTTATTGTTCTCAAAACTTCACCACCTGCAAAATAAATGTTTCCCTTCAATCAATCCATCGGTGATATTTATTGAGTGCTTATTCTGCATAGAGCCCCGTACTAAGCACTTCAGAGCATACACTACAACAGAGTGGGTAGACAGGGTCCCTGGCCACAGGCTAGAGATGAGCTGAAGAGCTGCCCTTATCCTAAATTTAAGCTCTATGACATGTAGGCAGCCTCAATGGAATATCTTGCTGAAGGAGAAACAGCAGTATCATACCCATTACACTCAGTGTCTGAACAGCCTTACTTAGGTATGCTCATCCAGAGTGGCAAGGAGCCAGAGTAGAGCCCTGTTCTATTTTCAAGAACACAGAATTGCTGATTGTCTCTCAAAGACACCTCACAAAGGTGCACACAATAAGCACTCAATAAATATGATTGAATGAATATATAGACGTCTTCTAGACTGTGAGCCCACTGTGGGCAAGGATTGTCTCTCTTTGTTGCTGAACTGTATTTTCCAAGCACTTAGTACAGTGCTCTGCACACAGTAAGCTCTCAATTTATATGATCGAATGAAAATATAATGGTATTTGTTAAGTGCTTATTATGTGCCAGGCACTGTACTAAGCACTGGGGTAGATAATGGGGTTGGACACAATCCCTGTCCCATGTAGGGTTCACAGCCTCAATCCTCATTTTATGGATGAGGAAACTAAGGCCTGGAGAAGTGAAGTGACTTGCCCAAGGTCACACAACAGACAAGTGGCGGAGCCGGGATTAGAAACCATGAGCTGCTGACTCCCAGGCCCGGGGTCTATCCACTAAACTGTGCTGCTACTCAACGTCACCAGCATTATCTTGGAATATAACTACGTAAATGATTGCTTACCCAACCGTAAAGTTTTCCAAGGGATAACTCCGAGATTGGAATGAAATATCTAGGCAACTGGCTAAACCTAGGGATATGATGAATGAATAAATGAATAAATAAAATTCACAAAATGCAAAAGTTATGACGAATACAAGAGCTCAGCCAAACTGGGGTCATGAACTTTCACTCAATTTTTGAATTGAAAATGTGGGGAAATCCCACAGTCACTGTTCTACATTTGCTAATTATCTCTGATTCCTGTGGCACTGATTTGCAGAACAGGCACTCCTGCTATAACACTGGGAGAAATGTTCTTGAGAATTATCAAAATAATTGATCCCTCAATTGTTTTTATTGAGCCCTGCTGTTCAAAGCAAAGTACTAAGCGATCGAGACAGTAAATACAGTAGAGTTTGGTAGATACGTAGTCATTATGTCCCCAGTGTTTCCATAAATAAGGGGCTGAAGGAAGACGATTTGAAAACAATTGAAAAATATATATACTTGGTTTCGGTCAAACTACTAAAATTCAAGACAGTGGTGGGTCACTTGCTTTCAACTCGCAGTCTTCATTGTCTGATACTTTTCTGCCATTTCTCTGACACTTCTCTGTAACTCATTAGGAGGGAACTGGAAACTAATTAGCAGCAGCTAAAAGTTCAGTTTCCATTAAACAGTGTGGCAATTGGTCCTTGTGCAACACAGAAATCCATATATTCATTAGATTTTTAACTCAGATCATGTCTACTAAGTCTATTGTACTCTTCCAAGTGCTTAGTAGAATGCTGGACACATAGATGACAAAAAGGAGATAGTTGCCATTAATGCTTGAAGAAGATGGGAAGCAGTGTGGTCTAGTGGAAAGAACAGGGGCCTGGGATGCAGAGGACCTAGGTTCTAAACCTGGCTCTGTCACTTGTGTGCTGTGTAACCTTGAGCAAGTCACTTCAGTTCTCTGTGCCTCAGTTATCTCATCTGTAAAGTGGGTCTTAAGACTGTGTGATATGGACCGTGTCCAACCCGATTAGCTTGTACCTACCCCAGGGCTTAGTACAATGTCTGGCACATAGTGAGCTCTTAACAAATGCCATAAAAAAAATGCCACTGAATGTCTGTGTGGAAGAAAAGGTCAATGTGCAACCCATAGTCTAAACTATGCACACAAGACAATCCCTTATTGTGCTCTTATCTGTTTGTGGAGCACTGAACTAAGCACTTGGGAGAATACAATAGAAGCAGGAGACATGATCCCTGTCCTCAAGGAGTTTACAATCTAGTGGGGGAAGCAGACACTAAAAAAATTTACAGGTAGGAGGAAGAGGAAATAGATGTGTATGGAAGTAGTACATAAGTAATAGGGTATGTAAGCCTGGAGTTGGTGCAGAAGCGCTGAGATAGTAGTTGGGATATAACCTGGAGAGAACAGAAATTAATCAGGTAAAGCCTCCTAAAGAATATGTGATTTCAGACTGTCTTCAAAGATGAAGAAAATTGGATTTGGAAGGTGAGAGAGTTGCAGGGAGATGGAAGGTTATGAGTAAAGAGGCTAGAGATGGGAGAGAAAAGAATGAGGCAGAGTGAACAGGTTACCTCGAGAGGGACAAAGAGTGTGAGCTGGCATGTAGTGGGAGAAGAGAGTGGATAGTTAGAAGGGAGAGAGCAGATTGAATTCCCTAAAACCAATTGTCAGGTGTTTCAAAGTGATATGGGGAAAGGTGGGTTTGGAGAGTGAGGTGGAGTGCAGAATGACATTTTAGAAAAATGATCTGAGCAGCAGAGTGAAATATGGTCTGGAGAAGAGAGATAGAAGTTAGATAGATCAGGGAGGATTGTCAGGCTAGGATATGACAAGTGCCTGGACCATATGGTGGCCTTTGAATGGGAAGGATAGGGCAGAACCTGGAAACATAGAGAGAGATCCAACAGGGTATGACTACAGAGTGAATATGAATATTCACATTAATATGAATATGAACATTAATATGAATAAATAAATCACTTATAATGTATAATTCAATTTATATATTTTAGCAATGTTGTGAAGGTGAGGCCAACAGGATTTGGTAACATATTGGATAGGTCGGTTGAATGAGAGAGAGGAGTCAAGGATGACACCATGTTACAGGTTTGTGGAACAGGAAGGATAGTTGTGCCATCTACAGTAATGGGAAAGATTGGGAGAGAACAGGGTTTGAGAGGGAAAATAAGGAGCTGTGTTTGGGACATGTTAAGTCTGAGGTGATGGGAGGACATCCAAGTAGAGATGTATAGGTATACAATATCAATATGTATAATATGTACATAAGTGCTGTAGGATTGGGGTTGGTGCGAATATCAAATGTCTAAAGGTCACAGATCCATGTGCAAAGGTGTCACAGAAAGGAGAGAGAACCTGGGAAAAGAAGGCTTAATCGGGGAAGGCCTCTTGGAGGATATGTGACCTTAGCAATGCTTTGAAGGTAGAGAGTGGTGGTCTGGAGTATATGGCGGGGGAAGGAGTTCCAAGCTGGGGGGAGGATGTGAGAAAGGGGTCTGCGGTACGATAGATGAGACCAGGGCCCAGTAAGTAAGCTGGCGCTAGAGGAGCAGAGTGTGCAGTGGGCTGTAGTACAAAATTAGTGAGGTGAGGTAGGACGTCTACTTGTTTTGTTTTGTTGTCTGTCTCCTCCTTCTAGGCTGTGAGCCCACTGTTGGGTAGGGATTGTCTCTATCTGTTGCCGAATCGTACTTTCCAGGCGCTTAGTGCAGTGCTCTGCACACAGCAAGCTCTCAATAAATATGAATGAATGAATGAATGAATGAATGAATGAATGAATGAATGAATGAATGAATGAATGAATGGGGCAAGATGATTAAGTGCTTTAAAGCCAGTGGTAAGGAGTTTCTGCTTGATGCAGAGGTGAATGGGTAGTCATTGGAGGTTCTTGAGGAGTGGGGAGACATGGATTGGAGTGGGGAGAGACAAAAAGTCAGCGAGGAGGTCCAAGGTCAACGAGTGGATAAGTGGCCACTTGGGCAAGTCACTTAACTTATCTGTGCCTGAGTTACCTCATCTGTAAAATGGGAATTAAGATTGTGAGCCCCAGGTCAGACAGGGACTGTGTCCAAACTGATTAGCTTGTATCTACCGCAGCACTTAGTATGGTGCCTGGCACATTCTAAGTGCTTAAATACCACACAAATTAAAAAAAAATTCAAAAAGTGGCAGAGCCACAATTAATACCCAGGACTCTGACTCCCAGGACCATGCTCTTTCCACAAGGCCACTCTAGCAGCAGCAGCAGAATAAAGTAAACACCTCCTGTGTTCAGAACACTGTTCTAAGCACCGGGAAAGAATACAAATGTGGGAATAAGTCACTGTCCCTATTCCTCAGAGCGCTCATAATCTGAAAATTAGATTGTGACCTTTATGTAGGACAGGGACTGTGTCTGATATAATTATCTTTTATCTTCCCCAGCACTTTGAACAGTGCCTGACACGCAGTAAGTGCTTAACAAATACCATAAAAAATATCGTCCTCAAAATGTTTCCTCCGCAGTCTTTGTTTTTGGTCTCTCACTTTCAGCCCGCCATGCGGCAATTGTTTTGGTAACCTGCTGTAGCTCATTCTCCTCACATCTACCACCCACCTTAAGTAGCAGGGATGAGATGAGCATAGCTTCAGTGCTAGGAAACTGAGTGTGTTTCAACACTTCATTGTTTGTGATCATGTCTTGCCATTTAATACCGTATATGGCCCATAAATGGCTGAGGGAATTGCTGAAGGAGCCAGATGTGGCACTTGTGTGGGGTCCGGGTCTCTCAGATGTAGAGAAGCAAATTAGTTTATAGCAAATTATGCTGAGGAGCAGCATAGCCTAGTGACAAGAGCCCGGGTTTGGGAGTCAGAGGTTGTGGGTTCTAATCCCAGCTCTGTCACTTGAATACGTGACCTTGGGCTCCTCTGGGCCTCAGTTATTTCATCTGTAAAATGGGGATTGTGACTGTGAGCCCCTTGTGGGACAATCTGATTGCCTTGTATTTACCCCTCCCCTTAGAATAGTACCTGGCACACAGTAAGCCCTAAATAAAAAACATTATTATTATTATATTGTTTGTGTGGATCGTTTGTTATTCTAAAACTACAAACTACATTGTCATAAAAATATGAAGACCAGGGCAGGCCTCAGGGATACAGCTACCAGAGAATTCTGAAGGAGTTTAAAATCTTGAAGTAATTCAAAGAATTCCTCTCTTACTATCCCTTCAAAATCTTCATCACCCATTCACTGTAATATAGTGAAACTAGCCATTTCCTGTGCTTGCAAATTCTCAAAGGAATGACCAGAAACAAAACTGAAACCACTGGACAAACAATCCTAGACTTCATATGACTTCATAACTTTGAGCTATTTTTCAATTCCTGCAGAGACAACCTTATTGAGAACAGCTGGAAGTAGCCAATTGCCAAGCTTCGACTGGCATACAGATTTCTGGAAACCCTTACTTAAGCATTCTTCCCAGTTAAAAAAAAAAATGCTTCCCTCCCCTTCACAGAGTACGCCCACCTAATTTTGAAATAACAGCAGGGAGGGAAAGACAGGGTTACGCTATTACACAAACATCCATTTGTTCTGCTCCATCTTTAGGGATTGATCTCTAGTAGTACAGAACTTCGCTCCCCAAATTACAGCCCCCATAAAACTAATATTACTCAGGCAGGAAGCAGCTGAGGGTAACAACTTGTATTTGCACAGCCTGTAAGCCTTGGTGGGTCCCTGCCAGGACCAGGGAAAGAACATCAGAATATTCCATCCGATCCTGGATCGGAGTTAAAATTAGAAACTCCGAAGCAGGAGAGGGAAAACAGACACTATTTTCTCATTCTATCTATTAAAGCAAAATTAAGAGTTGACGCAATTGTTTAAAAGACATTTTCAAATGGGATAAAAGTCCAGTTTGAACAAGATGTACCCTCAGATAAAAGGCCCGACACCTAGCTCGGTTATTTTTGTATTCAGAAATTGATCAGAGTGTGCTTGTACAGTGTGGTTCCCTGTGGCTAGAAAATCAATCTGTTCTCAAGTGGTTATAAGTACCTTCTTTGCTTAGAATAAAAAGGATAAATGTGCACAATGGTCAGTACTTTCATGTGTCCAAAAGGTCACTGCCCAAAAAAGATACTCCACCTCTTTCTCTTTTCTACTGCAATTCCCCTGCACACTGTCCTAGATTAAATAAATCTCTGCTAACAGCAGGGATCTCAGCATCTGACATCTCCTCGACGCCTCCTCTCCGGTAGGGCACCGCTCTATCTGACAATCATGATCGACAAGCTGCCCAACTCATACGGACGGGCTAAACCCGATGCCTTGACCCAACCTCTCCTTGATGGGTCAAGGAATGGATCAGGGAACGGCTCACAAATGGGCCTGCAGCTTCTGGCTCTGAGGCCAAATCCCTCCTTCACCAGGCCACCTGACTTTAACGGCACCCCACCACACACACACACACACACACACACACGCACACACATTTTGTGACCCTGGAAGCATGGGTTAGGACGGTAGGGGGAATCTGAAGTCACCAAAACCCATATTGAGGCAGTGCCAAAGGAGGTCTGAGGCTTCAGCTTCCCTAGTCTGAGACCACTCAAAAACACGCAGATAGGGAACCTGACTCAACCACAGTGACGTAATTATTCTTGTGGCATTTGGTAAGTATTTATGATGTGCCGAACACGGTTCTAAGCACTGGGGTACAAGTAAATCAGGTCGACCCACATGAGGCTCAGAATCTAACTGGGCTTTCCCCAATTAAGCTCTCTTTTCCCCAGCTTCCTCTCCCTTCTTCATTGTCTATGCACTTGGATTTGTGACCTTTGGGCATTTGATATTTCCTCCTCCCTCAACCCCACAGCACTTCTGTGCATACATTTAAATAACATATCATACATTATTTATATTAATGTCTGTCTCCTCCATTAGACTGTAAGCTCGTTGTGGGCAGGGAACCTGTCTGCCAACTCTTATGCTTTGTACTCTCCCAAGTGCTTAGTACAGTGCTCTGCACATAGTAAGTGCTCAATAAATACCACTGATGATGATCATTTAAGCCTGCTTAGTGTGGCATCACACCTCCTTTCCAGTCAAAAAGCGATTGTTTTATAAAATGTCATTATCAGGATCAACACCACACATTTACAGAACACTATGTGAGAGTGTGGTGTTGTGTCATGCATGGTGGAGGAGGTGGGAGATCTCTTGAGATACTGCTGGGAAAGATGAGAGTCAAAGATGGGGCAAGAGGAGGGAGTGACTGGAAGAGTTGGGGAGTTTTTAGGGAGATCACATCTGATGGTTTCAATTTTATTGATTAAAGTACCTGATTAAAGGTCATTAGGAGCAAGAGATAAGAATGGCGAGAAGACAGAGGTCTGAGGATGGAGTTATGTCTGAAACAACTGGCCCAGACAATAGACATGGGAGTCAATAAGAATGGAAAAATACTGTTTCCTGGCAAAGGAGAGGGCAGATTTAGAGCAGGTGAGGAAAAATTTGAAATGAGCAAGGTCAGTCTGGTGCCTGGATTTCTGCCATCAGTGCTCTGCAGCTCTTGCACAAGAGAGTAGCCCCTTCCTACCTCACCTCACTTCTCTCCTTCTACAACTCAGCCTGTACACTTCACTCCTCTACTGCTAACCTTCTCACTGTGCCTCCATCTCAACTGTCTCACTGTCGACCCCTGGCCTACATCCTGCCTCTGGCCTGGAATGTCCTCCCTCCTCAAACCCGAGGGACAATTACTCCACCCACCTTCAAAGCCTTAATGAAGGCTCAGCTCCTCCAAGAGGCCTTCCCCAGACTAAACTCCACTTTTCCTCATCTCCCACTCCCTTCTGTGTCTCCCTGACTTGCTCCCTTTGCTCTTCTCCCCCTCCCAGCCCCACAGCACTTATGTATATATCTGTAATTTCCTTTATTTGTATTGATGTCTGTCTCCCCTGTTCTAGACTGTAAGCTTTTTGTGGGCAGGGAATGTCGCTGTTTATTGCAGTATTGTACTTTCCCAAGCTCTTAATACAGTGCTCTGCACACAGTAAGCGCTCAATAAATGCGATTGAATGGAATGAATGAATACTGCGGAGGTAATCCTGGTTTGTAGATTAGTAGTATGAATCTGGCACAGAGGGACAGGGGAATTAGGGAATTGAGTTCAAGTGGAGAGCGATGGGTTGATGGCATGGAGTTGTGTATTAAGAGAAGGAAGGTTGGGTGCCCCCTCTCAGGATCACACCTGGAGAGTTTCCAGTACTCTAACAGTCCCGGCTATGGGAGGGAGACCCAAGCAGAGGCCTACCCATTCCATTCCTAGCTTGGCCAGTGCTAGCGAGTGGAAGGCAATCTGCTATAAGTCAAAACTCACTTGTGCTGGGCAGCAGCGGCATGAGAGACAGTTGAGGACAGAGACTCAAGTTTACCACACTGAAGGAAGCAATGGTAAACCACTTCGGTATTTTTACCAAGAAAACTCTTTGGATACTCTACCGGAATGATTACAGATGGAGGTGAGACATTCTGGGAGAGATGTGTCCATGGAGTCGCTATGGGTTGGAGACAACTTGACAGCATATGACAAGACAAGACGGAGTGTGGAGACTTAATGGGGCATGATGAATTTAGAAAATTGGAGAGGGTCAAAAGGTTAGCTGTCTCTGTGGAGGAAAAGGAAAGATTTGTGGGGAATGGGTATGTGGGAGAGAAGGTAGGTGAAGAGGTTCCTGTCCAACTTCCTATGTTCCAAAGGTTGTACTAAGCACTGGGACAGATACAAGCTAATCAGGTTGGTCCCACTCCATGTTCCACAAGGGATTCACACTTTAAATCCCCAATTTATGGATAAGGTAACTGAGGACCAGAAAAGTTGTTTACAACCACTGCTTCTCTCTGACCTCCCTTCCTCCTCTCTCGCCCCGCTCCAGTCTATTCTTCACTCCGCTGCCCGGCTCATCTTCCTGCAGAAACGATCTGGGCATGTCACTCCCCTTCTTAAACAACTCCAGTGGTTGCCTATCAACCTCCGCTCCAAACAAAAACTCCTCACTCTAGGCTTCAAGGCTCTCCATCACCTTGCCCCTTCCTACCTCTCCTCCCTTCTCTCTTTCTACCGCCCACCCCGCACGCTCCGCTCCTCTGCCGCCCACCTCCTCACCGTCCCTCGGTCTCGCCTATCCGCCGTCGACCCCTGGGTCACGTCCTCCCGCGGTCCTGGAACGCCCTCCCTCCTCACCTCCGCCAAACTGATTCTCTTTCCCTCTTCAAAACCCTGCTTAAAACTCACCTCCTCCAAGAGGCGTTCCCAGACTGAGCTCCTCTTCTCCCTCTACTCCCTCTGCCATCCCCCCTTTACCTCTCCGCAGCTAAACCCTCTTTTTCCCCTTTTCCCTCTGCTCCTCCACCTCTCCCTTCCCATCCCCACAGCACTGTACTCATCCGCTCAACTGTATATATTTTCGTTACCCTATTTATTTTGTTAATGAATTGTACATCGCCTTGATTCTATTTAGTTGCCATTGTTTTTACGAGATGTTCTTCCCCTTGACTCTATTTATTGCCATTGTTCTTGTCTGTCCGTCTCCCCCAATTAGACTGTAAGCCCGTCAAACGGCAGGGACTGTCTCTATCCGTTGCCAACTTGTTCATCCCAAGCGCTTAGTACAGTGCTCTGCACATAGTAAGCGCTCAATAAATACTATTGAATGAATGAATGAATGAATTCTATTTCCTCTCCTCCAACTCCCTCCTCTATAACTCAGCTTCCACGCTCTTCTCTCCACTGCAACTACTCTCTCCACAGTCACTGATGACATCCTCCTCACCAAATCTAATGGACCCTATTCCATCCTAATCCTCCTTTCATCATTTGAAAATCTATAAAAACTGTTTTCCCCCCAGAGGATTGTGCTTCTCTAACTGCCCACTGAAACAAAACATAATTATTGTTCGATACTATTAGTTTTCCAGGCACGAAGTAAGACTCGCCAATCTAAACATTCCTAGTAATCACCTCTGGAAGCCTTTTTATAAATGAGAGCTACATTAACAACCTACCAGTCTTCCGATAAAGTGGCCATTTGTAACAATAGGTTTCATATTCTGGAAATTCCCCTCCAAATTCCTTTGGAACTCTTGGGTGGATGTCTTCCGGTCTTTGTGATTTGTTTATCCTTAGAATATCTGTTTGGTCTAAAACATCTTGTATAGCTGCCACTTCTTTCTCTGGTTCTTCTGATCTGTATGCTACAGAAGAAATTTGGACATGGGAAATCTCTTCTTCAGTTATTTGAAAAAAAAAGTTTAAAATTTGACTGAGCTTTTTGTCTTTCTCTTTTTCATCCAGACTTTTCTTTTGCTTTCCTATTGTCAAAGCAGCCTGTCCTAATGGAAAGATGTGTCTTACTAAAGGTACATCTCCTCCAAGGGGCCCTCTCTGACTAAGCCCTCCTTTCCTCTTCTTCCACTCCCTTCTGCATCACCCTGACTTTCTCCCTTTAGTGATTTCCACCCACCCCCGAGCCCCACAGCACTTATGTACATATCTGTGATTTATTTATTTATATTAATGCCTGTCTCCCATTGTGACAGCTCATTGTGGGTAGCAAATGTGCCTGTTTATTGTTATATTGTTCTCTCCCAAAAGTACAGTGGTCTGCGCACATTAAGCGCTCAATAAATTCAAATGAATGAATGAATGAAAGGGCACAGGCTTGGGAATCAGAGGACCTGGGTTCTAATTCTGGATCTGCTACTTTGCTGTGTGACCTTGGGCAAGTCACTTAACGTCTCTGTGCCTCAGTTACCTCATCTGTAAAATAAGGACATGGACTGTGTCCAACCTGATTTTCTTGGACTTACCATAATGCTTAGTACAGTGCCTGGCATAGAGTAAGTGCTTAAAAAATACCATTTAAAAGAAGGTCCAACTGATTCTCTAGCCAAGTTCCTGTTTGTACCATATTTTAACCATTTTTAATAGTAATCTAGTCATTCCTTGCAAGTCATTCTTCAAACTACTTTTTGGTCAGCCTGATTGCTGTTTGCAGCTGACCTGCCACTCTATGAGATTTTCTGCTCTTCAGTCCAGTAAGCGTTTCATTTTTAACCCCTTCATCTTTTACCCTTTCATTTAGCTGTGGAAAGTGTTTCTGTTTGGTTGCCTGGATTTATTTGTTTTCTGCTTTGAGTATATATTTCACCTGGTCTTCTAAAATTGTGTTTTATAATACTACTCCAGGATTCTACAAACTCACTTTTTTAACTCCCCTTTTTTACTTCTTCCTAAATCATGCTTCTTTCCCAGCTTCCTTTTCTAAAATAAATATCCTTGTGTTAAGTATTTTTGTCTTCCCCTTCTGCCCCACCTCTGACCAAGAAAGTTGAATTTACGTGAATTGTGGTCATTACTGCCGAGTGACTCTCCCACATAAAGCTGAGTGAGTGACTGAAAAATGGCTGACACACTCCTGTGTGAGCAAGTGCAGGGTAACGTACCTGGGGAAAAATAATCCAAATTGTAATTACATGATAATGGGTTTGAGAAGGAGATTTCAGAGTCACTGTTGGCTGCTCTTTTAAATCATCTGACGTGTCGACTAAATGCTAAGCCCCATCAGGAAGGGAATAAGAAACTAAATCAAAGGCAGAATTTTGCCATTACATAAAGCCTAGGTACATCCACACCTGGAATATTATGTACTTCCCCAATAGCCACATTTTAGGAAGGACATGCTAGAGTTGGAGAAGGATAACCAGGACTGGCTCAAAGTATCCTTTATAGGGATAGAGTGAAAGGGTTAAAAAGTAGTAGTGGTAATAAAAATAATAATTATGATACTTGTTAAGAACTTAATATGTTTCGTGCACTGTTCTAAGCACTGGGATAGATAGAAGGTTATCTGTTTGGCCACAGTCCCTGTCTTGCACAGGCTCACAGTCTAGGTAAGAGGGAGTAGGATTTAATCCCCATTTTAAGGATGATGAAACTAAGTCACAGAGAAGTTAAGTGATTTGCCCAAGGTCACCCAGGAAGTGAGTGGAGGTTAGGGGATTAGAATCCCAATCCTCTGACTCCTAGGTCCATGCTCTTTCCACTGGGCCACGCTGATTCTCTTCACGTTTACAAACTTCTAAAGTAATAGTAGTAAGAATAATTATGGTATTTGTTAAGTGCTTACTACATCCCAAGCCTGTACTAAATGCTGGGGTAGATACAGGATAATCAGGTCCCACGTGGGGCTCACAGAATAAGTAGGAGGGAGAACAAGTATTGAATTCCATTTTGCAAATGAGTGAAATGAGGCACAGAGAAGTTAAGGCACTTGTCTAAGGTCACATAGCAGGTAAGTGGCAGAGCCAGGATTTGAACCCAGGACCACTGACTCCCAAGCCTGTGCTCTTTCCACTAGGCCATGCGGCTCACTTGGTGGAAGGCACCGTAGAAGGCAATGGGAAGTACAGAATAATGAAATGAATTTATATCCAACATGATTCCATGGACTCCACTGGTTTGGGAGATTTGTGTCATCACCGTCTGTGTCACTGCTCATACAGTAGGCCGCATCCCCTCCTATTTGCCCACCCTGTCTTTCTACAGCCCATGAACTCTCTTCCCTTCTCCTCATCTCACTGATGTCACCTCCACAGCCACCATGTATTTCAGTTCACCCATTGCATTTTATAGGCACTCATATTAGTACAGGAACATTTGAATATTCTATGTGCGACCTCTGCCAGTTTCCACACCTGTCAATTTCTCCATTTGCTAGGGAACCTAATCTGCCCGCATCATCTGTCTCAATGCCCCATTTGATCCCCTCCCTCGACCGTGAGCTCCCGGCCACTGGGGAGTTACGTCGATTTTCCCCAGTTTTTAGTTTAAAGCCAGCTCTGTGGACCATTTAATTCTCAGTGTCAGCAGCCTGGCACCATCTTGGTTCAGGTGGAGCCTGTCCCTCCTATATCACTTCCAACAGAGGCCCTTTCAGTCCCTGGTGTAGCTAAACTCCCATTCTCTGTACCATCATCTCTTCCCCACTTTGAAATCAGATCTCTGCTGTTCTGTGGGTGGAACTGGCAGGATTCCAGCACTACTACTAGAGCCCTGAACTTCAGGGTCCTGTCTAACCATCTACATCTGACCTCCGGGATCTCCCTGCTCTCCCTCCCTATGGCACCGGTATCAAGATGTGCCATGTGCCACAGTTGCCAGTTTCTCTCCTGCTCCCTCTTGAAGCAGTTGAAGGTTGTCCATCCACCTCCTGGCTTGAAACAAAAACTCTTTGCCATTGGCTGTAAAGCCCTCAGTCACCTTGCCCCCTCCTACCTTATCTCACTGCATTCCTACTACAGTCCACCCACAACCTCTGTCCTCTAATGCCAACCTACCCGCCGTACGTAAATCTAGTCTATCTCCCCTCCAACCTCTCGCCCACAGCCTGCGTCTAGCCTGGAATTGCCTTCCTCTTCGTAACTGACAGACACATTCCCCTACTTCCAAGCCACATTAAAGACACACCTTCTCCAGGAGGCCTTCCCCTACAAAGCCCTCTTTCCGTCTTCTCCCACTGCCTTCCTTGTCACCCTTGTACTGGAATTTGCATGTTTTATTCACCCCTCCCTCAGCACCATAGTACTGATGTACATAACCTTAATTTATATTAATGTTTGTCTCCCCCTCTAGACATAAGCTCACTGTGGGCAGGGAACATGTCTACCACCTCAGTTATATTGACCTTTCCCAAGTGCTTAGTACAGAGCTTTGAACACAGTAAGCACTAAATAAATATGATTGTTTGAGAGAGACCTTGATGGGAGAGGAGGGATTGTGATATTACTTGGAGGGAGGGTCCCGTCTAAGAATTGGCTGCTCTCCTCTCTCTTCAGCCCTGACGGTCGCCAGGAGGAGGGGGAACTACACCTGTGAGGCCTTGAATGCTTCATCCATGGATCAGCTCCTCCAATTCAGCCACCAGCAGGCAGAAACCACACAATTCAGAACATGCGCAAGCAACATCACGGTCTCAACCCAGTACCTGAAACGTCCAGTGCACTCTCTCCACAAACTGTTTATGAAACGAACCAGCTGGGATCCAACTGAGAGCAGGCATGTTCATTTCCGAAGTGCAGTGTGACTTTTTTAGATTCCCACTTTGGGGGCACAATCAATGTAATTCACCTCAAATGATTCTGTTAAAGACTTCACCAGGGGCTGGTAGCTCACTGAGTTTCCCAGAATGTCCCAGAAGTAAGCTGAACGATGAGCGGTGCCTACCAGGTAAAGTGATGATAATTTAAGATGATACTAAGAACCAGAATAATAATACTGATTGTTGTATTTGTTAAATGCCTACTATGTGTCAAGCTCTCTACTAAGCACCAAGGAGGATACAAGATAGTCAGATCTCACATGGAACTCATGCTCTAAGTAGGAGGGAGAACAAGTACTGAATTCCCATTTTTCAGATGAGGGAATTGAGGCCCAGAGAAGTTAAGAGACTTTCCCAAGGTCATACAGCAAACAAGTGGCAGAACTGGAATTAGAACCCAGGTCCTCCAACTCCCGGGCCTGCACTCTTTCCATTAGGCCACGCTGCTTCTCATTATCGCCTTAACAAATATCATAAATTATGATAGAATTTGAGCTTCCAAAGCCTTCCAAATCAACAGGCAAGAATTTCCTCATCTGTAAAATGGGGATTAAGACTGTTGAGCCTCAGATGGGACATGGACAATATCCATTCTTATTAGCTTGCATTTACCTCAGCTCTTAGTTCAATATTTGGCACATAGTAGCGCTTAAAAGCCTTTAAAAAAAAAAAAGATGGATGGGGCCTTCTCTGAAAAGTACTTCTGGCATGAGAGCTTCATAGGGGGGTTGAGAATTGGGGGCTTGAGAAGCAGTGGCTGCAGTGGGCACACTAGCCAGCTGGCCCTGGAGCTGTCTGGGACCCAGAAAGAGTCCACACCCCTGTCCTGACTAGACACCGTTGGCTGAGAAGCTAGCCCAGGTGGCTCTCATAGGCATAAAATAAAATTTAAAAAAGGTGGTTTTTGTTAAGCGCTTACTATGTGCAAAGCACGGTTCTAAGCACTGGGGGATACAAGGTGATCAGGTTGTCCCATGTGGGGCTCACAGTTTTAATCCCCATTATACAGATGAGGTAACTGAGGCACAGAGAAGTTAAGTGATTTGCCCAAAGTCACACAGCTGGCAAGCGGCGGAGTAGGGATTAGAACCCACGACCTCTGACTCCCAATCCCGGGCTCTTTCCACTGAGCCATGCTGCCTAGAGCAGCCAGTCCTTCTAGCTTGAGACCAGACAATGTGAAACTCTCAGTCTTAATCCCCCAGATAACTGAGGCCCAGAGAAGTTAAGTGACTTGCCCATTGCCACACAGCAGACAAGTGGAGGTACGTGGATTAAAACCCAGGTCCTTTCAACTCCCAGGCCTGTGCTCTATTAGGCCACGTCGCTTCTCATTGTACCCCCTTAGCAAATTCCATAGTTATGATAGAATTTGGGCTTCCTTTAGCATTAGACCATGCTGCTTCTCAGGTTTTCATTCCCTTGGCTGACTTGCTGGGCACTCTCTGCAGCCTCCATCCCTCCCTCCTCCACAGCTCACTTTCTCAGGTGCCCCTTGCCTGGATTTTTCAGATAGGCTGAGGCAGAAATTCTTTGAGATGTCGGGCCACATTACTATGAAGCAGTCTATCTCCCCATTTTGGAGACATAGGACCTCTAGACAGATCGTCACAATTTTAGCACTGCAAGAACACATGGCTGGATCCTCTAGATGACCAAGTCTACTGACTGAAAGGTCTGCTAAAACTATCAAGGTTCAATTCGAAGACAATATGAAAGACTTGATCGTTTTCCCTGAACTCTCCTGGCTGCTGACATGCTACAAAAATCATGCCTGCCCTAAGTTTGAGCATGTCAGCAGTCAGGATAGTGCAGGGAGAAACATCTAGACTTTCATATTGTCTTCAAAGGCAAAATACTGCAAAAATTTCATTCATTCATTCAATAGTATTTATTGAGCGCTTACTATGTGCAGAGCACTGTACTAAGCACTTGGAATGTACAAATTGGTAACAGATAGAGACAGTCCCTGCCCTTTGACGGGCTTACAGTCTAATCGGGGGAGACGGACAGACAAGAACAATAGCAATAAATAAAATATCAGGTCTATTCTAAGTTGTAGTGTGTCAGCAGCCCAGGATAGTGCAGCGAAAATAATAATAATAATAATAATAGTGTTATTTGTAAGCTTTTATTATTATTATTAAATTGGTATTTGTTAAGCACTTTCTATGAGCCAAGCACTATTCTAAGCCCTGGGGTGGATACAAAGTAATCAGTTGGAAACATTCCCTGTCCCACATGGTGCTCCTAGTCTAATCCCCATTTTGCAGATAGGTAACTGAGGTGCAGAGAAATGACTTGCCCAAGGTCACACAGCAGATATATGAGACAATCAGGATTAGAACTCACGTCCTCTGACTCTCAGGCCTGTACTCTTTCCTCTAGGTTTCTCCTAAGCATCAGTAAGCATCAAGACTGTGAGCCCATCCTTGGGCGGGATTGTCTCTATTGCCATTTGTACATTCCAAGCGTTTAGTACAGTGCTCTGCACATAGTAAGCACTCAATAAATACTATTGAATGAATGAATCAAGACTTTCATATTGCTTGCTAGATCACAATGCTGCAAAAGTCAGGTCAGCTCTAGTTTTCAGCATGTTAGCAGTCAGGAAAGTACAGAGAAAAGCATCAAGACTTTCATGTTGCTTTCTAGGGCAAATTGCTGCAAAAAATCATTTCTGTCCTAAATTGCCCTTTTTGGAGCTACTGTTCAGTTCTAAGAGTGCACAGCCCTGGTTCCAGACAATGACAGTCAAAGCCGGGCACAGTTTTTCTAATAGTTTGCCAAGTGACTCATTTTTGAATGCCAGTAGATGCTGAAGCGGCAGCAAAAAGGCTCCCCAAAGCCCTGGAGGTACCCTTTTCCTTCCAGCTGCCAGCCAGGACTGCTTCACCGATTAGGCAACAATGTGTTGGGTATTTTTTCCATGGTATTTGTTAAGCACTTACTAGATGTCAAGCACTCTTCTAAGAGCTGGGGTAGACACAAGGAAATCAGGTCGGACCCAGACCCTGTCCCACATAAGACTCACACTCTAAATTGGAAGGAGGAGGATTTAATCCCCATTTTACAGATGAGGTAATTTAGACACAGAGAAGTTAAGTGACTTCCCCAAGGTCACACAGCAGATAAGGGGCAGAGCTGGGATTAGAGTCCAGATCCTCAGACTTCAAAGCCTGTGCTCTATCCATTAGGCCACGCTGCTTCTCAGTATTTCCACCTTATTTCCAGAAAACTGAGGCTCCTCCTCTTTTGTCTACTGTATGTCTTTAGTCATCATTGGCACAACCTCCCAATTTTACAGTTTAGAATCTATTTTATAATAAAGATTATTAAACAAAGCCCATAAACCTCAATTTAGAACATATTTTTCACTGGTAGCTTTAGGGCCTCTTTCAGAGTTAAATTCTAGTAATAATATCTCCCTATTTGTCCTCTCGGTAACACAGTTTTAGTAATACCTCCTTGTTTTAGAGGTTTCTTTCTAAGAGGCTCAAAGCACTTTAGCCACTTCACCTGATTAATTGTGTTTCTGAGGGGGAAAATAATGGTATTTGTGTTAAGCGCTTACTACGTGCCAGGCATTGTTCTAAGCACTGGGGTAGATACAAGCTAATCAGGTTGGACACAGTCCCTCTCCCCCATAGGGCTCATGGTCTTAATCCTTATTTTCCAGATGAGGTAACTGAGGCACAGAGAAGTTGAGTGACATGTCCATGGACACAGAGTGGACAAGTGGCAGAGTCGGGATTAGAACCGGGTCCGTCTGAGTCCCAGTGCAGTGTTCTATCCACAAGTCCACGCTGCTTCTCCAAGAGTAGGAGCCAGGTGGTTTTGCTCTGCACTTAAGATCCTCCTCTCTGGCTCTCACTTCACGACTATCATTCAATCAGTAGTTATTTATTGAGTGCTAATTTGGTTTTTGGATTTTTGTTTGTCTTTATGGTATTTGTTAATCGCTTACTGTGTGCCAGGCACTGTGCTAAACTCTGGGGTAGATACAAGTTAATCAGGTTGCACACAGCTCATTCCCACATGGGGTTCATAGTCTTAACCCCATTATACAGAGGAGGTAACAGGCACAGAGAAGTGAAGCCATTTGTCCAAGGTAACACAGGAGACAAGTGAGGAGCCAGGATTAGAACCCAGGTCCTTCTGACTCTAAGGCGCGTGCTTTATCCACTAGACCACACTGCTTCTCACCCTACTTACTGTTTACTGTGTGCAGAGCACTGTACTAGAGAAGTAATGTGGCCTAGTGAAAAAAGAATAGGCCTGGGAGTCAGAGGACCAGGGCTCTAATCCCAGCTCTGCCCCTTGTCTGTTGCATGACCTTGGACAAGTCACTTAACTTCTCTGTGCCTCAGTTCCCTCCTCTGGGGATTCAATAGCTGTTCTCCTTCACCCTTAGACTGTGGGCCCCATTTAGGACCTGATTATCTTGTATCTAGCCAAGTGTTTAATAGGGTGCTTCGTACATATACTAACAAATACTAGTTATTACTAAGCATTTGGGAGAGTACAATACAACAGAGTTGGTGCACATGTTCCCCATCCTCTTTCACTGACTGAAAACAACATGGAAGTGGTGGTTAGGGAGGTGTGCATGGAGCTAGCAGAATGTGTACAAGTGAAGCCAGGTTACTAGCACTTAGAACAGTGTTTGGCACGTAGTGAGTGCTTAACAAATACCATCGTCATCATCATTATTATTATTATTAGAACAATGTCTTATAAACAGTAAGCACCCGATAATTACCAATGACTCCAGGCCTTCGGAACTCTGAACTGGCTTCCAGACACATTGCCATTTTATCCCGGCTACCTCATTGGTCTGCTGTGGGACCTTGGGCAAATCACTTAACTTCTCTGGGCCTCAGTTTCCTCATCTGTAAAATGGGGATTGAGACTATGAGCCCCACAGAGGACAGGGACTGTGTCCAACTGGATTAACTTGTATCTACCCCAGGGCTTAGAACAGTGCTTGGCACATAGTAAGCGCTTAACAAGTACCATAATTATTATCCCAGGAGTGACTTTGGACCAAGTCACAACTACTGTGTGGTATGTGGATCATAAAAGGTCAGGACTCCCCTCCACCATTCTCCCCTCCTGCTCTCCCCCACTTCCCTCACTAGCTCTCCCTGACTAGCAGCAACCCAATGGAGTCACTCCAGATCCTGAATCAAACAATTTGAGTTCAGATATCAGTGAAACCTTAAAGTTCTAGAGAAGCAGCATAGCATAGTGGATAGAGCACAGGCTTGGGAGTCAGAAGGTCATGGGTTCTAATCCTACCTCCTCCAGTGGTCTGCTCTGTGACCTTGGGCAAATCAATTCACTTCTCTCTGCTTCATTTACTTCATCTGTAAAATAGGGATTGAGACTGTGAGCGCGGTGTGATAGAGGGACGGTGTCCAACCTGATTTGCTTGTATCCACCCCAACGCTTAGTACTTAGTACAAAGTAAGCGCTTAATAAATATCACAATTATTATTATTATTACTTCTACTCTTCCTCTGCTGTAAGTGATGTCTTGGGCCTAAAGTAATGAGAGTCACCATCAGGACTTCCCAGAAAGCACAGCTGTCTGTTTGGGTAGTGTGGCAAGACTGTAAAGTGGGTTCTGCCCTATTCATCTTAGCCTAGGCTGCCAACCTTGAGAGGCTTCCCTCGGACAGAGATGGAAAGGGTGAGTCAGGATCTTCCACTCTGACTCTACTGACCACACTATCATGATGTAGCCTAACGAATCAACCAATCAATCAGTGGCACTTATTGAGCACTTATTGTGTGCAGAGCAAGGTACTAATCGCTTGGGAGAGGATGATCCATCAGAGTTGAAAGGATCTTGGGGGATTTTTCAAGAAGTTGTCTGGCAATTGCCGAAGACCTGGCCTGTAGGTAGCATCAAATACTTCCGTCAGGCCTATGAAAGGGTATTCTGGTCTTTCCCACATCCACAGGAGGAGCAGATGACCGACCTGCCCTGCCAGGGTGAATGCTCTGGGCTAGCTGGCAATGTGCCACCAACCCTGGAGAATGTGACGATTCCTCCCTGACCCTCCTTCCACAATGGGCGACTAATGTGGACAGGGAAACTGTTCTGAAAGGTTCTCATGTGCCAAGAAGAGGGACTGGGAGACTTCTGGGGGAAGGCCGTGGCGAACCACCAGCCGACGTGACAGACGATACCCCCCCACCACGTGGGCGTGTGCAGTTGGCCCTGGTTGATGGTGTTTGCTGCACTGGACCGTAGCCCAGGACTGGCAGGTTGCTGACTCCTGGAACCAAACAGAAAGACCTCTCTCTCTCTCTGCCTCTCTTTCTCTCTCTCTCTCTCTGCCATTTGTCATGCTTACAAACATAGAATGGTGTTCTTTGTGCGCCTAATGGTGTCGAAATCAGTGGTTAGTGGTTTTTGAAGCAGCATGCCTAGTGGAAAGAGCAGAGTCCTTGGAGGCAGAGGATCTGGGCTCTGCCACTTGTCTCCTGTGTGACCTTGGGCAAGTCACTTAACTGCTCTGTGCCTCAGTTTCCTCACCTGTAACATGCATATTCAATGCCTAGTGTCCTTCTCTCTTAGACTATAAGTCCCCTACGGGACAGAGCCTATGCCCAACCTGATTATTTTGTCCCTTCTCCAGTGCTTAGTACAGCGCTTGGTATGTAGTAAGCACTTAACAAATACCTCAATTAATATTATTTTGTTTCTTAAACATTTTACATTTCCAAATTTCCAAATTTTGGGGCCTCGATTTTGCTAATGCTCTGCTGGTAGTGTGGGCTCTAGAAAGACTGGAAAACCTCTAATGTCATCAGATTCAGCAATGAATGGAGAATGGGGCCTGAGAAGAGGGGATCTTTGCAGTGATGGCGGTAGCAGAGAGCCCAGGAACTGGGTCTGAGTTGGCTATAGGTAGGTGGGCCAAGACAAGGAGGGAACAATTCTTCATGGCCAGGTGGGCCCACTGGGAGTCTAACGGGTGCAATTGTCCACAAGTGCCTGGACAAGGCCCACCTCTGAAGGGACCGATCCAAGTCACAGAGACTGAGGTAAAGAGGGTAGCATTCTTCATGCCCAGATGGACCCCCTGGGAATCCAATGGGGGTAGGGGACCTGGACTTCTGGATCAGCCTGTCCCATAACATTGACAGGTTCCAGTGCCACATCCGGGTGCCAGTTTCCAGGACCACCTGGAGAGGAGAGTAAACTAGGGTAATTGCCCCAGGATGACGCTTCAGGGGATCCCTCCTTACTCTCCCTATGCAAGGAGCAGAGTTGCTCAGTCCTGGAGAAAACAAGCTGCTCAGTCCTAAAGAAAACAACTTGTGTGGGGCAGATCATCCCATAGAACTGGGGATAGGGGAAGGTGGTTGAAGAAGTGGGGGTATCACCCCAGGCCACACCCACTCCCTCACTTGCCTGAGAGTTCTTTCAGGCCTTGTACTGCTCGGACTGCCTAGCTGTCAGCATTCCAGACAGGTCCCGGACTAGCTCAGGGCACCCCCTGCCAACTACCCTGCTCTCTTGCCCATAACGATCACAGTGGAAGTCCTTCTACAGGCAGAGACCACCTGCCCTCCACCCAGGCTCCCTGTAGCAAAGGTGATGGACACAGGGCAGTGAGGCCTGGCCACCCTCAGGCCAAGGGAAGCCCAAATAGGAAAGGGAGAGGGAAGATTAATGCCACACTGGCCCAGGGTATAGCGTTCATATACCTTCATTTCCCCCCATGGTGTCTGTCCATCCCCAAACTCCCACCAGAAGTTGAATGAGAGCTGTGATTGACACCCACTCTGGTGGTATCTCATCTACTGGAGAATCTGGCTTGGAAAATTTTCCCTGTGACCTCTCCTCAAACCCACAGTGGCAAATTCATCTTGAGTATCATAGTCTTATTAAAATAATAATAATAATGTTGGTATTTGTTAAGCGCTTACTATGTGCAGAGCACTGTTCTAAGCACTGGGGTAGATACAGGGTAATCAGGTTGTCCCACGTGAGGCTCAGAGTTAATCCCCATTTTACAGATGAGGTAACTGAGGCATAGAGAAGTTGTGACTTTCCCACAGTCACACAGCTGACAAGTGGCAGAGTCGGGAGTTGAATGCATGATCTCTGACTCCGAAGCCCAGGCTCTTTCCACTGAGCCATGAAATCACATCTCCTCCAAGAGGTCTTCCCAGCTGAGCCCTCATTTCCCCTACTCCTTCCTTCTTCCTCACCCCCCCTTACAGTTGGATCTGCACCCTTTAAGCAACTAACATTCACCCCACCACCAGCCCCACAGCACTTAAGTATGTATCCATAATTTATTTTAATGTTTGACTCCACCTCTAGACTGTAAGCTCCTTGTGGGTAGGGAACGTGTCTATCAACTCTGTTACATTGCATTCTCCCAAGCACTTAATACAGTGTTCCACATGCAATAAGTGCTCAATAATCATGATTGAGTGATTGATTGATTGATTGATTTTACTGGGACCTAGTCAGGGTGGACCAACAGATTCTCAGATGTGCTTTTTTTTTTTTAATGGTATTTGTTCAGTCCTTACTATGTAACAGGCTCTGTATTAAACACTGGGCTAGATACAAATAAATCGGGTTGGACACAGACCCTGTTCCACCAAGGACTCACAGTCTTCATCTCCATTTTACAGATGAGGTAACTGAGGCACAGAGAAGTGAAGTGACTTGCCCAAGGTCACCCAGCAAACAAGTGATGGAGCTGAGAATAGAACCCAAGTCCTCTGACTCCCAGACCCGTGCTACCAGACCACGCTGCTTCTCAGGTTGCAGTGCTTTTTATTTATTGTTGGGGTTTGGGTTTTGGTCTTTAAGAGATTCTGTGCCTCTTTCTGCATTGCTACAAGAAGTAAGAACATCATTAGAAGTCCCACACCAATTCAGTGCTGCCTGTTCTAAAAAATTGTTGCTACAATTATACCGCTTAATTTTGGAAGTGTAAGACTGTTGGTTTCGCTTTGCAGAGTATGCTTCATGCCGTGTGGTTACCCTGACTGTCAGCCAGACCTGACATGGCTCGAGTTAGTTATCTCTGTCTATAAAATTAGCCTTTAGCGTGAAAATACTCAGCAGAGCTTTCATCCAAAGACCTCAGGGCACTTGCAACCAGAGCGTAATGAGGTCCCCAGAACCCGTGTGAGGTAACCAGGGTAGCTCCGAGAGCCCTTTTTACAAATCCAGGAAGCTGAAGTGTGAAAGGCCACAGCCTGTCAGGTCTGGGACAGAGCCAAGAACTGAACTTCTTAGGCCTCAGCACCCAGCTGCCTTGGTTAATTGTGAGGTCAGATCCCATTGAAACATCGTGACTTCATGTTAGAGATAAAAATTAGGATGTTTGTCCCGCCGATCCTCCACAAGGTCTCCACTCTATCCAAACACTCCCCAGCTGTCTGTTCCTTAGATTAGTCTGGCAGAAGCAGCCGGCGAAACCTTGGTTACAGGCATTCGACGAGTGGAGCTTTTTACTTCTAGTAGACCGGCGTTAACGCCTCACGAACCATGAACACAGCGTTCATCGTGAACTCGGGGTGAGCCGCAGGCCCCAAATCAGGGTGGTGTTGGACAATGACTCTCTCCCCCTTCAAAGCCTTATTGAAGGCACATCTCTTCCAAGAGGTCTTCCCTGACTAAGCCCTCCTTTCCTCTTCTCCGCCTCCCTTCTGCATAACCTTGACTTGCCCCCTTTATTCACCCCTCCTCCCAGCCCTGCAGCACGTATGTACATATCTAATTTTTATTTATATTAGTGTGTCTTCCCCTCTAGACTGTAAGCTCAGAATGTGTCTGTTTACTGTTATATTGTACTCTCCCAAACGCTTAGTACAATGCTCTGCACACAATAAGTGCTCAATAAATATAACTGACTGACTGATTGACTCTGAGGAGGGGTTGAGGACATTTCCCAATAATGCTATGACTCCACCACAGAGGACTTAGTTCTGGGTAGGGAATCCCCTCCTAGAATCAATCAGTGGTAATTATTGAGCCCTTGCTGTGTGCAGAACACTGTACTAAACACTTAGGAAAACACAACAGGATTAGCAGACATGTCCTAGAACTGCGATGTTTGAAGTGCTGGCAGAAGTCGCAGACAGAAAGATGCAGTGAGGATTGCAGTATTGTAGTATTGTCACCCCCCATCCCTCCCTCAGGCAAACAGTTGGAGGCTGGGTAACCCAGAGAAAGCCCTGCAGACTCTCCAGCTGAGGCACCATTACCTGAGGTGGATCCTGGCCACCGGAGTGGACAAGTCCTGGGGCAATGTATCCTTCTGAGCACTTAGTACAGTACTCTGCACATAGTTAGCGCTCAGGAAATACCATTGATGACGATGATGATGACTGAGGGTCTGGTGGGGGGAAATCCGAGTAGAGCGCTCACAGGTAATCGCCCTCTTGGACCGCCCCCTTTACCAAATGAATTTGATTTGGAACAGCAACTGTGTGCGACCTGATTATTTTGTGTCTACCCCAGCACTTAGTACGGTGCTTGGCATATAATAGGCACTTAACAAATGTCATTGTCGTCATCATCTCTAGGATCATCATCATAGTCATCATTCTGTTTAGAGCTAATAATTTCTCTCCACTGCATCCTGACCTGGTGCTGATCTCCTTGGGAGATGCTGAAGTTTCAATAGAGGTGCTTCACAGATACAAATCTGTCATCATTTCCCACCACAAAATAGCTGTGCCCGACCAAGTGGGGCCTGTTGAAAGGAACTGATTGGCTTTCTAATTGGCCCTAGGTTAGGAGTCCAAACCTGAAGTAGTTAACTGAAGAGAATGGATGAAACAGAAACCGGGGGATTTTGCTGAGTTATTTTTGAAGCCAAAGGGGCCTGGGCCCCATATGGAGAGAATAGATTACAAGGTTTGGTTTCTATTTGAGCATTAGGGGGGGTTTCCAGTTAAAAGTGAGATTTACTAGTAAAGAAGTGTTCAGAAATACCTCCTCAGACATATTGAGGAGGTTCCAGGTCAAGTTACCCTTACAGACAGGAAAAACCCAACTTTCCTTTGGTCTTGAAACTTGCAACTATCTCTCTCTGCTCTTCCCTCACACTCTACCCTGCGGATGGCTTCTCCTGACCCCTGACCTGAAGCGACATGAGGTAGCTGTTCTCCATTCATCTCCTCTTTCCTTCCCATTTACCCCGGCCAAGGGCTCCTGTTGGAGATGTCAGAATAACTATTTTTGCCTCGCATAATACATAAACTCTGGAAGCCTGAAATCATCACCCCTTGTTGGACCCTTAGCCCTCAAAATTAATCTGGCACTACCAGGGCATGCCAAGGGTGAGGTATCTAAGCACAGTCACCGTCGACTCATGCTAGGTGCCCAATTAGAGTGCCCCACAGCTCAATGTTGAGGGAGGAAGGGAGGAAAGCCAGAAGGAACGTGAGCAGGCTACCACCCCCCAATATTTTTTTAATGATATTCATTAAGTGCTTACTATGTGCTAAGCTCATCAGGTTAGACATAGTCCCCGTCTCACATGGGGCTCACAGTCTTAATCCCCGTTTTACAGAAGAGGTAACCGAGGCACAGAGAAGTGAAGCGACTTGCCTAAGGTCCCACAGCAAATAAGTGGCAGAACCGGGATTAGAACCCAAGTCCATCTGAATCCCAGGACTGTGCTCTAACCACTAGACCATGCTGCTTCCCTTGTGGTAGCTAATGCCGCTATTACTGTGGCAGGGAGAGAGGGGGTAGGAAGGGAGGGTCCCTCAGGTGCCAACCTTAGTGGGGTATTGGAAGTGCGAGGACTCCCCAGTTTCATTTGGAAGTGAGTTTGTGGGGGAAGCCAGCTCTTTCCCCCACAGAACTTTGAACAGGGTGGGCTGCCATCACTTGACCTTCCTCTTCTGCTTCCCTCCTTCTGCCACACAAAGGCTAAGTGGGGTTTGGAGTGGAGCATCATAATGGTGTTTTCTGTTCTGATGTAGCCCCACCTGTCAGGCCGAGGCTGGGTGGGTTTCTTGGGGTTGTTCTGTCGCTCTCTCTGTCAAGACATGACTTTCTGCTCCAGCTCCTGGAATCCCAGGCCCCAGGTCCATCCCCCTCCCTCCAAATACAAAGTTGGCACCTCTGGGGTTTACCCTAGCTGGGGGGTCAGAAACCTTGGGAGGATGGGGAGGTGAACTGGAGGGAACGAAGGAAAGGGCAGGACCAGGGGTAAAGGGGTAATGGAGGTAGGGTAAAGAACCCCACCTGTTTCCTCTTCACACCGCCTGTCCAGGAACTGGATTAACTCATGGAGGCTCTGGGGAATGTCGGGGAGGTCTCACAGTACGTTGGCCTCCTCCTATGGTCATCCGTTGGTCACTGGCCCAGTGGAATATGGTAGAGGGCTCAGGACCACCTTGATTCAGTGACGTGGCTCCTCAGATATCATCCATATTCAATAGTCTTTATTGACCACCTACACTGAGTGTACAGCACTAAATCAGTCAATCAATTAGTCAATCATATTTACAGTGCAGAGCATTTGGGAGAATGCAAGCAGTGTGGCTTAGTGGAAAGAGCATGGGCTTGGGAGTCAGAGGATGTGGGTTCTAATGCCTGCTCGCCACTTGTCTGCTGTGTGACACTGGGCAAGCCACTTAACTTCTCTGTGCCTTAGTTACCTCTTCTGTAAATTGGGGATTGAGACTGTGAGCCCCACATAGGACAATCTGATTACCTTGTAATTACCCCAGCGCTTGGAACAGTACGTGGTGCATAGTGAACACCTAACAAATACCATAATCATTGTTATTATTATTAATTATTATTATATTACAATACACCAGAGAAGGTAAACATATTCGATAAACACATTCCCACTGAACTGAGGGAAGGAGAAACTACAAGAGAACCATGACACATGATCGCTGCCCTCCTGGAGTTTACAATCTAATTGGGTGGGAGACAGTCACAAATAAAGGGCTCACCAGGCCTACCTCCACTCCCTCCCTGCGCTTACTCCACTCGTTTGTACGTGGGAGGGACAAACAATTCCATCTAGACTGTAAGCTCGTAGTGGGCAGGGAACTTGCCTGCACCTCTGTTATATTGTACTGTCCTAAGTATTTAGTAAGGTGGTCCGCCTACAGGAAGAGCTCAGTAAATACCATTGATTAAATGTGGTATTTGTTCACCGCTTACTATGTACCTGGCACTGACTAAGCACTGAGTTGGATACAAGCAAATAGGGTGGGGCACGGTCCCTGTCTCACATAGGGCTCACAGTCTTAATCCCCATTTTACAGATGAGGTAATTGAGGCCCAGAGAAGTGAAGTGACTTGCCACAGGACACATAGCAGACACGCTGTGGAGCTGGGATTAGAACCCAGGTCCTTCTGACTCCCAGGTTCGTGCTATGTCCACCAGGCCACGGTGCTTCTCTTTTTGATAGATTGAGTGCAGAAAAGAGCAAAACAATATTCCCCTTCGCCTCCCTTTTTCTTGTGGTGGCTTCTGCAGGAGGCTCAGCTGTCACGGTTTTAGAAGGGGATTCCCTAACAAGAACCGGATCTTTTAGCCAGCTACACAGCATTGTTGGGCCATGCACTCTCCTGGGTAAAATAATGCTTTTCCAGATGTAATCGGCATATAAAGCCATGCAGTGGAGCAGTGTTTATTTTCTCAAACCCACCTAATATGGACTACAGTTTCTGCTGTTCCAGCCAGAATCCTCTCATAGTAGCCCCAGTTTCCCCTTGTTAAAAATGAATCCTGTTGAGCTAAATCAAAATATATTTAAGAAATAATGCTCATGGCAGTGGAGTATAGAAAATAATGAACAGCTTTTGCGGATGATTAAACCCCAAAGTGAAGCTGAGGTGTGTGGTAACCACCAATACGGCGATTGTAAGGATAATCCAATGCCATGAACATTATTATTAATGTATGACAAGAAAGATTCAGCAAACCACAGCTTGAGAGGAAAAGAGAAAAATCTGCTTTTTCTTCTCTCCTGGGGTGAGGTTGTGAATGGGGAACTCCAACATGACACAGAAAAATGGGTCTTCAGAAGCTTTTACGATCCTTTGAGTCAATAAATGACATTATTCAGCAATTACTGTGTGCAGAGCACTGTACTAAGCTCTTGGGAGAGTAAAATTTAACATGGTTGGTAGACACATTCCCTGCCCACAAGGAGCTCACAGTCCAGGGAGGGAGACAGTATATGAATAAAGTATTGGTGTGTAAACAAGCACTGTGCAGCTGAGAGTGGAGTGAACATTAAGCCCCCAAAGAGTACAGATCCAAGAGCACAGAAGTTGCAGGAGTCACCTTATTATATGGTCTCTGGTTCTTCCTGAACTACAAAACTCCTGGGAATTACCTGAACACCCCCTTCTAAGCCTCGGTCATGCTGACTGTAAGCTGGTGGTGGGCAGGGAATGTGTCTTTTTATTGTTACATTGCATTCTCCCAAGTGCTTCGTACAGTGCTCTGCACACAGTAAGTGCTCAGTAAATACGATTGACTGACTGACTGACGGATGTGGGTTTTCCAGGAGCAGATCAGAGTTGTAGCGTGGCTCAGGGGACAGAGCCCGGGCTTGGGAGTCAGAGGTCATGGGTTCGAATACTGGCTCCGCCACTTGGCAGCTGTGTGACTGTGGGCAAGTTACTTAACTTCTCTGGGCCTCAGTTACCTCATTTGTAATATGGGCCCACATAGGACAAACTGATTACCCTGTACCTACCCCAGCAGTTAGAACAGTGCTCTGCACATAGTAAGCGCTTAACAAATACCAACATTTTTATTATTATTGTAGTAGAGGAAATCAAGGGAGAAAAAGAAGACGAGCAAGAAAACAAAATCAATCGGTGGTATTTATTGGGTACTTACTGTGTGCAGAGCAGTGTACTTAGCACTTGGGAGAATTGGTAGACATGTTCCCTGTCCAAAATGTGTTTACATTCTAGAGGCAAGGAAAATAAAACAGTACCCAATGTTTAGTTCAGTGCATTGAGCCCAGTGGACAGTCAATAAATGGCAGGACTCTTTCTTCGTATAAATGCTTGTTGGTTTGGGGTTTTTTTTTCTCTCCCTAGAATGGAGAAAACCCCAGTTATCCAGAATAACTCCAGTCAGGACCAAGGCTAATTGAAAGTTCACAAAAATTTAAGGTGATTGACCTTTTCAATTTCAAATTAAAATGCTATAGCATTTTTTGCATCTACTGTAGTTAAGGCCAGAAATTTCAATTCTGACATTAATAATTGTGATGTTTGTTAAGTGCTTACTATATTCCACCTCCTCACCGTCCCTCGGTCTCGCCTATCCCGCCGTCAACCCCTGGGCCACGTCCTCCCGCGGTCCTGGAATGCCCTCCCTCCTCACCTCCGCCAAACTAATTCTCTTCCCCACTTCAAATCCCTACTTAAAGCTCACCTCTCCAAGAGGCCTTCCCAGACTGAGCTCCCCTTTTCCCTCTGCTCCCTCTACGCCCCCCTTCACCTTTCCGCAGCTAAATCCTCTTCTCCCGCTTTCCCTCTGCTCCTCCCCCTCTCATCCCATCCCCTCAGCTCAACTGTATATATCTTCATCACCCTATTTATTTTGTTTAATGAGATGTACGTCATCCTGATTCTATTTATTTGCTATTGTTTTAATGAGATGTTCTTCCACTTGACTCTATTTATTGCCATTGTTCTTGTCTGTCTGTCTCCCCCATTAGACTGTAAGCCCGTCAAAGGGCAGGGACTGTCTCTAACTGTGGCCGATTTGTACATTCCAAGCGCTTAGTACAGTGCTCTGCACATAGTAAGCACACAATAAATATTATTGAATGAATGACTGAATTCCAGACTCTCTTCTAAGCACTAGGGTAGATACAAGGTAGTTGGGTAGTGCCTGTCCCACACGGGGCTCAGTCTTCATCCCCATTTTACAGAGGAGATCATTGAGGCACAGAGAAGTTAAGTGACTTGCCCAAGGTCACACAGCAGAAAAGTGGCAGAGCTAGGATTAGAACTCAGGTTCTTCTGATTCCCAGGTCACCTTGCTTCTCTGTTAGTTACTCGTTGTCAAACTCATTATGATCAGCTGCATTTATTGATTCATCAATTGCATTTATTGAGTGTTTACTATGTGCAGAGCACTGTACTAAGTGCTTGGGACAATATAACAGAGATAGCAGACATAATCCCAAACCCTAAGGGGTGGGCAGAAGCCAGATTGTAGGGGTTGAGGAGAGAATTGAAGAGATGAAAGCAGCAAGTACAGACAACTTACTCCAGGGGTTTGGAATGGAATGGTAGGAGGGAGATGGGACAATAACTGGAGGGAGCCATGGGGTGCAGGGAGGGTTTTTTTAGGAGAGGGGATACATGGGGATATATTGGAAGCAGTGAGAAAGGGGCCATCAGAAAGTGGGTGGTAGAAGATGGCAATCAGGGAGGGAAAAAAGGAGGGGGGTGATTGTTTTGATAAGGTGAAAGGGGATGGGGTAAGAAGCTCAGGTGGAAGAGAAAGAATTTGAGAGGAGGTGGGAGACCTCCTCTTGAGAGACTGCTGAGAAAAATAGGAGAGTCAAGAGGGGGTAAGAGGAGGAAGGGACTGGAGAGGAATAAACAAATGTAGGTTTAAAATACCTGCTTTCTTCTCCTCTGACCTCAAGTCCCATGTAGGATAAGAAGTTTGTCCAATCTGCTTGTATTGTATCTACCCCAAAGCTTTGCACATTGCAAATACAAATACTATTATAAACCTTTTTTCCCTCCTACCTATAGTGTGAACCCCATGCAGGACAGGGCCTGTGTCCAACCCAATTAACTACTGTCTACCCCAGTGCTTAGAACAGTACTTGGCATATAGTAAGTGTGTAACAAATACCATCACCACCGTTATCATTAATATCATTATTCCAAGGCTAGACAGTGCTTCCAGAAGTTGTCCAAAAGGGAGTAACCTAGAAGAAGGGAGTGGTTGATGGTGTCAAAGTCATACGAGGGGTTGACAGTAAAGTCTATTGGATTTGGTAAGAAGGTCATATGTGACCTTGGAGAGGATGGTCTTAGTTAAGTAAAAGTGATAGAAACCAAATTTTAGGATTATGGAGGCAAGGGAATATTTGAAGGCAGAGTAGAAGGAGCCATCAGAGAATGAGCAGTTGAAGATGGTGGTCAGATGGTGGAATAAAAGCAGGTGCAAATGTTTCTAGAAAATGGGACGTTAATATTCATATTAATGTCTGTCTCCCCCTCTAGACGGTAAGCTCATTATGGGCAGGGAACTTGACTGCTAATTCAGTTGTATTGTACTCTCCCGAACACCTAGAGCAGTGCTCTGAACATAGTAACCCCCTCTAGATGGTAAACTTATTATGGGCAGGGAACTTGTCTGCTAATTCAGTTGTATTGTACTTTCCCAAACACCTAGAACAGTGCTCTGAACATAGTAAGTGTTCAATAAATACCATTGATCAATTGATTGATTGATAGGGTTAGAGATGGTGGTGGAAGGGGTCACTTTTGAAAGCAGATGGCAGATTTCCCCTTGAGAAACATCTGAGAAGAATAAGAGAGTGGATGTACAGGGTGGAGGGACCCAGGAGTGTTAGAGACATGTTGCCATCATCCTTCCTGTCCCACAAGCCTGTGACCTTGGCATTACCCTTGACTCCTCTCTCTCATTCAACCCACATATTCAATCCATCACTAAATCCTGTCTGTTCACCCTTCACAACATTGCTAAACTCCGACCTCTCCTCTCCATCCAAACAGCTATCACATTAATTCAAATACTCATTCTATCCCACCTTGATTACTATATAATAATAATAATAATGGCATTTGTTAAGCACTTACTATGTGCCAAACACTATTCTAAGTGCTGGGGGGATACAAGTTGGTCAGGTTGTCCCATGTGGGGCTCACAGTCTTCATCCCCATTTTACAGATGAGGTAACTGAGGCACAGAGAAGTTAAGTGATTTGCCCAAAGTCACACAGCTGACAAGCGGTGGAGACGGAATTAGAACCCATGACCTCTGACTCCCAAGCCTGTGCTCTTTCCACTGAGCCATGCTGCTTCCCTGCTTACTATATCACTCTCCTTGCAGACCTCTCTGCCTTCTGTCTTTCCCCACTCCAGTCCATGTTCCACTATGCTCCCTGGATCATTTTTCTCCAGAAATGTTCCATCTATGTTTCCCCACTCCTCAAGAATCTCCAGTGGTTGCTCATCCACCTCCATATCAAAGAGAAACTCCTAACTTTAAAGCACTTTAAAGCATTCAATCACCTGGCCCCCTCCTATGTCACCTCTCTGATTTCCTACTACAATTTAGCCCACATACTTTTCTAATGCTAACCTTCTCACTGCGCCTCGATCTCATCTATCTCACCTCCGACTTCGCGCCCACGTCCTGCCTCTGGCCTGAAACGCCCTCCCTCTACATATCCAACAGACAATTACTCTCCCGATCATCAAAACTTTACTGAAGGCACATCCCTTCCAAGACGCCTTCCCTGACTAAGCCCTCATTTCCTCTTTCCCCAGTCTCTTCTGCACTGCCCTGATTTGCTCTCTTTATTCACTCCCTCTACTCAGTTCCACAGCACTTATGTACATATTAGTACTTTATTTATATTAATTTCTGTCAGCCCCTCTAGTCGGTAAGCTCACCGTGGGCAGGGAATGTATCTATTATATTGTAATAGTACTCTCCCAAGTGCTTAGTACAGTTTTCGGCACACAGAAAACACTCAATAAATACAACTGACTGATTAATTGATTACAACCCCGCTCACTCACTTTGCTCCTCTGGCACTGACATGTTCACTGTGCCCCAATGTCATTTAGTTTACTGCTGAGCCCTTTCCTACATCCTCCCTCTGCCCTGGAACTCCATCCCTTTCTGTGTTTGTTGAGCCACAGCTCTCCCTACCTTCAGAGCCATATTAGGGTAACATCTCTTCCCAGAGACCTTACCCAATTAAACCCTCTTTCCCCTGGCTCCATCTCCCTTCAGCATCATCTACGCACTTAAATCTGTGACCTTTGGGAATTTGGTATTACCCCACCATCAACCCCACAGCATATGTAGATATACACTACACATTTACGATTTTGCCCACGTTACCCCGGGCACAAAGAGTAACATGATGACGTCACAAGTTGGACAGGATGAAGAGGAGTAGTGGGGTGTTGTCCAACCTGATTTACTTGGATCCATCGCAGAGCTCAATACAGTGCCTGGCACAAAATGAGCACTTAACAAATACCATCATTAATTAATTAATTAGAAAACCATCTTCTAGTCTTACTAAAATCATATCAGTGGTATTCATGCACTCACTGTACTAAGCGCTTGGGAGAGTACAATGGGGCTTATAGACACATTCCCTGCCCACAGAAGCTTACAGTCTAGAGAATTGTATATCTCCTCCAGGAAGCCTTCCCTGACTAATCTCTCATCTCCCCACTCTACTCTCCTTCCCTGCTGCATCACCTGTGCACTTGAGTTCGTATCGCTTTAGCTCTTTTGTAGTCATCCCACCACTACCTCCACAGCACTTATGAACACATTCTTAAACTCTGTCACTTCCACTATCTGTAATTTATTTTAATGTCGGCCTCCCCCACTAGACAGTAAGCACTTCGTGGGCAGGGATTATGACTAACTATTCTATTGTAGTATATTCATTCATTCGGTGGTATTTATTAAGCACTTACTATGTGCAGAGTACTTTACTAAGCACTTGGGAGGATAACACAACAGAACTGGTACTCTCCCAGCACTAAGTCCTTTATTTCCCCTACCTACCCTCCCTCTTGCATCATCTATGCATTTGTCTGAGTATCCGTTAAGCACTTTTGATACTCATCGGGGCCTGCAGTACTAACGTACAAATATTTATACTCTACTGTTTCCCCTACCTGTAATTTATTTTAATGCCTGCTTCCCCCTGTAGACTGTAAGCTCCTTGTGGACAGGGATTGCATCTACCAACTCTGTTGTATTGTACTCTCCCAAGCATTTAGTATAGTGGTTTGCACACTAAGTGCTCAATAAATATGACTGATTGATTGATAGTATTCATTCATTCAATCACATTTATTGAGTGCTTACTGTGTGCAAACCATTGTACTAAACGCTTGGAAGAGTACAATATAAAAACAAATAGGCACATTCCTGCCCCAACGGTCTCACAGTCTAGAGGGGGGACAGACGTTAATATAAATAAATAGATAAATATATTACAGATATATAGTATGTACTATACATATGTGTTGCCGGGATGGGAGGGAGGATGAATGAAGGAGCAAGTAAGAGCAGCATAGAAGGAAGTGGGAGAAGAGGAGGGAGGGCTTAGTCAGGGAAGGCTTCTTGGAGGAGATGTGCCTTCAATAGTAATAGACGTAATAGTATTTATTAAATGCTGACGTGCTGGGAAGGAAATATGCAGGTGAGATATAAACATAATCACTGGCCTCCCAGGGTCTTGCAGTCTAAGAATAAGGAGTAGGTTGGGGTCGGCAACAGATACTCAAAGGAAGGTGAAGAAAAATATGAAAGACAAAAATGTTTTACGGTATTTGGTAAGCACTTACTATGTGTAGAGCCCTGTACTAAGTGCTGTGATAGATACAAGATAATCAGATTGGATACAGTCCATATACCACGTGGGGCTCACAGTCTTAATCCCAAAGGTACCTGAGGCCCAGAACAGTTAAGTGATTTTTGCATGGTCACACAGCAAGCAAGTGGTGAACACAGGATTAGAACCCAGTTCCTTCTGACTCCCAGTCTCATACTCTATCCACTAGGCCAAGCTGCTTCTTATGGCCTATCACTAAAGATGATGGTGATAATCACAGAAGGAGCAGTGTGATTTAAGTCTCCTCATAGCTCTGATATAGCTGTGGATACGGTAGTGACTTTCAGTTTTCCGCTCACCTCCTACCTCACCTCACTATTCTACTACTACAACCCAGCCCACATACTTCGCTCCTGTAATGCTAACCTTTTCACTGTACCTCGATTTCGTTTATCTCGCCACCAACCTCTCACCCACATCCTTCTTCTGGCCTGGAATGTCCTCCCTCCTCATATCTGAGAGACAATGACTCTCCCCGCCTTCAAAGCTTTAACGAAGGCACAGCTTCTCCACAAGGCCTTCCCTGACTAAGCTCTCCTTTCTCTTCTCCCACTCCATTCTGCATCACCCTGACTTGCTTCCTTTATTCATTCCCCCTCCCAGCCCCACGATACTTAGGTAAGTAGCTGCAATTTATGTATTTCATTCATTCAATCGTATTTATTGAGGGCTTACCGTGTACAGAGCACTGTACTAAGTGATTGGGAGAGTACAACAATAAACGAACACATTCCCTGCCCACAACAAGCTTAAAGTCTAGAGGGGGAGGGGAGACAGACATTAATATAAATTCATTCATTCAAAAGTATTTACTGAGCGCTATGTTCAGAGCACTGTACTAAGCGCTTGGAATGTACAATTCGGCAACAGATAGAGACAATCCCTGCCCAATGACCGGCTCAAAGTCTAAATTACAGATTTGGAGATAAGTGCTGTGGGGCTGGGAGGGGAGAAGAAGAAAGGGTGCAAGTCAGGGCAATGCAGAAGAGAGTGGGAGAAGAGGAAAGGGGGGCTTATTTAGGGAAGGCCTACTGAAGGAGATGTGCCTTCAGTAAGGCTTCGAAGGTGGGGAGAGTAATTGTCTGTCGGATTTGAGGAAGGATGGCATTCCAGGCCAGAGGCAGGACGTGGGTGAGGGGTCAGTGACGAGATAAAGATAGATGAGATCAAGGAACAGTGAGAAGGTTAGTATTAGAGGAGCAAAGTGTGCAGGCTGGGCTGTAGTAGGAGAGTAGGAGGGGACACGGTGATTGAGTTCTTTAAAGTCAATGGTGAAGAGTTTTGTTTGATGTGGAGGTGGATGGGCAACCACTGGAGGTTTTTGAGAACAGGGGGGGTCAGCAAGCAGGCTGATGCAGTAATCCAGGTGGAATACGATGAGCGTATTAATGTGGTACCAGTTTTAATGGAGAGCAGAGGGTAGATTTTAGCAATGTTATGAAGGTGGGACCGACGGGATTTAGGAAGGAATTTATTTATATACTTAATCATATTTTCTGTATTCCCCTTTAGACTTTAAGCTCATTTGGGGCTGGAAATGTGTCCTTTTATTGCTGTACTCTTCCAAGCACTCAGTACGGTACTTTGCACATAGTAAGTGCTCAATAAATACAATTGAATGAATCAGTGAATAAATGAGTGAAACCCAAAGCGGTCCCCATGCCCCCACACCTTGCCCAGAGCCATGTCAGACTCGCTGCTGCCAGCTACCTGGCATACTGCAGCTCAGGCTCCACTTCGCCCCCACCCATCCCGTGCCTAGGGTCACAAGCACCACCCTGTGCCATGAGGTAGAGAAACCGAACAGAGATGCCATAGTGGTTTATTAATAATAATGGTATTTGTTAAGTGCTTACTTTGTGCCTGGCACTATTAAAGGCTGGGGTAGATACAAAGTAATCTCTTCAGGTACAGCCCCTGCTGGGGTTCACAGTCTAAGGGAAAGGGGGAAGAGGTATTTAATCAGCATTTTATGGATGAGGAAATGGAAGTAGAGAGAAGGTAAGTGACTTGACCAGATCGTATAGTAGGCAAGTGAAAAAGCGGGGACTAGAAGCCAGGTCTCCTGAGTCTCAGGTCCAGGCTTTTAGAGGAGCAGCATGGCACAGAGGATAGAGCATGGGCCTGGGAGTCAGAAGGTCATGGGTTCTAATCCCGGCTCCATCACATGTCTGCTGAGTGGCCTTGGGCAAGTCACTTCACTTCTCTGTGCCTCATCTGTAAAATGAAGATGAAGATTGTGAACCCTATGCGGGACAGGGATGACCCGATTTGCTGTATACATCCCACCACTTAGTTCAGTGTCTGACACATAGTAAGCGCTTAACAAATATAATCATCTTATTACTATCATTATCGTTTCCATTAGGCTGCAGTTTCTTCGATTGAATCTGGAAGTCAGGCAGGTCTGGGCTCTGGTGTGGTAAGGTTACAGGAGCAACATGGCAGGCTCAGCTGGGGCCAGGTGGTGGCACTCAAGGTATGGCCAGGGCACTCTGGGGTCCTTGGTGGCCACAGGGCATCAATCTTCAGCATTGTGTCCTAGTGGATAGAGTTTGGGCCCAGGAGTCCGATGGACCTACGTTATAATCCCAACTCCTCCACTTGTCTGCTGTGTGATCTTGGGCAAGTACCTTCACTTCTCTGTGCTTCAGTTAATCAATCATCAATCACGTTAGTATCAACCACTTAGTATTTGCGTAGTCTTTGCAGGCTCTTATTTGCAAAGTCCAATATGACACAATGAAAGTCCAGTACAACAGAATGAGCAGAAACCTTCCCTGCACACAACGAGCTTATGGTCTAGAGGACTGCCTAGAGGACCTCATTCATTCATTCAATAGTATTTATTGAGTGCTTACTATGTGCAGAGCACTGTACTAAGTGCTTGGAATGTACAAATCGGTAACAGAGACAGTCCCTGCCCTTTGACGGGCTTACAGTCTAATTGGGGGAGACGGACAGACAAGAACAATAGCAATAAATAGAATCAAGTGTAAAATGGGGATTAAGACTGTGAGCCCCATGAGGGACATGGACTGTATCTAACCTGATTAGCTTGTATCTATCCCAGGGCTTAGAAAAAAACCTGGCACATAGTAAATGCTTAACAAATACCATTAAAAAAACCCCACCCTTTCCTGGAGCCAGTGTTCTCACGGCCTTGGGCAGGGTCAGTTCTACATAGGGACCATGTTTTAAGCAGCAGGATGTAGTGGATAGAGCATGGGTCTGGGAGTCAGAAGGTCATGGGTTCTAATCCTACTTCACCACCTGTCTGCTGTGTGTCCTTGGGCAAGTCACTTCACTTCTCTGTACCTCAGTTATCTCATCAGTAAGATGGGGATTGAGACTGTGAGCCTCTGGTAGGACAGGGACTGTCCCCAACCTGATTTGCTTGTATCCACCACAGAGCTTAGTACAGTGACTGGCACATAGTAAGGGCTTAAAAAATACCACAATTAGTATTACAATTATTACCAAGTCTGCTCCCTCATACCAACAACCAGGAGCCCCCAAACCAGAGAGGAGCAGCCTAGCACACCCCACCCCCAGAAGGGTCTCCCCAGGCTAGAGCCACTGACCTGACAACCTTGCTAGCCAGCCAGCACCTCTCAGACTCTCAGGAATAAAGAGAGTGGAACAGCTGCCTCTATTTCTCCAGAAATGCCAGCCCCCTCGTGACTTCACCTGTCTGGCAGCTGGAGCTGCAAGCAGAGGGAAATCTAGCACTGAGAATAAGCAACAGGACAGAAAGGCATCTGGGCCCAATTACTCCATAATGGCACACTGTTCCTGCACTTACTGTCTACTCCTAGAGCACACCAGGCTAACTTTCTTTCACCTCTGTAGGTAAAGAAGGGCAACTGAACTGGAGGAGCCAGGAGAGACAGAGAGAGTCACTGACAAAGCATCCAAGGCCATGATAGAGTAGTTCTATCTCTCCACTGGCGGGCCTCGGGGTGAGGAGAAACAACGCTGAGAAAATGGGGAGAGCAAGCAACTGGAGAGGTGGAAAAGAGAAACTTTAGATGGGATGCCCCCTCCTGCTGATTTGACAGTCCCTCTCCTACACTGAAGGCTCTACTCCAAGGAGGAGAGGCAGAAGCAGGCTGCAGGGATGGGCTCTTTGATCATTAGGCACAGAGACAGTTGGAAAGAGAAGCAGCTTGGCTCAGTGGAAAGAGCCCGGGCTTGGGAGGTCATGGTCATGAGTTCGAATCCCAGCTCCACCACTTGTCAGCTGTGTGACCGTGGGCAAGTCACTTAACTTCTCTGTGCCTCAGTTACCTCATCTGTAAAATGGGGATTAACTGTGAACCTGACCTGGGACAACCTGATTACCCTGTATCTACCCCAATGCTTAGAACAGGGCTCTGCACATAGTAAGCGCTTAACAAATACCAACATTATTATTATTATTATGTGTGACATCTGAAGAAAGGACATGATGAATTGCCTTCTGGGGGTGGAAGTTGTGACCTCATCAGAGGTATAGATGGGCCATTGGAAGGGACAGGGGAGAAGCTGGCCAGCATGACACATCATTCATAATAATGATAATAATAATAATAATGGTACTTTTGTGCTTACTAGGTGCCAAGCATTGTTCTAAGTGCTGGGGTAGATATAAGTGAAACAGGTTAGACCCAGTCCCTGTCCCACAAGGAGCTCACAATCTTAATTGCCATTTTACAGATGAGGTAACTGAGGCACAGAGAAGATAAATGACTTGCCCAAGGTCACACAGCAGGCATGTGGTGGAGCTGGGATGAGAACCCAGGTCCTTCTGACTCCCAGATCTAATCCACTAAGGCATGCTGCTTCTCTGATCCCAGTAGACTGTAAGTTCCTTATGGTCAGGAAGCATGTCTATCAACTCATACTTTTCCATTGCTTAGTACAGACTGTAAGCTTGTTGTGGGCAGGGAATGTGTCCGGTTTTTGGTTATATTGTACTCTTCCAAGCGCTTACTACAGTGTTCCACACAAAATAAGCACTCAATAAATGGGACTGATTGATTGAATGAATGAATGAATATAGTGCACTGCACACAGTAAGCACTCAATAAATTCAATTGACTAATTGCTCTGCATACAGTAAGTGCTCAATAAACACAATTGACTGCTCTGCACACAGTAAGCACTCAACAAATATCATTGATCGATGGATTGATTGATTGATCTTGGTACCGGTGACATGGGGAGGGAGGGCAGGGAGATCCCGGAGGTCAGGGCACAGGGACACCAAAGTTCAGGACCCCAGTAGTAGCATCTCTGGAATCTGCTCACTTCCACCCACAGAGCAGCAGAGGCAGGAAGAGAGCTGGTGTCAACATGGGGAAGAGTCAGGCTGATCACTGGGATGGAGAAAGTTCCATATAAAGGGAGTCTGAAAGATTGGGTCTCCTCAGTCTGGAAAGATGCAGGCTAAACTTTGAAATCAACAAAATCATAAAGAATGTAGACAGCGCAGGTGAGGACTTTTTGTTCAGCAAAAAGAGAAGCAGTGTGGGCTAGTGGATAGAGCACAGGCCTGGGAGTCAGAAGGACCTGTGTTCTAAATCCTGGTTCTGCCACCTGTCTGCTGTGTGACCTTGGGCAAGTCACTTTTCTCCGTGCCTCAGTTATTTCATTTGCAAAATGAGGATTAAGACTGTGAACCCCACGTGGGACAGGGGCTGCGTCCAGCCTGATTAGCTTATATCTACTGCAGTGCTTAGTACAATGCCTGGCACATAGTTAGTCCTTAACGAATACCACTTTGAAAATCCCCACAACACTAGGGTTCAAAACAAACAAAGAACCACAACGTCACCCAGGGGGTGGGGCAGTGGTAGAGATTAAGAACGTTGTTACCACAGGAAGTTGTCCAAGCTGAAAAATCTCAGTGGGTGCCAGAAGGTCATACCCTGATAATAATTCTTTATAAGTCATTAGGGCAAAAGTCTCAGATGTGGAGGCCAAGACAGAATGTTGTATGGTCCATCCCTTAGCATTAGGATGGGTGTCCAGTAGGCTAACCATCACAGAAATGCTCCAAACATCCTGATGCTCCTTTGGAAACAGAGTCCTGGGGTGGACAGGTCATTGGGTCTAGCCCACCAATTGCACTTCTAAGGGTCTGAAATGGTTTGCAGTGAACACAAGGTTCATCAGAATTAGGAGCAAGATATTCATACTTTAAGATACCGATACTAAAGAGAAGCAGTGTGGCCTAGTGGAAAGAGCATGGGCCTGGGGGTCAGAGGACGCGGGTTCTAATCCCGGTTCCACCACTTACCTGCTGGGTGACGTTGGGAATGTAACAACTTCTCTGGGCTTCAATTCCCTCATCTCGAAAATGGGGATACAAAACCTGTTCTCCCTCCTACTTATACTGTGACCGTGAACCCCCTGTGGAATCTGATTATCTCGCATTTACCCCCAGCGTTTAATTAATACTTGGTACATAGTAAGTGGCTTTAACAAGTACCACTGTTATTATGACTGTGTTCCACCAATCTTGTATCTATGGAGTTGCACACTTGTTTTATGCAGTAAAGTAATAATAATAATAATAATGATGGTATTTGTTAAGCACTTACTATGTGCTGAGCACTGTTCTAAGTGCTTGGGTAAATACAAGATAGGTTGTGGGGCTCATAGTTTTAATCCCCATTTTACAGGTGAGGTAACTGAGGCACAGAGAACTAAAGTGGCATGCACAAGGTCACACAAAAGACAAGTGGCAGAGCTGGGAATAGAACCCCGGTCATCTGCCTCAATCAACCCATATATTCAATTTGTCACCAGATCCTTTCATTCATTCATTCATTCATTCAATAGTATTTATTGAGCGCTTACTATGTGCAGAGCACTGTACTAAGCGCTTGGAATGAACAAGTTGGCAACAGATAGAGACGGTCCCTGCCGTTTGACGGGCTTACAGTCTAATCGGGGGAGACAGACAGACAAGAACTATGGCAATAAATAGAGTCAAGGGGAAGAACATCTCGTAAAAACCGATGGCAACTAAATAGAATCAAGGCGATGTACATTTCATTAACAAAATAAATAGGGTAATGAAAATATATACAGTTGAGCGGATGAGTACAGTGCTGAGAGGATGGGAAGGGAGAGGGGGAGGAGCAGAGGGAAATGGGGGGAAAAGAGGGTTAAGCTGCGGAGAGGTGAAGGGGGGCGGTAGAGGGAGTAGAGGGAGAAGGGGAGCTCAGTCTGGGAAGGCCTCTTGGAGGAGGTGAGTTTTAAGTAGGGTTTTGAAGAGGGGAAGAGAATTAGTTTGGCGGAGGTGAGGAGAGAGGGTGTTCCAGGACCGCGGGAGGACGTGGCCCAGGGGTCGACGGCGGGATAGGCGAGACCGAGGGACGGTGAGGAGGTGGGCGGCGGAGGAGCGGAGCGTGCGGGGTGGGCGGTAGAAAGAGAGAAGGGAGGAGAGGTAGGAAGGGGCAAGGTGACATAGAGCCTTGAAGCCTAGAGTGAGGAGTTTCTGTTTGGAGCGGAGATCGATAGGCAACCACTGGAGGTGTTTAAGAAGGGGAGTGGCATGCCCAGATCGTTTCTGCAGGAAGATGAGCCGGGCAGCAGAGTGAAGAATAGACCGGGGCGGGGCGAGAGAGGAGGAAGGGAGATCGGAGAGAAGGCTGACACAGTAGTCTAGCCGGGATATAACGAGAGCCCGTAGCAGTAAGGTAGCTGTCTGGGTGGAGAGGAAAGGGCGGATCTTGGCAATATTGTAAAGGGGAAACCGGCAGGTCTCGGTAACGGATAGGATGTGTGGGGTGAATGAGAGAGACGAGTCAAGGATGACACCGAGATTGCGGGCCTGAGAGACGGGAAGGATGGTCGTGCCATCCAAGGTGATAGGGAAGTCGGTCCAACCTTCACAACATAATTAAAGTCTGCCCTTTCTTCTTCATCCAAATTGCTACCACCTTAGAGAAGCAACGTGGCTCAGTGGAAAGAGTCCGGGCTTGGGAGTTAGAGGTCATGGGTTCAAATCCCATTTCAGCTGCTTGTCAGCTCTTTGACTTTGGACAAGTCACTTCACTTCTCTGTGCCTCGGTGACCTCATCTGTAAAATGGGGATGAAGACCGTGAGCCCCGCGTGGGACCACCTGATCACCTTGTATCCTCCCCAGCACTTAGAACAGTGATTTGCACAAAGTAAGTGCTTAACAAATGCCATAATTATTATTAAGTGGCAGAGCCCCAGGATTAGAACCCATGACCTTCTGACTTTCAGGCCCGTGCTCTATCCGGTATGCCATGTTGTTTCTAATCTAATTCTAAAGTGTAATCTCTGTAAAACCAATTCCCTAACCCTCCCTTCTTAGTTGGAGAGAGGGCAGTTGGGAGATCAGGAATAATGGCCTGCTTCTTCTCAGACCCCCAGTCAGTCAATTGTATTTATTGAGCACCTATTAAGCAGAGTACCCTCCGAACCATTTGGGAGAGTGTGATAGAGTAAGTAGACACAATCCTTGCCCTCAAGGGTCTTACCATCTAGCAAAGAAGACAGACATTAAAATAAATAACAGGTAAGGAGTACCCAAGTGCCTAGATGATAGGGATACTCATTGTGGGCAGGGAACGTGCCTACCAACTCTGTTGTATTGCATTACTCCAAGCACCAAGTACAGTGCTCTGCACATAGTAAGCACTCAATAAATACCATCAGTGATGATATGGAAGTGTTGAAGGGGCAAGCAAACACAACACTATTATCCTAGTGTCTTGATCCCAAATAGAGCAGGGGAAGGGGGTGTCTCTGTCGAATCCCGAGACCAGGCATTCTCAATTAATTCACTTAATTCTCACCAGTGCTTAGAACAGTGCTTTGAACATAGTAAGTGCTTAACAAATGCCATCATCATTATTATTATTAACAACACGTAATCACTTTAATTTTTGGCAAATTATTTCAGTCGAGTGAACGTCAGTGCAGTCTGGCTGGATTTTTCTATCATTGCCCAGTAAAGGAAAAAATGAAGGAAAATCAAATTTTTATCTAAGTATTTATGCAGTCTTTTCAGTTAAGGCATAAACTGAGCAAAGCTCACAATTATGATTAGGTTTCAAATGATTGGCGTTGTGTACAATCTTCCCTACATAATCTTTGACACACATTGCACAGATACAAAAACTAGACTTTGAAAACTCTGCAAACATTAAAAGAAATGTTCCGAGAATAAAGACATACAATATATGGGAAATAAATTCACATCTATAATATAGTCCCGATTTGTACCGAAGAAAACCCATATCAATTCTGTAGTGCATTTCATTGGTGGCATGAAATCTAAAATATAATTTTGTTATGGAAAATGTCACTAGGAAAATTGCCCTAATTACTGGCTCTTGTGGATAAATTAATCAAGACAACGTAAATGGTACTAAATGGTTTTCTTAAGAGAGAGGGTGCCCTTTTAGCATTCTTCAGCAATCATTTTCTAGCATCCCTTGAAATGGATCGATGACTTATTTCTCTGCACATGAGATATGCAATACTAATTGTATTCATGACATATAATGTTCCCAGGGTTTTCTTTGGCTGATGGACTGAAAACGAGAACCCTGACTTATATTATTACCGAGTTAAATAATTATTTGCTAGTTAGCTCATTATAGGGCTTGTTGTACAAAACAGCTTCCATACATCTATTCCAGAATCTTGTGGTTTGTTACTGAATTCTGTGGGATTTGTTTATGGTGTAGTGATGATTGACTGTCAGTTACTAATAAATGGTAAATAAAAAAGTAACCTATGATATTAAAGTACTACATTAGCTACATCGTGATTAAATTACAGTAACACCACCAGCTATAAAGCTTTATAGGATCTTCTCAACCATGCAGTAATTCTCCTAACTATACTATTATGTAGAGCACAAATATTTCTTTGTAAGTCCAAAGCAATACATCAGGGAAGCATTTACTGCTCAAGCTAGATTGAGAGTAAATGCATCTTAGGTTGCTATGAATAAAAGCTCTAGCTTCTCATTACTTTATGACAAGACACAGAAATTCACTTTACTTTTCATTTAAGCTTTTCTGCTCCAGTTTATAGATGTATGCCTTCACGCTTTTATTCCCTTCTCGCTTCAGCCGTACGCAATAAATGATTATAAATTTTCACATTTGACCACCTCTCTGCTAGTCTCATGCTTAATGCACAAAGTTAGGAAGCTGCAGGTAAAAATTTCACAAACACTTTTATTTATGATGTTGTCCTTGGTAACAGAAATTTCAATGTACTGAAATGAAAAGTATGATTAAAGGGATACGACGTCCTGACAAGGATAGTAGAGGGCAGCCTTCTATTTCCCACTGAAAATATATAATACTTTTTTGACATCAATTTCATAGAGAATAGACATGGGCTAGTCATGGGAAAAAAAAAGGACACAACATGTTTCTAACTCCAGTATTCTTGTAGCTTCTCATATAAAACTTTGACCAGAGTCATTTTGCTTGAGATAATGAGCTTCTTTTCTGTTTCAGTCAAATTAATTTCTGGGGATTCAGACTAGTGCCTAGAAGGTAGAATTCCGCAAGGGTCTCAGAGTCCATTTTCAGGGACTCTTTTGTATTCATCTCTTCTCTACTTCTTTAATTCAGGACAGAAAACAATTAATGAAATAATCCATCAAGTAATAGAGATAAATGTCTCACTCCATAATGGATAATAGACCACCTCTATTTCGATTAGACTGTAAGCCCGTCAATGAGCGGGGATTGTCTCTATCTGTTGCCAAATTGTACATTCCAAGCACTTAATACAGTGCTCTGCACATAGTAAGTGCTCAATAAATACCACTGAATAATAGATACTCAAGGAAAACCAGGAAACATGAAGGGTGGGGAGTATCTGAGTTTTTCAGACTCCAACATGCCCATCAAAATGACCATTCCTTCTCCCAAAATTCACCTCCATTTGTTCTGCTTTTAAAAAAGAGAACTACACCCACTCTCTGAATCTGTAGGAGAGAGGTTTCTTTTTTCTGAATGCTCAGGAAATGGTTTTTGTTGGGAAAACAATTCCTAAGTAAAAGTATTTTGCTCCCAATTCTGGTTGCTGTGAATATAATTCTTGTCGTTGAAAAGCTTTGTTTGACAAGCCAGTCTCATGTGAGCTCACTGTGGGCAGGGAATGTGTCTGTTTGTTGTTATATTGCTCTCTCCCAAGGGCTTAGTGCAGCGCTTTGCAGATGGTAAGAGTTCAGCATATATGATTGAATGAATATGGCCAGATTTGAACCAGACCCCACCAGCCTATGGAAAGGTTGTCTTAACATTTGCATTTTAGTATCATTATAACTCACCATTAGGGTCATCGGGGCACTACTATAACTATTTATCATCCCCAAAGACCTAACACTGTGCAGAAGTAAGAGACTGTAGCAGTGTTTCTAATTGAGTCCTAGTTTTACTCTATATAGGAGTTGATTTAACAGTAAGTTGGACCAGCTGAGAAGCAGCGTGGCCTAGTGGAGAAAGAGCATGGGCCTGGGTCTCAGAAGCCCTGACTTCTGAGAAGTAACATGGCTTAGCCGAAAGAGCAGGAGCTTGTGAGTCAGAGGCCGTGGGTTCTAATCCCGGCTCTGCCCCTTGTCAACTGTGTGACTTTGGGGAAGTCACTTAACTTCTCTGTGCCTCAGTTACCTCATCTGTAAAATGGGGATTAAGACTATGAACTCCACGTGGAACCACCTGATTACCTTGTATCTACCCTAGTGCTTAGAACAGTGTTTGGCACAGAGTAAGTGCTTAACAAATACCATAATTATTTTATTATTATAAACCCAGCTCTGCCAATTGCTTTCTGTGTGACCTTCGGCAAGTCACTTCACTTCTCTGTGCCTCAATTTCCTCAACTGTAAAATTCTCCCTCCAATTTAGACTGTGAGCCCTGTGTGGGACGGGGACTGTGTCCAATCTAATTAACTTGAATCTACCCCAGCACTTAGATCAGTGTTTGACACCTAAGTAAGAGCTTAACAAATGCCTTAAAAAAAACTCCTCATATGGCAATCAAATGAGCCGCCTGCCACTTCCAAGTAATGAGACTGAAGTCATCTAGGGGTGATCTGAACCTATCAGCACCACTCCCTATTGGGTGAGGGATGGCTCAGTTGGAGCTGGAGGTCTCTGCTCATGACCCAGGTCCCTGACCCAAGTGGTTCATGACCCACATCCTCCTCACAGCCAAGTCCTCTGTCAGTCAGGAGAGAGGAGCTGACTGAGAATCTCAGTTCTGCCACTGGCTTTCTCGGTGACCTTGGGTCAGTCACTTAACCTCTCTGTGCCTCAGCTTCCTCGTACGTCAAATGGGGTAATAACGGTCGCCTTTCTCTACCTCATAGGGATGTTGTGAGGTCAGAGATGACCTTAGGAGTTGTGGAAGCAATAGTTGTGGATGTATTTATTGAGCACGCCTGGTGCAGAATACTTCTTGAGGCACTTGGGAAATATAGACCAAAGGGGGAAACAGATACAAAAATATTTACAACTAGTGCAGTCAAGATAAATAACTGAATGTAAAACGGAATAAACAACATGTGAAAGCACTTAGGGATGTTAAAAAAAGTCTCAAAGAATTAAAAGGGGGTTTTAAAAAAATTTTTATGGTATTTGTTCAGCCCTTACTACGTGCCAGACGCTGTGTTAACCTCTGGGGTAGATACAAGCTACTCAGGTTGGACACAGTCCCTGTCTCACACTGGGCAGACAGTCTTAATCCCCATTTTACAGATGAGGTAACTGAGGCCTCGAGAAGCTAAGTGACCTGCCTAAGGTCACACAGCAGACAAGTGGCCGAGCCAGGATTAGAATCCAGGACCTTCTGATTCCCTGGCCCGTGCCCTATCCATTAGGCCACGCTGCTTCTCGAGTAAAAAAGAATAAGTAATAAGAGTTTGTTGCAGGCAAGGAACGTGTCTCCCAACTCTGTTATACTGTACTGTCCCGAGTGCTTTGCGCAGTGCTCTGCACATAGTGAGTGCTCAACAAATACGATTGATTGATTGATTGACGAGACTGTTTCCCTTGTCCCAAACCAATCCCCGTCCTAGGCCCACCACATTCAGCCCCCTGGAGAAAGGTTCCAGGCAGGATCTGCAATGGATCACTTTTCAAAAACACCCAAGTCCCAGGAAAACAAATAGAACTACTTCTAGGACTTGAGCAAATCCTTGGATGGTCTCTTGCCAGCCGGCAATCACAAGAATGAGAAGCTTTCTAAGACCTGGACAAAAGGTCTTGCTATGCCACAGATGTCAATAATCATTACCTTGTGGGAAAAGTATTCCACCAACGTGTGGACCCAAAAGATCCAGGTCGTGTTGCATTTCAACAGCATCGCAGCTTTCTTCAGAAACCAGCCAGGCAAATTCTGTGTGACAGATTCCATTCGTTGCCTAGTTATTGTACAACCCTGAAAACCCTATTATGTCTCATGTCAGTTATAAAAATAACACCACAAATTATAACCATAACAAAATTACCTGGTAATTATCATTTGGATGTCCTTTTGAATCCTTTTCACAGGGCCAGTTACTTAACTCTGCTTTTCCACCGAAGACATTTTTATTACCCCACAGCGTCGACACTCCAGGGGTCACTTAGATGGTTATTTTCCTAACTCTTGCACCTCTGAACCACCCACTCGATATGTCCCCGAGCATTTTCATAGTGTTCTCCCGCAAAGGCGCGCGGCGTTCGAAAAGCGTTCACGCTGTGGCCGGAGATCTTACAAAAAAATACGGATTGCCGCCATATGGTGCCAATTATGGGAAAGGAAAGGCCCAGAGGTTAAAAGTGCAACAACAGAGCTCACACTTTCTTTTAACTTGCTAATGTCTCTGACCCTTTTGTACAAAAACACTTTAATCAACATTATACATATATATTATATTCGCCCTCACCATTTAGCAGCCTGTAAAAAATGTTTGCTTATCAATTACACACATCAAGTTGATGTGCTGCAGGACGGGGGGTCATTGGAGATTGCAATTAAAGCTATGAGAGTTTGAGGAGGCCCACATGATCACATGGTGAGCAACTAACCTCCCTCCACCCCCATCTTGTCCTTTTTTTTTATGGCATTTCTTAGCAACTTACTATGTGCTAGGCACTGTACTAAGCTCTGGGGTAGATACAAAATAATCAGTTTGGACTCAGCCCATGTCCCACTTGGGACATTTTGAAGATGAGGTAACTGAGGCCCAAAGAAGTGAAGTGACTTGTCCAAGATCACACAGCAGACAAGTGGTGGAGCCAGTATTAAAACTCAGGTCCTTCTGACCCCCAGGCCCATGCTCTATATGCTAGGCCATACTGCTTCACTTAGAAAGATAAAATATATGTATCATAGTCCAAAATTTATTAAATATGTAATTTGTTCATTTATACTAATATCTGTCTCCCCCTCTAAAAAGTAAGTTCACTGTGGGCAGGGAATGTGTCTACCAATTCTGCCATATTGTACTCTCCCAAGAGTTTAGTACAGTGTTCTGCACATATTAATCCCATTTTGAAGATTACGTAACTGAGATCCAGAGAAGTGAAGTGACTTGCCCAAGGGCACACAGCAGAAGAATGTTGGAGCAAGGATTAGAACCCAGGTCCTTCTGATTTCCAGAACCATGCTCTAATCCATTAAGTCAGAAATGAAGAAGCGTGGCTTAGAGGAAAGAGCCCAGGCTTGGGAGTCAGAGTCGTGGGTTCTAATCCCAACTCAGCCACTTGTCAGCTGTGTGACTTTGGGCAAGTCACTTAACTTCTCTGTGCTTCAGTTACCTCATCTGTAAAACGGGGATTAAGACTGCAATCCCCACGAGGGGCAACCTGATTACCTTGTATCTACCCCAGTGCTTAGAATAGTGCTTGGCACATAGTGAGTGCTTAACAAATACCATCATCATTATTATTATTTTTAGTGAAAGTGACAAAAGCAAGGGGAAGCTTCAGCAAGCTCAGTGGAGGAGCCATCTCTCTTCCTTGAGCTTGTTGGACTCTCCCGGGAAAAATCCTCATGGGAGCCATATATGGTGTGAGGGTCCAGCCTCCTCTTAGATTGTAAACCCCTTAAGGGACAGGGGCCATGTCTAATTCCCACCAGTGTATTCCTTCCCAGGGTTCATACAGTAAGCACTTAATGAACATGATTACTACAACTGTCTTTTATCATCAGCCAATCAACCGTACTGAGTACTTCCCATGTAAGAGCTTGGGAGAGTCCAATACAGCATTTGGTAGATGCAAGGAGCATACAGTCTAGAGAGGGAGATAGACATTAAAATAAATTACAGATATGTAACTAAATGCTGTGGGGTTTAGGGTGGGGTTAATAAAGGGTACAAATCCAAGTGTCTAGGCAACGCAGAAGGGAAGGGGAGAAGAGGAAATGAGGGTTTAACTGGGGAAGGCCTCTTGGAGGAGGTGTGATTTTAATAACGCTTTGAAGGCGGGGAGAGTGCTTAAAGTTCAAATTGTTCCCTATTCCCCCTCACACACTTCAGATCCCCAACTGATAATCCATTTAAATGCCTGTCTCTCCTGCTAGATGGTAAGCTCCTTGAAGACATGGGTTAGTGTCTTTTTATTCGTTTGTACTCCCGCTAGCACTTTGTGTGCTCTTTGGGCAGAGGTTGCTCAGCAAATGCTATTTACTGATTGGTTGATTGATCCAAGAGAGGGGTTGTCAAATGGTCCACATCTGGCTTTGGGCTCCCGTTCCCTGCTGGAAGTAACCTTTTTTAAAAAGAGAAATGAGAGTTGTAAAGTGCTTACTATATGCCAGACACTGTACTAATCACTGGGGTAGATACAAATTAATCATGTTGGACACACTCCATGTCCCATAAGAGGGTCACAGCCTAAGAAGGAGGGAGAACAGGCTTCCTTGACACCGAATGTGCTGACCTATGTCTTCGATGAGTAGACATCAATGGAAGACATAGGTCAGAGAAGGAAGGGGAGACTCATTCATTCAATTGTATTTAATAATAATAATAATAATGTTGGTATTTGTTAAGCACTTACTATGTGCAGAGCACTGTTCTAAGCGCTGGGGTAGATACAGGGTAATCAGGTTGTCCCACGTGAGGCCCACAGTCTTAATCCCCATTTTACAGATGAGGTAACTGAGGCACAGAGAAGTTAAGTGATTTGCCCACAGTCACACAGCTGACAAGTGGCAGAACCAGGATTCGAACCCTTGACCTCCAACTCCCAAACCTGGGCTCTTTCCACTGAGCCACGCTGCTTCTCTATGAGTGCTTACTGTGTGCAGAGCACTATACTAAGACCGTGCTTAGGAAGCTTCACTGTCTCTTTACACTGTCTCTTATCTTATAGGAAAATTGATAGCTACTTATTAGAGAATGATAGGGAAAGGATAGAGAAAGGTTGTGGTCAACTAAAAGTTTTAATCTGAAATAGAGGGTGGATCCAGGGTTACCTGCCTCGTGGTCCCTGTTATCTATTTATAGATGGCTTTGATTGAGCTCTTACTGTGTGCACAGTACTGTACTAAGCATTGGGAGAATACAATAGAGTACCTAGCATGGCTCAGTGGAAAGAGCCTGGGCTTGGGAGTCAGAGGTCATGGGTTCAAATGCCGGCTCTGCCACCTGTCAGCTGTGTGACTGTGGACAAGTCACTTCACTTCTCTGAGCCTCAGTTCCCTCATCTGTAAAATGGAGATTAACTGTGAGCCTCACATGGGACAACCTGATTACCCTGTATCTACTCCAGCGCTTAGAACAGTGCTCTGCACATAGTAAGCCCTTAACAAATACCAACATTATTATTATTATTATTAGACATGATCTCCGGCAGCAAGGATCTTGGAGTCTAGAGGAAGCCTTACCTTTGTGTCTAACTTCCTTCAGTCCAGCTGGGGAAGTAGCATGCTTGGAAGGTGTCTTAAGGGCAGCATTTCTGATTTCAGCTCTGCCCCTTTGGAGGAAAACTCTCGGGAACTCAGGATGGATGTGGGATGCAGCATGGTGGAGTGGAGGAATTACTGATCTGGGTGCCGGAGGAACCAGGTTTGAATCCGAGTTCTGCCACTCACCTGCTGGATGACCTTGGGAAAGTCATTTAACTTCTTTGGACCTCAGTTTTCTCACCTGCAGAAAGGGGATAATAATGCCATCTAACTCACAAGATGGTACTACCTCTATCCACTCTCCATGCTGCTTCTCATATAAGAAGCAGCATGGAGAGTGGATAGAGCCCAGGCTTGGGAGCCAGAAGGTCATGGGTTCTATTCCCAGCTCTGCCACTTGTCTGCTGTGTGACCTTGGGCAAGTTATTTCATTTTTCTGTACTGCAGTTACCTCATCTGTAAAATGGGGTTTGAGACCATGAGCCCCATTTGTTATTGAGGTTATTGTGAGGGCAAAAATGAAATAATGAGGCCAGGGATGGTATTGTACTCTCCCAAGTTCTTAGAACAGTGCTCTGGCCACAGTAAACACTCAATAAACACCACTGATTGATTGATAAGTAACATGAGAGGACTTTGGGAATGAAAGCACTAGAAAAAAACAATTTATTATTCACTCATTCACTAATAAGCCACTCATTCTGGCCTCTGAGTGGCTAGGAGCCGACAACTTGCCAGGAGCTGCTGAATGGTGCTAGTGGCGATGGACTCCAGGTGCCCTGGGCCGGTGACATGGATGGTCAGAACAGGGAGAAAGCAGAACCAGTCAATCAGGTTGCCAGCCTGGCAGTCAGGTGGCCCCCGATGTCCTGGTTTCCAGGGCCTGATTATGGGCGTGTGGGTCAGCTACCCACCTTCCTGGGCTTTGTTTGGGTCCACAGTGTGAGCCAGCTACCTACACAGCCCTGCTCAGTCCATGGAGAAGTAGAGCAAAAATGACATTTTCTGTGGAAACTCTGCTTCCTCAAACATTTGTTCATTCATTCATTCAATTGTATTTATTGAGCGCTTACTGTGAGCAGAGCACTGGGGAGAGTACAATACAACAATAAACAGATACATTCCCATATTCCCTGCTCACAATGAGCTTACAGTCTAAGGGAGGAGAAAGATATCAATACAAAGAAATGGGACAGACATGTACATAAGTGCTGTGGGGCTGGTAAGGAGGAAGAACAAAGGGAGGAAGAAAAGAAAGGAAGCAAGCCTTTGTGTCACTGGCCACTTACCCAACTAATCCAATTGTCCATCAGGCTTCCAACCTCCCCTCAGTAGCGTGTTCCCTCCCGCCACTCCCAGCCAAATGACCTGCAATGCACATCCTGAGAAGCAGCTTAGCCTAGTGGATAGAGCACAGGCCTGGGCATCAAAGGACCTGGGTTCTAATCCCAGCTCTGCCACTTCTCTGCTGTGTGACCTTGGCCAAGTCACTTCACTTCTGTGGGGCTCAGTTACTTCGTCTGTAAAATGGAAATTAAGACCGTGAGCCCTGTGTGGGGCAGGGACTGTGCCCAAACTGATTTGCTTGGATCCTCCCTGCACTTAGTATAGTTCCCCACACATAGTAAGTGTTTAACAAACACCTCAATTGTTATTATCATTATTTTTATCCTGCACTTGCAAAAGTATGTGAAAAGAGAGGGTGACCCTGTCTGACTTAAAACCAACAAGACATTTATTTTCAAATGAAAAGATATCCCATAAAGGCGAAGTTCAAAAATAATTTGGGGCAATAATATGCAGAATCCTCTGTGACTTGAAGGACACAGTAATTTAAGACAGAAAAATGTTATGAAGCAGTTGACTTCTATACGATAATAATAGCAGTGATATTGATTAAGCTCTTGACATAAACAAGTCTTGATCTATGGTAATTACAAGACCATCTCTTGTCTCCTGTTTCACCAGAAGACTCATATCTAAGAGATAGGGAGAGGGGGTATTTTATCCCCATTTTCCAGGTGCGGAAGTTGAGGCCCAGAGAGGTTAAGTGATTGCCTTAGGCCAGGGACAGAGTAAGAGTGAGAACCATTCTGACTTCCTCGCCTATAGCTGCTGCTTCCACTAGCCTGCGACACTGACTCCTACCATAACATGGGACAAATCATCTCCCTATAACTGCACAGGCAGAATATTTAATAGCAATAATTCCTTCTTTTTCCCTGGAGACACATATGAAAGGAAATAATGTAGGTAACTTTATTTTTATCCACCCAGGAGGACAAACATTTTCATGAGAAAAAAGAAAATGGACAAAGCAATTCCCGGTCCTTTCTTTTCTTAAGGAGAGATGGTGTTTGTGCTGAATTATTACAAAAGCATCGATCCGGCTTCAACCTGGAGTTACCAAGGCTTTATACTACTGCGGAAAGGGTTTCTTTGCCAAGCACATAAACATTTTAATGAACTGTTTTTACATGGTTCATTGGGCACCTCCCAGCCTCCTGGAATACAAATCACTACTCTGTCATATCGGCTTTTTCAGTTTGGCCCCTTTTTCTCAGTCCAAAAAATCCTGAGTATCTGTATGAGGAAGTTGTCCAAAAATGAGACCATTCAGTAAATGAATTTCATTGCTTGGAATTTTCGATCAATCGATCAATTGTATTTATTGAGTGCTGACTGTGTTCAGCTTGGGAGAGTACAATATAGCAGAATTGATAGAAACGTTCCCTTCCCACAGCGAGCTTACAGTCAAGAGGGGGAGACAGATATTAGTATGTGATAATAAATAAAGCATTGTAGCATAATTGATGGAGCACAGGCCTGGGAACCAGAAGGACCTGAGTTCTAATCCCAGATCTGCCACTTGACTGCTATGTGGCCTTGGGTAAATCAGTTTCACTTCTCTGTGCCTTAGTTACCTCATCTGCAAAATGGGGATTAAGACTGTGAGCCCCAAGTGGTATGTGTCCAACCTAATTAACCTGTATCTGCCCCAGAGCTTAATACAGTACCTGACACATAGTAAGCACTTAACAAATACTATTAAAAAAATGAATAAATTAGATTCTGTGCTGTGGTTGAGGATGGGGTGAATTAAGGGTGCACAGCTAAGTGCAAGATTGACGCAGAAGGGAGTGGGATAAGAGGAAAGAAGGGCTTAGTCAGGGAAGGCCTCGTGCGCTTTTCATAAGGCTTTGAAGGTGGGGAGAGTGAATATCTGTCAGATATGAAAAGGGAGGGCTTTCCAGGCCAGAGGCAGGATGTGGGTGAGAGGTTCCATCTTTCTTGTTCTCCACTGGAAACAGTCCAGGTGGTCTTGCTTCCCCGACTCTGACCCTGAGACTCCAAGCCTGGGGGCAGTTACATACCTGCATTGTGGAATTTTAGGGCCATCTTTTTGTGTTCTTGCCTCAGTATGCCCCCTTCGGCTTTGACGCAGCTCCACTGAGATCAGAGAACTGGATGACCACCCATCACGGAATAGGCTGGCTGTATCCCAAAAATGATATTTCCCTTAGGGGCTGGAGGCTTGCCTGAATGATTGAAAGCTATATCAGTGTAGATCAAATCTCTCTGGGATCATTAAACCTCATTAACAATAAACATTTGCATATATCCCAGTGCCAACACTTGGAGTCACACTAAAGTATAAAATATTAATTAAGTATTCAGAGAATTTTATGACACCGTATGTGTTTTTAAGATTAAAGATTAGTCCTGACACACGATTCAATAGTGAATGCAAATTATAAATGAATATTTAACAAACCACACACATTTTCTGTCTTACATTTCCTCGGTCACTACTGTGACTGAATGAGAAATGGCTGCATGGTATGTGGTCCTGCTGCCTAATGCCTTCTTGAAACATGCTGTCTTCACTTTGATACGGCCTTTTAAAATAAATTAATTTGTTAACACTTAAGACTGCAGAATAACTGATGACATAAAACATTTGTGGGGCAGTTTATGATCTAACCTACCAAACAACTTCTAATTCAGTGATATTTATCAAAAGATTTTTATTTGGTCAATCATTTCATGGGTAAGATTGGGAAATGTTTATTTTCCATATTGAGTCCAGAACTAAAAGGTACTAATGATGCCATAAAGATGGTATATGATGTTAATATAATCCAAGTATTAAAAACATAATGAATTTGCTATTTATGAACCATTAAATTTTACCTCACTCCTAGAATACATTTTATATAGTTACAGGCCTATTAATATCCCTTTCTTTCCTTCCTCCTCGTCTTCTCTTTTTCCTCAGTACTCAGCCACAGATGAGATGAAAAGGTAAACGGGGAATGAATCAGAGAAATGTATTTTCATTATGGAAAAGATTTTTCACATAGAGCATTGACAGAAAATGGAGTTTGAAGGAAGTATATATTTGCTTATGTTATATTTGGAAGCACCAAATAGGCCTGTGGACAAGTCTGGATAGTTTGATTTTTCCTTAGGTTAGATGATGGATTGAACCAAGGAGAAATTAAACTCCTCCTATTCATGTTCGCTCACCTCTAACCCCAAATGTAGACGGCTTCTTCATTGGTAAGTCATTCACCGCTCAGACTGCTTTAGAATGAAGTGAAACTCCAGTGGAGGCCCAAGCAGAGGCGCCCCTTCCGTGGGGGTCTCAGGGGCCTTTGTTCCTGTGGATTGGTCCAGTTAGCTGACTCTATTAGGTTTCCTCTTATGATTTTGGGGGTTAGCTTGTCCCACCCCTTGGAGTCAGAATGGAGCCAGCATGGAAACTCTACAAGAAGCCCTCTTTCAGAAGAAGGTGGCCCAGAACCCAAGGGGATGAGCCATCCACTTTGCCACGCCCATGGCGGTGAGCAGTTCCCTCACAGATGCCTAGCCAGCAGCAGCATCATCATCTCTATCATTATCAATAGTGGTTATTGAGTGCTTACTACATGCAGACCACTATGCTAAGCAGTTGGGAGAGTACAATATGAAGGAGTCAGTAAACACGTTCCCTGCCCAAGCAGCAAGCAGTAGCGCAACTAGTAACAGGCCAGCTAAGCCAGAGCTGTTGTGGGTGGGTGATACACCCGGAAGGGGATAATAATAATAATAATAATTGTGGTATTTGTTAAGCATTTACTATGTACCAGCCACTGTACTAAGCGCTGGGGTGAGTATGAGAAAATCAGGTTGGGAAAAGTTCCTGTCCTATGTGGACTTTCAGTCTCAATCCCCATTTTACAGATGAGATTACTGAGGCCCAGAGAAGTGAAAAGACTTGCCTAAGGTCACATATTTATTGTCTTTATTGAAGAACGATCTGCCGGAGCTGGGTGATTGGAGCTGGATGCAAAAGCTGTGAGCCCCATGTGGGACAGGAACTGTGTCCAACCTGATAAGCTTGGTTGTACCCTAGGTCTTGGAACAGTTCCTGCCCCATGATAAGCGTTTTACCATTTTAAAGAAAGGAAGCTTGAGCAAGGAACAGAGAAAGGTATCTGTGAAAGCATGTTTCTCGTCAATTTCCTGCAACATCAACCTCTCCTTTACTACCAGGAAAGTGAGGATGATGCTGGGTAAATAATAATAATAATGTTGGTATTTGTTAAGCGCTTACTATGTGCCAAGCACTGTTCTAAGCGCTGGGGTAGAGCGCTGGGGTATTCATTCAATAGTATTTATTGAGCGCTTACTATGTGCAGAGCACTGTACTAAGCGCTTGGAATGAACAAGTCATCAACAGATAGAGACAGTCCCTGCCATTTGACGGGCTTACAGTCTAATCGGGGGAGACGGACAGACAAGAACAATGGCAATAAATAGAGTCAAGGGGAAGAACATCTCGTAAAAACAATGGCAACTAAATAGAATCAAGGATACAAGGTAATCAGGTTGTCCCACGTGGGGCTCACAGCCTTAATCCCCATTTTACAGATGAGGTCACTGAGGCCCAGAGAAGATAAGTGATTTGCCCAAGGTCACACAGATGACAAGCGGCGGAGCCGGGATTAGAACCCGTGACCTCTGACTCCTGAGCCCAGGCTCTTTCCACTGAGCCGCGCTGCTTCTCCAAAGGGAGTTCATAATGTAATGAACATTTTATAAAAAAGGATAATTGTGTAATGATGGAAAATATTGTAATTGATTAGGTAAAGGGCAAGCAATAAGGTTATTGCATTTGGGCAGCAAAGTAGTAAACCCACTCCTGCTCCTGGCTCCTCTCGGACATAGCCACTGTACCTTCAGATTTCTTAATCTGGGTGTTTCTGCTGCAGGATTTTAAATGCAGGTATAGAGGGTGTCTCTAGCCCAAGTCCTCAGCCTTTCCTTCGCTGTCCCATTTCTCCCCCGGCCCCCGAGCCCAAAACAAACACTCCCTTTCCTCACCACCGTCAGATGGACCGGCCCTCTGAGGTCAGGAGGAAACGGAAAGGTGCACCTCTGCTCCCCATACCCTTCAGGGCACCACACGCGTTTTCTCGGTGGCATGCTCCTGGCACCTTTTCTTATTCTTGCTTGTGGGGCTTGTGCATAAGGAGGCCGGAGGTGACTTGACGAGTGCTTTGTGTTAATGCCAGTGAAAGTTCCAGGCCCCTACCAAAGTACCTGATGCAGCCATCAAAGCATTATGCCCTGACTGGCTTCTTCAGGCATCAAAGCTTTGCCTCTTTCAACCCAAAACCTGCTGCTCTGCACATAGTAAGCACTTATTAAATGCCATTAATTGACTGAAAACATCTATGATGAAGGAAATTTCTGCTGCGAGGAGAGAGATGGAAGAAGAGATAGCAACAGATTCAGTCCTCAACATCGCCAAGACCCAATCTTGCCTTAACCCAGAGGATGGGCACACAATAACCTGGCTAACATTCAAAGGAAGGCCTGGTCCCAACATGTGGCCCTTCTTAATAATAATAGAAATAATGAAAATATTTTTCTAATTATGTAGTACATGCCAAGCTCTGTATTAAGTTTTGGACTAGATACAATATAAACAGATTGGACCCAGTCCCTGTCCCATATTGAGCTAACAATCTATTGTTTTCCAATATTCCACTGCTTTCTGTTTCTGTGATTCGCTGAGCACATCTCCCTGCCTAAGCCCTCTTTTCCTTTTCTTCAACCCCTTCTGTGGCATCCTGACTTGCTTCCCTTATTCATTCCCTGCCTCGCAGCCCCACAGCACTTACATACCTATCCACAACTTATTTATTTATCCCTCTCCAGACTGCAAGTTCATTGTGGGGTAGGGAAAGGGGCCTGTTATAATGTGATAGTGTATTCTCCCAAGTGCTTAGTACAGTGCTCTGCACACAGTAAGCACTCAGTAAATACGATTGACTGATTAACTGAACTGTCTTCTCCCCAGCACCAGGGCAGATGCTGCTATAATAATAATTACTCTGGTATTTGTTAAGAACTTTGTTTTAGGCTCTATAGTAAGTGCTGGGGCAGGTACAAGAAAATAGGGTTGAACAAAGTCCCTGTCCGACGTGAGGTTCACAGTCTCAAACTCCATTTTACAGATGAGGTAACTGAGGTCCAGAGAAGCTAAATGAGTTGCCCATGGTCACAGAGCAGACAAGTGGCAGAGCTGGGATTAGAACCGGTGACCTCCTGATTCCCAGGCCCGAGCTGTAGACACTATGCCGTGCTGCTTCTCGATCAGTGTCATATTATCACTCCGGCTATCACAGACCTGTCCCCTGATGGCTTCTCAGACTCCTCAGGGAGGAGGGGGGAGTCTACATCTCCCCTGGTAGCAGGGAACATCGCCCAGGATGGGATGGAGCCAAGAGCGTCCCGGGGCATGGGGGGGCCCTCAGCCAGCGATCCTGCATTAACCTGCTGTGAGCAAAGAAGCTGAACAAGGATGGGAGAGCAGTCTGCTTGCCCTCTGCACTTCCATGGTTGGATGGTAGCACCGCGGGACCTCAGCAGAGGATAATAATGTTGGTATTTGTTAAGCGCTTACTATGTGCCGAGCACTGTTCTAAGCGCTGGGGTAGACACAGGGGAATCAGGATGTCCCACGTGGGGCTCACACTCTTAATCCCCATTTTACAGATGAGGTAACTGAGGCACAGAGAAGTTAAGTGACTTGCCCACAGTCACACAGTTGACAAGTGGCAGAGCTGGGATTCGAACTCATGACCTCTGACTCCAAAACCCCGGGCTCTTTCCACTGAGCCACGCTGCTCCTCTAACCTCATCTAGCCCCTGGACCCGGTGCAACACTATGGCCCCACAGCCCCGGCAGGACTCTGCCCAACGCAAAAACCCAGGGGTCAGACACTACAGTTTTCTGCCTAAAGGAGGACAGCTTTTTCATCTCAGCCTATGTTAGCAGAGGGAGCTAATTCCCACTGCTGAGCTGAATCGACAGCACAGGAGAGCCCCCTTTCCCAATCAGGCCGCTCGAGGAGGTTGACTTCCCTCAAAAGGCCAAGACAGAACTGAACAGAGACTTGTCAACCTCTCTCTCCCCCGACCGCTTCTTCCAACACTGCAAATAAGAGACAAGTCCACAGTGGTCTGACGAAATTCAAAGCATCTGTTCCACCCCCAGCCCCAGCACTTGGATACATATTTTTGTACTGGGTTGTTTTTTCTACCTGTAACTTATTTTGGAATTTGTCTCTCCTATTAGGCTTTAAACTCCTTTTGGGCAGGAAACATGTCTACCAATGTTGCTATAGTGTACTCTCCCAAGTGCTCAGTGCAGTGCTCTGCACACACAGTAAATGCTCAATAAATATGAATATTGGTCAATTGATTGAGTCAGATCTATTCTTCCGGACCCTCCCGAGCACTTAGTACAGTGCTCTGCACACAGTAAGTGCTCAATAAATACCACTGATCGGTTAAATAATGTCTACTCTATTGGACTCCCCAGAGCGCTTAGTACAGTGCTCTGCACACAGTAAGTGCTCAATAAAGACTACTGATAGATTGATCTTGGACTGGATTTAGCTAAGGCCACCAAACTTCATCTTTGATGACTTTACATTTGTTGGCAGCTAAAATCTGGAATTGGAAGGTGTCTCCCATTTTTCTGAAGCCACTCTGCCTCCCAAAACATTCTCTCTAGACTGTAAATTCATTGTGGTTTAGAGGATACAGCACGGGACAGAGAGTCAGAAGGTCCTGGTTTCTAATCCCAGCTCTGCCATATGTCAGCTGTGTGACCTTGAGCAAGTTACTTAACTTCTCTGGGCCTCAGTTCCCTCATCTGTAAAATGGCAATTAAGAGTGTGAACCCCATGTGGGATGGGGACCGTGTCCAACCTGATTAACTTGTACCTACCGCAGCACTTAGAACAGTGCTTGGCACATAGTAAGCACTTAAGCAGCATAATTATTACTGTGGGCAGGGGATGTGTCTACCAGCTCTACTATACTGTTGTATTGTACTCTCCCAAGTTTTTAGTACAGTTCTCTGCACACAGTAAGCACTCAATAAGTGTGATTGATTGATTGATTGATTGATTTTGAGCTTAAGCTCCGCTCAAGGCAGGTACAGGGGAGTTGAAGCGGGGAAACTCAGGCAGTTGAGCAGGATCTTCTGAACAGCAACCACACACACTCCATCCCTCCTCCGAAAACTATTCTGCTCCGCGATCCAGACAAAGAAGATTCCCCTCCCAGAGGAGCCCTAGCATGATAAGTAGCCACAGTGGGAATCGCTGTGATCAGTCAGAAAGGCAGGAGAGTTATTAGCTTAGCCCTGAGCCTCCTACTTAATGTGAGACCACTGGGGATAGTTAACAGACCCTAGCTAAGGTGACAAGCTTTGGACCTGCTTGAGGAAATCCAATTGAAAAGCAGCCAAGAGGAACAACAAGCTAGAAACAGATGTTCCAGCCCCCAGGATGTGAACACATTTAACCTGAATATGTAGAAAAAAAATCATTATTTTCTAAATACTGTATAGGGACCTCATCTCCTCCAGCCACATAGACACTGTCAAGTGCAATTAGGCACAACTAAAAGTGCTTCTTGAACTTTGAAACAATATTTTCTCAAGTAAATAGATGTCATAATGAGCCCAGCTGTGAACAGGTATAGGAAATTCAATTTACCTTCTGTGTTAACCTAAGAAAATATCAGCTAAGCCATGGTCGTAAATTCAAATGAAATTCTAAAGAGTGGTGGAATTGTTGATTTAATGGAAAGGTATCATTAAGATAGCTATCATTTTCATTCATTTCTGGAAAGCAATTCTTAGTTGTTAAGAAATAATTATAGCCATGGCCAATGGGGGGAAAAAAACAGCCTGTTCTAAAGAAACAAATTACTCCTGAAAGCAAGTTGGCTCAGAAGTCATTGAAAAGTCCCAGTGTTGAGAGTTCTTGGTACCCCAGTAGCATGCCACAGACATTAATAAATATTGCCCTTCAAACCCAAATGCCTAATTCTAGTTTATCACCATGGTGGGCTACTAGAGGAAAGTGGCTACCTCACTGGGCTTATTTAAATATAAATATATACATATATATAGTTGAGAAGCAGTGGGACTTAATGGAAAGAGCACAGGCTTGGGAGTCAGAGGTCATGGGTTCTAATTCCGGCTCCGCTACTTATCATCTGAGTGAGTTTGGGCAAGTCACTTAAACTTCTCGGTGCCTCAGTTACCTCATCTGTAAAATGGGGATTAGGGCCGTGAGCCCCACGTGGAACAACCTGATAACCTTGTATCTAACCCAGAACTTAGAACAGTGCCTGGCACACAGTAAATGCTTAACAAATACCATGATTATTATATATATTTTTTAGAAATCACCATTCTCTAAGGCTTAAAGTACAATCCGTATGATGCAAAATTATTAGGGCAATGTTTGTGCATGACGAAATATGAAAAATGGAACTCAGGAAATAAAACGCTTACATGTAGAATTGACTCCACCGAGGCCTTGGCCTACTGTTTAATGTTTCTGAAACAGAAAAATATTTTGAATTGTTTTCAGAGGGAGGGGGCTTTATCGATAGATTACAACCCAATACGTCTTGAGGCATAAACATTCCCATGTCTTTAAATCTTTCACTTATAAAAGCTTCAGGCCATCATTCTATTTGAAATGCACCAAAGCATTTATGAAAATAAATCGAACAGTGACAAGCTTAAAAATATAAAATCAGTAACAAAAACCCTGAAATCCAAAACTAATTGTACTAAAATCATTTCCAAGTGGGATCCAATAATTTAGTAAAATGATTCCAGAGCTTAAAATTAACCTGGCTTTTGGACTTTGAAAACACTTTGGTTGGGCTGCCAGCGTGTTTTTGTTCAGAAAATTGTTCAGCTCTGCTCCAAAAAGCAGGTCCCTGAACCACAAGGTTCTTTCTGAAAACTAGGGGGACTCTTTCCCACTCAATTGCTGGGAATGAGTAATAATGATAATAATTATTATTATTGTTATTATTAGAGTATTCGCTATGTGCTTACTATATGTCATCTCATTCTAAGAGCTGGGATAGATACAAGTTAACCAGGTCCCACACAGGGCTCACAGTCTAAGCAGGAAGGAGACAGGTGTTAAATCCCCATTTTCATTCATTCATTCATTCAATAGTATTTATTGAGCGCTTACTATGTGCAGAGCACTGTACTAAGCGCTTGGAATGTACAAATCAGTAACAGATAGAGACAGTCCCTGCCCTTTGACGGGTTTACTGTCTAATCGGGGGAGAATCCAGATGAGAATCCAGATGAGGTAACTGAGATGTAGAGGTTAAGTGACTTGCCCAAGGTTACACAACAGGCAAGTGGCCCATGCTCTTTCCACTAGTCCACGCCTCTCCTCTACCACATCGTACCTGATAGTCCCAGGATTCCCTGTGCCATTCAGACTCAGAGAGGGATAGCCCATTAGCTCTTTTATAACTCAATCCCACAAATTGGAAATGGCCAAACGCTATGGTGAATCGTACCTGCCTTTTTGAGGAGCAGCATGGCCTAGTGGGAAGAGCATGGGACTGGGATTCCGAGGACTTGGGTTCTAAACCCAGCTCCACCACTTGCCTATTGGGTGACCTTGAGCAAGTTGTTTTACTTCTCTGTACCTCAGTTTCCTCATCCACAAAATGGAGATTCAAATGCCTTTTCTCCCTCCTACTTCGACTGAGACCCCCATGTAGGGCAGGGACTGTGTCCAACCTGATTAATTTGTGTCTACCCCAGCGTTTAGAACAGTGGTTGACACATAGCAAGTGCTTAACAAATATAATAATAACAACAATAAGAGGAAGAAGAATGTCCATGTCACAGCCCATTACAATAGTGTAGCAATATACTAAATCATTACCTTGTAAAGGTTTCTGCTGTTTTTTCTATTGATCAGAGGGCAGAACTATTGTTAAATGTTATTTAAACCCGTAGAAGAGAGAACAACCTGACTGTAAATGATTCAGCTGATCATAAATCTATTCCTCAAAGTGGGAATTAAAGCATTTGAAAAATTAAATGATCATTACCAATCATACTAAAATAACATGCATTTTATGCACTAGATGTCCTGTGTTTAAAGGAGCTATCATGAGGAACCCCAGCCCCAGATCCTCGTTGACTTTTCCAGGCATATGAGCCATAGGGAAAAAAAATCAACCATGGTCCCGAATATAATAAAATGATTGGTCCCCTGAGCCTTTCCACGTTAAGGGACTTCAACTCTGGTTGTGAATGAACCATGAATTCAAAATGGCCGGACTCTAAGGTTAATCATACCTGTCTTTTTCATGTCACAAACAGTTACGATGGTTTAACATGGTACAAATCACGCCATCTACCTGATAAATGCTCCATCAGGAGCCTAGGAAAGAGGAAAAGAAGAAAGTTTCCAGGTAAACAAATTCCATAAGAAAGTTCTCATTATGAGCAGACAGTAAGCAAGTCAAATCCAGGGACTCTTGCTTGTTTTCAAAATAGAAATACAAAGCTGCTTTGCCGCTGGCCAAGAAAAACGCTTGAGCAAGTTACTTCTGCTGAAAAAAATCCATCAAATTGATATTCGGACCAAGTGCCTCTTACTCTGAAGCATGCAAATGTTGTGATGCTAAATGAAATGTCTTCATCATCCACCGTTGTGAAAAGGAAATGGTCCATCAGTGCAATACAGGAAACATGGTCAGGTAGCTCGCTGGAGTAATTTTAAGTCTAAAAAGAACAGAGCTGGGGAGAAACAGTTAGCAAGCCTGCTCAACAAGATTTTTTCCCTTGAAAAAAAAGAAACAGGACTGTAAACTCCTTGTGGGCAGGGAATGTTTCACCACTCTGTTTTGTTGTACTCTCCCAAGTACTTACAACAGTGCTTTGCACACAATAAGAATTCAATAAATACAATCGATCAACCGTACTTACCATTGATTGATATTGTTGATTGATTTTTTTGTTGTTTTTTTAATGGTATTTGTTAAGCACTTTTTATGTGGCAGACCCTGAACTAAACACTGGGTAGATACAAGCTAATCATGCTGGACACAACCCATGCCCCACAGTCTCAATCCCCATTTTAGAGATGAGATAACTGAAGCACAGAGAAGTGAAGTAATAATGTTGGTATTTGTTAAGTGCTTACTATGTGCCAAGCACTGTTCTAAGCATTGGGGTAGATACAGGGTAATGAGGTTGTCCCACATGAGGTTCACAGTCTTCATCCCCATTTTACAGATGAGGTAACTGAGGCCCAGAGAATAATAATAATAATAATAATGATGTTGGTATTTGTTAAGCACTTATTATGTGCAGAACACTGTTCTAAGCGCTGGGGTATATACAGGGTAATCAGGTTGTCCCACGTGAGACTCACAGTTAATCCCCATTTTACAGATGAGGCAACTGAGGCACAGAGAAGTGAAGTGACTTGCCCACAGTCACACAGCTGACAAGTGGCAGAGCCAAGATTTGAACCCATGACCTCTAACTCCCAAGCCCGGGCTCTTTCTACTGAGCCACGCTGCGAAGTGACTTACCCAAGGTTGCACAGCAGACAAGTGGTGGGGCTCGGATAAGAACTCACATTCTTCTGACTCCCAGGCCTGTGTTCTATCCTCTAGGCCATGCTGCTTCCCTAGGTTGATAGATTGATTGCTAGAAGCAATTGGGATGGTAAACAGACTACTGCCTGATCTATCAAAAAAATTGGCAAATGTTTCAAGTGTTTCTAATTTCCCACAGTATGCACAATACAGGACTCTGTTGGCAAGATGCCCCACCAGACTCCCCCTGCTCAACTTTGTGATCCACGCCCGGCCGGATGACATAGAACTGTTCCACTAGCTCCACGAGGACGACATTGTGGCCAGCAATGCAGCTAAGAGAAAGACACTCCCTGCCTAAGCGCAGATCTGCATCAGAGCCCGCAGTCCATCCCACTCCCTGCTGTGTCCCCTTTGCACTCGGATTTGCACCCTTTATTCACCCCTCCCTCAGCCCCACATCACTTATGTACACAGTCATAATTTATTTATTTATATTAATGTCTGTCTCCCCTTTAGACTGTAAGCTCATTGTAGGCAGGGAACATGTCTACCAGCTCTGTTGTATTGTACTCTCCCAAGTGCTTAGTACAGTGCTCTGTGCTAGTAAACCCTCAATGAATACTACTGATTGATCCCACTGGAAGTATCGCATGCTTAGTCCAGAGAGAACTCTAAGGCTGACACAGCTTCTCTGCTTTCAAAATTATACATTCTCTAGAAAAGCAGCACTGCCTCATGGATAGGGCACTGGCCTGGGAGTCAGAAGAAGCTGTGTTCTAATTCTGACTCTGCCACTTGTCTGCTGTGTGATCTTGGGTAAGTTGGTATTTGTTAAGCGCTTACTATGTGCCGAGCACTGTTCTAAGCACTGGAGTAGACACAGGGGAATCAGGATGTCCCACGTGGGGCTCACAGTCTTAATCCCCATTTTACAGATGAGGTAACTAAGGCACAGAGAAGTGCCCACAGTCACACAGCTGGCAAGTGGCAGAGCTGGGATTCGAACTCATGACCTCTGACTCCAAAGCCCGTGCTCTTTCCAATGAGCCACGCTGCTTCTCTAAGTCACTTCACTTCTCTGTGCCTCAGTTCCCTCATTTGTAAAATGGGGATTAAGAATGTGAGCCTCATTTGGGACAGGGCCTGTGTTCAACCTGATTATCTTTCATCTTCCCCAATGTTTAGAACAATGCCTGGCACATAGTAAGCGCTTAACAAATACCATTATCATTATTAGCCTACTGTGGGCATGAAAAGCAGAAGTGCCACAGAATTGCCGTGCATCAGTTCTGCCCACTCAATTGCTCCAAGTTGTTAACATGTAGCTACTCCTGAGGGAAAATGAATTTCCCGATTCATTTCTTTCTCCCTCACATCTGAACATCTCTCCAACATACCCAAAACCTTTATTGTAGGTACCTTCGAAGCTGCCAAATTTTCCAGGGGAGGACCCGGGCCTGGCTCACCCTAAGTCACTTCTTCTGCTGAAAGTCTCCACCACTTCTACAGCTGTGGAGGACTGTTTGGGAATGAGGATGGCCACCAGAAGGAGCAGCTCCACAGAGTCATCATAGGACTCAGCAGTGACAGCCTTAAGGGATTTCTTCCTCATAGAGCAGAACATCCTCACCATTGGCTTCAAGGCTGTCCACCGGCTCACCCCATCTTACACATCGGCTCTCTTCACCTGCGCCACTCCCACTCTTCACTGCTTCCAAGCTCACCTTCTCACTGTGTCTCACTCTTGACTCTCTCCCCTCCCCCACCCCCGATCACTTCATTTATGCTGTTCCCAAAGCTCAGAATTTCCTCCTCCCACAAATCCACCAGACCACACCTCTCCCCATCTTCAAATTTCTTCTAAAATCCCACCTTCCCCAAAAAACATTTTAGTCTCTTCAACCCAACATTCACCCTTAGCTTTCAGGTATTTTATTCCAAACCTCAGCTCTTAGGCTATAAAAGGAAGGAGTGTGATTATAACAAAATGAAATCGCTGAATAAGTAATGGAATAGACCAATGAAAGTACAAATTAAAAAAAAGAGCTTCTTCCCACCCTTAGCCCACAACACTTATATCCACATCCTTTTATCCTGCCATTTGCCCTTTGTAATTTATTTCAACGTCCATCTCCCCATATTTTCCTGTCAGCTCTTTGGTGGTATTATCCTCTCCCAGCACACACTACAGTGCTCGGCACAGAGTAAGCACTCGGTAAATACTACTGATCGATCGATGCATCCTACTCCCACTATTCATAATTAATTTTTGTCTTTCCACTCCATTCGACTGTAAGTTTCTTGAGGGCAGAGACGTGTATCTTTGTTGTACTCTCCCAAGAGCTTAGTGTGGTATTTTACAGTCAGAAAGGGCTAAGTGAATATTACTGGTTGATTGATAAAAGGAATTGAAAAAAAATCCACTTGGGGTAAAGGCATGAAGACTACTGCCACTTTCCACCCTCCTGGAGTGGTCGGTGACACCCGCCTCTTCCGACACTAGGGTTTGGGGCCTGTAATCAAGAAAAAAAACAACCAAAAAAAAAACCCACTATCTTGAGCAGAATCTGCACTGCCTCAGTTTTCTGCATGATACAGACCTTAAAGCCTGCAATTCTCAGAATGATAGGGTCAGAATGGTCCAGATAGGCTGTCTATGTCGTTCAAATTTGTCAGATAAATGAACAACCAAACGCTCGCTTCAATTTAATGTGGTGTAATATTGGCACTTTTTGCTGAAAAAGATCAAGATTACTGAATTGGATGATTAAGGAGCCCGAGACAGGGAGACTGGTTATTCCTGGCTCATTCCAATGTTTTTCACTAGGATTTTCCCATTTCCTTTGACAGCATAGCCCAGTTTCAGCTGCACATCTAAAGAGAAAATTCCCTTTTCTAGAAGATGTGCTTATGCAAGTGGAAACTGCACAGCCCTGGGTATAACCTGAAACCCAATGCCAGACTTTAACGTGCTGATTTTGCTCTCTGAATTCCCCATCTCAGGGCTTAGGCTTTGAGTTGGGCTGTTGCTCAATCAATCAGTCACATTTATTAAGTACTTACTATAATAATAATAATGAATAATAATAATGATGGTATTCGTTAAATGCTTACTATGTGCCATACACTGTTTTTAGCACTGGGGTAGATACAAGGTAATCAGGTTGTCCCACGTGGGGCTCACAGTCTTAATCCCCATTTTTACAGATTAGGTAACTGAGGCACAGAGAAGTTAAGTGGCATGCCCAAGGTCACACAGCAGACAAGTGGCAGAGTTGGGAATAGAATCTTTGTCCTCTGACTCCCAAACCCATGCTCTTTCCACTAAGCCATGATGCTTTATGAGTAGAGCACTGTACTAAACCCTTGGGAGAGTATAATATAGAATGTACAGAGTTGGTAGACATAATCCCTGCCCACAGCAAGCTTACAATGTAGAAGGGGAGACAGACATTAATATTAATAAATATTTGTTGGTTATGTATATAAGTGCCCTGGAGCAGAGAGAAGGGTGAATAAAGAAAAGAAGCGTGGCTTAGTGGTAAGAGTGCGGGCTTGGGAGTCAGAGGTCATGGGTTCTAATCTCGCCTTTGTCACTTGTCAATTGTGTGACTTTGGACAAGTCACTTAACTTCTCTGGGCCTCAGTTTACCTCATCTGTAAAATGGGGATTAAGACTGTGAGCCCCACGTGGGACAACCTGATTACCCTGTGTCTACCCCAGTGCTTAGAACAGTGCTTGGCACATAATAAGCACTTAACAAATACCAACATTATTATTATTATTATTATTATTATTATTATTATTATTATTAAAGGGAGCAAATCAGGGCAATGCATCAAACATGACGAAAAGTGATGTTGTCATGTTTGGAGCAAAGTTTTGTTTTTTCCTTCAGGAAGGTTCTAAAGAACCCCAAGTTAAATGAATTACGCTGGGACTTTGAAAACAAAAACTAAGGACACTTTCTGTCCTCTATAGGTCACTAGTCAAGAGGCAAATTAAAGGTCCAACACGCTTGGATGCTTATTGTCAAATCTATCAATCAATCAATTTGACATATTGAACACTTACTGCGTGTAGAGCACTGTACTAAGCACTTGGGAGTATACAATATAGCAGAGTCAGTAGTCATGTTCCCTGCCCACAAGGAGCTTGCAGTCTATTCTGTGGAAATCATGCATTTCTACATCGTCATCCCTCATGGGAAAGGCACTTTTCAATGATAAAACAGTTCACTAGTAATCTAAAGAAATTGACTAGAAATAATATTTGGCCATAATTCAGAAGGCAGATATCTCTGGTGGGCATTCTTGGGAATCTGTCACATAATCAGAAGCTTTTTATCTAAGCAATGGCTAATTCCCACCCTGTTCCGCAGATCAATCTGATAAATCACTATTGCTATCGATCACTGTACTAAGTGCTTGGGTGAGTAGAATAGAATGAAGTTGGTAGACACGATTCCTGTCCACATGGAGGATGACTTGGAAGGAGAAGGAGAAGATGACTGACTGGTATAAAATTGGCATGGAGATACCAGTGAGGAGAGAAGTGGACGCAAAGTGATCCAGTGGAGAGAGATTCCCAGTTGTCTGGGAATCAGAAGACCTAAATTCTGATCCCTAAACTTCCATTTGCCCGTTATGTGACCTTGGACAAGTCGCCTCATCAGTAAAATGGGGATTAAATCCTACTCCCTCCTACTTAGACTGTGAGCCCCTTGTGGGACAGGGACTGGGTCCAACCTTAACTTGTATCTTCCACAGAACTTGGTACATAGTATGCCCTTAACCAATACAGTAATAATAGTCATGACAATAATAATTGGATGTAGTGTTTCATCGCCTCTCTCACAGAGGAAGAACACTGTGGCACCATGCATGGGACGGGCAGACTGAGTTTTTAGGGATGCACTTGGACCGACCCGACAACAAGCTCTGCTCGCAGCAACCGTGCCGTGGAACAGCGACTCGGCCAGTGCGACTTTATCCTTCTCGCAGGCGATGGAGAAAACAGCACAGAAGGTTACTGCCCATTTAGTAGGAGTAATTGTATGTATTAAGCTCTTACTGTGGGCTAAACACTGTGTTGAGTACTGGGAAAGAATACACAGGTGAGAATCAGACACATAAGGAAGTATGAAACAAAATGCCAAAATAAAGACAAACCAAAGACAAAATGCCAACATAAAGACAAAACCGAAGATCAGAAGGATATCAGTAGTCTAAAGGAGCAGAATTTCTAGCTCCTCATGACCCAGAGTCCACGGTTACAACCGCGGCCATAGCGTCCGCTACAGCTATCTTCCCGGGGATTTGCGGCGGCGGGACCAGTCTGTGGCCTTGGCTGCTTTTCTGGGTCCTCTACAGTGAGGAGAAGCAGGTTGGAATGGTGGTCTCTCAGTGACGTGGGGGAAACCAAGTTGGATCCCGGAGAACAGCTTGACATTCAGGGAAAGGTTGGACAGTGAGGGTGCAGGGACTTGTTTTGAGGAATGGTATTCATTTATTCAGTAGTATTTATTGAGCGCTTACTATGTGCAGAGCACTGCACTAAGCGCTTGGAATGTACAAATCGGCAACAGATAGACACAGTCCTTGCTCACTGATGGGCTTACAGTCTGATCGGGGGAGACAGACAGACAAAAACAATAGCAATAAATAGAATCAAGGGGATGTACATCTCATTAACAAAATAAATAGGGTAATAAAAATGTAGGCACCAGAGGAATGATGTGACTTTCTGAGGGAACTTCTGAAACCACCAGAGCACCTCCAGAAGTTCTTTGAAAGCAGAAATCACATCTACCAACTGTATTGTACTCTCCCAAGCACTTAATAGGGTGCTCTGCCCACAGTAAGGATTTGATAAATACCATTAATTGATTGATTGATATTTGGTAATAATCATAATAATAATTATGGTATTTGTTAAGTGCTTACTATATGCCAGGCACTGTACTAAGCACTAGGGTAGATATAAGCAAGACTTGTCTCATGCCGGGCTCGCCGTTTCAATCCCCATTTTACAGATGAGGTAACTGAGGCACATAGAAGTAAAATGATTTGCCCAAGGTCATGCAGCAGACAAGTGGTGGAGCTGGGATTAGAAACAGGGACCTCTGACTCCCAGTCCCATGCTCTATCCACTAGACGATACTCTATACACTAGGTCATGCTGCACATGATTCCTCTTGAATGATCTAGAGGGAGAGAATTTGGGCAGGGCCCCTTACCCCTCCCTGAAGAATCTCCCCCTCCCAACTAGGGCACCCCGACCCTGGGCCCAGTCCCCTTCCCCCAGCCCCATAGTCTCTCGGGCCCCAAAACCTCACGAGAAGCCACTTGGTCTACTGGAAAGAACCCAGGTCTCGGAGTAAGAGGAACCGAGTCCTAATCCTGACTGCTGGTTGGCTGCTTTGTGACCTTGGGCAAGTCATTTCACTTTCTGGTGCCTTAGTTTCCTCATCTTTACACTGGGGATTCAATACTCATTTTTCTTTCCCCGTAGGCCATGAGTCCCATGTAGGACAGAGACTGTGTGGGACCAGATTATTTTGCATCTTCCCCAGTGGTTAGCATGTAGTAAGTGCTTAACAAATACAAATGCAAAGGACAAAAAATGTTCTTCTCTTGGAGCAGTCACGTAGCTGCCTCATTTGAAGCATAAGATATGGGAGGAGAAGAGTGCCCGTCCTTTCCCAACCCAATCTAATCCACCACAAACTGTTTTTGACCCTCCACTCTGTGAAGGCTGTGCCTTGCAAGGTCAACAGTGGCCTTCTCAGAGCCAAATACGACAGGCTTTACCCCATTCTAATTCCTCCCTTACCACTGGGAACCATTTCCTCCTTTTTGGAAGCACCTTGTGGACAGGGATAATAATAATAATAATAATGATGGTATTTGTTAAGCACTTACTATGTGCACAGCACTGTTCTAAGCACTGGGGAGGATACAAGATGATCAGGTTGTCCCACATGGGGCACACAGTCTTAATCCCCATTTTACAGACGAGGTAACTGAGGCAAAGAGAAGTTAAGTTGACTTGTCCAAAGTCACACAGCTGACAAGCGGCTGAGCCAAGATTTGAACCCATGACTTCTGACTCCCAAGCCTGTGCTCTTTCCACTGAGCCTGCTGCAGCTCATATCTACCAACTCTATTATATTGAATTTTCTCAAACACTTAGCACAGTGCTCTGTACATAGTAAGCACTCAATAAATTATCATTGGTTGATTGATTAAAATACTTTGAGATCTTGTTTTTGTTGATAGATGGCTCCTCTTTCCTCTATAAACACTCCTTCCCAATTTTGTTCCCTGGGTCCCCCTTCCACTCCTCTTCCCCTAATGATGGGCATCTAGAAAGCCCCGTCTGGGTCCCCTTCTGCAGCAACCATTGTTTTTTAAGGTTCTCCACCATCTTACCTACTAGCTCTCATTATTATGATATTGTTAAGTACTTACTATGTGTCAAGCACTGTACTAAGCACCGGGATAGATTCAAGATGATTAGATCCCACATGGTGCCTCACAGTTTAAGTAGGAGGGAGTGCAGGTATTGAATCCCCATTTTGCAGATGAGGGAACTGAGACCCAGAGAAGTTAAGTGACTTGCCCAAGGCCACATAGGGATAAATTGCAGAGCTGGGACTCAAACCCAGATCCTCTGACTCCCAGGGCCATACTCTTTCCACTAGGCCATGCTTTCTTTACTAGTCACTACTCTGACATCTCCTCCTATGGGTAGGGATCATGCCTACCAACTCCATTGTATTGTACTCTCCCAAGCACTTAGTACACTGCTCAGCACACAGTAAGTGCTCAGCAAATACCATCGATTAATTGATTTTTGCTCCTGTCAAGTTCACTTCCTAATTGTATCGTATCCCTGACCTATAACTTACACTCTTCCTTTAGCCTGCAACTCCCTTTCCTCTAGACTACAAGCTCCCTCTAGATTCTAAGCTTGTTGTGGGCAGGAAATGTGTCTGTTTAATTTTATATTGTACTCTCCCTAGAGCTTAATATAGTGCTCTGCATACAGTAAGTGCTCAATAAATACAAATGACTAACTGACCTTCCCCCAAATCCACCTTACCACACTTCTCCCTGTATTTTAAGCCCTCCTAAAATCCCCCCTCTTCCAGGAAGCCTTCCCTAATTAATTTGCAACACCTCAATCGTATCAGCCCAACATCCATTTCAAGCACTTGAATTTTTTATTCGTATTCTCAGCTTTCAGGTCCAACGCATATTTTCATTTATATAGTCATCCGTTCACCTATAGGAGCTCTGGATCACAGAATAAACTCAACAACAAAAAAAACAGCAATAACAGGCACTTGTTCTACTTTGGTGCTGATGGTGTTGACGCATTCGAATGCCTATTTGAGAGCTCATCTGTGTGTTCCCAAAGCCCAGGGTCGCTGTGAGGTCAAACAAGGATGGGCTATGGGTAGTTTGGCTGGACTCCTTCCTTAGGCAGGATGTCTTGCTTTTGAGTTAGTAATAATTGTGATATTTGTTAAGCTCTTACTATGTGTCAAGCACTACTGAGCACTGGGGCTTGGGTGAGTTCACAGCCTAAGGGGGAGGAAGAACAAGTATTAATCCCTGTTTAAAAAATAGTTACGGTTTTTGGTAAGCTTACTATGTGCCAGGCACTGTACTGAACGCTGGGGTGGTTACAAGCAAACCAGATTGGACCAAATCCCTGTCCCACCTGAGGCTCACAGTCTTAATCCTCATTTTACAGATGAGGTAACTGAGGAGCACAGAGAAGCCAAGTGGCCACACAGCAGACAAGAGACGGAGCCAGGATTAGAACCAATGATCTTCTGACTCCCAGGCCGGGGATCTATCCACTACACCATGCTGCTCCCTGAAGCCCAGAAACGTTAAGTTTTCTGAGTTTTCCTGAGGCCCAGAAAAGTTAAGTGACTTGTCCAAGGTCACCCAGCAAGCAAGTGGCAGAGCTGCGATTAGAATCCAAATTCTATGACTGCCAGGCTCGTGTTCTTTCCACTAGGCCACGTAGCTTCCCGGTTTCCGGTCTGGCTGGCAGAAGCCTGAAGGTCCGTTTTGGCCTCGGGCTGGGGTTGGGGGATGCCAGGGGCAGGGGAGGTGGGAAGGGAGGCAGGGGAGGGCAGGTTCCAGATGATGCAGTGCAGCTTCCCCTGTCGCTGCCATGCCTGCTGCCACTAAGAATAACAGTGGTATTTGTTAAATACTAAGCGCTGGGGTGGATACAAGCAAATCAGGTTGGCCACAGTCCCTGTCCCACAGTCCCTGTCCCACATGGGGCTCACAGTCTCAATCCCCATTTTGCAGATGAGGTAATTGAGGCCCAGAGAAGTGTTTTGACTTGCCCAAGGTCACACAACAGACAAGCGGCTGAGCCGGAATTAGAACACCGGTCCTTCTGACTCCCAGGCCCGTGCTCTATCCACGAGGCCGCACTGCTTCTCTAGCAACCCTCCCATCCTTCCTTCCAATGCCCCTACAGTCCGCCACTGATCCCACCTCAAGAATACCCGGGACCTGCCACCTGAGGGGACGGAAATGGCGGTGGAATCGAGGGGCAGCAGCAGGGAGGGTGACAGTCTGCCTGGCAAGTCCTCGGTGGCTTCTCTTCACCTGCTGCAGTTCCGTGCTGCCATCTGCTGCCAAGACCCCCCTCACAGCCACCACCTCCGTCACCGCTGTCACTGACCACTAGCTAAGGTGGAGGGATGTGTGTGTTTGTGTGGATGTGTGTGCTTGTGTAGAGTCATAACTGTAAGTGAGCATCGCTCAGGGAGTGTGGAACTGAATGTGTGTGCTCCTGCGTGCGTGGGTGTTAGTGTTTAGACGCGTATGCTTGTGCATATCCCTATTCACGTGTGTATCTATACATTAATGTCTAGAGGGGGTGCCCCCCCTCTACACTCTAAGCTCGCTGTGGGCAGGGAAGGTGTCAACTAAATTCAGTTATATCGTACACTCCCAAGTGCTGGGCAAAGTACACCGATGATGTCGATCTGTATTTATGTGAGGATGTGTCCATGTGTGTCTGTACATACGGGTGTCTGTGTGACTGTGGGCCTTTTTGTATCTTTTCGTGACTGTGCATCTGGGCAAGAATGGTTTGCGAAGATCTGGATCTGAAGGAACCTAGCGTTGGAAAAAGCAGTAGCTGACGGCAGTAGGTCAGCCGCTGCTGTATAAAGCCTCCAAATGAGCCCAGAACCTGGAGAAGTCATGCCGCCCCCCCCAGAAACCAATATTCTTGTTCACAAATATGCTGCTCTGCTGCTCCTTGATGGTTTCCAGCTCCAGTCTGTCCAGTCGTGCAAAGGACAGCTGTGCCTTTTGGCTGTGGTTGCTATTCCTCTTTATGAGATAGTTTCGTCTTTTTACTTTCCCTTAGTTTTGACAATACTTTGGAAAAGACAGCCCCTCCTCCCCCAGACCACGTATCTAAGTAAAGCAAGTAACACACAAAAGCGTGACTTCACGGGGTGGACAAATTGGCATCTGCCGTCACTGGGGCCTCAGAGATTTCTGTCCTGGGGCTACCGGTTGCCCCCGTTTGCCCTACCAGCCACTGTCCAGTGAGTGCTGCTGGGCACAGGGAGATCGGGAGAGAGAGAGTGTAGATGACTCAGGGCAACCCTCGCCATTACTGCAGAACCAAGTTAAGCACATGTCCAGCTTTCCCCACTTGACTCCTGGTGTCTGAGCAAGGCTCACCCAAATGGCAAGGGGCCAAATAAAGTATATAGCTGAATATATCCATGGACAAAATGGCAAGCACATAGAAATTCTAGCTCATAGACACACTTATCGATGTGGTCTCCCCATCGGACACATCGTCTTTGAACTGAAGACGGCCACCATGTTCGTCTAAGTGTTTGTGGGCCTGTATAGGTGGTGTGTGCCTCTGGTAAGTGCCTTTCCATTTCTCTTTTTACCCACTACCTTCGCCTTTCATAATTATATAGATCATTTGGATATATATGATTATCATTATTATAACTATTTATTAAGTACTTATCATGTGCCAAGCACCGGGGTAGATATGATACAAATAAATCAGACGCAGTCCCTGTCCCACACGGGGGTTCACAGTATATTTAGGAGGGAGAACAGGTATTTAATAATAGTTTGAATACTAGTAATAGCATCAACAGTAGTAAAATGGCATTAAGTGCTTATTGTGTGCAGGTCCCTGTACTTAGTGCTAGAAAAGAATATACAGGTGGGAATTGGACACAGTCCTAGCTCTCAAGAGGCTCCCAATCTAAGAAGATAAGTATGGAGAGGAAGAAGCTGGAGGCAGACGTCGGAAGTGATTAAACAATAAAACACTAAGATAAAACACAAGGACAAATAAAATAAAAACCATAAATCATTAGGATACTGTGGCTAGAGGTGCAGAGCATCAGCATTTTTGTGGCTCAGAATCCACTGCACACCGAAACCACGGCGACCATTAAGGCAGCCACCAGCCTTCCTAGGGTTCTGTGGAGGACTCAAGCTGAGTGCTGTTCTCTTTCCCACTGGGGTGATGAAAGGCAGGTCAGGACCGAGGCTCCTCGATGACAAGAAGGAGATTCGGTGCCGGTTGCCCTCAGTGCTGGGAGGGAAGGTGGTAACTATCATGACTGTTTTGCTTGGAGAGGGTCCAAGAGGGCACACGAGCAGCCTTTAGCCCTGAGGCCCCATTTCACAAATGAGGAAACTGAGGCATCCAGAAAAATAATAATGATGGTATTTGTTAAACGCTCACTATGTTTCAAGAGCTGTACTAAGTGCCGGGATAGATACAAGATAATCAGATTGGACGCAGTCCCATATGGGGCTCACGGTCTAAGAGGGAGGGAGAACAGGTATTGCATCCCCATTTTACAGTTGAAGAAATTGAGGCCCACAGAAGTTAAGGTGGCCCAGGTCATAAAGCAGACGAATGGCAGAGCCAGGATTAGAACCTGGGTCCTCCTGTTTCTTGGACCTTTGATCCTTCCACTAGGCCGTGCGGCTTCTCTTTCACTGTTTTGCTATATTTCTGTCCCTTTCCATCTCTTTATGCTGCTTAGTTTTCCTTTCCTGTGGAGATCCCACCCTCACTCCACCTTGCCCCTCCAAACATTGCCTCTCTTGGGTCGGTGAGACCAGTTCGGACTGGAGCTGCCTCAAAGAGTTCCAGCCTGGTGCCAGGCCAAGGGGTGGTCCTGGGATGTTTTTATTTGAGGGGCTAAGTTTCTAACAGATTCTCTAGACCCTCCCCCCTCCCTCGTTGGGAATAATCTAAACTGAGAACAGTTGAAAAGCACCATTCATTCATTCAATCATATTTATTGAGCACTTACTGCATGCATAGCACTGTACCCCAGAGACCCCAAAGCCAACTGACCTCCCAAACCCCTCTCCAGTGACAAATTCAGAACCCAAGTGAATTCAGTGAGACTGGTGTGAATGGTTAGCACTCGGTTAGAACGATCAAGCCCTTCAAATATCATAGAAACACTAGTCATTTCCTATGATCTATCCTCAGACCAAAAGCGCTTCCACCGAGGGCTTGATTGTGTGTCCCCTGGATGGTTATTAATACCGCTCGGCAAAATGAAGGGAGGGTCATTCTCTTCCGCAGCTGACATTTCACTGATAGGACTACCGTCCCTTCAATCAACCCTCAGTAATGCACCTTGGCTGGAAACGCAACCATTGATTTAGTGCGGGCTAAGCCACGGTCCAACACCCTATGTCAAGTTCACAGTGCAGTACTGAAAACAAGCCACTGAGGGGATGGATGAATGAGGTAACTCCTCAGTCAGATGCCGAAAAAAAGCTCTTTCAAGGGGCAATCCAGGCTATCTCTAGCCATTAGGATAAAGGTCTATGAGGGTGACCAACTCGCCTTTTCGGCAAGCGACGGAGTCCTGGGCTGGATGGACTGTGGGACTGACCCAGGGGGCGTCACATACGGTCCCCTCTTATGCAAATGGTTCTTTAGATTGGAACGCCAAGAAGCCGTAGAATGAAGCAGATATCGCAGCAATCTTGGAGCCCATGGCTTGGATCAGCTTCCTTTGCTCCCCAGATGTTGGGCTCTGTAAGCTGGACACCTGCATCTCTCCCACCTCCCTTCCTCTCCATCATCATCTTGCCCTTCTTGGGTTACAGTGTATTCTCCCAAGAGCTTAGCGCAGTGCCCTGCACATGGTAAATGTTCATTAAGTACGATTGACTGACAGTGGAGCGTAAAGAAGGGCTAAAGAAATGGAGCTTGCCTGCCCCCGATTCTGTACGATCCCTTCCCTGTGACCAACTGCCACAGCTACAAGGGCCGGATGTGACACTTCCATACTCCTACAGCCTGGGGGTTCGGGGGACAAGGCTGTCCCTTCCACAGGAGGGGATCCTAGGGCAGGCACCACCCCAGCCCAGCCAAACCTCCAGCCCCCTAAACCCAGAAGTGTGGAATGCATGTTTCTGGGGAAATCTGTCTGGATTCTCCATCGGAGAAAATTGGGGTAAATATCACCTAAACCGGTGGTGTTACAGAAGTTTTCCCTAATCACCCCAATATCAGAACAGCCCCATAATGGGACCAGAACAATGCTAGAATGTCTTCTTCCCACTTGGACAGTGCCATGGGCTGAATACGATGTCCCCAGAGGGAGTCACTGCAAGCAACCACTCTCCCCAGTGGTTTCAACAGATTATTCCCTAAAAATAATGATAATTAAGGTATTTCCTAAGCATTTACTCTGTGCCAGAGTAATAATAATATTAACTATGGTATTTGTTAAGAACTGCTAAATGTTAGGAACTGTTAGGCTGGGGCAGATACAAACAATTGGGCTGGGCATAGTCTCTGTCCCACGTGGGGCTTACAATCTTGATCCCTATTTTGCAGATGAGGTAACAGAGAAGTGAAGTGACTTGCCCAAGGCCACACAGCTGACAACTGCAGAGCCGAGATTACAACCCACAACCTTTTGACTCCCAGGCTTGTACTCTAACCATTATGTTTCTCACTATGAACACTGTTCTAAGCACTGGGGAAGGTACAAGCTAATCGGGTTAGACACAGTCCCCGTCCCACATGGGACTCACACTCATAATCCCCATTTTACAGATGAGGGATCAGAGGCCCAGAGAAGTTGTGACTTGCCCAACATCACTCAATAGAAATGTGGCAGAGCCGATATTAGAACCCAGGTCCACCTGACTTCCAGACCCGTGCTCTATCCGCTATGCCATGCTGTCTCTCAAGTACAATACAACAGAATTAGCAGACACATTCCCTATCCATAATGAGCTCCTGTGACAAATGCAGCTATCCAGAGTCATCTTCCGAGACCCTCGTGAGCCTCTTGGCTCAAAACCCCATAACGCCATTACTACTGTCAGGGACCAGTTTAGCTCAGGTGGGCGACATTAGTCAGTCAACTGCATTTATCAAGCGCTTACTGTGACCAGAGCCCTGTGCTAAGTGCTTGGGAGAGTACATTATATCAGTCACATTCCCTTCCCACAATGAGCTTGATGGGGAGGGGTGAGCCCACATGATCAAACCCAGTAAAATCTAACTGAAACTGGCCTACCTAACCCAAGGGTTCATCTCAGCAGTAATGTTTATTGCCGCCACCCACCAAGCTAATGGATACGACTATTTATATGCTCTACCAGAGTCGGGAAGGAGAGTCAAGCAGAGGCCTACCCATTCCATCCTTAGATTGGCCAGTGGCTAACGTGGGGAAGGCAATCTGCTACAATTCAAAACTGACCTGTGCTGGGCAGCAGCGGCAGGGGAGAAAGTCGACGGTGGAGACTCGCGTTTACTGTGCAGAAGGCAATGGTAAACCACTTCTGTATTTTTACCAAAAAAACTCTATGGATCCACTACCAGAATGATCACAGATGGAGAGCGGGGCATTCCAGGAGAGAAGTGTCTGTAGTGCCGCTATGGGTCGGAGACAACTCGACAGCATAAGACAAGACTTGTTTTCCACTTAGTTATTCGTTGGCTAATCACTCCATACTCTTATTTCTACCAGCTTTATCTTTATAATCTCTGCGGCTTCCACTCTTTGTAACCCACGTCTGCCTTCCTCATTAGATTTCGATGGGGCACAGTATGTTTCGCTTTCACTTACTCTCCCACGTGCTTATTATGGCACCCCATGAAAGGTAGGCACTCTGCACAGTGCTCAGATCAGCCCTCTCCACCCAGTAAAGATACTCAATAAATCCTAATCCATCAGTATTATTTTCTGATCTTGTTGTAAAGGTACAGCACTGACTAGACCTTTCCCAGCTGTAATGGGAAAGGGGAATGGTGGTAGAAGCACTGGAGCAAAATTGAGAGGCGAATTCAGAGAAAGCTGTGGGAAACTTGCCTTTCAGTAAACTGTAAGTCCCGCTTGAAAGGATGCAACCCTGATTCCAGCCCTGAGGTTGAAAGGTAGGCAAGTAGGCAAGTCCATGAAGGGCTACAAGGGTCTTGATTCAGTGGGATTCATTAGCCAGCTCTCCCCACACCCCCTATGGGAAATTAAAGAAATTAGAGAAGCAGCATAGCCTAGTGGATAGAGTATGGGCCTGGGAGTCAGAAGGGCCTTGGTTCTAATCCCAGCTCTGCCGCTTGTCTGTTGTGTGATCTTGGGCAAATCACTTCATTTCTCTAGGCCTCAGTTCCCTCATCTGTAAAATGGAGATTAAGAGTGTGAGCCCTATGTAAGACAGGGACTGTGTCCAACCTGATTTTCTAGTATTTACCTCAGCCCTTAGAACAGTGCCTGGCACATAGTAAGCGCTTAACAAATATCATTTTTAAAAAATAATTAATTAGCCTTGATCATGGCCACTTGGAGAGCGAAAGCCCTCCACCACCCCAAAATCAGTTTATCATTTGTTTCACTCTCCTCATCGCTCATCTTAATCTTCCTCTCTCCCCGCTGGCCCCAGATGGATGAGCGAGTTCAACCGTGGACTCCGGAAGCCCTGAGTCCAGACGGTCAGACCAGGTGGATCTGGGCCAGGATCCAAGGGCCCCACCTGCTACCCTCCGACAAGCAGGCTACACAGGCATAGGGGAAAAGGGTCAGTTGCACTCATTTCTCTAATTGGGTCATTTTCCCCAATTTCGCTCATATCACATCAATCAACTGATCAAAGGTATTTACTGAGCACTTACTTTGTATAGAGCACTGTACTATGTGCTCGAGAGAGGACAATACAACAGAAATAGCAGGCATGTTCCCTGCCCATATTGAGCTATCTCTTCCAAGAGGCCTTCCCTGACTAAACCCTTAGTTGCCAACCCCATACACCTTTTTTCTCTGTCACCTATGAACTTGGAGCCTTTATATCCTCTGACCCCCGGGCCCAGGTTTTCTCCAATAGGCCACATTGCTTCCCTGTGTGTGCGTGTGTCTGTTGCCGTCCCTACCCCCACCCCCCCACCCCTGGCCGCAGAGCAGGAGACTCTGTGGCTCAGGGTCATTTGGGAACTAGACTGATTCCCATCCTACCCCCTGGAGATGGCCAAAGGGGCCACACCTCCTTCTAATGTCCTCTCTGCCCTCTGGCAGCTTTGAGAAAAGTTGCCCCTTGGGAGGGTGTGGAGAGTGAATTCAGAGCCTGCTGGTCTGAAGGCACAGGCAGGCCAGATCCTCCTGGCCTTCTCTGCTGGGTTTCAGGTGTGGGCCAGATCTGCCAGTATGGTGTAGTGGAAAGAGAAAATCATGGGTTCTAATCCCCGCTCTGCCATGTATCTTATGTGTGACCTCGGGCAAGTCGCTTTACTTCTCTGGGCCTCACTTATCCCATCTGTAAAATGGGGATTGAGACTCTGAGCCCTTTGTGGGACAGAGACTGTGTCCAACCTGATTAATTTGTATCTACCCGAGCGCTTAGAACAGTGTTTGGCACACAGTAAGCACTCACCAGTACCATTAATATTATTCTCAGACAGGAAACAGCTCCAGGAGCACATGGCAAGAAAAAGGGAGAAGTCCCAGGGACTGAGCCACTGGACTGTAAATCGCTCCAGGTTCTGGACTGCATTCTACACGATACTTCTTCGCCAGCATTTTCCTACATGATACTTCTTCGCCGGCATCTAAGTGCCCTGCACACAGCAGGCATTCTGTTCATGCCACTGCCGCTAATCCTCAAACTGGATAATCAGCTTCTCAGTCCTTGGGAGCTGGCAGGATTCAACACCTTTTCTCTTCTGCTGATCCAGCACCTTTCTTAGGAGTTGGGAGGGAGAGAGCCTGGGAAATGAATTTCTGAGTGGCCTGGGAGAAAAAGAGGAGGGGAGTGGAAACCATTGCCAAAAATTTTAAACCTCGACTCCACTACAGCAACAATGTCTACTATCGAAACAAATTCCCGTTGCGGGAATCGAACCTGACCCCGTTTCCTTAGAAAGGGCTCTGGAAATCACCTTCGTAGCTGAAGACTTTGGGCAGATAATGTATCTGCCAAATCTATTATATTGTATTCTCCCAAATGCTTAGTTCAGTGCTCTGCACACAGTAAGCACTCAATAAATACAATTGACTGTTCGATTGATTCAAGTCAGTGTATTCAATTTCCAGAATCAACTGAGCAACATAGTAAACCTATGAATGGATTCATTTGCCCTGTAAATATGGGTGATTAAAAGTAATGTCGATGCCAACTTTTACTGGAGAGAAGCTAGGAGGAGAGCCCTTCTTTACAATGATGATTTGTCTACAGAAAGAGCCCAAAATTAAACCTTTCGTTGCGCTGTCAAACGGCTATCATTCTTTGAAATGATCAGATGCTTTGTTAAAATCATTAAAGATGAACAAATTAAAACTAAGGGGAAAAAAAATCTATGAGAAAGTGCTAGGTACATATTAAGGGTACTCTGCACTTTTATCCTCATATCTCTATTGATAGTTTCAAAAATGAACACATGAAATACCAATGCATTTTTCGGTCAAATGATTGGTGTGCTTAAAGAACCAAGTTGATTGACACATGCTTTCACTTAATGATGGTAATTACAAAGAATAACAACTCCAAACCACATCTGTTCAATGTAACCATCTCACAGTGCTGTGTAGATTACACTGAGAGCTGTCAGAACTGCCGATTTTACATCGGTCATGCATAAGCACGTTGGTAAGACAAGAAACAGATTAATAAGCATCAACACTTTTCTGTAAACACTTGTTGAAAGGAATAAAAGCTGCAGGCAAGGAAATGATACAACGGGCGAAGGTTTTTCTATCGTGCCTCCAAAAAAAAACCCCAGGAAAGACAAAAGTGGGAACTAGAAATCTTTATGCTTTCTTTCCTGGAACTTGATGCAGAAAATCAACCAAAAATATATAGAATTTGTGTTAGCGCTGCATCATCCCACAGAGGAGAATGTTTTTTATACTGTTAAAAGATTGATTCAAAATAGACAATGAACACTTTAGATTTAGAGCTGTACAAAGAAAAATTCTATTCCTGGTCTGACATCTGATAAGGCTCAGGAACTATGGGTGAGACACATCATAAAAATCAACACCTGGTAAGGAGATATTTAACTTTGTCCACAGACTGCTTGAGTCATCTCTTTCAATTCTGGGACAAAAGAAATAGATATCTCTGTAAATCTCTTCCCAAAACATACAGCTGTGGATTTTCCAGTTGATTTCAACAGTGTATACTTTTAAAATCAAAGTTAAAGTTAAAGCAAAAGTCAAATTTAAATTGTTTAGGCCCCTAATATTTCTAAAGGCACGAGATAAAAAACATATTGTCATTGTGGCCCTTTTATTCCAGACCAAGTTCGAATTCAGGGTCGTGCTTTTTATAGCAAAGGGGGCATGGAATTACAGCTATTTAGTCATATGATCTCAGACAAGTCATTAATGTAACATGACTTTGTTTGCTTTCGTATGACACAACGTATTACAAGATATAGCGAACATACCAGATAATTGCAAAATAAATAAATAGCAGAATTTTAAGACAAAAGGTCTTTAGTTGGTTACTTTCAAGAATTGGCTATTTACATTAAAAAAAAACCCAGAGCCCATTAATAAGAAGTTCCCAAGAAAAAGACTGCCTTTAAAAGTTTCCTGCCATTGGGAAACCGCTGATAAATAGGATGTGTGAATCCTAACATGCGGTCAGCACGTAACTGAATAGTTGCTCTTTTCCATGGAAGAAACACATTTTTTCTAATGCTCTTTAAATGAGGACATGTATTTATGAGTCTTCCCAACTCATGTAAAAATTAGTTCTGGTCATATCCTCCAGTTTCTGGGGGAAGACAAATGAGGACGGTTTTTGCTTTTGCAATATTCCTTCTGTAACGTTTTACTTTAACCTCCATAAAATTGTATTGGAAGCGTTTCTTTTTATATGCTTTGATTTCTTGGTGATGTTCAGATCAGAGAAGCCGCTGTAAAAAGGATCATAAACTCTAAGCTTCTTAAGATGTCTCAAAATACAAATGACTATATTATTCTCAAGCTGGATCTACTTGGAGACTGTTAACGCAATAAACATAAAATCAGGTCGAGCGGCCGCGTTCCCTTCGGATGACTGTCTTTAGAAAAGGAGTCACTCTCGGATGAAGAGGAGGATTCTGCTTCTTTGTGGTAGCGTCACAGACATGGAGCGATGCTGCTGACTTTCGGTTGATATTTTCTTCCAAGTAGTTTTCTCCGTAGTTTTCAAGATTAATATCGTTGTCTTCCACAACACGAAAGCAGAGCAAGTATTTTTTAAATGGCAACTTCCCATATCGCTCCGGTCTATCCAGCGACGTGTTAGAAATTCTGTCCATTGAACAGTGAGTCAGTGCTGGCCTAGTTCCGCTCGTGTTCATCGGTTAGTTCCTAGTCACCTCCCTCTGCCTCCTTGCAATTCAAGCTACAATCTATTATTCTGCACAAGGACAAAGGAGGACTCTCATAAAGAAAGTAAAAGAGGAAGAGAACTATGCAACACGCTAAAGGTTCCCAGCAGACGCTTGTGACTAGTAAGCGTTTTTGGATCCAGATAAAGCTGTGCAGCTGTGTGGTGAATCAAGGCAGGGAAGCTCCAGCTTTAGGTCCGACCGGGAGTTGGAACGATCCATTTGCGTCCAAGTGCATCCATGTGCCTGTTTGGATCCGGTGAGCATTCCGACCCACAGTGCACCTGTCTGGTAGGGTTGGTGGGGTTTGCTCTTCCTGGGAACAGAACACAGGAAAGTTCATCATAATAATAAAAACTGCAGTGTTCAAACACTTCTATCTGTGTGTCTAGTGCTGTGCTAAACACTTAGAAGCATCACGGCCTAGCAGAAGGAGCACCGGCTTGGGAGTCAGAGCACCTGTGCTCTAAACCCAGCTCTGCCAGTTGCCAGCTTTGTGTCCTCCAGTAAGTGGTTTCACTTCTCTAGACCTCAGTTTCCTCATCTGTAGAATGGGGATTGAATCTTACTCCCTCCTACTTAGACTATGAGCCTCATACGGGGCAGGGACTGTGTCTGCCCTAAGTACTTTGTATCTAACCCAGTGCTTAGTACTCTGCTTAGCACATTTAAACAATAATAATAATAATAATGGTATTTAAGTGCTTATTATGTGCAAAGCACTGTTCTAAGCACTCGGGGGAGAATACAAGGTGATCAGGTTGTCCCACGTGGAGCTCAATCTTAATCCCCATTTTACAGATGAGGTAACTGAGGCACAGAGAAGTTGTGACTTGCCCAAAGTCACACAGCTGACAATCGGCGGAGCCGGTATTAGAACTCATGACCTCTGATTCCCAAGCCCGGGGCTCTTTCCACTGGGCCACGTTGCTTCTCTTTGACAAATACTATTTAAAAAAAAGTACAACCTGATCAGATACTGTCCCTGTCCCACACAGGGCTCACAGTCCAAGTGGGAGGGAGAACAGGTATTGAATCCCCGTTGTACAGATGAGGAAACCGAGGCCCAGAGAAGTGAGGTGATGCCTCAGGTCACACAGCAGGTAACCATCAGATCTGGGATTCGAACCTAGGTCCTCTGATTCCCAGGCTCATGCTCTTTCCACTAGGCCACACTATTCGGGGGGTGCTTCCTCTGAAGCAATATTTTTCACCACAATCAAGATGTGAGACTGAACAAATCTCCATCAGAACCATCTGCTTCTGGGGGATCTTGGCATCCGAGTAAATGATTTGCGGGAAGGGAAGGAGGGTGCCAGGGAGTGGGCTGGAGCTAGAAGAAGAGTGAAGAGGCAGAGCTGTGACAGACGAGAGCAGGAAAGCTAGGGCTGCTCTGTTTCCATGCCTATCACAACAGCCATTAATCAGTCCCAAGCCCTGCAGGCCTGCCAGACCAGCTCCACTCCACCTCTCCAACTGACTACTCAGCCTTGAGATCCTCGTGAAAAATTGCTCACTAGAGGCAATGTCAGAGTTTTTTTTCCTCCGTCCATAGTATTCGCCTGACGCCGTGCAAACCACTAACACTGCAATCAGTTCCTTCGGCCGGGGTTCTCGGGCGCAAGTCTTCGTGCCCGGGCGGAGGCCCGACCGTTGTTTAAAACTAGAGAGGCCAACGTTTCGAATGAATTAATAATAATAATAATAATGTTGGTATTTGTTAAGCGCTTACTATGTGTCGAGCACTGTTCTAAGCGCTGGGGTAGACATAGGGGAATCAGGTTGTCCCACGTGGGGCTCACAGTCTTAATCCCCATTTTACAGATGAGGGAACTGAGGCACAGAGAAATTAAGTGACTTGCCCACAGTCACACAGCCGACAAGTGGCAGATCTGGGATTCGAACTCATGAGCCCTGACTCCAAAGCCCGTGCTCTTTCCACTGAGCCACGCTGCTTCTCTAGAATTAGAGAATTAGAGAATTAGAATTAGAGAACTAGAATTAGAACTTTTTGTTGCGAAGGATAATGGAGTGACCCAAGATTCCTCCATTTCCCACTCTGAGACAGGTCTTGTATCTTTTAAAATGATCAAATCCTATGCCCATCCTCTGGACTGGGTAACCCTATCAACACCTGTTCTTTCCAGAGGAATGTTTGCTTATTGTCATTAATTGTAATTAAAACTTGATCGCAGATGGAATCCACAGAAGTTTGACAAATTTAAATAAGCACTCCACTCAAGAAATAAAAACCTAAAGGACTCTAATAACTGTAAATTTCCTTGTGACAAAATAACTATTATTAATATTATTTTGGTATTTTTTAAATGCTTACTATGCACCAAGCACTGGAGCAGATTCAAGATCATCAGTTCTGACAGCACCTGTCCCACATGGGCTGTAGGATTGAAAATAGGTATTTCATTCAATCGTATTTATTGAGTACTTACTGTGTGCAAAGCACTGTGCTAAATAATCTCCAAATAGCATCTGAGGAAACTAAGAAATTAAGTGACTTGCCCAAGGTCAAACAGCAGGCAATTGGAAGAGTTGAGATCACAACCCAGGTGTCCTGACTTTCAGATCCATAACCTTTCCACTTCTCAGCATACCATCACTTGTATCTGCAAAGAGAAAAAATTTCTCCTCTCCGGGGCTTGTGCACAATCACTGTGACCACTAAAGAGGTTACAGAGCTACATTCTGGGTAACTAACCCCTAATTATCTCACCTCACAAATGAAAATCCTGCCAACTCTAAATTTCTTTGAAAAACTTCAAAGCACACATTATCCCTTCGAACCTCGCTGAGGATTTTGGAAAAATTCCACCTGGGGGCCAGGGGGTGGTCTCTAAAACTGATTTTTTGATCAGTCGAAACTTTTTATGGGGTTTAATGGTGGGAGACTCGGGAACTCACGGGTACGAATATACAGAGTGGATTATGACAATGCCCTTCTAACATATGTGAAAGGAGCAAAGAGAAGAGAAAAAGAGGTTCTTGTATTTTCCCCATGCAAAGAGGGCATAGGGTCCCATAAATGGAAACAGGACGGAGGAACAGAGAGCCACTTAAAAGCTGAAGAATAAAGCATTTATTTAGCAAGGTCCCGCCACTATATTGCACTGTACACTAGCCTCATCTTGTGGTGCATTTTAGTACTGTATCATTGACCTTGAAGATTGCAGGCCCGATGGATCAACTCTCCAGATTATCCGTTGAATTATCCACCAAATGAGGTGACCAACTTTCCAGCTCCCAAGTAGCAGTAAGAGCCACCCTACCTGCCTCCACGCTAATGGCTCAATAATATGAAGGATGGGGATAGGTAGGTTGGCCAACAGGGTTTTCAGGGCTAACATATTGTGACGGGGCACTGGACTTCCTAGTAATTACAGTTTGTTGAGCAGTATTATGCTCTAAGCATTAAAGTACAAAATAATCAGATTGAACGTGGTCCCTGTCCCATAAGGGACCTAAAGCTTAAGGGGGGAGAGAGATCACGTATTCAATCCCAGGTCTTCCGCTTCCCTGCTGTGTGTTCTTGGGCAAGTCACTTCTCCGTGCCACTGTAAAAATGGGGTTTAATCCTCCATACTACTTAGACCGTGAGCCCCGTGTGGGACAGGGTCCGCGTCTGAACTGACGATCTTTAATCTACCCCAGTGCTTAATACAGCGCTTGGCACGAAGTAAGTGTTTAATAAATATTATAATAGTAGTAATGGCAGTTATTATTGTTGTTATTATTATTATCATTATTATTAAATCCCCAATTTAAGTGGCTTGCCCAGGATCACATATCATCCTCTCATACCACTGCTCCCCACATGCCCTGGGGCTATCACTTTGATCATCGTCATTCATGGCAAAACACGTTCTTAAGTCAGTCACCACCCAGTTGTACACATTAAGGGAACCAACGCTCTTTGGCAACGCCGTTCTACCGGGGAAGAAAGAGAAAAGATTTTTCTTTCTGTCAGTTCAAAGACACTAAGAGTCACAGTTCACAGAGCGTTCCTAACTAGTCCTGTCATCACCTGGAAGGCCATTAAGGTTGACTTCTGAACCTTTGATATGGTTCAAATGGCTTGTGAGGCCATTAAGATCCGGCAGCCACCGCCCGAGACAGCACACAGGGCTGGATGGATGGTAGGTCTGACTCAGCAAAGGCATTTCTATCTATTCGATTTCTAAGATGGTCTGGGCCAATGCTTCTAACAGTTCGTTTTTCTCACCATTCCCATGTTTTCGATTCTGTATTGCCTCATCTCGAATTGTCCGGTGGCGGTCCCACCAGCCCCTCTAACAGAACGGCACTAAGCGGGACTTGTTCTCATGATGTCTCATTCCCTTTTGGATCAGAAGAAGGATGCAGTCCACCTTCAGGTTGGATGCCCTGGGCCCAGCCTGCAGACACAGCCTTTCCTTGTGTTACAGATTCCTCCCCTGCAGCTCTGGTCTTCCCTCACCAAGCATTCCCCAGAATTGGGCACTGCCCACTGGAATTGGGGTTCTCTCCCTGAGAAGGGCAGGAAAACTCTGGAAAGGAAAGTGAATGCAGCCACCAGCCGCTTCATGATGATGATGATGATGATGATGATGGTATTTGTTCAGGCTTACAGTGTTCATTCAGTAGTATTTATTGAGTGCTTATTATGTGCAGACTACTGTACTAAGTGCTTGGAATGTACAATTCGGCAACGGATAGAGACAATCCCTGCCCAATGACGGGCTCAGCATCTAATCGGGGGAAACAGATAGCAGAGCAAAACAGAACGAAACAAAAACAAGACAACAATATCATGATAAATAGAATCAAGGGGATGTACACCTCATTAACAAAATAAATAGGGTAATAAAAAATATATACAAATCAGCACAGTGCTGAAGGGAGGGGAAGGGGGGAGGAGCAGAGAGAAAGGGGGCTCAGCTGAGGAGAGGGGAAGGGGGGAAGGGGGAAAGGGGGAGGTGTCAAGCACTGTTCTAAACACAGGGGTAGATACAAGATAATCAGGTTGGACACAGTCCCTGTTCCACAGGGGTTTACAGTTTTAATTCCATTTTACAGATGAGGTAGCTGAGGCACAGAGAAGTGAAGTGACTTGCCCAAGGTCACACTGCAGACAAGTGGCAGAGCCGGAATTAGAACTCTCAGGTCCTTCTAACTCTTAGGCCTGGGCTCTAACCACCAGGCCACGCTGGAGCCTCCTAGAAAACAATGGGAAAATTGGCAACCCAACAGCAGTAATAATTTTAAAGGAAAAAAGGAATCCTATTTTAGAAGTCCCCCAGAGTGACCTGTCAGATTCTGAATGGATCAACGTGTTGTAGAATCTAGACCGCTCCCCTCTGATGCTTAGCTTGAACAGAACAGTCCCTGGAAGGAGAAAAATTCCTCAACTCCCCAGAAGTGCAGTGCAAGTTCTGGGGTAGATACAAGATAATCAGATGCCACATGGGGCTCTCCATCTAAATAAGAGGGAGAACAGATATTGAATCCCCATTTTACAGATAAGGAAACCGAGGCATGGAGAAGTGAAGTGGTTTGTCCAAGCTCAGATATCTGGTGCGTGGCAGAACTGGGATTAGAACTCAGGTCTGACTCCCAGGCCTATGCTTCTTTCACTAGGCCACAGTGCTGAACCTGCATGAGAACAAATGCTACATAACCATGAGAAGCAGCATGGCCTAGTGGATAGAGCCCAGGCTTGGGAGTTAGAAGGAGCTGGGTTCTAATTCCGACTTTGCCACTTGTCTGCTGCATGATCTTGGACAAGTCATTTCACTTCTCTGGGCCTCAGTTACTTCATCTGTAAAATAGGGATTAAGACTGCAAGCTCCATGTGGGACATGGATTGTGTCCAACCTATCTTGTATCGACCCCAGTTCTCGATACAGCATCTGACACATAATAAGCATTTATCAGATGCCACACACACACAGACAAAAAAAAGTTCACTTGAATGGGGATGAGAAAAAGGTTCCATTTAATGAATCGCAAGAACAAAATATAAAAAGGTCTCAATCTGGGGACCCGAACATCCACCCCAGGCTAGCCATTAGAAATATTGATTAGCATTCACATAAGAGCATAAAAGCATGAGCCATGCTATTTCAGCCCAAAGTCCACCCAGCCCAGGATTCTGTCTCCTAAACATCCTCCCCATCCTAACTTTCCCCTCCAGCGATCCTCTCATCCACAAATTGCTCCAGTCTCCCCTTGAACCTGCTAATAATCCTAGCGGCATAGCTTCCTAAGGGCTCAAATTCCCTCTGCTCCTCAACCTCGCAGTTGGGAGAAAAAGCCTTTCATTTTGCTTTTTCAAGCTGCCACCTTCAAGCTCTAACAGGTGTCCCGATCAGGGTGGGATCTGGGGGGGACAGTTATTCCGTGTTCACCCCAATCCACTCCCATTGAGGATTCCACTTTACAAAACCAGACCTGATTGAGCACTTTGGCTTCCTTACTGATGGACCTTCCCCTCTCTGCTGTTACTCGTAATAATAGTAATAATTTTGGTATTTGTTAAGCACTTACTATGTGCCAAGCACTTTTCTAAGCGCTGGGTAGATACAAGGTCATCATGTTGTCCCACATTGGACTCACAGTCTTAATCCCCGTTTTCCAGATGAGGTAACTGAGGCACAGAGAAGTAAAGTGACTTGCCCAAAGTCACACAGCTGATAAGTGGCGGAGCCAGGATTAGAACCCATGACTTCTGACTCCTAAGCCCGTGCTCTTTCCAGTGAGCCACACTGCTTCTCGTAGAGAAACCAGATGCCAGAAGCGAGGCATCGTGCATCAGAATGGAGCTGGATTTAACAAAAGCTGAACCACTCAGTGCCCAAACTAGTGCTGCAGGAGATAGGAGGTGGCTTTTATCATCCTCTCAGGCCATAAAAAACACCAGCTCCAGGTTCCCAAGGGAACTGTTTATAGACCTGGATTTAAACAAACACAGATCTATTAAACAGGAGCCCAACCGACCTGGGCAAGTTCAGACATATAAAAATGGAAAGGGGTGGGATCTCTGAGGGCCAGGCTTAGAGGCGAGGTGGGTATTTTGCTTCTGGCGGTGCTGCCCGCCATCCTGGTGACCTGCCAATGTCAGCTGGCAGAGGAGTCCAGGAGGAGGAGGGCTGCTCCTTTGCTCACTAAGTAGGTGGTTTCTTAGAGATTCCGATAAGCTCTTAAATCCCCACTGTGCTGGATCATCAGGAATGTTGAACTAACATGTTACAGGGAAGTAGCATGGCCTAGTGGGGGAACACGGGCCTGGGAGTCAGGAGAATCTGATTTCTAATCCCAGCTCCGCCTCTTGTCTGCTGTGTGACCTTGGGCAAGTTACTTCTCTTCTCTGGTCCTCAGTTCTCTCATCTGTAAAATGGGGATTAAGATTGTGATCCCCAGGTGGGTCACAGACTATGTCTGACCTTGTATCTACCCCATCGCTTACTATATAGTGCCTGGCATGTGGTGAATGCTTAACAAATACCATAAAAATGGTTGGGAATGGTTCCCATCTTGACTTAGGTGGTTAGAGAAAGTAACCCACTCTGTTATACCGGACTGTCCCAAGCACTTAGTACAGTACTTTACACAGAATAAGTGCTCAATAAATACCACTCACTGATTGATTGATTTTCAGGGTCCCCAAAAAGGACAATCCCACATGAGCAGGCAGCCATGAGGCCTCCGGCAGCAATCACAGATGAGAATCATTGGCACCCAGAAAGAGTCACTGGTTCCAACTGGGAGCTGTGGGCCAGCTCAGGAAAGGGCCTGGATCCTGGATCCTTTGAGCAGTCAATCACTTTACCCCTTCCTACCTCACCTCACTACTCTCCTCCTACCCAACCCAACCTGCACACTTCGCTCCTCAAATTCCAACCTTCTCACTATACCTCTATCTTGTCTATCTTACTTCTGACCTCTGGTCCATGTCCTGCCTCTAGCCTGGAATGACCTCCCTCCTCATAACCAACAATTACTCTCCCCCCACTTCAAAACCCTTATTGAGGGCACATCTCTCCTCCAAGAGGCCTTCCTTGACTAAGCCCTCTTTTCCTTTTCTTCCACTCCCTTCTATGTCACCTTGACTTGCTCCCTTGTTCATCCTCAACCCCATCCCAGTCCTACAGCACTTATGTACATATCTGTATTTTATTTATTTGTATAAATGTGTGACTCCCTCTCTAAACTGTAGGCTCACTGTGAGCAGAGAATGTGTCTGTCATATGGTTATGTCATACTCTCCTGAACACTTAGTACAGGGCTCTGCACATAGTAAGTGCCCAATAAATACAATTGTCTGACTGACTGTGGTGCCCAAGGCACTAGGCAGAGCTACAGAGGCACAACACCCAGCCCAGGCCTAGCCAGGCCAGGACTTGGGGGTTCTCAGCCTTCAAGGCCTCTAATGCCCCACCTTATTTTTTTATGCCATTCATCAAGCGTTTACTATGTGCCAGGCACTCCACTAAGCCCTGGGGTAGATACAAGCGAACCAGGTTGGACACATCCCTATCCCACTTAGGGCTCACACTCTTAATCCCCATTTTACAGATGAGGTAACTAAGGTCCAGAGAAGTGAAGTGACCTGCCCAAGATCACCTAGCAGGAGCCCTTTGTAGGGAGGTCCCCGTAGCATCCGGCTGGACAAGCCCAGTACAGAAGGGGGCCTGACTAGAAATCTCCCAGGGACTTGGAAGAGTTTTCTAGCCACTGCTAGTTGAGGATACCCACCTTTGCTCCACCACACAGTTCTGGGCCAGTTCAGGCCTGTTGGTTCAGAGCAGCCAGCTGGAGCCAAGCAGGAATTGTGGCAGGAGGGACTGATGGAAGGCCAATAGCCTCTGAGTAATGCCAATGGCTCAGTCCAAGATTGTGCCCCTGGGATGGGCACTGGGATGCCTGGAGTGGTTGCGATTCTAGACAGCCCCTCCTCATGGTTAGGAATGGATCATCAACACCCCTATCCCCCCTTTTTCCATCCCTAACTTTCCCGCCAATGACCCATCACGGATCACTAGTCCATGAATCTACCCAAACCCCTCTCGATCCCGCTGGTGTTTCCAGCTGTGCAGCTTCTTGTGGGAACTATTTTTTTTATGGCATTTGCTAAGTGCTTACTATGTGCTGGGGTAGACACAAGATCATCAATTTGGACACAACCCACATCCCAACAAGGGACAGGCAGTCTTAATCCCCATTTTACAGATGAGGTAACTGAGGCACAGTGAAGCAAAGTGACTTGCCCGAGGTCACATAGCAGACAAGCGACCGAGCTGGGATTAGAACCCAGGTCCTACTGACTACCAGGCCTGTCCTCTATCCACTAGGCTATGCATGGGATAACTGCCCCCCGAGGAGGAGGTCATTCCTTGTTCTGCTGCCCTCCAGCTCCCGTGGCCCCTCTTCATCCTGCTGCTGTGGGATGTAGAGAGAAATACATTCTGTGGGCTCCTCATCATGATTGTACATCCTTCAGTCCTGTCCCCTCTCATCTGGGATTTACCCAGGCTAAAGAGTTGTGACCTTTCCAGGATATCCTCTAGGAGAAACTCCTTCCCTCACCACCCCTCTTCAAACAAATGGCCTTCCAGATTCACGGTTATGGAAAAGGGCAGGGTTGGGGACTAAGAGAGAAAAAGGTTCAAAAAGACCATAAAAACTCTGGGGGTGTCCACCGGGCCTAGGCTCAAAACTCATAGCTCTGACAATAGCTATGAGGCACCTTTTTGGTTGATTTTGAGAGATTTATAGCCTAAAAGTGGGTATAACAGCTCATTCTCTCTTCCTCTGTCCCTACAGTGATCCTTGGGAACTTAACTAACCATGTAGATGTTCCCAACGGCTCTTCGTTGCCCGTTTCCTCTCACTCCTCAACTTCACTGACCTCCTGCTCTACCCCACCTCACCCACTCACTAATTTGGACACCACTCTTATATCATCATCTCTAGTCACGGCCCCATCTCAACTCTCACCAACTCTGAAATCCCTGTTTTTGACCACGACCACCTCACCTGCCTTCTTTCCCCCACACACCCTCCCTGCATATCTGTCCTGTTCCTCCTCAGAGAATTCTGGTTTTTTGATCCACTCCATTTGCAAAACTCATCAAGCCCCATTTGGTCTCCATACCCAAACTACCTTCTCTTAGTGCACAAATTGCCTCAACACCGCACTCTCGGTGGACCTCAAATAACCTGCTCCCCTATCTCTCCACTAACTTTGTATCGCTAACCCACAGCCCTGGATTATTTCCACAATACACACCCCCTGATCCTGTGCGCACACTGCAGAGAACTGCTGGCAGAAAACCAGATATGAGGCCAATTTCATCTCAATTTCATCCTCATCTACCATAACTCTGACCTCTCCTCTGCCTAGCAGTAGTATTTCTCCATCCTCATTGGCTGCAGTTCATTCAGTCAGTCAAATTTATTGAGCGCTTACTGTGTGCAGAGCACTGCACTAAGCACTTGGAAAGTACAATTCAGCAACAAATAGAGACAATCCCTACCCAGCAATGGGCTCACAGTCTAGAAATGCCCAATGACCTCATTTCGTCCAACCTGATAAGCTTATTAGTACCCAAGCGCTTAGAACAGTGCTTGGCCCATAGTAAGCACTTAACAGATACCATCATCATCATCAGAGAAACAGCATGGCTCAGTGGAAAGATCCCGGGCTTGGAAGTCAGAGGTTGTGAGTTCTAATCCTGGATCCGCTGCTTTTCAGCTGTGTGATCTTGGGCAAGTCACTTCACTTCTCTGAGCCTCAGTTACCTCATCTGTAAAATAGGGATGAAGCCTGTGAGCCCTTTGTGGGACAACCTGATTACCTTGTATCTACACCAGTGCTTAGAACAGTGCTTGGCACATAGTAAATGTTCAACAAACACCAACATTATTATCATAATCATCATCACTAGTTGTTTTAGACATTCAACTCCTTCCTCAAACACCCAGTCCCTCAGGCCCTGCCTCAGCCCCTCAGTCCTGACTCCGCCACTTGTCAGCTGTGTGACTTTAGGCTAGACATTTCACTTCTCTGTGCCTCAGTTACCTCAGCTGTAAAATGGGGATGAAGACTGTGAACCCTATGTGGGACAACCTGATTACCTTGTCTCTACCTCAGTGCTCAGAACAGTGCTTGGTATTTAGAAAGTACTTAACAAATACCATCATTATTATTATTATTATTTCCTCCCCCTAATGGCCTGGTCAACTACCCCATTTATCAAAAAAAGAAAAAAAATCCGGCATTATCTCCCTAAAATCTGCTCTGCTCTTCTCAGAGTCCTCCCTCCTTCCCTCCCCCCTTCTGCCCCTTCTTTAACTGTCCAGTCTTTTCCAGCAGTATCTCAAGAGGAGCTCTCCCGCTTCAGAGGAGCTTTGTACACTGCTGGCCCTGTACCGTTAGGAAACACATCCATCTAGCGGCATTTTCAGAAATTACCCCAAGCCCGAGACGAAAATGACTTCTGCTGAAGTAAAAAAGCACACGCACTAATCTAAAGAGCCCGACCTTGGGAGTCAGAGGATGTGGGTTCTAATCCCGGCTCCGCCCTTTGTCTGCTGTGTGACCTTGGGCGAGACACTTCACTTCTCTGGGCCTCAGGGACCTCATCTGTAAAATGGGGATGAAGACCGTGAGCCCCACGTGGGACAACCTGATTACCTTGTGTCTACCTCCAGCGTTTAGAACAGTGTGCAGCACATAGTAAGCACTTAACAAATACCATAATAATAATAATAGTTATTATTATTATCCCACTCTTTTCAATCACTCATTCATTCGAACATATTTACTGAGCGCTTACTGTGTGCAGAGCACCGTACTAAGCACTTGCCCGCTTTGTGACCTCAGGCAAGTCACTTCACTTCCCTGGGCCTCAGGGACCTCATCTGTAAAATGGGGATTATGACTGTGAGCCTCATGTGGGACAGAGATTGCATCCAACCTGATAACCTTGTATCTACCCCAGTGCTTAGAACAGTGCTTGGCACATAGTAAACACTTAAAAACCATCATTATTATTATTATTATTATTGCAATATAACAATAAACAGACACATTGCCTGCTCACAAGAAGCTTACAGTCCAGGGGGAAGAGGATTTATTGTGCATTATCTGTGTGCAGAGCACTGTACTAAGCGCTTATAAGAGTATAGTAGAGTTGCCATTCAGGTTCATCATTTCATTCATTCGTTCATTCAATCGTATTTATTGAGCGCTTACTGTGTGCAGAGCACTGTACTAAACGCTTGGAAAGTACAATTCGGCAACAGAGAGAGACAATCCCTACCCAACAACGGGCTCACAGTCTAGTAGGGGGAGACAGACAACAAAACAAAACAAGTAGACAGACATCCCTTCCATCAGTTTCATATTTGCATTTCCGTTCACTTCACGGTTCTGACCAATTGTTGGCTGCTTTGTCTCAGAGATGTCTAGAAGCAGAAGAGGACTGAAAATTTACTGATGGAGAAAAAGAAACCGCATTCATCTGCAGAAAGATGTGAGACTAAGTACAGGCGTGTTGAGGGAGTGCATGTGAAAGTGTGGAAATCCACTCCCCGTTGGCTTGTCATTGTAAAAGCATTCCTCCAGATGACTGCATTTGACCCCATATGGGTTCTAACCTCAAGGGAAGATGAGGGCGCAATCCCGTGGCCGGCATCTTGGCCAATAGAGCCACAGGTCTGAAGCTGCCCCAGGCACTGCAATGTTCAGGATCGATCATCCTCAGCCAGAATGGGCCAGGACTGCCAGGAAGAACTCACCCACCCAAGGCTTGGCACGATATCCCACGGGTGGTGAGAGCCCTCCACTACCCAGAATCAGTGCCCAGTGCCACAGGAAACCAGCGTAAAATTGGATACTTTGAGGGAATCATTTGTTCTGCTTTTCCTGCATCTCGATTGGAATGAATGTTTCAAGAACACTGGGTTCTCAAGTCACCTCGCATCCATCTTAAAGGGATTCCAAACTTCCCCAAGGCAGGGCCAAGTTCGAAGACTTCAGAGAATTTATCAATCCAAAATTTCATTGTCAAAATCAACTTCCCAGGACCTCGACTGGTCTCTTTCAACCATTCATTCATTCATTCATATTTATTGAGTGCTTACTATGTGCAGAGCATTGTACTAAGCACTTGGGAGAGTACAATACAACAATAAACAGATAAATTCCCCCGCCACAACAAACTTACAGTCTTGGCACTTACTATATTCCAACCACTCTACTAAGTAATGGGGTAGATACAAGTAAGATGTCCCACATGGGGCGCTCAGTCTTTTTCTCAGTCTTTTTCTCAGTCATTCTTTTACAGATGAGAGAACTGAGGCACAGAGAAGTAAAAGTGACTTGCCTAATTGCACTAGCCCTAACTCCTGCTCCTTTTTTTGTGTGTGATATCTGTCAAGCACTTACTATGTGCCAAGCACTGCACTAAGATACAAAGATACAAGGGATAGATACAAACTAATCAAATTAGACACAGTCCATGCCCCACGTGGGGCTCACAGTCTTAATCCCTATTTTACAGATGAGGGAACTGAGGCTCAGAGAAGTGAAGTGTCTTGTCTGTGTTCACACAGCAGGCAACTGGCAGAGCCAGGCTTAGATCCCAGGTCCTCTGTCTCCCAGGACCGTGCTCTTTCTACTAGGTCACGCTGCTCATCTCTCAGAGGAGCCTAAGATTTGACTCGGCCAAGCCCACATGGGCCAATATTTTCACCCCTTACCCTCTACTAATCCTAAATCTAGAACTACCAAAATGTTTGAAAATTGACTCATTAGAGTTTGATCCTTTCCCTTTGCCAGCTCACCCTCTTGTGGTGATGGTAGTGAACAGAAGAAAGGAGCTGAAAGGGGATTCAAGGAAGTGGGTGGTGGAAGTACTCAACTCTAGTCTTTTCTCTTCCAAACATAAAAGTTTTCCTTCAGTCTACGTCTGCTGCTGCTGCTTGTCCGTGGCCTTCGACTTCTAATTGGAGCCTAGAAAGGGTCTGTAGAGGTAGATTAGGCTTCATCAGTGCACACGACGGTTGTCCCACTGGAGATACCTGGAAGACTCGGCACTGCGAAGCTGAATAGCAGTGGACTGCGGGCCTTGTCTGCAGTTCAGTTTGAAGCTCTCCCCCTCTCAGTTAAGTTCTGGGACTGTGTGCTGTGTTCTAGACAGTAAATTCATTGTGGGCAGGGAATATAACTGTTTATTGCTATATTGTACTCTCCCAGGTGCTTAGCATGGTGCTCTGCACACAGTAAGTGCTCAATAAATATGATTGAATGAATGAAGAACAGCAAATCAAAACAGGTCGATCCCATCAATCTTATTTTTTTTAATTGGTATTTGTTAACTGCTTACTATCTACCAGGCACTGTACTAAGCACTGGGTTAGATACAAGATCATCAGTTGGACCCAATCCCTTTCCCACATGGGACTCACAGTCATGAGGTTACAGAGGCACAGAGAAGTGAAGTGACTTGCCCAGGGTCACATATGTATTGAGCACTGGTCCACAGGGTCGAAGGCAGCTAAGAGCTCAAGGAGGACTAGGAGGGAGTGGAGGCCATTAGATGTAGCAACAGGTGGAAGGTATGTCAGAGTTTGAGGGTTTAAAATGAGAAGCAGCATGGTGTAGTGGAAAGAACACGGGCCTGGAAGTGAGAAGGTCATGGGTTCTAATCTTGCCTCTCCCACTGTAGCAAATCACTTCACTTCTCTGTGCCTCAGTTACCTTATCTGTAAAATGGGGATCGAGCTTATGACCCCGACAAGGAACAGAAACTGTGTTCAACTCAGTTTGCTTTTATCCACCTCAGCGCTTAGTGTTGTGTCTGGCACGTAGTAAGCACTTAACAAACACCATCATTATGGTTATTATTATTATTAAATGGAAGAGGCTAGCACATTCTTTTCAGTTAGGCATCGGGGGACTGACAGTTACCTTCTTCTAAAGAAATGGTAGGAATGGAGAAACTTTCCCAGAAAAGGTGAATATACAGCACATTCACTTGACGAGAAGAGACTATGCAGCCCATAGTCAATGCCCAAGCAGAAATCACTGACCTGTGCTTTCTCCTCATAAATTGCTTCTGAAATTGCCTTTTTGGGCCAAGCAGAAAAAGGAAACCTTCTGCTTCTCCCATTTCCCTTATTCACTTTCAAGTTAAGGAATCACATTGCCCCAAAATACCCAACAGAGAGGAGATATCTAGGTTCCTTTTTCAAACACTTTTTAATACTGTGAGCTTATTACTATAGCAACATCCAAGAGTCAAATCATTTTCCATCAGGCGCAAGTACCTTTAAAGGGGACCGTGCCTGCCCTGTGGATTTAGTAAATACCGAGTGAGGGAAAAAAAATCAGTTACGTCATTATACTTGCATTTCCCAGCAATTATTTCCAGGGTTATGTTTTTGTGGTAGTAGATTAAACAGTGTCAGTCTCAATCCGCTCCCTTCTGCAGAAAGAAGGGCAAGGCAGTCCAAGCACTGAGGTGTTGGCCCCGTCATGTGCCGAGTCACACGCTTTATCGGGATTGGACACTAAGGTCTCCTGGGTCTCGGCAAAGCCAAAACCCCCAAACCGACCTGAGGTTTTATTGTTCTCAAAACCATCGAACTTTCCAGTAATTGCACATATGCATTGGAGGCACTAAGGATAAACCAGGAAATTCTTAGCACATGTAAAACGGGCCCTTTGGAACGGCCCATATGCTTTCCATTACCCAAGCTGGTTGATTAGGTAGCCAGAACAGGCTAGAAGTTTACCGAGTTGAACTTCCAAGACGCCTGAAAATGCACCAGTCACTGTTCTCACTAATGGTTTCTCCCTCTCTATCCATCTAACTTCTGACGTGGGAATGACCCGCCTTCCCTGGGGAACCGCCAACGTCGCTTGTGGCAGCTGTAACAGTTTGGGCTTAGACGTTTTCAAGAAGGTATGGGTCACGGCTACAACCGGGGATACCGTTTCCTATGACTTCTTAGTAGCAAAAGAGAAGTCCACTGTCAGACATCAGCAGAGTAATATTTTAAAGAATTCCTCCTAGAGGAATTTCTTGATGAATATTCCTTCTGCAAGAAAAATGCTTGGAGGGCAGTGTGGCCTAGTGGAAACAGCCTGGAATTGGGACTTTTTTTTTCCTGGAATTTGTTAATAATAATAATAATGTTGGTATTTGTTAAGCGCTTACTATGGGCCGAGCACTGTTCTAAGTGGTGGGGTAGATACAGGGTAATGAGGTTGTCCTAAGTGAGACTCACCAGTCTTAATCCCCATTTTACAGATGAGGTAACTGAGGCACAGAGAAGTTAAGTGACTTGCCCACAGTCACACAGCTGACAAGTGGCAGAGCTGGGATAAGCATTTATAGTGTTCCAGGCACTGTATGAAGAGCTGGGCTAGATTTAAGTTAATCAGGTTGGACACAGGGCCTGTTCCATATGGGGCTTACAGTCTTAATCCCCTTTTTATAAATGATATAATTGAGACACAGAGACTTGCCGAGGTTGCACAGCAGACAAGTGGCAGAGCTGGGATTAGAACCCAGGTCCTTCTGAAGCCCAGGCGTGTGCTCTAGTCACTAGGACCCACTGCTTCTCTTACCTGGGTTCTGGTCCCAGCTCAGCTACTGGCCTGCTGTTTGGCCTTGAGAAAGTCACTGAACCTCTTTGAATCTCAGTTTCCTCAGAAGTAAAATAGGGATAAGTTACATACTCTCTCCACTTCTTAGACTATGAGTCCTGTGTGAAGACAGGGATTGTGTCCAGTTGGATCGTCTTATATTTCATTCATTCATTCAATCATATTTATTGAGTGCTTACTGTGTGCAGAGCACTGTACTAAGCATTTAGAAAGTACAATAGAGCACCAAAGAGGGACAATCTCTGCCCACAGTGGGCTCACAGTCTAGGTGGAGGAAGACAGACATCAGTACAAATAAACAGGTTTCCATATAAATAAATAAAATTATATATTTATACATATATACGTAAGTGCTGTGGGGTGTGGGGGGAGAGCAAAGAGAGCAAGTCAGGGTGATGCAGAAGGGAGTGGGAGCTGAGGAAAAGTGGGGCTTAGTCTGGGGAGGCCTCTTGGAGGAGGTGCACCTCCAGTAGGGCTTTGAAGTGGGGGAGAGTGATTGGTGGATTTGAGGAGGAAGGGCATTCCAGACCAGAGGTAGGACACGGGCCAGGGGTCCACAACAAGATAGGCGAGATCGAGGCACAGTAAGAAGTTTAGCACCAGAAGAGTGGAGTGTTCGGACTGGGATGTAGAATGAGAGAAGGAAGTGAAGTAAGAGGGGGTAAGGTGATGGAGAGCTTTAAAGTAAATAGTAAGGAGTTTTTGTTTGATAAGGAGATTTATAGGCAACCACTGGAGATTTTTGAGGAGGGGATGTGACATGCCCTGAACGTTTCTGTAGAAAGATAATCTGGGCATCAAAGTGAACTGGAGTGGGGAGAAGCAGGAGGCTGGGAGGTTAGAAAGGAGGCTGATGGCATAATCTAGGCAGGATAGGGTGAGTGATTGTAGTAACATGGTAGCGGTTTGGATAAAGAGGAAAGGGTGGATCATGACGATGTTGTAAAGGTGAGACTGACAGGATTTGGTGACGGATTGGATATGTGGATTGAACGAGTTAGCAGAGTCAAGGATGACACCAAGGTTTGCTTTGGCACTAGTAAATGTTTAATAAATAAGGTTTTTTAAAAAAAGATGCCAAATCCTTAAAGGGCTCTGATCACTTCAAGAATATCTGGGAGCTTGTCAGTGACTGAATATCCCCTACCTTTACTAGGGAAGAGGAGCCCAGGAATTCTAGTGCCTCGTCCAATAGGACTGAGAGCAAATGGTCCAGAAATAGGCCCAATCTAGCCCAAAGGTATGGGCAGATGGGCACGTCTAAGCTTCCAGAGCCTGAGAAACAAGCCTCAGGCCTTGTCACAGGAAGCTTGCTTAACCTGCCATCACTGGTCTCTGAGAGGAATCACTCTAAGAAGTCACCCTGGGGCAAGTCTTTGCTCACACCTTAGCCCAAAAACCCTTAGCCCCAAAACCCTTAGCCCAGAAACCTTAGTCCAAAAGGCAAATCTTCTGTTAGACATTCAAGTCTGACAGTGAGTGAGTAAATATTTATTGCATTGGAGAGACCCAGCACCAACAGCCATTCAGGAGAGCCAACTGGAACCTGCTCGTTTAGAACCAGCCCCAGTTATGTACATGAAGATGTCTAAGATAAGGGGCAAATGTTATTCCAGCAATTAGTACAATGCCTGGCACATGGTAATAATAGTACTAACTGTGGTATTTGTTAAGCACTTACTATGTGCCAAGCACTCTACTAAGTATTGGGCTGGATACAAGCATATTGGGTTGTCCCTGTCCCTCTTGAGGATCAAAGTCTTAATCAAGTAAGCGCTTAACAAATACCATAATTATTATTACTGTTCATGGGCAAACAAGGTTTCATTAGTTGCCAGTGGGGGAAGCCAAGGGTTCCTGCCAGCCCTGTGGAACAAGTCACCACCTGCCAACTGCCTTGATAGGGAGGGTTTCCTGGTGTGCCCCTGCCACTCTCAGCCTTAAAGATTCCTCCACATTTGCTTTAATCAAAGCATTATGTTCATTATGAAGGAGACCCCAAAAGACTTGGTAGACAGGATCCCTGGCCTCAAGGAGTTTAGAATCTAGAAAGTCAGCTCTAAAATGCATTACAACTAAGTATTAGGAAATGCATACAAGTGCAATTGTCTGGGGATACAAGTGTAATTAGTGAAGTGGAATAATTTGAATACAGCTTTCTTCACCCCCTTTCCTTTCGGTGTTCAATCTCAAGTCTGTATCTGAGCTGTGCACACTAATTTAAGACTATCTGGAGTCCCCCTAGACCTTTCCACTGTCCCTTCACCATCAACCCCACAGTGCAGCTCTCATTCCATTGCCACCAGGCCTTCAGCGAAGGCCCAAGGGGTGAAAATGGGAGATGTTTAAAAGACCAAACCTAACAACAACCACATGACCTGGGGACACTGAGGGCATCTGTACCAGGCAGCCAGGCACTTGCCAGACCAACCTGGGGGCATTCCTAATGATGATGATGATCGTGGCATTTTCCAGGCACTATACTAGGTGCTGAGGTGGATACAAGCAAATTGGAGTGGACAAAGTCCCTGTCCCCACGTGGGGCTCACAGTCTTAATCTCCATTTTACAGCTGAGGTAACTGCAGCACAGAGAAGTGAAGTGACTTGTCCAAGGTCACACAGCAGACAAGTGGCAAAGCCAGGATTAGAAGCCAGGTCCTTCTGACTCCCTATCCCCTAGGCCATGCTGATTCTCTGATATGTCACCTCCCTCTCTGAATAAAGCATCAAAATGAACATCTGCTAGGCAGATACAGGCAGTGCCAACTAAGACCCCTCCAGGTCTAAACAGTTGGTTTTCTGAGGACAGGACACACACACCCTCCTGCACATACACAAAATAAACTCGTTGTGCACAGGAAGCGTGATTACCAACTCTGTTATATTGTACTCTCTCAAGCACTTAAGACAGTACTCTGCACACAGTAAGTGGAGTTTTTTTTACTTGTTTCGTGGTATTTTTTAACACTTACTTTGTGCGAGACACTGTACTAAGGTCTAGGGTAGATACAAGCCAATCAGATGGGATTCAGTCATATCCCCATTTTACAAAAGAGGTAACTGAGGCACGCAAAAGTGAGGTGACTTGTCCAAGGTCATATAGTAGACAAGTGGCAGAGCCAGGATTAGAACCCAGGTCCAAAAATAAAACTGATTGATTGAAATTAAATCTTCCATTAAAACCTTCTGCTAGATTGTACAGTCCTCCGCTAGACTGAAAATTCTTTAACTTCTGGGGATCTTGTCAGTGTATACAGTAAGCATTTAATAATAATAATGATCGTGGTGTTTGTTAAGCATGTTCTATGTGACAAGTAATAATAATAATAACAATGCTTTTTGTTAACTGCTTACTATGTTCCAAGCACTGTTCTAAGCGCTGTGATAGATACAAGATAATCAGGTTGTCCCTCATAGGTTCACAGTCTTAATCCCCATTTTACAGAAGAAGTAACTGTGGCACAGAGAAGTGAAGTGACTTGCCCAAGGTCACACAGCAGACCTGTGGCGGATCTGGATTAGAACCCGTGACCTCTGACTCCCAAGCCCATGCTCTTGCCACTAGGCCACATTGCTTCTCTTACCTTTAAGCAAGATAATCCTTTCAGGCACAGTCTCTGTCCCACATGGGGCTCACTAACTAAGGGGGAGAGAGAACAAGATTGTATCTCCATTTTACAGAGGAGGAAACTTAAGCACAGAGACTCAGTCAATCAATCAGTGATATTTATTGAGCACTTACTATGTGCAGACCACTGCACTAAACACTAGGGAAAAACAATGCAACAGAATTAGCAGATGCATTCTCTGTCCATAATGAAGGGAAGTGATTTGCCCAAGGTTACACGGTAGGCAAGTGGCAGAGCAGGGTTGAGAACCCAGGTCCTCTGACCACCAGTCCAGTGCTCTCACCACTAGGTCATGCTGCTTCCCATTAAATATCATTGATTGATTGATTGATTGATTCCATATATATATACATATATATATATATATATATATCCATATATCCACATACATATATCTTCTAGACTGAATCACACTTGGCACATAACATAACAAATATTAGTAGTAGTAGTAGTAGTATTATCAAGTGCTAAATTCCTTGAAAGAAAATTACCCCTCAAATTATTAATAATAATAACGGTGATATTTATTAAACACTATGTGCCAGGCACTGTACTAAGCTCTGTAGAGAAATACAAGCAAATCAGGTTGGACACAACCCCTGTCCCACCCTGGGCTCACAGTTGTAATCCCCATTTTACAGATGAGATAAATGAGGTCCAGGGAAGAGAAATGACTTGCCCAAGTTCACACAGCAGACAAGCGGCAGAGCAGAATTAGAACCCATGACCTTCTGACTTCCAGGCTCATGCTCTATCCATTAGGCCATGCTTGCTTCAACGTTACTCTTATTCATGGGTTTCTTCTCAAAAGACAGTGCTTAGTACACAGTGCTTTGCACACAGTAAGTGCTCAATAAATACGACTGAATGAAAAGGCATGGAAAAGGTAGACTGTCAGCTTGTTGTGGGCAGGGAATGTGTCTGTTTATTGTGGTATTGTACTGTCTCAAGTGCCTAGTACAGAGTTCTGCACACAGTGAGTGCTCAATAAATATGATTAAATGAATGCATGAATGAAAGGTTTTACACTAGAAAAATGGAGAAAGGTCAGGAACTGCCACCCTCGAGAAAGCTCTGGTGTGGAAAGAAATTTCACTCAATGGTATTTCTTGAGCGCTTACTGTGTGCGCAGCACTGTACTAAGCTTTTGGGAGAGTACAATATAACAATCTAACAGACACTTTCCCCGCCCACAAGCTGGTGGATCTTGCAGCCGCTAAACCCGACCCTTTTGGGTTTTGTAGCAAACCACAATAAGATGCTTAAAGGCCTAAGTAACGTCATGGGTGAGTTAGCCAGTTCTTCCAGTCTGGGATATCTCAAGGAGAAGGTTTTGGAATGGAGATTTTGAAAGAGTTTTGGACTTGCAACTCCCCCCTCTCTGATCATATTTGTCTCTTAAAATAATTCATCCCTTCAATTCCAAAACCCGAAACAGCTGGATTTTCTCCATGAGAACAGAATCGGGAAGCGTAGTTTGGGAGTTCGTTATTGGTCCAGGATCAGACAAATATATCACAATGGGATAAAAGGAAAACAGCTATTTGAGCTAGTATTGGGCATTTTTTGCCATTTTTTTAACCGTCTGAGGAGACATGCCATTTCTATTGCACTGGGCATCTTTGAATAACATCAATCATCTAACTTCACTCCACAAATCATGCGATTAAGAAAAGATTAATGACTATTCAAAGGGATTTATGATGTCAGGCTATTTGGAGTGTGACAAATATGGATTAACTGTCAAATGTGTTTTGCCTTCATCAAATATCAAATTTGGCAGAGAATGGCTACTTGTTGAAATGTTCTTGTTCATTTGAGCAGGCAAATTGTCGTGAGAGAGGATGGGTTGTGTTCCCACTCTCCTTGGAAGAAAGAAACTGCTTGAGATTATCAAACGAGACCTGCCCACAGACATTACCAACAGTTTCACAGCAGGATGGTAAGGAAGGTATTTGCAAGAGGAGCTAAATTCACAAGAGCCTAAAATGTCAGAAATCCAATAGAGTCACTTTCTGCCTGGCTGGCCAAAAAGCCTTAAAGAAATCTTAATTAATCAGTCAGTGATATTTACTGACCACTTACTGTATGCCAAGCCCTGAACTAAGCAAACGTCAGAGTTGGCAGACGTGTTCCCTGCCCACAGCTGGGTCAAATATTCATTCTTAATTCAAATAATAATGATAACTGTGGTATTTGTTAACTGTTTACTATGTACCAAACACTGTACTAAGCGCTGGGGTAGATAGAAGATAATCAGATCCCACGTGGGGCTCACGTTCTAAGTAGAAGGGAGCACAGGTATTGAATCTCCATAGTGCAGATGAGGGAACTGAGGCATAGAAAAGTGAAGTGACTTGCCCAAATTCCCACAGGAGGCAGGTGGTGGAGCATGAGCCTGTTTCTAGACTGTGAGCCCATTGTTGGCTAGGAATTGTCTCTATCTGTTGCCAAATTGTACTTTCCAAGAGGCTTAGTACAGTGTTCTGCAAACAGTAAGCGCTCAATAAATACAATTGAATGAATTAGAACCCTGGTCCTCTGACTCAAATGCCCATGCTTTTTCCACTAGGCCATGCTGTTTCTCTGTGGTTAGGAGTACAGCTCTTTGTTAGATTGTTTTCCCCTACAGAAATTACCTTTAAATCACACAGCTATCCTTGACATTTACAAAAGTCACTTTGTTCTGCAATTTTGTTAATTAGAAATTAAAACGCTTATCTACTAAAGTCAGGGGAAATCAGGACTCCAACCAATTCTGGGCCTCGTCTGAGGCATGATTTGCTTGGTCACCTGTGGAAGCTTCTTCAGAATTCATCCTGGGGAGCTGGTCTCCAAATTCCTTGTTTATTTACATTTGAAAAGAGCTCTCACTGCCAAACTCATTGCCATGAAATCACAGCAGAATACCACACAAACCTGATGCCCAGCCTGGACAGACAGACCTGGGACAGCACTTATAGACAGAGCAGCCTAATGAAAAAAGCTCGGGCCTGGGAGTTAGAGGACCTGGGTACTAATTCCGTTCTGACAGTTGCCTTCTGTGTGACCTTGGGCAAGTTACTTCACTTCTCTGTGCTTCAGTTTCCTCATCTTTCAAATAGACATTCAATACCGTCTCTCAGTCAATTGTATTTATTGAGTGTTTACTGCGTGCAAAGCACTGTATTACCTAAACTCTGAGCACCCTGTGAGACAGGGACTGTATCTGACCTGATTAACTTGTAATAATAATTATGGTATTTGTTAAGCACTTTATATGTGCCAAGCACTACACTAAGCAGTGGGGTGGATACAAGTAACTCAGGTTAGACACAATCCCTGTCCCACGTGGGGCTCACAATCTCAACCCCCATATTACAGATGAGGTAACTGAGGCTCAGAGAAGTGAAGTGACTTGCCCAAGGTCACACAGCAGACAAGTGGCAGAGCAGGGATTAGAACCCATGACCTTCTGACTCCCAGGCCCGTTCTCTATCCACTATAGCCATGCTGCTTCGATACTTAGTCCAGCACTTAGAACAGAGTAAGTGCTTAACAGATGCATAATTAAAGCATGGCCAGGAGCTGCAATAGCAAAAAACAAATATGGATCGCGAGTATCAGGACTGGGGGTTGAGGAACAGTCCACATTCAGTTACCCCAAGGCGGCAACAAAGCCAGGTGCCCCTTTGACTTTCTGCAGTTAATTATATTAATTGATCAATCCATGATATTTACTGAGCACTTAATATGTGCAGAGCACCGTACTAGGCACTTGGAAGAGTACGATACAACACAGTTGGTAGACACATTCCCGTCCACAATGAGCTTATCGTCTAGAAGGGGAGATAGACATTAGTATAAATAAATAAGTTGCGGATAGGTACAGAAGTGGGGTTATATCAAGTGCCCAAAGGGCACAGATTTAAGTGTGTAGATGATGCAAAAGGGAGGATTACTAGTCATTCTAAATCATTAGACTCTGGAGAGCCACTATTGGCAAAATCCCTGAGAAATTAGCTCCTTGGGACTGAGCACTGGGAATTCAGAGTCCAATCCATTGATCATCTTCATCATCATCATCATCTTCACAATCAAGCACCCACGCTGTGTGCAGAGCACTGAATCAAACACCCACCACTGCAAGCCCTTTGAGGGTAGGGACCGTATAATTTGCTTCTTTCTGTTGTACTCTCCCAAGTGACTAGTACAGTACTACGCACTAAGCAAGTGCACAATAAATACCAATCAATCACATTTATGGAGTGCTTACTGTGTGCAGAGCATAGCATTAAGCACTTGGGAGAGTACGACGTTAACAGAGTTGGTTGGCACTTCCCTGCCAACAAATAATTTACAGTCTAGAGGAATAACTGTGGTATGCGATTGTGTCTACCAACTCCGTTGTATTGTACTATCCTAAGTGCTGAATACAGTGCTCTGCACACAGTAAACACTTAATAAATATGATTGATTAATTGGTACTTGTTGAGCATTTACTATGTGCCAAACCTAAGACTAGGCACTAGGTCAATACAAGATAATTGGGCCTGACACAGTCTCTGTCTCACGTGGACCTCACGGTACAAATAAGAAGGAGAACAGGCATTGAATCCACATTATGCAGATGAGGAAACTGAGGCTTAAAGAAGGGACTTTACCAAAGTCACATAGCAGTGACAGAATTGGGATTAGAACACGGATTCTCTTTCCACTAGGCCGTGCTGTTCGATTGATTGATTGATAGACACAGCACTGTTCTGAGAACACTTCTCCACCATACACGGAATCCTTAACTTAATTCCTCCCACATTCAGAGCACAGAACTCCTCATATTTCTACTCAAATCCCATCCTCCCACTGACTTTCCCATCACTGTAGGCACCACCACCATCCTGCTTGTCTCACAAGCCCATACATAACCTAGACATTTTCCTCCACTCATCTCTCACTTTTAATTCAGCTATTCAGTCTGCCACCAAAGCCTGTCAAATCTTCCTTCACAACATCTCTAGAATCCACCTTCTTCTCTCCATCCAAACTGCTACAAAGCTAGTCCAAGGAAATATCACATCCCTTCTTGACTACTGCATCAACCCCTTCACTGGTCTCCCTGACTTCAGTCTTTTCATAGTCCAGTCTACACTTCACCCTGCAACCAGAATCATTTTTCTAAAAATGTTCAGTCCGTTTCTTTCCACTCCTTAAAAGCCTCCAGTGATTCCTCTTCCATCTCTGCATCAAACAGAAACACCTTACCTTTGGCTTTAAAGCATTCAATCAGCTCTCCTCTTCCTAGCTAGTTTTGCTAATCTCTCACCATAGCTCAGCCCACACAGTTCGCTCTTTCTACATCAATAATAATAATGCTGTAGTATTTGTTAAGCCTTTACTATGTGCCACAGTCTCAATCCCCATTTTACAGATGAGGTCACTGAGTCACAGGGAAGTGAAGTGCCTTGCCCAAGGTCACAGGGCAAACAAGTGGCAGAGGTGGGATTAGAACCCATGACCTTCTGACTTTCAGGCCCATGCTCTATCCACTACATCATGCTAAAATCTGCTCATTGCACCTCAATCTCAAATGTCTCACCACAACCCTTTGTGTCTTCCCTTCGGCCTGGAACTCTCTCCCCCTTCATATCCGACAGATCACTGTCCAGTCCATCTTCAAAGCCTTACTAACATCACATCTCCTCCAACAGGGGTTCCCTAACTCCCCATTTCCCCAACTACCCACCCTCCCACAGCATGGCTTAGTGGAAAGAGCCTGGACTCGGGAGTCAGAGGTCATGGGTTCTAATTCCGGCTCCACCACTTGTCTGCTCTGTGACCTTGGGCAAGTCACTTAACTTCTCTGTGCCTCATTTCCCTCATCTGTAAAATGGGGATTAAGACTATGAGCCCCATATGGGACAGGCTGATTACCTTGTATCTACCCCAGTGCTTAGAACAGTGCTTGGCACATAGTAAGTGCTTAACAAATACAACCATTGTTATTAATATCACCTATGCACTTGGGTCTATTCCCTTTAAGCATATAGATTTTTTTCATGGTATTTGTTGAGTGCTTACTATATGACAGACACTAAGTACTGGGATCGATACAAATTAATAAGGTTGGACACAGTCCCGGTCCCACATCAGGCTCACATTCTTAATTCCCATTTTACAGATGAGGGAACTATAGCACAGAGAAGTTAAGTGAATTGTCCAAGGTCATACAGCAGACAAGTGGCAGAACCCAGGTCCTTCTGTCAGGCAGGTACTCTATCCATTTGGCCGTGCTTCTCTCCGGATTCCAGCCCCACATCACCCTTAAGCACTTTGATACTCACCCCACCTCAGCTTCACAGCACTCATGAACATATCCTTTTTTTATTTTAATGTCCTCCTCCCCTTCTAAATTCCTTTAGGCCAGGAATGGTGTCCACCCACTCTTGAACTATGTTCTCCCAAGCACTTATTACAGTGCTCTACTCATGGTAAGGGCTCAATAACTACTAATGATTGAATGATTGTTTGATTTATAGTCCCATGTGGGAGGTAGCCTGACACAAACTGTATTCATTCAAAGGGTCATCACCTCGTCAGACTTGAATCTCGGCTCCCGGGCAAGCAGACCGATGGCCCCTCTGAAACCAATCAGTGCCTGCCTGCTCGGATGGATAAAGTCTGAAGTTTACTGTAATCAGCCACTTGCTTCAGCAAAACTTTCTGGACATTGCTCTTCAGCACCTCTAAGAAAGCATAGACCAGGGACTGCAACGATCTCAGGAGGGAGGACAACACTTACCTCTTAAATCAACAGCAACAGTCATTAGTTTGGGGTTTTTTTTGGTTTTTGTTGGGTGTTTTTATGGTACTTCTTAAGCACTTACTATATGCCTGGCACTGTACTAAGTGCTGAGGTAAATATAAGCTAATCAGGTTGATCACTATCTCTCTGTCCCACATGAGGTTCACAGTCTTAATCCCCATTTTACAGATGAGGTAACTGAGACATATGCATTCATTCATTCAATTGTATTTATTGAGCACTTACTGTGGGCAGAGCACTGTACTAAGCATTTGGGAAGCATAATTCAGCAACATATACAGACAATCCCTGCCCACAACAGGCTCACAGTCTAGAAGGGGGAATCACACAGAGAAGTGAAGTAACTTGTCCTAGGTCACATAGCAGACAAATGGCGGATCTGGGATTAGAACCCAGGTCCTTCTGACTCCCAGGCCCTTGTCCTGTCCTCTAGACCACACTGATTCTCCAGTTCCTTCTTGGGCAGGTCCAGCACTAGGACATATCTGAGCCGGTACAGTCAATCAATCAGTGATATTTGTTGGGCACTATGTGCAGACAATCGTACAAAGAGCTTGGGAAAGTATAACAAAATAAACAGCCGTGTTCCCTGCCCACAACGAACTTACAGTCCTGCAAAAAAGCAAAGCTGCTTTTTGTGCATAACTTTTCTCCTCGATCTATTCTCGGTTGTAACCCCTACACCCTACAAAAATGAAATAAAAGTATTCAGACTGAATTTTGTCCAGAAATTCATCTCCCAGCCTGTGCAGTTATCTACCACATCAGCTTCTCTTAACCTGAACCTGATCTGTCACCAACATTAAATTACCTTCTTAATCGGAGGTGAGCTTTACATTGAAACCACCATTTATAACCACATCAACCCAAGCTGAAATCTGCATTACTCTCTAGAACTGAACTCCAGGGTATCCACAATTCATAGATCGACCCGCTTTCCTCTATCAATATGCCTCACCCTCACAGTGTATTCGGCTAATACATTACTGGAGCCACAGCGGGCTTTGTTGATATATAAGGGCAATACATTATGAAAGCACTAGCTCACCTTGCTGATGTATAGCTGTAATACATCGTCAGAGAGAAGCCCTTCCGTGATGTATAACTGTAACAAGGGCAACCGAATGAGGGAGAACAACTTCAGAGTGTTTTGAACTTGAAGTACAACTGACCCATCCTGGTCCAAACACCCTTTTTCAGCTTTCCAGTGAACACCATGATTCTCTTTAGATGATAATTATTTTACAAAAAATTAAGAATTAATTTTGGTTTGATTCTCCCCCAAAGCATTTTGCTAAAACTGACCTCTCTGTTAGTTTGAAATGAAATGCTCTAAAGCAAGGTTGAACACCAATCATTCAGTGGCATTTATTGAGCTCCCTGTTCTCTCCAAAACACTGGCCAGTTCACTCTCAAAGACCCAAGGAAGATTCAACCAACTCCTCAGAGTTCTCCTAATCCCTGGCCTCTTCACTCTCAAGGACCCAAGGACAATTTAGAGTACCAATGGATTTAGTAGTTATTGCTCTCTTTTACCTCGACTATGATGCTTAAACTTCACAGAACCTACCATGACCCTGCAATGCCCCCCTCACCCCCAGTCAGCCCATCCCAGTCCTCTGCTCCCAATACACATCCCTGCCCCCTCCTCCATCCTACCTCTCCCTACCTCTTGCACCATTCCCACCACTCGTCCCTGCCCCATTCCTGCCATCCTGTCCCAAAGCCACCCCTTGTACCTTCCTTTCTTCTGTGTTAGGCCCCATCAACTCAATCCCATCCAAATCTCCCCCAAAACCCCAATAACAGCCTCAACCAAGGGCAGCCTGTGAAACTCCCACTCCATCATGGAGAAGCTCCCCTTTATCCTTCCCTTTATCCTGACTCGGTCACTCCTCTTCCTTGCCATCAGGAAACCTGGCTCTCTCCAGATGACACAATCTCCCCTGCTGCTCTCTCCAGAGGGCGACTCATCTTCTCCCACTCCCTGCTCACACTCACTCAGCTCTCTGAGGATTTTTTCAGTTTATCCCCACCTGCCTGGCATTCATCAACCAAGAGTTTAGAAACACTGTGAGATTTCACAGCACAACCCTTCGTCCCAATCATTTATAGGAATGTGACAATATATTGGCTCTAGAATAGATCCTTGGAGAACCTCTCTATTTATACATCTCCATACTGAAAAATGGTTCCTTGTTCTCTTTCTTTTAACCCGTTTTCTATCTATGACAGATCAGTCTCTCCAATCTCATAATTAGAGGATCTCTGGTGTAGAACTCTGTCAAAGGCTTTGGGAAAACCTAAATATATTGTCCCATTAGTTCCACTTTATTACTGACTCGGTCCAACTCCTTCAACAGATTGGCAGAGCAGTATTACATGTATGTAATCCTCTTGAAGGATCTGACATATAGGATAAATGTTGACAGTTGACGTTTTTTATTGTGACGTTTTTCATTCAGACTTTCTATTTATTATTTAATTTTTCAATTATCAATAGTCCATAGTGCTAAGAATTTGCAAACACCAGCGGAGCTCGGTCTTCAAATCAGCTACTGCGTCAATCAAGGCTAAGATTATGTATACATTTGATTTTTCAATCCTAGGGCAGGGCCTATGTCACATCTATGCATGGGCCAAGAAGGATGCCTTCATTCCTTTGCCCTGCCAACTAACCATGAAGAGTTTCTGTTTAGTTGCCTGCTTTGGTGGAGAGTTTCTTTTTCACTCAGTGGCACACGTTTTAACCTGAGCATCTAAAGTGCTGCTTTTAGCATCTGCAGATTTCTCTAGTAAGGCACTTGCTTGTTTTTTCTTTTAACTCCTTGTTAACTTTCTTTTGGGGTTTTTTCTAATGCCACAAGAATATGGATTTTTACCAAGCAGTAGTCAGTAGTGCCCCCCTCTCAGAACCGCACCTGGAGAGTTTCCAGTACCCTACTGAGTACGCTGCTGAGAAGCAGCATGGCTCAGTGGAAAGAGCACGGGCTTTGGAGTCAGAGGTCATGGGTTCGAATCCCGGCTCGGCCACTTGTCAGCTGTGTGACTTTGGGCAAGTCACTTCACTTTTCGGTGCCTCAGTTACCTCATCTGTAAAATGGGGATTAAGACTGTGAGCCCCACGTGGGACAACCTGATTCCCCTGTGTCTAGCCAGTCCTTAGAACAGTGCTCGGCACATAGTAAGCACTTAACAAATACCAACATTATTATTATTATCAGTCTCGGCTATGGGAGGAAGAGTCAAGCTGAGGCCTACCCATTCCACTCCTATGTTGGCCGGTGGCTGTGAGTGGAAGGCAATCTGCTACAAGTCAAAATTCACCTGTGCTGGGCAGCAGGAGCATGTGGGAGATTCGAGGATGGAGACTCAAGTTTACTGCACAGAACAAGGCAGAGGTAAACCACTTCCATATTTTTACCACGAAAACTCTATGGATGCACTACCAAAATGATTTCAGATGGAGGTGGGGCGTTCTGGGAAAGATGTATCCATGGAGTCGCTATGGGCTGAAGATGACTCAACAGCATAAGAAAACTCACTAGTGCAGACTGGAGCTCCTCAAACATACCTCCTAAAACAGACCAGATCCCACTCTCTCAGACTCTCAATCCCACACTCCTCTCCCCACTGTGGACAATGGAAATAAAGAGAAATAGGTAGCAGGACATCAATAAAATGGACATTATTTTATAAATAAGTCAGGTGTCAGACAAGATTTATTAACTGCATTCTCTTTACAGTATTTCACAATTGTGCACATGATTGTGAAAAAAATATTTTTTCCAAACTTCAATCAAAAACAGTGCAACAGATTTTTTTAAGCGTAACTATACAAAGGATCTGGTTCCGTTCATGTTTTGAAAAGACAGGAAATTTCTGACCAACAGAATGTAAGAAGTGCTTATTGAATAAGAGGCAGGGGAGAGAAGATGTTAAGGAATAAGAAGGTAGTAAGGAATAACTGATAAATGACTGATAAATATAAAAATGTAAACTGCCTTACAGAAAATAGGAAACCATTGAGGCCATTAATATGTGAAATGGCACACAATATCAGTGTTCTTTATAAAATGTGTGCGTCTATAACACATTGAAACGTCTGCAAATCTAGTGCAGTGCAGAATATTTATGGAAAATATCCTGTCATCTTTAGAAAAAATTATATAAATTCTGGGAACCAAATTATTCCATCCAAGTGACTTCAAAATACCATTTAAAGATATTAAAAATACAGTAAACTGTAGATGAACCAGTTGTGGGCTATCTGCACTGCGGATTAGCAGTGGCCTTCCCACTGGTAGGGGGAGGTGACACACCTAAAGCTGAGAAGCTTCCCCCTTGGTTATGAGCATCATGGGGCTGAGAGGAGTCATGCAGTGAGAGATCATGGGTTGCCCAACCCTACTCAATGCCATGACTCTCACGGTAAAGGTTGGTAACCTGTCCGCACTCCCACTCACGGTTGGAAGAGTTGGAATCTCCTCTTCTGATTGGTTCTGCTCACCCCCCAAATGCTTACTCACTATTTATGAGTGACAAACTTGCAACCAGTCAGGAGGAGGGACTCCCTGGAGTCCAGCAATGAAGCTTGGAAGCTTTCTGATATATTTGAAATTTACTTTCCAAGACCTGCTGCGTGCTATGGGGAGTAAAAAAAAAAGTCATTAAGTTGCACTCAAGTTCAATAAAAAACGTCAACTGTCAACATTTATCCTATATGTCAGATCCGTCAAGAGGGGCCTGAGTAGCTGTTTTACTTGCCCAGGAGTAAAGGTAGCTAAATATTCCTTTTACAAATAACTTTTGCCATCAGAAAGACCTTCCTGACTGACCTCCGACCTCATGCCATTCAGCTGTGAGTGCAGACTCTGGTAACTGAGGCCTGGGGGGGAGGGGGGGGTAAAAAATGGCTAAAGAAGCAAAAGAAGCTTGCATAAACAAAAGAAACCTGAATTCCAATCACAAGTTTAACAACCTCCTGCCCTAGGATTGAAAAATCAAATGTATACATAATCTTAGCCTTGATTGACGCAGTAGCTGATTTGAAGACCGAGCTCCGCTGGTGTTTGCAAATTCTTAGCACTATGGACTATTGATAATTGAAAAATTAAATAATAAATAGAAAGTCTGAATGAAAATAGGAGGATAAGCTATTGAGAGGGATCTGATTCATACAGGCATAAACAATATATTCCCTCAGGTTAAAATTCAGACATTATGGATGATCTTTCACAAAAAGACTTTGTAGACACCCAAAAGAGTTATATTTATTCCAATGTCTGATATCTGCACTGTTTTAAAACACAGGCACCTAGAGAAAAAGCTGAGTACACAGAGTAGTTTGTTATTTGTATATAACTAGAGAAAGCATATCCACTTAAATGTGCTATCAGAAATGATGAAAACATTGAACATGGAGCAATAGTGCAATTCAAGCCACCCATTGTTGCATTAGCATTTCCATTATAAAAGCCAATAACCCATCTAGATCCATAATAAAAGGACGTTTACTAGTTTGTTCCTATTTCTATGCGGTTTTTTTGTTTTGTTTAAACTGGATTGCTTAAAGGGAAACCGGGCAATTAAACTCCCTAAAGAACATGGGTTGATGAACCAACCAGAGGTGAGGAATCCATGTAAGTGATTATTTCCAGCACTGCAAAACAAGAGCAGGGGCTGGAGAACACTATCTCCACAACATGGAATTCCTTTTTTCACTTGACCAACAAATCTTAAAGGACTCCAATCCCAGCTTACAAGTAGAAACCCAAATATACAAACTTTTGTGTCAAAATAGATGAGTTGCTTTTGGAGTATCTTGAATAAGCCCATTTGAAATTTTGGGATTCCATGTAAGGTTTTATAATCCTAGTAAGATAACAGACCTATTTGGCACTTCAGTGAGGCATTCTAACATGGTTTTACAAAATATATTTTATTTGCCCTGGAAAAAACAGGCTATCAAGTTTGTCCTTTCTTTCAGTCATAGTAAAATCAATATTCAAAAGTACTTAGACCCATTGTATTCTTCTGGAGGAGTGATCGGCCGAGCTCCGAGATGGAGGATGAAGCTCGTAGACCCGTTTCGGTACACCTTTTTTCCTGGTCGATTCAGTCCCATTTGATTTATGCTGTTTTTCTTGATCTTCCATATTTTGCACACAAGTTTCCCAGGGTTTCAACACATCAGGCCTTTCCTTAGGTTCAAAACTTAAGGTCAATAATGACTCGGCTATAGACTCCAGCTCCTTCAAGTCGCCCAAGGGTTCACATAGTTTACTACTGGAGCTACTTAATGAAGAGAAGGATGCTGAAAACCAACTGAAATAGTCATGAAAATGGCCAGCAGAATTGCAAATATCTTCCACACAATTCTTGAGAAGACTCAAATCACTGTAGGAACCTACAAAGGAGAGTAAATAAAAAATCAGTTCCTGTTAGTTTTCCAAGGCATTGATTATTTTACATACCTGTAGGATTTATTTTATAAGTATGTATGGCACAGAGTGAAAGGATGAAATCTTTCTACTTGCCTTCAACCAAGGGTATAGCAGAGAAAAGCTCACCTCTGTAGCTATCAATTAAGCACCATTCAAGAATCCTTTGGGATTCTCCAAGGGCTATGCTGTCATGGATCTCAAAAGCATTATTGGTGAGAGTTAGACCTTAAAGGAAGGACAAATGGATTCTTGCCTCGCCCCTGGAGCCCACTATAATATTGGATAAAAAGAAGATTCAAATGGTCTCTATCTCCCAAACAGCCTGGACTCCAGACAGGCGATGGAGGAAGCATAGAATTGCAGAAAAGTCCTTTTCCAGCTGAGCATTGCTGGTGACTTCTCTGACCACTGATTTTATGATTTAGAGACACAATCCCCAGAAAAAGAGGAAGGGAACCATAAAATACTGATCAAAAAGAACCCCCAGAATAAACAAAACTAACAACGGGAAGCCCATTAATAGCAACACTTTACTAATCACAAAATGCACATTGGCAGTCCATCCTTTACATATCCTGGAGCTGGTTATGCATACATGAAAATATAATGTTTAATAATAGAGGTCATTAAAATATACAGATGCCTGTTCTTTTCACTTTCTTCAAGCTAATATGCTTGTAATGCTTCGGCATCAGTTAATCGGGAAAGGAAATCCATCAGTGGAATTCATTAAGTGCTTACTGTGTGCAGAACAATGTACTAAGCACTTAGCGGGCAACGGGGTAGGTAAACATGATTCTCGACCTCAAGAAATGGAACAACTTGCTTGAATCATCTCAAACTTCAGTATGATTTTTACAGTTGGCTTTAACAAAAGAGAAGACAGAAAGGCGATTACGAATCCTTCACAATCTCCCCCTCTTCTCCTCTCCTGCCTGTGTTCTGTTCTTGGCCCCTGCTCACTTTGCCATCCTTCCCAGTTCCTATCAATCCATCAAGTTCGTTGTGGGAAAAGTATGTGTCTGTTATATTGCTACACTGTACTTTCCCCCAGCGCTTAGTGCAGTGCTCTGCACAGAGTAAGCGCTCAATAAATACCATCTGTTGATAAATCAATCATATTTATTGAGCACTTACAATTGCTTGATAAATCAATTGCATTTATTGAGTGTTTACTTTGTGCAGAGCATTGTATTCAGCGCTGAGGGGAGTACAATACAGAGTCAGTAGACATGTTCCCTGCCTACAGGTAATTTACAGACTAGAGGGGGAGACAGACATTAATGTGAATAAATTACAGATACACACATAAATGCTGTGGGCCTGGTGGGGGAGAGGGGTGAATATGTAAGCCTATGTGAACCACCTTCTTGCCTGGCCCTCTCCTATCCAACTAGTGAGAACCTGCTCAATAGTAAGACTGAAGAGACAGACCCCATAAACTCATTAAAGCCAGAATCAATTGAAAAATGTTCTGACTGGACATAGGAGTTCAATGGTCTTAAGTACCTTGCAAGGTAGAAGTGATGATTTGCCCTGCTTGGTCTATGCAGTGATTTAACCTCACAAAGTCCATAGCGAAACTAATTATCTTCTCCAGGTCTTGGAGTCCCGAAGCCTCTTCTCCTGTCTGAGGTCTGATGTTCTGAGGTCTGATGTCTTTCTGTATTAAGAAATGAAGAGTTTCAAACAAGTAGAAGAAGGCAGAACAACAAGGCCTTGGCCAAGTCATCGGGGCAAGGTTATTTCTGGAGGGGAATTTTTCACTCAAAAAATCTGACCCGACCCAAATCAGCCTCGAGGTTGTGTCAGGTGAAACACCCCTGGCATGGAGACAATGGGAAGCCAACAGGAGCATCTTTGGGAAGCTCTGGCCCTATCCCACCTCCAAGATCCATCCAAGAGGGCACTGAGACACGGACAATCTCTCATCAAGCTGCCCAGGTTCTTCTCCATCTGCTCATAGGCTAGCCTGAACCAAACTGGAGTTCGTCTTCAACCACAATCATCAGATGATAGTTCCCAACCAGGAGAAGCAGCATGGCCTATTGAATAGGGCACAGGCCTGGAAGTCAGAAGGACCTGGGTTCTAATCTCGGCTCCACCACTCGTCTGCTCTGTGACCTTGGGCCAGTCACTTCATGTCTCTGTGGCTCAGTTGCCTCATCTGTAAAATGGGGTTTAAGGCTGTGAGCCCCATGTAGGACAGGGACCGTGTCCAACCTGATTAGCTTGTATCTACTCCAGGGCTTAATACAGTGCCTGGCACATAGTAAGCACTTAACAAATGCCACAGAAAACAGGTCAAGAGGGTCCCTAATTGGAGGCAGTCTCCAAAAATGAGGGAGGGCCTCTTCCTGCTGAATAAGGGGCAGGCTCTTCTGATACTAGCTCCCCCTTTAGACTGTAAGCTCGCTGTGGGCAGGGAATGTGTCTGTTTTATTGTACTCTCCCAAGAGCTTAGTACAGTGCTCTGCACACAGTAAGCGCTCAATAAATACGACTGACTGACTGACAGTTGGCACAGAGTCGCTAGTACCAGCAGATGGAAGCTGTCCATTGGATGGAACCTGGAGTGGCAGGAAATGCAGCTCACAGGGTGGGCTGCAGTGTTTGAAACAAATTGCTCTCAATCAAGACTGGACAACCTTATCAAAAACAATTGTAAAGGCCCTCGTTGGTTGACCGAAATTGTAGCTATTTCAATTTACACTGTTAAGAAACAGGTAAATTCCAGTTTGTTTTTTCTATGGCCTCTCATTTGTGCCCCAAGCAGAGTTGGCCATAGTTTGGCAGTTCCACAGAAGCCACTCTCTAGCCAACTACCGGCCTGAAATGCAATGGTAATGAGTCCAGCACTTCAAATATATAGTCCTGGGTTTCAGTTTTCTACCTTCACCACATCGCTAAAATCTGCCCTGTCCTTTCCTCCAAATTCCTACCACACTGATCCAAGCACTTCTCCTATTCCACCTTGACTACTGCATCATGAGAAGATGATGCATACGAGAAGCAGCGTGGCTCAGTGGAAAGAGCACGAGCTTTGGAGTCAGAGATCATAGGTTCGAATTCTGGCTCTGCCACTTGTCAGCTATGTGACTTTGGGCAAGTCATTTAACTTCTCTGTGCCTCAGTTACCTCATCTGTAAAATGGGGATTAAGACTGTGAGCCCCAGGTGGGACAACCTGATTCCCTTGTGTCTACCCCAGCTCTTAGAATAGTGCTCTGCACATAGTAAGCGCTTAACAAATACCAACATTATTATTATTATCAGCCTCCTTGCTGACCTCCCAGCCTCCTGTCTTTCTCCACTCCAGTCCATATGTCGCTCTGCTACCCAGATCATTTTTCTACAAAACCTTTCAGTTCATGTTTCCCCACTCCTCAAGAACCTCCAGTGGTTGCCCATCCACCTCCACTTCAAACAGAAGGCCCTTACCATTGGCTTTCAAATAACCATCTTGCCCCTTCCTATAATAATAATAACTATGGTATTTGTTAATCGTTTATTATGTGCCAGGAATTCTAATAAGTGCTGGGATGGAAACAAGCAAATCAGGTTGGACACAGAACCTGTCCCATGGGGTGGGGGCTCACAGTCTTCATCCCCATCTTTCAGATGAGGTAACTGAGGCACAGAGAAGTGAAGTGATTAGAAGTGATTTCACCTGGGTCACAGAGCAGACAAGTGACGGAGCTAGGATTAGAACTCTTCTGACCTTCCGACTCCCAAGCCCATGCCCTATCCACTGTGCCATGCTACCTTACCTCAATGATTTCATACTACAATCCAATCCTCATACTTACCTCCTCTAATGCCAACACTGTACCTCTATTCAATCTATCTCAACACTGATCCCTCTGTCAATCAATTGCACTTATTGAGCATTTACTCAATAAGTGCCTGGGAGAATACAATATAACAGAGTTGCTAGACACCTTGCTGACAGTCCCGGGGTAGATACAAGCTGATGAGGTTGAACCCAGTCCCTGTCCCCACAAGTGGCTCACAATCTAAGTGTTGGGGAGAACCAGACTGAATCCCCATTTTACAGATGAAGAAACTGAGTCATGGAGAAGTTAAGACACTTGCCCAACTAGGCCAGCATCAGCAAAATCTCTTCTCCTTTTCGGTTTTTCTACTGTCAGTCTATTCTACTTTCTCTTGGTTCATGGGGAAGACTTCAATTTCCTTAACTATTTGTAGATCAATCAATTATTGTATTGAGTGCTTACTGTGTGCAGAACACTGCATGATCTAGTGGCCAGAGCAAGGCTTGGGAATCAGAGGTTGTGGGTTCTAATCCCTGCTCTGCCACTTGTCTGCTGTGTGACCTTGGGCAAGTCACTTCACTTCTCTATGCCTAAATTACCTCATCTGTAAAATGGGGATTAAGACTTTGAGCCTCACATGGGACAACCTGATTACTTTGTAACTTCCCCATCGCTTAAAACAGTGCTTGGCACATAGTAAGCTCTTAACATGTACCATAATTATTATTATTATTATTCAGCGAGTACAATACAACAGAGTTGGTAGACACATTCCCTGCCCACAGTGAGCCTAAAGTCTAGACGAGGAGACAGACATTATATAATTTACAGATATGTATGTAAATACTCTGGGGCTGAGGGTGGGGTGAATACCAAATGTCCAAAGGATATGGATCTAATTGCATATAAGAAGCAGAAGGGAGATGGAGTTGGGAAATAAAGGGCTTAATCGGAGAAGTCAGTTTTGGGGTTTTTGTTTTATTTTATTTTTTAGATTATTTGTTAACTGCTTACTATATTCCATGCACACTACTAAGCACTGGGCTAGAAACAAGCTAATTAGGTTGGATACATCCATGTCCCATATGGGGCTCAGTCTTAATCTCCTTTTTACAGACAAGGTAACTGAGGCCCAGAAAAAAGTTGTTACTTGCCAAGGTCACACAGCAGACTAGTGGCAGAGCCAGAATTAAAACCTAGCTCCTTCTGACTCCCAGGGCCCATGCTCCATCCACTAAGCCACGCTGCTTCTCAGTATTGTACTCTTCCAAGAGTTTAGTACAGTGCTCTGCACATATTAAACACTCCATAAATGGCACTGATGATGATGATGGAGGAGGAGCTGTGACCTTAATAAGGCTTTGAAGGTGGGGAAAGTGGTGGTCTAGCATAGATGTAGGGGGAGGGAGTTCTAGACCAGAAGGATGACATGGAAACGGGGTCGGTGGTGAAATAGACAAGTCTGAAGTACTGTGAGTGAGCTGGTATTAGAGGAGTGGATTATGTGGGCTGGTCTGCAGTAGATCAGTGAGGTAAGCTGTGGGAGAGAGCTTACTCAGTGCTTTAAAGCCAATGGTAAGGTGCTTCTGTTTGATGGGGAGGTGGATGGGGGAACCACTGGAGGTTCTTGAAGAATAGGGAAACGTGGACTGAATTTTTTTTTTTTAAATGGATCCAAGCAGCTGAGTGAAGTGTGGGCTGGAGAAGAGACAGGAGACAAGGAGGTCAAGGAGGAAGCCGATACAGTAGTCAAGGATAAATGCATGGATTAACATGGCAGCACTTTGAATGGAGTGGAAAGGATGGATTTTAGTGATATTGTCAAGGTAGAATTGACAGGATTTTGTGGCAGATTGAACATGTGAGTTGAATGTTTAAGGTATTTGTTAAAGGCTTACTTTGTGCCACGCACAATACTAAGCACTGGAGTAGATACAAACTAATCAAGTTGGGCACCTGGGTTGTATGAGAGATATGAGTCAAGGACAACACTAAATTAAGGTCGATACCACCAATACATCTCAAACATTTGATTTTCAAACTGCAGTGACTATGAAATGAAATAATTCCAGAAATAGAAGCATTTGGCCTAGTGCATCCAGCACGGGCCTCTGAGTCAGAAGGACCTGGGTTCTAGTCCCAGCTCGGCCACTTGTCCTCTGTGTGACCATGGGCAAGTCACTTCACTTCTCTGTGCCTCAGTTACCTCATCTATAAAATGGAGATTAAGACTGTGAGCCCTATGTGAGACAGGGACTGTGTCTAACATGATTAGCTTACTCCAGAGCTTAGTACAGTGTCTAGTACATAGTAAACACTTAACAAATACCATAAAAAAAATTATGCCTAGTAATTCAAGAAGGCTTTGATGGGTACCAACTTGTAACGGATTATACAAAACTCCTGGGAATTATCAAAAACAGAAGTAACCCACTCCCCTCCCCTAAGTAGCTTATATTCTACAGGGAGAGATAAAAGATATTTACAAATGAGCAGTTGAGATGAATAATTGAAAAAACATATATTCAAACATGTTGAAGATTGGCATAAAAAAGCTTGTAAATGCTGATGGATTTAATATGACTTAGGGTTCTGGGAACCATTAAAAGCTATCAAATGGAAGATTACTAACACAGAAAGCATGTATCTTACCCTGCTTAAATGACTGCAAATGGAAGAACAGCTGTGCTGGGCACATTGTTCTCGGTGACTCAGTGACTATGTTCTTCTAAGATGAAAGTTACAATGCCAAAGAGGAAGAAGTTCCAAATCAAATCAGTGGTATTTATTGGGCCCTTACTGTGGACTGAGTACTGTACTAAGCAACTGGGAGAGACCAATACAGGATCAATTAATCATATTTACTGAGCACTAACTGTGTGCAGAGCACTGTAGTAAGCACTTGGGAAAGTACAGTATAAAAGCCCAGGCTTGGGAGTCAGAGGTCATGGCTTCTAATCCTGTCTCGGTCATTTGTCTGCTGGGTGACCTTGGGCAAGTCACTTCTCTGTGCCTCAGTTACCTCATCTGTAAAATGGGAATTGAGACTGTGAGCCCCACGTGGGACAACCTGATTACCTTGTATTTACCCCAGTGCTTTGAACATGCTTGGCACATAGTAAACACTTAACAAATACCATAATTAAAAACAGGGTTGGTAGACATGTTCCCTGCCCACAATGGCTTATAACCTAGAGTGGTGAGACACACTATAAAAGGCTGGAGACAAGGTAAATAGCGAGGTAGGAGGAGAAAGTTATTAAAAAAAAAACCTAACACTTCTTCACAAATATAAGTTTTCTTACTCCTTGACTTACCTCTCCTTGACTCATTCCCCAGCTGGAGATGACATTGCTTAATTTAGAAAAAAAAAGTTGTTGCTAGCTACAGAACAGAAAGAGATTGCTAGATAGCTTACAAAGAAAGATCACAAATAGAGGATGTTTAGGAAATAAGGTATAGTCTAGCAAAATGATCAAAAGCATTACCCTGAGCGAGTACCCTTACCTTTTTCCATTCAGTCATGATATTTTCAAGTGATTTAATCAGACTCACAGCTTTAGCTTTCATATCCTTTTGAACCTATCAGGAGATTTTAATTCATTCTGTTACATAATTACGCACTTCAAATAATAGACTTCTAGAACGGATCGACATGTTAAATACTGAATCACCCTTGACACTAAGACTAAGCTCTGGGACTGCCAACACCTAGCCTCCTCAGCCCCACCCTGAAAATAGATTTTGAGCCCGCAGCCTGCTCCTAACCCAACATCCCTATGCTAGCCCACTGGTCTTTCCTCTGGATGAACCCATTACCCAGTTTCTTTCATTCAGTGCAGAGCACAGGAAACAGGTTCTGCTCTTTGGACTGCTGTTATCCAAGATCCCCCAGATCTCAAAATGGCAGCGGGGCATAACCTCATTCCCATGTCCTAAAGGAGGCAATGCTTGCTTCAATCCCATAATCACTGGATCCCACAAGAGTGTTCATTACTGTCCTTTGTACCTTAGCATCCCAGCAACTGTGTTTCCCAGAAGCCATAAGGTCTATGGCTTATGGAAGAAGTGTGGCTTAGTGGAAAGAGCACGGGCTTGGGAGTCAGAGGTTGTGGGTTCTAATCCCAGCTCCGCCACTTGTCAGGTGTCTGACTTTGGGCAAGTCACTTAATTTCTCTGTGCTTCAGTTACCTCATCTGTAAAATGGGGATTAAGACTGTGAACCCCACGTGGGACAACCTGACAACCTAGTATCTACCCCAGTGCTTAGAACAGCAGTTGACACATAGTGAGCGCTGTCTCCCTCCTCTCTCCTTCCCCCTCACCCTCTCTCTCTCTCTCTCCACAGGGACAGGCTGGTAGCCTTAATGAAAGTTCTACTCTACATGAAATAAAAAACATTTATTTTGGTTCCCTCTTCCCTTCCCTTGTACATTAAACTTTCATGCCTAAGTGTTTAAGAAATATCTTGAGGGTACCATGAACTTTTCTCAGTCTTCCTCTCTAAATACTACATGGATTGTAACTGCAGTCCTCTGGCTTTGGAACGTGATCTGATACATCTTAATCTCAGAATCCTCCACAAACACCATCCTAAACTATCCTACAACTCAGCTTCCTATTGATATCAACTATCTAGTAAGCATCATTCGATCATCAGAACATTTTCTCATCTTACCTCATCTTGTGGATTCTGTCTTAAAAGTTCCTTCTGAAGGTCCCTTGTTTTTTCTAGCCCAGACTCTAAAAGAGACTTCACTTCTGCTCTTACTCCATCAAAAATGGCAATTTTGAAACCCATCTAAAAAGAGATGCATATGTTACTCAAATTTTTTAAAGGCAAGAGAGGCTCAATTGGCAATTTTAACTAATTAGGATCTTTCTGAAGGAAGTGAATTTTTAGGAGGGCTTTGAAAGTGGATATGGCAGACTTGAGGGAGTAGATAGGAATTCTAGTCAGGGGAGGAAATGCAATGGGAAAAAGATGAGAGAATTGAAAGCAAAATAGACGTAGGTTGTGAAAAGTAGGTGAAGAAATGGATAGTTAAGAAAAACCACTGCTGGAGAGCTGACCAATGGCTAAAGCTAATTGTGAGGAGTTTCTGCTTGATGCAGAACAAAATGAGTGTTGATTCTGTCAATATACTGGTCCCAAATTCCCTTTCAATAACAAATTCCAGTTTTACAGTAAGGTTGGATCTGATTGAGAAAACAAAAGAGTAAAGGAAATTGAAAGCTTCTATCAGATGCATTTCATGCAGGAAGCATCATAGAAGAAATGTCCTTCTCTATCAGTAAGGAAAGTTACTATATCCAAAATCATTTGTGAACAATTGAACATATATACTGATTGCCATATGTGCCTCCTTATAAAACAATGGCAAAAACATACCTAATCAAGTACCCCACTTTCACACTGCCTATCCCGACACAAGTGTTACCTGTCAAGAAGCTGTATTTAGACAATAAGTCAGTTTAAAATCTAATTGAAGTTTTTGTGCCTTTTTTCCTATTCTGAAAAGAATTTGTCATAAAATGATATCCATTCAGAAAATAACATCCAATTTGTACGCAGCTGTGAAAAAAAAAAATTGTTTTAACCCTTCTTACCTGGACACCAGCTTCACTCTCCTCGTCATATTCTGAAAAATGCAGTTTGGTTCCTTTCAGGATAGCCAACTGTACCACACATTTCACTGCTTGTTGCACTGTTTGAATCACTTTATTTTGTGCTTCTTTTACCATTGAGGAAATATCTGAACAGCATCCCTGAAAAATAAAGTTGGGTATTTCAGTTAGATTAAGGATTTTTGTACTGGGGGATAAAAATCCAACGGAGGCAGAAAAAATTATACCTCCAGCTCACCCACTCACCAACTTGGACACATATTCAATCTCATCATCTCTAACCACTGCACAATCTCTACCCTCACCAACTCTGAAATCCCTCTTTCTGACCACTACCTCCTCACTTGCCTTCTCTCCCACACACCTCTTCTCTGTTAATCTGTACTGGTCCCCCACAAAGACTTCTGATTTTTGGACTCCATCCAATTTTCTCAACTCATCATGCCCCACTTAGCCTCCATACCCAAACTACCTTCCCTTGATGACCAAACTGATACTCTCAACACCATCCTCTACTGAACTCAACTCTCTCACTCCCCTATCCCTTTGTTGATCTTGTGCCACTAACCCACAGCCCTGGGTCACCTCCACAGACCACCTCCTTCACTCTTGTGCACAAGTGCCACAGAGTGCTGCTGGAGGAAATCTAGATATCAGGCTGACTTGGTCCACTTCAAGTTTATCCTTGTGTGCTTTAACTCTGCCCTCTCCTCTGCCCAGCAAAATTATTTCCTCCTTCTTTAGACACCCATGCCCATTGCCCTCACCAGTTGTTCCAGACATTTAATTTCCTCCTCAAACCCCCGCCCCCACCGCCTCACCCATCTCTTGCCCCTAATGACTTGGCCACCAACTTTATTGAAAAAATTGAAACCATCCGGGGTGATGAACCTCAAGTTTCCCCTGTTCCTCTCCATTCCCTCCCTTCTCCTGCCCCTTCTTCAATTCACCCATCTTTTCCAGCAGTATCTCTAGAGGAGATCTCCTGTCTTCTCTTAAAATCCGCCCCCTCCATCTGTGCATCCAACCCCATTCCTTCACACTTTATCAAAGCACTCGCCCATCCCCTTCTTCCCTCATTAACAGCCATCTTCAACTGTTCACTCTCCAGTGGCTTCTTCCCCTCTACTTTCAAACATGCTCGTCTCCCCATCCTAAAAAAGCCCTCCCTTAACTGGAAGGAGCCGTGGGGTCATCACCCCATCTCCCTCCTACCATTCCTCTCCAAATTCCTTGAGCAAGTTGTCCACACCCGCTGTTTCAAGTCCCTATTCTCAAGCCCCTCCAATTTGGCTTCCATCCCCTTCACTCCACAGAAACCACCCAAAGGACACAAATGATCTACTTTTTGCTAACTCCAAAAGCCTCTTTTCCATACTAATCCTCTTGACCTTTCAGCTGCCTTTGACACTGTCAACCATTCCCTTCTGGAAACATTATCCAACATCAGCTTTATTGACACTGTCCTCTTCTGGTTCTCCTCATCTCTCTGGACGCTCATTCTCAGTCTCATTTGCGGGCTCCTCCTCTACCTCTCAACCCTTAATGTTCTAAATCCCTTTCTATTCTCCATCTATACCTACTCCCTTGGAGAACTCATTCATTCACATGGCTTCAACTACCACTCTATCCGGATGACTTCCAAATCTACATCTCCAGCCCTGATCTCTCTCCCTCTCGACAGTCTCACATTTCTCCTGCCTTCAAGACATCACTACTTGGATGTCCTCCCGTCACCTCAAACGTAACATGTCTAAAACAGGACTCCTCATCCTCCCACCCAAACCCTGCCCTCCTCTGACTCTCTCATCATTGTAGATGACGCCACCATCCTTCCAGACTCACAAGCCGGTACATAACCTTGGAGTTAACCTTGATGCTTCTCTCATATTCAACCCTTATATTTAATCCATCACTAAATCCTTTTGGTTCCACCTTCACAACTTGACACAGATCCACCCTTTCCTTTTCATCCAAACTGCTCCTATGTTAAGCCAAGCACTTATCCTATCCTGCCTTGATTAGTATATCAGTCTCCTTGCTGAACTCCCAGCCACCTCACTCTCCCCACTCCAGCCCATACTTCACTGTGCTGCCCAGATCATTTTTCTGTAAAAATGTTCAGGCTATGTTTCCCCACTCCTCAAGAATCTCCAGCGGTTTTCCATCCACCTACACATTAAACACCTCAACATTGGCTTTAAAGTACTCAATCACCTTGCCCCCTCCTACCTCGCCTCACTACTCTCCCACTACAACACAGCCCACCAATTTCACTCTACCTTGTAACCTTCTCACTCTACCTTGATCTCGTCTATCTCCTTGTCAACATCTCATTCATGTCCTGCCTTTGGACTGGAATGCCCTCCCTCCTCATAACCAACAGTTACTCTCTCCCCCTTCAAAACCGATTGGAGGCACATTTCCTTCAAGAGGCCTTCCCTGACTAAGTCCTTTCTCTTTTCCCTCTCCAATCTGATCTACCTGACTTGCTCCCTTCATTCATTTCCCCCTCAGCTCCATAGTATTTATGTACATATCAGTAATTTATTTATATTAATGTCTGTTTCCCCCTTTAGAATGAAAGCTCGTTGTGGGCAAGGAATATGTCTGTTATATTGTACTCTCCCAAGCACTTAGTACAGTGCTCTGCACAAAGTATATAATAATAATAATAATAATGTTGGTATTTGTTAAGCGCTTACTATGTGCCAAGCACTGTTCTAAGCGCTGGGGTAGACAGGGGAATCAGGTTGTCCCACGTGGGGCTCACAGTTTTCATCCCCATTTTACAGATGAGGGAACTGAGGCACAGAGAAGTTAAGTGACTTGCCCACAGTCACACAGCTGACAAGTGGCAGAGCTGGGATTCGAACTCATGAGCCCTGACTCCAAAGCCCGTGCTCTTTCCACTGAGCCACGCTGCTTCTCAATTAAGTTAATAGATTAACTTGCTTCTTGCTTCTCAAATAATTAACTTGCTTCAATTAATTAACTTCTCAAATAATTAACTTGCTTCTCAAGTTAATAGATTAACTAACGGTTCTATTATTACTACTAAGTACTAATGGTAGTGCTACTTCTAAGTAGAAGAAAGAGAGGAAGATGAAGTGACAGAGGGAACTAAATACTTGCCCCATCATATCAGAACCCTGTTTCATAACGTCAAGCTATCCTCATATATGTGCATTTCCATAACACCTATTGCATAATCTTAAACTATTCTGACACATGGCCTTTGACAAGAAAAACAACATAAACTTCCTTGCTCTTGCTTCAGTCAAAATTCAATTTAAGTAAGGATGAAGACTTGTACCTTTTCTCAAGCTGCAATGTGACCTTGGGCAAGTCACTTAACTGCTTTAAGATTCGGGTTCCTCACCCTTAAAATGGGGATTAAATACCTGTTCTCCTTCCCCCTTAGACAATGAGTACTATGTGGGACAGGGACTGTGTCTGCTCTGATTATCTTCTATCCCAGTGCTTAGTACAGTTCTTGGCACATAATAAGTGCTTAACAAATACCAAAATTGTTATCATCATTATTATTATTGACCACAGTCTCAATATTTTAGGGACCACCTGAAACTTTGGAAGAGAGTCCTAGAGCTCAAGTCTCTCAAAAATGAAACTTTCAAGTGTTACACAAACTTAAAATTTGATTGTCAATGAACAACTTCATGTCCACAAAATGCCAAAGGACCAATCACTGTACCTGCAAGAATAACTGCAAGAACCCTCCCAGGTTTTTAATTTCCTCTCTCAAGTCTTCATCGGGTCTTGAAGTACCACTGCACTTTGGAAGACTGTCAAGCCAGTGCTTGCTCAGAACCACAAGCTGTTCAAAAGATGAAGTCATCTGGATGCTAAAGGACTGAGTGGCACGATCCATAGAGAAAACTAAAAAGATAGTACAGAATTGATGAGAAACAATAGCTACAACTAAAAATAAATCAAATTTACTGTGATCATTTGTGTATTCATATCTGTCATTCCTTATGTCACCAGGATATTGTGAAGGTAAATGAATAATTGTTGTGAAGGAGCTTGAAAAGCTTTTTTTTAAAAAAACAAAGCTACATAAATATAAGGTATTATTTTAACACTTTTCTCTTGGTGCAGTGAGCACACTCGATGGAGGAGGAGGAATTGTGGCTAATGTGTTAATAAGAATCAAAATTTACTTACGGTTTTCTTGACTTTCTTCATCTTGTTTTTCATGTGCATTTGAAATCATGGTGACTCCAATATGAATTTTAAGAAAATTACTTATTAGGCTGTCTGCCAAAGTCTTTTCCTCCTCATAACTTTGTCCGAGGCAATTTAATGCTGAGCCAATGAATTCTTTGCAAATTCCAGGTAGGAATGATTCTGCTGAGTATGAATAAATACTATTTGAATTACTTGGTGAACCTATTTTAATGGAAGATAGGCAGCATTAACTGAGTTAAGAAAGAATCAATCAATAATACCTACCGTGTGCAGAGGACTGTTCTAAACACTTGGGAGAGTACAACACAATAGCACTGGTATACACATTCCCTACCCACAAGGAGCTAACAGTCTAGATGGGGAAACAGACGTTAAAATGAATTACAGAGAGGGTAAATGGCAGAGTGTAAAGAAGTCTGGGCCTGAGGTAAATATCAAGGGCTTAAGGGTGATGCAGTCCTAGGTGATATAGAGGTGGAGAGCACGGAATGGAAATGTAATAATAATAATAATGTTGGTATTTGTTAAGCGCTTACTATGTGCCAAGCACTGTTCTAAGCGCTGGGGTAGACACAGGGGAATCAGGTTGTCCCACGTGGGGCTCACAGTCTTAATCCCCATTTTACAGATGAGGGAACTGAGGCACAGAGAAGTTAAGTGACTTGCCCACAGTCACACAGCTGACAAGTGGCAGAGCTGGGATTCGAACTCATGAGCCCTGACTCCAAAGCCCGTGCTCTTTTCCACTGCGCCATGCTGCTTCCCTGTAGGCTTAGGGAAGATCTGCTCTCTCATTCACCCCACACATCCAATCTGTCACCAAAACTTAGTGGTCTCACCTTCACAACAGCGCCAAGATCCGCCCTTTCCACTCCATCCAAATTGCTACCTTGCTGGTACAATATCTCATAATATCCCAACTGGATTATTGCATCAGCTTCCTTTCTGATCTCCTATCCTCCTGTCTCTCCCCGCTTCATTCTATACTTCACTCCGCTGCCCGGATTATCTTTCTACAGAAACGCTCTGGGCATGTCACCCACCTCAAAAATCTCCAGTGGTTGCCTATTAACCTTTGCATGAAACGAAAACTCCTCACTATTGGCTTCAAAGCTCTCCATCACCTTGCCCCCTCCTATCTTACCTCCCTTCTCTCGGCCCACCCCTCACACTCGGCTCCTCTGCCGCTAACCTCATTATGCCTCGAACTTGCCTGTTCCGCCGTCAACTCTGACCCACATCCTACCTCTGACCTGGAAAGCCCTCCTTCCTCACATCTGCCAAACTAACTCTCTTCCCCTCTTCAAAGCCCTACTGAGGGCTCACCTCCTCCAGGAGGCCTTCCCAGATTGAGCCCTCCCTTTCCCTCTGCTCCTCCTCCCCTCCCCATCGCCCCATTCCCTCCCTCTGCTCTACCCCCTTCACCTCCCCACAGCACTTGTGTATATTTGTACATATTTATTACTCTATTTATTTTATTAATAATGTGTATATATCTATGATTCTATTTTTTTTGATGGTATTGATGCCTGTTTACTTGTTCTGTTTTGTTTGGTTGTCTGTCTCCCCCTTCTAGATTGTGAGCCCAATGTTGGGTAGGGAATGTCTCTGTTGCCAAACTGTACATTCCCAGCATTTGGTACAGTGCTTTGCACACAGTAAGAGCTCAATAAATACGATTGAATGAATGAATGACTTTTAGGAGGGCTTTGAAGGTGAGGAGAGTGGTGCTCTGTTGAATATGAATCAGCACTTAGAAGAGTGCTTGGCACATAGTAAGTGCTTAACAAATACCATCATTATTATTATTGCAGCGTGGCTCAGTGGAAAGAACCCGGGCTTGGGAGTCAGAGGTCATGGGTTCGAATTCCAGCTCTGTCGTTTGACAGCTGTGTGACTTTGGGCAAGTCACTTCACTTCTCTGGGCCTCAGTTACCTCATCTGGAAAATGGGGATTAAGACTGCGAGTCCCACATGGGACAAGCTGATCACCTTATATCCCCCAGCGCTTAGAACAGTGCTTTGCACATAGTAAACACTTAAATACCACCATCATTATTATATGAAGAGGGAAGGAGTTCTGGGCCAGGGGGAGGACACACGGGCAAAGTGCCGGCGGCGGGATAGATGAGATAAAGGCACAGAGAGGAGGTTGGTGTTAGAGGAGTGAAGTGTGCAGATTGGGTTTAGTAGAAGGTCAGTGAGGTAATGTAGCAGGGAGAGCTGTTTGAATGTTTAAAAGCCAATGTGGTGGTGGATGGGCAGCCATTGGAGGTTCATGAGGAATCAGGAAATATGAACTGAACATTTTTCTTTTTTAGAAAAAATGATCCATCCAACCCAGTAATTCTCTGACATGTAGTGCTGAAAGGAACTGTAAGTCCTCTTTGACATCAATTTTAGTGGTTAATTAAGGGTAAACCATCTAATACCCTTAATGTTTTTCCTCCTTCATGTAATTTTCTCTCCTGTAATGGATTAGGGAGTGTTCACCTATAAACTTGAAAGTTTTGGCCTAAATGACTTCCTCTGGTAAATTCCACATGCCTAACACCTGCTGTAGTACAAAGAAGACTTTTGTTTAGAAATCAGCCATTATATAGAATATAAATAAATAAATAAATGGTGCTATTTGTTAAGTGCTTACTATGTCCAAAGCACTGTTCTAAGCGCTGGGGAGGATACAAGGTGATCAGGTTGTCCCACGTGGGGCTCAGTTTTAATCCCCATTTTACAGATGAGGTAACTGAGGCAGAGAGAAGTTAAGTGACTTGCCCAAAGTCACACAGCTGGCAAGCGGCGGAGCCGGGATTAGAACCCACGATCTCTGACTCCAAAGCCCGGACTCTTTCCAGTGAGCCACGCTGCTTCTCTAATCAGTCTAATAATTCTAATCAAAATATCAGTCTTTCAAATAGAAACATTCTTTTAAAGGGGTGGTATGGATATGAAAAAAATTCTCCTGACCTGAGTTGCTTAAAATTGTATCACAATCAGGATATAAGTATTTCTTCACAGGCACTGTAAAGTATTTACACTGCCGTCAACAGGGACAGCACTGAACAAATGAAATCCATCAATAATCCAAAAACTATTTAGTTAATTCCTTCACCTATTGAATCTTTTTACAAAAGCCTCTAACAAACAGGAAACTATGTTTGAATTTCTGGCCCTTTCAATTCTTTATGCTCTCTCTAGGTGGAGATCCTAATGATAAGCAAAAAAATTGGGGGGGAGGCAACTGTAGGATGGACAAATTGGCTGAATAATCAAAAAAGCACAAGTTATTTTGTGGCTAAAATGGGATACTGGTCCCTTTTATATGGAAGTTTATAGTTAACCCAGAATAAGACAAAGAGAAAACCCACTCATATAGCCTTTTATAGACAAATAAAAAATACACAAAATATCTTGTCCTACTTTGTGCTCAATGCAGAAAGTGAGGCATTCTTTTTCAGAATGTACCTATAATATCAATGACTAATTTTATTTTCTTCTAGCTTTTAGCTCAGTACAGGCCAAATATATTTTACTGATATTCTTATTTGCCTTTTAATTACAGGTGTACTGTGTAATGTTTTGATGAATACATGTCGTTGAGCATCCTCATTCCTGTAATTAAAAGGATTTTATTAACTATAGACAAATCTTGGTATAAGATTTTGTAAATTTCTGAAAAGTCTAAATTGTATCATTTTTAAAAATTAAATTTTACTATAGAGGAGTACTGCTTGTACAAGTTTGCAGTGCCCTGGGTTTTCTCTCTGTTTCTTTAAATTTACCTAAGGCAGTTAGAGCAAAGCAGTGTGGCCTGATGGAGAGCACCCAGGCCTGGGAGTCAGAGAACCTGAGTTTTTATCCCAGCTCTGCCACTGGTCTACTGTGTGACCACTGGGCAAGTCACTTAATTTCTCTGTGCCTCAGTTCCCTCATCTGTAAAATGGGGATTAAGACCGCGAATCCATGTGGGAGATGGATTCTATCCAATTTGATTAGCTTGTATCTATCACAAGGGCTTAACAAACACCATTAAAAAAAGAAAGTTCAAAATTCTGGAAATTGCCAAGTGTGTCTTTCCTCTTCTGCTCTCAGTGGATTATCTGATTCCTCTGCATATCTCTGGAAACTTGGGCTAAACAGAGGTTTTGTTGACCACAGTGGATGGAGATCAATCATTTCGTCTAGAAAGAGGTTTGGGCAACAGACCGCTTCTGTTTGTGATGTGTACAGGCTGATCCAGAAGGAAGGGTAAAGAGGGTGTGGAGGGAAGGGGAGAGGGAAAGAGTGGAGTATAGAAAGGCAATCACTGAAAATGGCCAAACTGGACACTCTGAACTCTCCCAATCAATCTGATCAGTTGAATTTAATAATGATGGTATTTGTTAAGTGCTTACTACATGCCAGACACTGTACTAAGTGCTGGGGTGGATACAAGCAAATCAAGTCAGAGAAGCAGCGTGGCTCAGTGGAAAGGGCACGGGCTTTGGAGTCAGAGTTCATGGGTTCAAATCCCGGCTCGGCCACTTGTCTGCTGTGTGACTTTGGGCAAGTCACTTAACTTCTCTGTGCCTCAGTTCCCTCATCTGCAAAATGGGGATTAAGACTGTGAGCCCCACGTGGGACAACCTGATTCCCCTGTGTCTACCCCAGCGCTTAGAACAGTGCTCGGCACATAGTAAGCGCTTAACAAATACCAACATTATTATTATTATTATTAAGTTGGACACAATCCCTGTCTCATGAGGGGCTCACTGTCGCAATCCCCATTTTACAGATGAAGGGGATAGCCTACAGTGTGTAAGGCAGCTGAGAGGTTTAGGAGGATTAGGATGGACTACAGTCTGTGGGATTTGACATGAAGGAAATCATTTGTGAACTTGAAGAGAGCAGTTTCAGGCCCTCTTCTGAAAAGCCCAAAGGGGTGCAAGTCAGCTAGCCAGGGGATCAAGGTGAGAAATGGAGAAGAGGAAGAAGATAGTGGGTATAAATTACTCATTTGAAGAGTTTGGAAAAGAATGGTGGGGGGAGATGGAGTGATAACTCATGGGTGCTATAGGGTCAAGGGAAGGATATTTTTAGGATAAAGGATATGTGAGCATGTTTGAAAATAGAGGAGGAGCAGCCATTGAAGAGTAAGTAGTTGAAGATCATGGTCAGGGGAGGAATAAGGGAGCACGGCCTACTGGAAAAAGCACAGGCCTGGAAATCAGAAGGACCTGGGTTCTAATCCCAGTTCTGGCAATTGCTTGTTGTGTGATCTTGGACAAGTCACTTAACTTCCCTGTGCCTTACTTTCCTCAACCGTAAAATGGGGATTAAATACCTGTTCTCCCTTCTACTTAGTTTGTGAGCCCCATCTAGGACAGGGACAGCATCTGACCAAATTAATTTTTACCTATCCCAGTGTTTAGAACAGAGTATCATTATTATGTATTATTATTATGTATAATAAGTGCTTAGCAAATACCATAAAGCAAAAGAATACAGTAAGGGGCAAGTGTTTCCATAAAATGCGAAGGGATTAGAGGCGGAGGTTGAGGGGAGAGATTTTGAAAGGAGGCAAGAGATGTCTCCTTGAGAGATGGCATGGAGGCACGCAATGAATACCACGGATTGGATCTATCCATGAATCCTTGACAAACCATTTCCATACGCTGAGAGTTTACTGTGATTATATATGACAGTCAAATAAAGACTACCACAAGTAGGGGCCAAGATACCTTAAAGTTGAGCCAGATTTAGCTGCTCAGCAGCCCGCATATAAATATTTTTGTCTTTTGTCCTTGTTACAGTGAAAGCTCCTTAGGACAGGACCATGGTACTTCAACATTTTGTACTTCCCAAGCACCTAATATAGCACCTAGTTGCAAGTGGTGACTCAATAAATGATACTACTACTAGAAGAAACCTGCCTTTCTTTGAAAAAAGAGACAGCAAGGAGAAAGCAGGTGGTCAGCACAAATCGGAATCATCTCAAATTCTGGATAATCAATAACTCTGGATTTAGTTTTATTTCAGACTTACTTTGAGGGTTTTATCCACAACACATTTATTACTATTCTGAGAAGCCAATTAAGAAAATTACCTGGTGAGTGCAACGGCTGTAATTTCTGGATTGGATGAACTTTTAGGTCGAGTAAACATTCAGAAATTCTCTTATTCTTCATCAAACTTCTACTCCTAAAAAGAGGGGAGCAACAAGTGGTTAGATACTGTACTCTACTCATAATACAAGACTCTGCAGAAATCGATAAAGACAACCCACCCCTCAAATTCATAAAATACTACTCCTATTAAAAATGTCCAAAAACTTTTGAATTTCATCATTTGTTAAATTTCAACAAGGCAAACTTGAAGATATGCTAGTAAAATCATTTTAGAATAGGAGAGAACTGGGAAGTCGGGGAGAGAGAATGAAAATGAGAGATGAGACAGAGAGAAGGAAAGGTTTGGGGTGGGGGGAGAGAGAGAAAGAGAGAGAGAGAGAGAGGAGAGAGAGAGAGACAGAGCAAGCACACTGGATACCTCAAAGGGACCTAGAGCACTCAGACCTTTTCTACATGGGGTCTGGAGAGCCCCCACAGCCTGGGCTAGGTATCGATTCACCATCTGAATCAAAAATCTCCTCCCCTTCAAAGCAAGATATGTGGAGTCGAGGAAGGCCTGCTCTCCACACAAACCCTGCTCAAAACAGTGACTTGTCATAAAGACTATTCATTCAATAGTATTTATTAAGCGCTTACTATGTGCAGAGCACTGTACTAAGCGCTTGGAATGAACAAGTCGGCAACAGATAGAGACAGTCCCTGCCATTTGATGGGCTTACAGTCTACTCGGGGGAGACGGACAGACAAGAACAATGGCAATAAATACAGTCAAGGGGAAGAACATCTCGTAAAAACAATGGCAACTAAATAGAATCAAGGCGATGTACATTTCATTAACAAAATAAATAGGGTAATGAAAATATATACAGTTGAGCAGACGAGTACAGTGCTGAGGGGATGGGAAGCGAGAGGGGGAGGAGCAGAGGGAGATGGGGGGAAAAGAGGGTTAAGCTGCGGAGAGGTGAAGGGGGGGCGGTAGAGGGAATAGAGGGAGAAGGGGAGCTCAGTCTGGGAAGGCCTCTTGGAGGACGTGAATTTTAAGTAGGGTTTTGAAGAGGGGAAGAGAATCAGTTTGGCGGAGGTGAGGCGGGAGGGCGTTCCAGGACCGCGGGAGGACGTGACCCAGGGGTCGACGGCGGGATAGGCGAGACCGAGGGACAGTGAGGAGGTGGGCGGCAGAAGAGCAGAGCGTGCAGGGTGGGCAGTAGAAAGAGAGAAGGGAGGAGAGGTAGGAGGGGGCAAGGGGATGGAGAGCCTTGAAGCCTAGAGTGAGGAGTTTTTGTTTGGAGCGGAGGTTGACAGGCAACCACTGGAGGTCTTTAAGAAGGGGAGTGACAGGCCCAGATCGTTTCTGCAGGAAGATGAGCCGGGCAGAGGAGTGAAGAATAGACTGGAGCAGGGCGAGAGAGGAGGAAGGGAGATCAGAGAGAAGGCTGACACAGTAGTCTAGCCGGGATATAACGAGAGCCCGTAGCAGTAAGGTAGCCGTTTGGGTGGAGAGGAAAGGGCGGATCTTGGCGATATTGTAAAGGTGAAACCGGCAGGTCTCGGTAACGGATAGGATATGTGGGGTGAACGAGAGAGACAAGTCAAGGATGACACTGAGATTGTGGGCCTGAGAGACGGGAAGGATGGTCATGCCATCCACGGTGATAGGGAAGTCTGGGAGACTAGAAACCTCTTGACTCGGGCTCAAGGCAGCCCTCCCCACACCCACAATTCATAGTGGGAAAGGCACTGGGAATCCAAAACGGTAGCGGTCCATGGCCACATAATCAAGGGTAGCCTCTCGTGGGCAGGGATCATGTCTACTGGCACTAGTGTATTATACTCTGCCAAGTTCTTAGTACTGTCTTCTGCACACAGTAAGTACTCAGTAAATACCATTGACTGATTTTTAAATTGAACGGATGTTAGAGATCACCCACTTTTTCCAAATACCCTTGGTTTTTGCATCACAGAAATAGATGGGAAAACTTGCTGTTCTAGCTAGACCTGACGTGACCCACAGCTACCCATAGCATGGTTGCAGGCTGGGTGACTGCAAGTCAAGGACAGGCAGTAATTATTGTTAAATTCCTGCCAGGAGCAAATCCCAGTCCTCTCCAGCTGTCCAAAGAATTGAAGAGGAGAGCTGATTTTATATCCCCTGGGAGAAACTCTTAAAATCCAGAGTTCCACTTAGGATATACTAGAATCACTGCAAGGGAGTCTAAATTGACATCACTAATAGACTGTAAACTTGTTGTGGGCAGGGAACATGTCTACCAACTCTGTCATATTGTACTTTCCCAATAGCTTAGTACTGTGCAGAGTGCAGCACAGTAAATGCTCAATAAAAATGATTAACTGATTGATTATTATGGGCCAGGTAAGGAAGCCTTCTTCGTGGATACAGGTGAAATTCAGGTGGCTAATATGATGATTGGGTATCTGTCAATCATATTTATTGAGTGATTACTGTGCTCTTGGGAGACAGTACAATATAACAGAGTTGGTAGACACAGTCCCTATCCACAAGGCAATTACAATCTAGAGGGGGAGATAGACATCAATATAAATGAAATACAGATATTCATTCATTCAATCATATTTATTGAGCCCTTACTGGGTGCAGAGCACTGTACCAAGTGCTTAGGAGAGCACATATCAATAAACAGCCACATTCCCTGCCCACGACGAGCTTACAGTCTAGAGGGGAGACAGGCGTTAATATAAATTGCTGTGCACATAAGTGTTGTGGGGCTGGTGGGGGGTTGAATAAAGGGAGCAACTTAGGGTGATGCAGAGGAAGTGGGAGAAGAGGAAAGGGGGGCTTAGTCAGGAAAGGCCTCTTAGAGGATATTTGCCTACAATAAGACTTTGAAGGAGGGGAGAGTCATCATCTATAGGACTTGAGGAGGGAGGACATTCCAGGCCAAAGGCAAGACATGGGCAAGAGGACAGCGGTGAGATAGACAAGATGGAGGTAGAGTGAGAAGGTTAGCATTAGAGAAGCAAAGTGTGTGGGCTGGTGAGGTGGGGGGGGCAAGGTGATTGAGTGTTTTAAAGCTAATGGTGAAGAGTTTCTGTTTATTGCAGAGTAGGATTGGCAACCACTGGAGGTTCTTGAGTGGGGAAACATGGACTGAACAATTCTGTAGAAAAATGTCCCAGGCAGCAGAGTGAAGCATGGACTGGAGAGGGGAGAGACAGGAGGCTGTGAGGTCAGAAAGGAGGCTGATACAGTAATCAAGGTGGGAGAGGATAAGTGATTGTATTAACTTGGTAGTAGTTTGGATGGAGAGGAAAGGGCAGATTCTAGCAATGCTGTTAAGGTGGAACTGACAGGATTTAGTGATGGATTGAATATGTGGGCTGAATGAGAGATAGAACTCAAGGATAACTTCAAGATTACGGGCTTGTTAGGAAGGATGGGGTGCAGTCTACAGTGATGGGAAAGCCAAGGGAAGGAAAGATAAGGAGTTCTGCTATGGGCATGTTAAGCTTGAGGTAACGAGAGGACATCCAAGTTGAGGTGTCTTGGAGGCAGAAGAAAATGCAAGACGGCAGAGAGGGAGAGAAATCAGGGCTGGAGATTTGGGCGTCATCTGCATAGAGGTGGTAGTTGAAGCCATGAGAACTAATGAGCTCTCAAAGGGACTAGTTGTAGGTGTCTAGTCTAGGTGGAGAATAGAAGGGGACCCAAGGGTTCTGGGTCCCCACAGTTAGGGGGTTGGATGCAGAGAAATGCACATAAGTGCCGCGGGGCTGAAGGTGGGGTGAATAAAGGGTCCAAATCCAAATGGAAGAGCAATGCAGAAGGGTGCGGGAGAAGAGGAAATGAAGGGAAGACCTCTTAGAGGAGGTGTAACGTTAATACGGCTTGGAAGGTGAGGAGAGTGATCATTTGTCAGAAATGAAGGTGGCAGGAGTTCCAGGCCAGAGGGAGGACATCAACGGCGAGATAGACAGGTATGGGGGCAAGATTCAGTGCAGATCTCTAGTTTTAACACTATTTTTCAAAAATAATATTCAGGCTAGAAGTAGAACTGCTGACAGATTCCTTTCAAATATTTTTTCTTAACTCCAGGAGAGAATTTACTTTTAACTGTCATCAGTGCATATCAAAATTTACAATCAGCCAAACCACACTGCTTTACTGCAAAACAACCGTACCCAGCAGCACTGCTATAATTAAGAGTCTGTCAGTGTTTCCATTATAAGCTCCTATTTGCAGAGTTTGCAAGTTAGTCATAAACATTGCTACAAGGATGAAACTTCATATACAAGGCCTCAGTCCAAAAGCAATTTTTTTCATAAACACGATACTTTTAAATTACAGACGTGGTCAAAATCCTTGTCACATGAAAACACCCAATTTAGAAAGCTTGGAACAGAAGATCTGATTCTTCAATGACATACTACATTACTGATGTTTTCCAAGATTTCCCCCTGCATACTAACATTATCACAAAGGGTAACCTAAGTACAATTAAAGGTTTGTAATTTATTTCCCAACCTCTTGTCTCTCCCCAATTCAGTCTATACTTCACTCTGCTGCTCGGATTATCTTTCTACAGAAATGCTCTGGGCATGTCATCACACCCCCCCGTCAAAAATCTCCAGTGGTTGCCTATCAACTTCCATATCAAGCAAAAACTCCTCACTATTGGCTTCAAAGATGGCTCCATCCCCTTCCCCTTCCTACCTCACCTCGCTTCTCTCCTTCTACATCTCAACCCGCAGGAGATATTTTCCATATATTTTTAAATATTTGACATATGTATCCCTATGATCACTTGCTATTACAATTTTAAGTTCACAACAGTGAAAAGGATACGAAAAATATCAGCGTGAAGACAATTAGCGCTACATATAAGCTTATATTTTGGATTTGGGTATGCCACGGGTCAAATTAATTTCCCCTTACTTCCTGCTCTACACACAATCTCCAATTATCCCATTTCAGATGGATAATCTAAGCAGAGGTTACATTTATTTGGAGATGAAGACTCCCCAAATAAAAAAAAAAAATTTGACAAAAAAACCCTACCACTCCCAGACTAGCATTTGTAAGAGTATTACATATAGGTGCAAATGTCTAAACCACAGGTCAATCAGACATTTATTGTAAATATAGCTATGATGAAAATGTAGTTCCACCATGCAAAGTCAACAAAAAACTTATGGAAACAGAACTGAACCATGAACCTAGTAACTTGAGTTGAACTGTAAGAGTAATCCAGACATAAACACAATATGAATATGCTGGATCCAGAAATCTGGCACTGTTTTCTGTATGACTAGACAGTGAGGTTCATAGGTACCCACTCCATGGGGGTGATTGCCCCCATGACTAATTGAGCTAGACACCCTGATTTACCCATCCCTGGTCTCTGAAAACAACTGAGAGATTCCAGATGGAATCCTCAAATGGACTGCCTCAAAAATTGCAACTTTCTGGTCTATTAGCATCCAGAATTTGCTTCCTCCCAGTCCTCATCCCTGCTAAAATCCATGTCCCCTATTCATCTCCATGCCACTTCTCCTCTTTTCCTGCTCCCTTCCGCATCACCCTCACTCCCTTTGCTCTTCTCCCCTCTCCCTGCCCCACAGCACTTATTCATTCAATCATATTTATTGAGCACTTACTGTGTGCAGAGCACTATACTAAGCGCTTGGAAAGTACAATTCAGTAACAGAGACAGACAGTCCTGGCCACAGCGATCTCACAGTCTAGAAGCAGGGAGTCAGACATCAAAACAAGTAAACAGGCATCAATAGCATCAATATAAATAAATAGAATTATAGATATACATATACATCAAAACAAGTAAACAGGCATTAATACAAATATGATTTTATAAATAATTATAGATATGTACATATATATATACGTGCTCTGGGGCGGGGGGTAGAGCAAAGGGAGGGAGTTGGGATGATGGGGGAGCTGAGGAAAAGGGGGACTTAGTCTTGGAAGACCTCCTGGAGGAGGTGAGCCTTCAGTAGGTTTTTGAAGGGAGAAATGTGATTGATTGGCAAATTTGAAGAGGGAGGGCATTTCAGGCCAGAGGTAGGACGTGGGCCAGGGCTTGATGGCAGGACAGGCGATAACGACGAACAGTGAGAAGGTTAGCACCAGAGAAGTGGAGTTTGCGGGTTGAGATGTAGAAGGAGAGAAGCGAGGTGAGGTAGGAAGGGGAAGGGGATGGAGCCATCTTTGAAGCCAATAGTGAGGAGTTTTTGCTTGATATGGAAGTTGATAGGCAACCACTGGAGATTTTTGACGGGGGGGGTGTGATGACATGCCCAGAGCATTTCTGTAGAAAGATAATCCGAGCAGCAGAGTGAAGTATAGACTGAATTGGGGAGAGACAAGAGGTTGGGAAATCAGAAAGGAGGCTGATGCAGTAATCTAGTCGAGGTAGGATGAGTGACTGTACTAACGTGACAGCTGCTTGGATGGAGAGGAAAAGGCCAATCTTGGCGATGTTGTGAAGGTGAAACTGACAGGTTTTGGTGACAGATTGGGTATGTGGGGTGAATGAGAGAACACTTTGTATATATCTGTAATTTTATTTATTTAGATTGATGTCTTTTTACTTGTATTGATATCTGTCTCCCCCCACTCTAGACTGTGAGCTCATTGTGGGCAGAGATTGTCTCTATTTCTGTATCGTACTTTCCCAAGGGATTAGTACAGTTCTTTGCACACAGGAAGCACTCAAGAAATACAATTGAATGAATAAATGAATGAGAGCTGACACTTGGGATCTGGTTCATTTTGGCATCGGGGCAGTGTGCTAATGTTCAGAAAAATATTCATTTCCACTTTGCCCTCCCACCAAAAGAGAAATTTGATGGACCCAGGATATGGTATGGAAGCAGTGTAACATAGGAGATTCCCAGTCTCCTGGGCGTGAGAACCATTTGCATTCTAGTTCCAACTGGGCCACTAACTGGCTTGGGGCAAGTCACTTAATCTTTCTATGCCTCAGTTTACTCATCCATAAAATGGAGACAATACCCATCCTACAGAGAGAAGAAGGACCTGGCATAGAGAAGTGAAGTGACTTGTCCAAAGTCACACAACAGACAAGTAAAGGAGCTGGGATTAGAACTCAGGTCTTCTGACTCCCAGGTTTGTAGTACTCTTTCTGCTAGCCCCTGCTTCTACAACTGATTGTTAAATTTTTAAAACTGGGAGTTAAAATTGGTCTTCTCATTCAAGCCTATAAAAATATTTCAATATCTGTAACTTGTGGGCTAACAGCGGGCTTCGGGGTGTCACTACCCCCATCCTTTTTTGGGGCAGCTGCAGCAGACACAGCTGAGTGAATGTACAGACTGTAGGCAATCCTGCACTGATGGAAACTGACAACTGTGTGAAGTGCAAAAAAATCAGGTAATCTGTAGAGTGTCTGAGAACTGAAGATTTCTTTACTCTTTTCCTCCTTGAACACTGGTGGCACCAGAGCTTTGAGAGCCAACAAGCTGCAGGCAAAAGTCTTCCTCCCTGTCTAGACCGTAATGTCCTTGCGGGCAGGGAACTTGTCTACAAAACCCTGTTATATTGTAATTTAATTAGTTTAATTTTAATTTAATTGTATTATTTGTTAAGCACTAAATGCCAGGCACTGTACTAAGAGCTGGGGTGGATCAGCTAAATCGGGTTGGATACAGTCCCTTGTCCCATGTAGGGCTCACAGTCTCAATTTCCAATTTACAGATGACGTAACCAAAGCCCAAAGAAGTTAAGTGACTTGCACAAGGTCACTCAGCAGACAAGTGGCAGAGCTTGGACTAGAAACCAGATCCTTCTGACTCCCAGGGCTATGCTCTATCTACTAGGAAACACTGTTTCCCAAGTGTACTTTCCCCAAGTACTTAGTATAATGCTCTGCACACAGTAAGTGCTCAATAAATGCCATTGATTGATAGATTGCTTTGGTGGTTCCCATATGAGACTCCTTACTTTTGAACTCTTGCTCAGGATTTTTGAACACCATTTGATAAATCCTCCATTGATATTTGAGGAGAAAAATTAGCTTCATATTTAGACCACTACCTCTTTTCCTAGGACTTGCCATAATTACTTCCTAAGCTTATAGTTTTGAATTTGTTTAGATTACACGGTAATGATTTTATTTAGCATTCTACCAATGCACTATGAAGGTCATTCTTGGGGCCTACTTTTTGGAAAGCTAGCTAAATTTTTCTACTAAAATCAGACACTTGACTTTCATGACTTCCTAATATATAAACATCCTGCATTTTATCTTCAACTCAATGAAATTTAATTGTCAGTTCTGTTATAATGTAATAGTTATATTCTTGAAGAACTTCTAGTTGTGGGAAAATGGTGTTTTAGTAATTGTCGATTCACTGAAAATCATTGGATTTGGAGTGATGGTTCAAAGAAAGCTCCATGACTGACATCAGTACAGTTTCCGATATCATTATGGCCACTACCAGCCAAATGCTCGATAACCGTGTTACTCGTTGTTTTACCTTGTTAAGTACTGTAGAATTGTAAACATAAAGTAACACAGAGTACTGATTGGTTGAATTCAATCAGGCTGAGATAGAGCCTGGGAAGCAGAGAAATGCTTGTTTATTTGTTTTTTAAGGATATTTGTTACGCATTTACTATATGCCAGGCACTGTACTAAGCACTGGGGTAGATACAAGCTAATCAGGTTGGACACAATCCATTTTCCATGTGGGGTTCACAGCTTAACCCCCATTTTACAAATGAGTTAACTGACCCACAGAGAAGTTAAGTGACTTGCCCAAGATCACACAGCAGATACGTGGCGGAGCCAAGATTAGAACCAATGCCACGTCCATGCACTCGAGTGTTTCTTCCTACAGCAAATTTTGTTATTCCCATAAAGACTCGCACTCTGGGAGATCTAACTATTCACTCCCTTGAACCATAAGCTCCAGGAAGAGAGTGATAATGTGTCTTATTTCTGCTGCAGTCTCCCAAATGCTTAGAATTGTGTTCTTCCCTCAAGTGCTCAATAAAGATCAATGATGAGGAAGATGAATGATGTTCCCTAATTCTCCATTGTCATCTATCCAGATCATGCTATGAAAACCTCGTTATAGCAAAACTGGCTGTCGTTCAAATGCCTGAATTGATTCAGCAATTTATAGAGTTAGTCATGCACTAGTACCATATTCCATTCTGTAACCATATAAGCACGATCAGCTCTTTTAAAATCAGAAATCATTTGTATTGTAAACAGAAGTTCAATAGTATAGTTTTTACCTCCTTCTAGAAAATGAAGAAATTGATGTATTTGCTAAGTCAGGTTCCCATTCATCACCGGGATCATAAAATACATCATCATCTCTGGAGTTATTGTTGCTCTAAATGGAAAAGAAGAAATGGTTTACAGAAAGGTTCGACCTTTCCCTCAACCAAATTCCCAGTCTTACAAAACCTGTACTTTATAACCTTGGCCTTGAGTTTTAAGTTTTAAAATAAAATTTTAACATGGATGATGAGGTACCATCAACCGAGTGGTTAAAAATAGAAATGGAGACAGTGTACTTTGACAGTTCAGAAAAAAACATCCACTGATGCACATCACACATACACTTACATCCCTCCCCCCTTATTCTCTGGAGCATAGATAGCATAGTAACTCTTCTCAATGAGTAGATAGACTTCCTAAATGTTTAATCCCTCTTCCTCCCCAATACTTTGGCCAGTAAAGTCCTGTTTCCTACTATATTGCATGAATCCAATCTCCAGACACTAGGGGCTACTGACAACTGACCCCCAGTTTAGGGGCCCCCCAACCTCCCCAGCATTTGTGAACAGAGAGAAAACCGGCCCACCTTCCACAGCTTGTTGACAGGTGACCTGTCAAAACCAAGACTGCACCTACCCCTCATTCATTCATTCAATGATATTTACTTAGCACTTACTGCATGCAAAGCACTGTACTAAGTGCTTGGGAAAGTACTATATAACAACAAATGGACATACTCCCTGTTCACAACGAGCTCACAGTCTAGAGAGAGAGATAGACATTAATATAAATAAATAAATTACAGATATATACATATGTGCTGTGGGAATGGGAAGGAAGATGAATGAAGGAGCAAATAAGAGTGGCACAGAAGAGTGGGAAAAAAGGAGAGGAGGGCTTAGTCAGGGAAAGCCCCTCCGACATAGCTCAAGACATGTTTGTCTACAAAAGGAGCCATTAAATCTAATACGGTGAGCCAGCTGCAGCCTGTGTCTGGGGGTTGGGTTCTATCTACTGAACAGGAGAACTAAACATTCATGCCACTGACATATAATCTGTATCTTCTCTCATAATAATACCATATTTACCCCTTACCAGGGAGAAGATAAATTATACCGACTATACAAATGTAACATTCTTTCCTCTCCTTCTTTTCCATGGGATCTAAAAATAGACATTTTTTTCCCCAAAAAAATTCCAAACCTCATAGAGTTCTTTCATTGACAGAAGCTTGGACTCAAACTTTTCCAAGCTCCAAAAGGTGGAGATTCCCAGCTGGAGATTACGAACTTGGATCTGAACAGAAGGCTCAGTACTGTTTCCTCTGTCTGGTATATCGTGTCTAATTAGAAAAAAAAATAGGCAATTATAAACTCCAATCTAAGAAGCTTTGCTTTAGTTAGGATAACTCCAAAAAGACACAGTCCAATGACTTTCCGCAGTACTTATGCTTCAACTGCAAAGATGAAAGTCGATTTAATTAGAAAGACGATACAACATTTCATTTGGCTGAAATGGCCAATGTGGGATCCACAGACCCGGCCACACTGCGCACACTAATATTAAACCACTTTCCTCCAATAAGCATCCCTGCAAAGATGGAGCATTCTCTTTCATGAAGATCTCAAATTCAACAATTTTAAACTTATGCGTAGACATTCAATTTTCGAAGAAACTTTACGAAGCCCCCTATGTGTGGGCTTCTAAATGTTTAGTAGATATTAACCACTAATGGTGGTGAACAAACTCATTTCGACCTCCGCTTTAAGCAGAGACTATTGCAGTGGCAGGAAATGGAGCCAGGGCTTGTATTCCTGTTTGAGTCGCTAATGACTCCATAGTAAATTTCATGGTTCTCAGTTGTTTCCTGGGGAGGAATCCCGAGGCTTAAAAAAAAACTCCAACAAAGTGGGATGATGCTGCTCCTCTGCTGCTGTGGCTACAAATAGGTGAGGTAGCTGAGTTGGATCTTCCTGACTCTCCCCGCCTGATACTGGTAGCTGTATTTTAAACCATATGACTCCTCTCAATCCAAACAGTCTGCCTAATTATTCAGGAGTGAAATTTCAAGTAAAATATTGCTTGAAATGTCTTGAATATACTTCATAATGCTTGTGCTGTGCAATTTTTGTATACTTTTATGGTATTTGTTAAGAGCTTACTATGTGCCAGGCACCACAGTAGGCACTGAGGTGGATACAAGATAATTGGTTTGACGCAGTCTCTGTCCCACATGGGGCTCACAATCTTAATCCAAATTTTACAAATGAGGTAACTGAGGCCCAGAGAAGTGAAGTGACTTGCCCAAGGTCACACAACAGATGAGCAGCAGAGCTGGGATTAGAACCTAGGTCCTTCTGACTCCCAGGCCCGTGCTCTAACCGCTAAACAACGCTACTTCTCAATAAATCTATTTACCTGATCAATCTACTTACTCTAGGTTCTTAAATGTTTGCCTAACACAAATACAATGAGGATTCAATCCCTGTGCCTCCCTCCTAGTTAGACTGAGCTCTGTGTGGGGTACAATTATCCCAAATCTACCCCAGCACTTATTACAGTGCTTGGCTCCAGGAAGTGCTTAACAGATATTAAATTATGATTATACAAACCCTAATGTTCCAGAAATGTTATCAAACTGTCTCCAGATCTCTCCTGCCTGCCTCGCCCTCAGTGCCAAAAGATTTCATCTTTGGTTTTCTCCACTGCGTTTCCCCTTCCTGCTCATTCTACACACTGCCTATGATCAAAGTTCTGGGGTGGTTTACCAAGTTCAGTAAAAAGCAGACTATCTGAGCCACAATTAGTACAGTGACCAGTTATTCTACCTAACATTGGTTCAGATCCTTGAAAAACCAATTTGGATAGACAACTAAAAAAAGGCCCAGCCCAGCTGGGCTTAGTGGGTTTAGCACCTGCCCAGCTTAGTGAAATTCAATTATTTGTAGGAGAATGAACTAGGAGAATTTGAATGAGTCTCAGTTATAATTATTTGAACAATCTGCTTGCTAATGTACTTCCAACTCTAAATTTAACTTCTGAACAAAAAAGCAGAAAAAAAAGGAGGGAGGATATGGGAAACTAATCTGCAAAAGAAAACCTAATTTAAGCAGTGAAAGCACTTTACAGAAAGCATTAACAACAACAAAAATCACCCACCTGCAAAATACAGTACATTTTCTTAATTTCTTACTAATGGTGTTGGCTTCCTGGATCATCATTGAAAGTTTCATGGAATTCCAATTAGGCGGAACTAATTCAAAACACAGAACAGATTACTGAAGAAATCACTGCAACATGCTCCTGCTATTAGGCTTCATTAGCAACAGCATTTCCTTGCTTTCTTGAAAATGTTCAGTGTTATTTTGGAGAGGGATATAGATGTTGGCAGAAAGACTACCAAAATAATCTTTTCTTTACTATCAATGAAGAAAGGAAGTGTTCTTTATGAATATCTAGACATAAGAATTGATGTTGCCAGTTGTCTCCCAACTTAATGAATATTTTTTCCTCTGTAGTTTGTTGTTGAAAGTTTTCATGGAAATATGGGAGAACTAAGTATGGAAATGTCAAAGATTATTAATTGCTTTTCTGGGTTTGGCTACTTCACAGAACATAAACCAGGTGCTTTGCTCACAGTAAGTGCTCAATAAATATAATTGAAAAAGTGTTCCTTTTTCTCCTTAATAAGAACTGCACCCAATTGAGCTAATTAACTTTCTTCATTACCAACTCATATCAAATTGAGGGGAACAAGTGAATGCTTTCAACACTCATCAAAACTATAAAATTATCTTCCACTTCAGGGGAATTAAAACATTTCTTTAGAGAATAGACTAATAGTGTTAAGGCTCATTAGTCTGGCAAGATACAGGCTGACGGGGCATATGATTAATCCCATTTAGATTGTGAGCTCGTTGTTGGGCAGGGATTGTCTCTATCTGTTGCCAAACTGTACATTCCAAGCACTTAGTCCAGTGCTCTGCACATAATAAGTGCTCAATAAATACAATTGAATGAATAAAGGCTACAAATTTGCGAAGAATATGGACATAGAAAATGCTGAAATTTTGTTCACCAAATCTTACACCACCAGGAAAGAATGGCAAGTTCAAGCAAACAAATGGAAATACTTCTTCACGTAGCAGGTCGCAAGAACATGGAATTCGTTAGCCAATGAAACTGTGCAGGCAAAGAGTTTAGGCTCAAGAGGGGTTGGCATAAATTTACAGAAGTGGCCATAACGGGTTATCGGGGGAAGTTAGTTGATGTAGAGGGGAAAAGTTAAATTGTTCATTCCTAACCTCTAGGACTGATTTACCATTTACAGTTTCTCCAAACAGCCTTTGCTAATATCATAGGGATACTAGGCTCGAAGGACATTTAAGTGAAGGACCATTGGTCTGACCTAACAACAACAACAGAGACCTTACGATCATTTATGTAGGCTCAGAACTCTGGAAAAACTCTACGGACAGTTCGTCTATACTGGGGGTAACAGGCATCAAATATTGTGAAGTTTTTGTGAATGTGCAAAAGTATTTTAAACATGTACAGAGGAGCAAAATTAACTGCATTTTTAATCTTAACCTCTCCTCAATCAAGTACTCAATCACATCACTTTAGAGGAAAATACATTACCGTGCTCTGCACAAAGTAAGCGCCTAATAAATACAACTGAATGAATGAAAATACATACAAAATCATCATACACTCACTCAAGGCTTTATCTCGGTTGTTCCTACTTTGCTGAAGAGCCTGTACTTCTTTGGCAATTTTCTGTTTCTCATCTTCCAAGGCTTCAAGAATCTTAGCATGGCGAATAGTATGATCTTCTAAAGCCTAAATAAAATCCATTCATAAAGATATGTAGAAAGAAGTTAGGCAAGTGCTTATGACAGGATACATAATGATATGGTCACAGTTTCCTCCTCTGTATCTCACTAAATCAGCACAAAATTTTCGTTCATTAAATTCCACTAAATTGTTTATTTTGCCGCCCATTCATTAATTCACTAGGTATTTTTAAAATTCAGATTAATTCCAACCCTTTGATTATTCTGACATTATCACTTGAGAGGATTAGCAGCAATGGGAAAGATGCAACATTAATAGTTTTCCCTATTAGTGATAATGATAATTTCACTATTTGTAATGTGTCAAACACTGTACTGAGAGTTGGGTAGATACAAGATAATCAGGTCCAAAATGGGGCTCCAGTCTAAGCAGGAGGGAGAACGGGTATTGACTCCCCATTTTGCAGATAAGGGAACTGAGGCACAGAGAAATTAAATGACTTGCCCAAGGTCACAAAGCAGATACGTTGTGGACCTGTGATTAAAGCCCAGGTCCCCTGACTCCCAGGCCCATGCTCTTTCCACTAGGCCCCACTGCTTTCCAAATGTGTCTTAAAAATGTGCCCCATTGTAACCTCATAAAAACAAGTATTTGTCAAACTGTGCCTCCATCTCACCTCTCTTGCCAGAGACCCCTTACTACCTTCCCTAGAACTCCCTCTCTTTTCATAGCCAACAGACCAGAACTCTACCCTTGTTTGCAATTGTATGCAGGGGCAAAAAATGCCCCAACTCCAAAAGTGAGCCAGTATCCTTCCAGGCTGTATGCCTACATATGCCCATGTCTTCGCCAGTCTGCAAAATCCCTCACACTAAACAGAGGTTAGAAATTTGAGAAACAAATGTGAAATTACTTGTTTAGTAGCCAGAGCTTCCATTTCTAATCGCTTCTTATTAACGTGAACTTCCTGTTCAAGATGTTGCTTAACTTTTTCCAATTCCTGAATTTTGTGAGTAGCCGTTCGGTTATTCATTTCTTGCATTTTCTTCCGCTGTGATTCTTCTTTCTTTACCAAAAAAAAAAAGGGGGTCAAAAAGTGGTTTGCCTCTTCCTCCACAAGAGATTTTTCCCCTAGATTTATTATCAATCGTATTTATTGAGCGCTTATTGTGGGCAAAGCACTGTACTAAGTGCTTGGGAGAGTACAACACCAAATACAGTCCCTACCTATAATGAGTACACAGTCTAGAGGGCTCGCATTTAGCTACACTAAAGACAGAGTTACCATACAGATGCTCTTTACATCAGAGGTGGAATTCCTAATACAAAAAAAGAGTAGACTCTCCATTTTCAGTGCAGCCCATTGTATATAACATGCCCCAAGAAGTAACTACCAGCTCTGCTTCCAGTGCTTTTATCCTGCTCTCATAGGCGGTTCTTTGAGAAGAAAGTTCTTGCTGAGCCAATTCCTTTGCAATTTGAATTCCTTGCATCATTTCTTCCTTAGCTTTTAACCGGGCCTCTTTAATTTCAGCTTCAAGTCTAAAAAAAAAAAAAGCAAAATTTATGCAATTTGTTTCAAGAGCCTATAATAGTTTCTTCCTCTAGACTATAACCTCCTTGTGAGCAGGGAACATGACTACCAACTGTTGTACTGTACTTTTCCAAGTAAATACCATTGATTGATTGAATGTGTCTCAAGTACTGTTCTGAGCACCAGAGTTGATACAAAGTAATCGTGGTAGACAACAATGTTTAAAAGTCCATCCCTCAATATACCTCAGTCCTAGTCCAGAAATTCATCTGTGGCAATGTTTAAATTAGTTATTCAGTTTTCACATATTAGAGTTACTTAATGTTATAGAATAATTGTGATATTAAGTACTTAATATATCCGAGCACTGTGCTAAACTGTATATATTATTTAATACTCTATTTCGTTAATGATGTGTATATATCTATGATTCTATTTATCTTGATGATATCTACGCCAGACTACTTGTTTTATTTTGTTCTGTTTTGCTTTGCTGTCTGTCTCTCCCGTTTAGACTGTGAGCCCATTATTGGGCAGAGATTGTCTCTATCTGTTGACAAATTGTACATTCCAAGCAGTTAGTAGAGTGCTCTGCACATAGTAAGCGCTCAATAAATACTATTGAATGAATGAATGATAGATAGAGGATAATCAGATCAAATCAATGCCAAAACCCAATCCAGCCACTTGGCTCCTATAACACCACCACTTACTGTACCCTGATCTCATTTGACTCCATCATTGATCCCTTGTCTCTGTCCTCCCTCTAGCCTGAAAATCACCTCACCTTTCATATTCAATCATCTCTCTCCCCACCTCCAAAGCCCTGTTAAAAAAAAATCACACTTTCTCTAGAAGCTTTCCCTATTTTCACGTTGATTTGTATCCCTTAAATTCTTGGTATTCATCTCACAGCACATTTGTGCATATCCATTTCCCTTATGTGTAATTTATTTGAAATCTTTCTCCTCCTCTGCCACCTTTATTGCATTGTATTCTCCCCCAAGCATCTAGAACAGTGCTCAGTTATGGTGCTCACAACATGGCTAAAATCACCCTTTCCTCTCCATCCCAACTGTCATTATCCTGATCTAAGCACTTATCCTATCCTGCCTTGACTACTACATCAGCTCCCTGCCTCCTGTCTCACCCCACTCCAGTCCACATTTCACTCTGCTGCCTGGATCATTCTCCAAAAAAAGTTCAGTCCAAGTTTCCCCACTTAATCAAGCAATAAAGTATTTATTGAGGACTTATTGAGTACAGAGCACAGAACTAACAGCTCAAAAATCTCCAGCCATTGCCCATCCACCTTCACATTAAACAGAAACTCCTTACCACCTGCTTTAAAGCATTGTATCATTTTGCAAACTCTTTCTTTTCTCTCTGATTTCCTACTACAACTCAGCATGCTCACTTTAACATCAACCTACTCACTGTACCTCGATCTCATCTATCTCACCACCAATACTTCACCCAAATCCTTCCTCTGGAACTCCCTCCCTCTTCATAGTCAAGAGACCACCACTCTCCCCCTTCCTTCAAAGTCTTATTGAAATCACATCTCCTCCAAAAGGCCTTCCCTAAGCCTTCATTTCCCCTACTCCCTCTCCCTTCTGCATTGTCTTTGCACTTGCATTTGTTCTCTTTAGTCACCCCTACAGCACTTATGTACATATCCATAATTTATTTTAATGTCTGTCTCCCATTCTAGTCTGTAAGCATCTTGTGGGCAAGGAACGTATCTACCAACTCCATTATACTGCACTCTCCCAAGAGCCTAATGAACTGCTCTGCACACAGTAAGTGCTCAATAAATGCGATTGATTGACGCAGAGTCAAGGTGGGATATAAGTGCTTGGATCAGAGTGATAGCAGTTAGGATGGAGAGGAAGGCTTAAATTCTAGAGATGTTGGGAAAGTAGAACCTACAGAATTTATTGACCTATTGTATATGAGGATTGACTAAAAGAGATGAGTTAAGGATAATGCCAAGGTTATGGGCTCACGAGACAGGGAGAATGGTGTGATGAGAAAATTAAGGGGAGGACAGGGCTTGCGGGGGAATATGAGGAGTTGTGTTTTGGACATGTTAAGTTTGAGATGTCCAAGGGACATTCAAATGGAGATGTCCTGAAGGCAGGAGGAATAAAGGCAGGAGGAAATGCAAGACTTTAGAGAAAGCTGAGCAGGAGAGGTAGATTTGGAACTCCTCTGTGTAGCAATAGGGGTTGAGACTGTAGAAATGAATGAGTTCTCCAAGGGAGTGTGTTTGGATGGAGAATAAAATGGGACCTAGAACTGGGCCTTGTGGTATTCCCAAAGTGAGGGGGTGAGAGGAGGAGCCTATGAAAAAGAATGAGAGTGGCTGGAGAGATAGGAGGAGAACCAGGAGGGGACAGTGTCAGTGAAGCCAAGTTTAGATAACTGTTTCCAGGAGAAAGGGGTGGCCCACAGTGTTGAAGGCAGTTAAGGTCAAGGAGCATTAGGATAGAGTAGAGGCCAATGGTTTTGGCCAGAAGGAGATCATTAATGACCTGAGAGAGATGGGGCAGTTTCTTTAGAGTGGAGGGGAAGGAGGTTAGATTCCAGGGCATCAAGGAGAGAATTTGAGGCAGCAGGTGTAAACAACTTGGGGCTAGTACCTCTCTTCTGAAGAACTCAGGACACTTAATATTTATTTACCTTTATTATCAAAATATTCCTCATGACTTAATAGTAGCATCAGCACTTACTCTGATCTTTGCGCCATAAGAAGCTCATTTTTTGCAAATTCAAAGTCCTTTGCACCATCACTTGGCAGAACTGTCCCATATGCTGATCTTTTTCCTTTCTGAACTTCTACTGGATGGTTAAATCTGAAATAATGATCTCCACCTAGAATCACCCTGTCACTCTGAAAAACAAAACCACAAATATAGTTCTTTTTTAAATGGTATTTACCAAGTGCTGATTATGTGTCAAGCACTGTTCTAATTGCTGGAGTAGATAAAATCAGTCAGGTCGGATACAGCTCCTGTCCCATACAGGGCTCACAGTCTAAATAGGAGAGAGAGAACAAGTATTTACCTTTATAATCGACTGAAGAAGTAAAAGAAAACCAAAACAACCTAACAATTCTAAGCAGCTTTAAAAGAATTAAAAAGTTTAATAGCATCTTTTGGCTTAAAACAATACCCAAATATTTTTGTATCACTAAACTTACATGATGAAGAACTGTTAGCTCTGAAATATGCTTTCCATTTACATAGGTCTTTGCTTCTCCTAGGGGGGTAATACTCACTGTGCCATCAAAATTCTTGATAACACTATTGAGAAAAGAAAAAAGAAATAATAGCATTGTTTAATATCTTTAATTCCATATAAGATCATAAACTTTGCAGTTAAGTAACATCACAGTCAATATTTCTGATTAGTTTTTTTTATCCTATTCAAGCTTTCCTTTGGGCTCCCAATTAGGCGTTTATATGAAGGACACATATCTGCTAGCAAAATTTTTCTAATAAAAAACTTAGGATCCAGATATAAGACCCTTCATTTTTACTGTTTCCCTGAGAAATTACAATAAAGATCACCATTCTTTCTTCCCTAATTCATCCGTGAAGAAGCAGCATATCCCAGTGGAAAAACCACAGGCCTGAGAGACAGAGAACCTGAGTTCTAATCTTGGGCTCTGTCAAAGGTTTGCTGTGTGACCATGGCTAAGTCACAATTTCTCTGTGCCTTAGCTCTCCTGATTTCCTTCCTTCTTAGATTGTGAGCCTCATGCGGGACAGGGACTGTGTCCAACCTAATTAATCTGTATCTACTCCAGTGCTTAGAAAACATAGTAAAGCACTTAAATACCATTAAAAAAAATTTTTGTAACCTAAAGTCTGAACTAAATGAGAATTCCCTAACACAAAACATCAATTATTTGCAGGCGTTGGCCAAGAGAAAACTGATTCTAGTAACCAATGGAGAACAATTATAACTTTTGGGAAAAAAAAGTTTGGAATTCTATTGAAATCTTGGGTTTTGAATAACAACAACCTTAAAAGCAATCTATACTATCGTTCTAACTCAAGGATAAGTATCAAAACAACCACAAAAAATTAAAAACCATGAACTTAAACAGCAGATCCTAAATGAAGGGAAGGTAAATGACACTAAGAGCTTAAGGGAAAAAAAAGACTTTAGAGATCTTACATACCAATGATCATCAGCAATCAGCACCCCAGAGAGTTGAATATCATGATTTGAGTTTGGTTTATACTTTCCAACTGTAGTTTGTCCTTCTTTTATCATATACAGCAACATCTCAGACAGCTGAGGATCTTCATTGAGATTGACAAGGTTAGGCAGTCGGTTGTCCATTTTGAATGTAATTCCTGCTTTCTAGGTGAAGGATAGATAAAGAGGTGAAGGATAGAGAAAGACATGACTTTAAGATCACCATGCTGTTTCAAAAATGTAAAAATGCAAAATTTGCCTTGCATATATTTAAAGCTAATTTGGGGCTGGAGGTAATAATGTTGGTATTTGTTAAGCGCTTACTATGTGCCGAGCACTGTTCTAAGCGCTGGGGTAGACACAGGGGAATCAGGTTGTCCCACGTGGGGCTCACAGTCTTAATCCCCATTTTACAGATGAAGGAACTGAGGCACAGAGAAGTTAAGTGACTTGCCCACAGTCACACAGCCGACAAGTGGCAGAGCTGGGATTCTAACTCATGAGCCCTGACTCCAAAGCCCGTGCTCTTTCCACTGAGCCATGCTGCTTCTCTATTCGCAGTGGGTAGGTATTCGCAGTGGGGGAAACTAGGATAGCTCCAGATATTACATTAACTTGCAATTTTTGGTTTCACCTTTTTTCAGAAGAAAAACAAACTGGTACCTGCAGCTCCTTTGTTTCTTGAACTTTTCTTAATTCTGCTTGCTCAAACTTTTGCTTCCAGGCCCTACCCAAAAGGAATGAAAAAGTTCACTTTGAAGCATTATTAGATCCAAGGAAGAACTTCTTGAGAGACAGAGAGTTATATGATCCTGGGGTGTCTCGCCTATCCCGCCGTCGACCCCTGGGCCACGTCCTCCCGCGGTCCTGGAACGCCCTCCCTCCTCACCTCCGCCAAACTGATTCTCTTCCCCTCTTCAAAACCCTACTTAAAACTCACCTCCTCCAAGAGGCCTTCCCAGACTGAGCTCCTCTTCTCCCTCTACTCCCTCTGCCATCCCCCCTTTACCTCTCCGCAGCTAAACCTCTTTTTCCCCTTTTCCCTCTGCTCCTCCACCTCTCCCTTCCCCTCCCCACAGCACTGTACTCGTCCACTCAACTGTATATATTTCCATTACCCTATTTATTTTGTTAATGAATTGTACATCACCTTGATTCTATTTAGTTGCCATTGTTTTTACGAGATGTTCTTCCCCTCGACTCTATTTATTGCCATTGTTCTTGTCTGTCCATCTCCCCCGATTAGACTGTAAGCCCGTCAAACGGCAGGGACTGTCTCTATCTGTTGCCGACTTGTTCATCCCAAGCGCTTAGTACAGCGCTCTGCACATAGTAAGTGCTCAATAAATAAATACTATTGAATGAATGCAAATAAGATCCTCAGTCACTGGAGGTGGGATGAGGGAAAGAACACTCTGGAATGATGGTTTTAAACCAAAGAAAAAGCTGCTGTGAGTTCAATGCTCAGTTACCATTGGTTTTGGTGCTTGGCATTTTAAACTAGTGGAAGCCATTATATTCAAAGTAGTAGCATGGTCTTCCAGATGACAATACTGACCTGAACGCTTGTACTCTCCCCTTCATGAGGGGTCTCTAATTCAATTCAGTAAGGACTGAGGAAGATGACAAGGCAATTTAGCCTGTAAGTTTAGTATCAAGGTGAATTCAAAAATGCCCTGAATCCTGGTGACAGTCTGAAAAAAGGAATCTGAAAGTGACTGCCTCAATAAAAACATAAAGACAATTAGGCCTCTTAAAGCCTGCTTGTATGATTCTATGACAGAGCACCCAGTATAGTCAAAAATTAAAATAACTGCCTCACCTTTGCATTTCTGCTATATCTCTCTCCTGCTGGTGTAGTTTCATCCTTAAGGAAGTTATTTCTTGTCGACAGCGACTATATCTTTCAGGGTCAATGTTTTGAGTACTCCTTTGAGCGGCTTTCAGTTTCTCAATTTCGGCTTTCAGTTCTAAATTTTTAAAAAATTACATCAGGATTAATATAATGGACATTTCCTAATGTTAAATGTAAGCATTCTTTTATATTTCAAAATGTCCAGCATTCTAAAGGAAAAAATTACTTGAGGGTTTTGCCTTAACTTTTTTAATGTAAGGAATGGATTTTCATTTTTACTGATGTAATTCAATGCCTATCCAATCATTCAGTCATATTTATTGGGTGCTTAATGTGTGGAGAGCTCTGAGTTAAGTGATTGGGGGAGTGCAACAGAGTTGAAAGACATATTCCTTGCCCACAGTGACTTATAGTCTAGAGAGGGTGACAGACAGTAAAATAAATTACCAAATGTTAATATATACCAAGTATTGTGGGGTGAATATCAAGTGCTTAAAGGGTACAGATCCAAGTATATAGGTGAAGACAAAGAGAGAGGAAGTAAGGGAAATGAGGGCTTAGTTGGGAAAGGACTCTTGGAGGAGATATGCTTTTAGTAGGGCTTGAAAGATGGAGAGAGTGGTCATCTGTCAGACATGAAGAGGGAGGGAGTACCAGGTCAGAGGGAGGATGTGGGCAAGTGATCAGTGATGAGATAGTTGGGATCGAGATACAGTGAGTAGGTTGGTGTTAAAGGAGCAAACTGTGGGAGCTGGGTTTTAGTAGGAAATCAACAAAGTAAGGTAGGAGAAAGAGAGCCGATTTGAGTGCCTTGAAGTCAATGGTTAAGGATTTCTGTTTGATGCAGAGGTGAATGCGCAACCACTGGAGGTTCTTGAGGAGAAGTTGACATTGATTTTTTTTCGAAAAATGATCCAGGCAGCAGAGTGAAGAAAGTTCTGAAGTGGGCAGAGACAGGAGGCGGGGGGTCAGTGAGGAGGCTGATGCAGTAATCAAGGAGGGATACACGTGCTTAGTACAGCACGGTAAAAGTTTGGATGTGGGCAGGGAAGGTGTCTGTTACATTGCTGTACTGTACTCTTCCAAGCACAAAGTACCGTGCTCTGCACACAGTAAGGGCTCAATAAATACGATTAATTGAGAGAAAATAGCAGATTTCAGAGATGTTGTAAAAATAGAATCAACAGGATTTACTGATACACTGAATATGTGAAATTTTTTTTCATTAAGGTTAAACTAAAATTAACCATTCAAAATTTTAGTTTAAGGAATTATAAGACTTTCTAAAAATGTTCATTGCTAGAGTTGACTTAAATCAATCTTTGAATGGATCAATCAGGGGTATTTATTAAGCACTATGTGCAGAGCATTGTACTAAGCACTTGGGAGAGTAAAATACTGCAAAGTTGTATCAATTCTTATCCTATCACAGTTGGTAAACTGATTTACGATATTTGCATGATGAATGTCAAGCTCTACACTCTGCCATAAAATCAACCTGGGTTTTGCTATGTGATTTCTTTATGGTTTGGTATTTTTAAATGCAATGAACATTTTTCTAGGAGATTTATTGTTGGGGAAGAGTAATGATAATGATGATGATGGCATTTGTTAAGCGCTTACTATCTGCAAAGCACTGTTCTAAGCGCTGGGGGGGATTCAAGGTGATCAGGTTGTCCCACGTGGGGCTCACAGTCTCAATCCCCATTTTACAAATGAGGTAACTGAGGCACAGAGAAGTGAAGTGACTTGGCCAAAGTCACAAAGCTGACAAGCGGCGGAGCCAGGATTAGAACCCATGACCTCTGACTCCCAAGACCGTGCTCTTTCCACTAAGCCACGCTGCTTCTCGTGGCTTGAATAGCCTGAGGGTTATGATCTCCACCACTCTAGGGAGCAAACATGACCTACTGAAAAGAAAATGGAACTGGTCAATCAATCAATCATATTTATTGAGCGCTTACTATGGGCAGAGCACTGTAGTATGCTCTTGGGAGAGTTGGCAGACTCATTCAACAGGAGATGCAGGTTCAAGTCCTGTTCCCACATTTCTTACTCTGAAGCAATCAATGGTATTTATTGAGTGCTTACAGTGTGCAGAGCACTGTGCTAAGCCCTTGGAAGAGTACGACAAAGTCGGTAGACATGCTCCGACAAGGCACTAACACAAGAAGCAGTGTGGCTTAGTGGAAAGAGCATGGGCTTGGGTGTCAGAGGTCGTGGGTTCTAATCCCAGCTCTGCCGCTTATCAGCTTTGTGACTTTGGGCAAGTCACTTCACTGGGCCTCAGTTACCTCATCTGTAAAATAGGGGTGAAGACTGTGAGCCCCACATGGGACAATTTCATTACCTTGTATCTACCCCAATGCTTAGAACAGTGCTTAGCACATAGTAAGCACTTAACAAATACCATCATTATTATTAACACACTAGAGGGAGAAGGAATAGAAGTGAGGTTCCTTCAGATAATTTTTTTTAGCAAACACACTTTTTACTAATTGGTTAAATGGAAGGGAGCGCCTGGAGAGATTACTATTAGTTGAATCATTTTGCTGAATTGCTTCTGCTGGTTTTATAGTTGTAGTAGCATTTATCGAGCACCCACTTGGGTGTTGTACTAAGCCTTTGGGGAGTACTGAATAAAGAGATGACACAATATCTGGCAGTATAAAGTAAAAAACAAACTTCCCCACTATCAAAATATGTCACTATTCATCCATGCAACAATTCTTTTAAACAATGGTTATAGGTAATGAACTCCATACAGGTTATATCCAGGGTGGCCACTTAGCCATTTTCATACTTTATTGATGGCTCTGTTACTAACTCTTGCCCATTTTATAGCCTTCTCAGTTTGAACAAGTTACCTAACTTGTGAGTCAATTTCTCAATTGTAAAATGGGGATTAAAATACTTGTTTACCCTCTCTCAGACTGTGAGTCTTTTGTGGGACATGGATTATGTCCAAATTGATTAGCATGTACTCTGAGCCTGGCACATAGTAAGTGCTTAACGAATACCATAAAAAAAACTAATCTCATTTCAGAATTTGTTAAATTTAGCCTGTCATTTATTTCCTTGCATGTGCCCCCTCTCCCATTTTATACTGTGAGTCCCTTAAGGTCCAGGACCCATATCAGAATTAATACCTGGGCATTTTTCTTCAACTCTTAGAGGAATGCTGTGTGCATTGAAAGGATTTGATAAATGTTAATATCGACGGATTTTCCCCACTCTGTAAAGTGTCTGGAGTTTCATTTGTGTTACTAGCACCCATGGTCAGTTTTTGCATATTTCACATTTTCTTTCTCCAATATTGAGTCTCTGCCTAAGAAGCAAAATTTAAATATTGTCAACTTTTGATTTAATTAGAGATTTAATTCAGGTCTTTGGATGTAGTGTCGCACTCAGTGCTTCTTCCTGCCCTTCTCCTCTATTAGACAAGCTGCAAAGATGGTATGCTCTTTGGAGATTGAGTTTGAAGCCAGACTTCAATTCAGGTTGATGATATTATTTAGCAGCCTATCTAAAAGGCACTAATAGCTTGTTCAATGATAAAAGCAGAGTGGTTCACCTCCTCACCGTCCCTCGGTCTCGCCTATCCCGCCGTCGACCCCTGGGTCACGTCCTCCCGCGGTCCTGGAACGCCCTCCCTCCTCACCTCCGCCAAACTGATTCTCTTTCCCTCTTCAAAACCCTACTTAAAAATCACCTCCTCCAAGAGGCGTTCCCAGACTGAGCTCCTCTTCCCCCTCTACTCCCTCTGCCATCCCCCCTTTACCTCTCCGCAGCTAAAGCCTCATTTTCCCCTTTTCCCTCTGCTCCTCCACCTCTCCCTTCCCATCCCCACAGCACTGTACTCGTCCGCTCAACTGTATATATTTTCGTTACCCTATTTATTTTGTTAATGAATTGTACATCGCCTTGATTCTATTTAGTTGCCATTGTTTTTACGAGATGTTCTTCCCCTTGACGCTGTTTATTGCCATTGTTCTTGTCTGTCCGTCTCCCCCGATTAGACTGTAAGCCCGTCAAACGGCAGGGACTGTCTCTATCTGTTGCCGACTTGTTCATCCCAAGCGCTTAGTACAGTGCTCTGCACATAGTAAGCGCTCAATAAATACTATTGAATGAATGGTTCGCTTCTCCACCCCCTCAGAGTTTCCACAAACCATTTTCTGACCTTCCTTCTTAAAGATGGGGATGAAGGAGCCATCTCTGAAATTCTGGGTTGCATATATTGAGGATAAACTTGGGCAGATATCTGAGGAATAAATAGTTCCCCTCCTTGTTTGTATATTTCTGCAGAAAACTCATCAGATCCTGATACTTTTACCATTTTTCTCTGCTTTGATTGCAGTAGTGACTTTTTCAAAACGTGAAATTGAGGTGGAAGAAAAATGTGGAAGAAGCGGCGTGGCCTAGTGGATAGAGCAGGGGCCTGGGAGTCAGAAGGACCTGTGTTCATTCAATAGTATTTATTGAGCACTTACTACGTGCAGAGCACTGTACTAAGCACTTGGATTGTACAATTTGGCAACAGAGAGAGACAATCCCTGCCCAATGACGGGCTCACAATCTAAGCGAACACTCTAACCTGTGTTCTAATTGCTTCTCCCCTACTTGTCTGGTTGTGACCATAGGCAAGTCACTTCACTGGGCCTCAATTATCTCACCTCCCTTCTCTCTTTCTACTGCCAACCCCGCACGCTACACTCCCCTGCCGCTCACCTCCTCATCGTCCCCTGTTCACACCTATCCCGCCATCGACCTCTGGCCCACGTCTTCCCACTGTCCTGGAATGCCCTCCCTCGTCACCTCCGCCAAACTAACTCTCTTCCCCTCTTCAAAGCCCTACTGACAGCTCACCTCCTCCAAGAGGCCTTCCCAGACTGAGCCCCCCCCTTTTCCCTATGCTCCCTCTCTGCTCCCCCCCGCCCTCCTCCCTCCCCCTTCCCCTCTTCCCCTCCCCTCAGCTAAGCCCCCTTTCCCTCTGCTCCTCCCCCTCTCCCTTACCCCTCCCCTCAGCACTGTGCTTATTTGTATATATTTTTATTACCCTATTTATTTTGTTAATGAGGTGTAGCATCCCCTTGATTCTATTTATAATGATTATGTTGTCTTATTTTTATCCGTCTGCCTCCCCCGATTACACTGTAAGCCCATCAATGGGCAGGGATTGTCTCTATCTGCTGCCGAATTGTACATTCCAAGTGCTTAGTACAGTGCTTTGCACATAGTAAGCACTCAATAAATACTACTGAATGAATGAATTACCTCATCTGTAAAATGGGGATTAAGACTGTAAACCCCATGTGAGACAGGGACTGTGTCCACCTGATTAGCACAAATCTGTCCCAGTGCTTTGAACAATGCCTGGTACATTCATTTATTCAATAGTATTTATTGAGCGCTTACTATGTGCAGAGCACTGTACTAAGCGCTTGGAATGTACAAATCGGCAACAGAGAGAGACAGTTCCTGCTCTTTGACGGGCTTACAGTCTAATCGGGGGAGACCGGCAGACAAGAACAATGGCAATAAATAGAGTCAAGGGGAAGACCATCTCATTAAAACAATGGCAAATAAATAGAATCAGGGTGATGTACATCTCATTATACAAAATAAATAGGGTGATGAAGATATATACAGTTGAGCGGACGAGTACAGTGCTGAGGGGATGGGACGGGAAAGGGGGAGGAGCAGAGGGAAAGTGGGGAGAAGAGAGCTTAGCTGCGGAGAGGTGAAGGGGGGTAGAGGGAGCAGGGGGAGCTCAGTCTGGGAAGGCCTCTTGGAGGAGGTGAGCTTTAAGTACGGATTTGAAGAGGGGAAGAGAATTAGATTGTCAGAGGTGAGGAGGGAGGGCATTCCAGGACCGCGGGAGGACGTGGCCCAAGGGTCGACGGCGGGATGGGCGAGACCGAGGGACGGTGAGGAGGTGGGAGGCAGAGGAGCGGAGCGTGCGGGGTGGGCAGTAGAAAGAGAGAAGGGAGGAGAGATAGGAGGGGCAAGGTGATAGAGAGCCTTAAATACCATAAAAAAGGCAATGTCTTCAATCAATGGTATTTATTGAATGTTTCCTATGTGTGGAGCACCATCCTAAGTGCTTGGGAGAGCACATGCAACAGAATTTGCAGACACATTCCCTGCCCATAACAGTCTTACGGTCTAGAGGACAAGCTTACAGTCTACAGGACAAGCTTACAGTCTACAGGACAAGCTTACAGTCTAAAGGAGTTTTTCTGCAATTTGCAGGGTCTTCTCAATGGTTCACTGAAATGTTTATTAAAATATATCGTATATTATGAGCCCCTTAAGGGCCAGGACCCGTATCAGAATTAACGTCTGGACTGTCAGCTCTAGACTGGAGATTGCAAGTTCGCTATGGGCATGAACTCTATCTGTTTATTCTGTTGTATTTTCCTTCCTCGAGTGCTTAGTACAGTGATCTGCACGTAAGCGCTCAATAAATATCATTCATTCGTTCAGTCGTATTTAATGAGTGTTTACTGTGTGCAAAGCACTGTACTAAGCACTTGGGAGAATACAATAAAACAACAGACACATTCCTGCCCTCAGTGAGCTCACAGTCTAGAGGGGGAGACCAACATTACTATAAAGAAATAAATAAGGCTCACACTGTGCTATCAGAGCAAGATTCCCTCTTTATCTATGATGAGAATGGTTTCCTTCTGTTCTCTTCTGTGGGGCTGGGATAATGTGTATGGGACCATTTTACTCATCATTAAAGAAGATATAAATCCTTAATTTGGTGTCAGTCAGCATATCACTGCATCTCACCAATCTTGGCATTTGTGGTCACACATTTCTTCTCTTGATTTGCAAGTCACAGCACCAGTTTTTGTAGGTCTCCTTTTTCAACAGACACATTTCCTGCCCACAGCAAGTTGCCAACTCATATTATATTAACCAATACCATAAATACAATTTAAAAAATCATTAATCATATCACTAGACTTTAAATTCATTATGGGCAGGGAATATGTCTGCTAATTTCTCTTGTACTCTCCCAAGCACTTACAATAGTGCTCTGCACATAGTAAGCACTCAATATATCCCATTGATTGATTGATATTCTCCCCCTCTACACTGTAAGCTTGTTGTGGCCAGGGAACTTGTCAGTCATATTTATTAAGTGCTTACTGCGCTCAGAGTCAGAAGGTCTGTTTCTAATCCCGGCTTTGCCACTTCTCCGCTGTATGACCTTGGGCAATTTACTTAATTTCTCTGGGCCTCAGTTCCCTCATCTGTAAAATGGGGATTAATACTGGGAGCCCCACAGGGAACAGGGACTGTGTCCAACTCGATTATCTTAGATCTACCCTAGCATTTAGAACAGTAGCTGGCACACAGCAAACGCTTAACAAATATTATTATTATTAATCTCATCATAAGGAGCTGCATAATCTTAATTTGCTTTCCTGCAAATCCTTTTTAAACAAACTCTATTATTCATCTACCCATTGACAACTGTCAGGCACTGGATTTGGGGCCAAACTGCCTCATAGAACCTATGATAGGGACTCAACAAATCATTAAAATGAATAACTGAGTAAAATCTTAATGTTCTTACATTAAAACTGACTTCAAAATTTAGGTCATTCACCAGAAAATGTTAATGTCGAAGCATCAAATGTTAATTAAATTAAGATGCTTACCTCTGATTAGCTTAGCGTTCATATCTTCATTTACTTTGGCAATGTTAACAATCAAACGCGCTTGCTTAGCATATCGAAGCGTGCTTAATGTTTCCTCTAAGTTACTCGCAGCAGGGCTGATTGTAGCAATCATAGTAGTTTTCGAATTTCCACCCAGACTTTCTTTTAACAACCTTTAAAATGGATTACAGAATTTTTCTTTAGCTTGACAGAAACTACATGGAAAACTAAGTTCCCAGAGCCATGTTAATTTTTCTAGAGTCTCAAAATTCATAAAAATAGACTTGGGTTTTGTGAAAAGGGCTGAATGACTTTTCTAACTTTATGTGGTGCTTCAGCATCCTAGCAGGGCCTAGTTATAACCAAAGAGTAATGTTGATTGGTAGAGACTAACTCCTTATGAAGAACAGTGATTTTTCCTCTCTATTAATCCTAGGAAAGGTCAAGAAAAGTAATTTTCCTGCCCAAAGGGCTGAGTGGCTCCTGGAAGCAGTTCTCCCTTTGACTCAATAACTGCAGAGGTGTTAACGGGACTCGTCTATTGAAGTTGCAAATGTACAAGTGCGGTGGAAAGAGCACGGGCTTGGGGTTGTGGGTTCTAATCCTAAACCATGCTGCTTCTCTATATATTCACACACATTCAGGAAGTCTTCACAACCAGGCACACACCTAATCATATTTAGAAAAACTGGGACATATCCACAAAATGTATCAACTCTGAAATGTGGTGACATTGCCCAGATTGATTCCTGGGATAACAAACAATGTAAATAATGTTTACTATATTTACTTGGGGAGATATTGTTCTTTCCCCCATCACAATCAACTGAACTGCCATGTAGAACACTTAGTTTAAAGCACGCTTACCAAGTAAGAACAGAGTCACGATATGGAATAAAAACCCTCTTTTGGTTGTACACTTGGTCAGAGAGTGCAGAAATTACTTTTCCCAGAGTCAGTAATGACTTATTAATACTAGCACCTTCCTAAAGGAAAGCAAAAAAAAATATGCATTTTATGTTTAACACATTTCTTTCTGTTACATAATTTAAAAAAAAACTGCTATCTACATCATCTCTCTCCTATAACTACCCAAAGTTTTCAATGCAGTCATCTTAGGGTTGTGGTAACACCAGTGTTCTTGGGAAAAAGTTCTTAAACACTGTCTAATAACTTGGATTTTTAGGGATCAATTGTAGTTCCCCTCAAGCAACAGCAATACACCAATTCAATGAAAGATCATATCCCTCTGTTACAGCATGTGAGTATAATCAATCAGTGGTATTTATTGAGCTCTCACTTTGTGCAGAGCACGGAACAAAGCACTTGGAATAGTATAATACAAAGTTGGTAGACACATTCCGTGACCACAACGAGCTTATAAGCCAAACTTGTGTGCAGTTTATTTTTTCACCTCACATTAATACTCTGTACTATATTTTTTTTCGAGAGAAGATATTTACCTTCAGCCGTTCCCCACTGGTCTGAGCTGTAGTGCAGCGTTCACTCCCTGCCAGGTCTATTAGATTTATACGACTTGTGATCCTGTGATCGTGTTCTTCTTCTTCCACATACTCTGTCTACAGAAAAGGTTTGCAGCTTATTGGTCTAAAAAACTGATTTGGACTCTTCAAGTGCACACCACAAAATAAAAGCCTTCGAAAGAAGTGGATTTCTGCGACACGTCCACTTATTTCAAAGGCAATCCCTGCTTGTATGTTTAATACTGCAAATTTCCCAAGAGAAGATATATCGATGAAGTCTAAACTATAAATATAGAGCAGGGATCACATAAGCCCCGGAGAGTTTATGCATTTAAACTCTCAAACCAGAGTACTCTCATTTAAACTCTCAAACCAGTCCCAAACCAGAGCACCTTCCTCTCAATGCTCCCACACATTGATCGAATGACTCGAAAGACAAAAATGAACCTAGCAAGATAATTAGCTATCAAGAACAGGTACCATTCAATTCATTCAATCCTATTTATTGAGCACTCAGTATATACAACTGAATGAATCTGTGCCCCTTTAAGCACCCTCTTCATCTCTTCCCTACCAGGGGGAAGAGTGTTCTTTGATTCTGTCATCGGAACTCTATAATCTCCCAAGTGGTTAGTACGTAACAGTGTTCTGTACTTGGGAAATACTTGAACAGAGCCCATCACTGGGCAGGGATTGTCTCTATCTGTTGCCAAATTGTACATTCCAAGCACTTAGTACAGTGCTCTGCATATAGTAAGTACTCAATAAAAACTATTGAATGAATGAATAATGTTTTGGGAACAGCCGGGAAATCAGCCTCAGGGGATAGAAGGCCATTCAGAGGTTAAGCATAAATATATTTGAGAATTGCTGAGTGAGTCTGTAGAATGAATCCATGGCAGGGGACTAAGATTTTATTCTCCTTAGTCTACTGGCGGTTAAAGCTCTTTATTTTTATAAAGACGTTATCTCCCCAAAATACCTTTGTCTGAGTCATCACAAGGGTAACAACAGAATGGGATCTTGAGCTCTTGTCGTTCATGCCAGTGGCGGCAGTTGCTCTCTGTTTATTTCCTAGTTCGAGCCAGCTCTAATAGGGTATGACAGTTAAAACAGAATATGAAATCCACAGTGGCCAACCGACCTGCTAAACACACCCATTAAACTACAAGTTCACCGAATTAATGTAACATTGACCGATTTTTATCCTTGTTAGAGTTTGACTTTACACCTTTGTGTTCCTTCTACAGAAATAATCATAATTATGGCATTTGGTAAGTGTTCACTATGTGCCAGGCACTATACTAAGCACTGGAATGGATACAAGCTAATCAGGTTGGACACAGTCCCTGTCCCACATGGGGTTCACAGTCCTAATCTCCATTTTACAGATGAGGGAACTAAGCACAGAGAAGTTTAGTGACTTGCCCGATTTCACAAAACAGAAAAGTGGAGTCAGGGTTTGAACCCAGCTCCTTCTGACTTCCTGGCCTGTGCTCTTAGGCTATGCTTAAGAACACATATAAGTCCTAAGATAAAACAAAAGTTAAATCAATCAATCAATTGTATTTATTGAAGACTTACTGTGTTCTCCCTCCTACGTAAACTGTGAACCCCTTGTGAGACAGGAACTGTGTACAGCCTAATAAATTTGTATCTACCCCAGTGCTTAGAATAATGTTTGACACATAGTAAGTACATAATAAATGCAATGATAAAGTAATAAAATAATCTTATAAGAAAAAAAGTATTAAAAAAATGTTCCACTGTAAGGACCAAAAATGAAATGGGAATTGCAAAAAGTGAAATCTCCTTATCATTTTCAGTTTAAACTGATGAAGATATTAATCTGTAATAGTCTAATAAGATTAGCTTCTTGCATAGTCCTTAGGCATTTAATGAGTGAAATTAAGAACAAAATTTTCACTAACATCGATATCCTTTATGATCAGTAGAAAGTATAGAAAATAGTTTCCCAATCTTACCTTTTTTTTTTTTTGAAATGGCACTTATTTTGCGCCAGACACTGAACTAAGCACTGGACAGATAAAATAATCAGGTTGTACATAGTCACTCTCCCAAATTGTGCTCCCAGTCTTAATCCCCATTTTGCAAAAGAAGTACAGAGAAGTCAAATAACTTGCCCAAGGGCACACAGCAGACAAGTGGCAGAGCCAGGATTAGAACCCAGTTTCTTTTAATTCCCAGGCCTGTGCTCTGTCTACTATCCAAAGCATGGACTTCTTACCTGGACATCAGAGGAAGAACTGACCACATTTCTATCAAAACAAACAACAAAGAGAAAAATTTAGAGAGCGAGCCCCTTGAAATCGATGCTATTTGTTCCCACCCAACAATGATTTTACACAGTTGAAAAATCAGGTTAACTACATTTGTGAGTCTCCATCACTCATGTACATAAAAAAAAAAATCCCATAGGATTACTAGATTAGAATGTGTTACTGGGATAGCAGTTCTTTCCTGTGATGAAGAGAAAGGGGTCACTCCTAAAGGCCAAAGTCAGCCTCTCTCTCTATGTTGGGGGTGCTTCTGGGGTTTTGTCTGAGCTAAGATGATTCTCTCCTCTCCTTCCTCCTTCCTGCAGCAAAGATGAGCCCCCCTATATGGAAGCTTTGTCAGAAGTAATGTAGGAAAGGTAGAAGAGATAAATGGGGTTGGGATTCAAAGAAACAAGGCAATTTAATGAGTAAAAATGGGCAGGTCGTGTGACAGTCTCTTCAAATACATTACTCATTTATTCATTCAATAATATTTATTGAGCGCTTCCTATGTGCAGAGCACTGTACTAAGCGCTTGGAATGTACAATTCGGCAACAGATAGAGACAATCCTTGCCCATTGACGGGCTCACAGTCTAATCGGGGGAGACAGACGGCAGAACAAAATAGAACAAAACAAAAACAAGACAACATTATCACGATAAATAGAATCAAGGGGATGTACACCTCATTAATAAAATAAATAGGGTAATAAAAAATATATACAAATGAGAAAAGTGCTGGAGTGGGGAAGGGGGAGGAGCAGAGGGAAAGGGGGCTTAGCTGAGGGGAGGTGAAGGGGGAGGATCTGTAGCCCCAGGACACAATTTCAAATAGTCACTTGCATTTATTGTGTGCTTACTGTGTGCTGAGCACTGTACTAAGCACTTGGGTGAGTACGATGACATTTGTAAGGACTTACACAGATAGGTCTTCTACATAGGGCCCAGACACTGGATGTTCCCTTACTCTGAGCTGGAAAAAACAAACGGAAGCAAAACATCACAGAGTCACAGTTGAACTGAAAAGGATCATTCTTCCATGTGTGATTCTGAATCTGATCAAAATATTTTTCCGCTTATTTTTCTTGGAACAATAGCAAAGTCTCCCACCATTACTAATAGAAAAGCAAGAATCAAATCAATCAGTGGTATTTATTGAGCACTTTTTATATGGAGAGTACTGTACTAAGCACCAGAGGGTACAATAAAACTGAATTTGTGACCAGTTCCCTGCCTATAATAATAATAATGGTGATACTTGTTAAGCGCTTACTATATGCAAAGCACCATTCTAAATGCTGGGGGGATACAAGGTGATCAGGTTGTCCCACATGGGGCTCACAGTCTTAATCCCCATTTTACAGACGAGGTAATTTAGCACAGAGAAGTGAAGTAACTTGTCTAAAATCACACAACTGGCAAGCAGCAGAGCCAGGATTAGAACCCTGAGTTCTGATTCCCAAGCCTGGGTTCTTTCCAATGAGCCACTCTGCTTCTCTTGAACTTAGCAAGAATGATAGACAATGGTTCCACCATCAATTAATAGATTTATAAATGTAATGAGACCATTGTTTCCAATTAAACTTTTTTTTAAGTTTTGGTATAACTACACAATTTACTTCTCAACTAAGTGGCAGATTTTTCTATTATATCAAATGAACCAGGACCTAAGCTCAAGATCTGAGAAACTGTCATTCTGGGGCAATTATAGGACAAGGCAGAACTACTAATGATGAGTTCAGCCTCATTGGGATCCACTCTGCAGCTGGCTGGGGTGTAAAAACAGCCAGTGAGGGCAGGGGCCTTGTGGTAGAAGATGTCGGCTTGTTCCACTGGCTAACCCATTCCCCCCACACACCAGAGGGGCCTTTGTAATAACAATAATAATAATAATAATGTCAGTATTTGTTAAGCGCTTACTATGTGCAGAGCACTGTTCTAAGCGCTGGGGTGGATACAGGGTAGTCAGGTTGTCCCACGTGAGGCTCACAGTTAATCCCCATTTTACAGATGAGGTCACTGAGGCACAGAGAAGTTAAGTGACTTGCCCACGGTCACATAGCTGACAAGTGGCAGAGCCAAGATTTGAACCCATGACCTCTGACTTCCAAGCCCGGACTCTTTCCACTGAGCCATGCTGCTTTGTAATAACTGTAACTTCACTGCATTTTTTTTTCCAAACATAATTTTTGTGGTATTGCAGAGTGTACTTTTTAACTCCAAGTACAATCAATATCAGTATACTAAAAGTAAAAAACCTAAAACATAAGTGCTGCACCCATGGAGAAAAATGAATAACAGAGAAAAAAATATTCCTTCCTGCTTAGTGCCTGCCCCAGTGAGCATTCAACAAATAGTATTGACTGAAAAATTCCAGAAAATTTATCCTTTTACTAGCATCTACTGAGTTCACTCTCCAAAATCAATCATAATTACTGAGCACTTACTGTGTGCAGAGCACTGTACTAAGTGCTTGGGAGAGTCCAAACATGCTCTATCTCATCATCTCTAACCACTGCACAATCTCTATTCTCTGTCTGACCATAACTTCATCATCTGCCTCCTCTCCCACACACCTCCTCCCCATAAATCTGTACTACTCCTCCAGAGACCTCCGATCTTTTGACCCCTTCCAATTTTCTCAACTCATCATGCCCCACTTAGTCTCCTTACCCAAATTACCCTCTCTCGATGATAGAATAGATGCTCTTATCACCCTCTCTACCGATCTCAACTCGATCACTCCCCTATCTCTTCATCGATCTCGTACCACTAATCCACAGCCCCGGATCACCTCCACAATCCGCCTCCTTCGCTCTTGTGCACGAGCAGCAGAACACTGCTGAAGGAAATCTAAATATCAGGCCAACTTTGTCCACTTCAAGCTTATCTTTGCACGCTTTAACTCTTCCCTCTCCTCTGCCTGGCAAAATTATTTCTCCACCCTTATTAACACCCACGCCCATCACCCTTTCCAGTTGGCCTAGACATTTAACTCCCTTCTCAGGCCCCCTATCCCCTCATGCCCACCTCATCCCTTGCCCCCCAGTGACCCGGCCACCTACTTTATGAAGGAAATTCACACTATCAGATATGCACTCGCTAAAATCGCTCCTGCCTCCCCCTTTCAGCCCCGCTTCAACTCTTCCATCCTTCCCAGCAATATCTCCAGAGGAGATCTCCTGTCTCCCCTCCAAAGCCAGCCCCCCTCCACCTGCTATCCGACTCCTTCTTCCTTCCCCAACGGTCACCTTCAACTGTTCGCTTTCCAATGGATTCTTCCCACTATTTTCCAATGTACCAATATCTCCCCATCCTAAAAAAACCCTCCCTTGACCCCTTGGCTCCCTCCAGTTATCATCCCAACTCCCTCCTACCATTCCTCTCCAAACCCCTTGACGGAGTTGTCTAACCCTGCCGTCTCGAATTCCTCTCCTCCAATTCTTTCTTGAACCTCCTCTAGTCTAGTTTCCCTTCACTCCATAGAAACAACCCTCTCAAAGGTCAACAGTGATCTCTTTCTTGCCAAATCCAATAGCCTCTAATCCATCCCAATCCTCCTTGACCTCTCAGCTGCCTTCTACACTGTCATCCACCCCTTTCTCCTGTAAACGTTATCCAACATTGACTCACTGACTCTGTTCTCTCCTGGTTCTTCTCTTATCTCTCTGGCCATTTATTCTATCTCTTCACAAGCTCTTCCTCTGCCTCCTACCCCCTAACTGTGGGGGTCCCTCAAGACTCAAATCTGGGACCCTTTCTATTCTCCATCTACACCCATTCTCTTGGAGAACTCATTTGCTCCTATGGCTAATACCTCTATGTGGATGATATCCAAATCTACATCTGCAACCCTGATCTCTCTCACTCTCTGGAGTCTTGCATTTCCTCTTGCCTTCAAGATATCTCTACTTGGATGTCCTCCTGTCACCTCAAGCTTAACATGTCCAAAACAAAGCTCCTTATCTTCCCACCCAAACCTCATCTTTCCTCTGACTTTTCCATCACCGTAGACAGCACCACCATCCTTCCTATCTTACAAGCCCGTAACCTTGGCGTCATCTTTTGACTCCTCTCTCTCATTCAACCCACATATTCAGTCCATCACTAAATCTTGTCGGTCCCACCTTCGCAACATGGCTAAAATCCACCCTCTCTTCTCCACCCAAGCTGCTACCATGTTAATACAACCACTCATCCTGTCCCACCTGGATTACTGCAACAGCCTCCTTGCTGACCTCCTGTATCTCCCTACTCCAGTCCACACTTTACTCTGCTTTCTGGATCATTTTTCTACAAATACATTCAGGACATGTCACTCCGTTTCTAAAAAAAACTCCAGTGGTTGCCCATCCACCTCCTCATCAAACAAAAACACCTCACCACTGGCTTTAAAGCACCTGCCCCCTCCTGCCTCACTACTACTGCCATGCTACTCTCCTACTACAATCCAGTCCACACACTTCACTCTTCTAATGCTAACCCGCTCACTGTGCTTCCATCTCACCTGTGTTGCCAACCCCTAGCCCTAGTCCTGCCAGCCATATCCATGGCCTGGAATGCCCTCCCTCCTCAAATCCGACAGACAATTACTCTCCCCAACTTCAAAGCCTTACTGAAGGCACATCTCCTACAAGAGGCCTTCCCAAACTAATCCCCCACTTTCCTCTTTTCCCACTCCCTTCTCCATCATCCTGACTTGCTCCCTTTGTTCTTCCCCCTCCCAGCCCCATAGCACTTATGTACATATCTGTCATTTATTTATTTGTATCGGTGTCTGTCTCCCCTCCTCTAAACTGTGTGCTTGTTGTGGGTGGGGAATGTGTTTGTTTATTGTTGTTTCGTACTCTCCTAAATGCTAGTACAGTGCTCTGCACACAGTGAATACTCAATAAATATGATTGAATGAATGCATGGAGTTGGTAAACATGTTCCCTGCCCACAATGAGCTAGAAGGGGAGGTAGACATTAATATTAATAGTAATAATTATGGAACTTGTTAAGTGCTCACTATGGGCCAAGCACTATTCTAAGCATTCGGGTAGATACAAGTTAATCAGGTTGGACACAGTCTGTGTCCCACATAGGGCTCACATTATCAATCTCCAATGAGGCAACTGAGGCACAGAGAAGTTAAGTGACTTGCTCAAGGTCACACAGCATACACGTGGCAGAGCCAAGATTAGAACCCAGGTCCTTCTGGCTCTCAGACCCATGCTCTTTCCACTAAGCCACACTGCTTCTCGTGAACATTAAGTGCTGTGGGGCTGAGTGAGGTGTGGAATAAAGGGAGCAAATCCACGTGCAAGGGCGACGCAGAAGGGAGGAAAATGTGACCAACCAGCCAAAACTTTTTCAAAGTAGGGCCCATATTAAAAGTATACTTAAAATTCCTTGTCATTGCTTTCTCACAGTATAATTCATTTATTTTTTGAGCTCCTTGATTCGTGAATTCAAGTGTCTCTCACAACCATGTCTTCTATGCTGTACAGCACACTCCATTTTAAATAGAGGGCAACGACTATTTCACTAATGGACAATAACAAAGGAGCTGTAGTTCTCACCTGTGCTGTCCGTTTCATCCCAAAAATCTCTATATGCCATCAAAATAGAGCAATGCAATCCATAAATTTCTAAAGAGCTCAATTAGATTTTCTAGGCAATTTTAAAAAAATCTCACCGGTTGTTTCTTCTGTCCATTTTCAGCTTTAACAACGAGCAGATCGTGAATCTTCTCATTGTAGACTTCAAAGAAGCTCATTTCCAGGTGATATGATATCTAGTGAAAAGAGACAAGCATAAACTGCCAAATCTGCATTGCCGAAGGAACAGAGTTCTAATATCTACTCTCCTAAAATATTGCTATCGGAGGTCTTCATTCCCATATTCCTTGCCAATGAGTAGCACTAGCTGTGGAGGGCAGTTCAAATCCGTCGGAAGTGCAAGAGCAGAACTCAGCGCAACGACGTGGCTGGAGGACTCCAGATGCCTGGTGACTCCATTCAAGCCACATCCCTGCCGCTTCTCAAGAACTTCCAGTGGTTGCCCATTCATTCATTCAATCGTATTTACTGAGTGCTTGCTTTGTGCAGAGCACTGTACTAAGTGTTTGGAAAGTACAATTCAGCAACAGATAGAGACATTCCCTACCCCCGACAACGGGCTCACAGTCTAGAAGGGGGAGACAGACAACAAAACAAGTAGGCAGGCATCAATAGCATCAAAATAGATAGACTTATAGATATATCTACAACCTTAATAAAATAAATAGAATAATAAACATGTACAAATATACACAAGTGCTGTGGGGCAGGGAGGGGGTAGAGCAGAGGGAGGGAGAAGGGGCGATGGGGAGGGGAGGAGGAGCAGAGGGAAAAGAAGGGCTCAGTCTGGGAAGGCCTCCTGGAGGGGGAAAGCTATCCACCTCCACATCAAACAGAAACTCCTCACCTTTGGCTTCAAAGCAATCAATCCCCTTTCCCCCTCTTATGTCTCCTCTCTATTCTACTACATCCCAGCCCACACACTTTGCTCTTCTAGTGCTAACTTTCTCACTGTACCTATTCTATTGCTATTGTTCTTGTCTGTCCGTCTCCCCCGATTAGACTGTAAGCCCGTCAAAGGGCAGAGACTGTATCTGTTACCGATTTGTACATTCCAAGCGCTTAGTCCAGTGCTCTGCACATAGTAAGCGCTCAATAAATACTACTGAATGAATGAATGAACCTCAATCTCTTCTATCTCTCCGCCAACCCCTCATCCATGTCCCATCTCTGGCCTGCAACGCCCTCCCTCCTCAAATCTGACAGACTCTCCCCTTCTTCAAAGCCTTACTGAAGGCACATCTCCTCCAAGAGGCCTTCCCAGACTAAGTCCTCCTTTCCTCCTCTCCCAATCCCTTCTGTGTCACCCTGACTTGCTCCCTTTATTCATCCCCTCTCTCAGTCCCATAGCACTTACATACACATCTGTAATTAATTCATATGGTCAGTCTCACCCTCTAAACTGTAGGCTCATTGTGGACAGGAAATGTGTCTATTATTGTACCCTCCCAAGCACTTAGTACTTATGCACACAATAAGTGCTCAATAAATACAATTGAATGAAGGAACATTTGGTAGGAATCCTGGAAATAGCAGTCTCAATACCACACATTAATGGCAACCGGACATTGTGCGTTTACATATACCTGCTAACGCACCTGCTACTCTCTGGAATTTTTTTTTTACCAATATAGAAATGTCTAAGTGGCTAAGCCTATCGGCACAAGAAAAAGTAAGTCACCTCCCCTTCCTTTCAGAAAGAAAGGAATACTAGCAGGTTTTAAGCTGCATAATTTTTACAATCTTGTCATCCTAAAGTTCAGGAAAATTGGTAGAATACGATTTCAAAATAGGTAGATTGCTGTTAGTGCAAGTGATGCTTAAATTAGCCATATTTTGTATAGCTTATTGGTTACTGTTTGCTGCTTTTTAAATCCAATTCTATCACCACCACTTACATAATAAAACTGGTTGAAAAATAAATATCTATATGTACAGACTTAGAATAAAGCCTGGTACATAGGAAGCACTTAACAAATACCATAAAAAGGTGAGAATTTCTCTGTTAAAGAGGGATGTAAAATTTGGAGAAGGTGAGGGTCCAGAATTACCAAATATTTGTACCAAAATTGGTCACTGATTAGAAGTCCATTAAAGACAAATATTTTGTCCTGCTAGATTGTAATAATAATAATGGTGATATTTGTTAAGCGCTTACTATGCGCAAAGCACTGTTCCAAGCGCTGGGCCAATACAAGGTGATCAGGTTGTCCCACGTGGGGCTCACAGTCTTCATCCCCTTTTGACAGATGTAATAACTGAGGCCCAGAGAAGTTGTGACTTGCCCAAAGTCACAGAGCTGACAAGCGGCGGAGCCAGGATTAGAACCCATGACCTCTGACTCCCAACTGCATGCTGTTTCCACTGAGCCATGCTGAGGGCCCTTGGAGAAGCAGCGTGGCTCAGTGGAAAGAGCATGGGCTTTGGAGTCTGGGCTCATGAGTTCGAATCCCAGCTCTGCCACTTGTCGGCTGTGTGACTGTGGGCAAGTCACTTAACTTCTCTGTGCCTCAGTTCCCTCATCTGTAAAATGGGGATTAAGACTGTGAGCCCCATGTGGGACAACCTGATTCCTCTATGTCTACCCCTGTGAGCCCTATGTGGGACAACCTGATTCCTCTATGTCTACCCCAGCGCTTAGAACAGTGCTCGGCACATAGTAAGCACTTAACAAATACCAACATTATTATTATTATTATTGAGGGTAAAAATAGTGTTTACCTACTCTTGGTACTCTCTCAAGTGCTTAATACAGTGCTCAATATAGTAAGCACTATAAATGGTAAATGCTCAATAAATACCACTGATTGACTACAAATTATCGCTGTAATTTTTCCCAGTGACTAAAACAGAGCCTTGCACCCAGTAATGACTCTTGGATCCCTTTAAATAAAAAAGAGGTATTTATTAAGTGCCAACTATAAATCAGGCATTGTTCTAAGCACTGGGGTAGATACAAAGAAATCAGTTTGGACCCAGCCCAGGTCCAACACAGGGCTCATATTCTAAATAGATGAGGGAAAATTTAAACCCCATTTTAAAGAGGAGGTAACTGAAGCACAGAAAAGTTAAGTGACTTGCCCATGGTCACACAGCAGACAAGGAGTGGAGCCAAACTGAGAATCCAGGTTCTTTGACTCCCAGGCCCAGGTTTTGTCTACTAGGCCATCCTGCTTCCCTTCAATTGTTTGGTTAACACTTCATGTTAGATCAATTAAACTGATCAGCCTACTGCTACAAAGTTCCAGAAGGACAATATATGGCAGGTATTCCTGCTACAGCACAATAATTATCACATTAAAATTCCCTGTGTCAACCACTGCTTCAACAGTAAATAAGAAGTTGGGGGAAGATAGTGCAAAAATAGTACAGGTTCATTTCTCCTTGGGTGAATTTAAAAAAAAATGTGAAAGGCAAAAAAATTAAAAAATAAAAAAGCTTGTTCAAAGCCCTCTGCACTGTCTGCCACTTTCTCTGACTTTTCTCTAGTTCATTCATTCATTCATTCAATAGTATATATTGAGTGCTTACTATGTGCAGAGCACTGTACTAAGTGCTTGGAATGTACAATTTGGCAACAAATAGAGACAATCCCTGCCAATTGATGGGTTTACAGTCTAATCGGTTCAGTACCACAGCCCTGGGGAGCAATTTGTAAGTGTTTAAAGTTCAATTTCCAATTTAAAAAAAAAAAAATGGTAGCAAGGTTGCAGTTGGTTCCCTTTGTAATGCTAGGGAGCACCCGAGAACAGTGTCGCTGAGCAATTCTTTGATGACACTTGAAACAAGCTTTAGAATGAGCACTCATTCATCCATTCAATTGTATTTATTGAGGGCTTACTGTGTGCAGAGCACTTTGAAAGTTCAATTCAGCAATAGAGACAACCCTGCCCACACCAGGCTTGGTCTAGAAGGGGAAGACAGACATCAAAACAAGTAAACGGTCGTCAATATAAATAAATAGAATTATAGAAACATACAAATATACATAAGTACTGTGGGGTGGGGTAGAGAACAAAGGGAGCGAGTCGAGGTGACGCGGAATGGAGGGGGAGCTGAGGAAAAGGAGGGCTCAGTCTGGGAAGGCCTCTTGGAGGAGGTGAGCAGCCTTCAGTAGGACTTTGAAGAGGGGAAGTGTGAATGGCAGATTTGAGGAGAGAGGGCATTCCAGGCCAGAGGTAGGAAACTCTCTAGGTTACTTTCCAGTCTCTACTGCAGAGTGCTTACTATGTGCCAGGCACTATAGTAAGTGCTGGGGTAGATGATGATGATATTTGGTAAGCACTTACTATGTGCCAAGCACTGTTCTAAGAGCTGGAGAAGATATAAGGCAATCAGGTTGTCCCATGTAGGGCTCACAGACAATCCCCATTTTACAGATGAGGTAACTGAGGCACAGAGAAGTTAAATGACTTGCCCAAAGTCACACAGCAGACAGGTGGCAGTGCTGGGATTCGAGCCCACGACCTCGGACTCCCAAGCCCAGGCTCTTTCCACTAAGCCACGCTGCTTCTCTGATACAAGGTAATCATGTTGGACCCGGTCCTTGTCCTACATAGGCCTCACCATCTTAATCCACAATTTACAGATGTGGTAATTAAGGCATAGAGAATCAATCAAATCCATCAATCATATTTACTGAGTGCTTACTGTGTGCAGAACATTGGGTGAGTACAGTACAACAGAATTGGTAGACACATTCCCTGCCCACTGTCTAGAGGAGTTAAATAACTTGCTCAAGGTGACACAGCAGACAAGAGGCGGAACTGGGATTATAACCGAGATCTTCTGACCCTAAGGCCTGCGCTCTTTCTACTAGGCCATACTGCTTCTCACTGAGGGCAGGGATCATGTCTACCAACTCTCTTGTATAGTTAGAAGAAGCATTCCTGCAGAGACAAAAGTGCTTAGTACAGTGTTACTAACTGCTTCATAAATACCATTGATTTATAAAAATATTTCCATGGAGGAGAATCATTTTGAGGTTCAATACATAAAAGAGTATTAAGGGCAAAAACATACCTCTTGTGTTTTTTGCTGTGCTACCCGAGCAAAAAGATCTTCACAAAATCTTGGAATTATTCCTCGTTCTTCACCAAAACCCATCATCCTTAAAAAAAAAAAAAGACCTATGATTAAGTATGAGGCTGCTAAGGAGATTCTGTCAAAACCATGGTACTCTCAATCAATCAAAATGGAGCACAACTCTAACAACACAAATCTGGAGAGAAGAGCCACTCAAACTGTTGATTAAAGTTGATGGATATAGTTGATGGATATAGTTGATCCACAATTTTGAAGTGGTCCACCTATTTGTTCTCCAAAAAAGGCATGAGTTGGCCCTTGTATCTTCTTTTATGGAATTTGTTAAGCGCTTACTATGTGTCAGACACTGTTTTAAGCACTGGGGTAGATATAAGGTAATCCAGCTGCCTACAGTCCATGTCCCACACGGGGTTCACAGTCCTAATCCCCATTTTACAGGTGAGTTAACAGAGGCACAGAGAAGTGAAGTGACTTGCCCAAGGTCACGTAGCACAAGTGGCAAAGCCGGGACGAACATCCATGTCATTCTGATGCTTGGCCTGTGCTCTAGGCACTAGGCCACACTGCTTGCTCCATAGGTGCCTCTAGATCCACTCTCTGCTATCCAACATACTGTCGTCTCTCATGTTGAACAGTATATATTATTTATGACCCTATTTATTTTGTTAATGAGGTGTACATCCCCTTGATTCTATTTATCTTGATAATGTTGTCTTGTTTTTGTTTCGTTCTGTTTTGCTTTGCCGTCTGTCTCTCCCAATTAGACGGTGAGCCCATCACTGGGCAGGGATTGTCTCTATCTGTGGCCGAATTGTACATTCCAAGAACCTAGTACAGTGCTCTGCATGTAGTAAGCGCTTCAATAAATACTATTGAATGAAGGAATGAATGGAGGGTGAGCTGAGCTGTAGGGAGAAGCAGTGTGGCCTATTGGAAAGACCCCTGGCCTGGGAGTCAGAAAACCTGAGCTCTAATCCCAGCTCTGCCATTTGTCTGCTATGTGACCTTGGGCAAGTCACTTCACTTCTCTGTGTCTCAGTTCCCTCATCTGCATTATGAGGATTCAAGACCATCCGGTATCTTCCCCAGCCCTTAGAACAGCGTTTATCACAGTAAGCACTTAACAAATACTACAATTATTATTATCTGTTCTCCCTCCTGTTTAGACTGTGAGCCCCCTATGGAAATCGGTTATCTTGTATCTACTCCAGCATTTAGTATAGTGCTTGTCACATAGTAAGCGCTTAGGAAAACTGCAAAAAAACCACTTGAACAAGCAGCTCCAAGTCTTCCCCCCTCCTCTCCCTCTAGCAGAAAGAAGACCTTTCTTCACCAGAAAACCAAAGTCCAAGAACCGCAGATGACCTCAATTATATTCCAGGACATTCATGTATCGATTTAACAAAATTATTGCCTCCCTAATCTATTTTTGCCTAAAGGATCAGCACTGGCCAGTAGATTGAAGGATGTTTTTCAAGCCTTAATGCCAATCCTAACTAGTCTCCCAAAAAAACAAAGGAAAGGGGACGATGGTTCAGTTATGTAACTTACGGCTCAGTTATATTGACCCTGAGAAATAGCTAGACAGGAAATCAAAAGGCTAATTTAAAAAAGACATTTCTGAAATTCGCAACCCCCCCCAGTTCTACTACAACGTTGAAATAGCAATTTTGCAAAACCTCATGTTAAGGTCAACTTGGGAGAAAGTTCTCACCCATTCTGAAACAGTGCATGTGGACATGACTACACACCATTTTTCCCGACCCCAAAGCCATTACGCTCTATCCAGTTTCATGCTGTTGGAAGAGCATTTCCTTTTTCTTTACAGCAATCTAGCCAAGGCATCTACTGACTGATTTATTGGTGCACTGAAAATACTTGCTATAAGAGAACTTATAGTATCGCAGAGATTATAGGACCTTCCAGCCTCTCCCCTGTTCCAGTTCATATTCATTTTGCTGCCTGGATGATTTTTCTAAAACACCGTCCTGTGCCCATCTCCCCATTCCTTAAGAATCTCCAACAATTGCCCATCCACCACCACATCAAACAGAAAATCCTCACCACAGGCTTTAAGGTACTAAATCAGCTCTCTCCTTCCTACTTACCTGGCTAAACTACAACCCATCCTCTACAGCAACCTACTTATTGCACCTTGATCTCATTTCTCTTACCATTTCTCTTGTTGCCCGTCTATTTGTTTTGCTTTGTTGTCTGTCTCCCCCTTCTAGACTGTGAGCCCATTATTGGGTAGGGATTGGCTCTATCTATTGCCGAACTGTACTTTCCAAACACTTAGTACAGTGCTCTGCACACGGTAAGCACTCAATAAATGCAAATAAATGAATTACCATTGACCTCTTGCTCACGCACTCCCTCTTGCCTGGAACTCCCTCCTTCTTCATACATGGACAGATCAATACTCTCTCCTCCTTCAAAGCCCTCCTAAAATCATATCTCCTCCAGGAAGACTGCCCTCAATAGCACTCATTTTCCCACACACTTTCCTTCTTTAACCCAATCACCTGAGTCTTTATCCCCTAAGCACTTAGATGCCCCCCTCTCCCTACAGCATATGGTATTTGTTAAGTGCTTACTATGTGTCAGATACTGTTCTAAGTAGTGGGGTATACATAATCAGGTTGACACAGTCCATGTCCCACATGGAGCTCACAGTCATAATCCCCATTTGACAGATGAGGTAACTGAGGCACAGAAAAGTTAAGTGACTTGCCCAAGGTCACCCGCAGACAAGTGACAGAGCAGGGACTAGAACCCAAGTCCTTCTGACTTCAAGGCCAGTGTCCTATCCACTAGGCCACGCTGCTCTTCTAAAGCATTTATGAACGTATCTTCATACTCAGTTGTTTCCCCATTAGTGTTTGTCCCTCCATCTAGATTGTAAACTAGCTCCTTGAGGGCAAGAATGGTGTCTACCAATTATATTGACGTCTCCCAAACATTTAGTACAGTTCTCAGCATAGAGTAAGAGCTCAGTAAATAGTATCAATTGTTTACATAAGAAACAAAGTAAATAAACAGCTAAACAGGAAAATTATTTTCAGTACATGTCACTCTCCAAATATCAGTCATTTCAACAAATACCTGGAATTTTCCCTGCATCACATTAAAAAACATATGGGCTTGAATTAGATCTGATCTGGTCTCCAAGAGCAGAGGCAGCTGGATTCAATTCCATATTAGACTAATAGGGAAAAGTACAGTTAATTGAATTCCTCGGTCCAGTGTATAACCAAGTGGATTTTAAATTTCTGCTGAAAATCCAAATATCAAGCTATTCCCTCTTTTGCAGGACTAGAAGAAAATTGTCACTGTTGGAAAAGATGTGATTTTAGCTCACAAAACTCCAACAGCATGCCAAATATTTTCATTCACGTCATGGCCACGGCACAGTCGATGCCTGACAGCAGCAGACACCAGGAATAGAGTGCTACAAATTATAGTTTCCATGTTTTCTTAAAATTCTTGCCCACAGTCTGATTTTCTTTAAACTTGGGTCTTTAGCTTCACAATATTTACACAGGTGCATTGAGGCAACTTGATATTTTAAAACATTCCCATTTAAAACTTTGGAACAATCAAATACTACATGAAGAAAATCCACCATGCTTTAATATTCCATATGCAACTAGACTGTAACTTGTCTGCTAGACTGCAAGCTCGTTCTGGGCAGGAAACTATCAACTCTGTTATACTGAACTCGCCCAAACACTTAGTACAGTGCTCTGAACACAGTAAGTGCTCAATAAATAGGATCAATTGACTATGTGTGATCATTCATCCCCACAAGTCTCCCCATTAGTTTTACTTTTGTTATAGTCAGTACTGTCCTTGTGTTATTATTTGATACAATAGAATACTCTATCAATTAATCAGTGGTATATGTAGATTGTTTACTGTGTGCAGAGGACTGTACTAAGCATTCATTCATTCATTCAATAGCATTTATTGAGCTCTTACTATGTGCAGGACACTGAACTAAGCGCTTGGAATGTACAATTCAGCAACGATAGAGACAATCCCTGCCCAGTGACTTTGGGAGAGTATCAGAAAAAGGATTAAGTACAAAATGATCCCTATCCATAGGGAGCCTAAAGACTATAACTATATTACTAAACTATAAGTAATTTGGATATATTTTGCAGTAGCTCCCAGCCATTATGTTTAGGGAAAAACTACTTCTGTAAAGAATAAAAGTAGAAATAATTATGAATCACATTTACAGAAAAGCAACAGCAGGATTTTCTGCAAACCACTCTAAAGCCCAATCTCAAAGAACAGCAAAAAGATGCATGCACTACCTGCGAAAGGTTTTTACAATTTCTGGAAAATTGCAGCTCCAAGAAAACTTACGTATACGATTTTCCAGAGCCAGTCTGTCCATAAGCAAAGAGACAGGTGTTGTATCCTTCAAAGGCTCTTTCTAAGAGTGGTACTGCCAACTGTTCATAAATTTTCATCTGGCTTGCATAATTGGGATGACACTCATCGAAAGACCAGAATGAGAAGTCATAGATAAAACTATATATTTGTTTCATGTCAGGATGTTGCACAGTTGTCTCCTGGCCATTCATGAAAACAACCTGAGATGCTTTTTCGGTTTTCTCTCTAGAAGAAAAAAAAAAAAGAGACAGAAAGAGAAATAAGATTTTTTTTTGGTTTGGTTAGTTTCTCATGAATCTTCAGAATATTAAGGAACTTCCAAGTGTCTTGGACACAAAAGATGACTGACAATGTATCTTAATATACTTTCCCCTTATTTATAATTCACAGTAAATGACTATTCATGAAATATCGTGCACCCATCTCTCCAAAGATAAGTTTTGAGATAGGAACTTATAAGGCTTTCCTACTGGAGAGGGGATGGTGGATCTCTGAAATTTATCAATTCAGTAAGTGAACAAAATAAAGCAGCGCACTTCAGAAATCTATTTTGGGCAAATTGTTTTACAGTTTACTTTATGACAACACTGAGAAAAGTTTTTTACATGATCCTAAGAGCAATCAAGTATTCATAACAAGGGAGTCTCACTAAATATCTCTATTAAAAGCCTTGCTGTGTGAAAGGCAAAATTGTCTGTGACAAATTATCCTGTTTATATAGTATTAAAAGTGCTAATTAGCACTGCATTTAAAGAAGCTGATTTTGTCAGGTCTGAAAGGCTTTCTGTAACTTTAAAGTGTAGGTAACATTCAATTGTGGATGTTAATTAAATTATACACATTTGCTGTAGTTATATTCATGCAACCGATATCTTATGCTGCAAACTGGTAGAAAGCTTTAGTCTTTATTAAATTAGCTCATCTACTTTAGGAGCTTAAACATTGATAGCATTCAATTTATTCAAGTTAACATTTGACAATACTACTGTAAACTGTTAAAATAAAAGTAGGACACTTTAAAATGCCTTATTAAAGCAACACTTCAAAAACATTTTCATGCTAAACTCCCACTCTATAAAATCCTTATGTTTATTCACCACTTCTTCACGTGTTGAGAAACATTTAAAGTCCATTTCAAGAAGCAGTGTGGTTTAGTGGAAAGAGCCCGGGCTTGGGAGTCAGAGGTCATGGGTTCTAATACCACCACCGCCACTTGTCAGCTGTGTGACTTTGGGCAAGTCACTTCACTTCTCTGTGCCTCAGTTACCTCATCTGTAAAATGGGGATTAAGACTGTGAGCCTCACGTGGGACCACCTGATTACCTCGTATCAACCCCAGTGCTTAGAACAGTGCTTGGCACATAGTAAGAGCTTAATAAATACCTTAATTATTATAGAGTCTGAGGTTTTTTTCCTTTTCCCTAATTTTCCTAGGAACCCAAAGACAACAGACTCCTGGATTTTTCTCAGGTGAGTCTCTCGACACAAAGGATGATAGTTACTGGGTTAGAAGATTTACAGGAGATTAAAAATTTGAAAACATATTTCATATGAAATCTTAGTACAAACCTGACTCAAAAACATAGTAATACATATGAATTTAGCCAAACATGATTTATTTCCTCACTACATAAACAGTGACCAATCAATTGTAAGTATAACACATGTTTCTTTCTTAGAAGGTGGAACAATTAGAGGTATTCAACTGTATCGGCTTGTGGCTTAGTGGATGGAGCACGGGCCTAGGAGTCAGAAGGACCTGGGTTCTAATCCCAGCTTCTTCACCTGTTTGCTTTGAGACCCTGGGCAAATCATTTAACTTCTCTGTGCCTCAGTAACCTGATATTTAAAAACTGAGAGTGTGAGCCCAAGTGGGACAGGGATTGTGTCCAACATGATTAACTTGTATCTACCCTAGCACTTAGAACAGGGCTTGGTATATTATTATTATTATTTCGTACCTAAGGCTGTCTTGCACATACCTGTTGCTGAAAGGTCTTACACGAGCAGCCACTGTCACTTTACTATTCTCTACTTTTACAAGACCTGCTTCAGTCCTGGAGATCTGAGTGGCCATTTCTTCTTGGTCCAACGGATTATTGTGTTGTAATATTCCACTTTTATTTGCCGGAAGAGAGTTAGAGTTACCTTTCTTATTTGTCATAACTTGAAGGCAAGAAGCCCTGCTTTTGAGACATGATGTAGCTGGGCTGTTAACCCGAGAAGCAGTCCTTTTCGAGGAAATCTTCTGTCCTGTTGTCCACTGGCGAGGTGTTCTTGATCTTTCCAAGCTGCCATATTTATTATCTGAAGTGCACACAGTTTCCTCCCCAGGGATTCTATCATTCATAGTTCCTCGGGGAGGTATTTGTATTTCTACTGTGTTTTCAATAGACTTAATTGCATTTAAATGGCCTACCCGAACCTCATTTGGGTTTTGTAAATTAGTAGATACCTTGTTTGTCAAGGATTTTAAGGAAACGGTCCCATTTTCCTCTTTGGGAGTAGAAGATGACTCTGTGCTCTTTGGATTAGGCTTCACTTTTAAGTCCCTTTGGGTTTCAACTAAAGGACCCGTCGATCTAGTGTATGAATCTTTATCAGCATTTGCTACCTTTTCCTTGTAATTCTGCTGGGCAACAGAGATGGCATTTTTTCCTCCGCTTCCCACACTCTTATTTATTTTGCATTTTTCCAGGGAATCTGTCCTTTCACGATGCCGTAAAGTAAAAGGTCTCTCTCTTGTTTTCTCCGGTTCCGTCGCCAACTGGTCTCCAGGAAATGGTGATTCTGTACTCTTCACAGTTCTTCTCTGGAGGGTTAATCTGCCATCGGTCTTAGGGGTGACAGGATTGTCACCAATTCTTTTACAGGCTGAAACAACGTAGGTCCTATTCACATCTTGTATTTTCTTTATAGATTGTGATAATAGATTGTCATTCTTACACACTGAGATTTGCGTCTTCAACTGCTGCCCAAGCCGGCTGCTCTTCGTGATGATATTTACCGAAGAATTGTTTCGTGAAGAAGAAATTCCTAGGGCATTAGAGGGATTTTGAATGGAGGCAGTATACACAGACATTCTGATAAAGGAGCTTTAATTTTGGAAATCGAAGTACAGAGTCCAGGCTCTTCTTCGGATATGCATTTTATTTTAGACCTTTTCAGAGAAATCTGTTAAATGAAAAAAAATTTTAAAGTTAATTTTCCAGAGCAAACCAAAAATTAGGCTCCAGATATGTAAACCCCCCTACATTGAATTTACAAGTCAATGAATAAATATTTCCAACAAAAACAATTATTGATCATTAGAGTTTATTCATTACCCTATTTATTTTGTTAATGAAATGTACATCACCTTGATTCCATGTATTTGCTATTGTTTTAATGAGATGTTCATCCCCTTGATTCTATTTATTGCTATTGTTCTTGTCTGTCCGTCTCCCCCGATTAGACTGTGAGCCCGTCAAAGGGCAGGGACTATCTTTATCTGTTACCGATTTGTACATTCCAAGCGCTTAGTACAGTGCTCTGCACATAGTAAGCGCTCAATAAATACTATCGAATAGTTTGGGACAGGATGTTTCAATCACCAATTGCTCAACTGCACCAAAAGCACTGTGCTCAGCTGCTCATTTGTACATACTCTTATTACCCTATTTATTTGGTTAATGAGGTGTACATCCCCTTGATTCTATTTATTGCTATTGTTTTTGTCTGTCTCCCCCGATTAGACTGTGAGCCCATCACTGGGCAGGGATTGTCTCTATCTGTTGCCGAATTGTACATTCCAAGCGCTTAGTACAATGCTCTGCACATAGTAAGCGCTCAATAAATACTATTGAATGAATGAATTGGTAAATGTTTAAAAAAAAATCTCAAAAACACAAATGTCACAAGGACTCTTGAGGTGCCACCACCATTTAGAAGAGGGAACATCAGGATCCAGGAAAGAGCTGGAAGTCAAGGTACGGGCCAGAATAATTGCTGCAAGTTTTAATGATTGTTCCTCCCTGCTCGCTCGAGATTGTAAGCTTGCTGTGGGAACAGGTCTACCAACTCTGTTATACTGTACTCTCCCAAGTACTTACTACAGTGCTCTACAGAGTTAGCGCTCAATACATATCATTGATTGACTTGATTGCTCTAAAAAGGAAGTTGGCTACCATATGGCCTTCCCTTACAATGCTGAACCTCAGCTTGCTAGCCTCTCCTGCTCTTCAAGTAATTGCAAGCAGTGTTTATCCCCTCTGATTTTTTTTTTTAAAGATTCACCAACTGTTGGCTATGAGACTGGTGGAATGGATAATAAGAATAATGATGGTATTTGTTAAGCGCTTAAAGATTCGCCAACTGTTGGCTATGAGACTGGTGGAATGAATAATAATAATAAGGAGAAAGAGCCTGGGCTTCGGAGTCAAAGGACATGGGTTCGACTCCTGGCTCTGCCACTTGTCAGCTGTGTGACTGTGGGCAAGTCACTTAACTTCTCTGTGCCTCAGTTATCTCATCTGTAAAATGGGGATTAACTGTGAGCCTCACGTGGGACAACCTGATTACCCTGTATCTACCCCAGCGCTTAGAACAGTGCTCTGCACATAGTAAGCGCTTAACAAATACCAACATTATTATTTGTTAAGCACTTAAAGATTTGCCAACTGTTGGCTATGAGACTGGTGGAATGAATAATAATAATAACGATGGTATTTGTAAAGCTCTTACTCTGTGCCAAGCACTGTTCTAAGCGCTGAGCTAGATACAAGGTAATCAGGTTGTCCCACGGTGGGGCTCACAGTCTCAATCCTCATTTTATCAGATAAGGTCACTGAGGCCCAGAGAAGTGAAGTGACTTGCCCAAAGTCACACAGCTGACAAGTGGCGGTGTCAGGATTAGAACCCATGACCTCTGACTCCCAAGCCCAGGCTCTTGCCACTAAGCCAAACTGCTTCTCAATGAAGCCCTCTAAAACTATACGCTCACTGTGGGCATAAAACGTATCTACCAACTCTGTTGCACAGTACTCTCTCAAGGGCTCAGTACAGGGTCTGCACACAGTAAGCACTCAATAAATACCACTGATTGACTGAAGTTGAGGGGGAGAGGGGAAATGTGTACTATTTCTCAATAATTTTAATTTTAGAGAGCAAAGTTGGAAGACTGAGCAGCTGTTTGGGGTGGTTGAGGTAGAATTGCATCCTATCTCCCGATAGATGTAAGTCAGCTCTTCTCCTCCAGTCTAGTTGAGCACTACTGTTTCATCTCCTCCGTTAAAAGAGATTAACCAATCCCTATCGTTGGTATCTGTTGATCCCTTATTTGTGCAGAGCACAGCTCTAAGTGCTTAGGAGAGTATAATAACTGTTGCCGAATTGTATATTCCAAGCACTTAGTACAGTGCTCTGCACATGGTAAGTGCTCAATAAATACTATTGAATGAATGAATAAGATAGTTCACTGACACGATCCCTGCTCTGAAGGAGCTTCTGGGAGTGTCATATGGGGAAAGAAAACCCTGAAAAGCACTATTATCTTGGCAATTTCCCCTGGTTTTTGGTTTGCTCCCAACCAGTGTGATCAGAAGATGAAATGAGAGACTTCTCATTGCATTAAAATGGAGGTAAGTATCACAGAGAGGTACAAGGAAGGGAGCAGGCCTTCTGAAGGAGAGGTTAGCTTAAAATTGTACGGATTTTTAAAAAATGCATCTACATCAATGCATTAATGTAGTCAGCACCACCATCCTTCCTCTCTCGAAAGCCCACAACCTTGGCATTATCTTCCACTCATCTCTCTCATTCAACCTACATATTCAATCTGTCACTAAATCCCATCAGTTCAACCTTCACAGTATTGCTGATCCTCCTTTCCTCTCCATCCAAATGGCTACCATGCTAATCCACGCACTTATCCTAGCCCAGCTTGATATCAGCCTCTGTGGTGATATCTCTCTCTCTCTCTCCCTCTCTCATCCATATTTCACTCTGCTGCTCAGATCATCTTTCTACAAAAACATTCAATCCATGTTTCCCCACTCCTCAAGGAACCTCCAGTCGTTGCCCATCCACCTCGGCATGATATAGAAAACTACTTTCTATCGCTTTTAAAACACTCAATCGCCTTGCCCCCTCCTACCTTACCTTGCATTTCTACTACTAGAAGCCAACCTACACAACGCACTCCTCTAATGCCAACCTACTTACTTTATCTACCTACCTACTACCTACTGTACCTACTTATCAACCTACTTACGCTAGAGAAGCGGCGTGGCTCAGTGGAAAGAGCACAGGCTTGGGAGTCAGAGGTTGTGGGTTCTAATCCCAGCTCCGCCACTTGTCAGCTGTTTAACTTTGGGCAAGTGTTTGATTAGACTGTGAGCCCGTCATTGGGCAGGGACTGTCTCTGTTACCAATTTGTACATTCCAAGCACTTAGTACAGTGCTCTGCACATAGTAAGCGCTCGATAAATACTATTGAATGAAGTCACTTCACTTCTCTGGGCCTCAGCTACCTCATCTGTAAAATGGGGACTAAGACTGTGCGCCCCAATGGGACAATCTGATCACCTTGTATCCCCCCAGCGCTTAGAACGGTGTGATTAAGTTGTCTTGTTTTTGTCCATCTGTCTCCCCCGACTAGACTGTAAGGCCGTCAATGGACAGGGATTGTCTCTATCTGTTGCCGATTTGTCCATTCCAAGCGCTTAGTCCAGTGCTCTGCACATAGTAAGTGCTCAATCAATACTATTGAATGAAAGAATGAATGCTTTGCACATAGTAAGCACTTAACAAATACCATTATTATTATTATCTCAATCTCATCTATCTCACCACCAGCCTCTCACCCACAACCTGCCTCTGTCCTGGAACAACCTTCTTCTTATCCGACAGAGGATCACTCTCCCCACCTTCAAAGCCTTATTGAAAGCACTTCCCCTTCAAGAGGCCTTCCCTGATTTAGCCCTCATTTCCTCTTCTCCCATTCCCTTGTTTTGTTCTGTTTTGCTGTCTGCCTCCACCAGTTAGACTTTGAGCCCGTCATTGGGCGTGAGTGTCTCTATCTGTTGCCCAATTGTCCATTCCAAGCGCTTAGAACAGTGCTCTGCACAGAGTAAGTGCTCAATAAATACTATTGAATGAATGAATGGAAGGCCCCTGTACTTGGATTTGCTCCATGCATCACCCCTCCCTCAGTCCCACACTTACGTACATATCTGTAATTTGTTCATTTATATTAATATCTGTCTTCCCCTGTGGACCTTAAGCTCATTAGGGGCAGGGAACATGTCTACCGTTATATTTTACTCCCCCAAGCACTTAATACAATGCTCTGCACACTGTAAGTGCTCAATATAATTGATAAATGCATTCAAATTTATCATATATGATTGATAGTAAGCACTTAGAGATTCCGTATAAAAATGACCTTCCTCTCCTGAAAGAAGACTTGGAAAGTCCTTTAAAGTTTGAGAAAAAAAAAAATCTCCAAGAACCTTGGGGCCCCTTATTAGTTCTTCAAGTGTCGGTTCCAGAGAGTAGAAATGAAAATGTTTTCAATCAAAAATCAAAAATCTGAAATCAAAAGTTTAAAGCTAAGGCACCAACTAAAATTTCGACTGCATTTCAAGCTTGACTTTCTTGCATTCATCCCCCGTGATGCTGTTCCCCTGGTCTGGTTTTCTTTTACCCCTGACAAATCTGTTTGACCATACTCTGAAACCTTTTGAAAATCCCACCTCTTTCAGGAAGCCTTCCCCCAAATAATTCACAAGCCATTGGTGGCAACGATCCAACAACTTTCCTTAGCACCTACCGACAAATATATATTACTTATTCTGCTATTTCATTCTGATTCCGGTGGCCCATTTCCTGTTAAATCCTTGTTCTTGAAATCAATCGACGGCATTGAGCGCTTACTATGTGTAGCACACTGGACTAAGCGCTTGGAATAGTACAATATAGCTGAGTTGGCAGACACATTCCCTGGCCCCACCAAGTTCATAAAATAATGTTTCTTCTGTTTCCCAACACTGGATCAGGGAGTTCTTCGAAGGCGACTTCCTTAGGCAGGTCCCTTAATTTCCCCGTGCCTCAGTTCCCTCCTCTGGAAAAAATGGGGATGAAGACCGTGAGCCCCATGTGGGACATGGACCATGGCCAACTTGATGAACTCGTAACTACCCCAGCGCTCAGTACAGTGCCTGGCACATAGTAAGCGCTTAACGAATATCATAAAAAGGAGGCGGGGGAGAGGGAAAGTGTGTCTCACTTCTGTTGTCTTCCCTCAAGGGCATAGTTCAGGGCTGCGATCTGGGGCCGCGTTCAAAAATACCACTAGTGGCATTCATAGCTCTCTTCCCCCCTTCAAAGCCCTACTGAGAGCTCACCTCCTCCAGGAAGCCTTCCCAGACTCAGCCCTCCCTTTCCCTCTGCTCCTCTTCCCTATCGCTCCTACTCCCTCCTTCCCCTCCCCACATCACTGGTATATATTTGTACATATTTGTTATTCTATTTATTTTTATTAATGATGTGCATATATCTACAATTCTATTTATTTATTTCGATGCTGTTGATGCCTGTCTACTTGTTTTGTCGTCTGTCTCCCCCTTCTAGACTGTGAGCCCGTTGCTGGGGAGGGACTGCCTCTATCTGTTGCCGGATTGTACTTTCCAAGCGCTTAGTACAGTGCTCTGCACACAGTAAGCGCCCAATACGATTGAATATCTATAATTTATTTACTTAGCTATTCATTAATATTAATGCCTGCCTCCCCCTCTAGACAGTGAGCTCGCTGTGGGCAGGGAATGTGTTTGATGTTATAGTGTCCTCTCCCAAGGGCTTAGTACAGTGCTTTGCACAAAGCAAGCTTTCAATAAATACGGTTATCAATAGTGATAATAATAAAACTAACTCTCTTCCCCCCTTCAGAGCCCTACTGAGAGCTCACCTCCTCCAGGAGGCCTTCCCAGACTGAGCCCCCCTTTTCCTCTGCCCCTCCTCCTCTTCCCATTCCCCCTGCTCCCTCCCTGTGCTCTTCCCCCTTGCCCTCCCCACACCACTTGTGCATATTAATATATATATTTATTACCCTATTTACTTTGTTAATGATGTGTATATATCTACAATTCTATTTATCTATTTGGATGGTAGTGATGGCCTCCCCCAGGAGGCCTTCCCAGACTTAGCTCCTCCTCCCCATTCCCCCTTCTCCCGCCCTCTGCTCTTCCCCCTTCCCCTCCCCACAGCACTTGTGCCTCTTTTTATATATTATTTATTACTCTAATTATTTTATTAATGATGTGTCTATACCTCCATCGCTGAGAGGAAAGAGCCCGGGCTTGGGGGTCAGAGGTCATGGGTTCGAATCCCCACCCCGCCGCTTGCCAGCTGTGTGACTTTGGTCAAGTCACTTCACTTGGCAGCCGGGTGACTGTGGGCAAGTCACTTCACTTCTCTGTGCCTCAGTTCCCTCATCTGTAAAATGGGGATGAAGACTGCGACCCTCACATGGGACAACCTGATTCCCCTGTATCCACCCCAGCGCTTAGAACAGTGCGCTGCACATAGTAAGTGCTTAACAAATACCAATATTATTCTCTGTGCCTCAGTTACCTCATCTGTAAAATGGGGATTAAAAACTGTGAGCCCCACGGGGGACAACCTGATCACCTTGTATCCCCCCAGCGCTTAGAACAGTGCTTTGCACATAGTAAGAGCTTAACCAATACCACCATTATTATTATCGGTGATTCTACTTATCTTGATGATATCGACGTCACACTGCTTGTTTTGTTTTGTTGCCTGCCTCCCCCCTTTTAGACTGTAAACCCGATGTAGGGCGGGGCTGGTCCCTGTGGCCGGATCGTCCATTCCAAGCGCTCAGTCCAGTGCTCTGCACATAGCAAGCGTTCAATCAATCCATTTGAGGGAATGAATGAATCATAATTCAGGCAAAGGAGGAGGTGCGCCCTCTTCCATCTGCCAGCCCCCCCGAGGGTCCCCGGAGCCCCCCGCCCGGCACGATCCCCTCCCCTCAGCACTGTGCTCGTCCCCTCAACTGTATATATTTTCATTACTCTATTTATTTTGTTAATGAGATGTACATCACCTTGATTCTATGTATTGCTATTGTTTTAATGAGATGTTCTTCCCCTTGATTCTATTTATTGCTATTGTTCTTGTCTGTGTCCCCCGATTAGACTGTAAGCCCGTCAATGGGCAGGGACTGTCTCTATCTGTTACCGATTTGTCCATTCCAAGCGCTTAGTCCAGTGCTCTGCACATAGTAAGCGCTCAATAAATACTATTGAATGAATGAATGAATGTTCATCCCCCGATTCTATTTATTGCCCTTGTTCTCGTCTGTCCGTCTCCCCCAATTAGACCGTAAGCCCGTCAAACGGCAGGGACTGTCTCTATCTGTTGCCGACTTGTTCATCCCAAGAGCTTAGTACAGTGCTCTGCACATAGTAAGCGCTCAATAAATACTATTGAATGAATGAATGAATGTTCATCCCCCTGATTCTACTTATTGCTATTGTTCTTGCCTGTCTCCCCCAATTAATAATGTTGGTATTTGTTAAGCGCTTAGTACGTGCAGAGCACTGTTCTAAGCGCTGGGGGAGATACAGGGTCATCAGGTTGTCCCACGGGAGGTTCACAGTTAATCCCCATTTTTCAGATGAGGGAACTGAGGCACAGAGAAGTGAAGTAATAATAATAATGTTGGTATTTGTTAAGTGCTTACTAGGTGCAGAGCACTGTTCTAAGCGCTGGGGTAGACACAGGGGAATCAGGTTGTCCCCCGTGGGGCTCACAGGCTTAATCCCCATTTTACAGATGAGATAACTGAGGCCCAGAGAAGTGAAGTGACTCGGCCACAGTCACCCAGCTGACAAGGGGCAGAGCTGGGATTCGAACTCATGACCTCTGACTCCCAAGCCCGGGCTCTTTCCACTGAGTCACACTGCTTCTCTAATAATGTTGGTATTTGTTAAGCGCTCACTCTGTGCAGAGCACTGTTCTAAGCGCTGGGGGAGATACAGGGTCACCAGGTGGTCCCACGTGAGGTTCACAGTCTTCAGCCCCATTTTCCAGAGGAGGGAACTGAGGCCCAGAGAAGTGAAGTGACTCGGCCACAGTCACCCAGCTGACAAGGGGCAGAGCTGGGATTCGAACTCATGACCTCTGACTCCCAAGCCCGGGCTCGTTCCACTAAGCCCGTCAAAGAGCAGGGACCGTCTCTATCTGTTGCCGATTTGTCCATTCCAAGCGCTTAGTCCAGTGCTCTGCACAGAGTAAGCGCTCAATAAATACTATTGAATGAATAAATGTTCATCCCCCTGATTCTACTTAATGCCATTGTTCTCGTCTGCCCGTCTCCCCCGATTAGACTGTAAGCCCCTCAAAGGGCAGAGACTGTCTCTATCTGTTGCCGACCTATTCACCCCAAGCGCTTAGTACAGTGCTCTGCACATAGTAAGCGTTCAACAAATACTACTGAATGAATAGCAAGCGCTCAATAAACACTATTGAATGAATGAAGAATAATCACAATCGTAATAGTGGGGGTGCTTGTTAAGCGCTTACTACGTGGCAGGCACTGTACTGAGCGGCGGGGCGGAACCAACCCCTCCGCCCCCGGCTCCCCGCGGCCTCCCGGAGGGAGCGGGCGGGTTGGGGCCCCCGGAACCCCCGAAACCCCCGACGCAGCCCGCAACGCTCCGCATCGCTCACCTGCCCGCAGCGGCGCCCGCCGGCCCCTATTCGAATGAGCGGCTCGCCTTCTCATTGGCCGACAGGCGCCGACGTCACACCCCCAGCCCCGCCCCCTTCCCGCCCCCGCCTATAGTCGAGGAGCGCCCGCCTTCTCATTGGCCGACAGGCGCACGCGTCACACACCCCCCCAGGCCCCGCCCCCTCTCCGCCCCGGCCTATAGTCGATGAGCGCCCGGCCTTTTGATTGGCCGAGAGGCGACTACGTCCCACGCGAGGCCACGCCCCCTCAACGCCCCCGCCCATATGCGAATGAGCGGCCCGCCTTCTGATTGGCCGAGAGGCTTCTGCGTTGCACGCCAAGCCCCGCCCCCTCCCCGCCCGCCGCCGGTCCTTATTCGAACGAGCGGCCCGCCTTCTCATTGGCCGAGAGGCGCCTCAGTTCACGCGAAGCCCCGCCCTCTCTCCGCCCCGCCCATATGCGAATGAGCCTCCCGCCTTCTCATTGGCCGAGAGGAACATGCGTCACTCGACAATCCCCGCCCCCTCTCCGCCCCCCATATTCAAATGAGAGGCCCGCCTTCCATTGGCCGAGAGGCGCCTAAATCACGCGAAGCCCCGCCCCTCTCCGCCCCCGCCCATACCCGAATGAGCTGCCCGCCTTCTCATTGGCCGAGAGGAATATGCGTCACTCGACAAGCCCCGCCCCCTCCGCCCCAGGCCCCGCCCACAAAACAGCCGGGCCTCGAGCGGGGAGGAGGGCGGTTGCCTCTGTCATTCATTCATTCCCTCAATTGTTCATTCATTCATTCCATCCCTCATTCAGAGAAGCAGCGAGGCCTAGTGGTCCGGGGACCCAGAGGTCGTGGGTTCTAATCCCACTCCATCCCTTCTCTGCCCAGTCACATTGCTTCTCTGAGTCTTCCGTTCCCTCATCCGGAAAAGGGGGACTAAATAATAATATTGGTATTTGTTAAGCGCTTACTATGTGCAGAGCACTGTTCTAAGCGCTGGGAGAGATACAGGGTCATCAGGGGGTCCCACGTGGGGCTCACAGTCTGAATCCCCATTTTACAGATGAGGTCACTGAGGCCCAAAGAAGTAAAGTGACTTGCCCACAGTCACACAGCTGACAAGTGGCGGAGCCGGGAGTCGAACCCATGACCTCTGACTCCAATGCCCAGGTTCTTTCCACTGAGCCATGCTGCTTCCCTAATAATAATAACATAATAATAAATATGTTATTGTAATAATCATAATAAATAATTTTATATGTATTATTTATTATAATAATAAAATAATATCAATGATGATGGCATTTGTTAAGCGCTTACTATGTGCAAAGCACTACTCTAAACGCTGGGGGAATACAGGGTCATTAGGTTGTCCCACTTCACGGTCTTCATCCCCATTTGACAGATGAGGTCATTGAGACCCAGAGAAGTGAAGTGACTTGACCAAAGTCACACAGCAGATAAGTGACAGAGCTGGGATTAGAACCCACAACCTCTGACTCCCAAGCCTGGGCTCTTTCCTCTAAGTCACGCAATTCTGAGCCCCACTTGGTCCAAGAAAGGTGCCCAACCCGACCTGCTTGTATCCATCCCAACGCTTAGTACAGTGTCTGGTAGTTCATTCATTCATTCAGTAATAATGTTGGCATTTGTAAAGCGCTTACTATGTGCAAAGCACTGTTCTAAGCACTGGGGAGGATACAAGGTGATCAGGTTGTCCCATGTGGGGCTCACCGTCTTAATCCCCATTTTACAGATGAGGGAACCGAGGCACAGAGAAGTGAAGTGACTTGCCCAAAGTCACACAGCTGACAAGTGGCAGAGCGGAGATTAGAACCCATGATCTCTGACTCCCAACCCCGGGCTCTTTCCACTGAGCCACACTTATAGTATTTATTGAGTGCTTACTATAATGATGATGGTATTTGTTAAGCGCTTACTATGTGCAAAGCACTGTTCTAAGCGCCGGGGGGGATACAAGGTGATCAGTTTGTCCCGCCTGAAGCTCACAGTCTCAATCCCCATTTTACAGATGAGGGAACTGAGGCACAGAGAAGTGAAGTGACTTGCCCAAAGTCACACAGCAGACAAGCGGCTGAGTCAGGATTAGAACCCACGGCCTCTGACTCCCAAGCCTGTGCTCTTTCTACTGAGCCACGCTGCTCATTATGTGCAGAGCACTGTACTAAGTGCTTGGAATGTGCAATTCGGCCACAGATAGAGACCATCCCTGCCCAACAACGGGCTCACAGTCTAAGTGGAGGAGACAGACAGCAAAGCAGAACAAAACAACATCATCAAGATAAATAAAATCGAGAGGATGTGCACCTCATTAACAAAATAAATAGGGTAATAAATAATATATACAAATATGCACAGTGCTGAGGGGAAGGGGAGCAGAGGAAAAGGGAGGGCTCAATCTGGGAAGGCCTCTTGGAGGAGGTGAGCTCTCAGTAGGGCTTTGAAGAGGGGAAGAGAGTTAGTTTGGCAGAGGTGAGGAGGGAGGGCGTTCCGGGACAGCGGGAGGACGTGGCCCAGGGGTCGACGGCGGGACAGGCGCGAACGGGGGACGGTGAGGAGGTGAGCGGCAGAACCTCCCCAACTACTCGACACAGGGATGCACAGCCTCAACCCAGGATTTCAGGGTCCACAGAAAGGGCTGTAGGCCCAGCTTCAGACTTGTGGCCATCCTGAAGTGGCCTCAGTCCCATAACCTTTCATTCATTCATTCAATAGTATTTATTGAGCGCTTACTATGTGCCGAGCACTGTACTAAGTGCTTGGAATGGACAATTCGGCAACAGATAGAGACCATCCCTGCCCCGTGACGGGCTCACAATCTTAATTGGGGGAGACAGATGGACAAAAACAAGACAACATGATCACGATAAATAGAATCAAGGGGATGTACACCTCATTAACAAAATAAATAGGGTAATAATGATATATACAAATGAGCACAGTGCTGAGGGGAAGGGGGAGGAGGAGGAGCAGAGGGAAAGGGGGCTTAGCTGAGGGGTGGTGAAGGGGGGGAAGAGGGAGGAGCAGAGGGAAAAGAGACACAGGTATGTAACACCTAGAATCATTGGGCAGGGATTGTCTATCTGTTGCCGAAATGTCCATTCCAAGCGCTTAGTACAGTGCTCTGCACATAGTAAGCCCTCAATAAATAATAAGTGCTTACTATGTGCAGAGCACTGTTCTAAGCGCTGGGGTAGACACAGGGAATCAGGTTGTCCCACGTGGGGCTCACAGTCTTCATCCCCATTTTACAGATGAGGTAACTGAGGCACAGAGAAGTGAAGCGACTTGCCCACAGTCACACAGCTGGCAAGTGGCAGAGCCGGGATTTGAACTCACGACCTCTGACTCCAAAGCCCGGGCTCTTTCCACTGAGCCACGCTGCTTCTCTATTCAATAAATATTATTGAATGAAGAATAACGAAAACAACTGTGGTATGTCTTAAGCGCCTATGATGTGCCAGGCGCTGTAATAAGAGCCGAGGTGGATGCAACAAAAGAGTTTGGACATAGTCTCTATCCCACATGGGGCTCAACAATCTCTATCTCCATGTTACAGATGAGGCACAAAGAAATGAAGGGACTTGCCCAGGGCCACACCGCAGACAAGTGGCAGGGCCGTAATTAGAACCCCTGACCTGTTTTGGAGTAGGCAGGGAGAGAAAAGACTGGACTTGCCCATTTGGCTGGCCCCAGGGAGCATTTTGAAACACTTTCTTGCCTAGATCGCACTGGTGTTTCCTTCAGAATCACAAGCGCTTCTATTTTCTACCATCAGGCCCAAGTCCCTAAATCCCCAAAGCAGCTTGCTGTGCCTGAACCAAGAGCTTCCATTTAGCAAAGTGGCGGTGTCAGGTTGCCAGAAAAGCCATCTGTTTTCAAAGTATCCTATTTGAAGGGTCTTTAATCTACTTTCAAAATTAACCTCCCCACACAAGATGGGTTTATTTGCATTTTTTCTGCACCATATTTTATCCAATAAATCAATCATATTTATTGAGTGCTTACTGCATGCAGAGCACTGTACTAAAAAAGAGTTTGGGAGAGTACTAGGACTAGGCAAATAATCTCCTGAGGGAGGTGTAGATTTACAGTCTTAGAGCAAAGAAATATTAAAATAGAGTCAGGCTATTATGACAGAATGAATCCAGACCACTTCTGAGAACATTTTTATATGGGTAATTTTAATTGACAAAATGTCATCTTGCTATATTTTTTTAATGAACCTAACCATGTTTGATTTTGCCACTGGTTATTCTATTTCGAAGACTTATTTTGAATATCTACTTATTTCTAAGGACTACATTAAACCCCGAATTCCTTCACTATAATCGCCTTCTACATTTCTTGAACAATCACCTTTAAACCATTCATGTGAAAGTCCTTCAGTAAATGTAAAATAATATGCCATCTAATTTCAAAAGACCAAAGCCAAGCGCACGGGCCTGGGAGTCAGAAGGTCACGGATTCTAATCCCAGCTCGGCCACTTGTCTGCTGTGTGACCTTGGGCAAGTTACTTCACTTCTCTGGGCCTCAGTTACCTCATCTGTAAAATGGGGATTGAAACTGTGAGCCCCAGGTGGGACAGAGACTGTGTCCAAACCAATTTACTTGGGTCCACCCCCAGTGCTTAGTACGGTGCCTGGCACATAATAAGCACTTAACAAATACCACAATTATTATTATTAAAATTGTCTTATTTAAAAGTATAAGAGTAAAGCACCCACTCCAATCCTGATACCTGAGCCCATCCCCTGTTCTTCAGGCGAGTAGTCATTTTTTCTTTTTAATAATAATGTTGGTATTTGTTAAGCGCTTACTATGTGCAGAGCACTGTTCTAAGCGCTGGGGTAGACACAGGGGAATCAGGTTGTCCCATGTGGGGCTCACAGTCTTCATCCCCATTTTATAGATGAGGTCCCTGAGGCCCAGAGAAGTGAAGTGACTTGCCCACAGTCACACAGCTGACAAGTGGCGGAGCCGGGAGTCGAACCCATAACCTCTGACTCCAAAGCCCGTGCTCTTTCCATTGAGCCACGCTGCTTCTCTGCTTCTCTTTTTAAAACTGATAGCTGAAAGATGAAAATGACGATAATAACTTTGGTCAAAGCACTGTCCTGAACTCTTTTGGGAGTCTAATAGAGGTGGACAGTATAGTCCCCGCCCTCGAGGCCTGTGCATTCTGGTGGGAGGGACGGTCACCAGGTGGTTGGGATTTGCAGGTGGGAAGAAAAAGAGTTTGGAAATATGGCTAGACTTCAGCTCTCCCCATCTTCAAAGCCCTTCCCAAATCCCACCTCCTCTAATTAACCCAATTTATTTTTTTCTTCCCCAGGTCTCATTCCCCAGCCTATTATCTAGGCATTTTTGTACCATCTCTGCAGTTTGGCACTCTTGACCTCTCATTGCACTTTTGGACCTGTCTATTTGTCTGCTCTACTATGACAGCGCTTCTTAGAAAAGCATCTTAGAGAAGCATTTAGAGAAGCCGAAGTCCGGTGGAAAGAGCATGGGTCTGGGGGTCAGGGGACCTGGTTTCTTAATCCTGGCTCTGCCACTTGCCTGCTGGGTGACCTTGGGCAAGTCACTTAACTTCTCTGTGCCTCAGTGTCCTCAAATGTAAAATGGGTATACAATACCCATTCTTCTTACTTAGACTCTGCGCCCCATATGGGCCAAGGATTGTGTCTGATCTGATCATCTTATATCTACCCCAGAACTTAATTTAAGCATACAGTAACTCCTTAATTAGAGAAGCAGCATGGCGAAGTGAATAGAGCTCGGACCTGGGAGTCAGAAGGTCGTGGATTCTAATCCTGACTCTGCCACTGGCCTGCTGTGTGACCTTGGGCTAGTCACTTCACTTCTCTGGGCCTCAGAGAAGTGTAAAATGGAAATTGTGACTGTGAGCCCCATCTAGGACAGGGACTGTGTCCAATCCAATTTGATTCTATCCACCCAGATCTTAGTACAGTGCTTGGCAGGTTGTAAGCACTCAACAAATACCATAATAATAATTATTTTCATTAGTAACAAATAGCACAATTATTACATCACCTCTGTTAGATCAGTCTTTCAATCAGTGGCATTTACTGAGTGGTGGCTACATACAAAACACTGTACTATATTCTTGGGAGTGTACAGTGTGATTTAGTAGACACATCCCCTGCTTTCAAGGAGCTCAATCACTCATTCAGTCGTATTTAGCGAGCGCTTACCATATGCAGAGCACTGTACTAAGCCCTTGGGAAAGTACAATACCACAATAAGCGGTCATCTACCCTGCCCATAAAGAGACAGACATTAAAATAAACAAATTATGAACTTGTACCTAAGTACTGAAGGGCTGAGGGTGGGTGAATATCAAATGTTAAAATGGTTCAGTTCTAGATGCGTAGACAATGCAGAAGGAGAGGGAGCAGAAAAAAAGAAAGCTTAATAGGAGAAGACCTCTTGGAGGAGATGTGATTTTAATAAAGCTAATTCATTTTACCATCTGTTTCCCCATTAAATTGTAAGCTCCTTGAGGGCAAAGAGTGTGTCTTCTACCGCTTGTGTACTCTCACAAGTGCTTTATACAGTACTCTTTTTGATCAACTGCTATTAGTGATTAATTGGCTCACAAAAAGAAATAGAATTGTTCCCAAAATCTGGATAAATGAAAGACTAATAGGCTTAAATATAGTTGGATAATGGATACATTTTTAATATGTTCCTTAATGTTATACCTGCACTGGCAGCAGTAGATGATCCAAAAGACAAAACTATAAACTTCAGTAAAAATGCCACCTCTTTCTTTTCAGAGGAGCTAACTCACCCATAATTCTAGTTACCTTATCATATTTTTATGGTGTTTGTTAAGCAGTTACTATGTGCTAAGCACTGTTCTAAGCACTGGAGTTGATACAAGTTAATCAGATTGGACACAGTCCCTGTCCCACATGGGGCTCACACTCTTAATCCCTATTTTACAGATGGGGTAACTGAGGCCCAGAGAAGTGAAGTGATTCACCCAAGGTCACCCAGGAGGCAAGTGGCAGAGCTGGGATTAGAACCCAGGTCCTTCTGGCTCCCAGATCCATGGTCTATCCATTAGATTAAGCACTTATTATCTGTCGATCACTCCTTTAACCACTGGGGTAGATACGAGTTAATTGTGTTGGACACCGTTCCTGTCACAGATGGGGCTCACATGGGTTACTTCAATTAAGGAGGAACACATGGAGTTAAAAATAATAGACTATATTGAGATTTTTAACAATTTATTCATTAGCTTATCTAATACTTTGGTGGTACTTACCTACTTTAAAACTTTTTATATCATAGTTTTTCAAAATTGATGATATTTGTTAATATTTCCACAGTAGACATTTTACACAAAATAAGATTTTTTTGTATACTGATAATTTTAAAATATCTGTTGGAAGCATTATACTGGAAGTCAATATACATCCTGGCAGAAGCCAAATCAATGAGTATGGTATTTAAAATCTATTTTCCAGTTTTAATGAATCTAGGAAGGCAGTGTGTCCAAGAAGGAAAAGCAGAGCTCTGAGAGTCAAGAGTTGAGGGTTCTAGTCCCTCTCTGGGCCCCCTTTTCCTCATCTGTAAAATGGAGTTGGTGATCATTACTTGTCCCCTCCTACTTCACTGGGATGTGGTGAGGATAAAATGAGATCGATGTGAAAGTGCTTTGGAAAATACAAGTGTTAATATAAATTCCAGGATCTTAGGCAAACAAGTAGGTTATTTAGTTAGTTTGTTCAAAATGTAGGTTTTCATTAGTCACTTTGACAAGAACACTATTGAGAAATTAGGGAACGTATGTCCAAAAATACATGTTTATCTGGATAGAAAGTGCTGTGAACCTACTTTTTTTGTGGCAGTTGTTAAGCACTGTTCTATGTGTCAAGCAATGTGCTAAGCACATGTTAATCAGGACGTGTTAATCAGGATAAACACAATCCCTGTCCCACATGGGGCTCACAGTCTAAATAGACTATGAACTAGATTGTGAACTCCTTAAGGGCAGGGATCATGCCTACTAACTGTATTGTACTGTCCTCAAACATTTAGTCCAGCATTCAGCACATGGGTAATACCAATCAGTCAATCTTTTGTATTTACTGAGTGCTTACTGTGTGCAAAGCACTATACTAAACATTTGGGAGAGTACAGTACAATAGGGTTGGTAGACATGATCCCTGTCCTTAAGGATCTTGCAGTCTAGTGTGGGGAATCTACCACTGATTGATAGATGTCAAAAGAAATGCACGGCATGAGTCAAAGCAGAAGTCCTGATTTACAATTTCTTCTTCATATTAAGCTCTGCAAGAATGCAATCCTTGCCTAAAAGAATTACTGACTGAATTTACTATAGTCCAATTAAAGAATCCATCATCATCCTTATCATCATCATCATCAATGGTATTTACCGAGCACTTTACTGTGTGCAGAGCACTATATTAAGCTCTTGAAAGAGTACGGTACAACAGAGTTGGTAGACACATTCCCTGCCCACAACAAGCTTTAAGAATAGAGTGGGAGATAGATATTAATATAAATAATTCATTATTTATAGAGAGGTACATAAGTGCTGTGGGGTTAAGGGTGGGCAAATATCAAATGCCCAAAGGTCCCAGTTCCAAGCATAGAGATGACACAGAAGGGAGACTGTGAACTCCTTGTGGGTGGGGAATGTGTTTGATGTTACATCATACTCTCCCAATTGCTTAGTATACAGCGCTTCACATAGAGTAAGCACTCAATCTCCTCTCAGGATCACACCTGGAGAGTTTCCAGTACTCTACCACTCTCGACTACGGGAGGGAGAGTCAAGCAGAGGCCTACCCATTCCATTCCTAGCTTGGCCAGTGGCTAGCGAGCGGAAGGCAATCGGCTACAAGTCAAAACTCACCTGTGCTGGGCAGCAGCGGCATTGGAGAGAGTCGAGGGCAGAGACTCGTTTACTGAGCGGAAGGAGGCTGTGGTAAACCGCTTCCGGATTTTTACCAAGAAAAGTCTATGGATCCATTACCAGAACGATTACAGATGGAGGTAGGACATTCTGGGAGAGATGTGTCCGTGGCGTTGCTATGGGTCGGACACGACTCGACAGCATAAGACAATGACAACGAGCACTCAGTAAATAGAATTGAATGGATGAATGAAAGGGAGGCAAGGGAAAGAGGGCTTAATTGGGGAAGGTCTCCTGGAGGAGATGTGTGACCTTAAAAAGGCTTTGAGACTGGGGCAGTGGGACTCCGGCTTCTTTGGAGGGTCAGCGAGTTCCAGGCTAGGGAGAGGATGTGGGAAAAGGGTCAACGGGAAGATAATTGAGATTGGATAATATTGAGTAAACTGGCACTAATAATAATAATTATGGCATCTGTTAAGTGCGTACTATATGCCGAGCACTGTTCTAAGCGATGGGGTAGATCCAGGGTAATCAGATTGCCCCACGTGGGGCTCACATTTTTTAATCCCCATTTTCACAGATGAGGTACCTGAGGCTCAGAGAAGTGAAGTGACTTGACCAAGGTCACACAGCGGACAAGTGGCCGAGCCAGGATTAGAACCCACAACCCCTGACTCCCAAGCCCACGCTCTTTCCAGCCACGCTAGAGGAGCCGAGTGAGAGGGCTGACCTGTAGTAGGAAATCAGTGAGGGAAGGTAGGAGGGACGAGGTGACGGAGCACTTTAAAGCCAACGGTAAGGAGATTCTGTATGATGAGAAGGTGGATGGGCAGCCATTGGAAGTCCTTGAGGAGTAGAGAGACATGGACTGAAAGTTTAGATTGAAGAGCAGGGGTATTCATTGCCACCATACTTATGCCCAGAGGCATGAAGATAAAATAGCAAGTCAAAAAGCACAAAACCAACCATAAATTTTAAACTCTTGTAAGAAAAATGGAATTATACGGTGTGTTCCTTAGATTTACTTTCTTTGTGCCCAAATGGCACACAAATATCACTCAACCTCACGATAGTTGTGATGCTCCTGATTCTGTCTTGGGGATTTTCTTGTGTGACATCTAAGCCATGATTTAGAAACTCTCATGCTGGATTAAAATCACTGAAGGCCAGTATAGAAATAGGTATTTGGGCTGGGGCCTACTGGGTGGGAGCAGATGGGCTCCAAGGCAGGAGTCCCTGGCGTTTTTTGTTTGTTTTTTATGGCATTTCTTAAGTGCTTACTGTGTGCCAGGCACTGTACTAAGCACTGGAGTAGATACAGACTAATCAGGTTGGATACGGTCTTAATCCCCATGTTACAGATGAGGTAACCAAGGCACTGGGAAGTGAAATGACTTGCCCAGGGTCACACAGCAGACAAGTGGCAGAGTCAGGATAAGAAGCCCGTTCCTTTTTTTTAATGGTATTTGTTAAGCGCTTACTATGTGCCAGGCACTGTACTGAGCACTGGGGTAGATACGAGTGAATCAGGTTGGACACAGTCCAAGTCCCACATGGGGCTCACAGTCTTAGTCCCCATTTTACAGATGAGGTGACTGAAGCACAGAGAAGCCAAGTGACTTGTCCAAGGTCACACAGCAGACACGTGGCGAAGTCAGGATTAGAATCCAGCTCCTTCTGACTCCCATGCAGTAACCAATTGGCCACACTGCTTTTCAGATTTACACAGGTGGCACAGCTTTGGGACTGCCTGGAGTTGCCGAGGAGGAGAGGAAGGGGTTGGGGACCAAGGCAGGGCAACAAGAAAGATTTATGAAAAACCAAAATAAGGCTGCAGCAGCAACAGCCTTTACCCGCAAGGGGAGACCAGAAAAACTCAGGGGGAAGACTAGATTTGTTTTTTCCTGAGGTATATAAAAGGGAGTGACCTGACGGGATGGTCCTCGACACCATCTTACCCCATAAGTTCCTTGAGGGCAAGAATCATGTCTACTAACTCTATTGTAGTTTATTCTCCTTAGCGCTTAGGGCAGTGCTCTGCATCAAGTAAATGCTCTATAAATACCACTGTTTGACTGATAACTTGAAAATCCACCACATATCACTGCACTGCAAGAGAAGCAGCGTGGCTCAGTGGAAAGAGCCCGGGTTTGGGAGTCAGAGGTCACGGGTTCCAATTCCGGCTCTGCTGCTGGTCAGCTGTGTGACTGTGGGCAAGTCACTTCACTTCTCTGGGCCTCAGTGACCTCATCTGGAAAATGGGGATTCAGACTGTGAGCCCCGCGTGGGACAATCTGATCACCTTGTATCCTCCTCAGCGCTTAGAACAGTGCTTGGCACATAGTAAGCGCTTAACAGAAGCCGTCTTTATTCATTATAAACCAAAACTACAAAGCAAGTCTACAAAAATCCACCAGAGGGAGGCAAACTGAAAGAGAAATTTCACACCTACTTGGCTCCTCTGGTGACAGAATGAAGAAGGGATGTGATATTCTGATTGTTGTTCGGTACTGTCGGTAAACGTTTTTCCAGGGTGCATTTTTACCTGCTTAGAGTTCCTGGGAGCCTACTTGCTCGGAGAGAAATCCAAATTATTTTAGTTGACTTTGAAAATAATGAGTCCTCCCTAAACATCATTGATTGATTGACTTGAATACGTCTGACTTTCAACAAACAACCTGCCCAAATTAATTAATTCATTCAGTAGCATTTATTGAGCGCTTACTATGTGCAGAGCACTAAGCACTTAGAATCTACAATTCGGCAACAGATAGAGACAATCCCTGCCCCATGACGGGTTCACAGTCTAAAGTACATAGCCATAAAAGCCTTCTAAAACTCATAGCCCTATCTGCTTGCATCTTAAATTCCCCCAGAATGTATCTTGTCTTTGAAGTAACAGAAAGCTCAGGTTCTTTATTCTGAAGTCCGGCTGACTAAATCTTCATAATAATATAATAATAATTGTGGTATTCGTTAAGCAACTATGGTGTGCCAAGCATTATACTAAGCGCTGGGGTTGATACAAGATAATCAGGTCAGACACAGTCCCTGTCCCATAGTCTAAACCTTTATGAACTAGGAAGGGATTGCCCAGGAGAACAGGCTGAGAATATCTATTATTAGAGACTGAGATGAAAATTAAATTAGAAAATGGATGGCTCAGGAAATAGCCAAAAGTAGAAGAGGTTCTTTTTACCTCTTTGGGTAGATACACGATAATAAGGTTGGACACAGTCCCTGTCCCACAGGGGGATCACCGTCCAAATCTTTCTGGACGAAGAAAGGATTGCTGAGGAGATCAGATTAAGAATGTCTATTATTAGAGGCTGAGAGGAAAATTCAATTAGGAAGTGGATGACTCGGGAAATAGCCAGGATTCTAAGAAGCTCTTCTTACCTCTTGATTCCCAGACTGAACTGCTGTTGTTTCAATAATGCTGAAAAATCGTTTTTATCCCCTAAATTACTGGGGGAAGTATTCAGGAGTAGTGGTGGAGGTGGAATTTATCTCGCACTTACAGTGTGCAAAGCACTGTATTAAGCACTAGAGAAAAATCCAAGGGTGAGAATTACATGTATTCCCTAGACTTTAGGGACCTCATAATCTAATTAGACTGTAAACTTGCTGGCGGCAGGAAACACGTCTTCGAACTCTGCCTACATTTTTACCAACTCTCGCACACTTAGTACAGTGCTCTGTATCCAGTAAGTGCTCAATAAATATGATTGATTGCGCGATTAAGAGGGGAGAGACAGATAAGGAGAGATAAAACAATAAGAACATGAAAGAGCATAAAAGGAAAGCCAAAATGGAATGAAAAAGCATAAAAGGCAAGGATGAAAGCAGAAATGGAAATAAAATCAAAAAGGCAGAAGGGTACTCTGGCTAGCAGAGTGGAGTTTCAGGCTCCTAGCAGCTCAGCCTCCACCGGGAGGTGCCCCAGCTTCGGCCTGTCCAACGTTCAACGTCCAACTTTTGGTGGGGGCGGCCTGCTGCCTCTGGGTCTGTACGTCCTGCCAGGCTGAAGCAAGGGAGGTAGGGATCAAGGCCTCAGGAGGATGCGGTCAGGGAGCTGGACGGGGCGGCCTGTCACCGAAGCAGCTTGGCTATCCAGTGGGTTGAGAGACCAACAGTGTGCCCTGCTGCTGCTCTATGTACTATATGCTCTATATATGTTTAGGTGTACTGTATGCAATATCTCAGTCAGGCAGTCAGTCAATCGTGTTTATTGAGTCCACACTACGCGGCGAGTACTGTACTAAAGGCTTGGTTGAACACAGTACAACAAACCCATTCCCAGCCCACAATGAGCTTACTGTCTAGAGGGGGAGATGAACATCTATATAAACAAATAAATAAGTGCTGTGGGGCTGGGAGCGGAGGATGAATAAAGGGAGCAAGTCAGGAGGATGCAGAAAGGAGTCGAAGAAAAGGAAAAGAGGGCTTAGTCTGGGAAGAACTCTTGGAGGAGATGGCCTTCTATAAGGCATTGAAGGAGAGGAAGAGTAATTGCCAGATATGAAGAGGGAAGGTGTTCCAGGTCAGAGGCAGGACGCGGGCAAAAGGTCAGCGGTGAGATTCACTGAGAAGGTCGGCACTGGAGGAGTGAGGATTGCAGGCTGGGTTGTACTAGGAGAGGAGCGAGGTGAGGTAGGAGGGGGCAAGGTGATTGAGGGCTTTAAAGCACACCTTCTTTGTGTTCAAGAGTGAAGGGGCAGATTTGATGTCCAGGAGTCAGGGAGGCTGGCACCCTGCAGACTTGTAGCTGCTGTGGAACTGAATTAGTGATGAAGATGTTATTCGAGTGTGGCAGAAGACTGTTGTCTTGCCCTCTTCCAACCGTTTAGCACAGTGCTCTGGACCTAGTAAGCCCTGAGTAAATATCACTGATTGATTAGTAATATTTCTTCATTCATTCATTCATTCATTCATTCAATAGTATTTATTGAGCGCTTACTATGTGCAGAGCACTGTACTAAGCGCTTGGGATGAACAAGTCGGCAACAGATAGAGACAGTCCCTGCCATTTGACGGGCTTACAGTTTAATCGGGGGAGACGGACAGACAAGAACAATGGCACTAAACAGCGTCAAGGGAAGAACATCTCGTAAAAACAATGGCAACTAAAGAGAATCAAGGTGATGTACAATTCATTAACAAAATAAATAGGGTAACGAAAATATATACAGTTGAGCGGACGAGTACAGTGCTGTGGGGATGGGAAGGGAGAGGTGGAGGAGCAGAGGGAAAAGGGGAAAATGAGGCTTTAGCTGCGGAGAGGTAAAGGGGGGATGGCAGAGGGAGTAGAGGGGGAAGAGGAGCTCAGTCTGGGAACGCCTCTTGGAGGAGGTGATTTTTAAGTAAGGTTTTGAAGAGGGAAAGAGAATCAGTTTGGCGGAGGTGAGGAGGGAGGGCGTTCCGGGACCGCGGGAGGACGTGACCCAGGGGTCGACAGCGGGATAGGCGAGACCGAGGGACGGTGAGGAGGTGGGCGGCAGAGGAGCGGAGCGTGCGGGGTGGGCGGTAGAAAGAGAGAAGGGAGGAGAGGTAGGAAGGGGCAAGGTGATGGAGAGCCTCGAAGCCTAGAGTGAGGAGTTTTTGTTTGGAGCGGAGGTCGATAGGCAACCACTGGAGTTGTTTAAGAAGGGGAGTGACATGCCCAGATCGTTTCTGCAGGAAGATGAGCCGGGCAGCGGAGTGAAGAATAGACCGGAGCGGGGCGAGAGAGGAGGAAGGGAGGTCAGAGAGAAGGCTGACACAGTAGTCTAGCCGGGATATAACGAGAGCCCGTAACAGTAAGGTAGCCGTTTGGGTGGAGAGGAAAGGGCGGATCTTGGCGATATTGTAGAGGTGAAACCGGCAGGTCTTGGTAACGGATAGGATGTGTGGGGTGAACGAGAGGGACGAGTCAAGGATGACACCGAGATTGCGGGCCCGAGAGACGGGAAGGATGGTCGTGCCATCCACGGTGATAGAGAAGTCTGGGAGCGGACCGGGTTTGGGAGGGAAGATGAGGAGCTCAGTCTTGCTCATGTTGAGTTTTAGGTGGCGGGCCGACATCCAGGTGGAGACGTCCCGGAGGCAGGAGGAGATGCGAGCCTGAAGGGAGGGGGAGAGGACAGGGGCGGAGATGTAGATCTGCGTGTCATCTGCGTAGAGATGGTAGTCAAAGCCGTGAGAGCGGATGAGTTCACCGAGGGAGTGAGTGTAAATGGAGAACAGACTCCCGTCATCAGATCTTACAGGCTTAAAAAACAACTCCAACCTCAATGGGCTTCATAACGTGAAGAACATAAAAGCTGTGCTATTAAAATCCCGCGTGAAGTGGATATTCAAATTAGTTCTCAGAAAGAACTTTCTGGATGCAAAATAGAGAAAACCTTCATAAAATGCAAGTTAAGGATAACTGACTAGATCACTGGGCTTGGGAGTCAGAGGTCATGGGTTCAAATCCCGGCTCTGCCACTTGTCAGCTGTGTGACCATGGGCAAGTCACTTAACTTCTCTGTGTCTCAGTTACCTCATCTGTAAAATGGGGGTTATGACTGTGAGCCCCACGTGGGACAAACTGATTACCCTGTATCTACCCCAGCGCTTAGAACAGTGCTCTGCACATAGTAAGGGCTTAACAAATACCAAGATTATTATTATTATTATCACTGACTGGAGAGAGGAAAATATTTCTTCATAGCCTGACAGGTTTAAGCTTACAGGATCATTTGATCATTTGTACATTCCTTATAAATATTTTTTTCACTTTACACATTTTCATAAAAATACCGTTTTTCCCTGGCTTGTAGCTGGCAATACATGAGGTTGAAGAATTAAAGCTTTTAAAAGAGAAACTGCCAAGATTACTGAAAAGAAGTGTTTCCAGAGAAAAATGAAGTATTTCTCTAGCCCTCTGGATTCATGAATGCTTTCACACCCATCCACGTGATCATACTAGTTAATGTAAGACTTGAGATTTCTTCTACAATAAGCCTTCTCACTCAGACGACACCAACCTCAGAAGGAGCCTGTATTTTTACTCAGATATAGTGTCAGAACAGTCTAAAATGTGACACTCTGTTTATTATTCACTTGGATTAGCATTCTCCTCTTAGAGTTTCATTTAGTGTGCAAGATGAGTAAATGGTATCCTCTGTTTGGTTTTCTATTATGCCCTTTGTTTTCATAAGACTTCGCGTAGGGCTTCTGTAGAATGTATTGGTTTCACTTGATTAAAAAAAAGAACAGTAATTCTCTTCATATTTATTCTAGAGGGAAGTGGTTGAAAAAGGAATTGATTGTGGCCTAGGGAGTCTTTCACCTCTTGGTCCCATAGAAATTGCATTGACTGTGTCTATGTCTGGGATGTTATATCTACCCCAATACTTAGCACACTGCTTGTCACATAGTAAGTGCCTAACAAATACTGCTGTTATTCATTGATTTCTGAGGAAAGACTGGTTTTTTGATTTCCTCCATCCCAGCATGCTGGATGTTGCACCCCAGAGAAAGCCCTCTTTTCATTCTCATTCATTCATTCAAATGTATTTGTTAACAATAATGTTGGTATTTGTTAAGCGCTTATTATGTGCAGAGCACTATTATTATTATTATTACAATATAATAAAAAACAGACATATTCCCACCCACAACGAGCTCACAGTCTGGAGGGGGGGACAGACATTAATATAAGTAAATAAATACATCATGGATACATGCATATATACATATGCATATGTATACATATATACGCATATGCCATTCTCACTGGCACATCCCTGATGGTGAAGCTCCACAATGATCATTGTAAAAGCGATTTTGGTGCACAGTGGAAGAAAGCATCTGGGTCCATGACAGTGGGTTGACGAGAAAGAATAAAGAAAAGAAAAGACAAGGAAGTTTAATTTTAATCCGGAAATCTTCGAAAAAGAGATTTCATCCCCCTTGTAGGAATGCACAAGGGGACACGCAAGTAATGAACCAAGGGGGGATGAAGGCTTTCTTACCCTCCCGTTTCAATCCAGTGCTTAGAACAGTACTTGGCACATAGTAAATGCTTAACAAATACCACAGTTATTACTAAAAGATGGCTCAGTGGAAAGAGCCCAGGCTGGGGAGTCAGAGGTCATGGGTTCGAATTCAGGCTCTGCCACTTGTCAGCTGTGTGACTGTGGGCAAGTCACTTCACTTCTCTGGGCCTCAGTTCCCTCATCTGTCAAATGGGGATTAAGACTGTGAGTCTCATGTGGGACAACCTGATGACCCTGTATCTTCCCCAGCACTTAGAACAGTGCTCTGCACATAGTAATCGCTTAACAAATACCACCATTATTATCCTAATGGAAACAGCGGAGTTTCAGACCAGAATAACAGAGCAGCAGAATAACAGAGCAGGACTTTTTTTTATGGTATTTAAGGGCTCACTGTATGCCAGGCACTATACCAAGGCTTGGGTAGATACAAGCTAATCAGGTGGGACACAGTCTGGCTCTCATTCATTCATTCATTCAAATGTATTTTTTGAGCGCTTAATGTGTGCAGAGCACTGTCCTAAGTGCTTGGGAGAGTACAATATAACAATATAACATTCATTCATTCAATTGTATTTATTAAGCGCTTACTGTGTGCAGAGCATTGTGCTAAGCTCTTGGGAGAGTTCAATAGAACTACTGAACAGATGCATTCCCCGGCTTACAGTCTTATTCTCCATTTTACTGATGAGGTCACTGAGGCACAGAGAAGTGAAGTGACTTGCGCAAGGTCACACAGCAGACAAGCGGAGCCACTCCCAGATCTGTGCTATCCACTGTGATGCTGCTTCTCAGGGCTTTGGTGATCGGCTACTGTCACTCAATAATCACATTTTCCCCCCTTCAAAGCCTTACTGAAGGTGCATCTCCTCCAAGAGGCCTTCCCAGACTAAGCCCCCCTTTTCCTCAGCTCTACCTCCCCTCTCCATTACCCCAACTTGCTCCCTTTGCTCTAGCCTCCACCCCACAGCACTTGTGTATATTTGTGCATAATTATAATTCTATTTATTTACATTAATGCCTGTTTACTTGTTTTGATGTATATATATCTATAATTCTATTCATTTATTTATACTGATGCTATTGATGCCTGTTTACCTGTTTTGATGTCTGTCTCCCCCCTTTTAGACTGTAAACCCATTGTGAGCAGGGATTGTCTCTCTTTATTGCCAAATTGTACTTTCCAAGTGCTTAATACAGTGCTCTGCACAGGGTAAGCACTCAATAAATGCAATTGAGTGAATGAAGAATCTGCTGTAAAAGCCAAGGACAGTGCCGAGGTGGGACTAGAAAACATCTTGAGAGCCTTTGCCCCAAGAGGTAGAGCAAACAAACGTGGAGGGCAGGGCCAGAAGTCTTCAAATCCAAGCGCATGGCATGGCAAACCTCCAGGGCAGCTCAGGAAGCAGCTGTTTCTGAATCTTATTCATGTTCAGCCTTGCAGACAGCCAGGTGAAACCAGCCTGACTCATTACAGACTAGGAGGAGCTAAGGGCAAATCCATCTCTTCTAAGAGAGGCCTGACTTCGTGGAATTTCAAAGTGGGTTTTTTTCCTCCCAGAGGGGCTTGCATATGAAGTTACCTTTCCAAATGAAAAGCTTATTGCCAGTATCAAAATGCAAACCTTTCTTCAAGGGCAGGGACCATTCCGAAGGTTCAGAGTCACTAAACACTAGCTAGGGAGATTACTGTTTTGGTCCTTATTGATCATTTACCTTCTTCTTTCTCTGCCCTCCTTATAATAATAATGACGGAATTTGTTAAGCCCTTACGACGTGCCAAGCACCGTTCTAAGCGCTGGAGTAGATGCAAGGTAGTCATGTTGTCCCACGTGGGGCTCATAGTCTTAATCCCCATTTTCCAGATGAGGTAACTGAGGCACAGAGAAGTAAAGTAACTTGCCCAAAGTCACACAGCTGACAAGTGGTAGAGCTGGGATTAGAACGCACGACCTCTGACTCCCAAGACCGTGCTCTTTCCACGAAGCCACGCTGCTCCTCAAGTGCTCCATTCTTACCAAGCAACTAGCAAAGTATACAACCTCAAGTAGACAATAAATGCTATTAGTATTACTAGTGACTGTGGCATTTTTTAAGTGTTAGTATGTGTCAAGCACTGTATAAAGCACTGAGGAAGATGCAAGATAATCAGTTCAGACACAGTCCCTGTCCCACATGGGACTCACAGACAATAGATAATAAATAGCTATTTAATCTTTATATTATGCCAAGGAAACTGAGGCCCAGAAAAGTTCTGAGTTACCCATGGTTATCCAGCTGGCAAGTGGCAGAGACAGGATTAGAACCCAGGGCCTCTGGCTTCCAGGCCCACCCATGCTCTTCCCCTAAGCCACAACATATCCCTGGGGTGGCTATATTGCAGGATGATCATAACTTGGAGTATGCCTAGTATTTATCGACAACAGGCTTTGGCACCCGACCCTGACCGAAGAAACGCAGAGTACGCTCGGCTAACCGGAGGAATTTGTTGAGCTTCCGACATGACTTCCAGGAAACTTGCCTGGTTGTGTTAGAGCTGGGTGTGCCCTGACTGGTCTACTGGAGAAGCAGCATGGCTCAGTGGAAAGAGCCTGGGCTCGGGAGTCAGAGGGCATGGATTCAAATCCTGGATCTGCCACTTGTCAGCTAGGTGACTGTGGGCAAGTCACTTGACTTCTCTGGGCCTCAGTTCCCTCATCTGTAAAATGGGGATTAACTGGGAGCCTCAAGTGGGACAACCTGATTACTACCCCAGCTCTTAGAACAGTGCTCTGTACATAGTAAACGCTTAACAAATGCCAACATTATTATTATTATTTCCATCACCAATGGGGAAAAGCAGGGTAGCAGATTTGGTCCTGTTCAGTTTTCCTATGTAGCCACGTCAGAGAATGTGTTGGGCCAGGCTGGTGATGACGGTCGAGAAAGAAGCAGCATTTCTTAAGAAGAAACTCTAGAGTTAATTTATTCATTCATTCATTCATTCAATCGTATTTATTGAGTGCTTACTGTGTGCAGAGCACTGCACTAAGTGCTTGGAAAGTACAATTCAGCAACAAATAGAGGCAATCCCTGCCCAACAATAGGCTTACAGTCTAGAAGGGGGGACACAGGCATCAAAGCAAGTAAGCAGGCATCATTAGCATCAATATAAATAGAATTATAGATATATACACATCATTGATAAATAGAATAATAAATATGTACATATAAACACAATTGCTGTGGGGCAGGGAGGGGGGTATTGCAGAGGGAGCGAGTCGGGGAGATGGGGAGGGGAGGAGGAGCGGAGAAAAAGGGGGGCTCAGTCTGGGAAGGCCTCCTGGAGGAGGGGAGCTCTCAGTAGGGCTTTGAAGGGGGGACGTGTGCTAGTTTGGCAGATTTGAGGAGGAAGGGCATTCCAGGCCAGAGGTAGGACGTGGGCCAGGGGTCGACGGACGGACAGGCGAGAAGGAGGCACCGTGAGGAGATTAGCGGCGGCAGAAGTGCGGAGTGTGAGGGCTGGGCTGGAGAAGGAGAAAAGGGAGGTGAGGTAGGAGGGGGCAAGGTGATGGACAGCTTTGAAGCCAAGAGTGAGGAATTTTTGCTTCATACAAAGGTTGATAGGCAACCACTGGAGATTAAGGAGACAAAAGGGAGAACCGTGACAGCCCCTGCAAAAAGCCCATTGTTTCAACGGAAGACAGCATGTGCCTGTGTGCGTGCACAACTGGAGTGAGCAACAGTTCATACATTCAATCGTATTTATTGAGCGCTTACCGTGCGCAGAGCACTGTACCAAGCACTTGGGAGAGTACAATATAACAATAAGCAGACACCGTCCCTGCCCACGACTTCATCGACAGAAGCGTCATCTCGATCGTACTGTCACCCGGCAACCTTCCCAAGCCGTAGTGGGGAAGGTAAATTCCGACTGGGTTTATCACATAGATCGAGCCCAGACCGAACCACACAGGCAACACAGATGGAGCTCACTGTACCATCTGCAGATTATGTTTCTGAGTAGTAATATAATTGCTCATGCAGACATGCCCACAGGGTACAACAGAACCATATATTGGCCAGTTTCCCTAGCTCGTGAGAACGTATCGTGCCTGTTGAGAGATGACAGGTTTTTGAATTCTTTTAGTATTTTATACGTACACATATATACATATATAATGAAATAAACTGAATTCTGAAATTGTCAAAACATAGGGGAGAGAAGACTCTAAAGAGCAGTAAATTATTTTCAGAGATGCTGAAAGGTGTTCTCTAAGGAATGGGCGAGCTTTGTGAGCAATACTAGCACAGTGAAAAACAAAACATGGAATGGATGGAGAGGTAGTGGGTTTGAAAGGCTGAGACAATAGTCCTCGCCTAAGATGGCCACTGGTTATTCCTTTCGATTTTAAGAAGATGCAGACGCTAACCGTCAGATTGACCCAAAATTAATAGAACACTCTTTCTAGCTAATCACAGCAGAAGGAAATGTGATTATGTTGAGGAGTATCATTTGTTTACGGTGGTGTAATTAAGTACAGGCTCTCCCTGAACAGTCTGAAGGCATTTAAAAGCTGTTTCACACTTAGGCATTTCGGCCCTCGGGAATTCACAGAATTTTCATACACGCTGAACAACGTACTCCTTATTTATTCACCAGTCCATCCTTCCATTCTTCCTCCTATCTGTAAATTATTTTCATTCTGTCTCCCATTTTACATAAGCTCCTCGGATCACGTCTTTGATGTCTGTTGAAATCAAAGTAGTATATTTACGTAAGTGCTGTGGGGCTGGGTTACCAAAGTGCTTAAGAGGTATACAGCCAAGCGCAGAGTTGAAACAGCAGGGGGTTGGGGCAAATCGGGAAAATGAGGGCTTAATTTGAGAAGGCCTCATGGAGATTCATTCATTCAATCGTATTTATTGAGCGCTTACTGCGTGCGGAGCACTGTACTAAATGCTTGGAAAGTACAATTTGGCAACAGATAGAGACAATCCCTACCCAACAATGGACTCACAGTCTAGGGTGGGATTTAGGAGAGCTTTGAGGTGGGAAGTGTTGGAATGTAGGGTAGGCGCGGGGTGGACGGACGGATGGACGGTCAGATCGGGGAGAGGCAGTGAGGCGGGGGCCAACTGCCGCTGCTCTCTCTCCTCGCCACCCACCCATTGGGCTTACTGGTCCTCCTCCCTCTCTCCTGTTTGCAGAAAGTTTTCCCCCCACCTATTTGTAGTCCCCTCAGCTCGGTCTCGGAGTTGGGCAGATTTGCCATCCACTTTTGTTCATGGAGAAGAAACGTGACCTAGTGGAAAGAGAGCAGGCCTGGGTTCTGCCAATTGTCTGTTGGGTGACCTTGTAAAAGTCCCTTCACTTCTCTGTGCCTCAGTTCTCTCCCCCTCTGGACTGTACCTTGTGGGCAGGAATGTGTCTATTGTTGTATTGTACTCTCCCAAGCATTTACTACACTGCTTTGCACACAATAAGTGCTCAATAAATAAGGTTAAACTGAATCGAAATGATTGATGGGGGAGGTGGTTCCAGGCCTGAGGGAGGATGTGGACAAGGGCTTCCGGTTCCAGGCCTGAGGGAGGATGTGGACAAGGGCTTCTCATAAAATTCAGTCTTAAATCCATTATTCTCCTAAAGCCTCCAAATAGTGGAATTATCAGCAGGGGCCTAGCCATTCATTCAATCGTATTTATTGAGTGCTTACTGAGGGTGGAGCACTGTACTAAGCGCTTGGGAAAGTACAATACAGTAATAAAGAGAGACAATCCCTGCCCAAAATGAGCTCACAGTTTAGAGTTCCCACTTGAGTCCTGAGAAACGGTATTTCACCAGAACCTAGAATCCCCAACCCCACACATCAGGATTGTCTCTATTGCCGAATTGTACTTTCCAAGCGCTCAGAACAGTGCTCTGCACACCGTAAACGCTCATTAAATACAATGAACTAACATCCCACCTCCACATTAATTTGGGATCTGCAGAGTAACACGGTCCCCTTGGGGAGTTGTACAGACAGGAACATCGGCAGCAGTAACGACGGCACACCTGCCAAGAACCACTGGGTTGCGGGAAGGCTGTGATGACGGTTGGTTTAGGGACAGCCCTGCTGAAGCCGGGCGAAGCCTGAAATCGGTCCCTTTAGCGGGGCTGCAATACAACTCCTCACGATTTTCTCCTTGTCCTCTTTGTGCTGTTTATTCCCTGGTTTCGCTCGATCATGTTATTTCCATCTTTGTCGTTCCGTTGCCAGTTTTCTGTCTCCTCCGGACTTCCAGGCCGGGAGCCTGTGAGGACCAGGGACGTGACAACCTCGTACCTTTCTCCCAAGCTCAGTGCAGGACATGGCGATGAACGATACCCATTTCCCCTTACTCTATTTGATAAGAACATATTAAGCTACTAATAATAGGCAGGGATTTCAAATGCTAACTGCATAAGTGACCCAGTCATAGGAATGAGTTTGACCTGCTGGTGCTCAACTCTTTTCCAATTGCAAAATATATCTTACAGATGTGTTTATTTAATTGTGTTATAATAGTAACGTAGCATCCTTTCATTAACAGTACAACGGAAATTTTATTCAAAATAGCGCCACGTAATAATCAATTTTGTGAATTACTCTTGTCATGTTTTCTAATAATATCCATTAGATTATCCCCAGTTACAAATGTGTTCTGAATCTGTTTAATTCTCTGCTGTTCTTTTCTCTTCTGGTCATGAAGATAGGGGGAGTTCAGTAACTGGGGAGGAAGAATGGATCCTGTTGGTTTCACTCTCTTTACAACATCCCAGAAAAGCTTCTTTGTGTTGTTATTGATGAAAGTAATGGCAGTTCCATTATGACCCAATCTCCCAGCTCTTCCAACCTGGAAAAGAAATTAGGAATATCTTTTGAGAGAAACCACTTTAAATTTTAATCTATATTACTAATATTCAAGGTAAAATTTTATTTTCCATTGCAAATTGGTTAAAAGTGACTCTTGAAAGGACCATCATTAAAACACAAACAATTTGGTTAAATGGAGGGCTGGCTTTAACTGCTACAGCATTTAAAAATCTTTAATCTTAGATAACGGGGCACTTCACTTCTAAATGCTGGCATTTTACACTTAGAGCACATGGAATAAGGGTTCAGCAGGGTAACCCACTAAATTGGACTATGATCACCAACACAGCGATGTCTGTTCTCATTAAACTACGTGTTAATATATTTTAAGGACTTATTTGCCTAGATATCTTCAACTTAAAACCATTTATCATTATAAGCTTATTTTTGAGTAGTTGAGACTTCAAAAACAAGGGGGCCAAAGGAAAAAAAACCAACCGCTCTCTGAATTTTATAACAAAGGTCTACAAAGAACCAAGTTGTTGCTTCAAATACCTATAGCACCTATATTGATGAAATACCTAAGTGCTTAATAAATATTATTACTACTACCAAAAATAAAAAGTTAAACATGCTTGATTTTCAGCTCATTTCTGATCCTTAATTACAAAACGTATAGGTTGACATACACACACACACACGACAGAGCTCCAGATAGATTCAAACTATTTATGAGCCTGAAAATATTTTTTGCTGGATGCACCAATCTGGCTTACTGTCAGCGTATTAATACAGCTGGAGAGCACCAAATACTCTAAAGAAATTCAGAATTTAGGGCCGTATTTTTACTAAATTCTCTTTTTACCTTTGACTTAGATTCTTTAGGACTGGTTTGATTTTTTTCTAGGCTTGGTCCTCTCCATAGCCACAGGGCTAGCTAACTGCCTAATATCAGCTGTGGCATTTCCAGCAAGCCAGTCACCAGAGGAACCTTAAAAGAGTGTCCGGTTCCTTTAGCGGTGATGTAACACGACTCTTTTGGTTCTTGCATTAAGGGAATCTTTCGAGGCTGGGTGGCCGGTCCAGACCCCACCGCTGAAAAGAGGAGCCGGTCTCCAGAGGTCTGACCCCACTTGGCTAGGTGCTAAAGTCAGGCACCTATAAATAGACAAGTCCTTCTGCAGGGCTCATCTGGGACCAGAGGAGCCGGAGAATGGGGCTGCTTGTTCGTCCCTTCGGCAGAGTTCCAGCGAACAGATGCGAGGTGGCAGGGCAGCCAGCCAACACACGTCTCTCCGGTTAGTAGCCGAGGCCAAATTCAATTTCCAGAGCCACTGGAAGGGCCAGTGGGCTGCCCATCTGTCCCTGAGGGACTCCTCCCGTATTCCCCCTTCCCTCAGTCTGTAAACTCATAGTGGGCAAGGAATGTGTCTGCTTATTAATAATTGAGATATTTGTTAAGAGTTTACTACGTGCCAGCCACTTTACTAAGCGCCAGGGTGGATACAAGCAGATCGGGTTGGATACGGTCCCTGTCGCATGTGGGGCTCACAGTCTCAATTCCCATTTAACAGATGAGGTAACTGAGGCCCAGAGAAGTGAAGTGATTTGCTTAAGGTCACAACAGCAGAGAAGGGGCAGAGCCGGGATTAGCACCCATGACCAAATAGGTATATGCAAAATAAGCAAATGTTTAACTCCCTCCTCAACCACCCTGTCCCCCTGCCACCCCCCACCTCTTGCCCCTAATGACCTAGCCTCATACTTTATTGATGCAATTGACACCATCAGGCATGATCGCCCTAAAATCTCCCCCACTCCTCTTGAGACCCTCTCTCTCTTCCCGCCCCTTGTTCAACTTTCCCATCTTTCCCAGAAGTCTCCCAAGAGGAGATCTCCCACCTCCTCTCAAAATCTGTCCTCTCCTCCTGTGCCTCCAACCTTACCCCTCCACACCGCATCACAATAATTGCCTTCCCCGTCTTTCCCCTCCCTCCACGAGCCATCAACCATCCACTTTCCAATGGCTTCTTCCCCACTGCTTTCAAACACGCCCATGTATCCCCTATCCTAACAACTCCCTCCCTTGATCCCACGACTTCCCCTATTTAACGCTCCATCTCCCTCCTACCACGCCTCTAAATTCCTTGAGTTGTCTACACTGCTGTCTCTACTTCCTCTCCTCCAAATCTCTCTTTGAGCCCCATCCACCTGGCTTCCACCTCCTTCTCTCCACAGATGTGTCAAAACGCCGAGGACCAGTCCCTTCTCCTGAAAACTACTATCCAGGCTTGGCTTCACTGACACTGCCCTTTCCTGGTTCTCTTCCTACATTTCTGGCTGATCCTCAGTTTCTTTTGCAGGCTCCTCCTCTGCCTCCCATCCACTAGTTGTGGGAGAACCCCAAGGCTCAGCTCTGGGCCCCCTTCTATTCTCCACCTACATCGACTCCCTTGGAGAACTCATTCACTCCCACAACTTCAACTACCACCTCTATGCAGATGATTCCCAAATCCACCTCTCCAGCCCTGACCTCCTTCCTCTGCAGTCTCGCATTTCCTCCTCCCTTCAGGACAACTCTACTTGGATGGCTACCGACACCTCAGACTTAATATGTTCAAAACAGAACTCCTTGTCCTCCCCTCGTCTTTTCCATCACTCTAAACAACACCATTATCCTCCGTGTCTCTTTAGCCCCATAACCTTGGCATTACCTTCAAGTCATCTGTCATCAAATCCTGCTTGTTCTACCTGAACAACATCACTAAAATCCATTCTTCCCTCTCCTTCCCAACTGCCACTACACTAATCCAAGCATTTGTCCTTCCCCACCTTGATTACTCATCAGCTTCTTCTCTGACCTCTCTCCCCACTCCAGTCCTCGACTCCACTCCACTGGCCGGATCATTTTTCTAAAAAAAAAAAAACCATTCAGTCCACGTCTCTCCACTCCTCAAGAACCTCCAGTGGTTGCCCAACCATTGCTCATCCTCCTTGGTATCAGATACTCCTTACCATTGGCTTTAGAGCACTCAATCTGCTTGCCCCTTCTATCTCACCTCACTGATTTCCTACAGCGGGCCAGCCCAAATGCTTCGCTTCTCTAATGCCAACCTCCTCACTGTACCTCAGTTTCATTTATCTTGCCACCAATTCTTACCCACTTTTTCCCTCTGACCTGGTACTCTTTCCTCCTTCATGTAGAAGAGACGACCACTCTCTCCACTTTCACGGTCTTATTAAAATCACCTCTCCTCCAAGAGATCTTCCCTGACTAAACCCTCATTTCCCCTAGTCCCTCTCACTTCTGCATTACTAATACATTTGAATCAGTACCCTTTAAGGACTTGCTATTCGCCCCACTCTCAGCCCAACAACACTTATGTACTTATCCATAATTGATTTTAATGTCTGCCTCTCCCCTCCCCTTGCTCCCTGTGGACAGGGAACATGTCTACCAACTCTCTTGTCTTGGACTCTCCCAAGTGCTTAGAAGAGTGATTTCATTATCAATCAGCGGTATTTACTGAATGCTTACCGTGTGCAGAGTACTGTACTGCTCACATTAAGCACTCAATAAATACCAATGATTGATAATGGAACCAGTCACTATAAATTTGAAAGTTTGATAACTGAAGAGGTAGTGGCATTTAAAACAAAAAACAAGCCGAAGAATGCTAAAAAATATGCTGAAAATTTGGAGGGGAAAAATTGGTTTAGGAATTAGCAACACTTAATTCTACCAATGAATTAAATAATAATAATGATGGTATTTGTAAAGCGCTTACTATGCGCTGAGGGGGATACAAAGTGATCAGTTTGTCCCACGTGGGGCTCACAGTCTTAATCCCCATTTTACAGGTGAGGTAACTGAGGCACAGAGAAGTTAAGTGACTTGCCCAAAGTCACAGAGCTGACAAGCATTGGAGTCGGTATTAGAACCCATGACCTCTGACTCCCAAGACCGGGCTCCTTCCGCTGAGCCACACTGCTTCTCTTAGATGAATATGAATTCATTTCTCTCAAATGAATATGGTTAGCTTAGAAGGGGATGAGTAAAATCTAAATATGACCCAGGGAGTCTCTGACAAAGGGAAATAAAGAACAGTGATGCAAACGGGCTCATAAAGTAAGAGAAACATGACATCAAGTAATCAGGTTGATCAAGCCTATTGGATAAAGTCTGACACTGTCAGGAGACCTGAGTTCTAATCCTAGCTCTGCCATTCGACTGCTTGCTATGCGACCATGGGCACGTCACTAAACTTCCCTGGATTTAGTTTCCTCATCTGTAAAATGGGAATAATACAGACTGGAGAAGCAGCATGGCATAGTGGATAGAGCACGGGCCTGGGAGTCAGAAGGTCATGGGTTCTAATCCCGGCTCTGCCACATATCTCTTGTGTGGCTTTGGGCAGGTCACTTCACTTCTCTGTGCCTCAGTCACCTCATCTGTGAAATGGGGATTAAGACTATGAGCCCTACTCAGGACAGGGACTGTGTCCAACTCGATTTACTTGTATCCATCCCAGCGCTAAATAAAGAGCCTGGCACATAAGCGCTTAACAAATACCATTATTATTATTATTGTTATTATTATTATATAGCCTCCCTGCCTCTTGGAAGGTGAGCCCTCTGTGGGCCTGGGGCTCTCTGATCTGGCAGCATCTAGACATTTAACTCCCTCCTCCGGTCCCCTGGCCGCCCCCATCCCTTGCCTCCAATGACCTGGCCACCTACTTCAACAAAATTAACAGGATCAGGTACGATCTTCCACAAATCTCCAGTCAATCCCTCCCCTCTCCTGCCCCTTCTTCAACTCTCCCATCTTTTCCAGAAGTATCTCTAGAGGATATCTCCTGCTTTCTCTCAAAATCCAACCCCTCCACCTGCGCATCCGACCCCATTCCTTCACACCTCATCAAAACACTTGCATTCTCCCTTTTTCCCTAACTCCACTTCAATTGTTTACTATCTGATGGCTTCTTCCCCACTGATTTTAAATATGCCCGTTTCTCCATTTTAAAAAACCCCCTCCCTTGACCTCATGGCTCCTTCCAATTATAGCCTCATCTTCCTCCTCTCCAAACTCCTTGAGTGTGCTGTCTATACCCGCTGCCTCAAACTCCCCTCCTCTAATTCTTTGACCCACTCCAATCTGGCTTCCATCCCCTTCACTCCACAGAATCTACCCTCTCAAAGATCACCAATGATCTCTTTCTTGCCAAATCCCATGGGCTCTAATCCATCCCAATCCTCCTCGACCTCTGCTGCCTCTGACTGACACTGTGCTCTCCTGGTTCTCCTATCTCTCTGGCTGCTCATTTTCGGTCTCTTTCACAGGCTCCTCCTCTGCCTCCCATCCCCTAACTATGGGTGTCCCTCAAAGTTCAGTTCTGGGTCCCCTCTTTTCTCCAACTACACCCACTCTCTTGGAAAACTCATTCATTCACATGGCTTCAACTACCACCTCTATGCCGATGACACTCAAATCTACATCTCCAGTCTTGCATTTCCTCCTGCCTTCAAGACATCTCTACTTGGATGTCCAAGTCACCTCAAACTTAATATGGCTAAACATCATCCTAACAAAACCCTGCCCTCCCATTCACTTTCCCATCACTGTTGACGGCACCACCATCCTTCCTGTAACACAAACCCATAACCTTGGCATTATCATCTTTTGTTCAACGCATGAATTCAAGTCAACACTAAATCCTGTCAGTTCTACCTTCACAAGATCGCTAAAATCTGCCCCTTCCTCTCCATCCAAACTGCTACTACATTATTGCAAGCACTTATCTCATCTCGCCTTGATTATTGTTAGCAGCCTCCTTGCTGAACTCCCTGCCTCCGGTCTCTCCCCACTGCAGTTCTTACTCCATTCTGCTGCCTATCATTTTCCTTCAGAAAGGTTCAGACCCTGTTTCCCTGCTTCTCATGAAACTCCAGTGGTTGCCCATCCACCTCTGCAAAAAGAAACCCCTCAGCATTGGCTTTAAAGCACTTAACCACCTTGCCCCCTAATACCTCATCTCACTACTCTCCTACCACAACCCGACACGTACACTTCATTCTCTAATACTAACCTTCTCATTGTACCTCGAATCGTCTATCTCACCGACGACTTCTCGCCAACATCCTAGCTCTGGCCTGGAATGCCCTCCCATCTCATATCAGTCAGATAATTGCTCTCCCAACTTCAAAACCTTATTGAAGGCACATCTCCTCCAAGAAGACTTCCCTAAGTCCTCTTCTCTTCTTCTCCCACTCCCTTCTGTGTCGCCCTGTCTTGCTCCCTTTATTCATCCTCCCTCCCATCCCCAAGGTACATTTGTATGTATGGCACATTTGTATGTATCTGAATATATTGCTAATTTATTTATTTACGTATATTAATGTCCATCTCCCCATCTAGACTACAAGCTCATTGTGGGCACGGAATGTGTCTGTTGTTATAGACTACTCCCCCAAGAGCTTAGTACAGTGCTTTGCACACTGTAATCGTTCAATAAATACGACTCAATGAACTGAATTATTAGCCCCCACTACTTAGCACAATAAGCACTGAATACATATTATAATACTAAAAAACTCCAAAAATAACTACAATAATTTTATAAGGGAAGCATCTGCTTTAAGGGCTGCAGAGATAGATTGAAGACAGAAATGGCTACTTTGGCATATGATTAAGAGAACAGCACTACAAGCTTATTCAGATACTAAGCTTCTCAAGTGTAGGAAAAACGTTTTCTACTTGTTTTATGTTTCCAAGAACCTCCACCTCACACACTGCTCTGCACACAGAGGGTGCTCAATAAATCCTGCTGATAATGATAATGGATGATACATGTTGATACCTAAGAACTACACGATTTGAGCAAAAAGAATGTGAAAGCAGAAGAGTAGAGGCCCTGTCTTAGAGGTCTGTAACAGAGATGAGGGAAGGAAAACATCAGTTAACTAGATGTGAGTCAACCAAGACTGAAAGCTATAGACTGTAAACGCATTGTGGGCAGGGAATGTGTCTACCGACTCTGTTATACTGTACTCTCTCAAGCACTTAGTACAATTAGACTGTTAGCCCGTCAAAGGGCAGGGACTGTCTCTATCTATTACCGATTTGTACTTTCCAAGCGCTTAGTACAGTGCTCTGCACATAGTAAGTGCTCAATAAATACTACTGAATGAATGAATACAGTGCTCCATAAACATCATTGATTGATAAGAACTTATTTTCCCCTGGATGGAAAATGCATTGATTAGACAGCAAAAGGAAAATGGAGAAGGGTGAGAAAACAAGAACATAACTTAAAAAAGGATGCATAAATGAAGACAATTCTCACAAACATCTAGGATGTCCAATCATTCTACCTGGTGCACGTATTCATCCATACTTGAAGGCATATCAAAATTCACGACCAGTTTCACGTTGACCAAGTCAAGTCCTCGTCCTAGAACTCCAGTGCTCACCACAACTTCATACTCTCCTTGAAACAACCCCTGACAAAAAAGAAATAAATGATGAAATTATGCCTTATATTATTAACACGTGCTGAGTGGCAGCAATGTGTAAGCGCTGGGCAGGACACAGAATCTGACACAATAGGCTGATTATTTCTCTGAATTAAACAAACCCACCTATATGCAAGATATTCCTTTTGGATAGTTTCATAAACACATTTTTATAACCCAAGTATGTTTGTATTATTAGAGATCAAAAGGTATTGGTTATGGATATTTTGATTGGCCAGTTATTTATTTAACATGCTGATAATAATAATAACAATAATAAAAATTTCAGTAAAGGTTCTGAAGGAGTATGGCCTAGTGGAAAAGAGCACCGGCCTGGGCTTTACTCCCGGCTCTGCCACTTGTCTGCTGTATGACCTTACACAAGTCACCTAACTTCTCTGTGCCTCAGTTACTAATCTGCAACACAGGAACTCAATACCTGCTCTGCCTCCTATTTAGACTGTAAGCCCCACCGTGACCTGGTTATCTTGCATCTACTCCAGTGCTTAGTACAGTGCTTGACACTTAGTAAAGGCTTAACAAATGCATTATTACTCTTATTATAATCCTGGGTCTGCCACTTTGGTGACCTCGGGCAAGTCAGTTAACTTCTCTGAATTCAGTTCCCTCATCTGTAAAATGTTGATTAAATACCTGTTCTCTTTCCTCTTTAGACTGTGAACCCCATGTGAGACAGAGACTGTCTGATACGATTATCTTGCATCTACCTGAGTGTTTAGTATAGTGCCTGAGACATAGTAAGCACTTAAATAGCCCAATTATTATTCATTCAATAGTATTTAATAGTATTTATTGAGCGCTTACTATGTGCAGAGCACTGTACTAAGCGCTTGGGATGAACAAGTCGGCAACAGATAGAGACAGTCCCTGCCGTTTGACGGGCTTACAGTCTAATCGGGGGAGACGGACAGACAAGAACGATGGCAATAAACAGAGTCGAGGGGAAGAACATCTCGTAAAAACCGATGGCAACTAAATAGAATCAAGGCGATGTACAATTCATTAACAAAATAAATAGGGTAACGAAAATATATACAGTTGAGCGGACGAGTACAGTGCTGTGGGGATGGGAAGGGAGAGGTGGAGGAGCAGAAGGAAAAGGGGAAAATGAGGCTTTAGCTGCGGAGAGGTAAAGGGGGGATGGCAGAGGGAGTAGAGGGGGAAGAGGAGCTCAGTCTGGGAACGCCTCTTGGAGGAGGTGATTTTTAAGTAGGGTTTTGAAGAGGGAAAGAGAATCAGTTTGGCGGAGGTGAGGAGGGAGGGCGTTCCAGGACCGCGGGAGGACGGGACCCAGGGGTCGACGGCGGGATAGGCGAGACCGAGGGACGGCGAGGAGGTGGGCGGCGGAGGAGCGGAGCGTGCGGGGTGGGCGGTAGAAAGAGAGAAGGGAGGAGAGGTAGGAAGGGGCAAGGTGATGGAGAGCCTCGAAGCCTAGAGTGAGGAGTTTTTGTTTGGAGCGGAGGTCGATAGGCAACCACTGGAGTTGTTTAAGAAGGGGAGTGACATGCCTAGATCGTTTCTGCAGGAAGATGAGCCGGGCAGCGGAGTGAAGAATAGACCGGAGCGGGGCGAGAGAGGAGGAAGGGAGGTCAGAGAGAAGGCTGACACAGTAGTCTAGCCGGGATATAACGAGAGCCCGTAACAGTAAGGTAGCCGTTTGGGTGGAGAGGAAAGGGCGGATCTTGGCGATATTGTAGAGGTGAAACCGGCAGGTCTTGGTAACGGATAGGATGTGTGGGGTGAACGAGAGGGACGAGTCAAGATTACTACTTAGCAAACTGTCCAGTGAAATTTCAACTTAAGTTCAGGCATCAGGGGTGAGAATTATACTTTTTCAACTGCAAAGAACTATTTCCATCTCTTAGCTATACATATATATATATGATATATATAGAAGCAGCGTGGCTCAGTGGAAAGAGCGTGGGCTTTGGAGTCAGGGCTCATGAGTTCGAATCCCAGCTCTGCCACTTGTCGGCTGTGTGACTGTGGGCAAGTCACTTAACTTCTCTGTGCCTCAGTTCCCTCATCTGTAAAATGGGGATTAAGACTGTGAGCCCCACGTGGGACAACCTGATTCCCCTGTGTCTACCCCAGCGCTTAGAACAGTGCTTGGCACATAGTAAGCGCTTAACAAATACCAACATTATTATTATTATTATTATGATATAAAAATCTATATACTTCATAGTTAAAAAGGGTTTTCAACTAAATTGCTCTCTATACATATGTATACATATAGAGAGAGATATACATAGAGATAAATCTAGCTTCTTTGGTAATTAGGTTAAATTGCCAATTTGCGGAGAAGAAAAGAGATATTGAAGATCAGAGAGTTATGGCATTTCCTTTCTATTGAGAAATGCATTTGTAGTACCTTGTAAACCCGAGAACCTCCTCTATGTTTTGCGTGTTATTTATATTATGTATTTTTAATGGTATTTGTTAAGCACTTAGCACGTGCCAGGCACCATACTAAGTGCTTGAGTAGATGCATGATAATTGGGTCGGTCACAGTCCTGTGTCCCACAGGGGAATCACAGTCTTAATCCCCACTTTACAGATGAGGTAACTGAGGCACAAAAGTTAAGCAACTTGCCCAAGATCAGTCAGTCAATTAATCGTATTTATTGAGCATTTACCGTGTGCACGGCGCCGTACTAAGCGCTTCGGAGAGGACAGCACAACCATCTAACAAACACATTGCCCGCCCACAACGAGCTTATGGCCTAGAGGCCTGACAGCTGGGCCCAGACCCCTTCACACACAACAGACAAGTGGGATTACAACCCAGGTCCTCTGATTTCCAGGCCCATGGTCTCTCCACTAGGCCACGCTGCTTACTCTCACCTATCCAGCTGGCAAGAGGTTATACCTTTCTCTCTCTAAACTACCGGTAATTAGGCAATGCTCACCTGAATGGAATGAGCTGATAAAAGTACATTACTGTACTTTCACAGACCAAAGGTGCAAGACTGCAAGAGATTTGTTCTCAAAAACACTCACGCTCCCAGATGTGGTCTCACCATCGGCACTGTCATCTTCAAACTGAAAAACTCGGATGCACCTGAATATCATCTCTAGACATAAATACAGGAGTCTATATACTTCGTAGCCTAATGCTTTGCTTTGAAGACTTATCCCCTTCAAAAAGATTTACATTCTGAGAATGAGATTTGTATCTGGAGTTTAAAATTCAGAAGAACGCCGGGATCAACAATTACTCAATTGTCTTCATTTATCCCTAAGTCTTGGAGCTCAAGATGTAGTTCACAAGAAAACACATTAAAGTATGTAGAAAATAAGACAGACTATATTTAGGAAAAAGGGCTTAATATGTGAAAATACTAACCTGCAATATACTTGTTCTTTCCACTTGGGATTTATCTGAATGTATGGATCTGCTTTGCAATCCCGTGATTTTAGTCACTGCATCACTCAGAAGATCTGCGCCTAATTTGCAGTCCACAAAAACCAACACTGGAGGCTTGAAAAGCTTTTTATCCTGAAAATGAAAACAGCCAGTTAGAACAGTAGTTTAAAATTATTTACTTTTTATGGTACTTGTTAAGCGCTTACTCTGTGTCAAGGACTGTTCTAAGTGCTGGAGCAGACAGATATAAAATGATCAGGTCAAACACTGTCCCTGTCCCCTATGGGGCTCACAGTCTAAGTACAGGCATTAAATCCCCATTTTAAAGTTGACAACACTGAGGCACAGAGAAGTTGAGGGACTTGACAGGTCACACAGCAAACAAGTGCCAGAATTGGGATTAGTACCCAGGTCCACTGACTCCTGGGCCCATGCTTTTATCCATTAGGCCACACTGCTTCTCATAGTCATTTCATTACCCACTGGTAGGAAATGCTTTTAATGTACTAGGACAGCTAGATAAAGGTGTTTCTTGAATGCTGTAGCTTCATTTAACACTTGTAAAAAGAAAATGATTTCTTTTCAAACAAGCATTTCTCTTGCAAGAGCAATCCTTAACGGCTGCCCCAGGTAACGTCTGTTCTGAAAAATTACGAAGGAAATCTTTTGAGATGCCCTATATAACTTATATTGTCTACTCACATTTAAGATCTCAAATAATTTTTTCTTCTTAGATGGTTCTTCTACCCATAAAATGATCTGGCGGACATTGGAGCACGGTTGGTTTTTTTCTCCAACGGTTATTCCTACAGGATTGTGCAGGAGCTGATTTGCCAATTGTTCAATGCCAACTGGAATTGTGGCCGAAACCAATATCGCCTGCCGATCCGCAGGGGTTTTTTCCAAAATATCAAGAACTTGTTGTTGAAAACCCATCTTTAGCATGGTATCGGCCTAAATTGAAGCAAAAATTATGCATTTTATACTTTTCACCTGGTTTTTAGTCACAATACTATAAATTTCTCAAGTGTGATTCTAAAATCTTCAAAATATGGAAGATCTTTCATTTCACCATTCTCAACTAATCCAGCCCTGGGCCCCTGACCACATTACTTAATCACTAGATGCCTTCCTACCTTACCTATTGAAGCGGAAAACAATACTTGCCCCTAGCTATGTTGCGAAGAGAAAAATGAGATAATCAGGAAATAAAAGCATCTTACAAATACAAAATAGTAATATTAACAACAGTGAAGTTACGACACTCACGATAATAACTAATGTTCTGTTCTCCCACTCTAAAAATCCTGGAGGCAGGTGTGAATAAGACCAAAAAAAAAAAAGCAACTGATGAGCAAATTAAAGTACTGTGAGAAGTACTATTTGATCTACCTTTAAATTTTGCATAATGGTAGAATCATTTAATCAAGAGATGAAGGAGAACTCACAGACTTTGTCCTTAATGGACTGGGGCGTTGTGACATTCTTGGTCATCTCTGAAAATTTAGTTGCAACGGGCATCAAAAGAAAAACTAACAGACTCTTGAAATAATTCTCAGATCAATGCATTTCCTAAAAAAGACAAGTCCTAAATTTTCATCTTTTAAAATCCTAACCTGACAACTATATATCTCTCAGCAACGACTTACCTCATCGACTACTACAATCTTTATACCCTGGAGGTCAACGGCATTTTGTTTGATAATTTCCAAGATTCTTCCAGGAGTGGCGAGGATAACCTTAGAGAGAACAAAAGCAAATCAAAAGAGCATACTCCTAGGAAAAAAAAAAACAAATGAAAAAGTCTGGTTCTGACAGACTTTCAACATCTGATTAATTAAATCACTAACTTTCCGAGCACTTCAGTCACATCCCAAAGAAGTTATACGTAAAAGACAAATCAGCCTTGCCTTTGGAGATGGTTCCAAGACTTTGAAAGTGCAAAACTGTCTCCAAAATGTTCCCCTGCTCCCCCTGACTCAACCAGTGTCTTAGTAGGGATCCATGTGACTGCAGTGACCAGCACTTTCCCCAGCAACTCTTACCTTAACCCTTTTTTTCAGGCGGTAGAGCTGTGGAGGCAGCGGCAATCCCCCTACGAGAAGCACTGTTCTCATGTTTGGCAAGCCGCTCATTAGCTCTTTGGCTTGTTTTTCTATCTGAATGGCTAGTTCTCTTGTGGGGGTCAGAATAAGCGCAGATGGAGTCTTGTTCTAAAGGGAAGAGAGAAAAAACCTCTAAAGTATAAACTGTGACTTTTAGATCTACAAATTCAAATTTCTCATCCTTCCAGATACTGCAATTAGAGGTCTCATTCACACAGCACCTTGATCTCATCTGTCTCGCCTTTCTCCCCATTTTGTTCCTACCCTCCCTACTTCTTGGAACTCCCTGCCACTTCATCTCCAAGAGACCACCACTCTCCCCATCTTCAAACACTTACTAAAATCTTACCTCTTCCAGGAAGCCTTCCCTGGCTAAACTTCCATCACTCCACCCTATCCTCCCTCCCTTCTGCATCACCTTTGCATCTAAATTTGCACTACCTAAACACTCTGCTGCTCACTTCAGACCTGCCCCCCCAGGACTCAAGGACACATCCTTATATTCTGTTGCTTCCCCTACCTGTAATAGATCATCTGGCTCCCACCATAAGACTGTAATCTCCTTCAGGGCAGGGATAATGTCTACTTTACTGTAGTCTCCCAAGCGGTTAGTACAGTGCTCTGCATACAGGAAGTGCTCGAGAAATATCACCCATTCATTTTGCTTAATAAGCATCATTTACTCTTTATAAAAAGAAAGGAGGTAGGAACTACTGAAAGTACCACCTGTAGAAGCTTTTGGAATTTACAAGGTAGAATTTAACCAGTTCCAAATCGAAATGCGTTTCTTCTACCCCACGTCTCCATTAATGCTTCTTCAAGACAAAAGCTCAGTTAAGGGAAAAGGATCCTTGCACTGATGGAGACTAAGAGAGAAAAAATATCTGACAGGGAAAAAGATTTTAGCTTCACTCTATACCCACAAAGAAAAATCAATAATCAACAGATCTTTTCTTCAAAATAATCCACTGAATAATTCAGATTTTTTTCACATCATCATAGAAAACACATTTTATGTAAACAGCCAACTTAGAAAGGTCACAAAAAATTCTAAGACAAATTTCCTATCTTTTTCAATGTGATGACTCGTAAATGATTTTCAAGAATCTAGCGTGGGCATGTTCTTCACATCTTCCTGTCAAGCTGACCTTTCAATTACCTCTTCCAGCGCTCGAATGATAACAGGAAGGAGAAAAGCCACAGTTTTTCCTGATCCCGTGTCGGCACTGGCCACAATATCCCTTCCCAGAAGTCCGACAGGAATCATCTGCATCTGAATAGGAGTGGGAACTTCATAGCCCGATTTCTTCAAATTGCAATTTAACGTCTCAGGAAAGCCACAGTGCTCAAATTCTATAATAGGCCTGGACACTCCTTGGCCTTGGACTGAAATTCCCAGCTGGAGCCTGAGATTTTGAATTTGGTCTTCTTGTAGGTTTAAAATAAAGGAGTGCTCTTCATAGACATAGGGGGTATCAAGTGGAGGCTGAGGCTCAGAAATGACAGGTTTCAGTCCCTCTTCTTTGTCTCTAACTTGCAAAAGGTGCTTGGCTTTACACTCCAAGCTACAAACATCCACATCTGTCTTATCACAGATATACTCTCCATAGCGGCCACAGACGACACAGACCGGCTCCCCGGGCTCGGCCCAACGCTGGGTTTTGGAAAAGGATTTTACCGGTTCTTCTGTAAGAGGGCAGTCCTTTCCAGTATTGGGCTTTGGGTCTTTCAAGGATTCGCCGTCCAACTGGCAATCTGGCGCTGGGAAACTGCATAATTCCGTACTCTGGCCTCCTGGTGTACAAACACTGTCTTTTGAGCCTAAAGATTCTTGCACAACGGAGGAAACACTTTGAGCATCTCCATCTTTTTCTAAAGGTAATTTTTCCGACGATGGCTTAATTTTCTTATCTGCACAACTTTTGGCATCATCGGTTTTCCTCTTGACTTTTAGAGATCTTGGAACAAACATTCTTCAATGAACTGTTAAGGAAAATTTAATATTAGAACTACAAAAATAAGATTCTCCCCCCACCACCTCAAGGATTTTGTTTTATGTCAAGGTATGAGCTCATCCTACTGACACAGTCTACAAAGACTCATTCTCGGCCGGTACGGCAATCTCAAAAACAAACAAAAAGTCCTGGATATTTTTTAGGATCCTGAATCTCCTAACCCTCCCGTCTCTGGTAGATGACATGAATCTGAGAATGAGAATTTAGCAAACGTGAATTATCCTCAATCTTAAGGCAATGAACCCTATGTGAGTGTAGCTTAAAATGAACTACATGCCACCAATAGCCTTTCCATCCTATATAATTTAACTATTATTTCACTATTAAGTGATGGAACTTGTAAGTTAAGGGAATCTTGGATGTTCCACATTCCCATGTCTAAGAGGTAGTTTTCCATCTGATTGTACAATGAGATGCTGATCTCATTCTGAAATCATTTCAGAGGTTATCAAGCCATGAAGTAATCTCTTCTCCTGCGGTTATCAAGCCGTGAAGTAATCTCTTCTCCTGGTAAATTTCCAGCCAGGCAGCAAGGTGTTTTAACTACCTTAAATTTAGAAGCAGTGTGGCCTAGTAGAAAGAACATGGGTTTGGCAGTAAAAGACCTAAATTTTAATCCCAGTTCCACTGCCTGCTGTGTGACCCGGGGCGAGTCACTTAACTGGGCTTTTCCTAAGGTTCTGCACAAAGTAAGTGGTCAATAAATACCACTGAATGACTGATGGGGTTGCAACACCTGTTCTCCTTCCTACTTAAGACCTCTAGACAATAAACACACTATGGGAAAGGAACCTGTCTGCTAATTCTGTCGTATTGCCTTTTCCCTAGTGCTTACTACACTGCTCTGCAAATAATAAGCGTTCAAATACCACTGAATGATTGATGAGGAATGGGAGCCCCATGTGGTACAGGGGCTGTGTCCAACCTCATTACCTCCTATCTATCCCAGTGCTTAGGACAGTGCCTGGCACATAGCATTTAACAAATACCACAGTTATTATTCTCTGTGCCTCTGTTTTCTCATCTGTAAAATGGGGATGAAAAACCTGTTCTCCTGCTCCATTAAATCTGTGAACCCCATAAGGGACAGGGGTTGTTTCTGATCGTATTATCTTGGATCTACCCCAACGCTTAACAGATACTATTTATTATTCATTATTATAGTCCCCAGAACGGCACGGCCCCTTCTAGAGCTAAAAAGCTCCAGGGGCAGAATGAAGTGGGCTCAGGCAAAGTTGGGGGAAGCTGATAACTTCCCCTCTGTGGGAGTGTTTACCACTCGGTTACCTTGTCCTTTCTCAAGACTTCAGTACAGTGCTCTCCACACTGTAAGCGCTCAATAAATGCCAATAATCGATTGAGCAAGGGGGCAGCAAGAAGCTGGGCTGCGGGCACTTAGGGCTCTGTGGGCAGAGGAGGGGTCCATCATTCAATCACATTTAATAATGACGGTATTTGTTAAGCGCTTAGAATGTGCGAGGCACTACATACTAAGCACTGGGGTAGATCCAAGCAAATCGGGTTGGACACAGTCCCTGTCCCAGGAGGGGCTCACAGTCTTAATCCCCATTCTGCAGATGAGGTAACTGAGGCCCAGAGAAGTAAAATGACTCACCCAGGGTCACACAGCAGACACGTGGCAGAGCCGGGATTAGAACCCAAGACCTTCTGACTCCCAGGCCCGGGCCCTAACCATTAGACCATGTTGCTTCTGGCATGGTGCTTACTGGGTGCAGAGCGCTGTAACAATAATAATAATAATAATAATAATAATTATGATGGTGGTATTTGTTAAGCTCTTACTATGTGCCAAGCACCATTCTAAGCGCTATGGTAGATACAAAATAATCGGGTTGTCCCATTTGGGGCTCACAGTCTTCATCCCCATTTTACAGATGGGGGAACCGAGGCACAAAGAAGCAGCGTGGCTTAGTGAAGAGAGCCCGGGCTTGGGAGTCAGAGGTCATGGGTTCTAATCCCGCCTCTGCCACTTGTCTGCTGTGTGACCCTGGGCAAGCCACTTCACTTCTCTGCACCTCAGGGACCTCATCTGTCAAATGGGGATGGAGACTGAGAGCCCCACGTGGGACAACCTGATAATAATGATAATAGTGATGATAGTATTTGTTAAGTGCTTACTATGTGCAAAGCACTGTTCCCAGTGCTGGGGGATACAAGGTGAATCAGGCTATACCACATCGGGCTCGCAGTCTTCATCTTAACTTCTTGGTGCCTCAGTTACCTCATCTGTAAAATGGGGATTAAGACTGTGAGCCCCATGTGGGACAACCTGATTCCCCTGTGTCTACCCCAGCGCTTAGAACAGTGCTCGGCACATAGTAAGCGCTTAACAAATACCAACATTATTCATCCCCATTTCACTGAGGCCCAGAGAAGTGAAGTGACTTGCCCAAAGTCACACAGCTGACAAGCGGAGGAGCCGGGTTTAGAACCCATGATCTGACTCCCAAGCCCTGGCTCTTGCCACTGAGCCACGCTGCTTCTCTTGAATCACCCTCCCCCCCAGCGCTCAGAATAGTGCTTGGCACATAGTTAAGTGTTTAACAAATACCAACATGGCCCAAGGTCACAGAGCAGACATGGTGGTCTGACTCCCACTAAGCCGCTGTAATGAGCGCCTGGGATTGGTCTGACTCCCACTAAGCCACTGTACTGAGCACCTGGGATTGGTCTGACTCCACAAAACTGCTGTACTGAGCACCTGGGATTGGTCTGCCTCCCACTAAGTCACTGTACCGAGCGCCTGGGATTGGTCTGCCTCCCACTAAGCCACTGTACTGGGCCCCTGGGATTGGTCTGACTCCCACTAAGCCACTGTACTGAGCACCTGGGCTTGGTCTGCCTCCCACTAAGCCACCGCACTGAGCGCCTGGGCTTGGTCTGTCCCACTAAGCCACTGTACTGAGCGCCTGGGATCGGTCTGCCTCCCACTAAGCCACTGTTCTGAGTGCCTGGGATCGGTCTGCCTCCCACTAAGCCACCGAACTGAGCGCCTGGGATCGGTCTGACTCCCACAAAGCCACTGTACTGAGCGCCTGGGCTTGGTCTGTCCCACTAAGCCACTGTACTGAGCGCCTGGGATCGGTCTGCCTCCCACTAAGCCACTGTTCTGAGCGCCTGGGATCAGTCTGCCTCCCACTAAGCCACTGTACTGAGCGCCTGGGCTTGGTCTGACCCACTAAGCCACTGTACTGAGCGCCTGGGATCGGTCTGCCTCCCACTAAGCCACTGTTCTGAGCGCCTGGGATCGGTCTGCCTCCCACTAAGCCACTGAACTGAGCGCCTAGGAGAGTACAAGTGGATGGTTAAAGAAGGGCAACCCCTGCCCACAGCGGGCTCCCGGGGGGGGGGGGGCTCCCTCTGTCTTTCTGGGTGTCTCTGAGGGTGTCTGCGGGCTGGTGGCGCCCGTCCCGCCGCCCTCCGCCCCGCACCGCCCCGCACCTCAGCTCGCCCACCGCCACAGCGCCTGCCGAGCCGCACTAGGCCGCCCCCCGCCCCCTTCCCGCTCCCGCGCATGCTCAGTCGCGCTGCGAACCCGCCCCAACGCCTCCCTCCCACCTCCCAGAAGCCCATGCGAGCCCGCGGCGGGGAGAGGGGCCCCACCCTAGCGCGCATGCTCAGTCAGGGGGCGGGGCCAACGCCCGTCGTTCCAGGCCCGCAGTTCGGCGGGTGGGGGCCGCCTCCCTCCTGCGCATGCTCGGATCGGCCTCGATCCTCTCTCCGGGTTTTAGCGGGGGCCCGGGGAGATGCTCACTATGCGTCCTCCTGGGGAAGGGGAAAACCCGGCATGGATTTTATTCGGACGGGGTCGGGAAAATCCACTCAATAATAATGTGGGTATTTGTTAATAATGTTGGTATTTGTTAAGCGCTTACTATGTGCAGAACACTGTTCTAAGCACTGGGGGACATACAGGGTAATGAGGTTGTCCCACATGAGGTTCACAGTCTTCATCCCCATTTTTCAGATGAGGTGACTGAGGCCCAGAGAAGTGAAGTGACTTGACCACAGTCACACAGCTGACAAGTGGTAGAGTAAGCGCTTACTATGTGCGGAGCACTGTTCTAAGCGCTGGGGGAGATACAGGGTGATCAGGTTGTCCCACGTGAGGCTCACAGTTTTCGTCCCCATTTTGCAGATGAGGTCACTGAGGTACAGAGAAGTGAAGTGATTGCCCACAGTCACACAGCTAACAAGTGACAGAGCTGGGATTAGAACCCATGACCTCTGACTCCCCAGCCCGAGGTCTTTCCACTGAGCCACGCTGCTTCTCAAGAGCATGGGTTTAGGAGTCAGAGGTCATGGGTTCTAATCCCAGCTCTGCCACTTGTCAGCTGTGTGATTTTGGGCAAGTCACTTCACTTCTCTGTACCTCAGTTACCTCATCTGTAAAATGGGGATGAAGACTGCGAGCCCCATGTGGGACAATCTGATGACCTTGTATCAACCCCCTTCGCAGCTAAACCCTCTTCTCCCCCCTTTCCCTCTCCTCCTCCCCCTCTCCCATCCCACCCCCTCAGCACTGTACTCGTCCGCTCAGCTGTATATATCTTCATCACCCTATTTATTTTGTTTATTTTGTTTAATGAGATGTACATCACCCTGATTCTATTTATTTGCCATTGTTTTTATGAGATGTTCTTCCCCTTGACTCTTTTTATTGCCATTGTTCTTGTCTGCCTGCCTCCCCCGATTAGACTGTAAGCCCCTCAAAGGGCAGGGACTTTATCTGTTGCCGACTTGTACATTCCAAGCGCTTAGTACTCTGCTCATAGTACTAAGTACAAGTACTTAGTACTCTGCCACATAGTAAGCGCTCAATAAATACTATTGAATGAACCCCAGCGCTTAGATTAGTGCTTTGCACATAGTAAGCGCTTAACAAATACCATCATTATTATTTCACTAATCCCGGCTCAGTCTGCTGGATGACCCTGGGCGAGTCACTTCACTTCTCTGGGCCTCAATTCCCTCACCTGTAAAATGGGGATTGTGACTGTGAGCCCCATGTGGGACAGGGACTGCGTCCAATCCGATTTGCTTGTATAAATAATAATAATAATAATAATGATGATGATGATGGTATTGTTAAGCGCTTACTATGTGGCAAGCACTGTTCTAGGTACTGGGGTAGATACAAGGTAGTGAGGTTGTCCCACATGGGGCTCTCCATCTTCATCCCCATTTTACAGATGAGGTAACTAAGGCGCAGAGAAGTTAAGTGACTTGCCTAAAGTCACACAGCTGACAAGTGGCAGAGCTGGGATTAGAACCCATGACCTCTGACTCCCAAGCCCGGGTTCTTTCTACTAAACCATGCAGAGCTTGGTAGAGTGCCTGGTACATAGTAAGTGCTGTCTCCCCTGACTAGACTGTGAGCCCGTTACTGGGCAGGGATTGTCTCTATCTGTTGCCGAATTGTACATTTCAAGCGCTTAGTACAGTGCTCTGCACACAGTAAGGGCTCCATAAGTTCAACTGAATGAATAAATAGAAGACGAGCGATAACAGAACCTTGTAGGATACCACTGTCAAGGGATGAGACACAGTTGAGGAGCCAGTAGCCCACGTCTAGATAGATGCAAGAGTTAGTGCTTAAGTAATAAGGAATTTAAGGTCAATCAGGGATATTTATCGAAAGCTTTCCTGTGAAGAGCGCTCTACTGTGTTCATGGTCCAAACTATGGATTTAATTCTATGGGAGGTTAATCAAGGAATTAGAGAAACAGCTTGGCTTAGTGGCAAGAGCCCGGGTTTGGGAGTCAGAGGATGTGGGTTCTAATCCCGGCTCCACCACTTTCATTCATTCATTCAATAGTATTTATTGAGCGCTTACTATGTGCAGAGCACTGTACTAAGCGCTTGGAATTTACAAATCAGTAACAGATAGAGACAGTCCCTGCCCTTTGACCGGCTTATAGTCTAATCAGGGGAGACAGACAAGAACAATGGCAATAAATAGAATCAAGGGGAAGAACACCTCATTAAAACATTAGCAAATAAATAGAATCACTTGTCAGCTGTGTGACTTTGGGCAAGTCACTTAACTTCTCTGGGCCTCAGTGACCTCATCTGTAAAATGGGGATTAAGTCGGTGAGCCCCATGTGGGACAACCTGATCACCTTGTATCCCCCTCAGCGCTTAGTGCTTTGCACACAGTAAGTGCTTAAATGCCATCATCATTATCGTTATTAGTATTATTATCACGTCTACCATCTAGAAGCAGCATGACTTAAGTGGACAGAGCATGGGCCTGGGAGTCAGAAGGACCTAGGTTCTAATCCTGGCTCCACCACTTGTCTTCTGTGTGACCTTGGGCAGGTCACTTCACTCCTCTGGGCTTCAATTCCCTCATCTGTAAAATGGATATTAAGGCTGTGCCCAGTGCTTAGTACAGTGCCTGGCACATAGTAAGAGCTTAACAAATACCACAGTTATTGTTTTTAACTCTGTTCCATTAAATCTTCCAAAGCAAGTAGTATAGTGTCCTGCATAAATGTCATGGGTTGGAAGAGATGGTGAGGGAAAGAGAGAGAGAGAGAGAGTGAATGAACCATGGGAGAGGGGCAAAAAATAAAGGGAGAGATCCAAAGACGGGGGGAGAGTTGGGTTAGGGGAGCGAAGGAAGAGCAGGGCAAAAAGGCTAGGGGAGGGAGAAAAAGCAGGGAGGTGAGAGGAGGGATGAGAAAGATGGAAAGGTTAAGAAGATAGGACTGGGGAGAGAAGGGAAAGGAAGATGAGAGAGATAAAGGCTTTCTGTTGCCTGACCTGAGGCAGGGCCCTTCCCTGGGTTATGGTGGAGCTGGCCAGTTGGGCTGCCTCCCAGACTAGGAAAAGGAATCTCTCTCTCTCTCTTTATCTATCTCTTGGCCTAGCAAAATCCCATCTTCTCCCTGCAGCCATCCACCCCATTTGGGCTACAGGCTTGGCTTCTGTGGCCACACCTGCCTGAGAGATGTTGAGGAGGCCTTGGCTGGGAAGGGGGAAGGGGAAATCCTGTGGGCTGGGAGCCCAAGGCTGCAGTAGTCAGAACATTGGAAAGCCAGACTGCACCCTGCTCCTGGGGATCAGGAGCAAACTGTAGCTGGTCTTGCAGGGCCCACCACTCTAATGAGAAATTCCCCAGCCTCACCACCCACTCCATGGTACCATCCTCACTTTTCTCGAAAGTTGGCATCATTTCCCAAGGTAGAATTGGAGCAGACCATAAGAGGAGAGCCAGGGAGTGTGACTCCTCTTTTCCAGTCCTTAGAGGGGCAGGAGGAGCAGGAGGAACAGCATTTTGGAAGCACCCATTTGGTGCAGGGCACTAGACCGCCCCTTGAAAAGTACAGAATAAAGAATAATGTCGGTATTTGTAAAGCACTTATTATGTGCAGAGCACTGTTCTAAGTGCTGGGGGAGATACAGGGTAATCAGGTTGTCCCACGTGAGGCTCACAGTTAATCCCCATTTTACAGATTAGGTCACTGAGGCACAGAGAAGTTAAGTGACTTCCCAAAGTCACACAACTGACAAGTGGCTGAGCCAGGATTCGAACCTATGACCTCTGATTCCCAAGCTCGGGCTTTTTCCACTGAGCCACGCTGCTTCTCTATAACGAAGTGACATATTCCCGGCCCACAAGTTGTTCATGGTCTAATGAGAGAGTCAGGCCAACAAACAAATATATACAACTAGAGTGGTCAAGATAAATAGTATTTTGGACTCTTGGGAAGTCAAAGCAGACTTGGTGCCAGGCTCTTTTACAGGAAAGAAGGAGTTGAATTGGCCTCAAAAAGGTGAAGAGAGAAATGACAATTATGTAGTTGTGTGATTTCATTCAGTAAAACTTCCTAGGTTTGGTGGGTTTTGGCATTTAAGCATATCTAAACAACAAGAGAAGCAGTGTGGCCAAGTGGAAAGAGCCTAGGCCTGGGTGTCAGAGGACCTGGGTTTCTAATCCTGGCTCCACGACTTATCTACTTCTCTGTGCCTCAGTTACCTCATCTGTAAATTGGGGATTAAGACTGTGAGCCCCACGTGGGACATCCTGATTCCCCTGTGTCTACCCCAGCGCTTAGAACAGTGCTCGGCACATAGTAAGCGCTTAACAAATACCAACATTATTATCTGTGTTGTGACCTAGGGCAAGTCGCTTCACTTTTCTGTGCCTCAGTTACCTGATCTCAAAAATGGGGATTAAGATGTGAGTCCAATGTGGGACAAGGACTGGGTCCAATCTGACTTGCTTGTATCTACCCCAGCACTAGATAGTAAGAGCTTAACAAATGCCATTTAAAATTAAAAAAAAAAAACAAGAACATGCAAGCAATTCATTCATTCATTTAATCGTGTTTATTGAGCGCTTACTGTGTGTAAAGTACTGTACTAAGCACTTGGGAGAGCACAACACAACCACAAACAGACCCATTTTCTGCCCCCAATGAGCTCACAGTACAATGAATATGACTCCTGTGGTTGTATATGCGTTTGGGTAATTTCTAAGTATTTTTTAGTCACTTTCCTTTCAGCGGTTACTGTGTAACATTAAACGCACAATTGAAAACAAAGTAATGTTTAGAGATGGGGAAAAGGGAGGAGAGGTAAAAGAGAGAAGGCACTGGGGCCAAGTACAAAAGCCAGTAACACCTTTATTGCTATTCAAGCAGTAATAGATTCAGACCACAGGCTAAGCATCCAAAACTTATTATTATTATTACTATTATTTTTAAGTGCTTGATATGTGTTAAGCACAATTCTAAATGCTGGAGTGGATACAAGTTAATCTGGTTGGACACCATCCCTGTCCCATATATTTTTTAATGGTATTTGTTAAGTGCTTACTTTATGCTAGGCACCATACTAGGGGAGATACAAGCCAATCAGCTTTGGACACAGTCCCTGTCCACATGGGCTCACAGTCTCAATCCCCATTTTACAGATGAGGCAAACTGAGGTGCAGAAAAGTTAAGTGATTTGCCTAAGATCATCCTGCAGGTAAGTGGCAGAGCCAAGATTAGAACCCAGGTCCTTTTGACTTCCAGGCCCATGCTCTATTCTCTAGGCCATGCTGTGTCTCCAACTTGGGCCGTGACTGGGCCTCACAGTGTAAGTAGGAGGAAGAACAGATATTTACAGTTGAGGAAACTGAGGCACAGAGAAGGTAAGCAACTTGTATAAGGTCACATGGCAAGCAATCGGCAGAGCTAGGATTAGAACCCTGGTCCTTGTTCTTCCCCCTAGGCCATGCCTTTCGTTCCAATTGCTGAATTGTCCTTTCCAAGCGCTTAGTACAGGGCTCTGCACGCAGTAAGCGCTCACATAAGATTGATCGAATGAATGAATGATTGAATAAAGATTGTAGCAGTTCTTACCCAGTAGCTTCACTTTCAAGGCAACTGAGAAGGGTGCTGTTTTGAACAACTTCTCAGAGTGAGAATTATGAGCCAATCAATCAATAAATCAACTGTATGTATTAAGCAGTTACCAAGTGCAGAGCAGTGTATTAAACACCCAATACGATAGAGTTGGCAGACCCGTTTCCTGCACACAAGGAGCTTACAGTCTAGAGAGGGAGATGGATATTAAAATAAATACTGATACATATGTAAGTGCTGTGCGGCTGAGGGTGGGATGAATAAAGGTACAAATTCAAGTGCAAGGGTGACAGAGGAGGGAGAGAGTAGGAGAAATGAGGGCTCAGTCAGGGAAGGCCTCTTAGAGGAGGTGTGATTTTAATAAGAATTTGAAGGTGGGGAGAGTGATGGTCTGTCAGATGTGAAGGGAGAGCGTTCCAGGCCAGAGGCAGGATGTGAGCAAGGGGTTAGTGGCGAGATCCTTGAGACTGAGACACAGTGAGTAGGTTGGCACTAGAAGAGCAAAGTGTGAAGTCTGGGTTGTAGTGAGAAGCAGTGTGGCCTAGTGGAAAGGGCATAGGTCTGGGTGTCAGAGGACCTGGGTTCTAATCTTAGCCCTGCCCCTTGCCTGATCTGTTCTTTTGGCAATTCACTAAATTTCTCTGTGCCTCAGTTACCTCATATGTAAAATGGGGATTAAGACTGTGAGCCCATGTGGGTCATGGACTGTGTCCAACCTGATTAGCTTGTATCTACCCCAGCACTTAGTATAATGCCTGGCATATAGTATGTGCTTAACAATTGCCATTGTTCTTGTCTGTCCGTCTCCCCCGATTAGACTGTAAGCCCGTCAAACGGCAGGGACTGTCTCTATCTGTTGCCGACTTGTTCATTCCAAGCGCTTAGTACAGTGCTCTGCACATAGTAAGCGCTTAATAAATTCTATTGAATGAATGAATGAATGAAATGACATTTTAAAAATCCGCAAGGTAAGATAGAAGGGGGCAAAGTGATTGAGTAATGGAAGTCAATGGTAAGGAAATTTTTTTTGATGCAAGGTAGGTGGGCAACCACTGGAGGTTCTTGAAGAGTTCTTCCCCCTGACTCTATTTATTGCCATTGTTCTTGTCTGTCCGTCTCCCCCGATTAGACCGTAAGCCCGTCAAACGGCAGGGACTGTCTCTATCTGTTGCCGACTTGTTCATCCCAAGCGCTTAGTACAGTGGTCAGCACATAGTAAGCGCTCAATAAATACTATTGAATGAATGAATGAAAGAGTGGGGAAACAGGAACTGAAAGGGTTTTTAGCAAAATGATCCGGGCAGCAGAGTGAAGTGAGTCTGAAGTGGGAAGAGACAGGAGGCAGGAAAGGCAGCAAGGAGACTGAGGTAGTCAAGACAGGATAGGAGAAGAGCAGTTTGGATGGAGTGGAAAGGGTGGATTTTAGCAATGTAAGAAGAACCTATAGGATTTAGTGACAGGTTAACTACTTGGGTTGAATGAAAGAGACGAGTTGAGGATAATACCAAGGTTACAGTCTTGTGAGACAGGAAGGATGGTGGTGCTGCCTACAGTGATGGGAAAGCCAGGGGAAAGACAATGGGAAGGTGAGGAGTTCTGCTTTGGATATGTTAAGTCTGAGGTGTCAGCAGGACATCTAAGTAGAGATGTCCTGAAGGTAGAAGGAAATGAGAGACAGTAAGCATGTTTTTTTGGTTTTTTTAATGGTAGTTGTTAAGCAGTTACTATGGGCCAGGCAGTAAACACTAAGCACTGGGTTAGATATAAATTTAGACACAATCCAAGTCCCACCTGGGGCTCACAGTCTTAATTCCCATTTTATAGATCAAGTAATGGAGGCACAGAGAAATTAAATTACTTGCCCAAGGTCACACAACAGACAAGCAGTGGAGCCAGGATTAGAACGCAGGTCTTCTGACTCCCAGGCCCAAGCCCTTTCCATTAATTCACACTGCTTCTCCTACTTCTTCGATTATAATGATGGTATTCTTTAAGCACTTACTATGAGCCAAGCACTGTTCTAGGCACTGGTGTGAGCAGGGAATATATCTACCAACTCTATTGTAATATAGTCTCCCAAGAGCTTAGTACAGTGCTCTGCACACAGTACTTGCTCAACAAATACCACTGATAATGAAGGAGAGTAGAGAGATCAGGGCCAGAGAAGCAGCGTGGCTTAGAGGAAAAAGAGTACGGGCTTGGGAGTCAGCGGCCATGGGTTCTAATCTCGCCTCTGCCACTTGTCAGCTGTGTGACTTTGGGCAAGTCACTTAACTTCTCTGTGCCTCAGTTACCTCATCTGTAAAATGGGGATTAAGTCTGTGAGTTCCATGTGGGACAACCCGATGACCTCGAATCTACCCCAGAGCTAAGAACAGTGCTTGGCACATAGTAAGCGCTTAACAAATACCAACATTTTTTTTTTAGATTTGGAATTCCTCCAAATAGAGATGGTAGTTGAAGCCATAGGAATGAATGAGTTCTCTAAGGCAGTGGGTCTAGATGGAAAATAGAAGGTGATCCAGAACTGACCCTTCAGAGACTTTCACAGTTAGAGGTAAGGAGGCAGAGGAGAAGCCCACGAAAGACACTGAAAATGAGCAGCCAGAGAAATAGGAGGAGAATCAGGAAAAGGCAGTGTCAGTGTAGCTAAGTTGGAATAATGGTTCCAGGAGAAGGGGCTGGTCCACAACGTCAAAGATAGCTGAAAGGAACAGAGGACATTAACTTTGCAGGAAGGAAATCATTAGTGACCTTTGAAATAACAGTTTTTGTGGAGTGAAGGGAGAGGAAGCCAGATTGAAAGGGTCAAGGAGAGAATTGGAGGAGAGGAACTGGAGAAACCAGGTGTAAACAAGGAGTTTAGAGAGGAATGGTAGGAGGGAGATGGGTGATACTGGAGGGAGTTGTGGAGTCAAGGAGGCGTTTTTTGGGGGTAGGGAATACTTGAGGATGTTTGAAAGCAGTGGAGGAGAAGTCATTGGCAAGTGAACGTTTGAAGCGGTGATCTGGGAAGGGCAGGTGTTTTGATAAGGTGCAGAGGGATGGGGTCAGAGGCAAAGGTGGAGAGGGTTGATTTGGAGAAGCAGCACTATATCTCCTTTTGAAATATTGCTGGGAAAGATGGAAAGATGAGCAGGAGGAAGGAGGGACAGGAGAGGACCCAGGGAGATTTGAGTGAGATCCTGCCTTATGGTTTCAGTTTTTAACGATAACCTATGTGGCCAGATCATTAGGGGCAAGAGATTGGGATAGGAAGTGGAGGGATGGAGTTTGAGGAGGTACTTAAACGTCTGAATCAACTGGTAAGATCAAAGGGCATGGGAGTCAATAAGGACGGAGAAATAATGTTGTCGGGAGGAGAGGACAGAGTTAAAGCAGGTGAGGATGAAATTGAGACGGACAAGGATGGGTTGATGCCTGGATTTCCACCCGCAATACCCTGCAGCTCCAGCACAGGAGCGAAGTAAGTGGATCATGGAGGTGATCCAGGGCTGTGGGTTAGTGGTGCCTGATGAACAAAGGGATAGGCAAGCGAGTAAGTTGAGTTCAGTAGACAGGGTGGTGTGAGGGCTTCAATTTGTGAACCAAGGAAAGGTCGTCTGGGAATGGAGACTAAATGGGGCATGATGACCTGAGAAAATTGGAGCAGGTCAAAAGATTGTTGCCCGTTTTGGGATATGTGGGACCGATTGAGAGAATATAGATGGTTCAGTAGCATCATCAGTTCTGGAAACACAATTAAAGTTCTGCAGGTCTTTCCCTCCCCTCCTCCATTTCTCCACTACCCCCTTCTCCTCTCCTTTACCTCCTCTCTCCCTCTTCCTGATGCCAAATTAAAATTTTTGGTAAGGAGGCAGCCTGTTGTTGTTGTTGAAGAGGTAGTTGAGACTTTCAGCCTAGACTTTGTGCTCCTGCTCCAGACCGTAGGCTCCTTGTGGGCAGAGAATGTGTTTACCAACTCTGATGTATTATTAGTACAGTGCTAAGCACACAATAAATTGATTAGTCGATTCAGCTTCACTCTTGTCCAAGCTGCTCTACTTAGCAATGCTCTATGGACTCCAATTATTCAACTGGCCAGAAAAGGTGACCTTGTCATGAGGAGAAGAGACTCTTTTCGACCTCACTTATGCATGTGTAAAGAATCTCAGTGTCAGCAATGCCACTTTCAAACGTGAAGGCCAGTAGTGTGTACTTAGACACCCACATAATAATGGTGATTGCACTTAGTTAAATAGCAGGGTATTCAGATGACACACACTATTTCAGTGACTGATTATTTACCAGCTTATCAATTTGCAGTTTGTCTTCAACCTCCACCTATGTTTCTAGCTAATATCAGGTGATTGGAATGTACAAATTTCCCCACCTTCAGCCACATAAGCCCTTCTGTGTCACTTAGGCACTTGGATACTGACCCTTCTCCCTTCCCCGATAATACTTACGTATATATCTTTAAACTATGTTGCTTCCTTTCCCCCTTTTCCCTTCCACCCCTCCATACTAAATAGTAAGCTCCTTGAGGGTAGGGATCAGGTCTACTAACTCCGTCACTGGTAACTACCATCTCCTAACTTCATCAATGAGAAGCAGCATGCCCTAAAGGATAGAGCACGGGCCTGGGAGTCAGAAGGTCATGGGTTCTAATCTCTGCTCCGCCACTTGTCTGTGGTGTGACCTTGGGCCAGTCACTTCACTCCTGTGGGCCTTGGGTACCTCATCTGTAAAATGGGGATTAAGACCGTGAGCCCCATGTGGGACATGGACTGTGTCTAACCTGATTTTCTTGTGTTCCTCCCCAGCACTTAATACAGTGCCTGGCACCTAGTATGCACTCAAAAAACCCCACAGTTAATATTATTATTATTACTTATTGAGGACTTACTATGTGCAGAACACTATACTAAGTGCTTTGGAGACTACAGTGCGACCAAGTTGGTAGACACATTCCCTGCCGCAACGAGCTTACAGTCTAGAGACTATTGACTCTCCCAGATGCAAACTACGGTCCCCTGCCTGCAGTCGACAATCAATAAATTCTCTTGATTACAATTTCATCTACTAGTGGGAAAATCAAATCATAGACTAAATGGGACCCATATACAACTAGCTCTCTTCAAACATTACCAATTCCAGCTGCCCTCAGGAATGTTTCTAGAACTACTAGAACATCCTCTAATATTAATAATAATGTTGGTATTTGTTAAGCGCTTACTAGGTGCAGAGCACTGTTCTAAGCACTGGGGTAGACACAGGGTAATCAGGTTGTTCCACATGAGGTTCACCGTCTTCATCCCCATTTTCCAGATGAGGTAACTGAGGCACAGAGAAGTTAAGTGACTTGCCCACAGTCACACAGCTGACAAGAGGCAGAGCCACGATTCGAACCCATGTTCTCTGACTCCCAAGCCCGTGCTCTTTCCACTGAGCCACACTGCTTCTCAGGTTATAAACTCATTGTTAGCAGCGAACTTGTCCACCAACTCTGTTGTATTGTACTCTCCCAAATGTTAGTAGAGTCCTCTGCATACAGTACATGCTCAATAAATGCCACTGATTGTTACTATTAGTAGTCTAAGTTCCTATTTTCCATCTATCAATCAATGGTACTTAATGAACACTTACTGTGTGCAGAGGTGCAGAGTACTATTCTGAGTGGTTGGGAGAGTACAACTGGAGATTAAGGTGACCATACCTTGGGGAGTAATGAATGCAAGAGGACAAAGCTGAAACGGCAGAAAAAGAGGAGACAGGGACAGTGAGAGATGGCCAGGAAGAGTCTGTCTCCCCCTTTTAGACTGTGAGCCCGCTGTTGGGCAGGGATTGTCTCTGTTGCCGAATTGTACGTTCCAAGCGGTCAGTTCAGTGCTCTGCACACAGTAAGCGTTCAATAAAAACAATTGAATGAATGAAAGACAGACACGCATGTCACACACACATGCACCCACATGCAAGCACATATGAACTAAGATAGTGTTCACACAGCAATTTTTTTATGGTATTTGTTAAGCGCTTACTAGGTGCCTAGGCACTGCTCATTCAGTCATATTTATTAAGCCCTTATTGTGTTCAGAGCACTGTACTAAGCTCTTGTACAAAGAGAAACAGGGTGGCTTAATGGAAAGAGCATGCACTTGGGACTCAGAGGTCATGGGTTCTAATCCCACCTCTGCCACTTGTCAGCTGTGTGACTTTGGGCCAGTCACTTCACTTCTCTGGGCCTCAGTTACCTCATCTGTAAAATAGGGATGAAGACTGTGAGCCCCACGTGGGACAACCTGATTAACTTGTATCTACCCCAGTGCTTAGAACAGTGCTTGGCACATAGTAAGCGCTTAACAAATACCAACATTATTATTATTATTATTGAGAAAGTACAACACAGCAATAAAGAGTGGCAATCCCTGCCCACAACGAGCTCATCGTCTCGGGGGCGGCGGGGAGAGACAGACATCAATACAAATAAACAGACATCAATATAAATAAATAAAATTACAGATCTATACATAAGTGCTGTGGGGTGGGGAGGGGGGGAAGAGCAAAGAGCGCTCGAGTCAGGGCGACGCAGAAGGGAGTGGTAGTTATAAGGTAATTGGGTTGGACACAGTCCCCATCCCACAGGGGACTCATTTGTAATCCCCAAGTGAAGTGACTTGCCTAAGGTCACAGAGCAGACAAGTGGCGGAGCTGGAATTAGAACCCAGGTCTTTCTGACTCCCAGGCCCTTGATCTCTCCACTGCAGTGCACTGTCCTAAGTGTCTGGAAGAGTATAGTCAACAGATTTGGTAGATGTCTTACAGTCTAGATATAGATAATCAGATTGGACAGAGTCACTTTCCAGTTTGGGGCCAAAATGGCTGCTGCTGCCATCCTACAGAAGAAGAACTTTAATGGCCCCATTGGCCAGAGTTCAGGTGGCGAGTCAGCAGTCAAATCCTCATGCCAGTCTTTGTCCAAGGAGACCCAACCACCAGGAAATCCTTTCAAACAGCACCCAAAGCTGCTGGTCCACTCTATGTTTTTCATTTTTCATTTTTGATTGGACTGTAAGCCCATCAATGGGCAGGGATTGTCTCTATCTGTTGCCGAATTGTACATTCCAAGTGCTTAGTACAATGCTCTTCACATAGTAACCGCTAAATAAATACTACTGAATGAATTTGTTTTATGGTACTTGTTAAGCACTTACTACATGTCAAGTGCTGTTCTAAGTCCTGGGATAGATACCCATCTATCAGGTTGGACGCAGTCCCCGTCCCACAAGGGGGTCTCAGTCTCAGTAGGAATGAGTGGGATTTAACCCCCATTTTACAGTTGTGGAAACTGAGGCACAGAGAAGTAAAGTGATTTACCCACGGCCACGCAGCCGGGATTAGAACCCAGGCTTTGTGACTCCCACGTCCGGGGTCTGTCCACTAAGTCATCTTTCCTTCCCGTTTCTTGTTTCTGTCTTTACTTAGTAGTGCCACAGAAATGTAGCAGAATGCCACTGCTCCTGGAATGCCAATATATCACATGTCTCTGTGGGCGGAGAATGTGTGCGCCAACTCGGTTGGATTGTACTCGCCAAGCTCTTCTAAGGACTCAATAAATACCACTGATTGATCGATAATATATGATGAAGACAGGGTGTTGGCACCATGAGTAGGTTATGCAGGAAGAGGTCGATTAGGAGGTGTGGAATGTCCAGGATAGCCATTTTAAGAGGTGTGTCTTTGGTTGTGCCTCAGAAGGGGAAATGTTGCAACATTACATACTGACCTGCGTACATTCTCCAGTGTTGTTGAGACACGTACACTAATAGTCATGCCTGTCATTATTTCATCTTGGGAACCTAAAGGGTTTGATGTCTGTTTACTTTCTATTCCTCATACTAACCCCAGAGAGAGGGCGAACAAATATTCGGCTTTCCTCACCTCTTCGAGATCCAAGGCACAGGTCACTTTATGATTCGGCTCCTCTGGTGTGATCTCCAGGGAATCAGACCCGAAGATGGGCTGAATTCCGATTTCACGCTCAGTTTCATGTTTTCTAATTTTTTTAATATTATGGACAGAGTTTTAGGTTGCTCTCATTGATCGTGAGAAGCAGTGTGGCTTAGTGGATAGAGCCCGGGCCTGAGAGTCAGAAGGACCTGGGTTCTAATCCTGGCTCCACCACTTGTCAGCTGTGTGACCTTGGGCAAGTCACTTCACTTCTCTGTGCCTCAGGTCCCTCCTCTGTAAAATGGGATTAAGACTGTGAGCCCCGTGTGGGACAGGGACTGTGTCCAACCTGATTAGCTTGTATCTATCCCAGTGCTTAGAGCAATGCCTGGCATATAGTAAGCGCTTAACAAATACCACAAAAGATATGATGGTAAGAAAATGGACAGTGCTCATAAGGATAAGATTTTGGGGTTTTTTTTTATTTGAACAACAAATGATAAGTATTTCACTGGGGAGGACTTCACCAATGCAAGAAGAGACTTCTACTGTTTCCTTGCACAAAATGGGGCCTGTTCACTACACTGATAAGAAACTTTGCCAAAATTTCTGACCCAAATATATTAATGTATTATTACAGATCAATATAATTCTTGATTATAAAGCTTCTGGATCACAGAATCATGTGGTCAGGAATACTTTCACCTGAACAAGATCCAAGCTCATTTGTCTAGACTGTAATCTAGATAGGTTGTAATCTAGACTGTAAGATTGTTTTGGGCAGGGAACATGTCCATGAATTTTGTTGTATTGTACTCTCCCAAGCACTTAGTACAGCTAAGCACATAGTAAGCTCTCAATAAATGTCGTTAATTAATTGATTAATCTTTCTTCCCCTCGCTATAGTTTCCAGCAGGAGTCACCTGAATTTTAGAAATTCGGATATTGTTGGTTGGAAAATAGTTTGAACACAATGATACAGTTTTTAGGGCAATCAGTCAGTGGTACTTACTGAGCATTTACTATGTACAGAGCACTGTACTAAACACTTGGAAAAGTACAGTGCAGCAGAGCTGTAGAGATAAACAGCATGGTCTAGTGGATAGAGCACGGGTCTGGGAGTCTGAAAGACCTGGGTTCTAATCCCAGATCTGCCACTTGTCTGCTGTGTGACCTTGGGCAAGTCACTTCACTTCTCTGGACCTCAGGTCCCTCATCTGTAAAATGGGAAATAAGACCGTGAGCCCCATGTGGGACAGGGACAGCATCCAACCTGATTAGTTTGTATGTTCCCCAGCACTTATTACAGTGCATGGAACATAGTAAGCATTTAACAAAATCTGTTAAATAAAGAAGTTGTTTGTCACGATCCCTGCTCACAAGCAGTTTACAAGGGGAGACAGACAATAAAATGGATTACGGTTAGAGGAAACAGTGGAGGATAAGAACATTTGCTTAAGTACTGTGGAGCTGGGGTGTTTCTCCTTTCTTAGTTTCTTTTTTAGTCCAGCCTTAATGAACACTAAATCTAGCCAAGTGTCGTCTTTCCTGTCGGTATCTGGTTAGAAGTGCCAGAAGAAATTAATGAGAACTTTCCTCTTCTGAAACTATTCCATTGAAAATGTCATTCCAAGGGTTTCACATTTTAAAACTGTTTACTGACCTAAAAAGTCTGTTCGCTTATTGCCATTCAAACCACCAATCAACCAATCAGTGGTATGTACTGAGTGCTCGCTGTGAGCACAGCACTTTCCTAAGCACTTGAGAGAGAAAAGTAGAGTAAATAAACTTATCCCTGACCTCAAGGAGCTTAAAAGCTAGTGGAGAGAGATCAAAAGGCTCTAGAACCAGAACCGCCTTGCAGACTTTTAACTCTTGGACTAATTAGTCCAGGCGAAGTGAGCAAATGAAAAAAAAAGATGCTGACTAACTTCATTCAGCTCATCTTCATTAATCAGCCAATCATACTGAGTGTTTACTGTGTGCAGAGCACTGTACTAAGTGCTTGGGAGAGCACAATTTACCACTATAATCTTACTGAGGGAAGGAGACATGTCTATCAAAATATAACAGAGTTGATAGACATGTCTCCTGCCCTCAGTGAGATTCATTCATTCATTCAATAGTATTTATTGAGCGCTTACTATGTGCAGAGCACTGTACTAAGCGCTTGGAATGAACAAGTCGGCAACAGATAGAGACAGTCCCTGCCGTTTGACGGGCTTACAGTCTAATCGGGGGAGACGGACAGACAAGAACAATTGCAATAAATAGAGTCAAGGGGAAGAACATCTCGTAAAAACAATGGAGATTACTCAAGTGGCTTTCCTTGGGGATAGTGCACTAAATTCTGTTCTCCCTTCTACATACTGTGAACCCCATGTGGGACCGGGACTGTGCCCAATCTGATTAATTGGTATCAATGTCTACAGCTTTGTTGTATTGTACTCTCCCAAGCACTTAGCACAGTGCTCTGCATAGAGTAAGCACTCAATAAATACAGTCGATCTGTCTATTGAGCTACCTTAGCACCTAGAACAGCGCTTGACACAGACAGAAAGCATTTAACAAATGCCGCAACAAAAAAATCCGTTTTAGGTTAGAACATTTCTCACTGCCATCTTCTTCCCATTCAGAGCCTATTTTAACCCCCACGAGTCTCTTGCATGTGTGTATTTTTTTCTGGTCTTTCAAATACATTTTTCTTCTGACATACATGGCAGGAAAGTAGGGTCATAGTCTGAGGTGTCATTTGTATTTCTTGGGAGGGGGAAGGAGAGGAAGGAGAAAACATTCCTGACAAGAGAAATTTCCATCTAAGATCCTATTTCCATTTTTCAGAGAATTTAACTTTTGGAAACATGTCCTGATATAAGAGAAGGTCCTGTTAAGTACTTGAGATTACTGTGGAAATTCACAGGTTCCAATTCCAAATTTAAATAATTGCTCCTACCAGAAAAGCATCCCTGCCTTCCCTACACACCCCTCCCTGCATCCTCCAGTTGTTCTCTGCTCTAAAATAGAGGAAGTTTTCTTCTCTTTTGAAGGCATAATGAAATCAGTGGGTGTTTCTAGTCTTTTCATGCTCTGCAGTGATTCACTTTTAGCCTAATGCCTTTCCATTTTGGATTTGATTATGGATACTGTGACACAGCAGCGCTCTCTCCACCTTCTGATTAGATTTGCCATTTTTTTAAATTATAGTTTTGATAATGATGAAATCAATTTAATCTAAAAACCCTGTAACCAATTCACTCATCCCTACTAGTAGATGAGTTTCTTTAGTCTATCAGATGGTCACCGGAAAGAGACGTTTTTACAGGCACGATAATGCTTTCAATGAAAATGGCCAGTAATGGGATCAGAAAATGAATGATTAAAGTTTTTGAGAAACAAAAGAAGATTGTGAATTCTAGCTGATCCAGAAGGTGGTATTATTAATATTTGTGGGACTTGTACATTTTTTTCCACCATAGAATGTGTCATGATGCAGCACAGCACTTAAGTGAGTCAGTATTACAAGTTTTGGACAAGCTTGTGGAGACATGACCGCTCATCTTAAATGTCTCCTGAAAAATGGTCGACGTTCCTGAAAGTTTAACACCATTGGGCCTTGAAGATTTAGAAGATGCCATAGGAATATGCTGTATAAGTTTTCCTCATTACTTAATGCACCATGGCTAGATTGTCAGTAAACCCAACATCTGAAATGGAAAATTTCAGTCATAGATTTCCTCAAAGATTTTTTTCAGTTATATGTACGAGGCCACTTATGGATTTGCACGTGATTGCACAGATTGAAAGTTTTGTTTTAATAATAATGACATTTGTTTTAATGGGATTTGTTAAGCTCTTACTATGTGTCAAGAACTCTTCTAAATGGGGTAGATACAAGCCAATGAGGTTGGACCCAGTCCTTGTCCCACATGGGGTTCCCAGTCTCAATCCCCTTTTTACAGATGAGGTAATCGAGGCCCAGAGAAGTGAAGTGATTTGCCCGAGACCCCACAGCAGACAAGTGGCAGAAGTGGAATTAGAACCCAGGTGTTTCTGCTTCCTCTTGTACATGGAGGGTTTTTTCACTAGATTTTTGTTCATCTACCCTCTGCTTATGTCTTATCACAGAAATATTCAGCCGAGAGGAGGGAGCAAAAAAGAGAGCTGGAGAAAAGGGAAAGGGTGAGGAGGGACTTGCAAGAGTCCCAAGATAGCTTAGTTAGGTCAAAGAATGCTGCAGAGTGATGCAGGAGCCAGGCAGAGTTATAGGTAACCCTGGCTCAGAGCTGTCACTTACAATTAGTATTCAAGAAGGAACCTGGAAAAAACTTTTTCCATTGAAAGATGAATGCTTTCTAATAATAATAAGAATTATGGTATTTATTAAGCACTTACTATGTTCATTCATTCATTCAATAGTATTTATTGAGAGCTTACTATGTGCAGAGCACTGTACTAAGCGCTTGGAATGAACAAGTAGGCAACAGATAGAGACAGTCCCTGCCATTTGACGGGCTGACAGTCTAATCGGGGGAGACGGACAGACAAGAACAATGGCAATAAATAGAGTCGAGGGGAAGAACATCTCATAAAAACAATGGCAACTAAATAGAATCAAGGCGATGTACAATTCATTAACAAAATAAATAGGGTAATGGAAATATATACAGTTGAGCGGATGAGTACAGTGCTGTGGGGATGGGAAGGGATGGGGGAGGAGCAGAGGGAAATGGGGGGAAAAGAGGGTTAAGCTGCGGAGAGGTGAAGGGGGGGGTGGTAGAGGAAGTAGAGGGAGAAGAGGAGCTCAGTCTGGGAAGGCCTCTTGGAGGAGGTGAGTTTTAAATAGGGTTTTGAAGAGGGGAAGAGAATCAGTTTGGCGGAGGTGAGGAGGGAGGGCGTTCCGGGACCATGGGAGGACGTGGCCCAGGGGTCATTCATTCATTCATTCATTCACTCATTCATTCAATAGTATTTATTGAGCGCTTACTATGTGCAGAGCACTGTACTAAGCGCTTGGAAAGAACAAGTCGGCAACAGATAGAGACAGTCCCTGCCGTTTGACGGGCTTACAGTCTAATCGGGGGAGACGGACAGACAAGAACAATGGCAATAAATAGAGTCAAGGGGAAGAACCTCTCATAAAAACAATGGCAACTAAATAGAATCAAGACGATGTACATTTCATTAACAAAATAAATAGGGTAATGGAAATATATACAGTTGAGCGGACGAGTACAGTGCTGAGGGGATGGGAAGGGAGAGGGGGAGGAGCAGAGGGAAAGGGGGAAAAGAGGGTTTAGCTGCAGAGAGGTGAAGGGGGGTGGTAGAGGGAGTAGAGGGAGAAGAGGAGCTCAGTCTGGGAAGGCCTCTTGGAGGAGGTGAGTTTTAAGTAGGGTTTTGAAGAGGGAAAGAGAATCAGTTTGGCGGAGGTGAGGAGGGAGGGCGTTCCGGGACCGCGGGAGGACGTGGCCCAGGGGTCGATGGCAGGATAGGTGAGACCGAGGGACAGTGAGGAGGTTGGCGGCGGAGGAGCGGAGCGTGCGGGGTGGGCGGTAGAAAGAGAGAAGGGAGGAGAGGTAGGAAGGGGCAAGGTGACATAGAGCCTTGAAGCCTAGAGTGAGGAGTTTTTGTTTGGAGCGGAGGTCGATAGGCAACCACTGGAGTTGTTTAAGAAGGGGAGTGACATGCCCAGATCGTTTCTGCAGGAAGATGAGCCGGGCAGCGGAGTGAAGAATAGACTGGAGCGGGGCGAGAGAGGAGGAAGGGAGGTCAGAGAGAAGGCTGACATAGTCGTCTAGCGGGATATAACGAGAGCCCGTAGCAGTAAGGTAGCCATTTGGGTGGAGAGGAAAGGGCGGATCTTGGCGATATTGTAGAGGTGAAACCGGCAGGTCTTGGTAACGAATAGGATGTGTGGGGTGCGAGTCAAGGATGACACTGAGATTGCGGGCCTGAGAGACAGGAAGGATGGTCATGCCATCCACGGTGATAGAGAAGTCTGGGAGAGGACCGGGTTTGGGAGGGAAGATGAGGAGCTCAGTCTTGCTCATGTTGAGTTTTAGGTGGTGGGCCGACATCCAGGTGGAGACGTCCCGGAGGCAGGAGGAGAAGCGAGCCTGAAGGGAGGGGGAGAGGACAGGGGCGGAGATGTAGATCTGCGTGTCATCTGTGTAGAGATGGTAGTCAAAGCAGTGAGAGCGAATGAGTTCACCGAGGGAGTGAGTGTAAATGGAGAACAGAAGAGGGCCGAGAACTGACCCTTGAGGAACTCCAACAGTTAAAGGATGGGAGGGGGAGGAGGCGCCAGCGAAGGAGACTGAGAATGACCGGCCAGAGAGGTAAGATAATAATAATAATAATGTGCAGAGCACTGTTCTAAGCGCTGGGGTAGACACAGGGGAATCAGGTTGTCCCACGTGGGGCTCACAGTCTTCATCCTCATTTTACAGATGAGGTATCTGAGGCACAGAGAAGTTAAGAGACTCGCCCACAGTCACACAGCTGACAGGTGGCAGAGCTGGGATTCGAACTCATGAGCTCTGACTCCAAAGCCCAGGCTCTTGTCACTGAGTAAGAGGAGAACCAGGAGAGGATGGAGTCCGTGAAGCCTAGATGAAATAAGGTATGGAGGAGGAGGGGATGGTCGACAGTGTCAAAGGCAGCAGAGAGGTCAAGGAGGATCAGAATGGAGTAGGAGCCATTGGATTTGGCAAGAAGAAGGTCATGGGTGACCTTAGAGAGAGCAGTCTCGGTAGAGTGGAGGGGACGGAAGCCAGATTGGAGGGGGTCTAGGAGAGAATGGGAGTTAAGGAATTCTAAGCATCGATTGTAGACGACTCGTTCTAGGATTTTGGAAAGGAAGGGTAGTAGGGAGATAGGGCGATAACTGGAGGGGGAAGTGGGGTCAAGAGTGGGTTTTTTTAGGATGGCGGACACATGGGCATGTTTGAAGGCAGAGGAGAAGGAGCCATTGGAGATTGAGTGGTTAAAAATAGAAGTTAAGGAAGGGAGGAGGGCAGGGGTGATGGTATTATGTGCCAAGCACTGTTCTAAGCACCGGAATAAGTTCAAGGCAATCGGGTTGTCCCACATAGGGCTCACATGATCTTTAGCCCCCTTTTTACAGATGAGAGAACTGAGGTACAGAGAAATTAAATGGCTTGCCCAAGGTCACACAGCAGACAAGTGACGGAGGGAGGATTAGAACTCATGCCCTCTGACTCCCAAGCTCGTGCTCTTTTTCCACTAAGCCAAGCTACTTTCTCTTGATAATGATAATGTTAATGATAATGTTAACTTGCCGGTGACTACCAAATCTACATCTCCAGCCTTGATCTCTCGCCCTCTCTGCAGTCTCACATTTCCTCCTGTCCTTGAAACATGGGAAGCAGAATGGCCTAGTGGATAGGGCAAGGGCCTGGGAGTCAGAAGGACCTGGGTTCAAATCCTAGCCCCCACCACTTGTCTACTCTGTGACCTCGGGCAAGTGACTTCACTTCTATGGGCCTCAGTTACCTCATCTGTAAAATGGGATTGAAACTGGGAGCCCCATGTGGGACAGGAACTGTGTCCAACCTGAATAGTTTGTATCTACCCCAGTGCTTAGAAGTGTTTGACAAATGCTTAACAAATACCATCATCATCATCACCATTATTATTATTACCTCTACTTGGATGTCCAACTGACACCTCAAACTTAACATATCCAAAACAGAACTCCTGTCTTTTCCACCCAATTGCTCTCTTTTCCCTGATTTTCCCATTATTATAGACAGCACCACCATCTTCCCTATCTCACAAGCCCAAAACCTTAGTGTTATCCTAGACTCACCTGTCTCAGTCAACCCACATATGCAATCTGTCACCAGATCCTGTCGGTCCAACCTTCATAACATAACTAAAGTCTGCCCTTTCTTCTTCATCCAAACTGCTGCCACCTTAGAGAAGCAGCATGGTTCAGTGGAAAGAGCCCAGGCTTGGGAGTCAGAGGTCATGGGTTCTAATCCCGACTCTGCCACTTGTCAGCTGTGTGACTTTGGGCAAGTCACTTAACTTCTCTGTGCCTCAGTTACCTCATCTGAAAAATGGGGATTAAGACTGTGAGCCCCATGTGGGACAATCTGATTACCTTGTCCCCCCCACCCCACTGCTTAGAACAGTGCATGGCACACAGTAAGCACTTAACAAATGCCATTATTATCATTACCTTAATCCAAGCATTTATCCTATTCCGCTTGATTGCTGCATCAGCCTCCTTGCTGCCTTCCCTGTCTTCTGTCTCTCCCCACTCCAGCCCGTACCTCCCTCTGCTGCCCGGATCATTTTTCTTCATCACCAGGCAGTCCATGTTTCCCTGCTCCTCAAGAACTTCCTGCGGTTGCCCACCCACCTCTGCATTGAATAGAAACTCCCTGGCTTTTAAACCACTCAATCACCTTGCGGCTCAATCACCTGGCCCCCTCCTACCTTGCCTCCCTGATTTCCTACTGCTATCCAGCCTGCCCACTTTGCTCCTCTAATGCCAACTACTCACTCTACTTCGATCTCGTCCATTTCGCCGCCGACCTCCCTCTCAAGTCCTGCCTCTGGACTGAAACACCCTCCCTCTTCATATCCGACAGACGATCCCTCTCCCCACCTTCAAAACCATTTGAAAAACCTCGCTCCTCTAAGCGGCCTTGACCAACTAAGCCCTCATTTCCTTTTCTTTTGCAACCTTTATTCACCCCTCCCTCAGCCCCACACCACTCATTTACATATCCAGAATTTATTTACTTATATTAATGTCTGTCTCCCCTCTAGACTATAAACACACTGTGGGTCGGGAAAGTGTCTACCAGCCCTGTTATATTGTTTCCTCCCAAACACCTAGTACCGTGCTCTGCACCCAATGAGTGCTCAATAAATACAATTGATTGATAGATATACAAGATGTAGGAAATGGAGGAACCTTCCCAAGTTAGTTCATTCAATAGTATTTATTGAGCGCTTACTATGTGCAGAGCTCTTGGGAAGTACAGTTCACCAACAGAGACAATCCCTGCCCACAACGGGTTCCCAGTCTAGAAAGGGGGAGACAGACATCAGAACAAGTAAACGGGAATCAGCAGCATTATTATAAATAAATAGAATTATAGCTACTTACACATCATTAATAAAAATGAATGGAATTATAATTATAAATATGTACATATATACACAAGTGCTGTGGAGTGAGAGGAGGGTAGGGCAAAGGGAGCGAGTAGGGGCTATGGGGAGGGTGAAGCAGAGAAAAAGAGGGACTTAGTTGGGAAGGCCTCCTGGAGGAGATGAGCTATAGAAAATCCTCCTCAGGGGCATGGAACCGGCTTCCAACTTTGCTGCACTCTCCCAGTTGTGTCCTGTACACAGTAGGTGCTCAATAAATACCAATGATTGACTGATATGCAAATGAAGATATGCGTAGATACTTAAGTGCTGAGCGTGAGAATGAGAGATCTAACTGCTGAGCGGAGCTGTTGTGTTGATGTGATTGGTGTGTTGAGAATTAATCAGAGAAAGCCTCCCCAAGGCGTTGGGGGTTGAGGGAGGGTTTAAGACAGATTTGGAGGTAGGGAGAGCTACCATTGGATGAATTGGCGTTGGGAGGGAGTGCCTTAATTATTAGTAGTAATAATAATGTTCTTGGTAATACTATTATGCTATTTGTTAGGGACAGTGCTCTGCACATAGGAAGCGCTCAATAAATACTACTGGATGAATACAAGGTGATCAGGTTGTCCCACGTGGGCTCACAGTCTTCATCCCCATTTTACGGATGAGGTCACTGAGAGAGAAGTGACTTGAGAAGCAGAGTAGCTCCGTGGAAAGAGCCCGGGCTTGGGAGTCAGAGGTCATGGGTTCTAATCCCAGCTCCACCACATGTCAGCTGTATGACCCTGGGCAAGGCACTCAACTTCTCTGTGCCTCAGTTACCTCATCTGAAAAATGGGGATTAAGACTGTGAGCCCCAGGAGGGCTTAGTACATAGTAAGTGCTTAACAAATACTATTAATATTATTATTATTATTATTATTTGCCAAGCACTGTTCTAAGCACTGGAGTAGATACAAGGTGATCAAGTTGTCCCATGCAGGGCTCATAGTCTTAATCCCCCTTTTCCAGATGAGGTCACTGAGACACAGAGAAGTTAGTGGCTTGCCCAAAGTCACACAGCTGACAAGTGGCAGAGCTGGGATTAGAACCCATGTCCTCTGACTCCCAGAACAGCATGAGACAGAGGTCAGAGAGGGCAGAGCCAAGAGCCAGGTGGAGTGAGGTGGTGAGCTGGCAAGGGGCAAAGGTACTAAAAGTACCCTGCAACTTGTCAGCTGTGTGACTGTGGGCAATTAACTTCTCGGTGCCTCAGTGACCTCATCTGTAAAATGGGGATTAACTCCTCACGTGGGACAACCTGATTACCCTGTATCTGCCCCAGCACTTAGAACAGTGCTCTGCACATAGTAAGTGCTTAACAAATACCAACATTATTAACACAAGAAGCAGCGTGGCTCAGTGGAAAGAGCATGGGCTTTGGAGTCAGGCCTCATGAGTTCGAATCCCAGCTCTGCTACTTGTCAGCTGTGTGACTGTGGGCAAGTCACTTAACTTCTCTATGCTTCAGTTCCCTTGTCTGTAAAATGGGGATTAAGACTGTGAGCCACACATGGGACAACCTGATTCCCGTGTGTCTACCCCAGGGCTTAGAACAGTGCTCGGCACATAGTAAGCGCTTAACAAATACCAACATTATTATTATTATTATTATTATTATTAAAGGGTGAAGAGAGCTGATCTGTAATATGATTTTTTAAAAAAAGGCGCTGAGCAACGAGGATGCGGATGGAGAACATATGCGTATTTTCCTTGTGCAGATGTCTTCTGACTCATTCCATCTTCGATTGAGATCACCTTACGAAACCAGGCTTTTTCTATCTCTTAGCCCCCGGGAAAATAACACGGCATAGAATAACTCTCCTTACGGATCTAGTTATGACAGTTTCTCTGCTGTGGCTCCTTGAAGCACTGTCTTGGACATGCGACTTTGGAAGCCCCTCAGGCAAGCTTCTTTCCTACCAGGGTACCCTCCCCTTCCCCCTCCCCCATCCTGCCCTAACACATGTTTTCATTACATTATTTAAGTACAGCATAATGGGAGAATTAGGGAACGTTTTTCCCACAATCTGGGTCTGTTCTGGTCACGAGAAGCAGTGTGGCTCAGTGGAAAGAGCACAGGCTTAGGAGTCAGAGGTCATGGGTTCGACTCCCTGCTCCACCACCTGTCATCTGGGTGACTTTGGGCAAGTCGTTTCACTTCTCGAAGCCTCAGTTACCTCATCTGTAAAATAGGGATTAAGACGGTGAGCCTCACGTGGGACAACCTGATTACCCTGTACCTACCCCAGCGCTTAGAACAGTACTCGGCACATAATAAGCGCTTAACAAATACCAACATTATTATTATTATTCTCTGTGCCTCAGTTACCTCATCTGTAAAATGGGGATTAAAAACTGTGAGCCCCACGTGGGACAACTTGTTCACCTTGTATCCCCCCAGCACTTAGAACAGTGCTTTGCACATAGTAAGCGCTTAACAAATACCACTATTATTATCATTATTATTATTATTACAAGTTGAGAAGCAGCGTGATCTAGTGAATAGAGCCCGAGTCTGGGAGGCAGAAGGACCTGGATTCTACTCCCGGCTCTGCCCCTGTCTGCTGTGTGACCTTGGGCAAGTCACTTCGCTTCTCTGGGTCTCATTTACCTCATCTGTAGAATGGGGATTGAGACTGTATGTGAGCCTCACGTGAGACAGGGACTGTGTCCAACCTGATTTGCTTGTACCTACTTCAGCTCCTAGTACAGTGCCTGCCACACAGTAAGCAGTTAACAAATACCGTTTAAAACAAACAGAGTTGGAGCAAGTAGCATCGGTGTAGGAAGCATTAGAGGTGTGCGGCTCCTGGGCCTGTCTTGTCTTATGCTGTTGCATCTTCTCCGCCCCAAAACGACATCATCGACACATCTCTCCCAGAACGCCCCACCTCCACCTGCAATCATTCTGGTAGTGGATCTATAGACTTTTCTTGGTCAAAATACAGAAATTGTTTTCTGCTAACTCCTTCTGCGCAGTCAACTTGCATCTCCTCCCTCGACTTTCTCCCCTGCCGCCGCTGCCCAGCACCGGTGAGTTTTGACTTGTAGCCGATTGCCTTCCACTCGCTAGCCACTGGCCAAGCTAGGGATGGAATGGGTAGGCCTCTGCTTGACTCTCCCTCCAGTAGTCAAGACTGGTAGTGTACTGGAAACTCTGCAGGTGCATCCCTGAGAGGGGTGTACTACCCCCAGGTTGGATTAATGCCCCCTTGGGTTGGCCCACTGAGGGCTGCTCTGGGTTGTGGTATTTGTTAAGCTCTTACTATGTGCTAATAATAATAATGTTGGAATTTGTTAAGCGCTTACTATGTGCAGAGCACTGTTCTAAGCGCTGAGGTAGACACAGGGGAATCAGGTTGTCCCACGTGGGGCTCACAGTCTTAATCCCCATTTTACAGATGAGGTAACTGAGGCACAGAGAAGTGAAGTGACTTGCCCACAGTCACCCAGCTGACAAGTGGCAAAGCCGGGATTCAAACCTATGACCTCTGACTCCAAAGCCCGTGCTCTTTCCACTGAGCCACGCTGCTCAGTGGCCAAGTGACTTGGCCAAGGTCACACAGCAGACTAGTGGCAGAGCATGGATGAAAACCCAGGTACTTCTGACTCCCAGGTCCTACCCACTAGGCCACTCTGGCTTGTGTGATACCCCCACCCGCTTTTGCTCTTCCAGACTCTCCCCTACCAGGAACTCCAGAGAAGGAACTGAGCATTGGAAGGCCTCCCACCCGGCAGCTAAGGCTAATGGCATTTGTTAAGTGTTTACTATGTGCCGGGCACTGTACTAAGCACTGGGGTGGATACAAGCAAATCGGGTTGGACACAATCCCTGACTTACGTGGGACTCACAGTCTTCATCCCCATTTTGCAGATGAGGTAACCCAAGTACAGAGAAGTGAAGTGACTTGCCCAAGGTCACACAGCAGCGAAATGGTAGAGCTGGGATTAGAACCCATGACCTTCTTACTCCCAGGCCCGTACTCTATCCACTGCGCCAATGAATAAATGAATCTAATCTGCCTCCACTCAGCAGAGATACTCTCCTCTCCTGTCCTTTGCTCTCCCCTCCTCCTTTTCAGGTGGACAGGAGAATTCTGGTCCTCGTTGCCATCAGGCTGGGGTGGATGGCAGCGGGTCTGTGAGAGAAGGCAGAGCCACGCTTAGGGGAAAGAGGGAGGCTTGGGCACCAGCAGTCCCTGGCAGGCTTGACTTGGCCCAGCAGGAATCATTGCCAACCAATCAATGGTATTTATCGAGCACTTACTGTGTTCAGAGGACTGTACTAAGCATTTGGGAGAGAGTATAGGGTCGGCAAACAAGTTCCCGGACCATGAGGAGCTTGCAGTCTAGAGGGGAGACAGGCATTGTTTGAAATGAACCAATCCATAAATTATGGATCTACATTGATATAAATAAATCAATTATGGAAACTTTAAATACATTAGGGTTCCCAGATCTCTCTTGCTTGCTGCAGCTGAGAATCCCATTCTGCCTCAGACCATGGGGATGGGACAGAAGGATGAGCTGGGTTTGGGTGGCCCCTCTTTTCATTCATTCATTCAATAGTATTTATTGAGTGCTTACTATGTGCAGAGCACTGTACTAAGCGCTTGGGATGTACAATTTGGCAACAGAGAGAGACAATCCCTTCCCAGTGATGGGCTCACAGTCTAATCGGGGGAGACAGACAGCAAAACAAAACAAAACAAAACAAAAACAAGACAACATTGTCACGATAAATAGAATCAAGGGGATATACATCTCATTAACAGAATAAATAGGGTAATAAATAATATATACAAATGAGGACAGTGCTGAGGGGAGGGAGAGGGGGAAAGGGGAGGAGCAGAGGGTGGAGGGGGAGCAGAGGAAAAAGGGGGGAGCTCAGTCTGGGAAGGCCTCTTGGAGGAGGTGAGCTCTCAGTAGGGCTTTGAAGAGGGGAAGAGAGTTAGTTTGGCAGACGTAGCTGCAACAGGGAACCCTATTATGGCTTTACTATGGCTAATCTATTTAACGTCAGTCTCCCCGTCTGGACCATAAGCTCCTTGTGGGCAGGGATCGTATGTGTTGTACTCTCCCAAGTGCTTAGAACAGTGCTCTCCACCCACGGTAATTGCTCAGTAAATCCTATCGACTGATTGACTGACCAAGACCATGGTACTGGACAGGATAATGAGCTGGGTTTGGGTTTTTCCTCTTTTGGTCACCCTCCGCACACACCTCACCCCCATTCACTGCACTCAATCAGTTAATCAATCAACCATATCTGTTGAGTTGAGATGGAGTTGAGGATCAGAGGTTCATTGGCCAGGACTGAGGTCAGGTCCCGTGTTACCCTTCACATGGCATTGCTTCGGAGCAGCTTGGCTTAGTGGAAGGAGCCCGGAGCTTGGGAGTCAGTGGGCATGGATTCTAATCCCACCTCCTCCGTTCGTCTGCTGTGTGACTTTGGGCAAGTCACTTAACTGCTTTGTGCCTCAGTTACCTCATCTGGAAAATGGAGATTAAGACTGTAAGCCCCATGTGGGACAACCTAATAACCTCTTATCTACCCTAGTGCTTAGAACAGTGTTTAGCACATAGGAAGCCCTTAACAAATACCATTATTAGTATTATTTGAATGCTCTTTCTATACTGTCCCAAGCGACAACCATGTGAGTGGTCAGGAGGCATGCGATTGCCATAATAATAATAATTACTATTATTATTATGGTACTTGTTAAGCGTTTACTATGTGCCAAGAATTGTATTAAGCGTTGGAGTTAGATACAAGCTAATCAGATTGGTTACAGTCCCTGACCCACATAGATAGGGCTCACACACTTACTCCCCATTTTCCAGATGAGGTAACTGAGGCCCAGAGAAGAGAAGTGATTTGCCCAAGGACACACAGCAGACATGTGGTGGAGCCAGGATTAGAACCCACCAGCTTCTGACTCCCAGGCCTGGCCTCTATCCACTAAGCCACCTTGCTTTTACTTCATCTGAAGTGACCGTGGCTTGGGTTCATATCTTTAGCGGGGGAGGGAGGAGGGTGTGGAGTAGAGGCCTGGAATATTAAAGCCCTTAGAGCCCCTGCATTAAACCAGCCCTGCCTCTACCAAACACCCCTTGATGTTTCCTTGTGTTTTTACACTACGACAGTATTCAGTCAGTCGGTCAATTGTATTTATTGGGCACTTATGTGTGCAGAGCACGGAGTAAGCGCCGGGGAAAGTACAATCCAGTAATAAACAGTAAAATAGCTATTTTTCCCTGCTATTCAGTAAAATAGCAGTTAGTGGCAGAAGGCTACAGCATTTTGGTAGCAGTGTTGCCATGACTCACCTGTAGATCTGCAGGGAAGCAGTGTGGCTTAGTGGAAAGAGCACGGGCTTGGGAGTCAGAAGCCGTGAGTTCTAATCCCGGCTTTGCCACTTATCAGCTGTATGACTTTGAGCAAGTCTCTTAACATGTCTGTGCCTCAGTTACCTCATCTGTAAAATGGGGATTAAGACTCTGAGTCCCACGCAGGACAACCTGATTACCTTGTATTTACCCCAGTGCTTAGAACAGTGGTTGGCACATAGTGAGTGCTTAACAAATACCATTATTATCATTATTATTATTATTATCTTTACAGGATTACCCCTATAAGCTTCTAGTAGTAATTAATTTCTCTTTTTTATAGTTTACTTTTTAAAAATGATTTTTCAAAAATAACAGCCATGACAAATGGAACGTCTTTGAGAATGTCAGATCAGATCAAGGCTCAACACATAAAAAGAATGAAAGGAGATCATCTGCAAGTCAGTTGGTACACATTTGTTATTTTAAATGCCTGAAAAGAGGAACGATCGTAATGGCTGAGTTAAAAGCATCGTTGATGTGCTTTGAATTCACAGTGTAAGAAAATGTGGAGTGACTACAAGCTTGGAAATGTACTTCAACTCATTCAAAAACAAGTAAGTGAGAGGGTGGGTAGTCCTGGAAAGCCAAAAGCTGCAGAATGAAATGAAAAGACTAGTTTTTAAAAGTTCTTTCTGTAATGGCTTTCTCTTTGATAGTAATAAATCAGTTTCTCCTCTTACTCAGAACTGTAAAGCTGAAAAGATTTCTTCTTGCCACTTAGGATGAATAAATAATTTAGAATGAGACTGTATTAAAAAGCCGGAACGATTAAATCCTTTCCAAATTATTTCAAAGGAGAGTTTAGAAGATTGAACCTAGAACAGATTCATAGATCTGGACTAAATTGTTTCAAAGAATTTTTACATTATGGAAAAAGATATACCTATTGCATATTTGCATACTGCGTTAGAAGCAACAAAGTACAGTGGATAGTGCATGGGCTTGGAAGCCAGAAGATCATGAGTTCAAAATCCGGTTCCGCCATTTATCGGTTGTGGCAGATGTGGACAAGTCACTTTAGTTCTCTGGGCCTCAGTTACCTCATCTGTAAAATGGGGATTGAGACTGTGAGCCCCATATGGGACAGGGACTGTGTCCAACCTGATATGCCTGTATCCATCCCAGGGCTTAGTACAGTTCCTGGCCCATGGCAAGTGCTTAACAAATACCATTACTATTATTGTTATTATTATTATATTTTCCAGGTGTAAAACTTGAGATTAAAAGTATTGAATTTTGTGGACAAAGTGCCAAGGATGTACCCCTTCAAAAAAAAAAAAGGAGGATGCCAGTGTATAGCGCTATGCAGTTTAGAAATCTGAGATTTGGTATAAATCCAGTGGCACACAAGTGGACCAGAAATGAGTCTGATTCATCCTGAAATTTAGTTTGGGCTCATCTTCCAGGTGGAACATGACCACCTATGCAATTGACTTGGGTACTGATAAGCTACCATAGAGTACTGCCCCAGTGCTATTCTGTGACTCTCCCACACACTAGCAACCAGTCAGTGGTATTTATTAAGCACTTACTGCATGCAGAGCACTGTACTAAGCATTTGGGAGAGTAAAATACAACAGAGATGGCAGACAAATTCTCACATTGCTCTCCATCCCCTTGCCCCCTCCTACCTCTCCTCCCTTCTCTCTTTCTACTGCCCACCCCGCGCGCTCCGCTCCTCTGCCGCCCACCTCCTCACCGTCCCCCGTTCTCACCTATTCCACCGTCGACCCCTGGGCCCCGTCCTCCCGCGGTCCTGTAACGCCCTCCCTCCTCACCTCTGCCAAACTAATTCTCTTCCCCTCTTCAAAACCCTACTTAGAGCTCACCTCCTCCAAGAGGCCTTCCCAGACTGAGCTTCCCCCTTTCCCTCTGCTCCCTCTGCTCCCCCCATACCCCCCCTTCACCTCCCTTCAGCTAAGCTCCCTTTTCCCTCCTTTCCCTCTGCTCCTCCCCCTCTCCCTTCCCCTCCCCTCAGCACTGTATTTGTCTGCTCAACTGTATATATTTTCATTACCATATTTATTTTGTTAATGAGATGTACATCACCTTGATTCTATTTATTTGCTATTGTTTTAATGAGATGTTCATCCCCTTGATTCTATTTATTGCTATTGTTTTTGTCTGTCCGTCTCCCCCCATTAGACTGTAAGCCCGTCAAACGGCAGGGATTGTCTCTGTTACCGATTTGTACATTCCAAGCGCTTAGTACAGTGCTCTGCACATAGTAAGCTCTCAATAAATAGGAATGAATGAATGAATGAATGAATGAATGAATGAATGAGATTGATGAGATCGAGGTTGCACTCTAATACCCCTGAAGTGGGGAACAGAGGAATCACAGAGATTTGTGTGACCGACTAAGCACCTGACCCTGCCTGGGGTCCAGCTTGGTGCCAGCTACGATATCTGGAGCCCATGACCTGTGACAAGGGCCCAGCCTTCCTAGGGCACCAGCCAGAGATTAGCTTGCACTTGGAGACGTGCCAGGGCATGGAATGCTTACACTTGCCCAGTCTCCAACTTAAATAACTGTTTCTAGAGGCTCCCCTCTCAGGATGGCACCTGGAGAGTTTCCAATATTCTCCCAGGCTTGGCTATGATAGGTGAGTCAAGCAGAGGCACACCCATTCTATTCTTAGCTTGGCCAGTGGCTAGCGAGTAGAAGGCAATCTGCTACTAGTCAAAACTCACCCGTGCTGGGCAGCAGAGGCAGGGGAGGGAGTCGAGGGCGTAGACTTGACGTTTACCCCGCAGAAGAAGACAATGGTAAACCACTTCCGGATTTTGACCAAGGAATTCTACGGATGCACTACCAGAACGATTGCAGATGGAGAGTGGGGCGTTCTGGGAGAGATGTTTCCATGGAGTCGCTGTGGGTCGGAGACGACTCGACGGCATAAGACAAGAAAAGCTAGAGACTGCCAGACATGGTGAAGGGGAAAGGAGCGGCCTAGAAACCAGGATGCAGTGCTCTGGTCTTTCTCCATAGCTCAGTTGGTGGGGTGGAGGAGTCTAGAGGAGCTTCCCTTAGTCATCCTTAGGTTGTGGGTTCAATTCTGGCTCAAAGGACTTCCTTAATTTTTCCTTCTAGTTTGTAAGATCATTGTGGGCGAGGACTATGTCTGTTTATTGTCATATTGTACAGTGTTTTCCACACAGTAAGTGCTCAGTAAATACGATTGAATGAATGAATGAATGTAAGGAAGGCCTCTTGGAGATGTGTCTTCCATAAGACTCTAATTGCTTTTTATCAAATCAGTCAACAAATGGTATTTATTGAGTACTTTGTGACAAGCACTGTATTAAGGGCTGGGTACTTTGTGACAAGCACTGTATTAAGGGCTGGGATGGATACAAGATAAACAAATCAGACACAGTTCCTACCCCACATTGGGTTCCCAGTCTAAGTGGGAGGGAGAAAAGGCATCTATTCCCCACTTTACAGATGAGGAAACCGGCATAGAGAAGTTGAGTGGCTTCCCTAAACTCACACTTGTTTGCCTCATGAGATGAAAAACAATTGGCAGCAGCCACCCCACATTTTAAAGGAGGTGCGGGCCCTTTGCAGGGCAAGAGACTAAAGAGTAGAGTGAAGTGTTTTCTATGCTTTTCTTAGAAGTAGTGGCCCTTCTCCAGCTCATCCGGGATGGGGGTGAAGCGGGAAGCATGAAAAACATGACACTGTTGTTCTTTCCTGACACTTGTCTGCTGTGTGACCTTATGTCCCTATCTGTCATTTATTTATTTGTATGGATATCCGTCTCTCCGCCTTTATACTGTATGCTTGCTGTGGGCAGGGAATGAGTCTGTTTATTGTATAGTACTCTCCCAAGTGCTCAGTACAGTGCACTGCACACAGTAAGCACTCAATAAATATGATTGAATGAATGAATGAACTGGAGTGGGCAGGTAGGTCAGCGAGGAAGCTGATTTAATGAAGTTCGTAGACATGTTCCCTGCCCACAGAGAGCTTAGAGTCTAGAGGGGATGTGATTTGGGTAAGTCTTTAAAGGTGGGGAGAGTAGTGGTCTCAAGTGAAGTGAACTAGTCAAAACTCACCCGTGCTGGGCAGCAGAGGCAGGGGAGGGAGTCAGGGGCAGAGACTTAACGTTTACCGTGCAGAGAAGACAATGGTAAACCACTTCCGGATTTTGACCAAGGAAATTCTATGGATGCACTACCAGAACGATTGCAGACGGAGAGTGGGGCTTCAGCTTTCTGTGCCTCAGTTTCCTCATCTGTAAAATGGGAATGAAGCCTGTGAGCCCCATGAGGGACAACCTGATCACCTTGTATCCCTTCAGCGCTTTAGAACAGTGCTTTGCACATACTAAGCGCTTAACAAATACCAACATTATTATTACGATTATTACTTATGTCCAAAACAGAACCCCCTACCTTCCAACCCAAAACCTGTTGTTCCCATGACTTTCCTATCACTGTAGACAGCACCACCATTCTCCTTGTCTCACAAGCCTGTAACCTCAGCATTACCTTGACTCATCTCTCTCAGTCAACCCACACACTCAGTGTGTCACAAAATCTTTTCAGTTCTCTCTTCATTTCAAGCCTTCTCTAGAATCCACCCTTTCCTCTCCATCTAAACTACTACCAAGCTGATCCAAAACACTTGTTATTTCCTGCCTTGACTACTGGATCAGCTTCCTTGCTGACCTCCCTGCCCACTCCAGTTCACGCATTCATTCAATCATATTTGACTGCTTACTGTGTGCATTCACTGTATTAAGCACTTGGGAGAGTACAATAAAATAGACTCATTCCCTGCCCACAGCTAGCTTACAGTATAAAGGCAGAGACGGATATCCATACAAATAAATAAATGACAGATGGGGACATAAGTGCTGTGGGGCTGGGATGGGGGGAAGAACAAAGGGAGCAAGTTAGGGCAATGCAGAAGGGAATGGGAGAAGAGGAAAGGGGGGGCTTAATCTGGGAAGATCTCTTGGAGAAGATGTGCTTTCAGTAAGGTTTTGAAGGCGGGGAGATTAACTGTCTGTCTGATTTAAGGAGGGAAGGCATTCCAGGACAATTCATACTTCACTCTGTTGCCTGGATCATTTTTCTCAAAAAAAGTTCTGTCCATGACTCCCCAGTCCTCAAGAACCTCCAGTGGTTGCCCATCCACCTCATCAAACAGAGACTCCTTACATTGGATTTAAAGCTCCCCTTCTTTCTGACCACCCTGATTTCCTACTACAGCCCAGCTTGTTCACTTTGCTCCACCAATGCCAACCTTGTCACTGTACCTCCATTTTGTCTATCTCATTATCAACCCCTTACCTATGTCCTCCCTCTGGTCTGGCACTGCAGAAACGATCTCCTGCAGAAATGATCTGGGCATGTCACTCCCCTTCTTAAACAACTCCAGTGGTTGCCTATCAACCTCCGCTCCAAACAAAAACTCCTCACTCTAGGCTTCAAGGCTCTACATTACCTTGCCCCTTCCTACCTCTCCTCCCTTCTCTCTTTCTACCGCCCACCCCGCACGCTCCGCTCCTCTGCCGCCCACCTCCTCACCGTCCCCCGGTCTCGCCTATCCCGCCGTCCACCCCTGGGCCACGTCCTCCCGCGGTCCTGGAACGCCCTCCCTCCTCACCTCCGCCAAACTGATTCTCTTCCCCTCTGCAAAACCCTACTTAAAATTCACCTCCTCCAAGAGGCCTTCCCAGACTGAGCTCCTCTTCTCCCTCTACTCCCTCTGCCACCCCCCCCTTCACCTCTCCGCAGCTAAACCCTCTTTTCCCCCTTTCCCTCTGCTCCTCCCCCCTCCCTTCCCATCCCCTCAGCACTGTACTTGTCCGCTCAACTGTATATATTTCCATTACCCTATTTATTTTGTTAATGAATTGTACATCGCCTTGATTCTATTTAGTTGCCATTGTTTTTACGAGACGTTCTTCCCCTCGACTCTATTTATCGCCATTGTTCTTGTCTGTCCGTCTCCCCCGATTAGACTGTAAGCCCGTCAAATGGCAGGGACTGTATCTGTTGCCGACTTGTTCATTCCAAGCGCTTAGTACAGTGCTCTGCACATAGTAAGCGCTCAATAAATACTATTGAATGAATGAATGAATGCATTCCCTTCCCCTAAATACATGACAGACCACCATGCTCCCCACCTTAAAGCCCTTATTATAATCACATCTCCTCTAAGAGACCTTCACCGACTAAGGCCTCATTTCCCTTACTCCCTCTCCCTTCTGCATCACACTTGCCTTTGGATTTGACAGAGGAGCAGCATGGCCTAGTGGCAAGAGCACAGGCTTGGAAGTCAGAGGTGGGGGTTCTAATTACAGCTCCGCCACATGTCTGCTGTGTGACCTTGGGCAAGTCATTTAACTTCTCTGTGCCTCAGTTACCTCATCTGCAAAATGTAGAATGAGACTGTGAGCCCCACATGGGACAGGGACTGTGTCCAGCCCGATTTGCCTAGCACATGGTAAGCACTTAACAAATATTATTATTATTATTATTATTATTATTCCTGCTTAGGTGAAATCTTTTTCCCCCTCTGTCTTTCTAGCTTCTGACTTTGTCCCCCTGTGCCTCCCTCCGCCATTCTATTTCTGACTCCATTCCTCTCTCAGCATCTCTATAGCCCTATCTACCTTTTGGCCATATGAGGTAATTCAGACCAAGGGGAGTGAAGTGACTTGCCAAAGGTCGCACAGCAGACAAGTGGCTGAGCCACAATTTTCAGGTCCTCTGACTCCCAGCCCCATAGTCTTTCCATTAAGTCACACTGCTTCTTATTCTGACCCCACCATTCATGACTTTCCCCCTTCATGAAACAACCTATGCCAACCAAATCCATCAAACCACATTCCTTCCAATCAATCAGCCAATCTATTGGCAGTATTTAAGTGCCTTCCCTGTGCCGATGACTTTACTAAGCATTTGGGAGAGTGCAATGGTTCCCTCACTCAAGGAGCTGGAAGATAGGCCAACACAAAATTATTTTCATTTGGGAGAAATAGATACAACTGATTACAATGAGAGATTGGAGAGATGGACAATTGAATAAATAAGTGCTCAATAGTAGAGCCCACGAACTAAACTTAGTACAGTGCTAAGCGCTTAATACAGTGCACTGCACACAGTAAGCACTCAATAAATATAATTGAATGAATGAATGATATATAAGTGGTGTGGGTAACTGTGAGTGCCCAAGTGGTGAGATGGCAGTTGAGATGATAGGATCTGGGGCTTTGAGAAGATTTTATTCTCCCCATCCTCAGTCCAGAGTACCTACACACATATTTATAAATGATTTATTTATATTGGTGTCTTTCTCCCCATCTAGACTGTAAACTCAGTGCGGGCAGGAACGTGTCTACGGACTCTGTTGGATTGTGCTCTCACAGGTGCTTACTACAATACCCTGTACATAGTAAGTGCCCAATAAATACCATCGATTAATTGATTTCAGGAGGGCTTTGAAGCTGGGAAGGGGCGGAAGGGATCTTGGGTCCAGAGACAGGAGAGGTAAGAGCAAGGAACATTGATAGAAGCAGTGTGGCCTAGTGGAAGGAGCACAGGCCTGAGAGTCAGAGGGTCTGGGTTCTTTCTAACTTGCCTGTTGGGTGACCTTGGACAAGTCATTTAACTTCTTGTGCCTCAGTTTCCTTATCTGCAAAATTGGGATTTCAATACCTGTTGTCCCTTTACTTAGACTGTGAGCCCCATGCGGGACCTGATTATCTTGTATCTACCCTGGTATTTAGTACTGTGGCTGGCACATAGTAAGCACTTAACAAATGCCACAATTACTATTATTATTAAGATTTCCTTGGGAGTAGTCTAGACTCCTCAGGAGAGTAGTGGGTGAAGTGCATTAGTAAGGACAGAGGTGATGGAGAATCTCTGGCATTTCGTTGATGTAGAGAGCGACAGATAGTCTGCAGATTTTTGAGGAGAAAGAGATGTGGTTTAAACAACGGTTTAGGAAGATTCTAGAGTGTAGTAAAGATTGAAGAGAAGCAGTCAGACTGGAGAGAAGCCTGGTATAATGGTATTTATTGAACACTAACAATGTGCAGAGCACTGTACTATGCACTTGGGAAAGTACAAAACAACAGAATTGGCAGAAAGGTGCCCTGCCCATAATGCTGATGGGAAATGGTGAGACCAGAGTTGTTCATAATAACATTTGTGGTATTTAAGTGCCCATCATGTATCACACACAGCACCAAACACTGGGGCAGAAGGCAATCAGGGCCCACATGGAGCCCACACTCCAAGCAGGGGGGAGATCAGGCTCTGAATCCCCCCCATGCAGAGAGGAAAGTGAGGCACAGAGAAGCAAAGTGATCTAATCAGGATTCCACCCCCCCGACCCCCATCTAGACAATAAGGTTCTTGCAGGCAGGGATCGCGACTACCACCAACTCTATTGCACTGTACTCTCCCATGAGCTTAGTACAGTGCTCTGTATACAGTAAGTGCTCCATAAATACCACTGATTGTGAGCTCATTATGGGCAGGGAACATGCCTGCTAATTCTGTTACATTGTACTCTCCGAAGCGCTTAGTACCGTGTTCTGCACATAGTAAATGCTCAATAAATACCACTGATTGATTGATTGATTGATTGACTGATGCCCTTCTAAAAGGTCATCTTTGCCACGAGTCAATTATGACTAATCCTTATTGTCCTGCTCATGTCATTTCAATGGCTATTATAGCCCTCATGTCATCACCTGTTTTTTGCCTTACTGATTTAGAGATATCCATTTTGTATTAGAGGAATACAAAAGATAGGGATATCTTTTTTAAAAAAAATCATTTTACTTGTTTTCTCCTATTGCATTTTATATTTGTGACAGTTCGTGTGACTTACCTCCTTCCTCCTTTGAACCATAAGGCGTTCAAGGATAATAAAAGCCCCTCAACTCTTTTTCTTCTTTTGTCTGTTTTCCCAAGTGTCTGGTCACTTTAAACTCCAATTAATGCTATTGATGATGATATAGTCCCGGAAGTTTAGAAAACTACAGCAGCGCTCAGCTTTAATTCCATGCTGCAAATAGAGATAAGGTGACTCAGTGTGTATGAAAACATTGTGCTAAGCCGAAATCAAGATGCCGAGCTAGAAACATCAACAACAGAATTTGCAAGCTGAGGCTCTTGGATAGTGAGGCGTGACTAGAATGAGGAATACAAACCACAGATGTAAGAATCGGGTGGGGAACACTGCCGGGCATGCAAATACATGGGAAGCAACAGTCCACGGCAGCAGCCTCTGAAATATGAAAGTCCGTAGCGTATCAATCTGTCAGTCGTATTTGCTGACCGCTTACCGCGTGCAGAGCACTGTACTCAGCGCTTGGGAGAATACAATATAACAGAGTTGGTAGATATATTCCTCACCTACAGTGAGCTTGCAGGCTAGAGGGGGAGACAGACAATATGAATAGACAAATTATTGATATATACATAAGTGAGCTCCCTCTAGACTCCTTCACCTTGCTCCCTCCTACCTCACCTTACTTCTCTCCTTCCACAACCCAGCTTGCACACTTTGCTCCTCTAGCACTAACCTTCTCTCTGTGCTGTCATCATGCCTATCTCACCGCCGACCCCTGGCCCATGTCCTGCCTCTGTCCTGGAACGTCCTCCCTCCTCAAGACCATAAGACATTTACTCTCACCTCCTTCAAAGTCTTATTAAAGGCACATCTCCTTCAAGAAGTCTTTCCTGACTAAGCCCCACTTTTCCTAAGTTCCCACTCCCTTCTGTGTTGCCCTGACTTTCTTCCTTTGTTCTCCTCCGCCCCCAGTCCCACATCACTTATGTACATATCTGTCATTTTATTCATTTATATTGATGTCTGTCTCCCCAACTCTAGACTGAAAGCTCGTGTGGGCAGAGAATGACTCTGTTATTGAATTGTACTCTCCCAAGCTCTCAGTACAGTGTTCTGCACACCATAAACACTCAGTAAATACGATTGAATGAATGAATGAATGAGTGTAAGCTCATTATGGGTGGGGAACATGCCTGCTAATTCTGTTGTATTGTACTCTCCCAAGTACTTAGTATGGTGCTCTGTACATAGTGCGCATTCAATAAATATGATTAATTTATAAGTGCTGTGGGGCTGAGGGAGGGGAGTATAAAGGAGGCAAATCGAAGTGGAAGGGTAATGCAGAAGGGAGTGGGAGAAGAGGAAACGAGGGTTTAGTTGGGGAAGGCCTTTATGAGGGTTAGGGTTAGGGTTTTAATAAGGCTTTGAAGGTGGGGAGAGTGAACGTTTGGTGGATATGAAGGGGGAGGCAGTTCCAGTCCAGAGACAGGATGTGCATTAGAGACTGGCCGTGAGCTAAGCGAGATTGAGGTACAGAGGATTAGCATTAGAGGAGCGCAGTGTGCGGGCTGGGTTGTAGTAGGAGAGCAGTGAGGTAAGGGAGGAGGGGGCAGGCTAATTGAGTACTTTATAGCTAATGGTGAGATGTTTCTCTGGACAGGAGATGTGAGGAGCGAAATGAAGAGGCAGAGGCTGAATAGGAAATCAGGATGTCCCTATTCTCCTACTAGATCAGCTGCTGACTTGTGTAAGAGAGTCACTTAGCTGGCTTGGATCTCCCTTTCTTCATTTCCTCTAGACTGTTAGCTCTCTGTAGGCGGGGAGTGTTTCTACCACCCCTGTTGTACTGTACTCTCCCAAGCGCTAAGTACAGTACTCTGAACACAGAATATACCCAATAAATACCATTGACTGATTTGCCAAATGCCTTCCCCTCCTAGATAAATGAGAATAAAAAGAGATGAAGTGAATTCCCTGTAGGGGCAATACTGCATGCATCTAAAAAAAACATTTCACAAAATCAACCCTTCTGCAGGGACACGGGAAAAGAGATTTAGGAATATCTTAAATTCTATCTAAATATCTAAAAACACCATCCAACATGAATGTCTCAGAGGACGGTTTCTGAGTCCTTTCTCTCACCCGTTCGTAGCCACTGAAATGCAAGACCTCTAGGGAACAAAGGAGCTGAGCCGTGAAAAGCATTAATGGATTCATTTTCAGAAGAGAAGCCACTGCATCTATTTCAAAAGGAATGCTCAACCTAAGGGTTTTTTCCAAGCTCCAAAGTGTGCAGGCCATTTTCTATTTTCATTTTTTACCTCTAAGACTGCCCTTCCCTAATGATGGTTTCCTACTGCCTTTGTGTCCGGCACTCGAATAATAATCAGTGTAGTATTTCTTACTTTATGCCAAGCATCGAACAAAACCCTGGGGTACATACAAGACAATTAGGTCAGATACAGTCCCTGTCCCTTTTGAGGTTCACGTTCTAAATAAGAGGGAGACAGGTATTGAACCCTCATTTTACAGATGAGGAAACTGAGACGCAGAAAAGTTGTGACTTTTTTATTAATGGTATTTCTTAAGTGCTTACTATGTGCCAGGCACTACTAAGCACTAGAGTAGATATAAGTTAAACAGGTTGGACACAGTCCATGTTCCACATCAGGCTCACAGTTTTAAACTCCATTTTACAGATGAGGTAACTGAGGCCCAGAGAAGTTAAGTGACTTGCCCAAGGTCACGCAGCAGATGACTGGCTGACTGGGACTAAAATCCAGGTCTCCTGACTCTCAGACCTGTGTTCTATCCACTAGGCCATGCTGCTTCCCTTGATTGCCAGGGATTGATTCACCAAAGGCACTGCACTTTTGAACTTTCCTTCTCAGTCTCATTTGCTAATAATAATAATAATAATGGTATTTGTTAAGCGCTTACTATGTGCAAAGCACTGTTCTAAGCGCTGGGGGATTACAAGGTAATCAGGTTGTCCCACATGGGGGTCACAGTTTTAATCCCCATTTTACAGATGAGATAACTGAGGCACAGAGAATAATAATAATAATAATGTTGGTATTTGTTAAGCGCTTACTATGTGCCGAGCACTGTTCTAAGCGCTGGGGTAGACACAGGGGAATCAGGTTGTCCCATGTGGGGTTCACAGTCTTAATCCCCATTTTACAGATGAAGTAACTGAGGCACCGAGAAGTTAAGTGACTTGCCCAAAGTCACACAGCTGACAAGTGGTGGAGCCGGGATTCGAACCTATGACCACTGACTCCCAAGCCTGGGCTCTTTACACTGAGCCACGCTGCTTCTCTAAAGCTTTGCTAGTCTCTTTCACCTCTTTTTCTTTTTATGGCATTCTTTCAGCACTCACTATGTATCTAGCACTGTTCTAAGCACCAGGGTAGATACAAAATAATCAGGTCGGACTCAATCTGTGTCCCACATCAGGCTCACAGTCTAAGTAGGAGGGAAAACAGGTTTTGAATCCCCGTTTTACAGAAGAGATAACTGAGGCACAGAGGCGTGAAGCGACTTGCCCACAAGTGGCAAAGCTGGGATTAGAACCCAGGTCCTTTGACTCCCAGGCCCATGCTTTTTCCACTGGGCCACGCCACTTCCATTAACCCCTAACCTTACAAAATTGTACGGCCCTCCCTATCCTGGGCCTTAGACTTCTTGCTCTATATTCACCCTCATGGAACTTTTCAGGAAACTCTGATAGCATACTGAGCAATAGAACTTCTTCAGAGCTCCCTCAGTCAGTCAGTCAGTCAGTCATATTTACTGACCACTTACTATGTGCATAACACTGTAATAAGCACTTGGGTGAGTACAATATAACAATACAGACACATTCCCTGAAGCTGACCTGCAACAATCAATCAAATGGGATTTATTGAGTGCTTACTGTGTGCTGAGCAATGTAGGAAAATGCCTGCCAGGGCCTTGCCATCAGGGATGAATGCATTTTTACAATTTTTTTTTTAAAGGAATTAGTTAAGTGCTTACTATGTGCCAGGTCATAGAGCAGACTAATGGCATAGTAGGAATTAGAACCCTGGTCCTTCTGACATCTAGACCCACGCTGTATCCACTGGGCCTCACTGCTTCTCATTATCCTAGTGTTGGATGTCGCAGCTGCCCGGTTAATCCACAGTAATCCCCATATTTTTTTTATACCCCATAAATTTTAGATTGGAATTTAGATGGTAAACTCTGAGTTGGCAGATACCTTGGCTTTGTCATTTTTAATAAATTACCCAAAGGCCTCAAATAATGCTGTGTACACAGCAAGCATTCAGTACAGTCGGTTGATGATGATTGTTCATTAATATAGTCTAGTAGAATGATTTACACTATTCCTGTTGAGGCTGTCCAGCTTTTTTTGCCCTAGGTGATTCTTTGGTGGGAAGCATTGAGAAGCAGTGTGGCCTAGTGGATAGAACCCAGGCCTGGGAGTCAGAAGGATCTAGGTTCTAATTCTGGTTCTTCCACTTCTCTGCTGGGTGATGTTGGACAAATCACTTCACTTCTCTGAGCCTCAGTTACCTCATCTGGAAAAAGGGAATGAAGACTGTGAACCCCAAGTGGGACAGGGACTGTGTCCAACCCAATTTGCTTGTATCCACCCCAGTGCTTAGTATGGTATCTGGCACATAGTAAGCACTTAATGATTGTCACAATTATCATTGCCTTTATGCAGTGCTGAATTTGTATAGAAGAGTTCAGCCCAGAATGCTAATATCTCTCCCAATTTCCACCCTGAAAAACAGCCTTCCAGCGACAAGGTTGGTTCAGCCAATGAAGGAAGACACTCCTTGACTTCTGGAACCTTGTATGAATCCCTCTTTATTGGAGGGAGGAGTGTGAGGAGAGGGATAAACTCCTTCTATTGATGTTTGGAGAGGAGAGATTGGGATTGCCCAACTGGCTGGCTTCTGTCTCAGGTTGATCTGCCCCTTAGGGAGCGTGGAGTACCTGTTGAAGTTTCCAGATATTTTCCTCGTGGACTCGGGGCTGAACCTCAGCCCATATAAAACCCTGCCTTACTTGGATTGGAAATGAATTCTGGAATATGCTTGGAGTCACAGACTCTCTTTCAAAGGAGGAATTTGATCAACTATGTGAGAAACAAGGAGAAGAAATCTATCTGCATGTTTAGAGGATTGAATTTGTGTGACTAGAACAGACTTATGGGTTACTGGGGGGGGAGGGGCGGGTTTAGGGTGGGGGGCATTATTGTATTTTTTAAACACTTACTACATGCCAGGCACTGTACTTAGCACTGGGGTACAAGCTAATCAGGTTGGACACAGTCCATGTCCCACATAGTGCTCACAGTCGTAATCCCCATTTTACAGATGGGGTAACTGAGGCCCAGAGAAATGAAGTTATTTGCCCAAGGTAAAACATCAGATGGGAGGCATAGTTGGGTGTAGAAGTCAGGTCCTTCTGACGCTCAGGCCCGGGATCTATCTACTGAGCCATGCTGCTTCTCATGCTGTGGTTGTGGGCCAAGAATGTCAAAATACATTTAAACTGTGGCAGAAAGATTAAAGTCATCACTGAAAAGAACATTCAAAATAGCACCTAGCAAAACTTGCTAAATCCATGAAGGATGCCTGAAAGAAATGCCACAGACACCTATCCAGCTGCAGTTAATAGTGTTAGAAGCCACTCAATAAACTGAAAATATTTCTAGGGAGTGCCGTTCCCTACTATTATGTTTCCATATCAGTTTTTTCTGTAATTAGGGCAATATACTGTGTTAAGACTTAACAGTGGTTTGTAAATCTTCATCATAAACCAGGAAATTACACTTATGAATCACTGAGTTCTGTCACTGGGTTCTGGATTTTTATGGCTATTTCATTCTGAATCTCTGCTGTGATCTCTTTAGATACTTAATCCCTATAGCTGTAAAGTAGATTTATTAATGTAAACACCTTGTGGGCATCTACCAACTCTGTTGTATTATACTTTCCCAAGTTCTTAGTAGAGAGCTCTAAGCACAGTAAGTGCTCAATAAATACCATGGATTGATTGACAGATTTTGGCCTAAAAAAACCCATTTATTTAGTCATGGTAATTAAACCTTTGTATAACAATAAATAGCCTCTATTTATGAAAGGTTATAGCAGTAATAGCATTATTAAGGATCTACTATGCACAAAGCATGATACTAAGCTCTGGGAAAGAGAGGAATAGCAATATTTTTGTAGGAAAAGACTAAATTGCCTCAAAAATTGTACTCATTCGAAATATGAGAATATTTGGGATCGACAATTCCCTGTGTCTCTGATGTTTTGATTTGGGTTTGGCTGTAAACAGTGGCCAGGAACCTTGGATCAGCCAATCTGCAACCAAAACAAGAAGCCTTGAGTCATTCATTCAATCACTCACTCATTCGTATTTACTGAGCGCTTACTGCGTGCAGAGCACTGTACTCAGTGCCTTTGGAGAGTACAATATAAAAGTAATCAGACATATTCCCTGCCCACAAGGAGAATCCCCACACTCCCATCAGCACCATAACAGTGGGTGGGATAGATTGAGTAGCCAAACACCAAAAGTAGATTGAGGAAGTACAGAAAGAGAGAGAATGACACAGAGAGAGTGCGTGTGTGTGTGTTGGGGGAAGTCTGTGAGGGAAGAGCCAATATAGTATCATCCCACCCTCTCCTGCTCAATGATATTTTTGAGCACTTACTGTGTGCAGAGCACTATACTAAGCTCCTGGGAGAGTACAATATAACAGAGTTGGTAGTCATGTTCCCTGCACACAGTGAGTTGATAGTCTAGATGGGAGACAGGCATCAATATTAATAAATAAATTATGGATATGGACATAAGAGCTGTGGGGCTGAGGATGGGGTGAATACCAAGTGCCCAAAGGGTACGTAATCAGGTACATAATAATTATAGTATTTGTTGAGCGCTTATTATGTGCCAGTCGCTGTACTAAGCAATGGGGTAGATACAAGCAAATCGGGTGGGACACAGTGCCTCGATGATGCGGAAGGGAGAGGGAGTCTGGGGAAAGTGGGTTTAATTGGGGAAGGCTTCTTGGAGGTGATGTGACCTTAATCTGAAGGTGGGGAGAGTTGTGGTCTGGTGTATATGGAGGGGGAAGAAATTCCAGGCCAGAGGAAGGACAAAGGGGTCAGCAGTGAGATAGATGAGCTCTCTGCCCTTGAAGAGAGGGGGAGCTTTTGGGAGATGTCAGGAAATAGTTATAATATGAGAGGGAGAGAGACAGATAGATACAGAAGAAGAGAGACAAGGGAGAAAAGAATGAATGTGAAAGTTAGAGGAGAGAGAAAGAGAACAGAATGAGAAGTAAGGCAGAGAAACCAGGGAGGAGAATATGTGGATGGAGGAGAAAGGAGAAGAGAAAGGAGGTTACAAAGAAGAAAAGAGAGGAGAAGAAAGAAGTGAATGTGAAAGGGTCAGAAAAGAGAGGAGAGGAGATTTGAGTAGATAGAAAGGGAAGAGAGAAAATATAAAAGGACAGGAAGGGGGTCAGAAGAAGCAAAAGGAGAGTGACAGCCAGATGGAGAGAGAGAGAGAGAACTATGTTCAATTTGTACAGGAATGGGTAGAGGGGGACTGGAAACCAGCAAAGCACCACTTCTCCTAGGGCCTGTTCACTTCCCTGAAGCAGCATGGAGTAATGGATAGAGCATGGGCCCGGGAGTCAGAAGGTCATGAGTTCTAATCCCAGCTCTGCCACTTGCCTGCTCTGAGACTGGGGGCAAGTCACTTTGCTTCTCTGTGCCTCAGTAGTTCCTTCATCTGTGAAATGGGGATTGAGGCTGTGAGGCCAACGTGTGACAAGGACTGTGTCCAACCCGAGTGGCTTGTAGCCACCCCAGCACTTAGTACAGTGCCTGGCACATAGTAAGCACTTAAAAATACCATAATTATTATTATTATTACTCTTACCTCCAAATATAGCAAGGTCAAATTGGGGATGGGCAGAGTGGAGCTTCGATCCAACTCTGCCCCAGCCCGGGGCTGATTTCTTTTATGGTTCCAGAGCTCCTGGTTGACAGGGTTCTCAAGGTGCTGTGGGCCCAAAGTATATCCTTCCAGGAGCTAACAAGCTGTCAGGACTCTACACAATCAACCAGTGGTATTGACTAAGCACTTACTATGTGCAGAGCACTACTCTAAGCACTGGGGAGAGAAGCAGCGTGGCCTAGTGAATAGAGAAGGACATAGGTTCTAATCTAGAACTCTAGACTGTAAACCCTCTGTGGGCGGGGAATGTGTCTAACAACTCTGTTATATTGTACGCTCCCAAGGGCTTAGTACAGTGCTCTGCACACCGTAAGCCCTCAATAAATACCATTGATTGATTCTAATTCCTGCTCTGCCACCTATCTGCTGTGTGACCTTGAGTAAGTCACTTAATGTCTCTGTGCCTCAAATTACTCATCTGTAAAATGGGGATTAAGACTGTGAGCCCTAGGTGGGACAGGGACCATAACCAAGCTGATTAGCTTATACCTAACCCAACACTTAGTTACGTGCATGGCACATAGACTTTGATAAATGCCACAAAAAATAAATACATAAATAATGCAGTAGTGTCAGTAGATATGTTCCCTGGCTTACACATAATTTACAGACTGAGGGGAAGATAGACATTAAAATAAATTACAGATACTACTCTTGCAGACAGGGAAAATGGAGTATAAAGATATGAACATAAGTGTTTTGGAGATGAGGGCAGGGTTAGTGTCAGAGCGCTGAAGGGATACACACCCAATAATAATAATAGTATTAAAAATGATATTTGTTAAGTACTTATTATGTGCCAACCACTGTTCTAAGCACTGGGGTAGATATACAGTATTCAAGTTGTCCCATGTGGGACTCACAGATGAAGTAACTGAGGCCCAGAGAAGTGAAGTGGCTTGCCCACAGCAGACAACTGGTGGAGCTGAGATTGGAACCCACATCTTTTGACTCCCAAGCCCGCACTCTTTCCACTAAACCATCTTGCTTCTCTGTGATGGGTGACACACAAGGAAGGGCGAATAAGCTGGGGAAATGAAGGGTTAATCAGGGAACACCTCTTGAAGGAGATAGAATTTTAGTAAGGATTTAAAACGGGGTGGGAAGTCTGTCAGATACTGAAGGGGGAGGGAGAAGGAGAAGGTGGCAAGGGGTAGGCGGGTAGAGGAGCAGTAGAAGATTAGTAAGGTAAGATAGGAAGAGGAGAGCTGATTGAGCTGATTCTACCTGGGCTACACAACAGGTTGTGCTGGCTCCTCATCTGTGTCTCATCCCCTAAGAGTGGTATACTACAAGGCTCTGTTGTCGCTCCTCTTCTTGTTTTTTAAACTCTCTCTCTCCACTCACAACACATCTGCTATCACCTCTGTGTACCCAACTTCCACATCTACAGTCTTTCTATCTTCCATATCTACTTTCTCTTAAAAAAATAGTATTTGTTAAGTGCTTACTATTCATTCATTCAATCGTATTTACTATGTGTCAGGTACTGTACTGAGCGCTGGGGTGAATACAAGTAAATTGGGTTGGACCCAGTCTCTGCCCCTCGGGAGGCTGACGGTCTCAATCCCCATTTTACACTGAGGTAACTGAAGCCTGGAGAAGTGAGGAGACTTGCTCAGTGTCTCACTGCAGACAAGTGGCAGAGAATGCAGGTCCTCTGACTCCTAGGCCCGTGCTTTATCCACCAGGCCAAGTGGCTTCTCATAATCTATAACTTCTCATGACATATAGCATTTGGGTGTCTTTGGGATAAGATATTTATACATAACTGCTCACTCTTTTTTTTTGTCTTTTGCATCTACTCCTTTACTGTTTTACCAGAAAGAGAGGCGGTGTGCTCTAAAGGAAAGAGACTTGGAGTCAGGAGACCTGGGTCTAGGCCTGGCTTCCCCAGTCTCCTGTCAAATGACTTTGGGCCAATCACTTAATCTCTCTGGGCCTCGGCTCCCTCACTTTTCAAATGGAACTCAAATTCCTTCTTTTCTCACAAACGGGGTGCCCGTTATTGGATGAGAACTCTGTCTAATCTGTTTATCTTGTATTTACCCCAGAAAATAGCACAGAAAATACTTGATACAGTAAGAACTTAACAAATACTATCACTATTATTATTACCTATTGCTCATTTGGTAATACATCCACTTCTTTCTCCCGTTAGATTGAAAACTCCTGGGTCTGTACATCTATCGTATGATTCCAAAAACTCAAATTCAGAGCTCTGCTCATAAGCACCGTTCAGTACATTGTGTCAGTGATGATGAAGGTGGTGGCGGTAATTTCCTATTTATTGGGATGATTTATCTTAGGAAAAAAAACAGTTTTTTGGTTTTTGAACTGGCAACTCTCCTGCCCCCATCCCTTCACTCTCATTGTTCTCTCAGCTTGGAACTCCCTCCCTTTCTTCCTTCCCACATCAGACAAACCGCAGCTCTCCCCACATTCAAATCCTTCCCAATATCTCACTTCCTCCACCAAGTTTCCCCAGTTAATTTCCCCGCACCCTGAGCCATATCATCTCTTCAGCCAACTCGAGTACTTATGAACATATTTACTATACTCGCTTTAGCACTCACAGATACATATCTGCTGAATTTATTTATTATGACAGCCTTGTAAATATTTTAATGTTTGTCTCCCCTTTGGAGTGCAAGCACTTCGTCGGCCGGGAATATATCACTTTATTATTCTATACTTTTCTAGTGCCATGCCAAACGAACGCGTACTAAATGCTTCTACTGCTATTACTATTATTTGAGGACGCTGGGAAAATTCATGGCAAAATGAAATAGAAAAGGATTTATTGGATAACCTGTCCTGTACTTTATTTGTTGATCTTTGTTCCTTATCCCTACCTAATCCTATTCAAGTAGGCTAGATTTCAGAAGAGTAATTGTCTTCTAAATACGTTTAATTTGTTCATTCGTGGTTTACTGCTCTCAGCTGGATCAGACAGGTTTGTTTGAATGACAAGCTTAAAAGAAAGATTTACATTAGGAATTTTTTGTATGGTCTTCCTTTCTTCCAATCTAAACACACACACAAAAGTAAAGGGGAAAAGAGTTCTCTGAGCTAGAAGTTTATTTTTTTTTATAAGCAGCTGAATCTCTACTGTAAAGCATTTTTCAACTATTTGGTGGCAGAACTCAAATATGCTGGTGTGAATTTGATCTGTGCATTGAATGGTGAAAAGTGCATAATAAGAATAAAAGATTTGCTATGTGAGCAAGAATTATCTTCTACAGCACAGTTACAGATTTGAAATTGAAAATCTTTTATAAAACCAGAGTGCTACATTACTTCATTTTAATAAAAATTACCTGAATTTCAGTCTTAATGCTACAAGATTTTTAATTTCCAGTGATCAAATACTCAGACCAAAACCTTATATTTAAGCCAATTGCAGCAAAATTCTTGTACCACCAATATTTGCAATGTAAAACATTGCAGGACATTCTTAAATTATCATTCCGTAAAGCTGAATGGTTACCCACTCTAAAATTCTCCTCCAGATAGGCTAGTTATAATCCTACCTGATCAAACTGTAATTCCCAAATTTCAGTTCTCACTTCCACACATCCTTCCCTAAACTCAAGCACACACACACACGTGTAGTCACAAACCTATTTGCCCACTCTGTCATGTGGAGTGTGAAAGGAGCTTTCAGTTCTGGGCCCAAATCCCTGGTTTCTCAAGAAATTCATTGTCCCAGTTTCTCCAGAACATTCCTTTCAGCAGAGATCTGAAAAATGATTCAACAGCTTTCATTAGTCAGGAAAGACCGAAGTTAAGTGGCATTTGCCTCATAAGTTCTAATACCCATAGTCTCCACAAGCCCATTGACGTTAATGAGCTAAATTCAAAACACGTACTTTTTTTAAAATGGTATTTGTTAAGTGCTTACTGTGTTCCTGGCACTGTACTAAGCACTGGAGTAGATATGGGATAATCAGGTTGAACACATTCCATGTCCCATGTGGGGCTCGCAGTCTTAATCTCCATTTTACAGATGAGGTGACTGAGGCACAGAGAAGTTAAATGACTTACCCAAGGTCACACAGCAGATAAATGGCAGAATTGGGATTGGAACTCAAGTCCCCTGACTTCCAAGCCTGGCCTCTTTCCACTAGACACTCCTGCTGCTATGCTTCCACATTTCTACTTACGATGGGGTTGGGGAACGTAGAACCAACTCCATCTTACTTAACATGAGAAGGTGTGTGTTGCTCTGTGAAAAGGGAAAGAAGGAAGATGGAAAAAACCGAAGAGAAAAAAGGCAGTTCCCTCTGCTCTGAAACTATTCTTCTTCTCCAACAGTAGTTTGCTTCACTTTACCTAGTTCCTCAAATGCCGCTGAGTCATCTTCAAAGCCCATTGAATCGTTTCCGACCCAAAGCGATTCCATGGGCAAACTTTTTCAGAATATCACATCTTCTGTCGTGAAGTCATTCTGGTCTGTGCATCCGCACATAGAGAAGCAGCATGGCTTAGTGGAAAGAGCCCGGGCTTGGGAGTCAGAGGTCATGGGTTCGAATCCTGGCTCTGCCACTTAGCTGTGTGACTGTGGGCAAGTCACTTAACTTCTCTGTGCCTCAGTTACCTCATCTGTGAAATGGGGATTAAGACTATGAGCCTCACATGGAACAACCTGATTACCCTGTATCTCCCCCGGCGCTTAGAACAGTGCCCTGCACATAATAAGCACTTAACAAATACCAACATTATTATCCTTAGAGTTTTACCTTTAGTTTACTTTACCTACTTTACTTACTTTACCTAGCCTGCCTTAATTACATCATCATAGTCATTTATCTTTCTCCTCTTCCCAATCCTTAACCAATCCTTCATTCATTCGTTCAATCATATTTATTGAGCACTTACTGTGTGCAGAGCACTGTACTAAGCGCTTGGAAATGCAATCCATCATATTAGCTCTGGTGAACACACACACATATATATAATAATAATGTTGGTATTTGTTAAGCACTTACTATGTGCAGAGCACTGTTCTAAGCTCTGGGGGGGGATACAAGGGAAGCAGGTTATCCCACGTGGGGCTCGCAGTCTTAATCCCCATTTTACAGATGAGGTAACTGAGGAACAGAGAAGTAAAGTGACTTGCCCAAAGTCACACAGCTGGCAAGCGGCGGAGGTGGGATTAGAACTCATGACCTCTGACTCCCAAGCCCATGCTCTTTCCACTGAGCCACGCTGCTTCTATATATATGTATGTAATCCCAGCACCACTCCACATTGCCTTGGTGCCTCCTTGGAGAGATGGATGGAAATTGGGGTCCAGTGGATGTTCAGGAAGGGGCAATGAAGAAGCCATTCCAGGTCGAGTAGCAAATCCAAGTGTCCCCAGCAGTGCTATAATCTTATGGAGCTGAGCAGAAAGCAGAAACACCTGCTGGTGGTTCTCACTAGCAGGTGGGAGGGCTGTAATTACAGTGATATTAAGCGCTTATTCTGTGCCAAGCACTGTACTAAACACTGGGGTAGATACTAGATAATCAGGTTGGACAAAGCCTCTGTCCTGCATGGGGCTCACGTTGGACTCACATGGGGCTCACAGTCTAAAGAGGAAGAAAAACAGGTATTGAATCCCCATTTTACAGATGAAAAAACTGAGGCACAGAGAAGTTAAGTGACTTCTCTAAGGTCATACAGTATAGGCAAGGGCAGTTCTGATCTAGTCAGTCAGGAAATCATATTTATTGAGTGCTTACCATGTGCAGAGCACGTACTAAGCACTTGGCAGAGTACAGTATAACAATAAACAGTCACATCCCCTGCCCACAACATGCTTACATTTGAGAGGGGGATTCAGACATTAATATAAATAAATAAATTACAGATATGTACATAAATTCTGTAGGGCTGGGAGGGGGGGATGAAAAAAGGGAGCCAGTCAGGGTGATGCAGAAGGGAATGGGGGAAGAGGAAAGGAAGGGACTGTGAACCCACGTGGGACAACTTGATCACCTTGTATCCTACCCAGCACTTAGAACAGTGCTTTGCACATAGTAAGCTCTTAACAAATGCCATCATTATTATTATTAGTCAGGGAAGGCCTCTTGGAGAAGATGTGCATACAGTAAGGCTTTGAAGGTCGGGGGAGTAATTGTCTAGGCCAAGGAAGGGATAAGCAGGTACTGGAGGGCTGAGTAAGCGAAGCCCTTGTTTGAGGCCTCACACTACAGACAACATTGTGCAAATCGAGTGCTAAAGATGCCCACTGTTTTGGAAGCTCCTTCCTGTCTCTGGCACCCTCTTTCCTTCAACCATAAATGGCAGAACCCTCTCCCTTAGTCACTGCAGAGAAGAGCAGGGATCAAACCACTCTTTCCCTCACCCTTATCCTGAGTCACTACGCAGATCTGAAGGGGTCAGGGGTCAGCAGGGGCTGTCCCGCTAAAGGAAAGGGAAAGCCGCGGCCAAAACTGAATCAATCTGACCTAGTGGTTTAAAGTTTAGGCCCGGGAGTCAGAGGACCTGGATTCTAATCCCAGATCTGCCGCTTGTCTGCTGTGTTACCTTGGACAAGTCACTTAACTTCTCTATGCCTCAGTTCCCTCCTCTGGAAAATGGGGATTAAGATTGTGAGCCCCATGTGGGACATCTGCCGTGTCCAAACTGATTAGCGTGTAATAGATATTATAGCACTTAGTACAGTACCCGGGATATGCTTAATAGTTGCCATAACAAAAGAAACTGCTGGGCTCCTGGCTTTTAACATGGCCAGGGTATTGCTCTGAAAAGATTGCCTTCCCTTATCATTTGTTTTGTGCTGGGTTGATTCTTTCCAAATAATAACACAAGCGACCATCACAATAAAAATATGTCTTCATAAACGACCCATCTTCTTCTTATTGTGAGGTTTTCCATAAATAGCAGGGGCCCAGACTTCTATTAACTGCCACCAGGAGTTGGGTAGCGTGATTCATAGAGACATCGCTGCTTAAGCTACTGAAGCAGTTCCCACGTTCAGCCTCCCTCATTACATAGGCGGGCCCAGCGAGGGTGGGAAAACTACAAAAACTGTGTAGTCCACTCAATCCCCAAGACCAGGTGAAAATACCCGCAGCCTGGAAGCCAAGAACGCCTCAGCTCAACTCGGAATCTGTGACCTCATCGACAGAATGCTTTTCCTGGCTATCGTCTCTTCTCTGCCCCAATTTAAGGGGCAGAAATCAAGTTATTTTTAAATGATAATGAGCCTAGGTGCCTAGGGGCAGTGAGCTGAGGGACAAGCAATCTAAAGGCTGAAAAGAGACACACAGAGAAATGGAGAAGCACAGATTGGGTACCTCGCTCCCTGCGTCGATCAGTGGAATGAGCCCAGGACTGGAAGTTGAGAGACCTTCTTTCAAATCCCAGCTCTGACACTGGCCTCCTGGGTGACTTTAGGCAAGTCCCTCAGTGGACCCCAATTTTTCTTATATAATAATAATAAAATAAATAAATGTTGGTATTTGTTAAGCGCTTACTATGTGCCGAGCACTGTTTTAAGCACTGGGGTAGACTTAGGGGAATCAGGTTGTCCCACGTGGGGCTCACAGTCTAAATCCCCATTTTACAGATGAGGGAACTGAGGCACAGAGAAGTTAAGTGACTTGCCCACAGTCACACAGCTGACAAGTGGCAGAGCTGGGATTCGAACTCATGAGCCCTGACTCCAAAGCCCGTGCTCTTTCCACTGAGCCACGCTGCTTCTCCGTAATAATAATAATAGTCATATTTTTTAAGTTCACAGAATGTGCCTGGCACTATGCTAAGCCCAAGGGTAGATAGAGAAGCAGCATGGCATAGTGGAAAGAGACCGGGCTTGGGAGTCAGAGGTGGTGAGTTCTAATTCCAGCTCCGCCACATGTCTGCTGTGTGACCTTGGGCAAGTCAATTCATTTCTCTGTGCCTCAGTTACCTCATCTGCAAAATGGGGAATAAGACTGTGAGCCCCTCGTGGGACAACCTGATTACCTTTGTATCTACTCCAGTGCTTAGAACAGTGCTTGGCACATAGAAAGCGCTTACCAAATACCATCATTGTTATTATATAAAATAATCAGGTTGGACACAGTCCCTGTCCCACATAGGGCTCACAGTCTTAATCCCCATTTTTACCAATGAGGGAACTGAGGCAAGAGAAGTTAAGTGATTTGCCTGAGGTCACAGAGCAGACAAGTGGCGGAGCTGGGATTAGAACCTAGGTCCTACTGACTCCCAGGCCTGTGCTCTATCTACTAGGCCACGCTGCTTCCCACACTATTTGGATCTATCCCAGCACTTGGCGAGTTGAGTCGCCTCCGACCTATAGCAATGCCATGGACACATCTCTCCCAGAACACCCCACCTCCATTTGCGATCGTTCTAGTAGTGGATCCATAGGGTTTTCTTGTTCAAAATCCGGAAGCGGTTTACCATCGCCTCCTTCCACGCAGTCAGCTCTAGTCTCCTCCCTCAACTCTCTCCCCTGCCGCTGCTGCCCAGCACTGGTGAGTTTTGACCTGTAGCCTATTGCTTTCCACTCTTTAGCCACTGGCCAAGCTAGGAATGGAATGGGTAGGCCTCTGCTTGACTCTCCCTCCCATAGCCAAGTCCAGTAGTGTACTGGGAACTCTCCAGGTGCGGCTCTGAGAGGGGTCACTTGGCTATAGTATATAGTAAATGGAGACAGTTTACTAAAGTAGAGAGTCAGAGGCAGAAAGGGAAACAAAAAAGGGGAGAGAGTTGGATAGAGATGAAGATGCAGACACAGAGGGAGAAAGAGAGTCTGAGAGCGAGGGGTATGGGATTGGGTCTAAGCCTCTCTATACTGTAAGCTCGCTGTGGGCAAGGAACGTGTCTACCAACTCTGTTATATTGGACTCTTCCAAGTGCTCAGTACAGTGCTCTGCATGCAGTAAGCGCTCAATAAATATAATTAATTTGTCATAGACCCACACAAGTACACATGTGCATAAAGAGACACCCCCATTTAGAGGGAAAGGCACCCAGAAATCGGCCAGAATAACGCACCTCTGCTTCTCCTCTGGCTAGGAATTCCCTCCCTCCACAGATCCACCCAGATCTCCCACCCCCTAACTTGGTAGGGGATTGTAATGGAGTCCCTCAAGGCTCAGTTCTGGGCCTCCTTTTATTTTCCACTGACACCCACTCTCACGACTTCAACTACCATCTCTATCTCTCTAGTTTCTACCTCTTTACTTCTCCTCATTCTCATATTTTCTCCTGCTTTTAGGACATCTATACCGGACATTCCACTGATACCTCAAACTGAACATGTCCAAAACAGAACTTCTCAGCTTCTTACCCAAATCCTCTCCTCTTTATCTTAATCAGTCACTTGTATTTATTGAGCTCTTACTGTGTGCAGACCACTGTACTAAGCACTTGGGAGAGTACAGTATAACAATGAACAGGCACGTTCCCTGCCCACAGTGAGCTTGCAGCCTAGAGGATCTTTCCCATCACTCTGCATAACAACACTAGCCTCCCTGTCTACCAAACCCATGACTTTAGCATTATCTTCAACTCATGTCTCTCCTTCAACCCATATATTCAGATTACCAAGTCTTGTTGGTTTTTATCTTCTCAACACTTTTAGAATCTGCCCTTTCCTCTCTGTCCAATCTCCTACCTCGCCGATCCAAACATTTGTCATATCCCGACTCAACTACTACATCAGCCTCCTCACTGACCTCCCTGCCTTCACTCTGCTGTCTGGGCTACTTTTCTAAAAAAAGAACCTTTGCACACATCTCCACACTCCTCAAAACTCTTCAGTGGGTGCCCAGCCGCCTTCACATCAAACATAAAGTCACCATCAGCTTTAAGTCAATGAATAGATCAATTCATCAATCCAGCAATAGTCGTTATTGTGCCCTTACTGGGTGCAGAGTACTGTACTAAGCACTTAGGAAAGCTTACTACAAAAGAGTTGGTAGCGGTGATTCTTGTCCACAAGGAGCTTACAGCTTTCTCTCTCCCTCCTACCCTACTCTCCAACTTCTCTCACTATAACCCAGCCCATACACTTTATTCCTAATAATAATTATTAGTAGTAATAATAATGTGGGATTTTTAAGCACTTACTATTCATTCATTAATTCAATCATATTTATTGAGTGCTTACTGTGTGCAGAGCCCTGTAATAAGCACTTATATGTGCTTACTATGTATGCTGCTTCTCTGATGTTAATCCACTTGGTGTGCTTTGATCTTGTCTTTTTCACATCCTTTCTGGCCCCTTGCCCAAGTCCTCCTGGAACTCCTTCCCCTTTCATATCTGGTAAGTAGTGTGGTCAGTGGATATAGCACGGTCCCGGGACTCGAAAGGACTTGGGTTCCAGTTCTGACTCTGCTACTTGTCTGTTGCGTGACTTTGGGTAAGCCACTTCATTTCTCTGGGCCTCAGTTATCTCATCTGTGAAACAGGGATTAAGACTGTGAGCCCCACATGGCACAGGGACTGTGTCCCACTCGATTTGCTTGTATTCACCCCAGTGCTTGGGACAGGGACTGTGTCCAACCTGATTACCTTGTATCTACCTAACACTTAGAACAGTGCCTGGCACATAGTATGCGCTTAACAAATGCCAGAAAAAAAACTATGTTTCCAAAAGACCACCACTTTCTCCATCTTTAAATCTGTAAACCCCTACTGAAATCATATTTCATCAAGGAAGCCTTCCCTAACTAATCTCCCATCTCTGCTTCCTATTCTCCCATAGACCTCTGTATCATTTATGCACTTCTTCCCTGTCTTGTCTTATATCGTCGAGTCGTTTCCGACCCATAGTGACACCACAGACGCATCTCTTCCAGAACGCCCCACTCTCCATCTGCAATCATTCTGGTAGTGGACCAATGGAGTTTTCTTGGTAAAAATCCAGAAGTGGTTTACCATTGCTTCTTTCCGCTCAGTAAACTAGACTTTCAGTCCTCGACTCCCTCCCATGCCGCTGCTGCCCAGCATGGATGAGTTTTAACTTGTAGCAGGTTACCTTCCACTTGCTAGCCACTGGCCAAGCTAGGAATGGAATGGTTAGGCCTCAGCTCGGCTCTCCCTCCCATAGCCAAGACTGATAGAGTACTGGAAACTCTCCAGGTGTGACCCTGAGAGGGGTACTGCCTCCTACTTATAATTTATTTTAAAACCTTTCTCCCCAACTAGATTATAAACTCCTTGAGGGCAGGAATCATGTCTCCCTAGTTAATAATGATATTATTATCATTACTAAGCTCTGTGAAACAGTGTGGTCTGTTGGAAAGTTCCCAAGCCTGGGAGACTCAGCAGCCACCCTTAGCATTTATGTCTTTATTTCTTTTCTCAGCACCTAGTTTCTACCTTTTTATTTCTCCACATTCTCATATTTTCTTCTGCCTTTAGGACATCTATAATGGACATTCCACTGATATCTCAAACTGAACATGTCATTTTTATTTCCATACCCAATTGTTTGTTCAGCTCTTTCATCCCGATATCATTGTCCTGCTTCATTTTCTATCCTTGTTTCTCCCTCTGTTTGTCAACACTTTTTACTCATCTCTGCCCTTATACTGAAAGCTTCTTGGGTTCTGGGAAAATTTGTTTTGCTTCTCTCGTGTTAGCCGAAGGACTTAATACAGTGCTTCTTCGCATTGGGTAGGCACTCGATAAATAGCATTGATTGATTGTCTCACACTCTTCCTTCATCATCTAAGGGACGGTAACAGCCCGAACCAGTAATGTGTGTATGCTGAAAGAACAAGTTGAGCTCTGCTACTGGTTCAGCTCTGAGCTTAACCCTGCTCTGAGCCCTAGCTGCTGCAGCCACTAGCCCCACCGCTACCACCAGAGCACGACTTTGGGACTCAGAAGGTCATGGGTTCTATTCCCAGTTCCTCCATTTGTCTCCTGTGTGACCTTGGGCAAGTTACTTCACTTCTCTGGGCCTCAGTTCCTTCATCTATAAAACGTGGTTTAAGACTGTGAGCCCCACGTGGGACAGGGGCTGTGTCCAAACCTATTTGTGTAGAAGCAGTGTGGCTCTGTGGAAAGAGCCCGGGCTTGGGAGTCAGAGGTCATGGGTTCAAATCCTGGCTCCGCCACTTGTCAGCTGTGTGACTGTGGGCGTCACTTAACTTCTCTGTGCCTCAGTTCCCTCATCTGTAACATGGGGATTAACTGTGAGCCTCACTTGGGACAACCTGATTACCCTGTATCTACCCCAGCGCTTAGAACAATGCTCTGCACATAGTAAGCACTTAACAAATACCAACATTATTATTAACATTATTACCCTCCCCAGAGCTTAGTACAGTGTCTGGCACATAGTGAGTGCTTAACAAATACCATAGTTATTATTATGAATATTACTTCTGGGGATGTGGTCCTGCCTGCCGTTACCCAGGCAGAAACCCCTGGAGCACAGGAACTGTGGAAGCAGAAAGCAGCAGTGTAGAATCAGCTCTTTCCCTCCCTCACCACTGATCTAACAAAAATGGTAATAATAATAAAAATTGTGGTATGTGTTAAGTGTTTATTATGTGCCAGCACAGGACTAAACGCTGGGGTGGATACAAGTAAATCAGGTTGCAAACTGTCCCTCACTCACGTGGGGCTCACAGATGCAATCCCCATTTTACAGATGAGGTAAGTGAGGCCCAGAGAAGCGAAGTACTTGCTCAAGGTGACACAGCAGGCAAGTGGTGAAGCTGGGATTAGAACCCATGACCTCCTGACTCCCAGGTCTGTGGGCCATCTCTGCCTTTGCCACCATGACCGCCATGATGCTCCTGCCCACCTCCTCAACCCTCTACAGCCCCCAAGTCTGGAAGCTGGTCTTAAAGAGATCCCACCACCACCTTGAGGAGACAGGACAAAAGGCTGGAATTTCCAGCTTCCCTGGCAGAATGCAAAACAACTGATCTATCACTCTGGGGGTCAGTCCTGAGGCAAAAGATCCAGGCCAGGCCCATCTGCAGTTCACCCTGGTAACCATTTTAGGGCTGATCCTGCTTTGTCTGAGTCTTCCACAGCATGAAACTGTTATTCAGGCCACCCAAGAAGAGTTCTGGATTGCCCCAGTGCAGATGCTCTTTCTCCGAGGCATCTGACAATGAAATTATCATGAAGTAACTCCACACTATGGACTACAATTTTGATATCTTGACATATTTCATATCTTACAAATACCTAATGATTGATATCAATCGAGAAGCAGTTTGACCTAGTGGATAGAGCTTGGGTCTGGGAGGACCTGGGTTCTAGTCCCGGCTCTGCCACTTGTCTACTGTGTGACTCCTGTGTGACCTGGGGCAAGTCACTTCACTTCTCTGTGCCTCAGTTACTTCATCTGTAGAATGGGGATTGAAACTGCGAGCCTCACGTGGGACAGGGACTGTCCAACCTGATTACCTTGTATCTATCCCAGCACTTAGAATAATGTCTGGTACATAGTAAGCGCTTAACAAATGCCATTTTTAAAAAAAAGATTGAAATCAAGAAAATGGCAAGGTAGATGAGGCTTTATCAATACCTACCTCCTCCTAATGTCTTTATTTCCTGTTCCCTTTTTCTATTTCCCTTTTAAGGGGAAATCAAATTGGAGAAAAGATCAAGAGTTCTCCCAACTTCATGAGGGCATGGTGGCATTAGTCAGTTAATGGTTTACCTGGATGACTCAAGACCCAGTAGTCTCAAAATTTGGTTTAACAAGTCGGTCCTTTGAACTTTCTATGCTCTCTGGGCCTGTGAAAGTCTAAAGGCACATCACTGACTCAGTCTGATTGAACTCCTTTGCCCAAACAGACTCGAGGCTGGACCAGTCCATAAGAGGGTGCCAGGTGTATTTTTTAATGATCCTTGCCATGCCCTGGAATTTTCCAAATAAACGTCAGAAACAGCATTAGCAGCCTGATGTTTAGTTAGTGACCGAGTCGAAGGAAAAAAAGCGTACAGAACTCATAAATGCTTCTTTGTTGAATTTGTGCCGCTCCAAGGACAGTGCTCTGCCAAACCATTGCCATTTAAGCCTCTCCTTTCAAGGATTTGGAGCTGAGCTCCAAAATTACTTCAGTGAGAAGTCAACGTCAAAGATCCCAGTCCAAAAAAAATATTTGTGATAGACCTGGAAAAAACACACCCACAACAAAATAACCTCCACACCTCTCTTAAAGGATGATTCTCCCCATCCATTAGCTGTGTTCCTGGCTTGTTTCTTTAAGACTGCCTTTTTGGAAATGAGGAGAAAAAGAAAGCATTGGTTAAAAAAAGGTGATAGATCTTGTGAGGAATGATTTTCAATACATCAGTCAATCAACGAATGATATTTATTGAGCGCTTTCTGTACTAAGCACTTGGAGGAGTACAGTAGAGGTGATAGATATGTTCCCTGCCCACAGTGAGTTTACAGTTTAGAGGAGGAGAAAGACATATAAATAATTTATGGTAGGTACAGTGGAAGCAATATGGCCTATTGGAAAGAGCATGGGCCTGGGAGTCAGAAGGACTCTACAACTTATCTGCTGTGTGGCCTTGGGCAAGTCACTTTCACATCTCTGTGCCTCAGTTAAAATGGGAAGTAGGACTGTGAGTCCCTTGTGGGACATAGGCTGGGTTCAACCTGATTAGTTTGTATCTACCCCAGCGCTTAGTACAGTGCCTGGCACATAGTAAGTGCTTAAAAAAGAGAAGCAGCATGTCTCAGTGGAAAGAGCACGGGCTTGGGAGTCAGAGGTCATTGGTTCGAATCCCCACTATGCCACTTGTCAGCTGTGTGACTATGGGCAAGGCACTTAACTTCTCTGTGCCTCAGTTACCTCATCTGTAAAATGCGGATTAAGACTGTGAGCCTCATGTGGGACAACCTGATTACCCTGTATATCCCAGTGCTTAGAACAGTGCTCTGCACATAGTAAGCATTTAATAAATACCAACATTATTATTATTATTAAAAAATACCACAAAAAAAATGTCGTGGGGTTGAGAGTGGGGTGAATACCAAGTGCCAGTGCATTTTCCAATACAGTCTAATTCTCTTTGGAGTGGAAAAGGATCTGTTCAGTTGGAAACAAGTCTGCAGGGTATGCCTGGCAATTTCCTTAATATTCTGATGGATTTCATTCATTCACTTGTATTTATTGAACACTTACTGTTTGCAGAGCACTGTACTAAGCGTTTGAGCACTTTCACAAAGAACAGCACATAGAGTCCTATCCAAGCCATCAGTTATACGGCTCTTTGTGGTCCAAGGCATTAATCCGGAGAACGTCAGTTCGTATGATGTTTTGTAAGAAATGTGTGAAATGCCCGTTTAGACAGAGTTCACTGAAATTACAGGCAGCTTCTGAAACTTCATAAAAATCGAAGTTGGAAAGGCTTAATGAGGTCATCTGGCACAACCTTCTGTCTCTGCGAGATTGTTCCCGCCGTCATCTTCCCCCCTCCGTGTGCTTTCTCCAGTCCAACTGGAAATGGCTGAAGCAACACAGTACAATACAGTGTGCTGAATTACAGTTCTGTTCCCGACATAACATCAGCTGGAGCAGTACAGACAGTGCTTCATTATTGCTCAACCAGTGAGGGTTTTTATGACGTGTTACTTGCCCTAGCTTTTCTTACTCTTTCTCTGGAAAACTCTTGGAGTTATTGCTCCAGTCTGTTGAAGAAGGGGGTGGGGGGAAGGCTTTTATCATCATCAATCAATCAGTGGTATTTGTTGAGTGTTTACTATGTGCAGAGCACTGTACTAAGTGCTTGGGAGAGTACAGTACAGCAGAAATAGACACATGTTCCCTGCACATAAGGAGCCTGCAGTCTAGGCAGTCAGTCGTATTTATTGAGTGCTTACTCTGTACAGAGCAATTTAGTAAGCACTTGGGAGAATACAATATAACTATAAATAGACATAGTCCCTGCCCACAATGAGCTTACGGTCTACAGGGGGAGATGGACATTAATATAAATGAATAAGAAAGTGTATAATTTAAGGATTATACATTTGTAACATATTATTTATAATAATGTATAATTTAAGGATATGTAAATAAGTGCTGTGGGATTGAAGGTGGACCAAATATCAAATGCCCAGAGGTCACGGATCCAAGTATGTAGACCACGCAGAAAGGAGAGCAAGCTGGGGAAAGGAGAGCTTAATCAAAGAAGGCCTCTTGGAGGTGTTGTGATCTTAATAATGCTTTGCAGGTGGGAGAATGGTGGTCTGGAGTATACGGAGGAGGAGGGAGTACCTGGCTCGGTGGAGAATGTGAGAAAGGGGTCGGCGGTGAGATAGACTAGATTGGGGCTCAGTGAGTAAGCTGGCCCTAGAGGACTGAGTGTGGTCAACAAAACATCAGTTTTTATAGAGCACCAAATGTGTTCAGAGACCTGTGATTGCGGCTTGCCTGGTTTTTCCTCTGCCTCCCATCCCCTAACCCCTCAAACCGCTCAAACCCCTGTTCTTGTCCCCCCCTTCTCTTTCTCCTCCCTTTACAATCACTCCCTTAGGGAACTCACCCGCCCCTGCGATTTCAACTACCACCTCTCTACTGATGATAGCCAAATCTGCCTTGCTAGTCTTACCTAGCAGCATGGGAAGCAACATGGCCTAGTGGAAAGAGTATGAGCCTGGGAGTCAGAGGAGCTGCGTTCTAATCCTGTCTCCTCCACATGCCTGCTGTGTGACCTTGAACAAGTCAGTTAACTGCTCTGTACCTTAGTTTCCTCAACTGTAGAATGGGGCATCATTGCTTGTTCTCCCTCCTATATAGACTGTGAACCCCATCTGGGATAAAGACTGTGCCCAACCTGATTACTTTATAACTACCCCAGTTAGAACAGTGCTTAACCCATAGTAAGAACTTAACAAATACTTTGATTATTATCACCCCCGCCAATTGTTCTGGACCTTTAACTCTCTCCTTAGGCCCCCTGTTCCTCCCCCTCCCCCATATCTCACCCCCAATGATCTGGCCACCTACTTCATCACAAAAATCAACACAATCAGGTCTGAGCTCCCCAAAGTCACCCATCCGCCTCTCCCCTCCTCCCCACCAACCCTCTCCCCTACTTTTCCATCCTTCCCTCCAGTATCCTCAGAGGAGATCTCCTCCCTCCCCGCAAGTGCCACCCCCTCCACCTGCACCTCGGACCCCATTCCCACTCACCTTTTAAAAAACATTGCCCCTGCCCTCCTCCCTTCCTTAACTTCTATTTATAACCACTCAGTCTCCAATGGCTCCTTCCCCTCTGCCTTCAAACATGCCCACGTCTCCCCCATCCTAAAAAAACCCTCTCTCGACCCCACTTCCCCTTCCAGTTATCGCCCTATACCCCTACTACCCTTCTTTTCCAAAATCCTAGAACGAGTCGTCTACAATCGATGCCTAGAATTCCTTAACTCCCATTCTCTCCTGAACCCCTTCCAATTTGGCTTCCGTCCCCTCCACTCTACCGAGACTGCTCTCTCTAAGGTCACCCATGACCTCCTTCTTGCCAAATCCAATGGCTCCTACTCCATTCTGATCCTCCTTGACCTCGCTGCTGCCTTTGACACTGTTGACCATCCCCTCCTCCTCCACACCTTATCTCACCTTGGCTTCACGGACTCCGTCCTCTCCCGGTTCTCCTTTTATCTCTCTGGCCAGTCATTCTCGGTCTCCTTCACAGGTGCCTCCTCCCCCTCCCATCCTTTAACTGTTGGAGTTCCTCAAGGGTCAGTTCTTGGCCCTCTTCTGTTCTCCATTTACACTCACTCCCTCGGTGAACTCATTCGCTCTCACGGCTATGACTACCATATCTACGCAGATGACACACAGATCTACATCTCTGCCCCTGTCCTCTCCCCCTCCCTTCAGGCTCGCATCTCCTCCTGCCTCTGGGACGTCTCCACCTGGATGTCGGCCCGCCACCTAAAACTCAACATGAGCAAGACTGAGCTCCTCATCTTCCCTCCCAAGCCTGGTCCTCTCCCAGACTTCCCTATCACCGTGGATGGCACGACCATCTTTCCCGTCTCTCAGGCCCGCAATCTCGGTGTCATCTTTGACTCCTCTCTCTTGTTCACCCCACACATCCTCTCCGTTACCGAGACCTGTCGGTTTCACCTTTACAATATCGCCAAGATCCGCCCTTTCCTCTCCACCCAAATGGCTACCTTACTGCTACGGGCTCTTGTTATATCCCAGCTAGACTACTATGTCAGCCTTCTCTCTGATCTCCCTTCCTCCTCTCTCGCCCCGCTCCAGTCTATTCTTCACTCCGCTGCCCGGCTCATCTTCCTGCAGAAACGCTCTGGGCATGTCACTCCCCTTCTTAAACACCTCCAGTGGTTGCCTATCAACCTCCGCTCCAAACAAAAACTCCTCACTCTAGGCTTCAAGGCTCTACATCACCTTACCCCTTCCTACCTCTCCTCCCTTCTCTCCTTCTACTGTCCACCCTGCACGCTCCGCTCCTCTGCCGCCCACCTCCTCACCGTCCCTCAGTCTCGCCTATCTCGCCGTCGACCCCTGGGCCACGTCCTCCCGTGGTCCTGGAACGGCTCCCTCCTCACCTCCGCCAGGCTAATTCTCTTTCCCTCTTCAAAACCCTACTTAAAACTCACCTCCTCCAAGAGGCGTTCCCAGACTGAGCTCCCCTTCTCTCTCTACTCCCTCTACCACCCCCCCTTCACCTCTCTGCAGCTTAACCCTCTTTTCCCCTCATCTCCCTCTGCTCCTCCCCCTCTCCCTTCCCATCCCCTCAGCACTGTACTCGTCCGCTCAACTGTATATATTTATTACCCTATTTATTTTGTTAATGAAATGTACATCGCCTTGATTCTATTTAGTTGCCATTGTTTTTATGAGATGTTCTTCCCCTTGACTCTATTTATTTCCATTGTTCTTGTCTGTCCGTCTCCCCCGATTAGACTGTAAGCCCGTCAAATGGCAGGGACTGTCTCTATCTGTTGCCGACCTATTCATTCCAAGCGCTTAGTACAGTGCTCTGCACATAGTAAGTGCTCAATAAATACTATTGAATGAATGAATGAATGAATATTATTATTACTTGTCCTCTGCATTTCCTTCAGCCTCCGGGACTTTTATATATGAATGTCCCAACCAGTGACTCAAGCTCATTATGCCCCAAACTGAACTCCTCATCTTCCCTCCCAAATCCTCTCTACCACCCAACTTTCTCATCCCAGTTAACATCACCACCACCCTCCTCCCCATCTCTCGAGCCCCTAATCTTAGCACTTATTCTTGACTTCTCCTCCTCTTTCAATCCCCATGTTCAGTCTGTTTCTAAGTAATTCCATCAGTTTTTCTTCCACATACTCTCCAGAATCTGCCTCTTCCTTTCCATTCATAAGCCCATCCCACTGGTCTGAGCTACTGTCATAGCCAGACTTCACCAGTCACTCAGCAGACCGCCCAGCCATCAGTCTCCTTTCCCTCTCAGTCCATTCTCCTGTCTGAATAATTTTTTATTCATTTGTATTTATTGAGCACTTACTGTGTGCAAAGCACTATACTAAATACTTGGGAGAGTACAATACAATATTGGATGGACACATTCCCTGCCCACAAGGAGATTACAATCTGGGGGTGGGGGAAACAGACATTAATATAAATAGAAATAAATGAATTACAGATATGTACATAAGTGCTGTGGGGCTGGGAAGGGGAATACCATTGAGTGATTGATTGTCTCTCGCTCATACCCTCCTTTCAAACTGGAATTCCCTCTCCTTCTACATCCAGTATACCACCTGGGCTTGGGAGTCAGAGGTCATGGGTTCAAATCGCGGCTCCGCCACTTGTCAGCTGTGTGACTGCGGGCAAGTCATTAAACTTCCCTGTGCCTCAGTTACCTCATCTGTAAAATGGGGATTAACTGTGAGCCTCACGTGGGACCACCTGATTACCCTGTATCTACCCCAGCATTTAGAAAGTGGTCTGCACATAGTAAGTGCTTAACAAATACCAACATTATTATCATTACTATTATTTAAGGCCCTTCTGAAACCACATTTCCTCCAGGAAGCCTTCCTTGATTAATCTCTCATCTCCCCATCTTGTTCCTCCCCAAATGCTACTTTCACACTTCTTTTATCACCCACTGCACTTATGTACATATCTTTACAGTCTACCATTACTTCTTACCTAGGTTACATTCTCCTTGAGGGTAGGGATCATGTCTACTCCCAAGTGCTTAGTACAGCGAGCTGCACAGAATAAGCACTGAATAAAGTCTATTGATTTATTGAATGAAAAAGGTGGAGAAAGCTACTGGGGCCCAATTCGAATACTGGGGCAGAGTGACAGTTGTAACATTTTCAACACTCTTTAGCACTTGAGGTGAAAGACAGTAATTTGTAAAGATATAGGCCTTCTTTGTGATAATACTTCCATGCCATCTGGGGAGTGATTAAATTTGCTATCTTACTAAATTCCCTGAAAAGAAAGAAGAGTTTGATTTATGGTGATAGCTTCCCAGTGTTCCTTGAAATAATGAGAAATAAAATTTCATTGAAGAACATCCCTTTTCAAATGAAATCAGCATTTAAAAGTGAAGTGATTATACAGGTTAGAAGATCAGGGAATCGATTAATGGTATTTATTGAGAGTTTACTGGGTGCAAACCACTACACCAAGCTCTTGGGAGAGTACAATACAACAGAGGTGTTGGCCACATTTCCTCTCATCAAGAAGCTTACAATTTAGAGGGGAGACAGACATTAGTATATTAAAATCTATCAATCCTATCTCACTGTCGACCCCTTTCCCATGACCTCCCTCCAACCTGAAACTCCCTCCCCCTCCATACCAGAATAATGATGGTATTTGTTAAGCGCTTACTATGTGCCAGGCACTAATATTAAGCCCTGGGGTGGATACAAGCAAATCGGGTTGGACACAGTCTCTGTCCCTTGTGGGGCTTGCAGTCTCAATCCCCATTTTACAAAAGAGGTAACTAAAGCCCAGAGAAGTGAAGAGACTCGCCCAGGGAAACACAGCAGACAAGTGGTGGAGTCAGGATTAGAACCCATGACCTTCTGGTTCCCAGGCCCTTACTCTATCCACTCCACCATGCTGTTTCAGTATGTGCCAAGCCAGCACTCTCCTCACCTTCAAAGTCTTATTAAGATCACGTCTCCTCCAGGAGACCTTCCCTGATTAAGTGTTCTTTTCCCCGGCTCCCTCTCCATTCTGAGTCACTTGGATCTGCACTTTTGGGCATTTGATATTTGGCCCACCTTCCACCCCACAGCATTTATGTATTTATCTATCAATGATACTTTGTCAATTATTTATTGATATTAATGTCTGTCTCTCTCTCTAGACTGTAAGCTCACTGTAGGCAGGGAATATGTCTACCAACTCAGTTGTATAGTACTCTCTCAAGTGTTTAGTACAGTGTTTCGCGCATAGTAAACCCTCAATAAATCCCATTCATAATGATGATGATAAAGTACAGATAAGTACATGTACGCTGGGGCTGAGAGTGGGGTGAATATCAAATGTTTAAAGGATACAGATCCAAGTGCAGAGGTGACAAAGAAGAGAGAGGGAGTAGGGGAAAAGACTGGGAAAGGGCTCATGGAAGAGATGCGACTTTAATAAGGCTTCGAAGGTTGGGTGAGTGGTGGTCTGGCAGATATGGAGGGGAAGGAAATTCCAGGTCAGAGCAAGGGTTTGGGCTAGGGGTCGGTGCTGAGATAGACTTGATTGTGGTACAGTGAGTAGGATGGCGTTGGAGGAAACATGTGGGCTGGATTGTATTAAAAAAATAGTGAGGTAAGGTAGGAGGGGGTGAGCTGATTAAGTGCTTTAAAGCTGACGGTAAGGAGTTTCTGTTTGGTGCAGAGGAGGATGGGCAACCACTGGAGGTTCTTGAGGAGTGGGGAGACGTGGATGGAATGTTCTTGTAAAAAAATGATCCGGGCAGCAGAGTGAAGTATGGACTGGAGTAGGGAGAGACGGGAGTCAGGGAGGTCAGTGAGGAAGCTGACGCAGTAGTCAAGGTGGGATAGGATAAGTACTTGAATCAGCAGAGTAGCAGTTTGGATGGAGAGGAAAGGGTGAAATTTAGCTCTGTTAAGATACCATTGATGGGATTTTGTGACAGATTAAATGTGTGGGTTGAATGAGAGAGGTGATTGAGGATAATGCCAAGGTTATGGGTCCTTGGCTAGATGGTTGAGAAGGTTAACCAAGATGGTTAAGAAAAAGCTCTAATACAAACACGGAAAGTTTCCCAATTGAGCCTTCTCCAGTATTAATACGAATACTGGGAAGCAGTGTGGCCTAGTAGAAAGAGCACGGGCCTAGGAGTCTGAAAGCCTGGGTTCTAAACCTGGTTCTGCCACTTATCCATGGTGTAACCTTGGGCAAGTCGCTTCACTTCTCTGTGCCTCAATTACCTCATCTGTCAAATGGGAATTAAGACTGTGACTCCCACGTGAGATATGGATTGGGTCTAATCTGATTAGCTTGTATCTATCCCAGTACGGTGCCCGGCACATAGGTCCTTAATGAATGCCACTGAAAACAAAATAAAATATAATGCTATTGTTATCTAAGAATTCTACCTTGTCTTCTTCCTCTCTCGTTCCCAGAGCCCCACCCATAGTTTGGTAAGTAGTGTCAACTGAGGTATTTCTTGAGCACCTAGCGTGTCCAGAAGTAAACTATAGTACCGCACCCTAAACCCAGTCTAATCCCTCCATTCAAATCCAACCAGGTCATTCTTTTGCAGGGTTCAACTTGGCTACCATCTCAGGAGAGCAGCATGATGTAGTATGAACAGAATCATGGCACAGTGAATAGAACAAGGGCCTGAGAGGCAGAAAGTTATGGGTTCCAATCCGAGCTCCACCACTTGCCTGCTCTGTGACCTCAGGCAAGTCACTAAACTTCTCTGTGCCTCAATTACTTCATCTGTAAAATGGGGATTAAGACTGTGAGCTCCTTATAAGGCAGGGGCTGTCTCCAACCTGATTAGCTTGTATCTACCCCAGCACTTAGAATGGTGCTCAACACAGCACTAAACAAATACCATCAATATTATTAAGTGCTTGCTTCTCTGGGCCTTGCCTGGGCAGGGCTCTCTCCCAAAAGCACCTCAACTGCACCAAGCCAACGTCTCCTCTCCTCTCCTCCCCCTAGGGCTATATCACCATTTTTTCCTTCTAATTTCTAGCTCTGAGTTTGAACAGATAATTTATAGGCAAAGGATCCCACAGACCTCAAAGCTCCACGGAGGATCCCGTTTAGGCTGCACATTTGCCTCAAACTTTCCGCCTTCTCAGGCTCTCAACATCAAGCGGTAATTTTCCCATTCGAGTTTCAGCCAGAGCTTGTAAATTCAAAACATATACGAACCCAACAGGAGTTACAGCCTTCTGACCTAGCAAATGAGGAGCAAGACAGGGAACAGTAGTCGAGGGAAGTCGCCAAATATCGAATGTGTTAGTCGGAATCACAAACGCAGGTTCTTCCTGAAAATCAAAGCATCACACACAGGCAAACTCAGCTCTGTCTTAATGCGAGTTTTGAATAAGCCTTTTGGCTAGAACACGATTAGGGAATTTAGGGAATATTTTTCCTATCATATGACCCTCTCTGGTTTGGCATGGCGCTTTGTGCTGTTCCGCTTACATGCATTGGAACAAGTGAGTACAGAGTGGGAGTTTTCCTTATTGCGAGGTCTTACGGGTACACAATTCTTGCTTTCTAAGAAAACTGGTTGTGTATTTTTTCCACTCCCCTCAGTCCAAGGTAGAACCATGATGGTCTTATAAAGTTCTTGGGTACCACTGACCACCATAGTCTTTTGAAAGATCACTCTCTAAGGGTTGTGGAAGCATCATGGCATAGAGGATAGAGCATGAGCCTGGGAATCAGAAGGACCTGGGTTCTAATCCCAGCTCTGTAGCTTGTCTGCTGTGTGAACTTGGGCAAATCACTTCACTTCTGTGGGCCTCGGTTACCTCATCTGTAAAATGGGGATTGAGACTGTGAGCCCCATGCGGGACAGGAACTGTATCCACCCCAGTGCTTAGTACAGTGCCTGGCACGTAGTTAAGTGCTTAACAAATAGCATAATTATTATTATTTAAGCAGTTTCGGAGTTTGCAGTTTTAAGGGAGATTTGACAACAGTGTTTAAAGAGATCAGAAGAAGAAAAGTTAGGGCAAACCCCGTAACCTGACTGTGAGCTTGTCCTGGTCAGGGAAGGTGTCTACCAACTTTGTTGTTCTACACTCTGCCAAGAGCTTAGTACAGTGCTCTGCGCACAGTAAGTACTCAATAAATGCGATTGAATGATTGCAAACACACTTCATTAATTATACAGTTAAAAAACAGCAACAGTGCCATTCCACATTTTAAAAAGAGTATCACTGTCCGTCACCATGTTTCACTATTTTATTGGCTTCAGTGAGTGTTTCCTCTCCTCCTTGTGTATATTGATGTTGGCGTCTTTTGTTACAAATGATAGATGAGCTTCAGCCCGGTCACGAAGACAGTGGGGCTGAAAATGGACACAGAGGAATAATTATAGAGCTAGAGGCTTGCATAGAAACACTCACATTGTCTTATTCCTGACAAGCTGGGTTCTGACTGGGGCAGGGATATGACAAATGAGTAGGCGTGAAAAGAGGCACCTTAGAGAGTAGAAAGCAGCGTAGGCCAAGTGGTTAGAGCACAGGCCTGGAAGTCCGAGGACCTGGTTTTCATTCTCGGCTCTACCGCTCGTCTGCTTCGCTTGGGCAAGTCGTTTCACTTCTCTGTTACCTCACTTGCCTCATCTGTAAAATGGGAAATGGGACTGGGAATCCATGTGGGACAGGGACTGTGTTCAGTCTGATTATCTTGTATCTTCCCCAGCGCTTAGTATAGTGCCTGGTGCAAATTAAAACATTAACAAATTCCATCAAAAATGCATGCAAGAATTTCACAGAGGAAGTTCATTTACAGCCAGAGTGTCTGAAGCGTAGTGCTGAGGCTAGAATGCTAGGGCTGGACTGACCCACGGGGATATTATGAAAATCTATCAGCTGGTCTCTGTGTATGAGAAGCGGCCTTGCTTAGTGGATAGAGCATGGGCCTAGGAGTCAGAAGGACCAGGGTTCTAATCCCGGCTCTGACAGTTGGCCTTTATGAAACTTGGGCAAATCACTTCACTTCTCTGTGCTTCAGTTACCTCATCTGTAAAATGGGGATTAACACTGTGAGCCCCATGTGGGACATAGACCGTATCCAACCTGGTTACCTTGTATCTACCTCAATGCTTGGGACAGTGCCTGATGCATAATAAGCACTTAACAAATACCAATATAAATACAAATACATTCTAGGGCACTGAGGGGTCATACCTGGCTCTGAGCTGCACCTTACTTATTCAGTGCTGGAGATGACAAACAAGGAGCTGCTTGGAACCTATTAGATGATAGGCAGATGGATGCAGAGGAATCTCCATTTATACTCATATTTATAACCTCTTGTGCTCTTGCTGAGACTTCCCAGTAGTGACTCTGAGCCAACCCAGAGAAGCAGCATGGCCTACTGGATAGAGCATGGACTTGGGAGTCAGAAGGACCTGGGTTCTAGTCCCAGCTCGGCCCCTTGTCTGCTGTGTGACCTCGGCCAGGACAGTTCACTTCTCTGTGCGTCAGTTACCTCATCTGTAAAATGGGGATTAAGCTTGTGAACTCTGTGTGAGACAGGGACCATGTCCAACCCGATTTACTTGTTTCTACCTCAGTACTTAGAACAATGCCTGACACATAGTAAATGCTTAACATATAAAAAAAATCCCAGCTTTGGATGATACCAATTTCACTAGGACCATTGTGAAGAGTAGTGAAGCAACCCTTATAAAACTCCTTCACCTCCTTGGACAAAAGGTGCTTTTTAAAAGGAAACAATGTAGGATTTAGATAATCTGGTTCATGATATAGAGATGAAAGAAGGCCAGTATATAATGAACAGTTTGAAATTGTTTAGGGATTAGCCAATATGTACCTTTGTTTATTATAATAATAATAATAAAAATGATGGTATTTGTTAAGCAGTTACTATGTACCAGGCACTGTACTAAGCAAATCGGGTTGGACATAGTGCTCTGTCCCACATGGGACTCACAGTATCAATCTCCATTTTACAGATGAGGGAACTGAGGCCCAGAGAAGCCAAGTAACTTACCCAAGGTCACAGCAGACAGGTGGCAGAGCCGGGATTAGAACCCTTGATCTTCTGACTTCCAGGCCCTAGCCTCTACGCCACCACTGCTTTAGCTTTAAGTTCCTGCCTTTTGAGACCCTGAATTGATCCTTATTCAGGGGAGTGAGTATAAGATGGGAAAGAAGGAAGGCTGGCCTTGGTGCCTGGTTCTCTGGCTCTTAGTATAACTAAGTACTAAGCCCTGGTATAACTAGTTCACATGGTAGATGCTGAATTCTGCAGGAAGCAAAAACTGCCCAGTTTTCAAAAAAAGGAGAGGTGCCCCCTGAATATGTGCTGTTTCAAGATGGGCAGACAGATATCAATGGACAAATGGGAGGAATTATGTGGAAAACGACAGATTGACTGACCAGAGACACAGTGGACAAAATTTCCTCCCAGAGAAACAAGTTGATGTCCCAAAGACACAGCTGGCTACATTTCTTTTTGGCAGCTCTGCTCAGCAGAGAATCTCTTATTTCTGCAAGTTATTTCTGCAAGTTCTGAACTGAAGGGATTTTAATACCTATTAGGAAGAAGGATTCTCTTGTTGAAATTGTTTTCTTGTTCATTCATTCATAAGTCGTAATTATTGAGGGCTTACTGTGTGCAGAGCACTGTATTAAGCACTTAGAAGAGTACAATATAACAATAAGCAGACACATTTCTGCCCACAACGTGCTCACAGTCTAGAGGGGGAAATAGACATTAGTAAAAATAAAGAAATAAATAGATAAATAAATAAATTACAAATATATACATATGTGCTGTGGGAATGGGAGGGAGGATGAATGAAGGAGCAAGGAAGAGCGGCACAGAAGGCAGTGGGAGAAGAGAGGAAGCCTTAGCCGGGGAAGGCTTCTTAGAGGAGATGTGCCTTCAGTAAGGTTTTGTAGTGGAGGAAAGCAATTATCTGTCTGATATGAGGAGGGAGGGCATTCCAGGCCTCAGGTAGGATGTGGGTGAGAGGTCAGCAGTGAGATAGGTGAGATGGAGGTACAGTGAGGAGGATAGCATTAGAGGACCAAAGTGTGCAGGCTGGGTTGTAGTAGGAGAGGAGCGAGGTGAGGTAGGAGGGGGCAAGTCACTGAATGTCTTAAAGCCAGTGATAAGCTCAGAATGGCTCAGTGGAAAAGAGCCTGGGCTTCAGAGTCAGAGGTCATGAGTTCGACTCCCGGCTCTGCCACTTGTCAGCTGTGTGACTGTGGGCAAGTCACTTAACTTCTCTGTGCCTCAGTTACCTCATCTGTAAAATGGGGATTAACTGTGAGCCTCACGTGGGACAACCTGATTACCCTGTATCTACCCCAGCGCTTAGAACAGTGCTTTGCACATAGTAAGCGCTTAACAAATACCAACATTATTATTATTATTATAATATTAGCAGTACCAGAGACTAGAGAGTGCGAGCTTGGGATGTAAAACTCTTCCAGCTCTTCTTCGCAGAGGCTTTATCCGTGGGATCCCTATAACAATTCTCAAGCCTCCTGATAATGGTAAGAGTGTGAATGATGGACTCACCCGTGGGAACACCACCCACCCTCATCAAGATGGTCCTTGTCAGGTTCTAGCAAAGTGGATGAGGGGGAAGAAGGGCTTGTCTTGTCTTGAGCTGTCAAATTGTTTCTGACCTATAGTGACTCCATGGACACATCTCTCCACGAATGCTCCACCTCCACCTGCAGTCATTCTGTTAGTGGATCCGTAGAGTTCCATGGACACAGTTCATTCATTTGATCATATTTATTGAGCACTTACTGTTTACCATTGCCTCCTTCCGCTCAGTAAACATGGGTCTCTGCCCTCGACTCTGTCCCATGCCACTGCTGCCCAGCATGAGTACAGATTGCCTTCAACTTGGTAGCCACTGCCCAAGCTAGGAATGGAATGGCTATGCCTCTGCTTGATTCTTCCTCATGTATTCAAGACTGGTAGATTATTGGAAACTCCCCAGGTGGGACCCTGAGAGGGGAGGGAAGAAGGGCACCAGAAGTAAATATTCTGTGCTATAGGGAGAGCTGTAACAGGGGTGGGGCCATTATATGATGGGCAGAGATGAGGTGGGGCAGAGGAAATGGTTTAAGGACAAGGGAAAACATAGTTCAGACAATGTGGCATCCATCACAGCTGAATGGTGGGACACAACTAGGGGCAAAATTATTATGTGCCTTAGTACAGTGTTCTGCATAAAGTAAGTGCTCAGTAAATACTACTGAATGAATGAATTTGCCATCTGTTGGTACTAAGCTTACTTCTGCCCTGTATTGAATTCATTCCCCCTCTCCCTCTCCCTTCCGTGTCATCTATGCACTTGAATGCCTTTTGGCATTCACTCTACCCTCAACCCCATACACTTATGGACATACCTATAAGTCGTATATTATAAATTATTTCTTTCTATTCATGTCTGTCTCCCCCTGTAGATTTAAGGTCACTGTGGGCAGGGAATGTGTCTACCGACCCTGCCATTTTGCAATCACTTTGCAGTCTCCCAAGGGCTTAATACAGAGCTCTGCCCACACTAAGCAGTCAGTGAATACTATTAATTGATTGATTGATTACTGGCACGTGCAAGCTGGGATGATGGAATAAACCATTTCAAGATATAGTGAAGCATAGTCTTGAGCAACGCAACGTACCAGTGGGCAACTGAGCTACCACTATCACGGTCAGGAAGGGCAGCAATTGGGAAAGAAGTTGCTCTCCTTGAGGCAAGGCTTCATAATAATTTTGGTATTTGTTAAGTGCTTACTATGTGCTGAGCACTGTTCTAAGCTCTGGGGTGATACAAGGTGATCAGGTTGTCCCACGTGGGGCTCACAGTCTTAATCCCCATTTTACAGATGAGGTAACTGAGGAAACTAGAAGTTAAATGACTTGCCCAAGGTGACACAGCTGACAAGTGGCAGAGCCGGGATTAGAACCCACGACCTCTGATTCCTAAGACCATGCTCTTTCCACTGAGACACGCTGCTTCTCTGATTCATGGAGATCAGGATGCCTAGAGGAAGAGTCAAACACAGAGACAAGCTCAATATTAAGCAACGTGAGCTAGTGGATTTATCATGGGCCTGAGAGTCAGAAGGACATGATTCTAATCCCTGCTCTGACACGTCTGCTGTGTGACCTTGGACTAGTCACTTAACTTCTCCATGCCATAGTTACTTCATCTGTAAAGTGGGGATTAAGAGTGTGAGCCCCATGTGGGATGGGGACTGCGTCCAAACTGGTTTGCTTGTATCTACCCCAGTGCTTAGTACATTGCCGGGCACATAGTAAGCACTTAGCAAATATCACTGTCATTATTATTATTATTTTTTTATTATTATTATTATTGGGTAAACCCAGTAGCACAGCCTGGATCCATTTTTCTGGGCCAACACTTTCTGGGCCCTGCTGTTTTCACACATGCCCACCTCTCCCCTGTTCTAAAAAAGACCTGCACTTGACCCCGCATCTCCCTCCAGTTATTGTCCTATCTCTCTCCTACCACTCCTGTTCAAACCCCTTGACCTAGTTGCCTCCACCCACTTTCTCCTCCAATCCTCCCCTTGATCTCCTCCAATCTGGCTTGCGTCCCCTTCATTACAGTTAAACTGCCCTCTCAAAGGTCACAGATGATCTTCGTGCCAAATCCAACAGCCACTACTCCATCCTAATCCTCCTCAACCTCTCAGCTGCCTTAAGCACTGTCGACCATCCCCTTCTCCTGGAAACGTTATCCCACCTTGACTTTGCTGACACTGTCCTCTCTCCTGATTCTTCTCTTATCTCTCTGGCCACTTATTCTCAGTCTTCTTCGTGGGCTCCTCCTCTGCCTCCCACCCCCCAACTGGGGGGGGGGGGGGTCCCTCAAGGTTCTGTTCTGGTCTCCTGTTTTCCATCTACACCCACTCCCTTGGAGAACTCATTTGCTCACATGACTTCAATACCACCTCTTTGAGAATGATTCCCAAATCTACATCTCCAGCCCTGATCTCTCTCCCTTTCTACAGTCTTGCATTTCCTTCTGCCTTTAAGGCATCTCTAATTGGATGTCCTGTCCTCACTTCTAACTTAACATGCCCCAAACAGAACTTTTTATCCTCCCTCCCAAACCCTGTCCTTTCCCTGAGTTTTCCATCACTGTAAACGGCACCACCATCCTTCCTGTCTCACAAGTCCACAGCCTTGGCATTATCCTTGACTCCTCTCTCTCATTCAACCCACATATTCAATATATTCATATTCAATCAATCACTAAAACCTATCGGTTCAATGTTCATCACTAAAATCTGCCCTTTCCTCTCCGTCCAAGCTGCTACCACATTATTCCAAGCATTTATCCTCTCCCACCTTGATTACTGCATCAGCCTCCTTGCTGACCTCCCAGCCTCCTGTCTCTTTCCACCCTAGCCCACACTTCACTCTGCTGCCTGGATTATTTTTCTTCAAAAACGTTCAGGCCATGTTTCCCCACTCCTCAAGAACCTCCAGTGCTTGTCCATCCCCCTCTGCATCAAACAGAAACCCCTTACCATCTGATTTAAAGGAGTCAATCACCTTGCCCCCTCCTACCTCAATTTATATTATCCTACTACAACCCAGCCCACACACTTTTCTCCTCAAATGCCAACCTACTCACTGTACCTCAATCTTGTCTAACTTGCCACGGGCTGCTCACCCACGTCCTGCCTCTAGCAAATGCCCTCCCTCTTCATGTTCGACAGACAATTACTCTCCCTCACTTCAAAGCCTTATCGAAGGCCCATCTCCTCCAAGAGGCCTTCCCCGACTAAGCCCTCTTTTCATTTTTTCCCACTCCCTTCTGCGTCATCCTGACTTGCTCCCTTTATTCACCCTGGCTCCTCAACCCCACAGCATGTATATACATATCTGTAATTTATTTATATTAATGTCCGTCTCGCCCTCTTTACTGTAAGCATGTGGTGGGCAGGGAATGTGTCTATTATATTGTTATAGTGCACTCTCCCAAGCGCTTAGTACAGTGCTCGGCACAAAGTAGGCACTCAGTGAATATGATTGGTTGATAAGGAGAAGCAGGAGGAAAAGGGTATATGTGTATGAGTTAATGCTTAAGTAATAGGGTAGGTAGGGTAACTATATAGAGTAGCAGCATGGCTTAGTGGAAAGAGCACGGGCTTGGGACCTGGGTTCTAATCCCGGCTCTGCCAATTAATTTAATTGTGGTATTTATTAAGGGCTTACTGTGTGCCAGGCACTGTACTAAGCACTGGGGTGTTTACAAGCATATTGGGTTGGAACCTGTCCTACATGGGGCTCATAGTCTCAATCCCCATTTTATAGATGAGGTAACTGAGGCCCAGAGATGTGAAGTGACTTGCCTAAGGTCGTACAGCAGACAGATGTCAGAGCTGGGATTAGAACTCATGACCTCATGACTCTCAGGCCCATGCTCTATCCACTACACTGTGTTGCTTCTCTGTCTGCTTGTTCATTTGCTATGGTGACCTTGGGGAAGTCACTTAATTTCTCTGCGCCTCAGTTACCTCATCTGTAAAATGGGGATTAAAAGTGTGAGCCCCACTTGGGACAACCCGTTTACCCTTTATTATTATTATTATATATTTGATGTGGGAGTCTGTTGAGTGCACAATGGCTCAGGTGGCAGAATACTAGCACCTCCCCTCTTTCATCCCTGTTTCTGCTGGGGTAGAGTTCAGTGAGCTAATTGGCAGGCAAGAATGTAGCACATCACCAACGAAATCAGCGAGTTATCAGCACAACCAGGACTAGAACTCAGGTCTTCTGATTCCCCAAAGGCCTGTTTCTACTGGACCAACAGTAGTGACCTTCTCACTGTGCCTAAATCTCGCCCGTCTTGCCGCCGAGCCCTCGCCCACGTCCTGCTTCTGGCCTGCAAGGCCCTTCTTCCTCTAATCTGACAGACAACCATTTCCCCCAGCCACAAAGATTTATTGAAGCCACTTCTCCTCCAAGAGGCCTTCCCAGACTAAGCCCCACTTTTCCTCCTCTCCCGTTCCCTTCTACATCACCCTGACTTGCTCCCTTTTCTCTTCCCCCTTCCCAGTCCCAAAGCAATTATGTACACATCTGTAATTTTATTTATTTGTATTGGGGTCTGTCTCCCCACTCTAGACTGTGAGCTTGCTGTGGGCTGGGAATGTCACCGTTTATTGTTGTATTGTACTTTCCCAAGAGCTTAGTACAGTGCTCTGCACACAGTGAGCTCTCAAGAAATACAATGGAATGAATAAATACTTCTGCATGTGTAGGATCACACTGTCAGAAACTTCCTCTTTGAAAATGAAAGATGGCTGGATAGCTATTTGTTTTTATAGAAAAGCTTTCAGTTTTTATTTCTTTTCTTGAAAAATTGCTCACCCCAACAAATGTGCTGAATTAGACTTGGGCTGAGAGGTCCAATAACAATACCCAGTTCCTGGAGACAAACCAGTCCAGGGTGTGACAATCCAGAGGCGAATGGGGCTTTTTGAGCAGAAGCTTTGAGATGGTCGTGAACCGATCCCTTGTTCCCCAGCACTTGGCAATATGTGCTTGGAACATAGGAAGTGTTTCCTTATAATTGTGTTATTAAGCGCTTACTCTGTCTCAAGCACTGTACTAAGGCCTGGGGTAGATACAGGGAAATCAGGTCCCACATGGGGCTCACAGTTTAAGTAGGAGAGAGAATAGGTATTGAATGGCCACTTTGCAGATGAGGGAACTGAGTACAGAGAAGTTAAGAGACTTGCCCTAGGTCACACAGCTGACGAGCGGCAGAGCCGGAATTAGAATCCAGGTCTTCTGACTCTCAGGGCTGTGCTCTTTCCACTAGGCCATGCTCCTTCCCCAGCCCAGGGGATTGGGGCTCTCTCCATCCTGCAGTAGGAGGGCGAATTTCAGATATTTGGCTACCGTGAAGCAGGGGACAGTTTGCAGGCCGGCCCTCCATCCCTGGTTCATTTGCTGTCATAACTCTATGCCCAGTGTGCACACGAGCAGCTGTGGCCTCGTGGAAAGAGCACGGGTCCATGACTCAGAGGATTTGGGGTCTGATCCCGACTCCGCTGCTTGTCTGCCGTGTGAACTGAGGCAAGCGACTTCACTCCTCTGGGCCTCAGTTTTTTCATCTATAAAGTGGGGATTAAATCCTACTCCCTCCTACTCAGACCGTGAGCCCCTTGGGGCACTGGGGTGGATACAAGCAAATCGGGTTGGACAGAGTCCCTGTGCCACTAGGGGCTCACAGTCTCAATCCCCATTTTGTAGATGAGGTTACTGTGGCACAGGGAAATGAGTTGCCCAAGGCCATACAGGAGGCAAGTGGCCGGACCAGGATTAGAAGCCTTGACCTTCTGACTCCCAGGGCTGTGCTCTATCCTCTAAACCATCTACCCCAATACTTAGCTTGTAGTAAGCGCTTAATAAAGGCCATTAGTATTATTATATGAAATCGCTTTCTGTGTGACCTTGGTAAATCATTTAACTTCTCTGTGCCTCCATTCTCCTGCTCTCCCTCCAACTTGGACTATGAATCCCAGGCGGGACAGCGACTGTGTCCAACCTAATTAACTTGTATCTATTCCAGCACTTACAAAAGTGCTTAAGGCATTGTAAGCACTTAACAAAAACCATTAAGTTAGGCAAAGAGTCTGTTCAAACCTACTCCTCTAGAGGATTTGGGGCAGGGGGCTCTGACCCTTACCCCTGGTCATTGTGTTTTTCTCCTAGATCCCGTACTTAAGGGCTACTTCCAACTCAGGCAAGGCACTTTGAAATTTTTAACCTTTCCCCTCCCGCCTCCCCAGCTTGCAGAGGAGTGGTAGTTTGACTCATGACCCCTACCTTGTTAGTACAATCACAACTTGATTCTATTTACTGCCATTGTTCTTGTCTGTCTCCCCCTATTAGACTGTAAGTCCGTCAAAGGGCAGGGACTGTCTCTGTTACCGATTTGTACATTCCAAGCGTTTAGTACAGTGCTCTGCACATAGTAAGCGCTCAATAAATACTATTGAATGAATGAATGAATGAATCACTCCTCCTATTCCGACTGGATTACTGCATCAGCAACCTTTCCGATCTCCCAACCTCCAGTCTCTTCCCTCTTCAGTCTGTACTTCACTCTGCTGCCCGGATTATCTTTCTACAGAAACGCTCTGGGCATGTCAGCCCTCCTCCTCAAAAAATCTCCAGTGGTTGCCTATCAACTTTGGCACGAAACAAAAACTCCTCACTCTTGGCTTCAAAGCTTTCCATCACCTTGCCCCCTCCTACCTCACCTCCCTCCTCTCATTTTACAGTCCAGCCCGCACACTCCGCTCCTCTGCCACTAACTTGCTCACTGTGCCTCATTCTTGCCTGTCCCACCGTCGACCCCTGGCCCACGTCCTACCTCTGACCTGGAACGCCCTCCCTCTTCACATCTGCCAAACTAGCTCACTTCCCTCCTTCAAAGCCCTACAGAAAACTCACCTCCTCCAGGAGGCCTTCCCAGACTGAGCCCCCCTTTTCCTCTGCTTCTCCTCATTGCTCCTACTCCTTCTCTCCGATCTGCCCCCCTCCCCACCCCACAGCACTTGTGGATATTTGTACAAGTAAGCAGCATGGCTTAGTAGAAAGAGCATGGGCTTGGGAGTCAGAGGTCATCATGGGTTCTAATCCCGCCTCCGCCACTTGTCTGCTGTGTGACCTTGGGCAAGTCACTTAACTTCTCTGTGCCTGTTACCTCATCTGTAAAAATGGGGATTAAAAAATGTGAGCCCCACGTGGGACAATCTAATTACCCTGTATCTGCCCCAGCACTTAGAACAGTGCTCTGCACATAGTAAGCGCTTAAAAAATGCCATTATTATTATTATTATTGTTCTATTTATTTTTTTAAAGATGTTTATATAGCTATAATTCTATTTATCTATTTTGATGTTACTGATGCTTGTCTACTCGTTTTGTTTTTTTGTCTGTCTCCCCCTTCTAGACGGTGAGCCTGTCGTTGGGTAAGGCTTGTCTCTTTGCTGAATTGTACTTTCCAAGCGCTTAGTACAGTGCTCTGCACACAGTAAGCGCTCAATAAATATGATTGAATGAATGACTGAAAGCTCCTCGTGGATCGTGTCTACCAACTCTATTATATCTCACTTTCAAAGGTGCTTAGGAAGCGCAGAGTAAATGCCATTGATGGGTTGGTTTATTGATTAATTGTGGCCTTGCAGTACAAACAAGTATTTCCCAAGGACATTGATCTCAAACCACTCCTTGTGGAATATGTCGATCAATCAATCAATCAATCAACCAATCAATGGTATTTACTGAGCACTTAGTGGGTGCAGAGTACTTGCTTGGGAAACTAAAATATATAATAGAGTTGGTAGACGAGATTAGTTGTGGGCAGGGAACGTGTCTGTCCACTGTTGTAATGTACTCTCTCAAGTACTTAATACAACGCTCTGCACACAGTAGGTATTTTTAAATATTATTTTTGAAGATGACAATGACGATGATGACAAGGAGCTTATTCACTATAGGTCAATCAATAAATCGAACAATGGTTTGAGAACTTCCAGGTAATCACTGACAAAGAGCTTGGGAAACTACAACATTGCCCTTTGCAGACAGGCAACCGCTCTCCCCCCATTCAAAGCCTTACTGAAGGCACATCTCCTCCAAGAGGCCTTCCCAGACTAAGCCCCACTTTTCCGCATCTCCCACTCCCTTCTGCATCGCCCTGACTTGCTCCCTTTGCTCTTCCCCCCTCCCAGCCCCACGGAACTCATGTACATAGCTATAATTTTATTTATTTGCATTGATGTTTGTCTCCCCCGCTCCAGATTGTGAGCTCGTTGTGGGCAGGGAATGTCACTGATGCCGGTCAGAAGCTCCATCTCTGAATACAAAGGATGGCTGCAAACACATACTCCTTTTATTCATCTCCCCTCCCGGCTCCACCAAACTTCATTCATTAATTCAGTTGTATTTACTATGTATTTACTATGTACTATGTATTTACTATTTACATATCTGCAATTTATTTATTTATACTAATGTCCGTGCAATTTATTTATACTAATGTCCATCTCCCCCCCTCCTAAGCTCCTTGTAGGCAGGGAATTCATTCGATCGTATTTTATGGAGCGCTTAACTGTGTGCTCCGAATGTGCACCGAATGTGTCTTTGTTATCATACTGAAATCTCCCAAGCACTTAGTGCAACGCTCTGCACAAGGTAAGCGCTCACTAAATAGGACCGACTGACTGACACACTCATAAGGTAAAAATCTTAATTGGAAAATTGCCATCCAGTTCAGCAGCCCTGTGGGATGCTCTGAGGCTAAGAGATAAGATGGGTCTACTGGATGGAAGTTAGGTGGGATGCTCCATTTCTCCCTTTATCTCCCTCTAGACCATAAGCTCCTTGTGGGGCAGGGAATGTGTCTAGCAACTCCATTATACTCTACTCTCCCCAGTGCTTAGCACAGTGCTCTGCACAATAAATACAAATGAATGAATATTGTAGTAACGATGCTATTTGTTAATAATAATAATGTTGATATTTGTTAAGCACTTACTATGTGCAGAGCACTGTTCTAAGCACTGGGGTAGATACAGGGTCATCAGGTTGTCCCACGTGAGGCTCACAGTCTTCATCCCCATTTTACAGATGAGGGAACTGAGGCCCAGAGAAGTGAAGTGACTTGCCCACAGTCACACTGCTGAGAAGTGGCAGAGCTGGGATTGGAACCCATGACCTCTGACTCCCAAGCCCAGGCTCTTTCCACTGAGCCATACTGCTTCTCTAAGTGCTCACTATGTGCCAGGACACAAGCAAATGGGTTAGGACATGGTCCCTGCCCCAAATGGGGCTCCCGATTTCAATCCCCATTTTACAGATGAGGTAACTGAGGCCCAGAGAAGTGAAGTGACTGGCCTAAGGTCAGGTGGCAGGCAGGTGGAGGAGCCCGGGATCAGAACTAATTCTGACTCCCAGGCCGGAGCTCTATCCACTATGCCATTGTATTCTCCCAAGCGCTCAGTACAGTGCTCTGTATACAGTCAGCACTCAGGAAATAGGATTGCTGGATGAAGCTCATCATGGGCAGGAAATGTGTGTGTGGCATAGTGGCAGGAGCCTGGACTTGGGAGTCAGAGGTCATGGGTTCTAATCCTGGCTCCGCCACTCATCAGTTGTGTGACCTTGGGCGAGTCTCTTCACTTCTCTGTGTCTCAGTTCCCTCATCTGTAAAATGGGGATGAAGACGGTGAGCCCCACATGGGACAATCTGATGTCCCTGTTTCTCCCCCAGTGCTTAGAACGGTAGTTGGTACATAGCACTTAACCAATACCAACATTATTATTATTTATTACTCTATTTTGTTAAAGATGTGGCTCTATCTATAATTCTATTTATCTCGATGATATTGACCCCAGACTACTTGTTTTGTTTTATCCTGTTTTGTTTTGTTGTCTGTCTCCCCCGTTTAGATTGTGAGCCCGTTGTGGGGCAGGGATGGTCTCTCTCAGTTGCCGAATTGTCCATTCCAAGTGCTTAATACAGTGCTCTGCACATAGTAAGGGCTCAGTCAATATGATTGAATGAATGATTGTTGTATCACGTTGTACCCAGAACTTAGGACAGTGCTCTGCACATTGTGGCTCAGTGGAAAGAGCGCGGGCTTGGGAGTCAGAGGTCATGGGTTCGAATCCCGGCTCTGCCACTTGGCAGCTGTGTGACTGTGGGCGAGTCACTTCACTTCTCAGTGCCTCAGTTCCCTCATCTGTAAAATGGGGATGAAGACTGTGAGCCTCACGTAGGACAACCTCATTACCCTGTATCTCCCAGTGCTTAGAACAGTGGTCTGCACATAGGAAGCGCTTAACAAATACCAACATTATTATAGTAAGCGGTCAGTCAATAGGAATGAATGAATGATGAATGAATGATGAGTGAATGATCGTTGTATTGCGTTGTGCCCAGCGCTTAGGACAGTGCGCTGCACATAGTAAGCGCTCAGTCAATATGAGTGGATGAACGACGGATGACTGACTGAATGGATGGATGGATAAATGATCGTCGCATCGCATTGTGCCCAGTGCTTAGGATGGTGCTCTGCACATAGTAAAAGCACTCAGTCAATATGAATGGATGAATGATGGATGGATGAATGAATGAATGGATGGATGAATGATCATCGTGTCGCGTTGTGCCCACTCCTTCAGACAGTGCGCTGCACATAGTAAGCACTCAGTCAATGCGGATGAATGAATGAATGAATGATGGTCGTATCGTGTTGTGCCTAGCGCTTCGGACAGTGCGCTGCACATAGTAAGCGCTCAGTCAATACGGATGAATGAATGAATGAATGATGGTTGTATCGCGTTGTGCCCAGCGCTTCAGACAGTGTTCTGCAAAAGGTAAGTGCTCAGTCAATACGAACGAATGCATGGATGGATGAATGATGGTCGTATCGTGTTGTGCCCAGTGCTTTGGACAGCGTGCTGCACATAGTAAGCGCTCAGTCAATATGAATGGATGAATGACGGATGAATGAATGAATGCATGAATGGATCAATGATGGTCGTATGGCGTTGTGCCCAGCGCTTCGGACAGTGCGCCGCACATAGGAAGCGCTCAGTCAATATGGATGAATGCATGAATGGATGAATGATGGTCGCATCGCGTTGTGCCCAGCGCTTCGGACAGTATTCTGCACATAGTAAGCGTTCAGTCAATACGAACGAATGCATGAATGGATGGATGAAGGATGGTCACATCGTGTGGTGCCCAGTCCTTCGGACAGTGCGCTGCACATAGTAAGCGCTCAGTCAATGTGGATGAATGAATTAATGACGGTCGTATCACGTTGTGCCCAGAGCTTCGAACGGTGTTCTGCACATAGTAAAGCGCTCAGTCAATATGGATGAATGGATGAAGAATGAATGATGGTAGTATCGCGTTGTGCCCAGCGCTTTGGACAGTGGGCTGCACATAGTAAGTGCTCAGTCAATGACGAATGAATGAATGGATGAATGATGGTCGTATGGCATTGTGCTCAGTGCTTTGGATAGTGCGCTGCACATAGTAAGCGCTCAGTCAATCCGGATGGATGAATGATGGTGGTATGGCGTCGTGCCCAGCGCTTTGGACAGTGTTCTGCACACAGTAAGCGCTCAGTCAATACGAATGAATGCATGAATGGATGAATGATGGTGGTATGGCGTCGTGCCCAGCGCTTCGGACAGTGTTCTGCACATAGTAAGGGCTCAGTCAATCCGGATGAATGAATGATGGTCATATGGCAATGTGCCCAGCGGTTCGGACAGTGTTTTGCACATAGTAAGCGCTCAGTCAATATGAATGGATGAATGGATGAATGACGGTCGTATGGTGTTGTGTCCAGTGCTTTGGACAGTGTTCTGCACATAGTAAGCGCTCAGTCAACATGAATGAATGCATGAATGCATAAATGATGGTCGCGTCGCATTGTGCCTAGTGCTTCGGACAGTGTTCTGCACATAGTAAGCGCTCAGTCAATATGCATGAATGGATGAATGATGGTGGTATGGCGTTGTGCCCAGCGCTTCCGATAGTGTTCTGCACACAGTAAGCACTCAGTCAATCTGGATGGATGGATGACGGTGGTATGGCGTCGTGCCCAGCGGTTTGGACAGTGTTCTGCACACAGTAAGTGCTCAGTCAATCCGGATGGATGGATGATGGTGGTATGGCGTCGTGCTCAGCGCTTCAGACAGTGTTCTGCACACAGTAAGCGCTCAGTCAATCTGGATGGATGGATGCCGGTGGTATGGCGTCGTGCCCAGCGCTTCGGACAGTGATCTGCACATAGTAAGCGCTCAGTCGATACGAATGAATGCATGAATGGATGAATGACGGGGGCATGGCGTCGTGCCCAGCGGTTTGGACAGTGTTGTGCGCCCAGCGGGGGCCGGATGCCGAGGATGGGGCGGGGGGAGGGAGGGAGATAAGGGAGGGAGGGAGAAAGGGAGGGAGGGAGATAAGGGAGAGAGGGAGGAGGAGAGGGAGGGAGGAAGGGAGGGAGGAAGGGAGGGAGGGAGATAAGGGAGGGAGGGAGAGAGGGAGGGAGGGAGAGAGGGAGGGAGGGAGGGAGAAAGGGAGGGAGGGAGAGAAGGGAGAGAGGGAGGGAGGGAGGGAGAGAGGGAAGGAGGAGGGGAGGGAGGGAGAAAGGGAGGGAGGGAGATAAGGGAGAGAGGGAGGGAGAGAGGGAGGGAGGGAGAGAGGGAAGGAGGAGGGGAGGGAGATAAGGGAAGGAGGGAGGAGAGAGGGAGGGAGGGAGAGAGGGAGGGAGGGAGAGAGGGAAGGAGGGAGAGAGGGAAGGAGGAGGGGAGGGAGGGAGGGAGAAAGGGAGGGAGGGAGGTGGCTCCCAATGGGGGCGTCGGAGGGAGGGGAGGCGGCCCGCGGGAACGGCCGGCGGGGGGAGGAGGGAGGAGGGCGGGGGGCGCGGAACGGCCGGACGGCGCATGCGCCCTGGCTGCGGCCGCTCCGGCCAGTGCGGCAGCGGGGACCCACCGGCCGCGGGCCCACGGACACACGGGCGGACACGGGCGGGCGGACGAAGAGGAGGGGAAGCAGGCCGGGGAGGAGGAAGGCGCCGAGGAGAAGGCGCCCGGAGCCGGAGGGGGAGGGGGAGGAGCCCGGGGCCCCGACGACGAGGACCGAGCCGGAGCCCCAGCCCCAGCGCCAGCCCCAGCCCCAGCCCCAGCCCATCCCCGCCGCCTCGGAGATGTGACCGAGGCGGGAGACAAAAGGAGGCCGGGCCGCCCTTCCGTCCGTCCCTCCCTCCGTCCGTCCGTCCGTCCGTCCGTCCGTCCCCCCGTCCCCGCCCGCATGCGGGACTGGAGCAGGAGCAGGAGCAGGGAGAAGGCGCGGGCGCGGCGGTGGCGGGCTGGCGGGGCCGCCATGGGCAGGTGAAGGCGGGCTTGGAGGCTGGCTGCCCGCCAAGATGGGGGAGGCCGCCCGGCCCGCCGAGCCCCGCCGCACCTTCATCGTGCCCGACGTCAAGCCCTGCGACCACTATGACTTCGCCAGGGCCAAGGTCGCCTGCGGTCTCGCCTGGCTGGTGGCCAAAGCCTTCGGGACAGGTAGGTGGGGGGCAGACACACAAGGGGAGGGGGGGGTCCTGCCTTCCCCCCTTCCTTCCCTCCTTCCTTCCCTTCCTCCCCTCCCTCCCTCCTTCTCTCCTTCCTCCCTCCTTCCTTCCTTCTCTCCCTCCCTTTCTCCCCTCCCTCCCTCCCTTCCTTCCTCCCTCCCTCCCTCCCTTCCTTCCCTCCCTCCCTCCCTTCCTTCCCTCCCTTCCTTCCCTCCTTCCCCTCCTTTCCTTCCCTCCTTCCCCTCCTTTCCTTCCCTCCCTTCCTTCCTCCCTCCCTTCCTCCCTCCCCTCCCTCCTTTCCCTCCCCTCCCTCCCCTCCCTCCTTTCCCCTCCCTCCCTCCCTTCCCTCCCTCCCCTCCCTCCCTTCCCCTTCCTCCCCTCCCTTCCCCTTCCTCCCCTCCCTTCCCCTTCCTTCCTTCCCTTCCTTCCCTTCCCTCCCTTCCCTCCCTTCCCCTTCCTTCCTTCCTTCCTCCCTCCCTTCCTCCCTTCCCTCCTTTCTCTCCTCCTTCCCTCCCCTTTCCTCCCCTCTTTCCTCCCCTCTCCTTCCCTCCTTCTTTCCTTCCTTCCTTCCTTCCTTCAGCGCGACCCCCTCGGCCTGCCTGCCTGCCTGTTGGCCGCTCTGGCCTCCCGCCCCTCGGGAGAAAAAAAAAAAGGCCTACATTTTTCAGATTGCTTATTGCAGTGTCTACCTTTTATTTACGTTAATGCCCCTCTCTCCCTCTAGACTGTGACCCCCCCCCCCTTATGGGCAGAGAACGGGATCCGCTCATTCGGTGGTTTTTCCACCCTCCCGAGCGCTCAGTACAGTGCCCAGCACAGAAGAGAAGCTCAATGCATACCGTATTATTATCAATCGTATTTTCTAAGACCTTATGGTGTGCGAAGCACTGTACTCGGTGTTTGGGAGAGCGCTTAGAACAGTGCTTGGCACATAGCGCTTAACCAATACCATCATTGCTATTTTTATTAGAATAGAACATGAAACACATTCCCTGCCCATACCATATTATTATTATTATTATTAATCGTATTTTTTAAGTGCTTCTGTGTGCAAAGCGCTGTACTCGGTGTTTGGGAGAGTGCTTAGAACAGTGCTTGGCACATAGTAAGTGCTTTATAAATACCATCATTATTGTTATTATTATTAGAATAGTACATGAAACACAATCCCTGGCCATACCACATTATTATTAATCATATTTTTTGAGCACTTAACGGTGTGTGAAGCACTGTACTCAGCGTTTGGGAGAGCGCTTAGAACAGTGCTTGGCACATACTGAGCGCTTAAATACCATCATTGCTGTTATGATTATGGGAATAGAACATGAAGCACATTCCCTGCCCACAACGAGCTGACGGTCTACAGGGGGAGATGGACCGCAATATGAATAAAGAGACAAATAAAATAAATTACAGATGCATAGAGATGTGTACATATGCGCCGTGGGGGAGGGAGGAAGCAAATATGAGAGGCGCAGAAGGGAGTGGGAGAAGAGGAGGGGAAGGCTCAGTCAGGGAAGGCTGCCTGGAAGAGATGGGCTTGATTGATTGATTGATTGAAAATCCCTTGGCTGGGGTTGGTGGGGAGGAGGAGAATGCGCATGGTTGGGATGCTGGTGGTTCTACGTGCTTCGGAGGAGGGAAATGAAGACCACGGTTGCAGGTCTGGGGGATGGACTTGGGCATAATAATAATAACGTTGGTATTTGTTAAGCGCTTACTATGTGCAGAGCACCGTTCTAAGCACTGGGGTAGATACAGGGTCATCAGGTTGTCCCACGTGAGGCTCACAGTCTTCATCCCCATTTTACAGATGAGGGAACTGAGGCACAGAGAAGTGAAGTGACTTTCCCACAGTCACACGGCTGCCAAGTGGCAGAGCCGGGATTCGAACCCATCACCTCTGACTCCCAAGCCCCGGGCTCTTGCTCCCGAGCCACACTGCCTATGGCATGGCATGGGAGCCCTGGCCAAATCTCTGTTGTTTACTGGGTGGCCATAGTCGTTTTTCTTTCGGGAGCCGGGATGGGATTTTGGCGGAGGACCGAGTCGGTCGGTGACATTTTCCTCCCTGTGAGTGTGTGTGTGTTTGTTGAAAACTCCTTCCCCCCCAACCATCTTCTGGATGGTCATTTTCGTAGGTCTTCAGGAGGATGAGGGGGGTTCGACGCTGCTGGTTCTGTGACGGGTGATGGCGGCAGCCGTTCAGCGGAAGGAAACAATGAGGGCTGACTTGGCAGGGATTTTAGCTGCTCCTGACATCTTGCGAAAACCAGGTGTCTCCCTTGAATTGTAGCTTCTGGAGGGCAGGGGCCCACCCCCGACTTGGGTCCCCCGTCTCCCCCTGCCCGAAACCGTGTTCAACCCACAGTCACTGCTCGGGGAATGCGGTTGCCGTTATTGATGAAGTCATCTTTTCCATTTTCCTTTTAAGTCTTTATAAAATCGGATTTATTTCGACGACTCTGAAGGGTGTGGCTTCCTTTCCTCCAAAATATGCGTGTTTTCAAGAAAAATGTCCTGCGGAGCCTTAACCTCATTAACACAGACTCATTTGCTGGAAAAATGTCGTTGAGAATAGTCCGACTGCGCTTTGTGCATTTCAATAAATTACACGCTTGTGGAAGTGTCTTCCAGTTGCCGGGCATGTTTTTGACCGAGTTCTGGGGCTTTCGGCGTTTAGCTTTGTACTCCTAATCTTTTGTACGGTGACGGGAAGGGGTTCGCGGGCTACCATTCTGCAACGGTGGTGTTTAGAACCATAGCTTTCATCGAATGTAGCCATTATTGATCTCAGTGACTCTCAGGCTGCCTTTAGGTTGGGGCCGGGGAAGGGGGGAGGCTGCCTTTCTGCTTTCTTGCAAAACAACAGTGGGAAAATAAGACCCAGAGGAATATGAAGTAAAGAAAAATAAGAATCAGCATGGGGCTAGTGTGTTTGGAAGTTTCATGTACTAATAACTCTTTAAGAAAATGATCTCTTGCATAATTGCCCAAGGACATTTCTCTCCTGCCGCTCCTCCTCAGGTACTGCCCCATTAGTGAAAAATGGGTGAGGGGGTTCAGAAACGTTGGTTTCTGCTGAGGTCGCCCGGCGTTATCCTGTTCCGTGCCTACAACTGCCCCTCCTGCCAGCCGTCTTGTTATGTTTATTCATCAATCATATTTTTTGAGTGCTTACTATGTGCAGAGCACTGTACTAAGCCCTTGGAAAGTACAATACAGCAGTAAAGAGAGACGATCCCTGCCCACAGAGGGCTCACAGTCTAGGGGAGGGTGGAGACAGACGTCAATACAAATAGCAGGCGGCAGTATAAATGAATAGAATTATGGTTATATACATAAGTGCTGTGGGGTGGGTGGGTGGGGGAGAGTAAAGGGGGCGAGTCGTGGTGATGCGGAACGGAGGGGGAGCTGAGGAAAATGGGGGGCTTAGTCTGGGAAGGCCTCTTGGAGGAGGTGAGCCTTCAGTAGGGCTTTGAAGGGGGCAAAGAATGATTGTTTGGCAGAGGGAAGGCGTTCCGACCAGAAGTAGGAGGAGGGCCAGGAGACAGGCGAGATGGAGGCCCAGTGAGGAGGTTGGCACTAGAGGAGCGGAGTGTGCGGGCTGGGATGTAGAAGGAGACTAGGGAGGTGAAGTAGGAGGGGGCCAGGTGATAGAGAGCTTTAAAGCCAAAAGTGAGGAGTTTTTGTTTGATAGGGAGGAGGACTATTATTTGCACTACTGGTCACAGGAGGCCTGTGTGAGAGTGTGGATGGCTCTATGTAAACCAGCTCTACTGTTCAAACAACCCGAGTGTTTGTCCTGCTAGTTTAGAGCTAGCTCTGCCAAGCTTCAAACTGTAAAGGCCTTTAAAACACAGGCAGTCCCATTCTGCTGGGGGTGGGGGGTTTATTTTTAATTCTGATATTTAATAAGCACCTAGAGAGTACTGATGCAAGTGCACAGGTGATGCAGGAGGAAGAGCGACTAGGGGCAGTGAAGGCTTATTTGGGGATTGGTTTTTTGGAGATGGGATTTTTAGGACGGCTTTGCAGGTGGGGAGAGCGGTGAAATGTCGCAGATGAACGGGGAAGGAGTTCCAGACCAGGGGCAGGATGTAGGCAATGTTCTCTTCCAAGTGCTCCATACAGTGCTCTGCACACTAAGAGCACTCATTAATAAACAACTGATTGATTGAGGCAAGTGGTGGAGCTGGATTAGGATCCAGGTTCTCTTACTCCCAGGCCTGTGCCCTTTCTACTAGGCCACCTTCCTTCCCAAAATTGTCCCTGCTCAATTCTGTTTCCTTCTAACCTAAATTACACCAAATTTCACTAATTCAGGCCAACTAGGGTTTTCACAATCAGTAATATAAGGAAAGCACAGATGACATTTCCCCAAATCCCTGAAGCAGCATTATTCAAAAAAAAAAAAAAAAGCTACAGCAACTGTTATCTAGATTGCACTCCTAAAAAGGATTAGTGGGAGGTGGTTAAGGAAAAACTTAGCACATGATTTAACTGCCATACTAAAATCAGGAGTAAAATACATTCTCCAAATCACAGTATGTCATCAGTAATTATCATAGACAAGTATTCTTCAGTAGTCATTTCTTAAGTAATTAGTAATTTGAGTTAGTTGAGAAAATAAAGTAGGAGATCTCTTTCTAAAAGGGCTAATATCAAATGATTTGGGCTTGCGGCAACACCCTTAATGAAAGCCATATTTTTGAGGACCTATTCATTCAATTCAGTTATATTTACTGAGCGCTAACAGTATGCAGAGCACTGTACTAAGTGCTTGGGAGAGTACAATACAACAGTAAAGAAACACAAACCCTGCCCTAAAGGGAGCCTACAGTCTGGGGAGGTGGGGGGGAGGAGGAATGTGTGTGTGTGTGTGTGTGTTTTCATAGATGAAGCTGCTGATTGTGAGACGGCATCCTAGTATGTGAATGTCCCCAAGACGGTATCTTTCCCACAGTTACCTACTCAAATATAAGGTGATGTCTTTTCTAGCCAATACCATTAGGGTGAGCCTTGAATCTCTGTGGGTGACTGGCATCCTAAAGGCATCATTCATTCAATCGTATTTATTGAGCGCTTACTGTGTGCAGAGCACTGGAATGTACAATTCAACAGATAGAGACAATCCCTGCCCAACAGCGGGCTCGCAGTCTAAAAGGGGGAGACAGACAGCAAAACAAAACAAATAGGCATCATCATCGAATGGCCCTCCCATTTCTCCAGCAACAAAAGACATGGCCTAGCTGATAGAGGCCGGGCCTGGGAATCAAACGGACTTGGGTTCTAATCCCGGCTCCACCACTTGTCCACTGCGTGACCTTGGGCTAGCCACTTCATTTTTCTATGCCTCAGTTATCTGTAAATTGGGAATTAAGATTGTGAGCCCATGTGGAACATGGACTGTGTCCAACCTGATTAGCTTGTATCTACCCCAGTATTTAGTGCAGTGCCTGGCACAGAGTAAAATCTCAACAAATACCATAAAAGCCCCCAAGACCCACTCTCATTGCTTCAGTGCCGAAGCGTTTCTCTCCTCCCCCCCTTCCCCTCCCTCATCCCCACCCCAGGACCTTGTTAACATAGGTACCACTTCCAACTTGGGATGGGTACTTTAAAATTAGTAATGGTGCCCGCCCTGCCAACCTCATCCCCTGTGCTGTTGCGCTCCCACTTCTGCACAGTCCTTTCCGGGCCGCCAGCCCCGCCGATAGGGCTCCCAGAGGTGACTGCTCACCTTGCAGCCTCCTGGAACCAGCCCTGGAGTTGACATAGATTATGAATCAATAAAGAGAATGTTCTGAGGGACCTGCATGAGACTTTTGGGTGTTGTCTTTTTGTTATACAAATGGATTAGAGTAGTTTAAAAAAAAAATTACATTTTGGGGACCCAGAAGCCCCTCCTAGTAAGCCTGCCTTTCCAAGGATATGTTTTCCAAGTGAAGAGCAAATACAACCCTTAGTTAAATTATGTCCTTTGAAAGGTTTGTTGGCGTGTTAGCCTCTTTGACGTTTTGACGTAAACTGTAAGATTAGGGGTATGCGTCTTCTGAAGATTCTGACTCATCCACATACCAAACCCAGTTTTTTCACTGACAGTATAAGGTCTTTGAGTTTTTAGACGTTTGGAAAAAAGTAGATGAGAAAAGCAAAAATGAATTCGAATACCTGAACTAAAAATAGAAAGGTCCTGTTGATGACAGTCTTTATAAAATCATATGGAATCAATATGATTCTTTTTAGCTAGTTCACTCCATTCTTAGGGTATACTTTTTCTTGAGTTAGAATAGAGTAATTCATATTTATTGGACTCGTTCATATTGTAGACAGGGACTACCTTGGTAAAATACCTGGAAAGAGAAGCAAAATGAGCTTTCATCAATCCAAGCATTAAAAGGAGGGGAAAAAATGAGATAATAGAATCTGGCTAGAATCTGAAAGGGAACTCCTGAGTCCTTTGACAAAGTTAAAACTCCAATTAAAAATATCTGCTAACAACTAATATATTAATTGGAGATATAGAAGAAAAGAATGTACAAGGAAAATTCAAATGGAAATTTAGAACTAAAAAAAAGGGATAAACTAAGATTTAAAGCAGAAAACCACTAGATCTCTCTCCCCCTCCCAACTTTCTCTGGCTCACCTTCCCACTAAGAGGCTTCTTAGCATGTGGAGCTGGCTTCTAAGAGCTGGAGGAGTACATCAACTCACTGTACCAAAGCTAGGGGAAAAAAAAATGGTCTCTCACCATCAGTGGTGTTTATTGAGGACTTACTGTGTGCTGCACACTACATTAAGCTCTTGGGAGAGTACACGATAAAGTCGTGGCTCAGTGGAAAGAGCACGGGCTTGGGAGTCAGAGGTCATGGGTTCTAACCCCAGTTCAGCCGCTTGTCAGCTGTGTGACCTTGGGCAAGTCACTTAACTTCCTCTAGGCCTCAGTTGCTTCCTCTGTAAAATGGAGGTCAAGACTGTGAGCCCTTCGTGGGACCACCTGATTCCCTTGTATCTACCCCAGTGCTCAGGACAGAGTTTGGCACATAGTAAATACTTACCAAAATCAACATTAGTATTATTATCATCGTCATCATCATCATTATTATTATTCCCTTGCCCACAAATGATCTTAGAATCTGTCCCCGCCCCATTCCTGCTTAGAACTCTAGGGCCTTAGCTCTATCCAGGACAGTCCCTTATGGTTGCAAAAGGTTAGTCCCTTTGCTTCCTGGGAAATATAATGTCTTTTTTCCTTCTCAGCAATTCCCTTGCCAATTTCCAATGGGGCCTTTGATGGGATGTTTTGAAAATACACAGCTGTCCCTTGAGAGAGGTCCTAGCACAGCACAGTCTAACCCTTCTTCATGAAACCTCAGAAAGCAAGTTGGAGTTTGGAGGGGGCACTTTTCTTTCTGGAACTCGCTGGGTGTACTGAAATAGAACACATGGAATAAATATGTGACAGCTTTTGCAAAACAATGTATTTAAATCTTGGTAATATTCGAAGGGACTAGGAGTCCAGTGATCATGTTGTGGTGTCAAGTGTATTCTCCCAGTTGCTTAGCAGAGGAATTTGGACAGAATCATGGCATTTGTGAATCGCTTACTATGTGCCAGGCACTGTACTAGGGCTCCTTACTGGACCTTAAAGTAGTCAATCAGCTTACCCCTTCCCGCTTTCCTTACCTCACTGATTTCCTGCTACAACTCAGCAAATTCACTTTGCTCCTCCAATGCCAACCGAGCAGCGTGGCTCCGTGGAAAGAGCCTGGGCTTGGGAGTCAGAGGTCATGGGTTCGAATCCCGGCTCTGCCACTAGTCAGCTTTGTGACTGTGGGCAAGTCACTTAACTTCTCTGTGCCTCAGTTACCTCATCTGGAAAATGGGGATTAAGACTGTGAGCCTTGTGTGGGACAACCTGATTACCCTGTATCTACCCCAGTGCCTAGAACAGTGCTCTGCACATAGTAAGCACTTAACAAATAGCAACAGTATTATTATTACTGTACCTCAGTCTCTTCTGCTTTGCTGCCAACACCTTGCCCACGTCCTGCCATCCCTCCCATATCTGACAGACCATCACTCTCCCCACCTTGAGAGCCTTATTAAAATCTGGGCCTCAGTTACCTCATCTGTAAAATGGGGGTTAAGACTGTGAGCCTCATGTGGGACAACCTGATTCCCCAGTATCTACTCCAGCACTTAGAACAGTGCTCTGCACATAGTAAGTGCGTAACAAATACCAACATATATATAGTAATAATAAGATCAAACTCACATTTCCCCTACTCCTTCTCTTTTCAGCAGCACCCTTAGACTTGGATCTGTACCCTTTATTCATCCCCACCCCTCCTAGCCCTACTAGCACATATATGCATATCTGTAATTTATTTTAATGTCTGTCCCCCCCTTCTGAATTGTGAACTCCTGGTGGGCAGGGAATAGGCCTACTGACTCTATTACAATGTATTCTCCCAAGCCTTTAAGTGCAGGCTCTGCACACAATAAGCAGTCACTCATTCAGTTGAGTGATTGATTAAGTATACCAGAAGCCTAAGGAATGTGTCCAGCCCACTAGAAGCTTATAGCTTAAGGAAAAGTCTAACAGAAATATTCACAAGCGGTAGGAAGAGAATAAAAGCTGACTATTCATGTGAATATACATTTATACCCAAGTGCTGCAGATGGGCAAAAGTGTAAATACCTAAGTGCAAGAGTAAGCTGAGGGGCTGATGAGACTTGGAGTCCAAAGAATTAAGTGGTGATGGCTTTTTGGAGGAGGTGGGAAGCAGAATGGCCTAGTGGAAAGAGCACAGTCTCCGGAGTCAGCGGATCTGACTGCTAGTCCGTGCTCCATCGCTTGTCTTGTTGTGTGACTCTGGGAAAGTCACTGAACTTCGCAGTTACCTCATCTGTAAAATGGGGGTTAAAACCATGAGCCTCATATGGGACACTGACTGTGATGCCTAACCTGATTAGCTTATATATACCCCAGCGCTTAGTACATTGTAAGTCTCTAACAGATATCATTAAATAAAAAAAAGTGGATTTCCAGAAGGCTTTGGAGGTAGGGAGGAGTGAAGGAGTTTTAGGCCGCAGGGCAATGTGAGCTAGGGGTTGGAGGTCAAAAAGACGCAAGTGTGGTGCTGAGATGCTGGATTTATTTCATTCACTCATTCATTCAGTCGTATTTATTGAGCGCTTACTGTGTGCAGAGCACTGTACTGAGCGCTTGGAAAGTACAATTCAGCAACAGATAGAGAAAAGCCCTACCCAACAATGGACTCACAGTCTAGAAGGGGGAGAAAAACCAAACAAGTAGACAGGCATCAATAGCATCAGGAGAAATAGAATTATAGATTTATACACATCATTAATAAAATAAATAGAACAAATATGTACACTCATTGGACCCTGTGGTTCAGGTCAGTCCAGAGTTGCCTTGAGGGTATTCATATCATCAAAGGGGCCGTGTCCTTGGGGACGTAGTAATAGTAACTGTAGTATTTGCGAAGCGCTTAACTAGGTGCCAGGCACTGTGCTAGGCTCGTGGGTAGATTCGGGACAATCCGACCCAGTTGCCTGTCTCCTGCGGGGCTCACGGGAAAAGGCCACTACTGAGTGGTGGGCAGAAGAGGAGGTGTCCAGCTACTACTCACCTCAGCCTTCTGCAGAGTCAGGTGGGGTGAAGGAGGGAGTCTCTGGGAAGAGACGTGAGAGCCCGAGGGAAAGTAGCCAACATGTATTCAAGACTGTGTAAAAGCCCAGACATGCTGGCATACTGCCGGCGGGAATTTTTTGTTTCCATCAGGGGAGGTGAAAAGCGCCCATGAAACACCAGTGGATTGTGCTAAGGCAGGGAAGCAGAGATTATTTGAACAGCAGATGACTCAGATTAATACTGGTATTTTTCGCCCCGAAGTTTCAGTCGTCGGTCTTGGTATTACCGTCAGAGAAGTGAGATCCGCTAACAAGTAGTCTTTTATGGAGCGCCTTGTGGCTTAGCAGCATGGGATTCAAATTAGGAATTTGTACTAGTTGTACTCCGTACCAGGCTTTGCCTCAATATTCCCCTTCCATTTAGCTTTCTTTTGTAAATAGCTCCCCCTACTTCGATGCGGATGCTGACAAATTCCAGTGAAGTCGGCCGGGGTGAATGAATAGCCTTCCATTTTTTCCTCGGGATGAAATATGCATGTCTGATAGTTCAACAGGTCATGCTTCATGCCACAAAATAACACATTTTCATATCTATATAGAACTAAAAAGGGCCTTTAAAAATGTAAAAAATCATTGTCTTTTTGTGAGTGGGGGGCAGGGAGAAGAACTAGAAACCAAAACAAAAGACAGAATTTGGCCATTAAATATCCCTGGTAGAGTCGAATGTGCCTGCCAACTCTGTTGTACTGTACTTTCCCAAGCACTTAACACTGTGCTGTACACTCAGTAAGGGCTCAGTAAATACCATTTGATTGGTTGGATGTGGCTTATGTGATCTGAGGGGAGAAAGAGTTCCATACCGGGAGAAAGGTTGGAGATGGGACTGCTTGGAGCTTAGTTTGGGAGGGGCAAAGGGTGTGAGCTGGGGTGTTATAAGTCAGGGAGCAGAGATGAAAGGACACTGTTGGCAAAGAGTCTGAGTTGGTCAGGAATTTCTGTTTGATGAGAAATGTATAGCCTATGGAGTCTTTTGAGGGAGTAGAATGTTGCATGCCGAACTGCATTTTAGGAAGATGATTCAGGCATTTGAGTGCGGGATCTACTGAAGAGGAGAGAGACTGGCAGCAGGGATACAGACAGGGAGGCTGAACACGGTGGTGGTCATTGGTGTCGATAGTAGGGGGCAGAAAGCTTTGTGAAACACATACAGTTCAAGGGGGGAGGAGAGAAGCAGGAGCTAGGAAAGGAGACTGAGAAGGTGCCTATCCAGAAATTAGCAAGAGAACCTAGAGAGTATCCTTTAGGTCACTGAGGCCACCGTGTCACAGGCATCTAAGAGGTAAAGGAAGATAAGAACATGAAATTGGGCCAAAAGGAGATCATTGGGTACCTTAAGGAGGTGAGAACCGATCACATGGCACGAATAAGAGAGGTGGTCAAGAGGAAAGGAAAGCGGTGGGAGTTTGGACAGGAATGGGAAGAGAGAGATGAGGTGAGGTAACTGGAGGGGGGTGTAGGATTCAGAGGAGTCTTTTTTATTTAGTCTACCATATACTGAGCTTGGGTAAAGGCACAGGAGAAAAAACCAGGAAGAGAGAACCGAAAATAACAGAGGGGAAGAGGCAAGCACGAATGTTTTTGAATGATGAGAGAGCGTGGAGTCCTCGGCATGGATCGAGAAGCCGGTAACCACTTTGGAAACCGGCTAAAAGCAGGAGTGAGTCCTGGGACAGCTGGGAGGGAAGAGGCAGAAGGACATGGATGTAGACAGATGGAAAAAAGTAAGACCACTGAACCTGGAAAGAAGGCAGGGAAACAATTTGATTCCAGCTTTCAAAATCATAAATAGGGTTGGTAGCAAACATGGCATTATGGCTCATAAAAATCCCCTAACAGAAGAACAAGGGGCATCCACAGACATCTGAGGAGAGCAGGGCCAAAACAAACCAAAGGAACCGCTTCTTCACACGATGGGAGGCAAGCATGAAAGTGGTTACCACCGGAAGTTGTGTGGGCCAAAAATAGCAGTAGGGAAAAGGAAACTTGGGATAAATTCCTGGATGGGAGGGCCATAATAGGTAACTAGAAAGAGAATAAGAGATGTAATGGGCGTAGGTGCCGACTCCATGGGGCCAGTCAGCTGCCTTACCCTCCAGGGTTGGTTCCCTTGGACTGATGTCTTTACTAAAAAGCTTCTTAGGTAGGGGCAGCCAGAGCCAACCTGCCCCACCCACTGCAGCCCCGAAAGGAAGCAGAGGGGCCGAGAGGGGAGCCAGGATGGTAACTCCACCTCTTGCCCTGTGCTGGCAGGAAGAGGCGAAGGAAGCGGCTGCTGCTCTCCTGGTCTTCCTTGAGGCTGGACTTGAGTATTCCTCTTACCTCTGGCCCTGAACAATAATAAGAATAATAATGATAAGAAGAATGGTATTTAAGCGCTTATTATGTGCCAGGCACTGTACTAAGCGCTGGAGTGGTTACAAGCAAATCGGGTGGGACACAGTCCCCGTTCCGCACAGGGCTGACAGTCTTTAACCCCTATCTTCCAGATGAGGTAACTGAGACACAGAGAAGTGAAGTGACCTGCCCAAGGCCACACAGCAGATAAGTGGAAGAGCCGGGGTTAGAACCCATGACCTTACGACTCCCAGGCCTGTGCTCTATCCACCGCGCCGTGCTGCTTACTCTCCACCCAGGGAGTATGGAGGATTGTCTAAGGATAGCACACTGAAGGGGTATGGGGGGGACTGTTGGGAGCGGGTGCGGCAACAGGTACTCCTCGGTGCTGCATGTCAGTTGCACTGCTTTCAATAAATACGGTCGATTGATTGTTATTAATGGCCACTATAGCTTCAGCTGGCAAGTACTGTCCGGAAAGCAGAGCAGTGTCCCTGCTCCCCTGTAACAGTAGCAGCAGTTAGCAGCCCTGGAGCTCTGATTCATTCATTCATTCATTCATTCAATAGTATTTATTGAGCGCTTACTATGTGCAGAGCACTGGACTAAGCGCTTGGAATGAACAAATTGGCAACAGATAGAGACAGTCCCTGCCGTTTGACAGGCTTACAGTCTAATCGGGGGAGACGGACAGACGAGAACAGTGGCAATAAATAGAGTCAAGGGGAAGAACATCTCGTAAAAACCGATGGCAACTAAATAGAATCAAGGTGATGTACAATTCATTAACAAAATAAATAGGGTAATGGAAATATATACAGTTGAGCGGACGAGTACAGTGCTGTGGGGATGGGAAGGGAGAGGTGGAGGAGCAGAGGGAAAGGGGGAAAAGAGGGTTTAGCTGCGGAGAGGTAAAGGGGGTTGGTCGAGGGAGTAGAGGGAGAAGAGGAGCTCAGTCTGGGAAGGCCTCTTGGAGGAGGTGAGTTTTAAGTAGGGTTTTGAAGAGGGGAAGAGAATCAGTTTGGCGGAGTTGAGGAGGGAGGGTGTTCCGGGACCGCGGGAGGACGTGGCCCGGGGGTCGAGGGCGGGATAGGCGAGACCGAGGGACGGTGAGGAGGTGGGAGGCGGAGGAGCAGAGCATGTGGGGTGGGCGGTAGAAAGAGAGAAGGGAGGAGAGGTAGGAAGGGGCAAGGTGATGGAGAGCCTTGAAGCCTAGAGTGATCCCTGGCCTTCCCTGGGTGGCTGTCCCAGGCTGCTTGGGTGGATTGCCTGGTGTGCAGCAGGTGACAGACTCCTCACGAGCCTTTGGGTGACAGGAACCGCTCGGGCCTCTGAGTTTCTCTGCGCAACGCATTGCCGCTGCGAAAAACAGAACATTTACTAGAGGGACCTTTTCTCTGACCCACTAATGTCATTTCCTAATGTTTCTCTAGCTTCTAAGCTTGCTGTGAGCAGAGAATGTCCATCAACCCTGTTGAATGCTCCCCAATGCTTAGTATAGTGCTCTGCACAAAGTGAGCTCTCAGTAAATACCATGGATTGAATCTTATGTATTTGATCAGAACCATTTTGATTCTCTGAAGATTTTATTTTAGTTTGCCTGTTTGAAGTAACTGAAGTTTGATGAACTTAATATAAAATGAGCACAAAACAGCAAATTTACTTGAGTGACATTAAAGGGAAAATAGTTCAGCTGTTCTAGTGTACTACACAACCTGTCTAAGAAATATTGTCCCTCTTGTTTAAAGTACCAAATCTGAAGTTTCTTTATATTACATGAGACAGTTTTTAAGCTCCAGGAACCCACCACTTTTAGTGCAATAAAATAATAAGATATATAGTGAGACTAAGGCATAAAAGGTTATTTGTGTCTGACATTCATAACCATGGGATCCTTAATAAAAAAAAGTCAAAGGCTTTTGGACAGGTTAGGATATATTGGAGAAACTAGTTAGGATATATTTGAAAAGCTATGACAAGTCAGAAAGCAATTTGCATTTACATGTTTTTTTCTGCTCATTGAGCTTTCCTTGAGGCAGAGTATCTCCAATTTTATTATTGGTCAAGATTCCCTCAATTATTTTCATTAGTAAATATGATATAAGAATGGTTTAGTTTCATTGCTAGAGCCTCGCTCTCCTTTTCTTCCCTTTTCCCCTCCACCCTAGTCTTTAAAGAGGAGTGTGTTGTCACCTTGAAGACTTCTGATGGGCTCCGGTGGTCCATAGTAAATTTGCTGTTTTGTGCTCATTTTGTGTTATTTTAATCAGACTTCAGTTACTTCAAAGAGGCAAACTAAAATAAAACCTTCAGAAAATCAAAATGGTTCCCCAAGACATACGAATCAATCAGTCAGTGGTATTGAGTGAGCACTGTCCTATGCGCTTGGTAGAGTACAATACAACAGCCTATGGTGGTCTTCAGATGTGACCCCTTACTCAGCTTTCCCTCTCGATGCACAAATCCACACCCTTGAATCTACCCTCTTTACCACACTTAATGCCTTGTCTCCCCTGACCTTCTATTAATCTCTCACCACCATCCCCTAGCCAAGAACCACAGTTCCAAATTCCTCTTCCTCTGCTTTTGCACTCACCAGCAGGGCACTGTCTGTGGCTCTCTGGGCACCATGCTGACTTCAGCCATTGTAAATTCATCCTCACCTGCTGTAGCTCTGCCTTCTCCTCCATTCAGCAGCACTGCATTTCCTTTGTCGACACCAATGCCCATTGCCCCCCCACCAGACCTTTTACTCTTTCTTGAAGCCTCCTTGGTCCTCCATCTCCCCTTCTTTCACCCCTGATGACCTGGCCAGCTACTCTTGACAAAATTGAAACTGTCAGGAGTGTGCTCCATGAAATTTTCCTGTTGCCTTCCCATTTCCATCCCACCCTCAAATCCACTTTCTCATCTTTCTCCACTGTCTCTCAAAAGATCTCCCACCTGCTGTCAGCATCTACCTCCTCCACCTCAGACCCCATCCTTTCGCACCTTCAAAAACCCTTAAGCACCCACTCTTCTCTCCCTGTCATCTCAACTACGCACTCTTTGATGACTCCTTCCTCTCTCCCTTCAAACATGCCAACTTCTCCCCCTATTAAAAAAAATCCTTCTCTGAGCCCCACTTCACCATTCAGCTTTCTCCCCAACGCCCCCTGCCCATTCCATCCAAGTTCCTCAACTGAATCACCTTTACTTCCTATATCCAACTCACTCCTTGACCCCCTAAAATTTGGTTTTCTTCCACTTTACTCCACTGAGACTACTCTCTCCAGGGGTACTAGAAGCGAATGGCTTAGGGGAAAGAGCACAGGGCTTGGGAGTCAGAGGACTTGGGTTCTAAAACCGGCTCTGCCACTTATCAGTTGTGTGATGTTGGGCAAGTCACTTAACTTCTTTGTGCCTCAGTTGCCTCATCTGTAACAGGAAAGAGTCCGGGCTTTGGAGTCAGAGGTCATGGGTTCGAATCCCGGCTCGGCCACTTGTCAGCTGTGTGACTTTGGGCGTCACTTAACTTCTGTGTGCCTCAGTTATCTCATCTGTAAAATGGGGATTAAGACTGTGAACCCCACGTGGGACAACCTGATTCCCCTGTGTCTACCCCAGCGCTTAGAACAGTGCTCAGCACATAGTAAGCGCTTAACAAATACCAACATTATTATTATTATTATTAAAATGGGGAAGAAGTCCGTAAGCCCCATGAGGGACAACCTGATTATCTTGTATCTATCCCGGCGCTTAGAACAGTGCTTTGCACATTGTAAGCGCCTAACAAAAACCGTCATCATTATTATTATTGCCAGTGGGCCTTTTTCTTGCCAAAGGATCTAAGTCCCCATCTTCCTTGACCTCTTTCTTGGCTGCTTCCAACTTTGCAGACCCCACTCTTTTCTCCTAGGTAAGCTTAGTTTTAATGACATAGATTCCTTCCCCACTCACTGATCCTTTTCAGTCTCTTATTTTGTATTTAGTACAGTCCGTGGCATTTAGTAAATGATTAATAAGTATTGCTATTATTTAAACACTTTAAAAAAATAGTATTTGTTAAGCACTTACTATATGCCAGGCACTTTGCTCAGCCCTGGGATGGTAAGTACAAGTTAATCAAGTTGGACACAGTCCATGTCCCACATGGGGCTCACAGCCTCTTGACAGATTTTACAGATGGGTTAACTGACACATAGGCATGTTAAGTGACTTGCCGAAGGTCACACAGCAGTTAAGTGGCAGACCCCTGACTCCCAGGCCCAAGCTCTCTCCACTAGGCCATGTTGCTTCACTAATCCATTCTGCCGCTGCTTCTCCATCCCTACCTGGCCTTCATCTTCAGTCACTCACTCTCCAGTGACTTCTTCCTCACTCCTTTCAAACCTGTATTCCCTATCCTAAGGGAACTTCTTCTTTGACCCCGTAGCACCCTCAGGTTACCACCTCATCTCCCTCCAGCCATTCCTTTACACCTGTTGCCTCCACTTCCTCCCCAGTTCTTGCCTTTAACTCTCAATCAGTGGTATTTATTGAACACTTACTGTGTGCGGAGCACTGTGCTAAGTGCTTGGGAGAGTACAGTAGAAGAGAGGTGGTAGACATTCCCTGCCCACAGTGAGTTTACAGTATAGCATCTACAGCCTATCCCCTACAATCTGGCTTCCTCCCTATCCACTTCATGGAAACTGCCCTCTCTAAGGTCACCAGTCATCTCCTTGTCAAATCCAGTGGTGTCTTAATCCCCCTTGACCTGCAGTCCAGCTTGACCTGCAGCTGTCTTCGACATTAAAGACCATCCCCCTTCTTGAAACATTATCTAACCTTGATTTCATTACACTGATCTCTTCTAATTCTCCTCCTCTCTCTCTCTGGTTGTTCCTTCTCCATCTCTTTGGCATCCTCCTCCATATTTTAGCCCCCTCACAGTGGGGATCCCTCAAGGCTTAGTTCTGGGTCTCCTGCTATTTTCCTTCTATGCGCACTCCCTTGGAACACTCATTTGCTCTATGGCTTCCATTACCGTCTGTACACAGATGACTCCCAAATTTGCCTCTCCAGCTCTGACTCTCTGCAGTCTCGCACTTCCTCCTGCCTTCAGGACATCTCTACTTGGATGTCCCCATTAAACCTCAAACTTAACATGTCCACAACAGAACTCCTAATTGTTCTGACCAAACCCTGTCCTCCCCCTTGACTTTCCCATCACTGTAGACAGCACCAGCCTCCTCCGTGTCTCACAACCCTGTAACATTGGCATTTATCTTAAAGTTAAAACTCATCTCTCTCATTCAGCCCGCATGTTCAGTCTATCACCAAATTCTGTCGATTCTACCTTCACAGCATTGGTAAAAGCTGCCCTTTTGTCTCCATCCTACTACTACTTGATCCAAGCACTTATCCTATCCCGCCTTGATTATTGCATCAACTTCCTCTCTCACCTCCTTGCCTCCTATCTCTTCCACTCCAGTCCACACTTTTGCGATCTCGATCAGATTTTCTAAAAAAAATCAGTTCACATCTCCCCACTCCTCAAAAACTTCTAATCGTTGCCCATTCATCTCCGCATCAAAGATAAATTCCTTACCATTTGCTTTAATGGTCCTCTTGATCCTCTTCCCTCAATCCCACATCTTACCTTGCTGATTTTTTTTTACTACAACCTAGTTTACAAAATGCACTCATGTAACTCCGACCTACTCACCCTATCTCAGTCTCATCTTTCTCACCACTCTCCCCATCTTCAAATCTTTACTAAAGTCATATCTCCAAGTGGTCTTCCCTGACTAAGCCATTTAGAAATGTATTTTATTGGGCTTCTTTTTCTCCATCTGTGGTAAGTGCAGGTTGGAAGGTATCAAGATCAGGAAAGAAGATGCCTGCAGGTTTCCATTAATCTTTCCTCTCCAAGTTTACGCATTTTTCTGATAGTCTATTTCCACGTTGACAGTGTCCAGAACACCCTTAGTTGCTGGCTTCATGCATAATGGCTGCCCACTGGAAAGTCTCATGTTGACTGGAATGTTAAAGATAGACTCAGCCTTCTCAGATCCGTAGATACCAGTTAGTTGTGTGTGTATATCTGACACTCTGTATTTTAATTTGGTAGGTGGTGCTTACCAAGGCAAGTAAGAGAGGTGGTGCTTACCAAGGCAAGGAAGAGAGTTTAGAGGCAGCAGCATTCAGAAATGCAAAGGGAGTTGTTTATTTTGTGGATTTTTCATATAGCAGGCATCTCGCAAGGGAAATTTGGCTACAGAGATGGGCTGCAAATGAGGTTTTAATCTCTGTTCTTTGTAGTTTGACTATGGATTGTAGGTCTCCTTGTGTGAGAAAATACTCAGCCTGTTTTTCTCCCTCTTGTCATATTCCTTTCCAGAGGTAGTTATTTCAAAGATTACACCTAAGCATTAAGCCTTGATCCTTAATGGAGCTTCTAATCTTGGATGGATGATCCATCCAAATTCACTTAGAGAGAAATAGAGAGAGGGAGAGGGAGAGGGAGAGAGAGAGAGTTCAGGGAAGGGGGATCAGTGTGTTAGTGAGAATGCATTGATTGTGGCGGGTGCATCTTAGAGCATGTTGTGGGTGTGCGAGAAGCGGCATGGTGTTGCCAAGAGGGGAAGAGGTGTATGAAGCCAGAGGGCTGTCCCTGTTTCCCCCTGCTCCCCTGACCCTCTAACCAGGACCTAGCAATTCTGAGTGTCTAGACATCAGGTGGTGTCCGTCTTTTCAGTTATACCATTTGCTCACAAGCACTCAGTACAGTGCTCCACACAGAATCGGGGCTTAATAGATGCCATCGATTGGTTGATTGAGAGGTGAGTTCGAAGTAGGGGGAGAAATACACTGGTTTAACCAGTTCATCAGCATCTGGGCTTTTGCCTTTTACAGGGCTCAGACCTGAAATAGGGGCCTAAGGGTCTTATTGGGTGTGTCTTTGAGTCCAAGCAAGCACTTCCAGATGGGAAATATTTTTAGCATACTGTCAGCAAGCTAGTCATTTTGCCAAGATTAGTTCTTATAGAGGATATGTACATAGCATGGATGTCCTTTGTGGAATGAGAGGAACAAAACAAGAGGACTCATAGTATTCAAATCTGCTCCCCTCTGCTCTCGTTGAGAGTGCTTTAAGGGGCTCACGTTCCGAGAGACCTGCCTTAATCAAGCAGTGGTATTTATTGAGTGATTACTAGATGCAGAAGAGTTGAAAGAGTACAAAACAAGAGTTGGTAGACATAATGATAATGATGGTAATTAAGCGCTTACTGTGTGTTCTAAGCATTGGGGTTGATACAAGCTAATCAGACTGGACACAGTCACACATGGGGCTCACAGTCTTAATCCCCATTTTACGGATGAGGTAACTGAAGCACAGAGAAGTGAAGTGACTTCCCCATGGTCACATGGCAGACAAATGATAGAGCCAGGATTAGAATAATAAGAATAATAGTATTTGTGAAGGACTTACTATGTGTCAAGCACTGTTCTAATCGCTGGGATGGATACAAGCTAATCAGGTTGGACACTGTCCTTGTCCCACATGGGGTTTACTGCCTTCATCCCCATTTTACAGATGCGGTACAGCAGACGAGTGGCAGAGCCAGGATTAGAACCCTGGTCCTTCTGACTCCCAGGCCCGGGCTCTAGCCATGAGGCCATGCTGCGTCCCTTGATCCCTGTCCACAAGGAGCTTACAATCTCCAGTGAGGGATAGTCATTAAAATAAAATACAGAAATGGGAACTAGAGTAGGATAAGTGCATAAGTTCTGTGGGGCCGAGGTTCATATTATTTGCACACAGGCAAGTATTTGGTCCACACAGAGGGGAGGGCAGGTAGGGGCAATGAGGTACTACAGTAAAGTTGTCCTGTGAAGGACAGATACTGTGGGCAGATTGGTTACGTTAATGAAGAGATATAGAACCTAGGGATTGGATGTAGATAAGGGCCTGAAGGAACATAGTAGTAGAAGTGATATTTCTGGAGCATCCCGTAGAGTGCTTGGGGAAAAATACAAGACACAGAAGTACAAGGCATATTCCTTGCCTACAAGGAACTTACATTCTAGTTGGGGAGACAATCATAAAAAGATAAATGTTAAGATGATAAATAATGGAATTGGTTTAGAGGACCCCAGGGTCCCTTCCCATGATTATGATGAACAATGCTTCTTTTTTGCAGATGTCATGTTAGTGAGAAGGGCCTTCCTAGGAGCATGGACACTCGTAGAGGAATAGGGGGGAGAAAAAGGCTGGAAGGTGGGGAGAAGATATTGGGGAGAGAATCAGTAGAGGACATGGGTGAGAAGCACTGTGGCTTAATGGAAAGAGTCCCAGGCTTAGGAGTCAGAGAATTTGGGTTCTAATCCCGACTCCACCACTTGTCTGCTGTGTGACCTTGGGCAGGTTACTTTACTTCTCTGTGCCTGTTACCTCATCTGCTAAATGAGGATTAAGACAGCGATCCCCGTGTGGGACAGGGACTGTATCCAACCCGACTGTCTTGTATCTATCCCAGTACTTAGTACAGTGCCTGGGCACATAGTAAGCACTTAACAAATCCCAAAAAAAATGATGGGGGAGTGTATTGTATGTCTCACCTGTGTCTCTCTGTCTCTCTCTCTCTCTCTGATTCTTATTCCTCTTTTCCACTCCCCAGATTTCCTTCAAATGATAAAGAACACTGCAGCAGACTGCAAGTTGACATGACTGCTTTAGAAAGTGAGAAGCAGCGTGGCTCAGTGGAAAGAGCACGGGCTTTGGAGTCCGAGGTCATGAGTTCGAATCCCGCCTTGGCCACTTGTCAGCTGTGTGACTTTGGGCAAGTCACTTCACTTCTCGGTGCCTCAGTTACCTCATCTGAAAAATGAGGATTAAGACTGTGAGCCCCACATGGGACAACCTGATTCCCCTGTGTCTACCCCAGCGCTTAGAACAGTGCTCGGCACATAGTAAGCGCTTAACAAATACCAACATTATTATTATGTACTGGGAGACCAGAAACATGGCCAGTTGGAGAGCTGGGAAGTGAAGGCAGCCTGGTTTTTAGGAACTCAGAATGGGACATGATGGGGGCTGGGTGAGGAGACAGGGAGATAGTGAGCCGGAAATGACAGAAAAAGGTAGAGGAGGCCTGCATTCTCATTTTACTTTTGTTTCTGGGGACATAAATGTATCCCCCAAAAGCAGAAGTAAATAGCAGGACAGACTTTTAGATTTTGGGCCTGTCCCTCTGAAATTGGGATGTTTAAACCCATAATTGAAAGTTTGTTTTTCTCAGCAGACACCTGAGATCCCATCTTTTTTTTTCCCTGCAAGTTTTTCAAGTGCTTTAAAAAGAGATTTTATTTTGGGGGTGGTCGGGGTGGGGATTCAGTTAGTTTACCTAGCTCTGTCAAACCCCTGTTGGGAGTAAACCTGCCTTTCCACTGCTCCCACCAGAACCACCTTTCCTGAAATGTTGATTTCAAAACCTAGCTAGGCAGCACGGCTCTGAATGAAGTGACATGTTTTGGTCTGGAGCAGGAGAAAAACAGTCAATCCCATTTATTGAGTGCTTACCCCTCTAGACCATAAGCTCGATGTGAACAGGGAATATGTCTTTTATATTTGATTGATTTCAAAGCACTGTACTAAGAGCTTGGGAGAGAATACTATAACAGAATTGGTAGACACATTCCCAGCCCACAAGGAGCTTATTCTTGTATGCTTTGCTGTTGTAAGAGTAGTGTTACCCCTCACTCATTTCCTGGGGGGGAGGGTTAATAGTTGGAAGACAATTAATATAATATAGAATCCACATCTCTAGCCCATCTATCTCTCCTCTGCAGTCCTGTGTTTTCCTTCTGCCTCTGGACATCTCAAGTATCCCACCCTCACCTCAAACTTAATGTGTCGAAAATATCTCCCATCATCTTCCCACCTGAACCCTGTCTTTCCCCTGACTTTCCCTTCACTTGTAGACTGCAGTGCCATCCACCCTATCTTACAGCCTGTAACCTTGGCATTATCCTTGACTCAGATCTCTATCTCAACCCACCTTTTTCATCTGTCACCAAATCCCATCAGTTCTGTCTTCACAACATTGCTAAAATCCACCCTTTCCTCTCCATCCAAACTGCTGCTAACGCTGATCCAAGCACTTATCCCACCGTGATTACTGTATCAGGCTCCTCGTTGACCTTTATCTCCTCACTCCAGTCCATACTTGGACCATGCAGTTCAGGTTTCCCACTCCTTAAGAACCCCCAGTGGATGCTCATCCAGAAACCATAAAGCCCTCAATCCCCTTGTCCCCTCCAATCCTACCTTGCTGATATCCTACTACAACCCAACATGCTCACTTTACTCCTCTAATGCCAACCTACTCCCTGGACTTTGAAGCCATCTATCTCCCCTCTAGCCCTTTACCCACGTCCTGCCTCTGGCCCGGAATTCCCTCCCCCTTCAAATCTGATAGACCATCACTTTCCCCATCTTCAAAGCCTTATTAAAGTCATATCTACAAGAGCCCTTCCCCGGCTAACTTTTAATTTTCCCTACTACTTTTGTGTTGGCTTTGCACTTATTTGGATTTCTTTGTAGCCTTTAAGCATCACCCCCATCTTTAGCCCATCAACATTTATGTACCTATCTATAATTCATTTTAATGTCTCTCTCCCCTTCTAAACTCCAGTCTCCTTGTGGGCAGGGAGCTCTGTTTTTGAGTATTTATTGAGCACTTACTATGTGCAGAGCACTGTACTAAGCGCTTGGAATGTACAAATTGGTAACAGAGACAGTCCCTGCCCTTTGACGGGCTTACAGTCTAATCGGGGGAGATGGACAGACAAGAACAGTGGCAATAAATAGAATCGAGGGGAAGAACATCTCATTAAAACAATAGCAAATAAATAGAATCAGGGTGATGTACATCTCATTAAACAAAATAAATAGGGTGATGAAGATATATACAGTTGAGTGGACAAGTACAGTGCTGAGGGAGTGGGACGGGAGAGGGGGAGGAGGAGAGGGAAAGGGAGGAGAAGAGGGTTTAGCTGTGGAGAGGTGAAGGGGGGTAGAGGGAGCAGAGGGAAAAGGGGAGCTCAGTGTGGCAAGGCCTCTTGGAGGAGGTGAACTTTAAGTAGGGTTTTGAGAGGGGAAGAGAATTAGTTTGGCAGAGGTGAGGAGGGAGGGCGTTCCAGGACCACAGGAGGACGTGGCCCAGGGGTCGACGGCGGGATAGGCGAGACCGAGGGACGGTGAGGAGGTGGGCGGCAGAGGAGCGGAGCTTGTGGTGTGGGTGGTAGACAGAGAGAAGGGAGGAGAGGTAGGAGGGGGCAAGGTGATGGAAAGCCTTGAAGCCTAGAGTGAGAAGTTTTTGTTTCGTGTGGAGGTTGATAGGCAACCACTGGAGGTTTTTAAGAAGGGGAGTGACAGGCCCAGAGCGTTTCTGCAGGAAGATGAGCCGGGCAGCGGAGTGAAGAATAGACTGGAGCGGAGAGAGACAGGAGGAAGGGAGATCAGAGAGAAGGCTGACACAGTAGTCTAGCCGGGATATAACGAGAGCCCGTAGCAGTAAGGTAGCCGTTTGGGTGGAGAGGAAAGGGCGGATCTTGGCAATATTACAAAGGTGATACCGGCAGGTTTTGGTAACGGATCGGATGTGTGGGGTGAACGAGAGAGACGAGTCAAAGATGACACCGAGGTTGCGAGCCTGAGAGATGGGAAGGATGGTCGTACCGTCCACGGTGATAGGGAAATCAGGGAGAGGACCGGGCTTGGGAGGGAAGATGAGGAGCTCAGATTTGGTCATGTTGAGTTTTAGGTGGCGGGCAGACATCCAGGTAGAGACGTCCTGGAAGCAGGAGGAGATACGAGCCTGAGGGAAGGGGAGAAGACGGGCAGAGATGTAGATCCGCGTGTCATCTGCATAGAGATGATAGTTGAAGCCGCGAGAGCGGATGAGTTCACCGAGGGAGTGAGTGTGGATGGAAAACAGAAGAGGGCCAAGAACTGACCCCTGAGGAACTCCAACAGTTAGAGAATAGGAGGGAGAGGAGGAGCCTGTGAAGGAGACCGAGAATGACCGGCCAGAGAGATAAGAGGAGAACTAGGAGAGGACAGAGTTGTACTCTCCCAAGGGTGCTCCGCGTACCATAAAAGCTCAATAAATGCAATTCAGTGATTGACTGGCATACTCTTTTGTTGCCTTTTGGGTTGGAGTTATTTTTGTTTTCATTAGTCCTTTCCAGTTTCATTAGAAGCACGAAAGAACATTTAGGTAATTATGAATGCTGAACAGGAAGTTCCGGGGTTTTTTTCCTTTTTTTTTTTTATGGTAAGTTTCAAGCACTGTTCTAAGCACTGGATTAGATATGTTAATCAGGTTGGACACAGTCCCTGTCCCACACGGGGCTCACATTCTAGATCCCCATTTTACGGATGAGGTAACTGAGGCACAGACAGTGAAGTGACTTGCCCAGGGTCAACAGCAGATGAGTGACGGAGCTGGGATTAGAACCCAGGTCATGCTCTGTCCATTAGACCACACTGGTAGGATCTGTAATGTTGCAGTACTCATTCAGATGTATTTGCTGTAATCACTGGTAAGCGGTTGCTGCTCTCCTGGAATTGGTCTTTAGGGAGGAGTCCAAATCCAAGAGGAAAAAGATGGTGGTGCCCCTGCTTGTAGAAGGTGTATGGAAGAGAAGCAGCATGGCTCAGTGGAAGGAGCCCGGGCTTGGGGAGTCAGAGGTTGTGGGTTCTAATCCTCACTCCCCCGCTTGTCAGCTGGGTGACTTTGGGCCAGTTACTTCCCTTCTCTGGGCCTCAGTTACTTCATCAGTTAAATGGGGATCAAGATTGGGATTCCCAAGTGGGACAACCTGATAACCTTGCATCTATCCCAGCGCTTAGAACAGTGCTTGGCACATAGTAAGCGTTTAACAAATGCCATCATTAATTATGGAAAAATGATGTATTCTGTAGACTTGAAGATATCCTTATATTTTAATCTATTGAGGAATTTACTTGGCCTGCCATAAAAAATTACTCTGTCATAAATCACAGCTTCTTCATTTGTTCAGTTTCCCTTCCCTCTCCAGTCCACAGGTTCCTCTGCTGCCACCTGAGCATTTAAGCTCTGCGGAAGATTGCGAGTATTTGTGTGCATCCGCCTTTTTCTTTCTTTCTCCTCTCTGTTTATTATTTTAGTGTCTGCCTGCCCCTCTGGTTTTTGTGCTCCTCGAGGGGAGGAATCATGTCAACTAATTCTTTTGAATTCCCGCTGAGTGCTCAGTACAGTGCTCTCTATGCAGTAAGTGCACACCCACTCACTGATTTGATAGCGGGCTACTGGGCTTTGAGATCCAGGGCGGGGATTGGTGTGTGGCTGAGACCAGAGTGGCAGAGCTTTATACAGGTGTTTACTGGTAATAGCAGCAAATCGGCGATCTGTGATGAACGGGTTCTGATCTGCTGTTAGGCTGAGTGGCGGGTGAACAGTTGGATTTTTCTTTTGTTTGGTTGGGTGTGGGGGGGAAATGGGGAGGTGTCGAAGCACTAAAATGTTGGAAAATCTATTTAGGGGATTTTACGTGTCTGTTTTTGTCTTGCCAAGGAAAGGCTATTTTGCACTCTAAAGCCAACCTTTACTTTAGTCAGGTAAGTCAAACTCATTTTCAAGTTGGTGGGACCCATGGGCAAATATTTAACCACTCAGTGCCTCTTCATTGGCAAAATGGGGAAACTATAGAGTGAAAGAAAAAAAGCGGGACTCCCTTTCAGGATAACTTAGATTAGGCTGTTTTGCACATCTGGTGGATCATTGATGAATGCTTCGTTCATCCTAGAGTTTTAAGGGAAGTATTTTCTGATCTCTTTAGAAAACGTTCCAGAGGAACTGCAAGAACCATTTTATACGGACCAATATGACCAGGAACACATCAAGCCACCCGTCGTCAGTTTGCTTCTCTCAGCAGAACTCTATTGTCGTGCTGGGAGCCTTATTCTCAAGAGTGAGGCCGCAAAACCTCTTCTGGGACATGATGCTGTGATCCAGGCTTTAGCACAGAAAGGCCTCTATGTCACTGACCAGGAGAAATTAGTAACAGAGCGCGATCTGCACAAGAAACCCATTCAGATGGTGAGTATTTTATATTTCTGTTAACCACAGGCGAAGCTTGTACATCGGTTGTATTTATTGAGCGCTTGCTGTGTGCAGAACATTATATTAAATGCTTCATGCGTAAACGTCATTTGAAAACCAGCAGAAATGCTTGAAAAATATTACTTAAATTTGCTGTCATCTCTTACGTAGAAGTATTCTTTGCATACTCTGCACCCAAATGGGAACTATTCCAGAATTTTAATCAGTTGACTCAGTTTAGAGAATTAATTTTTTTATGGTATTTGTTAAGCATTGTCAGGTATGCCTGTCAGGCACCGGACTAATTGCTGGGGTAGGTACAAGCCAGTCTGGTTGGACACAGTCCATGTCCAACATGGGCCTCACAGTCTTAATCCCCATTTTACAGATGAGGTAAGTGAAGCACAGAGAAGTTAAGTGGCTTGCCCAAGGCCCCCCTGCAGATAAGTGGTGGAGCTGGGACTAAAACTCAGGTCCTTCTGACTTCCAGACCCATGCTGTATCTACTAGGCCACACTGCTTTTCAATCTTACTGACTAATCTAGGTTATATAGACATCTTTTGCTTGAAATGGAGATCTTTCACTCAGTTTACAAAAATACCTTTTTTCTACGCCCCAGTTAAATTATTTTTTTTTTTTTAGCTAAACTGACCACAATACAGATCCATTGCCACCTTCTAGACTGGGGTTTAAGCTTGCCAGAGGTCAGTTTTGAGAATGTGGGACACTGCTGCAGGCCAGCTTCACCTGCTGTCCTGTGGAGAGGTGGAGCTTGTGTCAGTCAAATGTAGGGCAAGCGTTCGTCCTCTCCCAACAGACCTTTCTGGAAAAACAGGATCAGACAGTGAGTTGAGATAATCCCTCATATATGGGACAGTCGACAACCCTTTGGGTGTTATATTTTGCAAGCGCACTCTGATTTTTCCATCATCACCTCAATCTTCCTGTCTTACGCTCTAAAAATTTACCTTCCAGAAAAAAAATGGAAATGTGCCCACTTTGAATTATTATTTCAGTCCTTCGTTATCTTAAAGTAGCTGCTGAAGGATAGAGTAATACGATTGATTGGATAGGGTAATGTGATTGATTAGATGGGGAGTAGTGGAAAGAACCAGGGTCTGGGAGTCAGAAGACCTGGGTTATCCCGGCAATACCACTTGCCTACCCTGTGACCTTCGGCAAGTCATTCACTTCTGTGCTTATTTCCTCATCTGTAAAATGGGGATTAAATGTTTGGTGCATCTGTCCCTTAGACTCTGAGCCCCACGTGGGGCCAAGGACTACGTCTGATCTGATTGTACTGAATCTACTCTGGCACTTAATACAGTGCCTGACACATAATAAACACTTAATACATTCCATAATCAATATTATTAGTAGTGACTCACCCAACCTCATGATTTCGGGTGACAAAAATTAAACGTTTAAATTGTGATTTTTTTGCTTTATGTGGAAATAGCAGAAATTTGAATTCAATAAACAATATGCTGTTGATAAACCAGTTGTCGTATAAAAATGTAGGGAGAGGAACCATTTAACAAAAGACTGTTGAAAAATTCTTCACTAGAAAAATTCAACTGTTGTAGACAAAATTGCTTGTTCTTAAATCGCGTTTGCATGTGGTTGATTGTTATTGGCAAAAGCATCCGTGTGTACAAAGGACATTAATAATAAAACCAAATAACATAATCATTATCGGAGAAAAATGTGTTTGTGGATGCATTTCATCTTCCTCAAATTGAAATACGAGAGTAGATAGGTGTTTCTTCTGAATAGTTTATGTCTTTGAATAAGCAATTCCTTTTACCTCTCTAAAGTCTTAGTGTTGTAAGTCTCTAGTATCTGATCATTAATTTGCAGTTTAAAGTTTTTTTTATTTTTTTAAATGTACTTTTTTATGGTATTTAAATGCTTACTGTGTGTCAGACTCTTTACTAAGTGTTGGGGAAGATATAAGATAATCAGGTTGGACACAATCACTGTCCCAAATAGGGTACACAATAACTGAGGTAACTGAGGCACAGAGAAGTTAAGTGACTTGCCCGAGGTCACACAGCAGACAAGTGGCAGAAGCGGGATTAGAATTCAGCTCCTCTGACTCCCAAGCCCGTGCTTGTTCCACTAGGCCATGCTGCTTCACTATTTAATAAGTGCTTACTATGTGCCACGCAAGCTGCTAAGCGCTGGAGTAGATAGAAGAGAATCAGGTTGGACACAATCCCTGTACCACATGGGGCTCTCTTTCTAAAAGTAGGAAAAAGGAGGATTTAAATCCCATTTTACAGTTGAGGTAACTGAGAGGCAAAGAAGTTAATTCATTCAGTCGTATTTATTGAGTGCTTACTGTGTGCCAAGCACTTTTCTAAGTGCTAGGGGTGGGTGGGATACAAGGTAATCAGGTTGTCCCACGTGGGGCTCACAGTCTTAATACCCATTTTACAGATGAGGTTACTGAGGTACAGAGAAGTGAAGTGACTTTCCCAGAGTCACCCAGCTGACAGGCGGCGGAGCCGGGATTAGAACCCACGACCTCTGACTCCCAGACTCAGGCTCTTTCCACTGAAGCATGCTGCTTCTCGCTGCTACTAAGGGTTAGCAGAGTACCACACAACAGTAAACTCATTCCCTGTCCACAACAAGCTTGTAGTCTAGTTTTACTTTAAAAAAACGAATTAAAGAGTCCATATCATTATTATCTTTTTGTAGCATGTTTTACCGATTCAGTTGAAGAATAATTCTGATAACGTCAGCTTTACACAGACTCCCCACAAGAGATCCCTTAAATCATTCTTTTATTGAATAGTTCCATGAAGTGATTCACTTTTCTTGCCTAGTTCTGTATTTCTGAAACTTCTAATCAATGTTAATACCAAAATTAATCTAAAAACCACATCTATTTAAAAAATGTCTCATATGAAGTCAGGGTGAAACTGAAGTTGCCACTTGTTGGCAAATGAAGTAACTGGAACGTTTCTGCACAGACTCGACAACCCAAGAAAGCTTTAAAGCAATGTTTATGTCAGGGGGTTGTGACTCATAAAACTTACACTGTTAGTCATGGGTCGTGGCATCCCTGTCACAATAGTCTCGATGTCAGTGGTGCCAGCCAAGCAGCCTTTAAAAGCCTAGCGTTGCCCAGTGCCAGCGCTTAAGCAACGTGACTAACGATTGACTACAGTAGCCAAAAATCCCCGAGATGTGCACCAACCGCCCTGAATTTTCCATCCCCAAATTGAAAGAGATGGAGATGTAACCAGCTTCACGTGCCCCCTGTCAGTAGTGTATTTGTCCGATGTGCACTTTTTATTTAGACTTTTGATCAGTGTGTGGCGTTCCCTGTCCCCACTCCAGTCTGCCAAACCACTGCTCTCCCCATCCTGAAAGCCACCCCCCTCCCAATATCCCACTTCCTCCAGGAAGCCCTCCATGTTTCATTCATTCAGGCATATTTATTGAGCGCTTACTATGTGCAGAGCACTGTACTAAGCGCTTGGAATATACAGTTCGGCCACAGATAGAGACAATCTCTGCCCGATGACGGGCTCACAGTCTAATCCGGGGAGACAGACGGACAAAAACAAGACAGCATAATCATGATAAATAGAATCAAGGGGATGTACACCTCATTAACAAAATAAATGGGGTAATAAATAATATATACAAATGAGCACAGTGCTGAAGGGAGGAGAAGGGTGGGGGGAGGAGCAGAGGGAAAGGGGGCTTAGCTGAGGGGAGGTCAAGGGGGGAAGGGAGAGGGAGCAGAGGGTGGAGGGGGAGCAGAGAGGGAGCAGAGGGAAAAGGGGAAGCTCAGTCTGGGAAGGGCTCTTGGAGGAGGTGAGCTTTAAGTAGGGTTTTGAAAAGGGGAAGAGAATTAGTTTGGCGGAGGTGAGGAGGGAGGGCATTCCAGGACCGTGGGAGGACATGGCCTGGGGGTCGACGACCGGGATAGGCGAGAACGGGGGATGGTGAGGAGGTGGGCGGCAGAGGAGCGGAGCGTGCGGGGTGGCCAGTAGAAAGAGAGAAGGGAGGAGAGGTAGGAGGGGGCAAGGGGATGGAGAGCCTTGAAGCCCAGTGTGAGAAGTTTTTGTTTCGTGTGGAGGTTGATAGGCAACCACTGGGGGGTTTTGAGGAGGGGAGTGACAGGCCCAGAGCGTTTCTTCAGGAAGATGATCCGGGCAGCGGAATGAAGAATAGACTGGAGCAGGGAGAGACAGGAGGAAGGGAGATCAGGGAGAAGGCTGATACAGTAATCCATCTGGGATATTATAAGAGCTTGTACCGGTAAGATAGCCGTTTAGCTGGAGAGGAGAGGGAGGATCTTGGTGATATTATAAAGATGAGACCGGCAGGCCTTGATGATGGATTGGATGTGTGGGGTGAACGAGAGAGCCGAGTCAAGGATGACACCGAGGTTACGGGCTTGAGAGACGGGAAGGATGGTCATACTGTCCACAGTGACGGAGAAGTCAGGAAGAGGACAGGGTTTGGGAGGGAAGATGAGGAGCTCAGTTTTGGACATGTTAAGTTTTAGATGGCGAGCAGACATCCAGCTGGAGACGTCCTGGAGGCAGGAGGAGATATAAGCCTGAAGGGAGGGGAAGGGAACAAGGGAAGAGATGAGCAACACCCAACAACCACCTTTAACAACTAGGTATTTTATTCCTGTCTTTAGCATTTGTGCATATATGTACCTTTGTGTATTCAGTTATTTATTCAGCTGCTTTATCTTGATATATTTTTGTAATAGCGTGTCATTGCTCTTTCTCCTGTCCCCATGATCAGTAAATACTTTCAGCTTGCCTTTCCCATTAAGTAGACCTTAAGTGTCGTGAGGATAGAGTGCATGCCCTGCCTCTGCTTCAGTCCCTTAATCAGTGGGATTTATGGAGCACTTACCATGTGCAGATCACTGTACTAAGCACTTGGGGGAGTCGATAGACATGTTTTCCCTGCCCACAACGAGTTTACAGTCCAGAGGACCGTCGCTCACTCCCAAGTGTACTTAGACTGGTTCTTTGCCATCCTGAGGTGCTTACTCAATACCCTCGATTCTACACGACTTGCTTCCTCGTTCCCTTTCTTTTGTCATTGAGGAGGAAAGGTTTAAGTGTATTCTCTTTCTTTGCCACTGTTGGAATGTTTTTCATATGTTCACATCATTAAACGTCTGTCTTCCCCTCTAGACTGTGAGCTCGTTGTGGGCAGGAATGTCTGTTGCTTTATTGTTCTCTCACTAGCGTTTAGTACAGTGCATTGCAAACAATAGGCGCTTAGTAAATATGAATGAATGAATTTGTAACTGATGCAGAGATTGTCAAAGGACGTGGGTTCTGATCCCGCCTCTGCCACTTGTCTGCTGTGTGACCTTGGGCAAGTCACTTAATTTCTCTGTGCCTCAGTTACCTCATCTGGAAAATGGGGATTAAAAGTGTGAGTCCCACGTGGGACAACCTGATTACCCTGTATCTACCCCATTAGAACATTGCTTGGCACATAGTGAGCGCTTAACAAATACTGCAATTATTATTATTATTGTTAATAATAATAATAATAATACCGGGCCATCGGCAACCCTTGAATCCACTTCGCCCCTTTCATGCCGCTTTGTGAAGCTCTCTGAGAGTGCAGTAAGTTTCTATTACAGATCATTTTATCAAAAGGCCTTTTAAAATTACAATTTTAAAAATATGACTTTATGCCCTCGAGTCTGTATAATTACACGGGGGGGAAATGGAGGTCAAGAAAATTATCTTGAATATTGTAGCTTGCCTTGTGGCATTATTGGGTGATGAGGTTTTTTGAACTCCCTTCCTTGAGTCATTAGTGTAATAGCTTTGATGATTGTTTCATTCATTTTGAAGTGTCATGTTTAATCTATCTCAATGCCACCGTGCTTTTTAAAGGAATCATTCATTTATTCATATGGAATTTTCCACTAAAACATATCTATCCTTGAAATTCAGCACTTGTGGCTCTTCCTTATTGTGTAGTGATCAACAGACTATGAGTTTATCAACGTACACTCTGGAACGGGAACTGTGTCCGACTGATTAACTCGTATCTACCCCAGCACTGAGAATCGTGCCTGACAAATAATAAGTGCTTATAACGTATACCATAATAATAAATGATAGTATTTATAAGAGTATTTAGATATAATAATAAAGGAAATGAAATAAATGCAGTGATGATAATGAAGTACTTAAAGTGTGAGCCCCCTCTAGACTGTAATCTTGAAGGGGGCAAGTAATGTGTCTGTCTATTCATTCAGTCGTGTTTATTAAGCACTTACTGTGTGCAAAGCGAGACTGAGCTCCTTATCTTCCCTTCCAAACCCTGTCCTCTCCCTGACTTCCCCATCACCTTGGACAGCACGACCATCCTTCCCGTCCGTCTCACAGGCCCGCAATCTTGGTGTCATCCTTGACTCTGCTCTCTCATTCACCCCACACATTCAATCCGTCACCAACACCTGTCACTCTCACCTTCTCAATATCACCAAGATCCACCGTTCCTCTCCATCCAAACTGCTGCCGTGCTGGTACAAGCTCTCATAATATCCCGACTGGATTATTGCATCAGTCTCCTCTCTGATCTCCCTTCTCCTTGTCTCTCCCCACTCCAGTCTATTCTTCATTCCGCTGCCCGGCTCATCTTCCTACGGAAACGCTCTGGCCATGTAACTCCCCTCCTCAAAATCCTCCAGTAGTTGCCTATCAACCTCCGCATGAAACAAAAACTCACTCTGGGCTTCAGAGTTCTCCATAACCTTGCCCCCTCCTACCTCTCCTCCCTTCTGTCCTTCTACTGCCCACCGCGCACACTCCGCTCCTCTGCCGCTCACCTCCTCACGGTCCCCCATTCACACCTATCCCGCCATCGACCCGTGGCCCATTTCCTCTCACTGTCCTGGAATGCCCTCCCTCCTCACCTCCACCCTAACTAACTTTCTTCCCCTCTTCAAAGCCTACTGAGAGCTCACCTCCTCCAGGAGGCCTTCCCAGACTGAGCCCTCCCTTTCCCTCTGCCCCTCCTCCGCCCCCACTCCCCCTCCTCCCTCCCTCTACTCTACCCCCTTCCCCTCCCCACAACACTTGTGGATATTTGTATATATTATTTATTAGTCTATTTTATTGATGTATATATCTACGATTCTATTTATCTTGATAGTATTGATGCCTGACTGCTTATTTTGTTGTCTATCTCCCCCTTTTAGACTGTGAGCCGGTTGTTGGGCAGGGATTGTCTCTATCTGTTGCCGAATTGTACTTTCCAAGCGCTTAGTACAGTGCTCTGCACACAGTAAGCTCTCAATAAATACGATTGAATGAATGAATGAATGAATGAATGAATGAATGAATGAAGCAAGCACTGTATTAAGCACCTGGTAGAATACAACAGACAGACAGATACGTTCCCTGCCCTCAACGAGCTCAGAGGTTAATATACAAAAGTTGTTTATTGTTATATCTTACTCTCCCAAACACTTCGTACAGTGCTTTGCACACAGTAAGCGTTCAGTGAATAAATATGGTTGAATGAACTCTCCCAAGCACTTAGTACTGTGCTCTGCACATAGTGAGCATTCAATAGATGATGCTGCTGAAGATGGTGAGTACGGTTCCCGAGAACTGTGCCGTGCACTTGGAAACATGCGTTGAACTCCCAACGCTCAAGAAGCCTGTAGCTGAAAGGGGAAAACAGCAGCCATAAAGAGATAAAAAAAAATAGCGTAAGTACAGAGATAACAAAACGTTAAAACACAGGGTAAGAGTCTGGCTGTCCTCCTCTGCCGTTTCTCTGTGCTGAACTCCCCGGCATTCCCCTGGCAGTCTGGATTTCTCACCACCAGGGATGGGCTTTGGGCCAGGAGTCCGGATCCCACTCCGGTGAGGGCTCCACCCTGATGTAGGATCATTTCCCTCTTGCTGCAGTTCCACCCCACCCAGACGCTCTGTCTCTGGCAGTCCGTGACAGCTGCGTGGGGCCTGAGCGAGCTTGCCTCCATCTCCTTTTTCCTCTCATGGACTCCTCTCTGCTCCGCTCACCCTCACATGTAGGGAAGAAGCACGGCGTAGTGCATAGAGCATGGGCCTGGGAGTCAGAAGGTCATGGGTTCTAGTCCTGGTTCCTCCACTTGTCTGCTCTGTGGCCCCAGGCAAATCACTTCACTTCTCTGGGCCTCAGTGACCTCAACTATAAAATGGGAATTGAGACTGTGAGCCCCGTGCGAGACAGGGACTGGGTCCAACCTGATTTGCTTGTATCCACCTCAGCGCTTTGTAAAGTGTCTGGCTCATAGCAAGTGCTTAACAACTTCCACTTTGTTATTATTATTATTATTATTAAAGCAAGGGTCCTTTGGCACGTGACTCTAACAAGAGTATTTATTAAGTGCTTACTCTCTGCCAAGCACTTAGGATAGATAGAAAATCAACAGATTGGACACACTCCCTGTCTTTTAGAATAGCAGTGATTAGATTAAAAATTAATTCTTATTGTGGTACTTGTTAAACACTTCCTATGTGGGAGACACTGTTTTAAGCACTGAGGTAGATACAAGGGCGGACACAGTCCCTATCCCACTTGGGGCTCACATTCTTAATCCCTATTTTACAGATGAGCTAACTGAGGCCCAGAGAGGTGAAGCGACTTGCCCAAGGTCACACAGCTGCGAAGTGGCAGAGTTGGTATTAGAACCCAGATCCTTCTGCCTCCTGGGCCCGTGCTCTGTCCACTCAATAGAGTACGCATTGCTGTGATGGTTATTGTCTGTTTTCAAGGTAGAATTGTGAATTTCAAACTAGAGGAGATCATTTCCTCTCATAGCCATTTAATGCATTGGCAAATGGGGCAGAATCTCTTTTCCTCAAGAGGAGGGAGACAGTGCAGGTACCTGAATAGCACTTCTCCCAATGCTTATCACCACTCCCTCTTCACCTCTGTGCGCTGCTTGTGCATATGAAAAATAGGCAGCAAAAGAAAGAACATTTGTAGAGCTCTGGGCATTTAGAGGGTTGGGGGCAATTGGACTGGACTGTTCTTTGACCTCCACTGAGAAGGGTCCACCATGACAAACTATTCCCAAAGTTCTTGATGTTCCCAAGCAGCGGGGCCTAGTGGAAAGACCACAGGTCTGGGAGTCAGTAAACCTGGGTTCTAATCCCGGCTCCACCAGCTGTCTGCCGCGTGTGACCTTGGACGGGTCACTTAACTTATCTGGGCCTCAGTTCCCTCATCTGTAAAATGGGGATTCAATACCTGTGCTCCCTCCTACTTAAAATGTAAGCCTTATATGGGACCTGATCTATCAGCATGGCTTACTGGAAAGAGCCCGGGCTGGGGAGTCAGAGGTCATGGGTTTGAATTCTGGCTTTGCGATTTGTCAGCTCTGTGACTGTGGGCAAGTCACTTCACTTCTCGGTGCCTCAGTTACCTCATCTGAAAAATGAGGATTAAGACTGTGAGCCCCACGTGGGACAACCTGATTCCCCTGTGTCTACCCCAGCGCTTAGAGCAGTGCTCGGCACATAGTAGGTGCTTAACAAATACCAACATTATTATTGAAGTGCTTGTGAGCCCCACATGGGACAGGGACTGTGTCCGACCTGATTATCTTCTGTCTGCCCCAGTATTTACCCCAGTGCTTATTGAACTGCTTAACGAATGCCTTTATTATTATCATCACTGTTATCAATGTTATTATCATTATCAGCTGTGAATGAAGGTGAGTGATAACAGACCTGATTACGTGCCTGCAACTGTATAGACTCTGCGGTTTCTGCGCTGGAAGTTGTCTTCTAGATTTCCACATCCCCTCCAAGTTCCCCGTGGGCAGGGAACGTGTCTGCCAACTCTGTTGCATTGTACTCTCCCAAATTCTTTGCCCCGTGCTCTGCATACTCTAAGCATTAAATAAATACCATTTCTTGGTAGATCTCTCCAGAAGAACAGAGCTGGAGGAAATAAAATAAGAGAATTGTTGAGGTTATGGTCAATTAAGTACGTTCCTGAGATACTCGTCACAGTGCTGAAACTATAGCCAATTCACGACCTGCCTGCTTTGGGTTCTAGACCCAGCTTTCTAGATTCCTAGACATCCCTTGCAAGCCGTAATTATCTGAGTGTTAAAAGACTCAGAGACTCTCTTGGAAGCAGCGTGGCTTGGTGGAAAGAGCATGGGCTTGGGAGTCAGGTCATGGGATCGAATCCCGGCTCTGCCACTTGTCAGCTGTGTGACTGTGGGCAAGTCACTTAACTTCTCTGTGCCTTAGTTCCCTCATCTGTAAAATGGAGATTAAGACTGTGAGCCTCACGTGGAGCAATCTGATTACCCTGTATCTACCCCAGCGCTTAGAACAGTGCTGTGCACATAGTAAGTGCTTAACAAATACCAACATTATTATTGTTATTATTACTAGGGTTCAGAAGGACACCTGTCTGCTGCATGGCCTTGGACAAGTCATTTAACTTCTCTGTGCCTCAGTTACCACATCTGTGAATGGGGATTATAACTTCGAGCCCCATGTGGGACAGGGACTGTACACATTTAGTATGCTGCATGTGGTTTCTAACCAACATGGTTTGTTAAGCTGGGCCAGGGAGTCAGAAGGACCTGGTTTCTTGTCCTGTCTCTGCCATTGGTCTGCTGTGTGACCATGGGTGAGTCACTTAACTTCTCTGTGCCTCAAGGTACTTCGTCTGTAAAATGGGGATTAATTATTATTATTATTGGTATTTGTTAAGTGTTTACTATGTGCAGAGCACTGTTCTAAGCGCTGGGGTAGATACAGGGCAATCAGGTTGTCCCACGTGAGGCTCCCAGTTAATGCCCATTTTATAGATGAGATAACTGAGGCACAGAGAAGTTAAGTGACTTGCCCACAGTCACACAGCTGACAAGTGGCAGAGCCTGGAGTCAAACTCATGACCTCTGACTCAGAAGCCCAGACAGACTCTTTCCACTAAGCCACACTGATTAAGGCTGGGAACCCAGCGTGGGACAGGGAATGTGTCCAATCTGGCTTGCATCTACCTTAGCGCTTAATACAGTGCCTTGCACGTAGTAAAGTGCTTAGCAAATAGCATTTTAAAAAATCACTATTTCACTCTGGTTGTGCAGATTCCTTTGTCTATCTTTGCTCCAGATGGCGGGTCATAGACGACAGTCTAACAAATTAGGGACGATCTGACCTGATAACCCTGTTCATCAGTGGCTGCTTAATTTCAATAATTCTAAACTGAATGAGCTTGAGAGGTGGGACTAGGAGGCAAAAAGGGAAACATTTTAGTTTTATTCCTTTGCGTTGTGATTTCCTATGTTTGACTTTAGTTTGTCTTTACCATATGCTAAAGAACCTAAATTAGCCTCAGTTGGGAACAGTGTTTCCATTCTTTTATGGAGGAAGTTAGATAGTTTCCACCTTAATCTTTGAAAGGTACAGAAATAAAAATTCAGGGAGTAGATATGCTTTTGTAATTTTAAAAGCAAACAACTCTGAGGGAAATACTCGATTTTTTTTTTTAAAGACTAGAGAAAATTTGTCAACCGTAAAACTCTAGAACCAATGATCTCAATAAGGAAATGAACTATTTCAAAATAATGAAAGAACTGTATCGTGGAGGATTTTTGTTTGTTTGGGAAAGTATGTATTTTAAATTCCTTTATCTAGTATTGGTACTTCACTTTATTCAGTTTTTTAAAATCCAAAAATCATTTCTTTGATCAACAAATCAAAGGTATTCAATTAGGGTCCACAGTGGGTAGAGAATACAAGATAAAACTCGGTCTTTGCCTAAGAATCGATCAGTCGTATTTATTGAGAGCCTGCTCTGTGCAGAGCACTGTCTTAGGCACTCAGGAGAGGACAATACAGCAGAATTAACAGAATCGTTCCCTCCGCATAGTGAGCTAGTTCGTGTCTAATAGGGAGCCCACACAGACACAAAACTTTTACAGTCAGGAGAAAGAGATACAGCTGCTTTAAACAAGAGAATGGAAAGACGAATAAATGAATGAATAAGTGTTTAAATAATAGAGTACGTAAGTTAATATGTACTTAAAGTGCTAGACAGACGGTGGGGATGAGACTGTGAAGATATAAGTGCTGAGGGCAGTTGGGACGGTATGATGGGGGAGAAGAAAAATGAAATTAAGGAATGCCTCCTGAAGGAAAGGGGATTTCAAGGAAGGTTTCAAGCTGGAAAGAGTTGTGGTCTGTTCATTCATCTATAAAATGGGGATTCAGTACCTGTTCTCCCTCTCTCTTAGCTGTGAGCCCCACGTGGGAGAGAGACTGTGTCTGACCTGATTATCTTCTGTCTACCCCAGCACTTAACACAAAGGAAGTGCTTAACAAATACCGCAATTTTCATTAGTATTATTGCTATTATTATTGTTATTGTTGTCATCATTTGTAGTAGGAAAGCTCTAGGCAGGGGGGAGGGCTTGAACAAGGGCCAGATAAAATGGAGAAAAGCAAAATCCTAAGAGTGATCAGAAAATAGTATGTTTCATTTTCCTGTGATGATAGGTATAATAAATTGGGAAGTATGAGTTCATTTTTTTCCCTAACTGTTCTTTAATTGTCCTTTAAATATTGTCATATTGTTCCAAAACCAAACTGACTCTGGATTTAAGTTGAAACTTTAAAATCTTGTTGGGGAGGGGGAAAGAACTTTATTGCCCCTGTCACTATTTCAGCCTGTGTGTGCATTTTTCTTGGCAGATAGTCTCAAAAGTCTGTCTTTTGGTCATTCCCTGAATGGGGATTGTTGTCAAGGAGGACAACGATCCTCTGTCTTCTAAACGTCCTATTGAGAGTTTTGGAGACAGAACCCTCGACTCGATGTCTGCTCCAGTAATGGCACTAATGTTCTTATGAGGAGCCTTCCTAGATAGACAGGTGGCCTGTGAATTCCTGGAATTCATCATTCCAGTCGGTCCACCCAGATTTCCAGTGTGCCACAGTTGTGTTCCACTGTTCTAACCAGCTGTCGGTAACGGGTCCAAGAAGGCTGAACACAGGGTGGAAGGATCCCAGGCACGACCCAATCCTAGTCGTCGGCTTCCATCTAAGCTTCATCTGCTTTCTGTTGGCTGGCTGGCTGGGCAAGGCAGACCTTCTAACCAACATTTTTACTTATTGAGGGCTCCTCCTCTGCCTCCCACCCACTAATTGCGGGAATCCCTCAAGGCCCAATTCGGGGTCCGCTTCATTCTCAGTCTACATCCACTCCCTTGGAGAGCTCATTCGCTTCCCGTGGATTCCCAAATCTACATCTCCACTTGGATGTCCCACCAACACTTCAGACTTAATATATCTAAAACAGAACTACTCATCTTCCCATTCCTATCAACCCTATCCCTCTGCCTTTTCCATTACTATAGTCAGTCAGTCGTACTTATTGAGCACGTACCCTGTGCAGAGGTCTGTACTAAGCCCTTGGGAGAATATAGTGTAACAGAGACATTCTCCGCCCACAATGAGCTCACAGTCTAGGGGGGGAGAGAGACATTAATATAAATTACAGATATGTACATAAATGCGGTGGGATTGGGGCAGAAGGATGAATAAAGGGAGCAAGTCAGGGCGATCCAGGAGGGGGATGAAGAACAGGAAAAGAGGGCTTAGTCAGGGAAGACCTCTAGGAAGAGATGTACCCTCAGTACAACTTTGAAGAAGGGAAGAGTAATTGTCGGTCAGATATGAGGAGAGTGGGCATTCCAGGCCAGAAGCAGGATGTGGTGAGATAGATGAGATAGAGGAAAAGTGAGAAGGGTAGGACTAGAGGAGCCAAGTGTGTGGGCTGGGCTGTAGTAGGAGAGCAGTGAGGTGAGGTAGGAGGGGGCAAGCTGATTGAGTGCTTTAAAGCCAACGGTGAGGAGTTTCTGTTTGATGTGGAGGTGGAAGGGCAACTACTGGAGGTTCTAGGGAAGTTAGGAAGCATGGACTGAATGCTTTTGGGTGGTTTTTTTTTAGAAAAATGAGGTGGTCAGCAGAGTTAAGTATGGACTAGAGTTGGGAGAGACAGGAGACAGGGAGGCCAGCAAACAGGCTGGTGGAGTAGTCAAGAAGTGATAGGATAAGTAATTGGATTAACATGGAAGCAGTTCAGATGGAGAGGAAGGGGTGGATTTTAGCGATGTTGTGAAGGTCGAACCGACGGGATTTAATAACGGATTAAATATGTGGGTTGACTGAGAGAGAAGAATCAAGGATAACACCAAAGTTACAGGCTTGTGAGACAGGAAGAATGGTGCCGATTTGTACATTCCAAGAGCTTAGTACAGTGCTCTGCACGTAGTAAGCACTCAAATACTATTGAATGAATGAATGAATGGTGTCTTCTACAGTGATGAGAAAGTCATGGGGAGGACAAGGTTTGGGTGGGAAGATGAGAGTGGAATTTGGGGTGGAGAAGCAGCATTCAATCGTATTAATTGAGCTCTTACTATGTGCAGAACACTGTCCTGAGCACTTGGAATGTACAATTCGGCAACAGATAGAGACAATCCCTGCCCAGTGACGGGCTCACAGTCTAAATGGGGGAGACAGATGGCAGAGCAAAACAGAACAAAACAAAAACAAGACAGCACTCCATGGTGGTGTGGATAGAGCACAGGCCTGGGAGTCAGAACGTCATGGGTTCTGATCCTGGCTCTGCCACTTGTCTCCTGTGTGACCTTGGACAAGTCACTTCATTTCTCTGTGCCTCAATTCTCTCATCTGTAAAATGGGGATTAAAATTGTGAGCCCCGCATGGGACAACCTGATGACTTTGTATCTACCCCACTGCTTAGAACAGTGCTTGGTACATAGTAAGTGCTTAACAAATAGCATCATTATTATTATAAGAAGTTCTGTTGTAGACATGTTAAGTTTATGGTGACAAGAGGATAGTGCTTGGTACATAGTAAGTGCTTAACAAATACCATCATTATTATTATAAGAAGTTCTGTTGTAGACAAGTTTGAGGTGACAAGAGGACATCCGAGTAGAGATGTCTTGAAGATAGGAGGAAATGTGAGACTGCAGAGAGGGAGAGAGATCAGGGCTGGAGATATCTAGATTTGGGAATCATCTGTATAGAGGCAGTAGTTGAAGCCATGTGAACGAATGAGTTCTCCAAGGGAGAGGGTGTAGTTGGATAATGGATGGGAAATCAAAACTGAACACCACCACCACCCTCCCATGTCAAATAAGCCTGTAAACTTGGCATTTTCCTCAACTCATCCTTGTCATTCAGCCCACAGTCTGTCACCAAATCCTGTCAGTTCTAGGGAAGCAGTGTGGCTCAGTGGAAAGAGCCCGGGCTAGGGAGTCAGAGGTTGTGGGTTCGAATCCTGGCTCTGCCACTTGTCAGCTGTGTGACTGTGGGCAAGTCACTTCACTTCTCTGGGCCTCAGTGACCTCATCTGGAAAATGGGGATGAAGACCGTGAGCCTCACGTGGGACAACTGATTACCCTGTATCTACCCCAGGGCTTAGAACAGTGCTCTGCCCATAGTAAGCATTTAACAAATATCAACATTATTATTATTATTACCTTCAGATCATTATTAAAATCCACCCTTTCCTCTCTTGTCCAAAGTGCTACTATGCTGATCCAGTCACTTATCCTATCTTGCCTTTACTTAACTTCTCCGTGCCTCAGTTACCTCAGCTGTAAAATGGGGATTAACTGTGAGCCTCAGGTGGGACAACCTGATGACCCTGTATCTCCCCCAGCGCTTAGAACAGTGCTCTGCACATAGTAAGCGCTTAACAAATACCAAGATTATTATCAGCCTCCTTGCTGATCTCCCTGCCTCCTGTCTTTCCCCACTGCAGGCTATATTTACTCTGTTGCCTGGATCCTTAAAAAAAAAACAACCAAAACTTCTGGCCTTGTTTCCCTACTCAGGAACTTGCAGTGGTTGCCCATCCACCTCCGCATAGAAGAGAAACCCCTTACCATCGGCTTTAAAGCAATCAATGACCTTGCCTCCTTCTATCTTACCTTGCTGATTTTCTGCTTCAGCATAGCACGGTCATTTGGCTCCTCTAATGCCAACCTACTCACTGTCTTGTCTGTCTTGCCACCCACCCCTCACCATGTCCTGCCTCTGGCTTGGAACTCCCTTCATTTCCAAAAGACCACCACTTTCCCCACCTTCAAAACCTCATTAAAATCACATCTCTTCCACCACTCTCCCTCGCTTTTACTAATCTCTCCCCTTCCTGTGAATATCCTTTCACTTGGATATTCTTTTTTAAATAATGTTTAAGTGTTTACTGTGTACCAAAGTGCTAGGGTCGATACAAGCAAATCAGGTTGGACACAGTCCATGTCCCACATGGGGCTCACGGTCTTAATCCCCACTTTACAGATGAAGTAACTGAGGCACAGAGAAGTTAAATGACTTGTCCAAGGCTACACAGCAGACAAATGGTAGAACTGGGATTAGAACCCAGGTCCTTCAGACTCCCAGGCTTGTGTTCTAATCACAAGATCAGGCTACTTCGCATTGATTCTCGTTCCCATTGATGATAGATATGAGAAACAGCATGGTGTAGTGGATAGAGCATGGGCCTGGGAGTTAGAAGGTCATGAGTTCTAATCCCAGCCCTGCTACTTGTCTGCTGTGTGACCTTGCGCAAGTCACTTCACTTCTCTGTGCCTCAGTTACCTCATCTGTAAAATGAGGACTAAGCCTGTGAGCTCCATGTGGGACGGGTACCGTGTACAACCTGATTAATTTGTTTCTGTCTCCGTGCTTAGAACAGTGTCTGACACATAGTAAACGCTTAAGTATCACAATTATTGTTAATAATAAAAATTTCATCAACTTTGAGAAGGGAAAATATTCAGAAGTTCAATTAAAAATGCATATCCTGCAGTGGCTGATTGTCTTTTTTTTGCATATTTAAGTGATGAATTGTAACTCTCCTTACTATTTTCATACATGTTTTTTATGAAATCGTCATCTCTCCACTTTCTAAAGGAGTTTGGAGTTTGCTTGAAAAACTGGCACCCATAATCAGGTTTTGGTGGGGTTTGTTTTTTTTATCTTACGTGATCATCACCATTCTTCATTCCGAAAGAGACTTCGCACCTTGAACTCCAAAATTTCACTGCTCTTAAGTTTTGGATTGAACTTGGAGCCCGATACCCTGAACCGTGCAAAGATGTTTTAGCGTTATGCTCTGTGTGTGTTTGTGTGTGTGCGTGTGTGTGTGTGTACTGTCCCATTTAGCTGCTTGTCATTTGCAAACTCTGGATGTAATTGCCACAGAAACCCTTGCATGTATGTTGTATTTGAATCAGAAAAAGAAAAGCAAAAATAAAGTGTCCGTCCCCCCCGCCATTTAAATTTTTTAACCTAAATGAAAAACCCAGAAAAACCCTGAAGCCTGTGTTTTTAAACTTTGGAATGGAATAAATTTAAGAAATCAAGTTATCCGGTTAAGCCATTTTTCAGTCGTATTTACTGAGTGCTTACTGTGTGCAGAGCACTGTACTAAGCGCCTGGAAAGTACAATTTGACTACAAATGGAGACAATCCCTGCCACAGTGGGCTCACAGTCTAGAAGCGGGGAGACAGACATCAAAATGAGTAAACAGGCATCAAAGCATCAATATAAATAAATAGAATTGTAGTAAACAGTGTCCTTTAAATCCTGTAACTAAATGGGATGAAGCAGTGTCCTCGGCAGTTTTGGTACTGTCACTAATTTGGGGCTGATCCTTTGGTATTCCCAAAGCCAGAGGACACCTTCACACCCACTGGGGAATAGAGAAAGTGGGCAGAGAGGATGGTGGGACCTTCTGAGGGGAGAAATACTGGAGGCAGACTTACAGGAGGGGGAAGGCCAAATACCCCTAATTTCTTCTTCTCCCATTTCCTTATGAATCACCCTTGTCTTTGGATTTGTACTCTTTATTCAACCCACCCTCAGCCCCACAGCACTTATGTACATATCTGAAATTTATTCATTTGTAATAATGTCTGTCCCCTCTAGACTGCAAGCGTGTTGGGGGCAGAGAACGTATTTATCACCTCTGTTATGCTGTATCCTCCCAAGTGCTTAGTAGAGTGTTCTGCGCACAGTAAGCGCTCAATAAATATGATTGATTGGGAGAAGAGAGTCAGGGTGCCAGGCGGAGCGGCCTTAGCGAAATTTCTTCTGGGAACTGTAACCATTATATGTATAGTGTTTTCTTTAATGAAAGAGCCTTTTGCTTAAAACCATTAAGGGCCCCAAGACTTGACTTTGCTAAAATAGTCTTTGATACTAGACAAACACTCCTCAGAGATCTTTCTTGGGTCTGGTCAGTGGACAGCGTATCATTTTGGAGGGGAAGAGAGTGATTCAGATTGAGTCTCTGAATCAGTCACTCTTGTCCTTGCCAATTCATGTTGCTCCAGCACAGGCTTATCCACCTCTAGTCTCTTCTATTTCTGGACTGACCAACAAGGTGCTTGTCCCCTCTGGCAAAAGCTTCAGCAGGACCTAGCACAGTGGAGGCAGAGAGGGGCATCATGCGGCTTTGTTACAGTTACCGCAAGGTAGCGTGGCTGAGATCAGACAAACAATTCCACCACCCCCATCCCTCTCTTTCCCTTCCTTTGAAGCCCATATCATCCATCTCTACCACCCACTCCAGATACTGGACACTGTCATCTGCCATCCCCAGGCCTCACCTCCAACTTTTTGAACCGTTATGATCCCTTTCTCACATTCCATCTCTTTTTCTCCATCCCTACATCGATCCTTGGGGACAACAGTATCCACAGAGATGTACCTGACAACCCTTCCACTATCTGCTCGTTATCACTCCTCAAGTCCTGCTCCATTCCCACTCTCCCACTCACCAACTCGGACACACACTCGGACAACTCATCCTCTTTAGTCACCTTACAGCCTCTACCCTCACCAACTCTGAAATCCCTCCATCTGACCACAACCTCCTCACCTGCCTTCTCTCCCACATACCTCCTCCCTGCAAATTTATCCTGTTCCTCCACAGAGACCTCCGATCTCTTGACCCCGTTCAATTTTCTCAGCTCATCACGCCCCACTTAGCCTCCGTACCCATACTACCTTCCCTTGATGACCAAATTGATGCTCTCCACAACACCCTCTCTACTGAACCCAACTCCCTTGTTCCCCATCCCTTTGTTGATCTCGTGTCACTAACCCACAGCCCCTTGGATCCCCTCCACATTCTGCTTCCTTTGAACCTGTGCACAAGCCTCAGAGTGCTGCTAGTGGAAGTGTACATATCAAGCCGAACTCGTCCACCTCAACCTCATCCTTGCCTGCTTTAACTCTACCTTCTCCTTTGTCCAGCAAGATTATTTTTCCTTGTTGACACCCATGCTCATTACCCTCACCATTTGTTCCAGACGTTTAATTCCCTCCTCAAACCCCCCATCCTCCCGCCTCCTCCATCCCTTCCTTGCCTCTAATGACCTGGCTACCTACTTTATTGAAAAACTTGAAACTATCAGGTGTGATGTCCCTGAAATCTCCCCTGCTCCTCCCAGTCCCTCCGTCCTTCTGTCCCTTCTTCAACTTTCCCATCCTTCCCAGCAGTATCTCAAGAGGAGATATCCTGGCTTCAAAATCCATACCTTCCACCTGCACATCCGAGCCCATCTCTTCGCACCTTATCAAAATACTTGCCCTCTTCCTTCTTCCTTCTCTGACTGCCATCTTCAAGTGTTTGCTCTCCAGTGGCTTCTTCCCCACTGCTTTCAAATATGCTCATGTCTCCCCTTTCCTAAAAAAACCCTCCCTTTACCCCACGACTCCCTCCAGTTATCGCCCCAACTTCCTCCTACCATTCCTCTCCAAACTGCTTGAGTGAGTTGTCTTCACCCACTGTCTCAAGTTCCTCTCCTCCAATTCTCTCTTTGACCCCTTCTCAAAGGTCTACAAATGATCTCCTTCTTGTCAGATCCAATGGCCTCTGATCCTTCTTAATCATCCTCAACCTTTTAGTTTTTTCAGGCACTGTCAACCACCCCCTTCTCCTGGAACCTTATCCAACCTCGACATCACTGACATTGTTCTCTTTTGGTTCTCCTCTTATCTCTCTGACCTCTCCTTCCTAGTTTATTTTTCTGGCTCCCCCTCCGCTTCCTACTCTCTGACAGTAGGGGTTCCTCAAGACTCAGTTCTAGGTCCCCTTGTATTCGCCCTCTACACCTACTCCCTTGGACAACTTCTTTACTTCCATGGCTTCAGCTACCATCTCTGTGCAGATTATTCCCAAATCTACATCTCTAGCCCTGATCTCTCTCCCTCTCTGCAGTCCGCATTTCCTTCTGCCTTCAAGACATCTCTAGTTGGATGTCCTGCTGTCACCTCAAACTTAACATGTCCAAAACAGAATGCTGCCCTCCCACCGACTTTCCCATCACTGTAGACGGCACCACCGTCCTTCCTGTCTCACAAGCCCATAACCTTGGTGTTATCTGTGACTCTTCTCTCTCAATCAATCCACGTATTCAATCTATCAGTAAATCCTCGTGATTCAGCCATCACAGCATCACTAAAATCCGCCCTTTCCTCCCCATCCAAACTGCTGTCACGTTAATCCAAGCAATTAGCCTATCCCACTTTAATGACTGTATCAACCGCCTTGCTGCCCTTCTTGCCTCCTGTTTCTCCCCTCTCCATTTCACATTTCACTCTGCTTCCCAGGTCATTTTTCTATAAAATGGTCAGTCCCTGTTTCCCCGCTCCTCAAGAACCTCCAGTGGTTGTCCATCCACCTCTGCAACAAACAGAAATGCCTTACCGTTGGCTTTAAAGCACTTAATCACCCTGCCCCTTTTATCTCACCTCACTACTTTCCTACTACAACTCAGCCCTCATACTTTGCTTCTCTATTGTTAACCTTCTCACTGTACCTCGATCTCATCTATCTCACCATTCACTTCTCACCCGTGTCTTGCTTCTGGTGTGGAATGCCCTCCCTTTTCATCATTGACAGACACTTAGTGTCCCTTGTTTCAAAGTGTTATTGAAGGCTCATCTCTTCCAACAGACCTTCCTTGACTAAGCCCTCATTTCTGGTTTTCCCACTCCCTTCTGCATTGCTCTGACTTGCTCCCTTTATTCACCACCCCTGCCCCCAGCCCTTATGTACATATTTGTAATTTATTAATCAGTTGTATTTATTGAGTACTTACCATTTGCAGAGCACTGTTCTAAGCACTTGGAAAGAGTACAATGTAACAGACACATTCCCTGACCACAGTGAGCTTACAGTCTAGAGGGGGAGAGACACATTAATATAAATAAATTACCGATATGTACATGAGTACTGTGGGACTGGGGTGGGGGGATGATGAATAAGGGATTAAGTCAGGGCAATGAAGAAGGGAGTGGGAGAAGAGGAAAGGAGAGCTTTGTAAAGGAAGACCTCTTGGAGGAGACGTTCCTTCAATAAGGCTTTGAAGGAGGGGAGAGTGATTCAGGCCTGAGACAGGATGTGGGTGAGAGGTCGGTAGTGAGATAGACCGAGATTAAGATAAGTGAGAAGGTCAGCATTAAGGGAATGAAGTGTGCGGGCAGGCTTGTGGTAGAAGAGTAGCAAGGTGAGGTAGGAGGGGCATGTCTGCCTACTCTTTTAGACTATAAGCTTGTTGTGGGCAGGGAATATGACTATTATGTTGTTTTGTACTCTCCCAAGCACTTAGTATAGTGCCCAGCACAAAGAAATGCTTAATAAGTATGATTAATTGCTATTTCTTTTCATTCTAAGTTCTTTTGAAGCAGTGGTTGTATTTCCACTCATGCTGTTCTGCTAAAACACCTCCACGTTTTGTATATAGTTTTCACCAAGATGTTGATGAAGTACTTGACTAGGGTAAAAGATAACCAAGGCTGGCTTATTGCTGTTTTACTTAACAGTCCTGACAAATATGTTGTTGATTGGAAAAGGACCTCTTTAACTACAGTTTATTTTATCCCAATGTAATTTTCATCATTTTAAAATGCATTTTTAAGAGTGAATGTGAAGGATTTGGGCTTATTCGAAAATCTTATCAGTCAAGTTTTTATGAAAGACTGAATTCTTTCCTCAAGGATAAGAACCTAAGTAGGAGCATCTGCTCCTTCCAGACTGGGAAAATTTTGGTTGTAAACAGAGATACTTCATTTCAGCCCTTTTGCAAGATACAGACTGGAGCCTTTTTATTTATAGCTACAATGTTTTTCCTATATTCATTCAGTCGTATTTATTGAGCGCTTACTGTGTGCAGAGTACTGTACTAAGCGCTTGGGAGAGCACATAATAACAATAAACAGACACATTCCCTCCCCACAACAAGCTTGCAGTCTAGAGGGGGAGGCAGGCATTAATATAAATAAATACAGTACAGATATGTACATAGTGCTGTGTGGCTGGGGGTTGGGGTGAATAAAGGCAGCAAGGCAGGGTGAAGCAGAAGGGAGTGGGAGAAAGGAAAAGAGGGATTAGGGAAGGTCTCTTGCAGAAGATGTGCCTTCGGTAAGGCGTTGAAGGAGGGGAGAGTAATAGTCGAATTTAAGGAGGGAGCACTTTCCAAGCCAGAGGCAGGATGTGGGTGAGGGGTCGGAGTCGAGATAGATGAGATCGAGGTACAAAAAGAAGCTTAGCATTAAAGGACCAAAGTGTGGGGGCTGAGTTGTAGTAGGAGAGTAATGAGGTGAAGTAGGAGGGGGCAAGGTGATGGACTGCTTTAAAGCCAGTGGTGATGAGTTTTTGTTTGTGTGGAGGTGGATGGGCAACTACTGGAGTTTCTCGAGGAGGGGGGTAAACGTGTCCTGAACTTTTTTTAGAGAAATGATCCGGGCAGCAGAGTGAAGTATAGACTTGAGTGGGGGGAGACAAGAGTCTGGGAGGTCAGCAAGGAAGCTGGTAGAGTAATGAAGGAAGTATAGTATAAGTGATTGGATTTAACATGGTAGCAATTTGGTTAGAGAGGAAAGGGCAGATTTTGATGATGTGAAGGTGGAACCGACAGCATTTAGTGATGGATTGAATGTGTGTGTTGAATGAGAGGGAGGAGTCTAGGATGACGCCAAGACTTGTGAGACAGGAAGGATGATGGTGCCATCTACAGTGATGGGAAAGTCATGGGAGAACATAATTTGGGTGGGAAGGTAAGGAGTTCTTATAAGCTTATAAACTTGAGATGATGGGAGGACATCCAAGTAGAAATGTCTTGAAGGTGGGAAGAAATTCAAGACTGCAGAGAGAAAGAGAGATCAGGGCTGGAGATCTAGATTTGAATATCATCCACATAAAGGTGGTAGTTGAAGCCATGGGAGCAAATGAGTTCTCCAAGGTAGTGGGTGTAGACGGACAATAGAAGGGGACTCACAACTGAACCTGAGGGACCCCCACAGTTAGGGAATGGGAGGCAGAGGAGGAGCCCAGGAAGGAGGCTGAGAATGAGCGGCCAGAGTAGAAGAGGAGAACCAGTGCACTGCACACAGTAAGTGCTCAATAAATACGATTCAGTGAATGAATGAACCAGGACAGCACAGTCATTGAAGCCAAGGTTGGGTAAAGTTTCCAGGAGAAGGGGGTGGTCGACTGTGTCGAAGGCAGCTGAGAGGTCGAGGAGGATTAGGATGGAGTAGAGGTTGTTAGTTTGAGGAAGAAGGAGATCACTGGTGGACTTTGAGAGGGCGGTTTCTGTGGCGTCAAAGGGGAAGGAAGCCAGATTGGAGGGGGACAAGGAGAAAATTGGAGGAAACTTAAATGAGACAAATTATGTCCACTTCTTAAATCTCTGGACATATTAAAAATTAGATCTAAAACATTCAATCAGTGGTATTTATTAAGTACTTACTGTGTGCGGAGTACTGTACTAAGCACTTGGGAGAATACTGTACAACAGTGTCAGTAGACACATTCCCTCACCACAGGAAGCTTACAGTCTCGGGCGAGAGATGGACATTAAAATAAATTATGGATATGCATATAAGCGCTGGCGTGGTCTGTGGGTGCAAATCAAGTGCTTAAAGGGTACAAATCAGATGCAGAGATGACAGAAGGAAGAGAGTAGGGGAAAAGAGGGCTTAGTCAGGGAAGATGTCTTGGAGGAGATGTAATTTGAGGCTTTGAAGTTGGGGAGAGTGATCATCTGTCTGGTATAAAGGGAAGGGAGTTCCAGACCAGAGAGAGGACATGGGTGAGGGGTGGGTGATGAGATCAAGGTACAGGAAATAGGTTGACTGGAGAAGTCAAGGTGTGGGCTGGGTTGTAATAGGAAATCAGTGAGGTGAGAACAGGAGGTGGTGAACTGACTGAGTGTTTTAAAACCAGTAGTTAGATATTAGGGTTTTGGGGTTGAGGAAGGGCTCATGACACTGAGGTCCCCTGACCTTGCAGGACGAGGAGTCTGCAAAAGAGAAGGAGTGGCCAGAGAGATAGGAGGAGTACCAGGAGAGGACAGTGAAGCCAAGGTTAGATAAAATTTCCAGAGGATGGTTGACAGTGTCAAAGGCAGCTGAGAGGTTGAGGATTCGGAGGAAGTAGGGGCCATTGGATTTGGCAAGAGGGACGCCATTGGGGACCTTAGAGAGGGTAGTTTCCTCAGTATGAATGGGGACGGAAGCCAGATTGCTGGAGGTCGAGAGAATTGGAGGAGAGGAAGTGGAGGCAGTGGGTAAATAGAGCTGTAGTTATTATTTTCTTGGTAACTGTTACAGAAAATCTTACCATTGTGTTTATTTTGGTTTTGATTGCACCAAGAATGATCTGTTGTCAGTCCCTGGCATTTATGGGAATAGTTTTAGCTCAAGGCATCTAAGCACACAGTATCTCTAGGATGTCAGGGTCCATGTTTTAGGACTTTTTTAGATTACAATAAATTTCTTGGACTGTCATCTGGAGGCAGGTGATGGGCTGTAGTATTCCTGTAGTGAATTGAAGGAAAACTGAAGCAGAGATGAAATACGGTACAATAACTAAAGGCCAGAATGAAATCTATCCTTATGCTCCAACGCTTAGTACTGTGCCTGCCACATAGTAAGCACTTTAATAATGTTGGTATTTGTTAAGCGCTTACTATGTGCCAAGCACTGTTCTAAGCGCTGGGGTAGATACAGGGTAATCAGGTTGTCCCACGTGGGGCTCACAGTCTTCATCCCCATTTTACAGATGAAGTCAATGAGGCACCGAGAAGTGAAGTGGCTTGCCCAAAGTCACACAGCTGACAGGTGGCAGGGTTGGGATTAGAACCTGTGACCCCTGACTCCTAGACCCATGCTGTTTCCACTGAGCCACGCTGCTTCTCAAATATAAATAAGTTATTATTACTAGTCATTCATTCAATTGTATTTACTGAGCGCTTACTGTGTGCAGAGCACTGTAATAATAATGGTGGTATTTGTTAAGCGCTTACTATGAACAAATGCCATTATTATTATTATTACTTCTGGTTTAGTTTTTTTAACTAGATTAAAGCTAAGGCAATATTACTTTTGATGCTATCTATTACCAGAAGTCAAGGTGTGATTTTGATATCACTGAAGAAGCTTCAAGTCACTAATGACCATTCAGAAATTAACTTCTGTACAGAGCCTGACTTACCCTATATTGTCTTCTTTCACTTACCTAAATGGGGAGTTCTGGAGAGATTTGAAAAACCTGGTTTATATTGTTGAATGTTTAAACGAAAAATACTTTTTACAGATAATGCAAGGATTTCAAATCGAGGCAGTTTATTGCCCTGGTTTTTAGACACCTTTCATCCAAACCATAACTACTGGTGGAACCTGCATTGGTCCCACGACTCTCCAGATGGTTTGTTGCGGCTCCAGATTTCCTTTCTGAAATGCCCTAACCCCTTCAAGTCTTCTCAGTCCTCTCTCTCTGGCTGGCTGCCTGGCTTCCCATGCTCAGCATCCCTCCTCATCCCCCTTCCCACACACCAACTCCCCCACCCAGCTAACTCCCCTCCAATCCCTTCCCACCCCCGTACCACCCTGACCCCTCTTTCCCTTCCCCCACACTGGCTCCCACCAACTCCCATCCAACCCATGCCTTTCCTGTAGCCTCAACCAAGAGTGGCCTGTGGAACCCCTACTCCGTCATGGGGAAGCTTCCCTTCATTCTTGACCTGTTCCTGACCCAGTCACTGCTCCTTCTTGCCATCACTGAGGCCTGCCTCTCCCCAGGTGACACAATCTCCCTTGCCTCTCTCTCCAAGGGGAGGTGTCAATTTTCTTCTTGCTCCTCAGTGCTACTTTTGCACCATCTCACTTCCCCCATCCCTCTCCCTTCCTTCGAAGCCCATATCACCCTCTTCTACCACCCACTCCAATTACTAGTCACAGTCCTCTTCCACCCCCAGGCCCTTCTTGTAACTCTGAACCATTTTGTTCCCTTTCTCACCTTTATTCCCTCATTCTCCATCCCTACATTGATCCTTGAGAACTTCAATATCCATGTGGATGTCCCTGACAACTCTTCCACTGTCCAACTCCTCTCACTCCTCTACTTCAGTGACCTTCTGCTCCATCCTACCTGACACACTCACCAACTAGGGCATACACTTGATTTTGCAATCTGTAGTCGGTGTACAACTTTGAAGTTTCTCTATCAGATCACAACCTCCTCACCTGCTCTCATTCCCATCATTTTCCCCTCGCAGATGTGTCCTGTTCACCAAGGAGACTGCCCATCTTTTAACCCCCACCAAAATTCTAAATCCATCTTGCCCCCTTAGGTCTCCATACCCAAACTATCTTCTCTTGGTGCCCAATTGCCTCAACATCATACTCTCCACTAAACTCAACTCCCTCGCTCTTCTGTCCCTTCACCAATCTCGTACCATTAACCCACATCCCAGAATCATCTTCACAAACTCTTCTTTGCTTGAGGTGCAAGGCTCTGTTAGCAGAAATCCAGACATCTGTCTGACCCCTTCCACCTTAAATTCATTTTTATGTGCTTCAATTCTGCCCTCTTCTTTGCCCAGTAACAATACTTGCCTCCAAATTCACTCCCATACCCATTGCCCCTGCCAACTGTTCCTGATATTTAACTCTCTCCTCAAACCTGCTGTCCCCGCCACCATCTCTTTCCCCTAGTGACCTGGTCACTATTCCATTAACAAAATTGAAGCCATCAGACATGATCTTAAAATCTCCCCTGTTCCACTTCAGTCCCCTCCTCCTCCGCCTTCACCCTCTTCTACTTTCCCAGTATTCCGTGCAGTATCTTAAGAAGAGATTTCTCTCCTTCTCAAAATCTACTCCTTCCACCTGCACTTCTGACCCCATCCCACCATACCTTATTAAAATCCTTGCCCCCTCCCTTCTTCTTGACTGCTATCTTCAACCATTTATTTACCAATGAATTCTTCCGCACTGCCTTCAAACATGCTTACATATCCTCTATCCTAAAAAAAAAAAAAAAACTTCTCCCTTGACCCCGCGGCTCCCTCCAGTTATCAGCCCATCTCCCTCCTACCATTCCTATCCAAACTCCTTCAGAGAGTTGTTTACACATGCTGTCTCCACTTCCTCTCCTCTCTCCTTGCTCCCTTCCAATCTGGTTTCCACCCCCTTCACTCCATGGAAACAGCCCTCTCTAAGGTAACAAATGACCTCACCAAATCTGATGGCCTGTACTCCATCCTAATCTTCCTTATACTCTCAGTGGCCTTCAACACTGTAGACCATGCCCTTCTCCTTCAAAGTTTATCTAATTTTGGCTACACTATCCTCTCTTGGTTCTCCTATTTCTCTGACCACTCCTCAGTATCTTTTGCAGACTCAACCACCCACCCCCCTTTTGAATTGGTAATTAATTTTTTTAATTGGTTCTGGATTCCCTTCTCTTCTCCATATCACTCACTCCCTTGGAGAACTCATTCACTCCCATGGCTTCAACTACCATTTCTATGTGGCTGATTCCTTCCACACAGCAAGCAGAGTGGCTTAGTGGAAAGAGTACGGGCTTGGGAGTCTGAGAACACCGGTTCTAATCACGGCTCTGCCACTTGCCTGCTGTGTGACCTTGGGCAAGTGGCTTAACATCTCTGTGCCTCAGTTACCTCATCTGTAAAATGGGGATTAAAACTGTGAGCTCACCTCCTCCAGGAGACCTTCCCAGATTGAGGCCCCCTTTCCTTCTGCTCCGCCTTCACTTCCTCCCCCCTCGCACCCTCTGCTCTTCCCCCTTCCCCTCCCATCAGCACTGTGCTCATTTGTATATATTATTTATGACCCTATTTATTTTGTTAATGAGGTGTATATCTCCTTGATTCTATTTATCATGATGATGTCTTGTTTTGTTTTGTTCTGTTTTGCTTTGCTGTCTCTCTCCCCCATTTAGACTGTGAGTCCATCATTGGGCAGGGATTGTCTCTATCTGTTGCCGAATTTACATTCCAAGCGCTTAGTAAATTACTCTGCACATAGTAAGCGCTCAATAAATAAGATTGAATGAATGAATGAATATCCCTTCAACACTTCAAGCTAACCGTGTCCAAAACAGAATTCCTTATCTTCCCACCCAAACCTTGTCCTCCCCTATCTTTCTCATCTCAGTAGACAGTACCACTCTTCCTAATCAGTCAATCGTATTTACTGAGTGCTTACTATGTGCAGAGCACTGTACTAAGCACTTGGGAGAGTGCAACACAACACTATAACAGACACATTCCCTGCCCACCACGAACCCTATTTCATAAGCCCGGCCCGTAACCATGGCACTGTCCTTGACTCATCCCTTTCCCATATCCTCTTTCTGGTCCAAAACTCCCTCCCCTTCCATATACGCCACACCACTACTTTCCCCACCTTCAAAGCCTTACTGGGGTCACATCTCCAAGAGGCCTTCCCTGATTAGCCCTCTTTTCCCCAGCTCCCTTTCCCTTCTGCATCACCTGTGCCCTTGGATCTGTGACTTCTTGTTGTATGTCGTCGAGTCATCTCCGACCCATAGCGGCACCACAGACACATCTCTCCCAGAACGCCCCACCTCCACCCACATTCATTCCGGTAGTGTACCCGTAGAGTTTTCTTGGTAAAAATCCAGAAATGGTTTACCATTGCCTCCTTCCATGCAATGGAAGACTTGAGTCTCCGCCCTTGACCTTCTCCCATGCCACTATTGCCCAGCACCAGTGAGTTTTGACTTGTAGCAGCTTGCCTTCCACTCGCTAGCCACTGCCCAAGCTAGGAATGGAATGGATCTGCCTCTACTTGACTCTCCCTCCAGTATTCGAGACTGATAGAGTGCTGGAAACCTTCCAGGTGCAACCCTGAGGGGGGCTGTGTCCTCTAGGCATTTGATATTCATCCCAACCTCAGCCCCGTAGCCCTTACGTACATATCTATAAATCATTTACTTATACTGATGCCTGTCTTCCCCTCTAGTCTGTAAGCTCATTGTGGGTGGGGACTGGGTCAGTAAATACCATTGATGACAATAAGAGTGCAGTAGCATACTTCTTTACATAGCCCAGCAGAATTTTCTATTTTAAAGTGAAAATGGCAAATCTGAAAATGTAAAAATAATTCAGCATATTAATTACGTTAGTTTGGTTTTGTTTTCCCCCTTAATCTTTGTGGTACTCAGAAACATGGGTTTGGTTTTTGTTTTTTTTAGTAAATTCAAAGTTTTTGTAAAGCAGCACAGATACACAAGAATACAGGCAGTACCTTTGCTTTACCTTACATAGAATGACGATAAAATTTGCAACCTAAACCTGAGCTTGCTGTCCTGAGTATCCAAAGTCTCAATTAGCCAGAGGGGACCCACACTCAACAAGTGTTGATAGGAATTATTTGAGGAAACAGGATGGTCCCTGAATTCTCCCAAAATTACAGATTGGCGGAAGAATGAGTAGTGCTTAAATAGTATGTAAATTGATATTAGTACAGTGCTCTGCACACAGTAAGTTCTCAATAAATACGATTGAATGAATGATATTTACAGAAATGCTGTGGTTGATTGTGTGTTGAGTAAGTGCAGAAATGGCACAAATGTGCAAAGGTGGTGGGGAGAAGGATATGACATGGAAAAGAAAAGTAATCAGAAAAATCTCCTTGAGGTGGGATTTCTGAAAGGCTTTGAAGATGGGGGAGAGTCAGTCAGTCATATTTTAAAAAATACTACTATCAATTAATCATATTTATTGTGCACTTACTCTGTTTAGAGCACTGTAGTAAGCTCTTGGTAGAGTACTATATAACAGAGTTGGTAGAAGCAACATGGCCTAGTGGATAGAGCACGGTCCTGGGAGTCAGAAAGTTGTGGGTTCTAATCCCGGCTCCTCCACTGGTCTGCTGTGAGATCTTGGGCGAGTTGCTTCACATCTCTCTGCCTTGTTGTCCCACCAACACTTCAAATTGTACATATACAAAACAGCTCTTTTATCTTCTCGCCCAAACCCTGCTCTCCCCGTCTTTTTCATTATAGTAGACAATACCACTAACCTCCGTATGTCACAATCCCGTAACCTTGGTGTTATCCTTGACTCATTTCTCTCATTCCACCTACATAGTCTGTCACCAAATCCTGTAGGGTACACCTTCACAACATTGCTAAATTCCACCCTTTCCTCTCCGTCCAAACTACTACCACGGTGATCGAAGCACTTATCCTTGACTTCTGCATCAGCCTCCATGCCGGCCCCCCTGCCTCCTGTCTTCCCCCACTTTAGTCCCTATTTCACTCTGTTGCACAGATCATTTTTCTAAAACACCTTTCCCCTCTCCTCAAGAACCTCCACGACAAACAGAAACTCCTTAGGATGATGAGCCCATAACAAGCTGCCTTATTAGTTACTGTTTGTGATCCCGCGAACAACAGCAAGGAAGAGACTCGTGAAGAATCTGATGGGCTCTACATGAGGCAGGTGATTGCTGGCCTGTGGGGACAGACCCTGGAGGGAGGTGTGGCTTTCTCTCCATCTTCTACCTGGTAACGGGCCTGGAACAATCAATGACTACCACATAGAGCCCCAGCTGCGACACCTAAAGCAGATAAAAGGTGCTCAAATCGGAGGCACACACAAAGAAGGCAGCACTGAAGCAAAAGCAGCAGGAGAGCAGGACTTGGAAGCAGAAAGAAGAAGTGTTGGCAGAAAGGACTCCTTTGTCCACAAACCGGTATTGGATTCCTGGTGGAGTGGAGTGAGTGTGTGTGCGTGTCATCCCCTTGCACGTCGGTAAAGCTAAGTAAAACTCTTTTCATGGTAACCTTGGTGATCAGAGGTGTGGTTTGACTTCTAGTACGTGTCACCAAGGAGCCCCCGGTCCAGGGAGGTCCTGGTTAGTACAAACCGGGGGCTCTCGACACTTAGGATTGGCTTTAAAGCAGTCAGTCAAACTCTCCCCATCCACTGTCACATCACGGAACTCCTACATTGGCCCAACGTACACATTTTGCTCCTGTAGTGCCAGTTTACTCACTGTCCCCTGGCCTCATCTATCTCACCACTGACCCCTTTCCCACGTCTCCCTCCCTGTCAATGTATGCTAGACCACCACTCTTCCCACCTTCAGAGCATTATTAAGGTCACATCTCCTCCAAGAGGCCTTCTGATTAAGCTTTCTTTTCCCTGGCTCACTCTCTGTTCTGCATTGTCTGTGCACTTGGATCTGACCTTTGGACATTTGATATTTGCCCCACCCTCAACTCAACAGCAGTCTTGTACATTTCTTTAAATTATGCATTATAGATTCCTTTTTTATATTAATGCTATCTCCCTCTCTAGCCTGTAAGCTCATTGTGGCATTTGTGTATATTTGTACATATTTATTATTCTATTCATTTTATTAATGATGTGTATATATCTATAATTCTATTTATTTTGTTACTATTGATGCCTGTGTACTTGTTTTGTTGTCTGTCTCTCCCTTCTAGACTGTGAACCCGTTGTTGGGTAGGGATTATCTCTATCTGTTGCCAAATTGTACTTTCCAAGTGCTTAGTACAGTGCCTGCACACAGTAAGCGCTCAATAAATACGATTGAATGAATGGGCGGGGAATGTATATGCTACCTCTGTTACATTGTACTCTCCCAAGAGCATAGTACAGTGCTCAGAACATAGTAAGTACGATGGCCTCATGGATAGAGCATCGTCCTGGAAGTCAAAAGGACCTTGATTCTAAACGTGGCTCTGTCACTTGTCTGCTGTGTGACCTTGGGTAGTCCCTTCCTTCTCTGTGTCTCAGTAACCTCAACTGTAAAATAGGGATTAAAACTGTGAGGCCCATGTAGGACATGAACTAGGTCCAATCAATCAATCGTATTGTAGGCAGAGCACTGTACTAAGCACTTGGGAGAACACAGAATAACAGAGTTGGTAGGCACATTCCCTGCCCACAGCAAACTTAAACTCTAGAGAGGGAGACAGACAGTAATATAAATATAGTTATGTACATAAGTGCTTGTATGGCTGAGGTAGGGGGTGAAGAAAGGGAGCAGATCTGGGTGATGGAGAAGGGAGTAGATGAAGAGAAAATGAGGGCTTAGTCTGGGGACATCTCTTGGAAGAGTCATCCCTTTAGTAAGTCTTTGAAGGGAGGCTTTGTCTGCTAGATGTGAAGAGGGAGGGTGTTCCATACCATAGACAAGATGGGGGCAGGAGGTCAGCGGCAGCATAGAGGAGATCGAGGAACATTGAGTAGATTGGCAGTAGAGCAGCAGAGTGTGGGGACTGGGATATAGTAGGAGAACTGTGAGGTGAGATGGGAAGAGGCAAGGTGATTGAGTGCTTTAAAACTGATGGTGAGGAGTTCCTGTTTGATGTGGAGATGAATGGGCAACCACTGGAGATTCTTGAGGAGTGGGGAAATGTGGATTGAAAGTTTTTGTAGAAAAAAGAACCAGGCAGCAGAATGAAGTATGGACTGGAGTGGGGAGAGTCAGGAGGTAGGGAGGTCAGCAAGGAGACTGGTAGAGTAATCAAAGAGGGATAGGACGAGTGATTGGAGTAACATAGTAACAGTTTGGTTGGAGAGGAAAGGATGGATTTTTAGCGATGTTGTGAAGGTTGAATCAACAGGATTTAGTGAAGGACTGATTATGTGGGTTGAATGAGAAAGATGAATCGAGGATAATGCCAAGGTGGCAGGCTTGTGAGAGAGGAAGGATGGCGATGGAAATGTCAGGTGGAGAAAAAGGTTTGGATAGGAAGATATAGGGTTCTGTTTTGGACATGGTAAGTTTGAGGTGACAGCAAGAAGAGATGTCTTGAAGGGGGGAGGAAATGTGAGACTGCAGAGAGGGAGAGAGATCAGGGCCGGAGATGTAGATCTGGGAATCATCCGCAAAGGAGTGGTAGTTGAAGCCATGGGAGTGAATGAATTCTCCAGGGTTGTGAGTGTAGATGGAGAATAGAATGTCCAACCTGAGAAACTTGTATCTCTGCCAGCACTTAGTAAAGTGCCTGGCAAGTGCCAATAAAAAAAAAAAAAAAGCAGTGACCCCCATTTATCACTCCTACATAATGCTTGCCAACAGTAATAGAAATCTCACCAACAGTTGCATCAGCTTTGATCCTGAAGGACAATCAGTCAATCAGTGGTATTCATCTCGCTACTCTCCTTCTACAACCCAGCCCGCACACTTGGCTCCTCTAATGCTAACCCTCCCTCCGTCTCGTCTCCGAGGCCTCAGACACCTTCTGCCTCTGGCCCGAAACACCCTCCCTCTCCAAATCCAACAGACAATGACTCTCTCCCACTTCAAAGCCTTACTGAAGGCACATCTCCTCCAAGAGGCCTTTCCTGACTAAGTCCTCCTTCCCTCTCCTCCTACTCCTCTCTGCATCATCCTGACCTACTCCCTTTATTCATCTTCACCCTCCCCAGCCCCACAGGTCTTACGTACATAGCTGTAATTTATTTATATTAATATCTGTCTCCCCCTATAGACTGTAAGCTTGTTGTAGGCAGGGAATGTCCCCGTTGATTGTTGTATTGTACTCTCCCAAGTGCTTAGTACAGTACCCTGTACTAAAGAAGCAGCGTGGCTCAGTGGAAATAGCACGGGCTTTGGAGTCAGAGGTCATGAGTTCGAATCCCAGCTCTGCCACTTGTCAGCTGTGTGACTGTGGGCAAGTCACTTCACTTCCCTTTGCCTCAGTTACCTCATCTGTAAAATGGGGATTAAGACTGTGAGCCCCACGTGGGGCATCCTGATTCCCCTGTGTCTACCCCAGCGCTTAGAACATTGCACTGCACAAAGTAAGCACTTAACAAATACCAACATTATTATTACCCTGCACCCAGTAAGCGCTCAGGAAATACGATTGAATAAATACAATTGAATGAATGTTTACTTTGTGCGGAGCACTGTATGAAGCACGTAGAAGAGTCCGGTACAAGAGATGCCAGTATCTACATCTATAATCCTGAAGTTTATTGAAAATACGACTGCATGATAGCCCAAATTTTAAACTGGAAACTGTCAAAAGAATCTCAACCTTTGCACGAAAGAAAAACTCCTCACTCTTGGCTTCAAAGCTCTCCATCCCCTTGCCCCCTCCTACCTCACCTCGCTTCTCTCTTTCTCTTGCCCACCCCGTACACTCCTCTCTTCCTCCGCTCACCTCCTCACCCTCCCCCGTTCTTGCCTATCCCGCCATCGACCCCATGGCCACGTCCTCGCTGTTCTGGAATGCCCTCCCTCCTCACCTCTGCCAGACTCTCTTCCCCTCTTCAAAGCCCTACTTAGAGCTCACCCCCTCAGGAGGCCTTCCCAGACTGAGCCCCCCTTTCCCTTTGCTCCTCCTCCCCTTCCTTTCCCCCCCTCCCACCCACCCTCTGCTCTTCCCCGTTCCCCTCAGCACTGTGCTCATTTGTATACATTATTTATTGCCCTATTTATTTTGTTAATGAGGTGTATATCTCCATGATTCCATTTATCTTGATGATGTTGTCTTGTTTTGTTTTCTTCTGTTTTGCTTTGCTGTCTGTCTCCCCCGATTAGACTGTGCGCCCATCATTGGGCAGGGATTGTCTCTATCTGTTGCTGAATTGTACATTCCGGATGCTTACTACAGTGCTCTGCACATAGTAAGTGCTCAATAAATACTATTGAATGAATGAATGAACTGTACGTGAAGATTGGTATTTTCTGAGCCATCTCTGAAAATGTAGTGTGGGTGTTAATCTGATCGGATGTATTGGGGATTGATCTTGTGTCCAGAGCAAGCGATGGGCCTGAAGTGAAAGCGGACAAGTTTAGTAGGTTTAAATCATTTCCTCAAACTGAGCATTTATTTGCAAAGCATTGGTTGTTATGTGCCCCTTTGTTTTGCTTTTGTGCAGAAATTTTTTTTTCAGACCTGCTAATTAGTATATTAACCTAACTTCTATTTTTAAGTTCATTCTGTGGCTTTAGAAACAGCAGCATGGCATAGTGGACCAGAACATGGGCTTGGGAGTCAGAAGGTCATCATGGTTTCTAATCCTGGCTCCACCCCTTGTTTGCTGTGTGACCCTGGGCAATCACTTCACTTCTCTATGCCTCAGTTACCACATCTGTAAAATGGGGTTTGGAGAAGCAGCGTGGCTCAGTGGAAAGAGCACGGGCTTTGGAGTCAGGGCTCATGAGTTCGAATCCCAGCTCTGCCACTTGTCGGCTGTGTGACTCTGGGCAAGTCACTTAACTTCTCTGTGCCTCAGTTCCCTCATCTGTAAAATGGGGATTAAGACTGTGAGCCCCACGTGGGACAACCTGATTCCCCTATGTCTACCCCAGCGCTTAGAACAGTGCTCGGCACATAGTAAGCGCTTAACAAATACCAACATTATTATTATTATTATTAGATTGTGAGCCCCATGTGGGACAAGAACAGTGTCCAACCTTAATCACTTGTATCCACCCCAGTGCTTAACAAATATCACTATTATTATATTATTACTATTATTATTATTATTGTTATTGTTATGAAGCTAATCAGGCATTACTTGAAAATTTCACTATTTCTTTTTCAATTTCTTATTTCTGGGTAGACCTTTCTATTCTAAAAAAGAAAGTTTTTTATTACAACACTTTATATTTTCCAAGTGAAAAAGGTATTTCCAGTCTAAAGTTGGGATGGAAGATTTTAGTGTCCTATTTAAAATGCAAAGGAAATAATGATTTTAAACTCTACCTTTGTTATATTTTTCAGAGTACTCATCTGGCCATGATTGACACCTTAATGATGGCTTATACCATGGAGATGGTTAGTATAGAGAAAGTGATCGCTTGCGCCCAACTGTATTCGGCCTTCTTTCAAGCCACAGACTTGCCATATGATATTGAGGATGCCATCATGTATTGGATAAATAAGGTAGGCTCATATACTATTTATCCTAAGTCAGAAACCAAAGGTTTGAGAGAGAATATATGTGCTGTGGACGTCAAGTTTTCATCCTATTCTTTCATTTCTCAAATTCAATCAAAATCAACAACAATGTGTGGATGTGTTGTTCTGATCGAAGCCTTTGACTTCTCAGAATGGCACAAGGAAAAGGAAATGATATGAAAAAGATCATGAAATCGAACTAACGATTGATGGATTTCATTTATGGCATGGTTAGAATCTTAATGATAAATCACACCCTAGGGAGGCCATCTTTCCTGAGGAGTTGATGTCTATACCATTCAATTACATTTGAGGCAAATGGCACTGAAATATTTTGCCTTTTTAAAAATCTGATCTTTTAATGAACATTTTTTTGTATTACAGGGTTATGATATGAATTTTGGTTTTAAGTTACCCAAGGATGTTAAGATACTTTATTTAAGAAATACATAGAATTATGATGTAAATTATAATGGAACCTGAGATGCTTGATTTTATAGTGCAGCCTTCAGTATTCACTTCTCTCACAACAGTAATTTTTTCCCTTTTTTGCACCAACATAAAAATACTCTTGAGATGGTAGAAAAAATATAAGTGGGTATCCATTGTCAGGAGAAGGATTATGTTGCCGTTCGAAAAGGAACCCACCGTGTATAAAGGGGTTTCTGAAAATAAGTAATTTTATTTTGATATCAGTTTATTGGTTGTGATGAGTTAAGGCCTGGTAAGTATATGCATAATGCTTATCCTTTGTATTTGAAGACGTCATTATGATGGTGAAATTTATTTATGGGTGTGATTGGAAAGGGCAGCGAGAAATTGAAAGCGCAACCACAGAGCACCCATACAAAGATCGTCTCTGTTCTGTTAGAAGGTTTGCTGTTTGCAGGGCTTGGAATTGTTTTCATTTAACATCTGTATGTCCTGATATTCTGGATACCGACTCTCGATACTCGGGATGCTGCTCATAAAAAGTGCCACTCCTTTCATAATTGCAGTGTACCAACCTGCCACGGTCTCCTGGTTTTGAGCACTACTGCTGCATTGTTTGAGGCTGGGCTTTACTGGATTCTTGAAGTGTTTATACTGTATCTCTTGTTTTCTTCTTTTTTTTTTTACGGTACCTATTAAGATCTTAGTCCGCACCAGGAACCCTACTAAGCGCTAGGGAAGATTACAAGATAATCAGACTTGACACAGTCCATGTCCCACATTAGGTTCACAGTCTTCGTCCTCATTTTACAGATGAGGTAACTGAGGCCCAGAAAAGTGAAGTGACTTGCCCAAGGTCACAGCAGAGAAGCGACAGAACCTGGAATAGAACCCAGGTCCGTCTGACTTCAGTCCCATGCTAAATCCATGGGGCCACACCCCTTTAAAGCAGCTATTGAGGTATTCTATCATCATTCATTCTCCTCAAAAACCCCAAAAAATAAAGCTATGGTGAGCATGGTTTTTATACTCATGAATTCCCCTTCTTCCAGGTCTCTATTTTTGATGTTGATTTTGATGTTGATTTTGATTTTGATGTTGATTTTTGATTTTGATATAGAGAAGCAGCGTGGTTCAGGGGAAAGAGCACGGGCTTGAGAGTCAGAGGTCATGGGTTCAAATCCCGGCTCTGCCACTTGTCAGCTGTGTGACTGTGGGCAAGTCACTTCACTTCTCTGTGCCTCAGTTACATCATCTATAAAATGGGGATGAAGACTGTGAGCCTCACGTGGGACCACCTGATGACCCTGTAACTCCCCCAGCACTTAGAACAGTGCTCTGCACATAGTAAGCGCTTAACAAATACCAACATTATTATTAATATTATGTTTTAATGATACTTGTTAAGCATTTACTGTGTGTCAAGCATTGTTCTTTAAGTGCTGGGGTAGATACAAGTTAATCAGGCTGGATACAGTCTCTGTTCCACAAAGGGCTCATGATCTAGTTAGGTATTGAATCCCCATTTTTCAGTTGAGGAAACTGAGGCATAGAGAAGTTAAGTGACTTGTCCAAGGTCACACAGGCAATGGGCAGAGCTAGGATTAGAACCCAGTTGCTCTGGCTCCCAAGCCTGTGCGCTATCAGTTAGGCTTGCTTCTTTACTCATGAAAACAGATATGGCTTGTAAACAATTCTCATGGAACTTTTCAAGAAGCCGAGGTAGCATTTATAGTAGGTCCAGGTCTCAAGAGCTATGGACATGATTGAACAGCACTTCTGCTCTGTACATCTTTTGGGGTTTTTTTGAAATTCGATGTCACAGTGCTGCTCTACTTTATCTGACAGACTCCCAAAGGATAGGCTGGCATTCTTGCTTTCATTTTCTACTAAAGTGTGGCTTTTGGGGACAGTAGGGCACCCAGATAACGGAATTCCATGACAGCACGAAGCTCTGTGGTGCCAATAAAGAGGGCGGCTGTACGATTTTCCTCAAACTTATTGTCAGTCTGTAGCACCGGGTTAACTCTGCAAAGTGGTTCGCAGTCACCTGCCTGTCTTCTTGGGTGTTTTCTCCATGCCTGGCTGTCATGATCATTACACTGTTCACGCTTCCCCCGCCACCCTAGGGTATTGAATGGGTGAAGGATCATTGGATCGGGGTTGCCCCCAGGATATCTTTTTATTTGGTAGTCAAGAATGTTGGGGATTGTGAAGTATTGTTTGGCACATTCATCGAATAAAGAGTAGACCATTATATGCTTTTTTCCCCACATTCGAGCTTTGCTCTCAAGTCCCCCATGACAATCAGTTTGTCAGAAGTCACCACTCTTAGAGTAAGCCTGATCCAGATCTTTGAGGAATAGTTCTTTTTCTTCATTGCAGTTCATCGCTGTGGCGACATAGGCATTGATGGTGGCAAAGTCCCTTTTTTCAGGGGCGGACATACATAACACCATTCAAATGATCTCTTATGCCTATGGGCAATCAATCTATTTATTCAGCACATACTGTGTGCAGTGCACTGTACTAAGCGCTTGGGAAAGTAGAGGACAACAGACTTAGCAGATATGTTCCCTGCACATAATGAGCTTACAGTCTGGAGGGGAAGACAGACATTAATATGAATAAGTAATTTATAATATAGAATGTAAAGCTGTGTACATAAGTGCTGTGGGGTTGCGGGTGGAGCAGATATCAAATGCCCGAAGATCACAGACTAACCTCTGGCAGAAATGGAAGGTCTGAGTAGAAATTCAGAAATCCCTCTCAGGATCACACCTGGAGAATTTCCAGTACACTACCAGTCTTAACTATGGGAGGGAGAGTCAAGCAGAGGCCTGCCCATTCCATTCCTAGTTTGGGCAGTGGCTAGCGAGTGGAAGGCAATCCATGGACAAGTCAAAACTCAAACGGTGCTGGGCAGCAGTAACATGGGAGAGAGTCGAGGGTGGAGATTCAAGTTTACTGCGTGGAAGGAGGCAATGGTAAACCACTTCCAAATTTTTAACCAAGAAAACTCTGTGGATACACTACCAGAACGATCGCAGTTGGAGGTGGGGTGTTCCGGGAGAGATGTGTCCATGGAGTCGCTATTGGTCGGAGACGACTGGATGGCATAAGCCAAGACAGGCCCTGACCTGAAGAGGGAAGACCTTTCTAGGAGGAGATATAGCCAGCACCCTCTCTGAGTGTTGTCCTTCGGGGTGCAGTGCCTAACCATAGATCAACATACTTCTGGGGGCCCTCACCTCATTTGTAAGTTACTCCTCCTGTTGAGGGAGGAGTAACCTCAATAAAAATCCTTGTTGGTTGCGGAGGGATGGGTCTCCACTGATTGCCTTAGAGATTAGAAGGTAGAGGATAAAGAAGTGATAGTTGCAGGTAGAGAAAGTGTAGGAGGAAAGGAGATAAAATCCGGGGTTTAATGCCACACCTTCTCATCTCCTTAGCCCAAAAAGCACCCGGTGGGTTCAGTGTAGATGCTGAAGAAATACTGAATTTACAGAGAGAGGTGATTTACTTTTTGTCCTCCAGCTACCAGTGTCTGATCAAACTAAACTCTCTGCCCCTCTTAAATCCAGTTCATCTTTCTGTACAGGTAGGTGATTATGAACCATTTCTCCATCAGCAAAGCACTGTGGATGGGTAATTTAATCTGAAGAAGACTAAGGTCGCCAGCCTACACCCAGCAAACCAAACACATAACCAAGTATCAACAGTGAAACAGATTTTATTGCTGTTACTGGGTTTTGTTATCTGGGTAGCACATTTTGATGGTATTTGTTAAGCACTTACTTTGTGCCAAGCACGGTACTGCGCACTGGGGTAGATACAAGCTAATCAAGTTGGATGGAGTCCACGTCCCACATGGGGTTCAAAGTCTTAATCCCCATTTTACAGATGAGGGAACTGAGGCACAGAGAAGTGAAGTGACTCTCCCAAGGTCACACAGCGGACAAGTGGTGGAGCCAGAATGAGAACCCAGGTCCTTTGGGTCCCTAGGCTCGTGTTCTATTCGTAAGGCCACAATGCTTCTCCATTGTACAGTACTGCAGGGTTAGACTAGGAGGTCAGAAACCAAAACAAGAAAGCCAGTTGTCATTTGCGAGCCTTAAAGACAAAGTGTGGTGCTATTTTGGTATCTAGTTTCAGACTAAGCTGAAGATGGAGTGGACAAGTGTGGTGTCCCACGTTCTTTACGACTGTGAGACCAGGACCCAGGAAAGGGCAAGAGAAGTAGCCCTTTCCCATAAGGAACTTCTTATAAGGTACTTACTGTCGGGAGAGACAGATGTAAAATATTGTACAAATAAGAGGAAGAAGGGCTCAAAAAGTGCATAAATCGATACATCCAAAAGTGTGACAGGAACTTGTGGGTGCAAAAGTTCTAAGATGATAGTAAAGAGGATGAGATCTGGAGAGAAGAACAATTAATTTGGGAAAGTCCCTGGAGGAGGTGAGATTTCAGAGGGGCTTTGAAATGGAGATGGCTGAAGTCTGACGGATTTGAAGGATTTGAAGGTGGAGGACGCTCAATAGAACAAGAGAGGGTGAGGTACGGAATAGTAGTAGGAAAGTTAAGAGGGAGAAATTTGATTGACTCTGCTCAAGCCAATCGTCAGTAGCTTGTGCTTGGTGTGTAGAGAAATGAGTCAACATGGGTGGTTTTTGAAGACCGGAGAGACCTGTGCAGATCACGGTTTTAGCAAAATGATCTGGGCAAGGAGAGGGAGAGATTGAAGGCAGGGCAGTCAGTGAGGTGTCTGATGTAATAGTGTGCTACGTGACAAATGCCTGGACCAGCATGGTGATTATTCAGATGAAGAGGAAGAAACGAATTTTAGAAATGTTGTGGAGGAAGAACCCCAGGGATTTGGCAACAGACTGAACACAGGGGTTGAAGTAGAGGGTCAAGGATAATGCCATGGTTGAGGGTTTGAAGAGGAGGAGGATGATGGTGGGAGTTGTGGGGGATAGAGAATGGGGAACTGAAAAATTATAAATCGTGGAAGGCCTCCTGGAAGAGAGGTCATTTCAGAAAGGTTTTGAAGGTGGGGAGAGCAGTGATCTGCCGGTTGTGAAGGGGGAAGGACATGACAAGAGGCCAATGGTGGGAGAGTTAAAACAAGGTACGGTGAGTAGGCTGGCTTTAGAAGAATGAAGTGAGAGAGCTAAGGGTGTGGTGGGAAAGGAGAACAAACAAGTAGGAGGGGGCGAGATGATCTAGGTGCCTTAAAGCGGGTGGTTAGGAGTTTCTGTTTGACGTAAAGATGGTTGGGTAACCAGTGGAGGTATTTGAGGAGATGAGACACGTGCCACACTGAACATCTAGAGAGGTTCCATCAGTGCCACCTATGTGAAGCTCAACACTAAGCAGCGAGATAGCAATGGGAACAGGGACGTCCTGGAATGCTGTCGGATCACGAGCGTCGAAGCAACACTCATCCCGTCACACCTTTCGCTGGGTGGGGCCTGGGAGGAGAAGAGATGACAACCCAGTGCCCATCGTGTTTTCTCCAGGAAGCTGAAACTGGGTCAGGGTAGAAGGGGGGACAGAAGAACTACTCTAAAGGCCGAACCGAGCAGTTCCTCAGACACGGTGGTGCAGCAGTGAATGTTTGGAAGTGTGGTTCAGTGGAAAGAGCCCAGGCTTGGGAGTCAGAGGTCATGGGTTTGAATCCCGATTCTGCCACTTGTCAGCTGTGTGACTGTGGGCAAGTCACTTCACTTCTCTGTGCCTCAGTTACCTTATCTGTAAAATGGGGATTAACTGTGAGCCTTATGTGGGACAACGTGATTGCCCTGTATCTACCCCAGCACTTAGCACAGTGCTCTGCACATAGTAAGCACTTAACAAATACCAACATTATTATTAATGGCGGAAGACAGGTCAGCTTAGCCTGCTGCAGGCGAGCCCACTCTGTTATTCTCCCTCCCTTTTGCATTGTCTGTCTTTATTGCTGTAGTGTACTTTCCAAGTGCTTAGTACAGTGCTCTGCACACAATAAGCGCTCAATAAACACGAATGGATGAGTATTTGTCAGTATTCTGTTTTAATGCTTCATCGTTGCTGATGTGTCTGTCTCCAGACCCTTCTCCCACTTATACTGTGAGATTGAGCCCCCCAAGAGACAGGGACCATTCCCAACCATGTTTTCTCTCCCAGCGCTTAGCAGTAGGCTCTGCACACTGTAAGGGCTTAATAAATACTACTGCTACTAGTTTAGTGGAAAGAGCCCGGGCTTGAGAGTCAGAGGTCATGGGTTCGAATCCCGGCTCTGCCACTTAATAATAATAATGTTGGTATTTGTTAAGCGCTTACTATGTGCCGAGCACTGTTCTAAGCACTGGGGTAGATACAGGGTAATCAGGTTGTCCCACGTGAGGCTCACAGTTAATCCCCATTTTACAGATGAGGGAACTGAGGCACAGAGAAATTAAGTGACTGGCCCACAGTCACACAGCTGACAAGTGGCAGAGCCGGGAGTTGAACTCATGACCTCTGACTCCGAAGCCCAGGCTCTTTTCCACTGAGCCACGCTGCTTCCCTACTTGTCAGCTGTGTGACTGTGGGCAAGTCACTTCACTTCTCTGTGCCTCAGTTACCTCATCTGTAAAATGGGGATGAAGACTGTTAGCCTCACGTGTGACCACCTGATGACCCTGTTATCTCCCTCAGCGCTTAGAACAGTGCTCTGCACATAGTAAGCGCTTAACAAATGCCAACATTATTATTATCAAGTATATTTATTGATTGATTGAGAAGCAGTTCCCTCCGAGCACTTTGAAATACCAGCCACCCTCACCCCTACAGCACTTACGAACACATCCTTGTGCTTATTATTATTATTATTATTATTATTATTATTATCACCACTCTGCCGCTGTCCCCATCTGTAATGTATATGATTGTCAGGCTCCCCGAGTAGACTGGAAGCTTCGTGAGGGCAGGGATCGTGTCTTCCAACTCTGCTGTATTGGTTAGTACAGTGCCTTGCACACAGTAAGTGCTCAGTAAATACCGTTGATAAGCACATATATAGATAACTTTCTTAGAGAAGAGGCTTGAGAAAAATAGTGACTCCAAGAGGGAGAAACAAAAATAACTTCAGTGGATGACACATGCAACAGGGCAGCAAACGGCACTCTATGTATGCACAAGAGGAGGAAGGGAGAGATGGATGGCCAGCTTTTCTGTCCTAACAACTCCCCCTCCCGCCCCCTCAAAAAACCCCTTGCTATTAATAGGCTCATCTTCAGATTCTGACACGTGTGTGTATATATATGGGTGTGTATGAATGTATGTATATTTGTGTGTATATACTTAGGTGGATACATATGTGTTATGCTCATTGTTAGTATATTCATTTTTATTTATTTCCTTGGTCATATATGCGACTTAATCATGCTGGAGAACTCATCATGACTCAGTTAAACTAAGAGTGGAAACATTGCCTAGCTGTGTTTATTTGAATATACTTAGGACTAAAGACCTTACAGTGCCCAAAGTAGGCTTTGCTCTTGAAGATTATTGCCCACATCAGCTGTATATTCATACTAAGTGCTAGGGTTGATACAAGCAAATCAGGTTGGACACGGTCCCTTTCTCACGTGAAGCTCACAGTTCCAATCCCCATTTTACAGATGAGGTAAGGGAGGCACAGGGAAGTGAAGAAATTTGCCCAGGGTTACACAGCAGACAAGTGGCATAGCCAGTATTAGAACCCATGACCTTCTGACTCCCAGGCCCATGTTTTACCCACTCTGCCATGCTCCTTCTCAATCAATCAATATAATTGAAAGTATTAGTAGTATTAAGCCCTTACAAAGTGCAGAGCCTAGTGCAAAATGCTGGGAGAGAAAACCCGGGTGGGAATTAAACACGGTACCCGTCTCTTGGGAGGCTCATAATCTGACAATATAAGTGGGGAGAGGGGCCTGAAGACAGACACATCAGGAATGATGAAGCATTAAAACAGAACACAGACAAATATTCATTCATTCATACTTATGGTGTGTTTAAACTCTGTGCAGAGCACTGTACTAAGCACTTGGAAAGTACAGTACAGCAATAAAGAGAGACAGTCCCTACCCACATCAGGTTTGCAGTGTAAGGGGGGAGACAGACATCAAAACAAGTAAACAGGCATCAGTATAAATAGAGTTATAGATATATGCATCTATACATAAGTGCTGTGGGCGGGGAGAGGTTGGAAAGAGCAAAGGGAGCGAATCGAGGTGACGCAGAAGTGAGGGGGAGCTGAAGAAAAGGGAGCTTAGTCTGGGAAGGCCTCTTGGAGGAGGTGTGCCTTCAGTAGGGCTTTAAAGAGGGGAAGAGAGTTTGGTGGAGGTGAGGAGGGAGGGCATTCCAGGACATTGGGAGGACGTGGGCCAGGGGTCAACGGCGGGATAGGTGAGAACGGGGGACAGTGAGGAGGTGAGCAGCAGAGGAGCGGAGTGTACTGGGTGGGCAGTAGAAAGAGAGCAGCGTGGCTCAGTGGAAAGAGCACGGGCTTTGGAGTCAGGGCTCATGAGTTCGAATCCCAGCTCTGCCACTTGTCGGCTGTGTGACTGTGGGCAAGTCACAACTTCTCTGTGCCTCAGTTCCCTCATCTGTAAAATGGGGATTAAGACTGTGAGCCCCATGGGGGATGACCTGATTCCCCTATGTCTACCCCAGCGCTTAGAACAGTGCTCGGCACATAGTAAGCGCTTAACAAATACCAACATTAAAGAGAGAAGGGAGGTGAAGTAGGAGGGGGCAAGGGGATGGAGAGGAGCTTTGAAGCCAAGAGTGAGGAGTGTTTGTTTGATATGGAGGTTGATAGGCAAACCACTGGAGATTTTTGAGGGGCGGGATGGAGGTTGACCTGCCCTGAACCTTTCTGTAGAAAGTTAATCCGGGCAGCGGAGTGAAGTGTGGACTGAAGTGGGGAGAGGCAGGAGTTTGGGAGGTCAGAAAGGAGGCCGATGCAGTACTCCAGGTGGGATAGGATGAGAGATTGTACCAACGTGGTAGCGGTTTGGATGGAGAGGAATGGGCGGATCTTGGCAAATTAAAAACAAAATCAGTAGGATGCTGTGGCTAGAGCAGCAGAAGAGGCAGCATGGCGTAGTTGATAGAGCACGGGCCTGGGTGTCAGAAGGTCATGAGTTTTGATCCCACTCCATCACTTGTCTACTGTGTGACCTTGGGCAAGTCTCTGTGCCTCAGGTTTCTCATCTGTATAATGAGGATTGGGACTGTGAGCTCCATGTGGGACAGGGACTATGTTCACCCCAGTGCTTAGTGCAGTGCCTGGTACATAGTAAATGCTTAACAAATACCATTATAATTATTATGATTATTAGGAGCAGAATTTCAGGTTCCTGTGGGCTCAGAGTTCGGGGTGCATCTGCAGCCAGCAGTTTTCCCCAGGTTTGGCAGAGGGAGGATTTGTCTCTTTCCCACCGGGCAGGTGGTGCAATTGGCTGCCCGTTCTCCCCTTTGGCCCTGAGCAGAGACCAAGATTTTGTTTATTTTCCACTTCATCTTGAGCAAATGTAAGGAAATGGACGACATGGAAAATGTCCTTCAGGAGAGAGCTTGGCAGGAATAGGTTAATCAGAAGCAGGGCGCAAAAGCAGTGCCCAGAGATGTCGTTTTTTATCCACTATTGTCGTTTCAAGAATGTGGGACAAAATATTGTTGCTTCCGTAATTCATCTAAGATTTCAGTCTTTCTACCGTTGCATCACCTTCCTCCTTTGAACAGTTTAGATACTCTGGGAAGTTGTGGAGGGAGTTTTTAGGCCAGTAGGTAACAGAGAAGCAGCGGGGCTCAGTGGAAAGAGCACGGGCTTGGGAATCAGAGGTCATGGGTTCTAATCCCGGCTCTGCTGCTCGTCAGCTGTGTGACTTTGGGCAAATCACTTAACTTCTCTGTGCCTCCTGTAAAATGGAGATTAAGACTGTGAGTCCCACGAGGGACAATCTAATCACCTTGTATCCCCCCAGCGCTTAGAACAGTGTTATGCACATAGTAAGCACTTAACAAATGCCATCATCATCATCATCCTTTCCCACCTTTTTAGTTCTGAATTATATTAAAGACATGAGTATCAGTCTGAGGGCTCTGGTGGCACAGCCCTCATTCACCCCCTCCACCTGCCTCTTTAACTAGGTACTATTTTCCACAAGCTCGGCCTTGAGGGAAAGGCCGCTGATGTGTCCAGGGCCCTTGTAATAATAATAATAATAGTAGTATTTATTGAGCACTTACTATGTGCCAGGCACCGTACTAAGCATTGGGAAGAATATAAGCAAATCGGGTGGACGCAATCCGTGTCTCACGTGGCGCTCACAGTCTCTGTCTCCATTTTACAGATGAAGTAAAGTGAGGCACAGAGAAGTGAAGAAACATGGCCAAGGTCACACAGCAGAGAAGTGTGGAGCTGGGATTAGAACCCTTGACATTCTGATAGAGCCTGTGCTCTATCCACCACGCCATGCTGCTTCCCCGAAGCATTGGCAGTGGGAGAAGTGTTGATATTGTTGGGGCCCTGCCACCTGCTCCTCTGACTCTTCGGTCATTTCCCATTTGAAGCACAAATGCTCCTGCCTTTCTGTCTTTTGCCTTCCCTTTTACTTTTTCAAGCAAGCGAGAAGCAGCATGGCTTAGCGGAGAGAGTACACAGGCCTGGGAGTCAGAGGGTCGGGGTTCTAATCCCAGCTCTGGGTAACTTTGGGCAAGTCATTTCACTTCTCCATGCCTCAGTTCTCCTGTTCTCCCTCCTACTAGACCGCGAGTCCTCTGCGGGACAGGGACTGTGTCCAACTTAATTCACTTGTGTCTACCTCATTGCTTAGAACAGTGTATGACACACAAAAGCCCTTAACATATATCACTTAAAAAAAGGTGTAGCCTTTGTCATATCCTCTGGTGGGCACAACCTTCTTTCCTTGGGAGTGAAGAAGAAAGAGTGTGTTCCAAGGACATTCCTCCTAAGAAGGATCTGGGCTTGTCCTGTGAACATGGGAACACAGTTTGAAATGAGTGTCGCATGTCTGGCTCCTACCGCCTCGCCGGAAAAGAAAAAATTGTGATGGTTCCTGGGATGGTTGGGGCCCATCTGGAAGGTCAAGCGTACCGCTAAGGGATTGAAGCAGGAATAATACCCTAGGGATGTCGTTCTCAAAGTGGTTCTCTAGGAGGGAGTGTAGCCTAGTTGACAGAGCACCGGATTGGGTGGCTTGAGACCTGGGTTCTAAACCCCACTTCACCATTTGGATGCTGTGTGACCTTGGGCAAGACATTTAACCTCTCTCTGCTTGAACTCGGCTCTTCTCTCTCATTCAACCCATCTATTCAACCTGTCCCCAGATCTTGTTGGTTCTACTGTCACATCGCTAAAATCTGTCCTTCCTCTTCCATCCAACTGTCAGTATGCTGATTCAAACAGTTTTTCTGTCCTGCCTTGTCTACTCCATAAACCTCCTTGCTGACCTCCCAGCCTCCTGAATCTCCCCAGTCCAGTTCATATTTCTCTCTGTGGCCTGGATCATTTTTCTTAAAAAAAAACCCCAAAACCCCTGCAGTCCATATCCTCCCTCACACCTCAGAAACCTTCAGTGACTGCCCATCCATGTCTGCATCTAACAGACGTTGGTTACTTTTGTCTTTAAGCACTTAATCAGTTCTCCGTCTCCTACCTTATTACCTTGCTGATCTCATGGTACAACCCAGCTTGCATATTCTGCTCCTTTAACATTAACCGAACTCCCTCTCCCTTCCTATCTGACAGACAGATCACGTCTCTCCATTTCTTCAAAACTCTCCTAAAATCATATCTCCCCCAAGAGGCTTTCCCTGACTACACCTTTATTTCCCCCATTCACCTCCCTTCTGTGTCACCTATTCACTTGGATCAGTACCCCTTACACACCTGATGTTCACCTGACCTTCATCCCCACAACACTAATGTACATCTCCTTATTCTCTTTTTTCCCCTACCTGTAATTTATTTTAATGTCTATCTACCCCTGTATGCTCCATTTGGGCAGGAATTATGTCTACCAACTCTATTATGTTGTACTCTTCTAAGCACTGATGAGCACACAGTGAGCACTAAATAAGTACTATTGATTGATTTATCTACCTACCTCTGAGGAGAATCTAGCATATTGCAATAAATCAGTCATCCCTGAGCAACCTCTTTTTCAGCCCTTTAAGAGTTATAAAGAATGTGAAAGATGTGGTTTCTGCCTTTGAAGGAGTGTATCAGCCAAAGGAATCAGTCAGTCAGTGGGATTTATTGAGTGCTTACTATGTGCAGAGCACTGTGCCAAGTGCTTGGGAAAATGCAGTACAATAGAGAGGGTAGATATGTTCCTTGCCCACAAGGAGGTTGTAGTGGAGAGGGATTGTGCTAATTTGTTACCACTTTAAAATCTATGGGCTTTCCCCACAGAATGTTAATTTTTATATCATATTTCTTATTCTATTTTAAGGTAAATGATCATTTGAAGGACATATTGGAACAAGAACAGAAATTAAAGGACCATCATACAGTTGAAACTCCAGGAGGTCAAAAGGTATGTGGTTGAAAGTAGGAATTTTCCTGAGAGACATAGTCCTCACATATTTTAAAAAATGGGTGGGTCATTTTTTGTAAATATCAAATGATAAGTTTTGTAAAAGTGTGATTAAGGTGGATTTTACAAAATGTTACTTCTTGTAGAACGGTACTAAGCAGATGTTGATTGGACAATGAAAAATTTAATGACCACAGTTATGTTTCCCACATTCATCCTTGGCACCTATCTTAAAGCAGCATCATCTTAAAATAATTTTCCATTTGTGAAAATAGGTAACTTGAACATTTTGGCTCACAGCCCAAATACATCACAAATCAGTTCAATTATGAAGTTTGAATTGTGGCCATATGATGTGCAAAACAAGCAAAAGTTTGGTATTCTTTTGAAAAATGAATTATATTCTGACATGGATGGCTTTAAGATTAGCCTTCTGAAAAGAAAATGGCTTGAATATGCGGTTTTACCTGTTGCCGTATTGACGAAGGTTATATAACAAGGAAAGAAATCTAAAGTGAATTGAGCCATTGGCAGCTTAATTCAATCCTGCCTATTCCTTAAAAATTTCTGTGTATTATTCATTGTCGTATTTATCGAGCACGTACTTGTGCAGAGTATCTGTCATTTACCATAAATAGACTGTAAACAGATGGAATCGAAGAAAGACATCCATGTGGTTTAGAAAAATTCCTTCCTAATCAGGCTTTCAGATGTTTCGCTTAAGAAAGCTTAATTATTTGTTTACTTTAATATTAACCCCCCAAAACTGCTTTCTTATTAACTTTTGTATGTGGATTTCATTATATTTCCATTCCCAAAAAGAAGTTCCATAACTGTGGAATTAAGGCCTAGACATTCTCCCACTTGAATCATGCCTGGATTTGCGTCAGCTTGCGGGCTGGGGGGCAGGGTTCTAACGGATTGGGATGGGCCCCAAAACTCCATCTAGTTCAGGCTTGATTCAAACAGGCCCCTCCAGAGGTTGGATCCCGTGCAGTAAAGAAGGGGAAGGAAGTACAGTGTAAATTTTTTTTTTTCCACACATTCCACTTCACCCCCATCCCAGATGCAGCTGGAGAAGGGCCACTACTGAGGAAAGCATATAGAACACTTCACTCTACTCTTTAGTCTCTTGCCCTGCAAAGGGCCCGAAACTCCTTTAAAATGTTGGAGCGGCTGCTGCCAAGTTTTTTTCACGTCATGGGGCAAACGAGTATGACCTTAAGGAAGCTGCTCTCTGTGCCAGTTTCCTCATCTGTAGAAGGGCTATTAAATGCCTTTTCTCCCTCCCACTTAGACTGACAGCACAGTGCAGGACAGGGACTGTGTCTGCCTTGCTTATCCTGTATCCATCCCAGTGCTTAGTACTAGTGTTCATCCCAGAGCAGGTCAAGGCTACTGGTTGATTGATTAATTAGTGCTTAACAAATACCATCGTCATTATGATTATTATAAGCAATTAAAGACTTATTGAAGGCACATCTCTAAGAGGCCTTCCCTGACTAAGCCCTCATTTCCTTTTCTCCCATTCCCTTCTACATCACCCTTACACTTGGATTTGATCCCTTTTTTCACCTCTCTCTCAGCCCAATAGCACTTATATTCATATTTATAATTTATTTATACTAATGTCCGCCTCCCCCTGTAGACTGTAAGTTCACTGTGGGCAGGGAACATGTCTACCAACTCTGTTATATTGAAGTCTCCCAAGTGCTTAGTTCAGTGCTCTGCACACAGTAAATGCCCAGTGAATATGATTGATTGATTAAAAATTCCACAATTATTATTACGGTGTGAAAACCAAATTTTCAAATTTGCACGATTCTATCTTCTGTGACCTCAAGGGCAAGAAGCAAATTGTACATTTTACATTTTTCAACAAATTATAACTAATTTGTTGATGTTAGGGACCTTTATGATGGGATTGCCTTGCCATCTTCCACTTCTGGGCACACTTTCTAATGCCAGAATTGTTTTTTTAATTGTCCTTCTGTAAACCACATTATATTCTGCATAATCTATACTTACTCAAAAAGCATAGTTTCTTTGCTTTCCTTTTTTCAGTAATCATTTCAACCCTTGGAAATTCTGCAAAGTGCTCAGATCTAGTACCAAATATTAAATTACTGTAGCTTTTCTTACTATGTGCCATCCACTCTATGGAGGTATATACAGGCTAATCACATTGGACACAGACTATGTCCTACACAGGGCTCACGGTCTTAATCCCCATTTTACAGATGCAGAAACTGAGGCAAAGGGAAGCTAAGTGACTTGGCCGTGGTCCCACAGCAGACAAGTGGCGGAGCTGGGATTAGAACCCAGGTCATCTGACTCCAGGCTGTGCTCTTGCCACTTGAGAATCTGTTCTCAAGTACATTTAGCAACTCCTCCAGTATGGAGGCTTATTTATGAATCTTCTGGCTCAATAACCCTGAATATTTTGAAATCAGAGGGGCTATTGAGCCAGAATATTCATAAATTTATGTTGTTTTACCCTTTCCACCTTCACGTCTTTTACCCCTACAGCTCCTACAAAGAAATTAGGTGACAGATTACTTTTTTTACTGTTTTCTTTCTCTTCACTGCCTATTTTTTCCAGGGGCACCCTAAATTTTTATGCACCTTCTTTGCTTGCCGTAAAGTATTTCTTTATGTGTGAGTTTCTTAAGGTTTTCTTGTTGCATATTATTATTCATTCTACATGGTGTTTTGAGGTGTGGCTCATGGAAGAAATAGCGCTTTGAAGATCTGATACTTTTAGGGCCTCATTGATAAGAGAGAAGAATAAATGATCATTGGTTTCTGGGAATCTATACACTATGTGTTCCCTCAGGTCCTGAAACAGAGAACTGTCGAAACTTGCAGGAGTCTTGCTATTCCAGTGCCTATTATTACTGCGTGGCCTGATGAGAAATGAGATTTCAGATTTCCTGTCCGAAGTGTAATCTGAAGTCATATCTAAGGGCAGCTCTCCAGGTTCCCCCCCACTCTCCTATTCCACAGCAAGACTGCTGCTAAATGCTGTTGTCCTACTGTTTCAAAAATGTGCTCCTTCCTCCAAATATTTACTCTGAACCATTTGCCTGTGCTCCAATCGCCACTCATTTCATCGTGTTTACTGCAGCTTTCTTCTTCAAGGCGTTGCATTTCCGGTGCCTTTATTTGGCAGATAAATCTGCTGATAAAATCAGCTTCCATTATGCTTTCTCCAACCACTGTTTCCCATTTCCTTTTTTTTTTTTCCCCTCTATTACTTTGGGCATCTGCATGGAATTTCCCATCACTGCTTCCAAGGCCTGCATCCTGCCCTACTTTTTCTGTTTTTTTTCACGCTCTCATTTCTCTCCCTTCATTCCACTGACATCTTTTTTTCTGAGCTAAGGAATTGTTTTTCCAGCTATGTTCACTCTTCTTCCAAATCTGCTTCTTCTAGAAACCCTCCCTAGATCCTTATGACTAATAATGGGCTGGCCCTACCGGGAAACTTTATCTTTTAATAGAACAGCTTCTCTCATACTTATACTGCTCATTTACTGAGCAAATCGTTTATGATTCTGTGCATTAAGCCTTTGTACTAGGAGGCGCAAGGAATCTGAAACTCTGATTCTGTATCAATACTAATGATTGTGGATCCTAAGCCCTCATTTTCCCTATCCACCTCCCCTCTGCATCAACTGCGCACTTGGCTATGTATCCCTTAAGCATTTTCATTCAACCCAACCCCGCAGGACTTGTGTACATATCCTTATTCTCTTCCATTTCTCCAATCTGTAATTTATTTTAGTCAGCCCCCACCCTCCACCGTAGACTCTTAAGTTTCTCATAGTTTAGGATCATGTGTACCAAATCTCTTATAATCTACTTTCCCAAGTGCTTAGTAAAGTGCTCTGCACATAATAATTGCTCCTTCAGTACCGTTGATTGATTGTTTGGTATTTCAGCACTTACTATGTTCCATGTTCTGTACTAAATACTGAGGTAGAGAGAGGATAATCAATCAATCATATTTATCGAGCTCTTTTCTTTGTGCAGAGCACTGAACTAAGCACTTGGGAGAGTTCAATATGAAAGGGTTGGTCAACTTGTTTCCGGCCCACAAAGAGTTTACAGTGTAGATAATCAGATTGGACATAGTCCATGTCCCACATGATTCTCCCGATCTGGGAGAGGGAGTCCAGGTAATAAACTCCATTTTACAGATGAGGAAAATGAGGCCCAGAGAAGTTGTGGCTGCCCAGGATCAGACAGCAGGCAAGGCGAGGAGTTGTGATTAGACTCGCAGTCCTGTGTCTTTTCCCCTAGGCCAGGTTATTTCTCTCTGCTTCTGTTTTCTAACCTTAGTACTCTATTGTTCTTCTTGTACTTACTGTTTTCCATATCTTTTCGGGGGGTGGATTTAACGTGTCCTCTTGCCTTATGTGAACATCACCAGTCCTTCGGTCTCCCCCGCCCCCATCATTCTTAGATTGTGGATCTCTCGGGGGCCAAGGACAGTGTCTGATTCTCTCCCTTGTGCTTTTTCCCAGCGATTGGTACAATGTTTTTGCACCGAGTAGGCATTTAGTAAATAGCGTCGCTACTACTGAGTCTCTGGAACTCGGAGCAAGCAGAAGTCCTGGCTCTGAGCGTGATTAAGGCCATGGGAAGGACCTAGACTAGCATGGGGAAGTAAGCCTTCCAGGCAGCCAGGCAGAAGTTTTGTCCCTTCCTTCCCTCACCCCCACCTCTGTGCCTCCACATCTGGCCCTGAAATTCGTGGAATACAGGATGTCAGAAGTAAATGCTGGCAAGAGGGGGAGAGGACGAAGGATGTGAGCCCCTCTAATGGCTGTGGTGGTCTTCCCGGAGCTCAGTCTCCCACTGCAAATTACCCAACCCACTAGGTCAACTGACTCCACGTTCACATTAATGCATCCAGTTTAATAAAGTTCCCTGTGGAGTTTCAAGCAGCTATTCAAATAAAATTAAACTTTTCTGTAATGCCTATCCCCACGGATTATTCTTTTGTATTCAATTTCTTTTTAAATTGGGGACAATTTAGTATATTCTGAAGAAGCAGCATGGTCTAATGGAGAGAGCACGGGCCTGGGAGTCAGAAGAACCTGGTTTCTAATCTCAGCTCTGCCACGTGTCTGTCGTGTGACTTTGGGCAAATCATTTCACTTTTCTGGGCCTCAGTTACCTCATTGGTAAAATGGGGATTAAGACTGTGAGCCCCATGTGGGGCGGGGACTGTGTCCAACCTGATTAGCTCGTATCTATCCCAGCGCTTAGCATATAGTGAGCGCTTAACAAATGCCATAAAAAATATTCTAGTTATACCTAGATTCAACTTCCTCAGGGACATTTACATTTTTCATTAGGGGGCCACAGAAATCCATTTGTGTGTGAGCTGCGTGAGTTTTTTTAAATTGATTAGAAATGATGAAGCATAGCCTATTAGCTATTCAGAAATATGGATGCTTGTAGTAGCGATACACATTTTAAAAATCAGCTTAATCGACTTTATCATACAAAAGTAGGTCATTACATACATAGAGCTATCCATTTGATCAGGTCGATGAGAATCCAGCTATTTAACTGATTGAATTGTTCTTGAGAACCATGGGGTGTACTCAGTAAGGGCACATCTCGTTTCCGACTGAAGGTTTACATCACTGGTGGTGACTTCGATTTCACAAGAGAATGTACTTTCTCACGGAGCCAGGTTGATCCAAACAGTGTGGTCAAAACCTGGATGTAACTGGAAATTTGTGATCTTCTATTTAGGTGGAAGAATGAGAAGAGGGAAAGTAATGCTGCAGTATGGATCCTATTTAGTCCATTTTCCCAAATTGCTGGAGTTGTGTTCTGAAAGTACCTCACATCATAAGAACCATGTGTCATACTCACATGCCGCCTGGGGGACGCAAAACCATTTCTTCAACACCACATAGTATTGTATCCAGGCACGTGTTGGAAGAATGTTCCCTAATTGTGCAATGGCATTCTATCTGAAACACAAAATGAAAACCCACTGAAGCAAAACTGACGGTTTTTAAAAACCGCTATTAGAAATCAACCCTTTTTCAAATCAATGAAGGTTGTGCTGCCAATGTTTCATAAAAATTAATTCTGATAAATTTTTCCTTTTTGCCTTTGCTTTTCTTTTTTCTGCTGCTTCCTTATACTGAAGTCTCCTTCCAAATGGTTTTGGAAACTGGTCCCTGTAAGTTTGTCCGTCTCCTTCACTTTACTCTAATTACATAAATTAGGAGGACATTGTCCTTGTTGTGCTGGTGTATTCATTTTATGTCATTTCATCAGTTACTGGAAATACCGCTTGGAAAGGTTTCTAATCATCCAGAGTAAGCTATACACGGTGAAAATATCAGCACAGGTACAAGATGTACTTTGAAAAGGAAATCATGGCATTATTCAATCCACTTAAATGGAAAAGTGTCTCTAATTCTTTTTATTTGTAAGAATTTCAATTAAGGTAAGGAGGAATTGCATGCACTTGAGAATAAAAGCTATTTGAAAGTTAGTCTTTTTTATTTCTTTCTTTTGATGTGATCCAGAGTATTCTGATGTTCTTTTTTGTCCACTGTAAATGTGACAGAGTACCAAAAACTCCTTATTGATCTAAGTGAGTAAGTTTTTCTGTCTAATAAAATCATGCAGTAGTCATCATAATTTGGGGAGGTTTTTTCTGCGTCCTTTTTGGGACTGTTGTCATCAACCAGGCCCCTTGGTGGAATTAAATTTCAGTTAAATCCATCAAGTTGACCATATGTGATTAAATATATCTTCTTCAACACCACGTCATATTGTATCCAGGCACATGATGTTGGAAGAATGTTCCCTAATTGCGCAAAGGCATTCTTTCTGAAACAGAAAATGGAAACCCATTGTAGCAAAACTCTTTTATCAAAGGATATTTTGTTCACTTCTCCTAACAATAGAATTATAGCTTGACTCCATATATGCACTAGCCTATATTGATTGGCTTTAGTACAGTTAATCAAATCCAGCTGTATGATACCAAAATAAAATCCTAAATAGGGCTATAAGGCAGTGGGACTCTGATGGAGAGATGGGGGCGAAAGAGTTGAGTTTGAAGGAAAAGGCTTACTTGATTCCTGCACTCCTGCTCCAAAAACGATGTTGGCATGAAATTCTGACATCAGACCAACTGCGACCAGTTGAAATGGATCCTTAACTGCTCTAACTGCTATAACCATCCCAACTTTAGAGAGAGATAACAGAAGTCCAAGGCACCCACATCGATAATCACCCCACCCTCAGCCCTTATGGTCATATCCATAGTTTATTTACTTAAATTAATGTCTGCCTCCCCACCTAGATTGTAAGCTGATTGTGGGCAAGGAACTTGTCTGCCAAATCGGTTGTACCACTTCTCTCTACTCTCCCAAGTACTTAGTACAGTGTCCTGCACTGCGTAAGTTCTCCATAAATTCCACTGATTGATTCATTCATTCATTCCCTGCCCTCATGGAGATCACATTTTGCTGGGGAAGATATGCATTAAAATGTTTACAAATAGAATAGAGTAAATGATGGAGGGTGCTAGTGAATATACATATACACAAGTGCTGAGGAGGGCCATCTATAAGTATATAGGTTCTAGAGGAGGCAGTTGAATTAATTCTGCGTGAGATGTTGGGAATTAATTGGGAAAGGACCAGGCTACTGCCTTGGTTTTTGAGCCTGTGGTTAATTTCCTGAACCATTGCAAAAGAGAAAATTTAAATCATGTTCCAAAATGTACTGCCCAAAATCAATTTTCAGTTTTCGAAAATCTTGTTTTCATCAGCTTAGCCAAAATGTCCACAGTAAAAGAGGAGCAGACCTGCCTACAAGTAAAAAGCATATTGTCATTCCCGTTTTTACACAACTTCACATCCAGTGTTAGAAAGTCAAGTAGAGTGGAGGGAAAAATAATTCTGATTGCAAGGAATAGCACTGATAACTACATAAGGAGAGGTCCCTTTGCTCAAGTCAGATATAATAATTATGGTATTTAAGTGCTTACTATGTGCCGAGCACTGTTTAAACACTAGGGGTAAATACAAAGTAATCAGGTTGTCCCACATGAGGCTCACAGTTTTAATTTATTTTGTTAATGAAATGTACATCGTCTTGATTCTATTTAGTTGCCATTGTTTTTACAAGATGTTGTTCCCCTTGATTCTATTTATTGCCATTGTTCTTGTCTGTCTGTCTCCCCCGATTAGACTGTAAGCCCATCAAACGGCAGGGATTGTCTCTATCTGTTGCCGACTTGTTCATTCCAAGCGCTTAGTACAGTGCTCTGCACATAGTGAGCGCTCAATAAATACTATTGAATGAATGAATAATCCCCATTTTACAGCTGAGGTGACTGAGGCACAGAGTAGTTAAGTGGCTTGCCCAAGTCACACAGCAGACAAGTGGCAGATCCGGGATTAGAACCCACATCCTCTGACTCCCAAACCCGTGCTCTTTCTGTTGAGCCACGTTCCCTTAACTTGATATTAAGCATCAGGTTTTAGGATAGTTCTTTCTCCCAAGCTATTATATAAAGCTATTATTCCCAAGAAATCTTTTGAGGATAATGTTGTTATGCCTTTTTTTTCCCCAATGGGGAATAGTGACAGGAACAGGAAAGACGCTGGGGATTTGTCTGGGAGAGCCCTGGCTGAGTGTATATGGATTGATAGAGTAGTTGCCCAGTTCATTGTGGAACATTCTTCACGTTCAAAACCTCATCCTTTGCTTAAAATTTCATTCAATCAATGGTATTTATTGAGCGCTTACTGTGTGCAGAGCACTGTACTAAGTGCTTGGGAGACTATAATATTAGAGTTAGTAGTCACGTTCCCTGCCCACCGGGAGCTTACGTCTAGAGGGAAATCAGTCAATCAGTTGTATTTATTGAGAGCTTAATATGCACAGAGTTTAGTAGACACAGTCTAAGAGTTTGGTAGACACATTCCCTGCCCACAGGGAGATACTAAAATAAATTAGAAAACCCTATTAGCAAATTTGACAACCATTCTTTTTTTTTATACTTATTCTTAATACCTACAGAATTTCTTAAGAAGCAGAACAATTTTCATTAACAATCTGGTCACTGTGTCTCTCCCTCCAACAATCTGGTCACTTTGGCTCGCCCTCCTTTCCCTCCCTGCACGAATAGCTCTCAGAGTGGACACTTGGCAGCAAGCCACATCTTGTTGAAACCCGTCCCCATTTTTAATACCGAAGAGATGTATTCACTCTCTTTACCCCCTTTCTGGTGTTTAACCCCAGTGTCATTGTAAATTGGAAAACGGAGTTTTTTTGCTTCCCATTACTATTATAAATAAAAGAGTTTTGAATGGCGCTACTCTCGAAAACCAGTAGACATTTATCCTCTTTCCTTGGAATAATAATTCCTCTAGATCTCCACGGCCAAAGCGAGGATTAGTTCTACTTCACTCCAATTTGCTAATGGAGCCATTGAGTCCGTAGTTCAAGTCTGTCCTTTTTTCACATGTGTCATTGAGCAAGTGTCTATTTCAATCTCTTCTTTTTACATGGCAGGCTCGTTATAGGAAGGAACAGACCCTGCTGAAGCAGCTGCCCTGCATTCCGTTGGTAGAAAATCTTTTGAAGGATGGTACAGATGGTTGTGCCTTAGCTGCCCTGATCCATTTCTACTGTCCTGACATTGTCAGACTGGAGGGTGAGTGTGTTCTCTAATCCTGGTAATATCCCAGTGCCGTATAGAGATCTCATTAAGAAATCCATTTTTATAGATTCTAATAAAGGCAGTTATTATTAAAGGCACTGCTATTGCGAACCCAAGTTCGGCCTTTGAAATACATTTTAGAAAACCTGACAAGAAATATTTCTCTCTGCTACTATCAGAAATAAGGCAGAGTTCACTAAATCGTCTGTCAAGTGGAAATCATGATTTAGGATGGCTCTCTGACTCCTCGACTCCAGAATGCAATAAATATAGGCATGGCTGTGCAGATTGAATAGTTAGTATTTATGACATGAAAAGTTTATGGATAAATAAAATTTTCCACTGAATGCATTAAACTCAAAATAAGTTATTTAGAAGACAGTTGGATGTTCACTTCTTCAGCCTTAGATATTCAATATATTATGCAGAGAATTGAAATGTAATTAGCATAATGTAGTAGTTAGTCTTCTAGGGTTCTTGAACGTTCAAAAAGAATGCTAGGTATATTTTTATCACTGTGTGTTTCTGATTGAGAATTCGTACCAGAGAAGTGAATTTCAGATCATTTAGCAAATGATTTTATCATAAAATTGATGTTAATCCGTTTTCCCTTTTCTTCATCTTCAAGATATTTGTTTGAAGGAGACTATGTCATTGGCTGATAGTCTATATAATCTGCAGCTGATCCAAGAATTTTGCCAGGAGTATTTGAACCAGTGCTGCCATTTCACTCTTGAAGATATGCTCTATGCTTCTTCATCAATAAAAGTAAGCAATAACCGATTCTCTTGCTCAGTAGCATTAAAAACCTTATCTAGTAATAATCCATTGAACAGATATGTGTAAAGGCACCCTAAATTAAATCCTCCTGAGGTTTCCAAAGGTAGTAAATAGAAATCAAGTAAATCGTAGTAGGGGTCAGAAATATTTTCTGCAGTTTTCATTGTTTGTTTTTGCTTCTGTATTTCCAAGTGCTCTTTTTCCTCTCTATAAACATACGTCCGTATGTCTATAAGAGAGTGTGGAAAAGGGCTGGCAAACGCGGATAGCCAACAGTAACCACAGCTGCCTTGTGCACTACGACATTGCATCGGCGTTGTCCCATGGAAGCTTTGTGTGCATTTGACAGTGTGTTGGTACCCCCTGCCCGCCTTCTTGCTGATGAAATTCTCTTCCCGAGCAGCAACACAGCTGGCTGGGATGAAAGGTGTTGAGCAAATGGTGACGGGGGCCGACCGAGGGTGTCGTGTGGGGCCTCGACCATGAATTTAAGGCCCTCTAACCTTGGGCAGGGGTTCATCATTGCCCACCAGTGGCGATTTCAGTTTTCTTCTCACGTGACAGCTCTGTCCCTCTTGTGTGATCGAGCAGCTCCCCTTCATCCAAAGAAGGGGAAGAAAAAATCTTCCCACCCCCTCCAAACCGCTTGCTTCCGAGCCCCAGCCAACTGGTCGCCCAGCCCCGCTGTAAGAGATTGAAAAGTCCCATCATAGCTTCTGCCAATGTTCAGACACCGTGAGACAGTAACAACTGTCAGAGAGGGACCAGCGAGCCTCACCTCACAACTGATCTGATGAGGCATCAGTAAAGCAGGACTGAATGAAGCATGGCCGCCCAACAGATTTAGCTGAAAGGAAGCGGTTGTAGGTTGTGTTCTCTTTATTGGATTGGTAAACTGCTTCAAAAGCAGCGGCAGGCTGCTTGTTAGTGGAAAAACTTGGGTTCTAATCCTGGCTCCACCACCCGACTGTTGCAAAACCACTTCTCCGTGCCTCGGTTTCCTCACCTGTAAAGTGACTCTTCTCCCTTCCACCAGACTGATTCCTGTGGGAGACAGGGACTGTGTCCGGTCGGATTTGTATCGTAGCTTCCCCAGCCTTTAGCACAGCGCCTGGCCCCGGAAGCGCTTAACAAATACCAAGTTATCGTTATCAGCTTCGTGACATGAACATCGCTTCAAAACATTCAGTTCAATCCCGAGGGGAATCAGCAATCACTCGATAGTATTAGCGTGGATCTAATGTAATCCTACCATGCCACCTTCAAGTTCATCAGTCTGGGCCACTTTTGTGTCGGAGTCGGTTTTGATTTCGAGGCCCAACCTGGTCTTAGGAAGGCAGAGCAAAGGCAAACAGTTTTTTTCTCGGTCAGCAACACTGGGACCCTCCTTCTGTCAGATCCACCCCGTCCTCTCCATCCAAACTGTTACCACCCCGGTATAAGCTTTCGTTGTGCTACAGCTAGTCTATACCATTGACCTCTTCATCTGTCTCCCAGCCTCATTTGTCTTCCCCGCTTTCTCTCTCCTTCCCTCACCCCTGCAATGAAAATCTAAGCTCCTTTTGGGTAGGGAGCTTGTAAATTCTGTCTTCTCTACTTCTCAAGCACCTAGCACAGTGATTTGCAACGTGGCTCAGTGGAAAGAGCCCGGGCTTGGGAGTCAGAGGTCATGGGTTCGAATCCTGGCTCTGCAACTTGTCAGCTGTTTGACTGTGGGCAAGTCACTTAATTTCTCTGTGCCTCACTTACCTCATCTGTAAAATGAGGATTAACTGTGAGCCTCACATGGGACAACCTGATTACCCAGTATCTACCCTAGCGCTTAGAATAGTGCTCTGCACATAGTAAGCGCTTAACAAATACCAGCATTATTATTATTATTATTTGCACCAAGTAGACACTCAATCCACTCAGTTCGATTGGATCGAACACACTGCTTCGGCTGACAGCAAGACACAAAAAACGTACGTCTGAGCACGTACCTGCAGTACGTACCTACGTTTACCTGCAGTCTAGTAGATCGGGCCATTTTACAGCCATGTGACATGCTCTGTGAGAATGCTAGAGAACGTGCAGGCTCGTCTGTTCTTCACCTCCAGTGACAGCGATGCCTAACTGCTGCTGGCTACCGCCCTAATCATTATCAGGTGTGGCTTCACAACAGAAACTGGGTTGTAAAAAAAACAATTTTTTTTAGAAGTGGCCTTCCTGCATTTCCAAACAAATAGTACAGATTCAGTAATGTCTGATGAAGTTCCTTGTGGACCGGGGATATGTATACCATCTCTGTTATATTGTACTCTCCCAAGTTCAGTGCTCTGCACAGAGTAAGTACTCAATAAATGTGATTGATGCAGGAGAAGAGTGGTGAATGGCAAAAACTAAGGAGCTGCCATGCCAGTACCAACTTAAAACAAGAACTGCAAGACGTCTCTTAAAGAGCTCCTTGTCAGCCTGTGGACTGACAGAATCCAGTGGTGCTAATTCATTCATTCATTCATTCAATAGTATTTATTGAGCGCTTACTATGTGCAGAGCACTGTACTAAGCGCTTGGAATGAACAGGTCGGCAACAGATAGAGACAGTCCCTGCCATTTGACAGGCTTACAGTCTAATCGGGAGAGACAGACAGACAGGAACAATGGCAATAAATAGAGTCAAGGGGAAGAACATCTCGTAAAAACAATGGCAACTAAATAGAATCAAGGCGATGTACATTTCATTAACAAAATAAATAGGGTAATGAAAATATATACAGTTGAGCAGACGAGTACAGTGCTGAGGGGATGGGAAGGTAGAGGGGGAGGAGCAGAGGGAAATGGGGGGAAAAGAGGGTTAAGCTGCGGAGAGGTGAAGGAGGGGCGGTAGAGGGAGAAGGGGAGCTCAGTCTGGGAAGGCCTCTTGGAGGAGGTGAGTTTTAAGTAGGGTTTTGAAGAGGGGAAGAGAATGAGTTTGGCGGAGGTGAGGAGGGAGGGCATTCCAGGACCGCGGGAGGACGTGGACCAGGGGTGGACGGCGGGATAGGCGAGACCGAGGGACGGTGAGGAGGTGGGCGGTGGAGGAGCGGAGCGTGCAGGGTGGGCGGTAGAAAGAAGGGAGGAGAGGTAGGAAGGGGCAAGGTGACGGAGAGCCTTGAAGCCTAGAGTGAGGAGTTTTTGTTTGGAGCGGAGGTTGATAGGCAACCACTGGAGGTGTTTAAGAAGGGGAGTGACATGCCCAGATCGTTTCTGCAGGAAGATGAGCCGGGCAGCGGAGTGAAGAATAGAATGGAGCGGGGAGAGAGAGGAGGAGGGGAGATCAGAGAGAAGGCTGACACAGTAGTCTAGCCGGGATATAACAAGAGCCCGTAGCAGTAAGGTAGCCATTTGGGTGGAGAGGAAAGGGCGGATCTTGGCGATATTGTAGAAGTGAAACCGGCAGGTCTCGGTAATGGATAGGATGTGTGGGGTGAACGAGAGAGACGAGTCAAGGATGACACCGAGATTGCGGGCCCGAGAGATGGGAAGGATGGTCATGCCATCCACGATGATAGGGAAGTCTGGGAGAGGACCGGGCTTGGGAGGGAAGATGAGGAGCTCAGTCTTGCTCATGTTGAGTTTTAGGTGGCGGGCCGACATCCAGGTGGAGGCATCTTGGAGGCAGGAGGAGATGCGAGCCTGAAGGGAGGGGGAGAGGACAGGGGCAGAGATGTAGATCTGCGTGTCATCTGCGTATAGATGGTAGTCAAAGCCGTGAGAGCGAATGAGTTCACCACCCAAGTGACCTATCACAACTGCTTATTGAATGCACCGGAGCTAGGGACAGGAGAAATAATAATAATAATTGTGGTATCCATTAAGTGCTAACTATGTGCCTGGCACTGCACTAAGCGCTGGGGTGGGTATAAGCAAATTAGGTTGGACGCAGGCCCTGTCCAACGTAGGGCTCACAGTCTTAAACCCCATTTTGCAGATGAGGTAACCAAGGCCCTGAAGTGACTTATCCAGGGCCACAGAGCAGACAAGTGACAGAAACGGGATTAGAACCCATGACCTTTTGGATCCCAGGCCTGTGCTGTATCCACTGTGCCGGGCTGCTTCAGCTGAACACTTCAGCCCAGTTCTCAAATGTCTATCAGTGGTCTGGGATGCTGCTGTCGGTGACCCGGAATGGTTTCCTATAATCAGTCTTCCTGCACTTTCATCAGCTGGGTCAGACTTAGTGAAGGCATCAGACCCATTTTCAGATAGGCCACTCTTCCAGACGTAGGGACCGCAAAGGTGGACCTGCGAGTTGGGCTCAAGCCTCTAGCACACTTGCTGATCGTTGCGTGATCTGAGAACAAGAAGTTCCCAAGGAGTTCAAAAAAGCCCACATCTGTGTGAGGGGGAAAGGTGATCTTGCCTCATGTGAAACTCTCCTGGCCACTGCTGGAAAGGTTCTTGTCACACTAAGGTAGAATCTTCTCCCACTCCCTTCTATACCGCCCTTACACGTAATAATAATAGTATTTGTTAAGTGCTTACAATGTGCCAAGCACTTTTCGAAGCCCTGGGGTAGATATAAGGTAATCAGGTTGTCCCAGGTGGGGCACACAGTCTTAATCCCCGTTTACAAGTGACGTAAGTGAGGCACAAGAAGTGAAGTGGCTTGCCCGACGTCACACAGCGGACAAGTTGTGGAGCGGGGATTAAAACCCACATCCTCGGACTCTCAAGCCCGTGCTCTTTCCACTAAGCCATGCTGCTTCACTTGGATTTGCACCTTTCCATTGACCCCACCCTCAGCCCCCCAGCACTTAAATACGTCCCAGTGATTTACTTACTTCTATTAATGTCTGTCTTCCCCTCTTGACTGTAAGCTCGTTGTAGGCAGGGAACATAGCTACCAACCCTGTTCTCCTGTACTCTCCCAAGCACTTAATGTAGAGTTCTGTACACAGTAAGATCTCAGTAAATGTGATTGATTAATTAGCTGGCAGAAACATTATTTCTGAAAGCCAATCCAACTTCTGATCTGAACTCAGTGCCAGTGACATGATTTTGCTGTTGGAGAGCTGCAGGAGAAACACAGAGCAGAACCAAGGACCTATCCATGATCTTCATTGACCTTACAGAGGCTTTTGGTTCAGAAAATCACAGTCACCTTTTGATTTGTTTTTTAATAGTATTTGTTAAGCACTTACTCCGTGTCAGGCCCTGTATTAAGTTCTGGGATAGATATAAGCTAATCAGATTGGACACAGTCCTTGTCCCAAGTAGGGCTCACAGTCTAAATTGCCATTTTACAATTGAGATAACTGAGGCCCAGAGAAGTTAAGTGCCTTGCCCAAGGTCATGCAGCGGACAAGTGGCCGAGCTGGAATTACAATACGGGCCTTCAGGGTGTTCTTCACAGGTTTTTTTACTCTAAAAGAGTTCAACACCCCAAGATCACTCCAGTTTGGAAGGAAATTCGAGTTTGGATCCAGGCTGCTTCTTGATACCCTTCGCTGTTGCCAATGGAGTTGAGGCTGTGTTTTCTCACTGATACTTTTCATCATGATTTCTGCAGCCTCGGTATCTGACTGCATTCAAAGGCATTCACGCTGGTAGTCTACATACAGAAGAAGGTGGACATCCGAATTCTCAGCAACCTCAAGAAGACAGAGGTGGCCACCAGCTGTTATTTGCAGATCAGTCAATCATATTTATTGAACACTCTGTGCAGAGCACCATGCTAAGCACTTGGGAGAGTAATAATAATAATTGTGGTATTTGTTAAGCGCTTACTACGTGCCAGGCACTGTTCTCGCCAAATCCGACTACCTTCCTAGAAATGCATTGGATACTGCGGACACTCCCTTGTCCTGGAAAAATTATCTAACCTCGTCTTCGCTGACACTGTCCTTTTTTGGTACTCTTACTGTCTCTCTAGCCACTCCTTCCCTGTCTCTTTTGCAGGCTCCTCATCTGCCTCTCTTCCACTCACAGCTGGGGTCCCTCAAGGCTCAGCACTGGGTCCCTTCTATTCGTACTCGGTCCCCTTCTATTCTCCATCTACTCCCACTCCCTTGGAGAACTCATTCGCTCCCAGGGCTTCAACTACTGTCTCTACAAAGGGTGATTCCCATATGTACCTCTCCAGCCCCGACTTCTCTCCATCTCCACAGTCTTGCATGTCCTCCTGCCTTCAGGGCATCTCTACCTAGATGTCCCACAACACCTCAAGCTAAACATGATCAAAACAGAATTCCTTATTTCCCCACCCAAACCCTGTCCAATCCATGTCTTTCCCATCACTGTAGACAGTGCCACTACCCCTCTAGCTTGCAAGCCCCTAATCGTGGTGCTGTCCTCAACTCACTTCTCTCATTCAACCCACATATTCAGTCTGTCACCAAATCCTGTTGGTTCTGCATTTATTTGACAAAAATTCTCCCTTTCCTCTCCATCTTTACTGCTACTGTGCTGATTCAAACACTTATTCTATCACACCTTGACTATATTGCATCAGCCTCCTTGCTGTCCTCCCTGCATCCTCTCTTTCCCCACTTCAGTCCATATTTCAGTCTGCTGCCTGAAGTGATTTTTCTAAAAATACATTCAGTCCGCACCTCTCCACTCCTCAAAGACCTCCAGTGGGTTGCCCATCTGCCTTTCCCTTCCATTTATGCTAAACCACTACTCTCCTCTTTTTCCAAGCCTTATTACGATCACATCTCCTCCAAGAGGCCTTCTCTGATTAAACCCTCTTTTCCCTGACTCCCTCTCCCTTCTGCACCATGTATGCACTTGGATCTCTACCCTTTGGGCAATTGGCCTGGAACGTTCTCCCGCAAATCCTACAGATAATTACTCTCCCCCCTTCAAAGCTTTGAAGGTACATCTCCTCCGAGAGGCCTTCCCAGACTAAGCCCCTCCTTTCCTCTTCTCCCACTCACTTCGGGGTTATCCTGACCTGCTCCCTTTATCCATCCCGCCTCTCAGCCCCACAGCACTTACGCACATATCCATCATTTATTTGTATTGATATCTGTCTCCGTACATCTAGACTGTAATCTCACTGTGGGCAGAGAATGTGTCTGTTTACTGTTGTATTGTACTCTCCCAAGCGCTTAGTACAGTGCTGTGCACAGAGTAAGTGCTCAATACGATTGAATGAATGAATGAATTTGACATTCACCGTACCCTCAGCCCCCCAGCTCTTATGTACAGATTTGTAAATTATGAATTTATATCAATGTCCATTTCCCACTCTAGGCTGTAAGTTCCTTGTGGGCAAAGTGTGTGTCTACCAGCTCTGTTATATTGTACTTTCCCAAGCACTCAGTGCAGTGCTCTGCACAAAGTAAACGCTTAGTAAATACAATTGATTGATTGATCGCACTCCAGACTACCCCTTTCCCCCCAGCCCCCAAAGGGCCATGTGACAGCTCACCCCTTCCCCCACTCTCCATCACAGCTCTCGGAGCCTTCTTCCCTGTTCTTCCTCCCCAAGAGTCCGGGCCAAGTCTTATCCACGGTATTCCGGAACATCCATCCTGACCCACAGCCCCGGCGGGACAGAGGAAAGTAACAGCGGCCTGGCGCTGCCTTCACAAAGCCCCGGGAAGAATGTGGCGGCTGCTGCTTTAGTGGTCACCAAGCCTGCGGTTTTGGCTCGCTTCTGAGCCACCAGGAGCCTGATAACCACTGAGCTTTGTTTTTGCCTTTGTTGTCTTAGTATTATGTTTTCTCTCTCCTTATTCATTCATTTACTCATTCATTCAATCGTATTTATTGAGCACTTAAGGCTTAGTGGAAAGAGGCCAGGCTTGGGAGTCAAAGGTCGTGGGTTCTAATCCCAGCTCCGCCACTGGTTAGCTGGGTGACTTTGGGCAAGTCACTTCACTTCTCTGGGCCTAAATTACCTCATCTGGAAAATGGGGATTAAGACTGGAAGCCCCACGTGCGACAATCTGGTAACCTTGTATCAACCCCAGCGTTTAGAACAGTGCTTGGCACATAGCAAGCGCTTCACAAATACCATCATCATTACTATTATTATTATTATTATTATGTGCTGAGCACTGTACTAAGCACTTGGGAATGTACAGTTGGGCAACAGATAGAGACAATCCTTGCCCAACAACGGACTCACAATCTAAACAGGGGAGACAGACAACAAAACAAAACAAGTAGTTATGAATTTATCACCCCCTATCCCCTTTCCCCGCTTTTCATTTTTAGATCGGGAGCCTCCCGAGGGACAAGGGGTTTAGTCTAAATCCCACCTGTGAGGTCTTTCCCAGTTCAGTGCTCTTCACACAGAAAGTGCTTAATAAAAGCTAGTACTAACAATCAGTCAACCAGTGGTATTTATTGAGCGCTTACTTTATGCAGAGCACTGTTCTCAGCACTCAGAAGAGTACGATACAAGAGAATAAATGAACATGTGCCCTGCCTATAATGAGCATGCAATGTGGATAAGTGTGGACTCATCAGCTCTTTGCTGCCTAACAGTGCACCTCTCTGACGAGGCCAACCTTTGTATGAGATATATGTTTTAGGTATTCTCAAGTCTCCTAGAATTTGGGGAATGCATTCCTGCAGTAAGGAAAAACTGCATTGTAGTCCTTACCCTGTGTCTGCCCCCAAGAACCTGCATCCACCCATTTCCTTTGGTACCATGTTGTGCTGCATCTGCGCAGATGCATCTTCATGGAAAAACCTTCTAACACCAAACCTGTTGTGTAAGCCTGCATCCTGGAAGAAGAGTGTGTGTGTGTGTGTGTGTGCTGAGGCCACACAATTCCCGAGAAAACACTAAACGTCACATGGGTACTCACACTGACCATGGAAAGGTCATGTTGTGTTCCCGAGCCCAGTTTCTTTGCTTGTAAAATGGGGACAATAATTCCTGCATCTCCCAGGGGTGTTGTGCTTTGGAAAAATAAAAGCGCTGTACAAAACAGAAGTTTTTTTAAAAAAAAACGATTGTCATAAGGAGGAAGCACTGTTAGAGCTTCTGCCCAGACAGTCATCAAACCCTCATGTCAATCCCCAGCACTCTAGGGTGCATGAGGGGCCTAACCAAGACCCCAAGGAGTCCAAATATCATCTGTTCCATGGCGATCCAGGCATACCCTGCCTATTCACTTCTGTTTTCTGGGGTGGATACTCCTAGCACCTGCCTCATGTGGGAACTGGAGAAAGAAGGTCTGACTTGCCGGGTGAGAGAGAGAGAGAAGCAGTGTGGCTCAGTGGAAAGAGCATGGGCTTAAGAGTCAGAGGTCATGGGTTCTAATCCTGGCTCTGCCACCTTTCAGCTGTGTGACTTTGGGCAAGTCACCTAACTTCTTGGTGCTTCAGTTACCCCATCTGTAAAATGGGGATTAAGACCGTGAGCCTCACATGGGACAACCTGATGACCCTGTATCTACCCCAACGCTTAGAACAGTGCTCGGCACATAGTAGACGCTTAACAAATACCAACATTATCATCGAATGAAGCAGCAGGGCAGAGCCCAGATGTCCCAGCTGGAAGTCCTAAGGCTCTCTGCAGCTCCGAATCTTGAAGTCATTCTCTGAAGGGATTATCTAACTGCAGAGATGAGCCCACCACCACCTTGGAGAAGAAAGGTTACAGGAATATAAATTGTTTCTCCTTTGGTCCATCGTGCACTTGAGGGAGTACAGTATACTCTGTAACAGACACATTCCCTGCCCACAATGGGCTTACAGTCTAGCAGGGAGACAGACACCAATATAAATAAGCTTCATCTCAGTGAAGTTTGTTCAAGTGACCCACTTATTATCTGCAACAGAATTCATTAATAGTAATAATCATTAATAATACTAATAATAATAATTGTGGCATTTGGTAAGCACTTACATGCCAAGTGCTATATTAAGTGCTGGGAGTAGATAGAATACAGCCAGAGCAGACCCAGTCCCTGTCTCACAGTTATAAGCAGGAGAGAGGACAGATTTTTAATTTCCATTTTACAGATGAGGAAATGGAGGCCCAGAGAAATTCGATGACTTGTCCAAGGTCACACAGCTGGCAAACGGCAGAGCTGGGATTGGAAGCCAGGTGTCCCAATTTTCAGGTCTGTGCCCTATCCACTAGGTTATCCTCCTTCTCAACTAGTAATAGTAATAATTTTAAAATTGAAAGTAAAACTGAAAACACCTATGCAATTTAAAATAATGGTGCCTGTCATTTCAAAAATTATTAATCCAGTTTTAACCTTAAAAAGTTTTTTTATACAGTAACAACTATATAATATTGCAAAATTTAGGACTCTTAGTGGATCATTACAACTTCATTCAAAATACAAATTTATAAGCACATTCAAGTGCATCCTACTTCTCCTCAACTAAGGATCTTCCAGGGCCCTCAAAATAAAGCTGAATATTTTTAAGCTTGGGAATAAACGAATGGATGAATGTACAGTTCTTTCGTAGTTCAGGGAAGTGTATACAGTTTGAAAAAACTCAATGTAGTCCTTTCACAAGCTTTTTTAGTACTCATACCCCTTTGCATGCAAATGAAGTTTGAAAAAAATTGCCAGCCTTTCTTCTCAAACAGGCATGAAAACTCTAGCTCACCCTTTAAAGCTCTATTTTTCACGTGTGAAAATAACTTCGTTTCCAGCTAAATTCACATGGGTTTCACCAGGGTCTCCGGACACCGTTTGGGAGTACTGTTAACTTGCTAAGGGAATGTGTAGTTTACGTGAGGAAGCAACACGGCCTGCTGGAAATAGCACGGGCTTAGAAGTCAGAGGACCTGGGTTCTAGTCCCGGCTCTGCCGCTTACCTGCTGCATGACCTCGGGGAAATGTCTTCACTTCTCTGTGCCTCAGTTCCCTCATCTGCCAAGTGGGGATTCAAAACCTGCTCACACTCCTAGTTAGAATGTGAGCCCCATGTGAGACCTGATGATCTTGTATTAACCCTAGCGCTTAGTACAGTGCTTGGCACATAGCAAGCACCTAACAAATGCCACAGTTATTATTTTCTACCTAGATGTCATGTTCAAAACAGGAAATTATATTCAGATATTTAGTATTATTAAGGTTGAAAATAAGAATGAAAAACCAGCCTGCCTTTGCCCCATAATGAAACCATTAGATGCTACTATAGAAAACAGACTGCCTTTAGATTTTCATCTCCTGTAGAACATTAATTCTCCCATTCCTTTTGCCAACACATATACAGGAAATATCTTTATTTTAAATGAGTATGAAATTTTCCTCATCTTTCAATATCCTGCATCACCTTGGGAGGGAGGGGGATATTCAGGGCATAAAAACAAGTAAAACCGTCATTCTCAAATACTTCTCACCACTGTAAATTACTATGTGCTGTTGGAGGAAAGTAGCTATTTATGCATACACAGAAGTTTAAAAGTTACCTTACAGCCTTATAGACTTGACAAAAAATTGTGTAAACAATTATTTTGTCAAGTCTATAAGGCTGTAGAGTAACTTTTAAAATTTGGATTTGTACTAATTCCTCCAGGTCTGTCAGTTTGAATTATTTTTGCTGATTTCTTGAGCAGTTACAACACCACTGCCTTGGTTGCTGTATGTTGTGCCAGGGGACGGAGATTGTAAACTCATTCTGGGCCAGGAACGTGTCCACCAGCTTTGTTACATTGTACTCCCAAGTGCTTAGTACAGCACTGTGCACATAGTAAGTGCTCAAGAATTACCATTGATCAAAGGGCTTTTTTGCGTGCTCTTTCCTAAATTTGATGCCTCTTTTATGAGTTATAAAGAACAAGCAAATGAGTGCTGTGGTGCTGTGATCATTTACAATGGATTAAAAGCAAATTCTTTGCCACGAACAGATTCTCGGCTTTCATGTGTGATTAAGGGGTGATTCCAAAAGAAATGTCAAAACTTCTTTTAAAAGTAGTTTTAAAACCCAAGTAGACAAAATTATCCAACCATGATTGGATCTATAGGCTGTAAAAGGGTTACCTGTTACTGAGGACAGTCTGAGGTGATAAATCTGCTAGATTTAAGCATCTAATTAACCTAAGTGCAGAGGTATGCTGACTTGAGTGATGCCGACACTTGTTCTTAAGTGCCCCAAATCTACCTAATGATTTAACTCATCTCCTCATATATAATTCCCGGCAGTGTTTTTGCACTGGCTGCCCAGAGGAAATAATCATAGTATGTCATTCAGGAAAAATGTTTCTTAGCAATTGTTTTCCCATCATCCTAGGCAATGGAAGATAGCATGTACAATCATGTAATGATTCAAAAAAACTAACACAACAGCAGAATCTTGAAGTAGGTCACTTAATTTTTTTACTGATGTTTATTGAAAACCCATTGGTAATGAAATATAAAACTGACCCTAGCCTTAACATCCAATAATAATAATGATAAAAAAGCATTGTAATCAATAATCACTTGTATTTATTGAGTGCTGACTATGTGCAGAGTACTATACTAAGTACTTGGAAGAATACAAAATAACAGATTTGGTAGAAATGTGCCCACCCACCACAGACTTACAGTGTAAATGGGGAGAAAGACATCAACATAAGTAAATTGCAGATATCACAGCCCACCTAGCCTCCCTACCCGTTCTACCCACTCTTGATGACCAAACTCCAACTTAACTCTACCCTCTCGACTCAATTTATTTGCTCCCCTGTCCGTTCGTCTCTCTCGCACCACTAACCCACAGACCTGGATCCCCTCCACTGTCCGACTCCTTTGCTCTGACGCTCGAGCCACCGAATACTGCTGGCGGAAATATAAACATGAGGCCCAAACTTGTCCACTTTAAGTTTGTCTTTTCTTGACTTAACTCTGCCCTCTCCTCTACCCGGGAAAACTATTTCTCCTCTCTTACTGACACCCATGCCCATCAGTCTCATCATCTGTTCCAGACATTCAACTCCCTCCTCAGGTTCCCTGTCCTTCCCCCTCCCCCATCCCTAATGATCCGGCCACCTACTTCATTAGGAAAATAAACACCATCAGGTCTGAGCTCCCCCAAATCACCCCTCGCGCTTCTCCATCCCCCCTCCTCTCGGGCCCCTCTTCTGCTTTTCCATCCTTCCCAGCAGTATCTTCAGAGGAGATCTCCTCCCTCCTCTTAAGTGCCACCCCCTCCACATGCACATCAGACCCCATTCCCTCCCATCTTATAAAAACTCTCGCACCTTCCTTCCTCCCCTCCTTAACTTTCATCTTCAACTGCGCACTCTCCAATGGCTTCTTCCCCTCTGCCTTCAAATGTGTTCACATCTCCCCCATCCTAAAAAAAAACCCTCCCTTGACCCCACAGCCCCCCTCCAGTTATTGCCCCATCTCCCTCCTAACCTTCCTTTCCAAACTCCTGGAGCGAGTCGTCTACACTCGCTGCCTCCAATTCCTCTCCTCCAGCTCCCTCCCGGACCCCCTCCAGTCTGGCTTCCGCCGCCTCCACTCCACTGAAACCACCCTCTCGAAAATCATCAGTGACCTCCTTCTTGCCAAATCCAACGGCTCCTACTCCACCTCTCAGCTGCCTTTGACACTGTCGACCATCCCCTTCTCCTCAACTCATTATCCAACCTTGGCTTCAGTGACTCCATCCTCTCCTGGTTCTTCTCTTATCTCTCTGACCATTCATTTTCAGGCTCCTTCGCAGGCTCCTCCTCCCCCTCCCAACTCCTAACTGTAGGGCTACCTCAAGGGTCAGTTCTTGGTCCCCTTCTCTTTTCTACCTGTACTTACTCCTTTGGTGAACTTATTCGCTCCGACGGCTTCAACTATCACCTCTATGAGGATGACACCCAAATCTATATCTCCTCCCCTATTCTCTCTCCCTCCCTCCCGGCTCGCATCTCCTCCTCCCTTCAGGACATCTCTACTTGGATGTCCTCCCTCCACTTAAAACTCAACATGTCCAAGACAGAGCTCCATATCTTCCCTCCCAAACCCTGTCCACTTCCTGACTTTCTTGTTAATGTGGATGGCACTGCCATCCTTCCCATCTCACAAGCCCACAACCTTGGGGTTATCCTTGACTCCGCTCTCTCATTCACTCCACATATCCAATCCGTCACCAAAGCCTGTCGGTCTCACCTTTACAACATTGCCAGGTCATGGGTTATCCCCTTGAATCTATTTATTGCTATTGTTCTTGTCTACCTGTCTCCCCCGATTAGACTGTAAGCCCGTCAAAGGGCAGGGACTGTCTCTATCTGTTACCGATTTGTACATTCCAAGCGCTTAGTTCAGTGCTGTGCACATAGTAAGCACTCAATAAATACTATTGCATGAATGAATGAATGAATGAATGAATGAATGAATGGGTTCTAATCCTGGCTTCGCCACCTGTCAGCTATGTGACTTTGGGCAAGTCACTTAACTTCTCGGTGCCTCAGTTACCTCATCTGTAAAATGGGGATTAAGACTGTGAGCCCCACATGGGACAACCTGATGACCCTGTATCTACCCCAGCTCTTAGAACAGTGCTCGGCACATAGTAAGTGCTTAATAAATACCAACATTATTATTATTATTATTATTATTATTATTAACGCTAATGCTACCACGTTAGTACAGTCACTTATCCTATCCTGACTGGATTACTGCATCAGCCTCCTTTCTGATCTCCCAACCTCCTCCCTCTCCCCACTTCAGTCTATACTTCACTCTGCTGCCCGGATTATCTTTCCGCAGAAACGCTCTGGGCATGTCACTCCCCTCCTCAAAAATCTCCAGTGGTTGCCTGTCAACCTCCTTATCTAACAAAAACTCCTCACTCTTGGCTTCAAAGCTCTCCATCACCTTGTCCCTTCCTACCTCACCTCCCTTCTCTCCTATAGCCCAGCCTGCACACTCCGGTCCTCTGGTGCTAACCTTCTCACTCTGCCTCGTTCTCACCTGTCCCACCGTCAGCCCCTGGCCCAAGTCCTACCTCTGGCCTGGAACACCCTCCCTCCTCAAATCTGCCAAACTAGTACACTCCCCCCCTTCAAATTCCTACTGAAACCTCACCTCCTCCAAGACGCCTTCCCAGGCTAAGCTCCTCTTTTCCTCAGCTCCCCCTTCCCTCTGCATCACCCTCATTAGCTCCCTTTGCTCTACTCCCCACCCCCACAGCATTTGTGGATATATGTACATATCTATAATTCTATTTATATCAATACCTGTTTACTCGTTTTGACGTATGTACATCTATAATTCTGTTTATATTGATACCTGTTTACTTGTTTTGAAGTCTGTCTTCCCCACTTCTAGACTTTTAAGCCCGGTATAGGCAGGGATTGTCTCTTTTTTTCTGAATTGTACTTTCCAAGCACTTATCACAGTGCTCTGCACACAGTAAGTGCTCAGTAAATTCATTCATTCATTCAGTAGTATTTATTGACAGCTTACTATGTGCAGAGCACTGTCCTAAGCGCTTGAAATGTACAATTCGGCAACAGATAGAGACAGTCCCTGCCTAATGATGGGCTCACAGTCTAATCGGGGGAGACAGGCAGCAAAGCAAAACAGAACAAAACAAAAACAAGACAACACTATCACGATAAATAGAATCAAGGGGATGCACATCTCATTAACAGAATAAATAGGGTAATAAATAATATATATAAATGACAGTGCTGAGGGGAGGGGGAGGAAGAGGAGGTGGGGAGGGGAGGGGAGGGGGAGCAGAGGGGAAGGGGGGAATAATTTATTGAATGTATTGTATTCAGTAAATACAATTGAATGAATGAATGAATGAATATGTACATAAGTGCTGTGGGACTGAAGGAGGAGTGAATAAAGGGTGCAGATATAAGTTCAAGGGCAATGCAGAAAAGAGTGGGAGAAGAGGAGATGAAGGCTTAGAGAAGACCTCGAGGAAGAGATGTCTTCCAAGACTTTGGAAGACATCTCTCTCTTCCCTCTAGACTGGGAGCTCATGTGGGCAGGGATTATCACTCTTTATTGCTGTTTTCTACTTTCCCAAACAGTACAGTGCTCTGCACACAGGAAATGTGTAATAAATAAATATGATCGAATGAATGAACGAATGTGCTTGTAATAAGTCTTTGAATGGAGGGAGAATGATCGCCTGTTGGATAGGAAGTGGGAGGGCATTCCATGCCAAAGGCAGGATGTGGGTGAGAGGTGGACGGTGACACAGAGAGTATCGAGGTAGAATGAGTAGGTTGGTTAGAGGAGTGAAGTGTTCAGGCTGGGTTGTAGGAGGAAATTGTGGGGGCAAGCTGATTGAGTGCTTCATTGAGTGGTAAATTAATTGAATGGTATTTATTGAGTGCTTACTACGTGCAGAGCACTGGACTAAACATTTGGGAGAATACCGTCACATCACGCCTCCTTCACCCTATGCCTTCCTTCTTTCCCAGAGCTGTCCCTCATCCTCCGCCCCTTCACTGGCTCCCAGAAGCTCACTTCTATCCAACTCCACCCTTGAACCACCCTCTCCCCCTCCCCTGATTCAGATATGCAGGGATGGCAGACAATTACTCTTCCCAGCCTTCAAAGCCTTACTAAAGGCACACCTCCTCCAAAAGGCCTTCCTGGACTAAGCCCCACTTTTCCTCATCTTCCTCTCCATTCCACATCACCCTGACTTTCTCCCTTTGCCCTTCCCCCCCTCCCACAGCATTTACTTATATATCTGTGATTTTATTTATTTTTATTGATGTCTGTTTACTTGTATTGATGTCTGTCTTTCCCGTTGTAGACTGTGAGCTCATTGTGGGCAGGGATCGACCCTCTTTATTGCTATATTGTACTTTCCTGTGTCTTAGTGGCAAGAGCACGGGCTTGGGAGTCAGAGGTCATGGGTTCTAATCCCGGCTCTGCCACATCAGCTGTGTGTCTTTGGGTGAGTCACTTAACTTCTCTTTGCCTCAGTTACCTCATCTGGAAAATGGGGATTAAGACTGTGAGCCCCAAGTGGGACAACTTTATTACCTTGTATCTGACCCCAGTGCTTAGAACAGTGCTTGGCACACAGTAAGTGATCAATAAATACGATTGAATGAATGAATGAATGAATGAATGTGTGCAAGGGAAGCTAGTCAGTGTAGCAGAATCAGGATCAAGAGGGTGAGATCCGCCCTTTCCTCTCCACCCAAACGGCTACCTTACTATTACGGGCTCTCGTTATATCCCGGCTAGACTACTGTGTCAGCCTTCTCTCTGACCTCCCTTCCTCCTCTCTCGCCCCGCTCCGGTCTATTCTTCACTCCGCTGCCCGGCTCATCTTCCTGCAGAAACGATCTGGGCATGTCACTCCCCTTCTTAAACAACTCCAGTGGTTGCCTATCGACCTCCGCTCCAAACAAAAACTCCTCACTCTAGGCTTCAAGGCTCTCCATCACCTTGCCCCTTCCTACCTCTCCTCCCTTCTCTCTTTCTACCGCCCACCCCGCACGCTCCGCTCCTCTGCCGCCCACCTCCTCGCCGTCCCTTGGTCTCGCCTATCCCGCCGTCGACCCCTGGGTCACGTCCTCCCGCGGTCCCGGAACGCCCTCCCTCCTCACCTCCGCCAAACCGATTCTCTTTCCCTCTTCAAAACCCTACTTAAAAATCACCTCCTCCAAGAGGCGTTCCCAGACTGAGCTCCTCTTCCCCCTCTACTCCCTCTGCCATCCCCCCTTTACCTCTCCGCAGCTAAAGCCTCATTTTCCCCTTTTCCCTCTGCTCCTCCACCTCTCCCTTCCCATCCCCACAGCACTGTACTCGTCCGCTCAACTGTATATATTTTCGTTACCCTATTTATTTTGTTAATGAATTGTACATCGCCTTGATTCTATTTAGTTGCCATTGTTTTTACGAGATGTTCTTCCCCTTGACGCTGTTTAGTGCCATTGTTCTTGTCTGTCCATCTCCCCCGATTAGACTGTAAGCCCGTCAAACGGCAGGGACTGTCTCTATCTGTTGCCGACTTGTTCATCCCAAGCGCTTAGTACAGTGCTCTGCACATAGTAAGCACTCAATAAATACTATTGAATGAATGAATGAATGAATGTGCTTCTCCATTAGGCCATGCTGCTCCTTACATATGTATAGTCATTCAGTCTTACTTATTGAGTGCTTACTGTGTGCAGAGCACTGTACTAAGCATTTGGAAAAGTATAATACAACAATAAACTGTGACATTCCTTGCCCGCAACAAGCTCACAGTCTAGAGTGGGGGAGACAGACATCAATACAAATAAATAAAATTACAGATTATGTGCATAAGTGCTCTGGGGCTGGGATGGGGTAAGAGTAAAGGGATAAATAAAATTACAAATATGTACATAAGCGCTGTGGGGCTGGGATGGGGGGAAGAGCAAAGGGAGCAAGTCAGGGAGGTGCAGAAGGGAGTGGGAGATGAGAAAAAGTGGGGATTAGTCGTTGAAGCAGTCACATCCATACTCACACTTGTTTCCACAATATTGAAAGATGTCACTACTGATAAAGAATGCTAATACTTTCCCCTCTGTACTCACTTCCTCTTTGGGTGTACACCTTCATTCATTCATTCAATAGTATTTATTGAGCGCTTACTATGTGCAGAGCACTGTACTAAGCGCTTGGGATGAACAAGTCGGCAACAGATAGAGACAGTCCCTGCCGTTTGACGGGCTTACAGTCTAATCGGGGGAGACGGACAGAGAAGTGAAGTCCTAATGAGGTCACTGAGGCACAGAGAAGTGAAGTGACTTGCCCACAGTCACACAGCTGAAAGGTGGCAGAGCCAGGATTCGAACCCATGACCTCTGACTCCCAAGCCCGGGCTCTTTCCACTGAGCGATGCTGCTTTCACATGTTCTCCCTGATGAGCCTGTGGTAATCCAGATTGTAAACTCGTTGTGGATAGGGAATGTGTTTACTGTTGTGTCGAACTCTCCCAAGCACTTAGTACAGTGCTCTGCATCCAGTAAGCATTCAGTAAATACAATTGAATGAATAAGTGAAGGAATATGAGCTTTGCTTCAGTGCTGGGGAGATGACTCTATTTCAGGAGCACTTGGTTGAAGATCTTGTCCTATCCATCGGTGGTATTCTTTGATGGCCTTCTTTGGGCAGAGCTCTTAGAGGAGTATACTAAAAGTAGTAGACATCATCCCTAAGCTTAAGTTTATGCCTAGCAGGGTGCTCTATGACTTCATGCTGAGTATTGCTCGTAGGTAACAAGAGGGAAACTGCTCAAGAAACCGAATGTGTCTTGGATCAGAAGTGCATTCCGACTTTCAGTCTTGGGTTCTCCGACTGGGGCTTTCATGCCAAAATACCTCTTATGTGGAGCAAAAGAAACCCTCCTTCTAATGCCAACCCACTCGCTGTACTTAGATCTCGTCTCTCTCGCTACCAACCCCTTGTCCACGTTCTCCTTCTGACCTGGAATTCCTTCCCCTTTTATAGATGACAGACCACCTCTCGGCACCTTCAAAGCCCTACTGAAGTCGCATTTCCTCCCGGAGGCCATCCCTGACTAAGACCTCATTTCCCTTACCCTGCCTCCTTGGATCCATCTCCTTTAAACCCTCCTTATTCGTCCCTCCCCCAGCCCCACGGTACTTAATGTATCCGACCTTATCCTCTCCCATTTCCACTATCTGTAATTTAATTCAGTGTCTATCTCCCCTGTAAGCTCCTTGAAGTCAGGAATTGTGCCTTCCAACTCTACTTCTTAAATGCTTACTATAGTGCTCTGCACACAATAAGCACCCAATAAATATCATGATCAGTCATTGATTATTCGATGTTCATACATGCCGGCTTCAGCTCCATTCACTTTCTGCCCCTAAAATGCTCCTACTTGTAGGCTGGGGAAAAGAGTTGGTAATCCCCATCACTCATTAAATAAGACTATTCTGCGGGGAGCGCTTAGTACAGTATTGAATAAATGAATGAACCCTTTCAGAAGATTCAACCAGCAGCCCTTCTTAACAATACATGGCCTCTTGGAGAACTGAGACAGATCTGTGATTAGCCTCCCTTTACAGTTCAAGGAGTTCTGCATGAATGTTGTGTGTGAAATCTGTAGCTCCCTGAAATAACCTACCAGTTAAAATTAAACAACATGTAATCCTGCCTTTTTGACTGCTGCTCGGCAAACTTGGATTTAGGCATCTCCACCAGTCAGGGACACCTCTTGAGCACGGGAGCTACTTGATGTCCCCAAATTCAGTGCTTTGTTTTTATGAATGATGTTTTACCTTGCTCAGTTTAGAGCTGTAGTGCAGTTCTTTTTAATGCAGGTTTAATTACCTTCAGGTTGTTGAGATGATTATCATTATTAATTAGAGATTGTAAGCTCATTGTGGGCAGGGAACTTTTCTACCAACATTGTTATATTGTACTCTCCCAAGCGTTTAGTACAGTACTTTATACACAGTACTTAGTACAGTGCCTAGCACATAGTAAACACTCAATAAATACCATGGATTGATTGATTCCTTGATTAATTATAGAATTTACGGGACTAGTTAAGGAAAATGCATTTACAGATATGGACACCTCGGCACCTAGAGGAATGAATTTGCCTGAGGCCGTGGGACAGGATCTGAGAAATGGTGGGGGTTCTTCACCACTCGTCCCCAAAGACCTGTCGCGGCAGTCCTCCTTTCTAATGGAATCATCATCCTAATATCAAAAATTGGAAAGAAATTCAGTACACTCTCATCTGATTCCCAATAAGAATTAATGTGATTTTAATTTTAATTATAATTTCTTAACCTTCTTGCAGAGTAATTATTTGGTGTTCCTGGCCGAGCTGTTCTGGTGGTTTGAAGTTGTGAAACCATCGTTCGTACAGCCACGGGTTGTCATTCATCCACCAGGTAATGATATGTTGGATTTCATCCATGCCTGTAGAATAAATACCCAGAAACAGACTTAGCCCTGCCTTTATAGGGAATGTTCTTACCAGTTCATCCAAAGACTTGCACAGATTCGGAATGTCTCGATATCAAAACATATGGAATCGTGGGGCAGACAAGATGGGAAAGGGGACAAGAAGGAGGTGACAGAAGTGGGAAATGGGGAAGTGAAGTTTGACCTCAAAAGCCTTCAGGTTTTGAACTCCTCCTTTCCCCATCTTTCCACATTTCTTGTGACATCCTGATCTCGGATGTTGACTTTGTTTTCTTGCCTCAAAATTCTGAAATTATGTTTTTTAGTTTGGAATTACTGTGAATCTTTTCTCCTTTTTGACCCACACTTGGAACTTACTCCTGGAACAGACGGGATACGATTGCAGATGGGCCAAACCAATGGAAATAGTTCCTAGTTTGTTCTCAGTTGACTGGCATTTTATAGGGAAAATTTGATGCCAAGATAAAAGTGCTATAAAAGAATGAAGGAGCTACAAATAGAGTTTGTATCATTACCTGCAAGGTATTAGGTTGGTCAGGGCCAGGTTTCAGGGGCGGTCATGTCTGTGTAAGCCCACAACAAAGACCTTCGGTTTAAAATCCGTACATCCAGTTTAACATCTCCAAGAAATCTTCACTCTGAAAATGAAAAACCAAAGAAAGAAAATGGGAATTTCATCAAAGCCATTTATAAAGCATGATCAGTATGTGCAGGGCATTTCTTCTTCCAGTGGAATTCTTGCCATTTTTGAGGCAGGAAGCGATACTACGGCCGAAAGATTAGAAGAAGAAGTGAGGAAGATCGGTTTAAATGGAAACAAGGAGAAATGAGTCAGAATGAGGTCCCTAGCCTTATCTTGATAAGTGTCAATGTTTGTTTTTATTTTAAGCAAGTCCAGGAGTAGGTTCATAAATGAAATTTTCCTTATTTTCCAATAATAATAATAATACTGGTATTTGTTAAGTACTTACTATGTGCCTAGCACTGTTCTAAGCACTAGGGTAGATACAAGGTAATCAGCTTGTCCCACGTGAGGCTCACAGTCTTAATCCCCGTTTTACAGATGAGGTAACTGAGGCACTGAGAAGTTAAGTGACTTGTCCAAAGTCACACAGCTGAAAGGTGGAGGAGCTGGGATTAGAACCCATGACCTCTGACTCCTAAACCCGTGCTCTTTCCACTGAACCATGCTGCTCCTCTAAAAATAAATTCAGTAATACAGGATATCTGAAAGTCTTGTATATTTCCGTATTATGAAAGGGAAAATTCAAGTATTTTTAAGAACATTGTTTAACGGGAATAATGGATACCATATTTACTTACATAATTGCCTCTACTGCATAATCCACACTGAATCCTCCCAATTTTTGAGGAGTAAATAATAAAAGTAATAATGATTGTGATATTTATTAAGCACTTACTCTGCCAGGCACTCTGCTAAGTGTTGGAGTTGATACAAGATAATCAAGTCAGACTCAATCCCTGTCCCACATGAGGCTCACAGTCTACGTTAGAGAAGTTACAAGACTTTCCCAAGACCATACAACAAGCAAGTGGTAGAACCTGGATTAGAACCCAGGTCCTCTGACTGCCATGCTTGTGCTGCTCTTTCCATTAGACCTTACTGCCTCTATACTAAGATTTAAGGAAATTGATTCTGTAATAAGGAAATAAGAAATTATTTTTTAAGCAGTGATAGCGACATCGGAAGGATGCCAGAGTAAGAAGAGGAAAAAGGTCAGAATGAACTAAAGCCATGGACACAGGCTCTTGCAGGGAGGAATATTTTTGAAGCCTGATTGGAAAGTGATGTAGGAAGAGAGAAAGTTAGAAGGTAAAAATAAAATCCACAGGTATAGGCTCACAGCAGGGAAGGGGAGTTTTTCATTGGTGTAGGTGTAGGAAGGCGTAGTCAGGCGTAGGAAGAGAAGGGAGGAGGAGTTGCTGTAATTATTCATTGTTATATTTAATCATTGTTATTGTTATTAGTAATAATAATAATTGTGGTATTTGTTGAGCACATACTATATGCCAAACACTGAACTCACTGCTGGGGTAAATACAAGATAATCAGGTCAGACACAGTTCCTGTCCCACATGGGGCTCACAGTCTAAGTTGGAGAAAAGACAGGTATTGGGTTCCCCTTTTACAGATGTGAAAACTGAGGCACAAGGAAGTTAGGTGACTTGCCTAAGGTCACACAGCAGGCAAGTGGCAGAGCTGGGATTAGAACACAGGTCCTCTGATTCCAGTGCCATGCTTTTGAGTTTTGATTACATACAGTATTTGGGAGAGTTCTGTAAAAGTAAGAAACACAGCCTCAAAAGTGCCGTCGGCTTTCTCTTCCTTCTCCCATCCTTTCCTCTTTTCTTTTTTTTCTCCTTTTTCCCCTCCTGCTCTCCTCATTGTTATACTGATTTCCTGGCATAATAGCCTGTCCCCTTTTTGGGGTAGCAAAAATTATGCCCAAAATGGGACCAATTATGGGAATAACTATGGTATGTGCAGAGAAACCATAAGAATGCATGAATGAATTTTCAGACTAGATAAATTTATTTCTGCCCAAATTCCTTTATCTACTAACTGGAAATGAACATTAAAATGCACACTAAGAAAAATACAATTTGGAGTTTTTATCTTCCATTTTAGCTGAATCCGTGAGAGATCCATCTTCTATTGCTGCTTTGAATGCTGCCAGAAGAAACTTTTCAGATGGTTCGTGCAGTTCGAATTTCATTTCAAGGTAGTATCAGAACCCCTTTATTTGTTCTTTTTTTTAAAAAAACTGGCATCAATATCAAGGTTGCACATCAATTTTGTTCTCTCTCTCTCTCTCTCTCTCTCTCTCTCTCTGTCTTTCTCTCTCTCTACGTAAGGAATTATTGCTCTTTCCTGCCTGCAAGACAACCCAGGAATTTTCTCTCCCAGGGACTGAGGCACAGTTCAAAACCCACGTAAACATCTAAGTGCCACTCCACGACAATGTGGTGAAATTCACTTTTATGAAACCAAGCTGACATAGAGTCCCTATTGTAAGCCCCAAGCCCCAGCCCTACCTCCTGCCCCCAGTTCCTCCCTTCTCTTCCTCAGTGGTCCATGAAGGAGTTGGGGTAGACATATTTTCCTTCCATCAAAATGGGCCACAGTACTCTTCCCTACTGTTCTTTATCATGAAATAACACTCTCCCATTGCCATCAAAAAAGAAGGAGCGTGGCTTAATTAAAGGCTTGGCCCTGGAAGTCAGGAGACCTTGGTTCTAATTCTGGCTCCACCATATGCCTGCTCTGTGACTTTGGGCAAGTCACTTGATTGCACTCTACCTCAGTTTCCTCATCTGTAAAATAGGGATTAAAGATCTCTTCTACCTCCCCCTTAGACTGTGAAACCTCACGTGGCACCAAGGCTTTGTCCAATTTGCTTAACTTGCATCCACCCCAGCACTTAGTACAAATGCTTGGTGTGTGGTAAATGCTTAACACATACTGAAATTATCATTATAAATCATTAGCAATATTTAAAGGATTTTCCCCGAGAGGCTTAAAACTGCTAAGCCTACATTTTGGGGAGGTAATTTAATGTTTCTGTACTTCTCTGTCTCCTTCTGTAAGATATGAATAATAACATTTACTTCTGCTTACCTACTGCTAGTATTTAAAGATTAATGAGCTAATGTGTAAGATGGCACCTCAGTCTCTTTACAAAAGGCACTAAATAAATCTGAAGTGATGTGATCTTATTATTTCGCTTATGCTTGTACACTCTATTTTCATTGATTTTTTTTTTCAAGAAAATTTGTTACATCGTTCCTGTTTGGAGATCTTTTGGTTCTGGTTTAAGTAATGGGTCTTTGCCCACAGTGCGAAATAAGCTTAAATTCTTGATGTTGTGACAAAAACCATCATTTTAGATTTGTTTTACTCTATAGCGAGGAAGGTCCTGGATTTCCACAATCTCACCATCGTCTTCTTGCCAGGCACCAACAACCTCAACCTCATTCAGTTGCTCCAGGTAATTTCCCAAGCTTAATATCCTGGTAGTAAATTTAAGAATTCCTAGGGCTTAGAAAGTGCTGTACAGATAATAGACGCTCCCTAAATACTATTGGTTGACTGATTTAAAGGTAAGAACAAGCTTTTAGGCATAGGTTCTCAAGGTGTACTGATTTAAGTAGTGTGGTTGTGACTGAGAATGAATCACTGTTCTTTCTCCCGCTTCTGTGGCTGAAATAATCACAGTAGCTGTGTCCTTTTACATAGTAAAAACATTTCTAATTGCCCCAGTTTTTAGCTTTGTTTTCTTGCATTATTAATGACTTTGCATTTGTCATAAAAATATGGCTCATTTGTGTACTTTTTTTGGTATGACATGGTGATTTTTGTATTTTGTTTACAAAGGAGGAATTAGAAGATCCTCATCCATGTCTTATGTTGATGGCCATGTAGGCACCTGGCCAAAAGAGAAAAGGTAAGAAATTTTTGAGTAATCGTTCAAATTGAAAAACCTACCTATTCTGTTAAACGAATTGCATAACTGAGTCTTAGAATTAGTCACCTGTCACCAGCATGTAAGCAGTGGAAGAGATGAGGTTAAGTAGATTGCAGTTGAGATTTGGGTGAATTAAATCCAGAAGGTTTGGAGAGTAGCCTTAACCTGTCCCCATCCATACCGATCCCTAAAATACAGCAGGGTTTAGGTTATCGTCTTCCCTGAAGGATCTCTCTTAACTTTGTCACTGAAGTCACTGCTCTTTCATACTGTCAGTTGCAATTAAAAGAAGGTACTACTGGATAATTCTTTTTCACTCTTAACTCCTTCTTTTAGGTCCTCGGTTCATGGAGTGTCATTTGACATTTCTTTTGATAAGGAAAATAGCATGCAGTGCTCCACTCCAAACAGAGGAATGACAAGGTCCGTTAGTAACGAAGGTCTTACGGTAAACAACAATCGCATCCCCAAACACATTAGGAAAAACTTGTCCTTCAAGCCAATCAATGGAGAAGAGGGAACGAAAAGCATCGAAGAAGAAAATCCAAAATGCAGTTTTCCTTTTAGTACCAATGAGGTCAATTCAAATCAAAGCTTTCAGTACAAACTTCCAAATGGTGCTCTGCAAAACAGGGTACATCTAGATGATTTTGGCAATCAGGTTGAGACCCCAAGCATTGAAGAAGCCTTACAGATAATTCACGATACTGAAAAATCTCCGCAAACAGCCCAGATAACAAATGGGTTCTTTCTTCATAATCGGGAAATGAGTATCCTCAATTCAAATCTTTTGTTGAATCAGACTAGCCCCGACATAATAATAGACACAAAAGGTGCCTTAAGTCCCGTGACCGATACCACCGAAGTGGACACTGGAATTCACGTTCCTTCTGAAGATATTCCGGAAACGATGGACGAAGACTCTTCTTTAAGAGACTATACTGTCAGCCTGGACTCTGACATGGAGGAACCCTCCAAGTTTGTTCAGGATTCTGATATTCGGGCTCTCAATCACCGAGAGGCCTTGAGTCCTTGTCCCAGTTCGGTAAGCACCAAGTCCCAGGCAGGCAGCAGTGCCTCTTCCAGCTCTGGAGTTAAAATGACCAGCTTCGCCGAACAGAAATTCAGAAAACTGAACCACGCAGACGGTCGGAGTAGCGGCAGCAGTTCTCAGAAAACAACACCCGAGGGCTCTGAACTCAATATTCCTCACGTTGTTGCGTGGGCACAAATACCTGAAGAAGCATCCCTTCATCAGGGAAGAGATACTACCCAACTCCTGGCCTCTGAAATGGTACAACTGAGGATGAAGCTAGAGGAAAAGAGGCGAGCCATTGAAGCCCAGAAGAAAAAAATGGAAGCCGCTTTCACTAAGAAGAGACAGAAAATGGGAAGGACGGCATTCCTTACGGTGGTGAAAAAGAAAGGCGACGGGATATCCCCGCTTCGAGAAGAGGCAGCTGGCGCCGAAGATGAGAAGGTGTATCATGAGAGAGGAAGAGAAAAAGAACCTCAAAAAGAAGATGAATCAGTGACGAAGAGCACGACGGAAGGCACCAAAGACAGTGTTGAGAATCCACAGGCTAAACGGCTAAAGTCTCCCACCACACCTGTGGATCCTGAAAAGCAGTGGAACTTGGCCAGCCCTTCAGAGGAAACTCTCAATGAAGGAGAGCTTTTAGAATACACCAAATCCATCGAAAAATTAAACTCTTCCCTGCATTTCCTACAGCAGGAAATGCAGCGCTTGTCACTGCAGCAAGAGATGCTGATGCAGATGAGAGAACAGCAGGCTTGGGTCATCTCACCCCCACAACCTTCTCCTCAGAAACAGATTCGGGATTTCAAGTCTTCGAGGCAAACGGGAATGTCTTCACCAGTGGCCCCGTTCTCTTCAGAATCCCCGCGCCCGACTCATCCATCCCCACAGTCTTCTAACAGGAAGAGCACGTCCTTCTCCGTTAAAATGCAGAAGACTCCTAGGCCGAACGAACTGAAAATCACCCCTTTAAACCGCACCCTGACCCCCCCACGGTCTGTAGATAGCCTTCCTCGTTTGAGAAGGTTTTCCCCAAGCCAGGTTCCCATCCAGACTCGATCATTTGTCTGTTTTGGAGACGACGGGGAGCGTGTAAGTGAACCTCAGTCCAAGAACACCAAACCTAGGGAAGAGGTAGGAAAGGAGGCTGGGCAGTCGAAAGGAAATCGGGAACAGCCAGGACACAATCCAGAAGAAAAAGAGATCACAGCTTTCGAGTCGATGGTTTCCGAAGTACTGTCTCAGCCCGTCACCGAAACTGTTCACCTCACACCAAATGAGGATCAGCTGAAGCAACCCATTTTACCGCCTCCAGCTCCCATCTTGCCAACTCCAGCTCCCAAAAGTGTTAATTTAATTGAGGTTTCCCTCTCGGATTTAAAACCCCCAGAAAAGGCTGATGAGTCGGTGGAAAAATCTGAAGGAGAGAGTGATAAAGAACAGTTTGATGATGACCAGAAAGTCTGCTGTGGCTTCTTCTTCAAGGTAAGTGACCTCAGCAATGATGGGGTCTGATAGGTTCGCAGATGGACCCGAACACCCTCTCGTACTTTTTTGTTTGCATAGTGCTTATATTTTTTCCCAGGTGCTCTCGTAGCAGTCACCCCATTTTATCCTGCCAACATCCCCTTGGAGTAGGGAGAGGTAGTACATTCCCCATTTTACAGAGGAGGAAACAAAGGCCCAGAGAGTTTAAGTGATTCGCCCAAGGCCACACAGCAAGCCAGGACAGAGCCAGGGCTCGAACCAGATCATCTCGTTAATCCCAGCCCCACGCTCTTTCCACTCAATCACAGTGATCCCACGTGGCACACAGTCTTTGTGCTCCTGCAAGCAGAGAAGGAGAGCCCTGTGGACCCTCAATGTTTCTGGGGCTTATGACAATCACAGACAAGCAGTTGAATAAGATCATCACTGGAGAAGGAATTTCAGTGACTCAATCAGTGATATTTATTGAGCGCTTACTGTGTGCAGAGCCTTATACCAAGCCCCTGAGAAAGTACAATACAATTGGTAGAAGTGACCCTTGCCCACAAAAAACTTTACAGGGGGAGACAGGCATGAAAATAAATTTCAGCTAGGGGGAATATAGGTCACGTTGCTCTGCAGATCTCCAGAGTGGGGAACAGCCACACCAAGTGGCCTGGTACTTATCCTCAGGTGACCGGAGACATATCCTTGTCAAAAGCTTGAGAGTGCTGCCTACCCAGCAGTTCCAAAAAGCTTCCCTCTCATGAGTCAGCTTCATTTTGGGTCCCACCTTTGGGGTGTGAGTAGGGAAGCTCTCTGTCCTTTTCTTATAACTTTCCTCGAGACATTCAAGGATTCAGTATACTTAATTACAGCACACTGCATCAACCACCGTTTGGTTTTTTTTTCCTTTGTGCACTTTATGGAGCAATTTCCTTTTTATTTGCAGTAGTGACAGTAATTGAGCACCCACCGGGTACGATGGGTAATAATGATAATCATAATTGTGGTATTTGTTAAGTGCTTAGTATGGGCCAGGCACTATACTAAGTGCTGGGGAGGATACAAGCAAATTGGATTGAATGCAGTCCCTGTCCCCCATGAAGATCACAGTCTCAATTCCCATTTTACAGATGAGATAATTGAGGCCCAGAGAAGTGAAGTGACCTACTCAGGTTCACACCACAGACAAATGGGTAGAGAAGCAGGATGGCCTAGTGGAAAGAACATAGGCCTGAGAGTCAGAGGACCTGGGTTCTAATCTAATCTCCCTACTCTGCCACTTGTCAGCTGTGTGACTGTGGGCAAGTCACTTAACTTCTCTGTGCCTCAGTTACCTCATCTGTAAAAGGGGGATTAACTGTGAGCCTCACGTGGGACAACCTGATGATCCTGTATCTCCCCCAGCGCTTAGAACAGTGCTCTGCACATAGTAAGTGCTTAACAAATACCAACATTATTATAATCCTGTCACCACCACCTGTCTGCTGTGTAACCTTGGGCAGGTCACTTGACTTCTCTGGACCTCGGTTTCCTCAACTGCAAAATGGGGCTTAGAATATGAGCCCCATGTGGGACCTGATTTTCTTGTTTCTACCCCAGCACTTGGTATTGTGTTTGGCCCATCGTTAAACACTTAACAAATACCACAGTTATTATTAGCATTGGGAGGCAGTACTAGAAGCAAACCGCGCTGTGTTGGAATTTGGCTCCAGTAAAATAAAAAGCTCTGGAATGGCATTCTAGTATGAAGGTTTTTTTAGTGTTGGCAGTGGGCAGTAGCCCTTTTGGCCAATTATAGGAACTAGGGCATGTTGGGGGGCCCGGTCCCATTATCTCTCGGTCTCCTGGAGCTGTAAGCCAGAAGAGCGAGAGTTTGGGGAGGTTTTTTTATGGCATTTGCTAAGCGCTTACTATGTACCAGGTACCAATCTAAGACCTGGGGTAGATTCTAGACTGTAAGCCCAGTGTGGGCAGGGATTGTCTCTCTTTATTGCTGAATTGTACTTTCCAAGCACCTCGTACAATGGTCTACACACAGTAAGCACTCAATAAATATGATTGAATGAATATAAGCGAATCAGGTTTGGTAATCATATTGGCTACAGTCTCTGTCCCATATGGGGATCACAGTCTTAATCCCTGTTTTACAGATGAGGTAACTGAGGCACAGGGAAGTCACTTGCTCAAAATCACACAGCAGACAAGTGACAGCTGGATTTAGAACCTGGGTCCTTCTGACTCCCAGTGCTCTGTCCAATAGGCCGCTGCTTCTCTTATCTCATATCTACTTACACCAGCTTGTGAATGGAGTTATCCCCAGAGCAAATTAGCACAGTGGGAAGAATGTTCCCAGATTTTTCCCATCATGTTATATCAAAATTGTAACAGAAATAACTGTTAATAATGAGAGTGATTTCATTGATCTTCAAACCTATGTAAGCAGGTTTAACATACTGGTAAAATTAATTTTCTTCCTCATTTCACCCTGAGAGTTTCCAGATCATTAACTATTCATGCTCTGGCACTCCCATAGTACGAACCATTTTATGAAAGGTCCGTAACTCCTAAACCACCTGATCGGAGGGTTTGGGGTTGGAAAGAATTTCCAGGAAGCAGCCCTGGATCAGTGAAATGTTTCTACTAAGGGGACTGTAAAACTATTGCTGCTAAGTTTCTGATTAAAAAGGAAAGAAACTCCTTTGTCATCCCCCCTTTAGACTGTAAGCCCGTTGTAGGCATCGATTGTATCTCTTTATTGCTATATTGTATTGTCCAAGTGCTTAGTACAGTGTCCTGCACACAGTAAGTGCTCAATAAATACAATTGAATGATAAAATGAATGAATGAATGAATCTAGATGTTTAGGGATTTTTTTGTAGTATTCATTAAGCACTTATCATGTGCCAGGCGCTGTTCTAAGTGCTGGGCTAGATACAAAATTATAATAATAATAATAATGTTGGTATTTGTTAAGTGCTTACTATGTGCAGAGCCATGTTCTAAGCGCTGGGGTAGATACAGGGTAATCAGGTTGTCCCATTTGAGGCTCACAGTCTTCACCCCCATTTTACAGACGAGGTAACTGAGACACAGAGAAGGTAAGTGACTTGCCCAAAATCACACAACTGACAAGTGGCAGAGCGGGGATTCGAACCCATGACCTCTGACTCCCCAGCCCGGGCTCTTTCCACTGAGCCACGCTGCTCTCCAGGTTGGACACAGTCCATGTCCCACACCAAGCTCACAGTCTTAACCCCCATTTTACAGATGAGGTAGCCGAGGCACAGAGAACTCAAGTGATTTATCATACAGCTGACAAATGGCGAAACCGGCACTAGAACCCAAGTTCTCTGCCTCCCAAGCCCATGCTTTACCTTTGTCGGGGGAATAGATCGACCTGGGGAGGGGGACACCTCCTGAAGTATATTTTACTGGGCAGGGAGAGAGGAGTCCTAATCATCCTCTGAATGCTCAGTCAGTGCCAGCCTACTCACTGTACCTCCATCTCATCTGTCTGGCCGCCACCCTCTAACCCACATCCTGCCTCTAGCCGGGAACTCCTCCCTCTTCATATTTGACAGACACTTACTCTCCCCGCCCCCTTCAAAACTTTACTGAAGGCACATCTCCCCCAAGAGACCTTCCCTGACTAAGCCCTCATTTCCTCTTCTCCCACTCCTTTCTGCCAGATCACCCTTGCATTTAGATTTGCACCCTTTATTTAACCCTCCCACAGCACTTGTACGTAGCCATCATTATTTATCTCTGTTAATGTCTGTCTCTCCTCGTTGATTATAAAACCGTTGCAGTCAGGGAACACGTCTTCCACTTCTGTTATATTGTTATATCGTACTTTCCCCCAGCGCTTATTACAGTGTTCTGAACACAGTAACTGTTCAGTAAATATGATTGATTTATTTACCAACTATGTCCTCTTTGTCTATTTCCTTCTAATAATAATAGTAAGTCCCCTTTCTCATTGTCTATATAAAAGAGTTTATATATATTGTCTATATATTGAGTTTAGAAAGCTTTTTTTCCACAACGCTTTTTTCATGGCTTAGTGGAAAGAGCAAGGGCTTGGGAGTCAGAGGACTGGGGTTCTAATCCCGGCTCTGCCACTTGTCTGCTCTGTGACTTTGGGCAAGCCACTTCACCTCTCTGGGCCTCAGTTACCTTCATCTATAAAATGGGAATTAGGACCTACGTGGGACAACCTGATGACCTTGTATCTACCCCAGCGCTTAGAACAGTGCTTGGCACATAGTAAGCACTTAACAAATACCATGATAAATAATAATAATAATTATCATGGTATTTGTAAAGTGCTTACTATGTACCAAGCACTGTTTTGAGCTGTGGCATAGATATACGGTCATCAGTTTAGGACACAATCTCTATCCACCATAGGGCCCACAGTCTAGATAGGAGAAAGTAGGATTTAATCCCTGTTTTTACAGATGAGGAAATTGAGGCACAGAGAAGTGAAGTGACTTGCCCAAGCTCACACAACTAACTGGTGATGGCTCCAGGATTAGAGTCCAGGTCCTCTGACTCCCAGACCCATGCTCTTTCCACTAGTCACACTCCTCTTTTCCTCCTCTTTCCTTTCCCCCTCCCTTCTTTTTCCTTTCTTCTCCTCCTCCAGTACTCTTTTTGTTTTTCCCATTTGCCTCTTTTCTTCTCCCTGACTCTCTTCTTCCCCTCCCCATTCCTTTCTTTAGTTCCCCTTCCCACTTAGGGAGAGTAGATCAGGGTTGCAAATGAAAGAGTAAGAGGATGGTTGAATGGAATACAAGAGGCCTGAGTCAGCAATACCCCAACTCTGCCTGGGCTGATTCCGGGTCCAGGGAGGGTTTGGTCCTGGCCTTTCCTTCAGGGGTGAACTACCTGCTTAGGTTCAGATTGACTGGGAATTAGTTTGACGTGACCCTGTACTGATTTCATGGCTTGGTCTCCACTTGGGATGTACAGGACTGGACAGTTTAACTATGCTCCTTTGAAGCCATATGAAAGTATGTTCAGCTTTCACACATATCCTTCTCCAAAAGCCTAAAAAGCTAAACCTCTCTTGCTCCTCAAGGAAAGTATGTTAAAGAATGTGAATGAAATAGAACCCTATTGAATATAGTGAGTTTTGGGGGGTTTCTGGTACTTGTGAAAGTTCCCAAAATCTCTACCTACGTGAGTGATCAGCATCAAAGGATTATACTGTTGGACGACTCTGCTGTGGGGTTAACTGCTAGACAAATATAGCTGTATTTCCTGGGCAGTGATTCAATATCCACCTTGCCTTTTTCTGATAATCTGAATTGCAGAATACCGTTGTGCATTATGTTGCTTTAAGCCAATCTCATAGATAGGCAGCCAGTGTCTCAATGAGATACAATGATCCACAAATCGGCATTCTGTGGAATCCTGTTTCCTTAACCCTGTAGAAGGGGACCATGTGGTCTTAAAGGTTTGGCCCATCCTAGTCCGGTGCTGAATAGGTTCAGGGGTCAATTCCAATCTAAAACACACTGATCCTAAAACACTCCAGAGTGAAATTAAGGTGCTAAAATGGCCTCCTGGAGACCACTTGGGACCCTCAGAATCCCTGTCATTTCCTCCCCAGGTTCTCCTGACGCCTAGGATAGGGATGTCTTCAAGCCCAGGGTTCACCTGACTTTTGCGAAGTTGTTTTATAGCTATATAATATGGGACCAGATTTCCCCAGAAAACCGATCTGCAAAGCCCTGTGTTTCCACTGTGTGTTTTAAATCAGAACTCTATTGTGGAATTTGGGAACGTTCTCCTGAAAACACTCTTTTTTCTCCAGATGCCACACAGTGCCATTTGAGAAGAATGGTTTTGCCCATTTGTGGAGCACTGGACATGACTGATGACTAAAACTCGGATTTTTCTGTAGAGCAGGGTTCTTCCAATCTAGAGAACTGACTGTCAAAATATGTGAGGTCATTTTCTGCACCATTAGAGAAAGTGGAATCTCTTAGATTAGAGTAATTCCAACCATGCACCTCTTCCCTGCTTCTTCCTGCTTTACTGGAGCCTCCCTGGCTGCCAGCAAATAAGTGGACATCAAGTTAAATTAATAGTTTTAATTTCATGATTCCTTTAAGTACTATATTCTGTTATCTTCTACAGTTTATAGGATCATGGGAAAATTGCATGTTAAATGTCTATGTAAAATAAGGCTCTGAGATTTTTCGTGTAGATACCGTTTAGGACTGTAGAAGAGTAGTTTAACCCAAATTAGTGATGCTGTTATGTTTCAAAATATTATTTTACATTTTTCCTTTGAAAGAGAAAGAGATGGGGAAGGAATTATGCATCCAAATAATGAGAAACAGTTTCTTTATCTGAATATATCTGACAAGGTGTTCAGAATACAAAGACGCCTCAAAGCACAAACTTCCATTATATTATGAAGCATGACAGAACTGTTAGTTATAGGGTATAAAACACTTGGATTATTAAGAGTAGAATTGCAGGTATTTGGTCTATTCGGCAATATATCTGAACTCTCCAAAATGAAGATAAAGCCCATCTTCTGGCATGGTAACTGCAGGCAAGTGCTTTGAGGCGTATCCCAGTAAAGAAGCTAAAAAGGGCTGTCCTGTTCATAGTTCAAAGAAGTCTGACTAATAAGGAAGTCCCTTCATCTCTCCAATTTTCTCCTAATGCCCAAGGACAAGCCTTTGGGGTTTTTCTGTAGGGATTTTAGTTTTTTCTTTCATTGTTCGGCTTTAGGAATTAAGGTAAAACATCGGGGGGAGAGGGTTTGGGGAGGGGGAGGTGCAGAGGAAACAATCCCTACCACTCCCAGTGGCGTGATTAATTTTGGGTGTCTCTACCCCACCCAATCTTGCCTTGACGTTTGCTGTTTGTCACATGTTTCCACTTTACTCCTATTTAATGTAGATGTCAATGATGGAGGGCGGATTGGAAGTCAGGTTTGGCCCAGGATCTTTTCCCCTCCTATAGTCTTTCTTGAGCTGTTTATGTTATATACCAAGAGTGGGTCTGCTCCACCCTATTAGAACAGCTCAATCAATAGTCCTACTGCCTCTCGGAGGGGGGATTTTCTTTTCCCAAGCCCCGTGCACCACCTCTCATGAGTGAGCTCTTTCTGGCACCATATCCGTAATTGTATGTATTCGTTTATGTTAATGCCTGTCTCCCCCTCTAGACTGTAAACTCCCTATGGACAGCGAACAGTGTCTACCAACTCTGTTGTATTGTGCTCTCCCAAGGGCTTGGTTCGATGCTTTGCCTACAATAAGCATTAGATAAATGACTTTGAACAAAAGGGAAAAAACCCTAGTTTCTTCCTAGGCAGGGGTTTCCAAGCCAAACTCATTGGAACCTTCCTCTTTTTTCCCCACCCACACGCCTCTTTCCTGGGGCTAGGGAGAGCTCTACGTTTTGCACAAATATCCTTCTTTTGCCCCTGCTTCCTTTTGGTCTCATCCTTATGGAACCATGCCCAGGAGAGGTTTAATGGGCAGGCCCTGCTTGGCACCACCTTCCATTTCATTCAGGGTGGAGAATAACAATCATCATCGTCACCATAATTGTGGTTTTTGTTAAACACTTATGTGCCAAGCATCGAACCGAGCAGGGGGGTAGATACAGCACATGCAGTTGTGACACAGTCCCTGCCCTACAAAGGGCTCCCAGTTTAAGTAGAAAGAAAACAGGTCTTTAATCCTCATTTTACAGATGAGGAGACTGAAATGCAGAAAAGTTACGTGACGTGCCCAAGGTCACACAGCAGGCAGGTGTCAGAACCAGGATTAGCCACCCAGGTCCTCTGAGTCCAAGGCCCGTGCCCTATCCACTAGGGAAAAGGGGCACCTCAGGTGTTTCTTTCCAAAGAGCCTCTTCAAGCAATCATCCAACTGTAACCTAAAATGGCACCCACTTCCCAGGGAGGGCTAATGGTCGGCAACTAGTGGCAATACCTCAGGATCCAAAATGCAAGGTGGGTGGCTTGCCTGTCGACCTCCGACTGCATGAGAACGGTGTGCCCGTTCAGGTTTAAATTGAAGAAAAGTTCTGAGGCTGTGGTTGCTTGGTGATCAGTCATTAATCAGTGGTGATTATTGAGTGCTTAGCATGTGCAGAGCACTGTACTAAGCACTTGGGAGAGTACAATACAACAGAATAAGCAGACCTGTTCCCTGCCCATAACAAACTTACAGTCTAGAGGGGGAGACAGGCATTAAAATGAATGTCATTTATATTATACAATATAAAGAATATCCATGGTAAAAATATTGATGAGATTCACGGATAGTACAATTTTAATGAATTCTTCATTGCATGTTGACTGAGATTTAAGAGACATTTAGATAATACCCTATTTTTCTCTTAAGCATCCATAGTGCCAGCCAGCTCACAGTGAAAGAAACCCAATATAATAAGGCATTACTGCTTTTTTTCAAACATAATGGATTCTCTGTGAATCATCGAGGAATATTTTGGAGACAGTTTATGAGCCTTCCCACTTACATACAACCTTAGCTAGAGGAATCTGAGTTGGCTTGCCAGTTATTGGTTAGGGTCTTCTAGGTAAACCTGAATTACATAAACCTGGGTTACATAATGTAATAATCTGGGCTCTTCTAAAGTGTGTGGCTATCCTAATTAATCACTGAAGATCTGATCACAAAGTTGAGAGACTTGTCCTGCTGAAAAGGTGAAAAGGGCTAATCTCTTAGAAATTAAAGGTGAACAAATAGGGCCGAATTTCGTCTCACCCTAAAGTTGATGTAGAGCTTCAAATTCAGTAGATTCTCAGAAAATATTTAGATAACAATGATTAGTTCCAACAGAGCCAGTACTCTTTGGGACAAATTGATATTTTTACAAGAGGAGAAGACACAATATGCAGTATGATTTTATGGAATGGCCCAGGCCACTGGAAAACTCAAGTCAATAACCCAAGTTTTTCCAAAGGTAGAAAAATGTTCACATCATATAATACTTTTGGATTCTCCAGCTCAAAAATAAATATTATTGGCAGCACTGTGCTAAAATTACGTCAGTTGTGACCAAAAAATATTGAATTGAATTTTTCACCTTGTTCACTGTTTCCATCGTATTCACAAATGGAATACTTAAAGTACGTTTCCGTTTATTAAGATACACTACCCCATTTTTATGAACTTTACTGCTTTATTTCAGCACTTTATTGGTTTAAGTGAAATTATATTCTATATTTCTGTGAAAATGACATTGTGGGAGATGAGGAGGTTGGGATATTTCAGGTTTCTCAGTTGCAAGGATAAGTCCCATAAAGCATGGAACCCTCAGAATCGAATCCCTACTCAATTTTTGTATTTTTTAGGATGATCAAAAAGCCGAGGATGACATGGCAATGAAACGAGCAGCTCTCCTGGAAAAACGATTGAGGAGGGAAAGGGAGACACTTCTTCGAAAGCAGCAACAGGAAGCAGAATTAGAACACAAAAAGGAAGAGACAAGGTAAAGTTAACTGCTTGGGTTTGTTATACCCTGAGCCCAAAAGAACTGTGTAAAAGTGTTTATATGTAGGTAAACATTTTATGTTTTCCCCAACAGTCACTCCAGCACATCCATGTCACCCAAGTATTTGTTCAAATTCCCCACTCCCCCGACACCATCACCACTTATTCCCTGTTTTCACACTCTTTATTTTAGTTCCTCCTACTTAAGTCGGTCAGTCAGTGATATTGAGTGCTTACTCCGTGCAGAACACTGTGCTAAGTACTCGGAAGAGTACCTTACATTGGAGTTGGTAGACATGTTCCCTGCCTACAAGAAGATTACAGTCTAGATGGGTAGAAAGACATTAAAATAAATTATATATATAGGGGAATTGTGTAAATTACAGATAGGCATATGTTCGTTAGTGCTTTGAAGCTTGGAGTAAGGTGAATAATATCAAGTGCTTAAAGGACTAAGCCGTCGCCTAATAGAAAGAGCACAGGCTTGAGATTCAGAGGACCTAGATTCTAATCCTGGTTCCACCACTTATCTGCTCTGTGACCTTGGGCAAGTCACTTCACTTCTCTGTGCCTCAGTTACCTCATCTGTAAAACAGGGATTAAAGCCGTGAGCCCTATGTGGAACAGGAACTGTGTCCAACGTGATTGACTCGGATCTACACCAGTGTTTAGTACAGTGTTGGCACATCGTAAGCACTTAAATAACATTAAAAAAAAAAGAATGGAAGGTAAATAGGGGAAATGAGGGCTTAGAGAAGGCTTGGAGATGTGATTAAAGTAGGGCTTTGACGATGGGGAGAATAGTAATCTGTCAGATATGAAGGTGGTCATTCCAGACCAGAAGGATGATGGAAGAGGTCAGCAGCAAGAAAGACAAGATCAAGAAACAGAAAGTAGCTTGGCTTTTGAGCAAAGTGTGTGGTTTCAGTTGTAATCAGAGGTGACTGAGGTAAGGTAGGAAGGGGAGAGCTGTTTGAGTACCTTAAAGCCAAAGGTTAGGAGTTTCTTTTTGATGCAGTGATGGCTGGGCAACCACTGGAAGTTTTTGCTGAGTAAGCAGATGTGAACTGACTATTTGTTTAGAAAAATGATTTGGGCAGCAGAATGAAACCATCAGTGGTATTTATTGGATGTGCAGAGCACTGTTGTAAGTGTGTGGAAGAGCATAATAGAAAAGAGTTGGTAGACTTCCCTATCCACAAGGAGCTAACAGTAGGGAGAGAGGAGAGAGAAGAGGCAGAGAGGACCATGAGGAGGCTGATGCAGTAATCAGGGTGGGATATGATAAATGTGTGGATTAGTGTAGTACTGGTTTGGATGGAGAGCAATAGTCAAGGTAGAATGTGATGAAGCTTAGGTCAACATAGTAGCAGTTCAGATGGAGAGTAGAGAGAAAAAGATTCTAGAGATGCTGTGAAGGTAGAATCAACAGGATTTGGTCACACTGACTATGGGTGTTGGACCAGAAAGAAGAGTTGAGGATAGTATCAACGTTTTGGGCTTGTGAGACAGGGAAGGTGGTGGTATTGGCTACAGTGATGGGAAAGTCAGAAGGAAGGCAGGGTTTGGGTGGAAAGCTAAGGAATTGTGGTTTCAGATATGTTAATTGAAAGATGTCTGTGAGACGTCCAAGTAGAGATATCCCGAAGGTATGAGGAAATGCAAGACTACAGAGAAGTAGAGAGATCAGGACTGGAAAGATGAATTTGAGAAACATTCTCATAGGGATGGTAGTTAAAGCCATAAGAGTGAGCGAGGTCTCCAAGGGAGTGGTGTAGATGGAGATTATAAGGGGACCCAGAACCGAACCCTGAGGGACCTCCTCAGTTAGGGGGCAGGAGACAGAGAGGTACTTACTAAAGAGGCTGAGAAGAAATGGCCAGAGAGGTAGGAAGAGAAAGAGTAGAGGGCAGTGTTAGTGAAGCCAAGGCTAACTAATGCTTCCAAGAGAAGGAGTTGGTCCACAGGGGCCAGGGCGGCTGGGAGATAAAGGAGAATTAGGATGGAGTAGAGACCATTACAATGGACAAGGAGGAGTCCATTTAGTGGCCTTTGGGCAGTTTCCATGGAGCGAACCAGAGGAGAGGAAGTGAAAGCAATAGGTTAAAACAACTCATTTGAGGGATTTGGAAAGAATGATATCAGGGAGATGGGGCAATAACTGGAAGATGCATTGGGGACATGGAAAGGTATTTTAGGATAGAAGGTACGTGGGTGTATTTGAAAGCAGTGGGGAAGGAGCCTTTGGAACGTGAGAGTTTGAAGATGGCGGTCAGGGAGAGAAGACGCCAGGGGACTAGTGTTTTAATAAGGTGTGAAGGGATGGGTCAGAGGCACTGGTGGAAGAAGACAGGAGATCTCCTCTTGAGATACTGCTGGAAAGGATGAGATAATTGAAGAGGGGGCAGGAGGATGGTGGGATTGGAGAGGTACAGTGGAAATTTTAGACCAATCACACCTGTTGATTCTTTTCCCGAAGAAATAGGTGGAAACATTAGAGGGAGGAGATCGGGGAGGCTTATGGACAGGCGGCTTAAGGAGGAAGTTAAATCATTGAGATATGGTAGGAGGGGATGAGGAGTTTCAGTGTTTTCAAGCCAATAGTAAGGAGTTTCTGTTTGATGCAGAGGTGGATGTGCAGCCACTGGAGATTCTTGAGTGGGGTGATGAGGGTTGAACCTTTTTAAAAAAAAATGATCTGGGCAGCAAAGTGAAGAATGGACTGATTGATGGGAGTGGAGAGAGAAAGGAGGCAGGGTGATTGGCGAGGAGGTTGATGCCAAGATAGGATATTATAAATGCTTGGATCTGCATAGTTGCAATTTGGATTAGAGAAAGAGCAGGTTTTAGCAATTCTATGAAGGTAGAACCAGTAAGATTTGATGTGTGAGAGTATTACAGTCCTCCAGACCGAAAGCTTCTTGAGGGTAGGGAGCATTGAAGAAGCAACGTGGCTCAGTGGAAAGAACACGGGCTTAGGAGTCAGGGGTCATGGGTTCTAATCCCGGCTCTGCCACTGTCAGCTGTGTGACTTTGGGCAAGTCATTCGGTGCCTCAGTTACTTCATCTGTAAAATGGGGATTGTGACTGTGAGCCTCACAAGGGACAACCTGATAACCTTGTATCTACCCCAGCGCTTAGAACTGTGCTCAGCACATATTCATTCAGTAGTATTTTTTTGAGTGCTTACTATGTGCAGAGTACTGTACTAAGCGCTTGAAATATACAATTCGGCAACAGAGACAATCCCTGCCCAATGACAGACTTACAGTCTAAGCATTTAACAAATACCAACATTATTATTAACTCTATTATATTGTACTCTCCTAAATACTTAATACAGTCCTCCGCTCACAGTAAAAACTCAATAAATACAATTGAATGAGTGACATTGTTGCTGGGTGGAGGAGAGGTTAGGAATTGAAGAGTTTGAGATGGATGAGGTCAGCCTGGTATCTGAATCGTCTGTCGCTCAAGCCCAACAGGAGGCGGACCGTGGAGGTGATCCAAGGCTGCCTATTGGTGGTACGAGACTGATGGAAGTTCAAGGGAGCGAGGGAATTGATCAGTGGAAAAGCAGAGTTGAGGGTGTGGAATTGTCCGTCAAGAGCAGTTAGGTTGGGTATTGAGATCAAATGGGGCATGATGACTTTGGAAAATTGGAAGGGATTGAGAGCTCTGAAGTCTCTGGACAGTTTTTTGTTGATGTCGTAGGGTTTTGGGGTTTTTTTTGTGTTTTGTTTTTAAAGGCATTTACCTTGTGCACTGTTCTAAGTATCAGAGTAGGTACAAAGCAATCAGATGGACACAGACCATGTCCCACATGGGGCTCACAGCCTTAATCCCCATTTTACATATGAATAACTGTTTCACAGAGAAATGTCTTGCCCAAGGTCACACAGCAGACAAGTGGCCGAGCTGGGATTAGAACCCAAGTCCTTCTGACTCCCAGGCCCATGTTCCAGCCACTAGGCCACACCGCTTCTCCGTTTTGCGGAGAGAGGTGTGTGGGAGAGAAGCAGATGAGGAGATTGTGGACAGAAAGAGGAATTTTAGGGGTGGGGAGGTTAGAGATTCAATTCAATTCAGTCATATTTAGTGAGTGCTTACTATGTGCAGAGCACTGTACTAAGCACTTGGAAGAGTACAGTGTAACCACAGACACATTCCCTGCCCACAATGAGTTTACAGTTAAGAGATTGTCCTTTGGCTAGAGATGAGAAATCAGGTATGTAGTCAAGTTAGTGACTGAGGGAGGTGGGATTGTAGCAATAGGTCAGTGGAGTTTAGGAGTGAGTGGAAATGGGCAGTGTAAATGTCCTTGGCTACAGTAAGCACTCAATAAATACAACTGAATAGTGAAGTCCCCGAGGATCAGTGCAGGGGTGGAGAAAGAAAGAAGGAATGTGAGAAAAGGATCAAAGGGATTCAGAGAGTTGGAGGTGGGGCTAAGGGGGCGGTAGATGACAGCAGTTACGACTTGAAATTTATTTTAGTATCTGCCTCCCTAGCTAGACTGTAAACTCCTTGATAATATGGATTGGGTTTCTTAATTGATTGTACTCTCCCAAATACTAATAGAATACTCAGTCGCACACATTGGTGGGGGACAATAAATACTACTTATTGATCGTGGCTCACTGGAAAGATCCTGGGCTTAGGAGTCAGAGGTCGTAGGTTCTAATACCGGCTCTGCCACCTGTCAGCTGTGTCACCTTGGGCAAGTCACTTCACTTCTCGGTGCCTTAGTGACCTCATCTGTAAAATGGGGATGAAGACTGTGAGCCTCACATGGGACAACCTGGTTACCCTGTATCTCCCCCAGCGCTTAGAACAGTGCTCTGCACGTAGTAAGCGCTTAACAAATACCAACATTATTATTATTATTATTGATCCATTGCAGTTCATTTCAAGCTCTTCAGTACCTAATTTACTTTTCTAGACAATAATGTTTTCCCTGATTGTTTTTTGGAGTTTAGACGGCAGAGTGTTTTAAAAGGAATTGGAACTGTTCATCAAATGATGGCTTGTATTTTTTCAAGATTGGTCTCTTTCAGCCATTCTTTGAAAATGGACACGTGGAAATGCACACTTTGTTATCCAGTGTTGGCCTTTGTCTTCTGTTAGAACAGTGTACTCTTTGTTAATTCTTGTTTCTCCCCAAGATCTACAAAATTTAAAATTAACCATGATGATTTCTCAGGCGTAAGACGGAAGAGGAACGTCAGAAAAAAGAAGATGAGAAAGCACGTAGGGAGTTCATTCGACAAGAGTATATGAGACGAAAACAGCTGAAACTCATGGAAGACATGGATACGGTGATAAAACCCCGTCCTCATGGAGCCAAACAAAAAAAACAGCGTCCAAAGTCCATTCACAGAGATCATATTGAGTCACCTAAAACCCCAATCAAGGGGCCCCCAGGTAACACCCCATGAAATGAAGAGTCTGTTCATGCAAGAACACCAGCTTGGTTTGCGGTACTAACCCCACAGTGCATTGAATTCTCTATATTCTGCTCATTGGATGTTCTGTTTTGGAATCCGCATGCTTCTTAATTGGAAAATACAAAATCAGAAACCGAAGATACCTAAAGTTAGGTATGTTATGCATGCATGCATATAGGCAAGAGCTGAACTGTGCAAGTTAAACCCAACCAAGTTTTAACTTCGAATCACTAACCCTTTCCTGCACTATGTAATCAGGAGTGACGAACCAGATTACAGCTTTCCGGGAGGGATCCGGGATAGGGGAAAGTCTGATCGGGAACGTCCTCCCCCGGGTCAGCTTTCATTCTCCGTAGGCCTCCACAGAACACGTTTCCCTGCCTACACTGCCACAGGCATTAGTGGGGGTAAGAGCCATGTGGATTGCCAGCTGAATGTCAGGATGGCTACAGGTCGTCCCCTACGGCCAGTGCCCTGGGCCGGCTTCCCCGGCTGCAAGAAGCACTGAAACACAATTAAGTAATGAAAGATTAAAATTCCTCAAGGCCAGCTGTGCACCCATCTAAAAATAGTGTAGTCTAAGCAAAACATATTTTCCTCGCTTTTCAATAAAGATGTCATTTAGGGAGAACTCAAAAGCCTTGGCAGTTAAAGTACGTACAGCCTCCCTTAACACTTGTGTTTCTATCATCTTACATACTCCATTTCTTTGTTCGTTTTTAGTGCTTTTCCTGCTCCCATTGTATGTACATCTCTGCTCGACTCCCCCATTAGACTGTAAACCCCTCATTCATTCATGCATTCAGTCAGTCACCCTCAAAGGCAGGACTCTGTCTTTTACTTGTTTTCTACTTTTCTAAATAGACCAGGCTCTGCCCCACTCTAGACTGTGAGCTCGTTGTGGGCAGGGATTGATTGTCACTGTTTATTGTTGTATTGTTCTTTCCCAGGCACTTAGTACAGTGCTCTGCACACAGTAAGTGCTTAATAAATATGATTGAATGAATGAGTGAATGAGCATGGCTTGAATGAGTCCCTGGAGAAGGCAAACCAAGCATGCCTGGGTCCTTAATCTCCCCCAACCGCCCTCCTGCCATATCCCCTGGTCAAACGGTCCCTCGGAGCAAATATGTGCAGACCAGGTGCTCTGTGACGAGGTAGTTTGGGTCACTTGCTCCTTCCTAACCATCCTGTCAGTTGCCTCTGAGTCTTTTACCTGTTTTCCGTATGGAGTTAGCAACAGTTCACACACTTAACACTGCCTCACCCATTTGGTCTCTCTACTCCAGCCTTGCTTGGTGGCTTCAATAGATGGTTCTGAGTGAAGAATTTCTCTTGTCTTTGTCGAGCGTTACTTCTTTTTTTTATTAAAAAAATGGTATTTTGCCAAGCCATTTCTATGAACACTTTGCTGATTCTGTTTGTTGTATGTCTGGGGGACTTTCCAACAAGATTTCCGAGTATTGACACTTTATAGAAAGCTGTAGACTCGCCATATCTGATTCACTGGTCAGTAGATTCTTTTGCCTTTTAAAAAGCCTGAAGAGAATTAATTTTGAATAGATTCCCAAATGATGATTCTGAAGACGTAATTTAACTCATTTCTACTTGTAAATCTAAGGATTTTAAAATCAATTCTATCTTGTCCTTGCCCTAGAAATCCTTCCCATGGGGCCAAAGTTCCGTGATTCACCGTTCACGGTAGCCCTGTGGAATCATCAGAGAAGCAGCATGGCTCAGTGGAAAGAGCCCGGGCTTGGGAGTCAGAGGTCATGGGTTCGATTCCAAGCTCTGCCACTTGTCAACTGTGTGACTGTGGGCAAGTCACTTAACTTCTCTGTGCCTCAGTTACCTCATCTGTAAAATGGGGATTAACTGTGAGCCTCACGTGGGACAACCTTATTACCCTGTATCTACCCCAGTGCTTAGAACAGTGCTCTGCACATAGTAAGCACTTAACAGATACCAACATTATTATTATCATTATCATCATAGTGATAATCCCTCTAGACCATAAACGATCTGTGGGCAGGGTTCACATCTACTAACTCTGTTGTATTGTACTCTCCCAAGCACTTAGTGCAATGTTTCTGAACTATAAGCTCTCAATAAATACCCATCATTAATTAATTGATGATGATGATGTTTGTGACACTGTGGGCCTAAGCAGTGTGCTAAGCGCTGGGGAATATAGGAGATGATCAGATCAGATCAGCACTCCCAATGTAAGAGGAAGGGAAAACAGGTGTCTTAGCTCCTTTTAACTAATGAGCAAGCAGATACAGAGAGTTTAAAGGACTTGTCTAGAATCGTACCACAGGTCAGTTACAGAATTAAGACTCGAGTCCACTTCGGATTCCCAGTTCCCTCCTCTTTCCACCAGGCACCATTAACCTCATTAATAGAATTTGGATTTCCGTATTCATACCTGGCTTCCTCATTTAGTTCCTATCAGTTACAGCTATATGCATGCAAGCATGAATATGTTAATATCGGCAGCAAGATCAGGAAACCCAAGTCAAAGCCCAGGTTTCATGCTGGTGTTGTCTAATGAACAGACTCTTTAGTATTTGCATTCTTTCAAACTGCAACTTTGTTTTTGTCCAGGGTCACGAATTTATCGTGTTTTTTCAGTCTCTAGCCTTTCCTTGGCATCACTGAACACAGGGGATAATGACAGTGTACACTCCGGCAAGAGGACCCCAAGGTAAAGCAACACCTGTTAAAATTGTCATTGAGAAATAACTCGATACCTGTAACAGTGACTCAACAAAATCTTATTAAATTTGCACATTTTAATGTCAAAGAATCCTGCTCTGACGTATCAGGGCCAATAAGCTGCTAGTTAGAATATTTCAGGTGATTTCATTAAAAAATATCTGAATCCTGTGAGCCTTCAAAGACCTTTTCCACCTTTGAACTGCTGGTGCCTCCGTGTACTAACTCCGCATGGACGGCATTTAGCTCTGGGTGACTAAGGATAAATTCTTTGGAAAAATCTAACCGCCCAGTTTTCATCGATAACTGCCCTAGAGTCGTGCTAGCCCTCATAACCGAACCCAGTCTTAAATTTTACTGATTTTTTTTTTATATTTTGCACCCAGTCTCTTGAAAAGAACATTCAACTGCAAAGAAAGAGTTCTGCAATGACTACCCAGTTTGTTTTCTGCTCAACTTGCCTAAGAAAATTCTCTTAGGTAAAACAACTGCAAAACGTCTAGAATTTTCTAGGGAAATCTTTCTTTAATCTACACTTAATATATAGTCTGTTTTTCCCTTTTAATTTTCTTTTAATTACAACACCCACATCAAAAGAATCAACCTGGCTCATAAAACGAGTCTTTTGAGTTTTAAGATCCTAATCCTTGATTTGGCTCTCAGCTCATTCCTACTCGACTGATCGTTTCTGAAATCGGTTTCACGTGGGTAAGACTTCAAGTTGAAATTAGCCATTCTCTGTTGTGTGTGAAATGGGAAACTATTTTTGAAATTTAGGTCAGAGTCTGTAGAAGGATTCTTATCTCCAAGTCGCTGCGGTAGTCGAAATGGCGAAAAAGACTGGGAAAATGCTTCTACGACGTCGTCAGTGGCTTCTGGTACCGAGTACACAGGTCAGTGATGGCAGATCTTGGAAAAGTCACTGGGTTTAAGACTCCTATGGAAAGAGGCAGGGGTAACGGGGAAGAAAACGGCCCCTATGCTTCCCCTCTTTTTCCTATTTTCATCCTCTGCGTTGGGTGGAAGTGGGTTAAAATTCACTCAGAGCTCAGTTAAGCAACCAGTTACTCTGTTTTTGGTGAGTCAACCTCATTTAAGAGAGAAAATGACTCATTGCTCCAGGGCATGTCAGTGTGCTTGCCTCCCTGAAACAGTGAGAGGCTCCTTTTCAACCACTTCCACCCTTCCACCCTTCCGAAAGTAGGTGGTTTGGGAGGAGGGGGTTCCTTTTTCATCTCCACAAGGATTCAGGTGGCAAAATTTGTTAAAGGGCCAGATCTTTCTTCCAACTCTGCAGAGAGGAGAACATTTCCCATGGTCTGTGGAAAAACAGACTCAAATGAGAGCCTGAGAAATGTCATCTAACTCAAGCCCTGCCTTCTAGAGGCTATTTTGGGCATTCTGTTTTCCTGAAGTGGGATGGTCTAATTAGGTTCCCTACTGATTTGGGAGAGGGTGGTCTCTAGGACTCAATTTTCTGTTTGGCAAACTCTTCCTCCCAGTTTAACAAGGGTAAAATCGGCAATTTAAGGGAGGCGACCAGAACCTTGGATCATATTTTAGATTTCATTTAGATGGACTGATGGCCTTAATTTAATACGTGAAGTTTCCCAACCCATAAAAGCTTAAACCAGCCCTGGCGTACTTATGAGATTCAGAAAGTCAAGTGGAGAAGCATGAAGGCGTGGCCTGAGGTTTTGTGGAGGGGCAGTAAAGAGGAGAGTACTGCCATTTCTCGTCAGTCTCACTGCTCTGCCCACATCCTCCCTCTGGCTTGGAACTCCCTCCATCCCTCCCCATTCATATCAGACAGGTCACCCCTCTCCCCATTACGGAGCTATCCTAAAATCATCAGTCAGTCACCCAATCAATGGTATTTATTGACCGCTTCTTGCGTGCATAACACTGTACTGAACATTTGAGAGAGTACAGTTCAGCAGAGTTTAGAGATGTGCTCCCTATCCAAAAAGAGCACAGAGTCTAGATCTGTACATAAGTGTTTCAGGCTGAGGATGGGGTGACTCTCAAGTGCTTAAAGGGTACAAATCCAAGTGTCTAGGCCACACAGAAGGGAAAGGCAGTGTGGGAAATGTGGGCTTAATTGGGAAAGGCCTCTCGGAGGAAATGTGAGTGTAATAGGGCTTTGAAGGTGGTGGTAAAAGGTAGTCTGTCATATATGAAGGGGGAAGGAGTTCCAGGCCAGAGGGAAGGTGTTGACAAGGGGCCGGTGGCGAGATAGATGAGATGGAGGTACATTGAGTAGGTTGGCATTGGAGGAGCAAAGTGTGCAGGCTGGGTTATAGTAGAAAATTGGCGAGGTAAGGTAGGAGGGGCAAGGTGATTGAGTGCCATAAAGACGATGGTAAGGACTTTCTGTTTGCAGTGTGGCCTAGTGGATAGAGCGCGGGCCTGGGAGTCAGAAGGACCTAGGTTCTAATCCCGACTCTGCCACTTGTCTGCTGTGTGACCTTGGGCAAATCACTTTACTTCTCTGTGCCTCAGTTCCCTCACCTGTAAACTGAGGATGAAGACTGTGAGCCCCATGTGGGACAGGGATTGTATCCAACCCCCTTTACTAGTATCCACCCCAGTGCTTAGTACAGTGCCCAGCACCTAGTAAGCCTTTAACAAATACCACAATTATTATTATTATTATTACTATTATGTGGAGGTTGATGGGCAACCATTGGAGGTTATTGGGATGTGCGGAGATGTGAACTAAACTTTTTCGGAAGGATGATCCGGGCAGCAGAGTGAAGAAGGACCTGAGTGGGGAAAGATGTAGCCGGAAAGTCAGCAAGGAGGCCGATGCAGTAGTGGAGGCGGGGTAGGATGAGGATTTGAATCAGCATAGTAGCACTTTGGGATGGATATGGAAGGAGGCCTTGTCCAGGAGGCCATCTGCAAAAGGCTTCCCTTGTAAGCACTTGATATTCATCCCATCCTCAGTCCCACAGCACGTATGTGCAAGTCCACGATTTAATATTTACCGTGTCATTGTCTCTCTCTTTCCCCTCTAAATTATACACTCCTTGTGGGCGGGGATCACGTCTTCCAACTCTGTTGCATCCTACTCTGCGAAGCACTTAGCACAGTGCTCTTGCTACAGTAAGGGCTCAATAGATATCATTGATTAATTGATCATTTGATAGGCGAGAGCAGTGAAGGAAGCATTGGATTCAGCTCGTTATGGGCAGGGATCAGGTCTGCTAATTCCATTTTAGTTGGTCCTCTTAGTACAGTACAGTGCTCTGCGCATAGTAAGTGCTCTATAAATACCGTTGATTGTTTGAAGAGGATAGAAGGCGGAGTATGGAAAGAATAAAGCTGGCCCAGAGCAAGGGGAAGGTCAAATGGAGAGGAGTCGATCATTAAAGAACCAGAGCAAGCCAAGCCCTTTGCTTTCCCGGTTATTTCCGAAGCTGCTGATAAGGTAGGGTTGAACCTTCTTAGACTATTCCCCCACTTCCACGCTTGAGTCTCTAGACTGTAAACTCATTACGGGCAGGGGACATATATGCTAACTCCGTTGTACTCTCCCAAGTGCTCATTACAGTGCTCTGCGCATAGTAAGTGCTCAATAAATACCATCGATTGATCGATGGATTGGATCATTCCAGAAAGGGGGGGAGTGAGACCAGAGTGCTTCTGGGATTTTGCCCGACCCCGCTTGGAGTAGAATCAGTAGCAAAGGGAGAAATATCCCTCCGTACTAGAACTAGGGGCAGCCCAAGATTCGAGACTTCAAGTGGCTGGCAGCGTCAGCTTCCACTGCTTGTCTTCTGCTTCAGAAACAACCTCAAGAATTGCCAGTGGGAATAATAATAATAATAATAATGTTGGTATTTGTTAAGCGCTTACTATGTGCAGAGCACTGTTCTAAGCACTAGGGGTAGATACAGGGCAATCAGGTTGTCCCACGTGAGGCTCATAGTCTTAATCCCCATTTTACAGATGAGGTCACTGAGGCACAGAGGAATGAAGCGACTTGCTCACAGTCACACAGCTGACAAGTGGCAGAGCCGGGATTCGAACCCATGACCTCTAACTCCCAAGCTCATGCATGGTCTACTGGATAGAGCACGGGCCTGGATTTGAATCCTGTACCCACCACTTTGTGGCCGCTTTGTGACCTAGGGCAAGTCACTTCACTTTTCAGGGGCTGAGATACCTCATTTGTGAAATGGAGATGAAGATTGTGAGCTCCATGTGGGACATGGACTGTGGCCAACCTAATTAGTTTCTAGCTACCCCGGCAAGCGCTTAACAAATTCCCTAAAAAAAAGAGAGAATGACCCAAACTCAGCCCCTCCGCTGCTTCTCCATGCTGAGTTGAGGTCACTGAAACTGAGTGTCACCACCCTAAGAAGGCTTCGAGCCATTTAAACGTCAGTTGTGATTTTACTCTCCCTTTGACTTGGGGTTGCCGCCTCCTACAGAATCCTGAAGGGAGGTGAGACTCATGTTTTGTTTTCTTATTACAGGCCCAAAGCTCTACAAAGAACCCAGTGCAAAATCCAACAAGTATATCATACAGAATGCTTTGGCTCATTGCTGCTTAGCTGGGAAAGTAAATGAAGGTCAGAAGAAAAAAATATTAGAGGTAAGTCTGTGTGCCGGTGATAGTGAAAAGTCTTCAAATGATTATAAAGCAGTAACGAAAACTAGTAAATTAATATTCTAGAATGGAATGTCTTGCTTTAATTTATAGCATCCTTTTGTGCCACTGTTGGCAGACCAGCTCATATAACATTTTTGAGAATAAGCGTGGCTCAGTGGAAAGAGCATGGGCTTGGGAGTCAGAGGTCATGGGTTCGAATCCCGGCTCTGCCACTTGTCAGCTATATGACTGTGGGCAAGTCACTTAACTTTTCTGTGCCTCAGTGACCTGCTAGGAAAGCAGCGTGGTCTAGTGGATGGTTCATGGGCTTGGGAATCAGAAGGACCTGGGTTTTCATCCTGGCTCCCCACTTCCCTGCTCTGGGCCCTTGGGCAAGTCACTTAACTTCTCTGTGCCTCAGTTCCCTAATCTGTAAAATGGGGATTAAGACTCTGAGCCCCATGTGAGACAGGTACCGTGTCCAACCTGATTTATTTGTATCCACCCCAGCTCTGAGTACAGTGACTGGCCCAAAGTAAGTGCTTAACAGATACCACAATTATTATTATTATTATTCCTCGCTAAGAATTACACCAGCTGTACAAATAATCAGATGTATGTATTGAGCACTTAACTATGTGCAGAGCACTGTACTAAGCACCTGGGAGAATACAATATAACCAAGTTAGTAGAAGTGTTCTCTGCCCATGATGAGTTTACAGCCTGTACAAGTTGTCAGAATTCTCACGCAGTCCATGTCTCCTTTTTTTTTTCCTCTTTTACTCGAAAGGAAATGGAAAAATCCGATGCCAACAACTTCTTAATCCTGTTCCGGGATTCAGGTTGCCAATTCAGGTCTTTATATACCTACTGCCCGGAAATGGAAGAAATCAATAAGCTGACTGGGATAGGCCCCAAATCTATCTCTAAGAAGATGATAGAAGGACTTTATAAATACAACTCGGACAGGAAGCAGTTTAGCCACATTCCTGCCAAGACCATGTCTGCCAGTGTCGACGCCATCACCATCCACAGTCATTTGTGGCAGGCCAAGAGACCAGTAACTCCGAAAAAACTTTGACCGACGAAGGCACAGTATTGGGAAAAACATTTACTTCAGAACATTGTGGTGAATTTGCACTTCATCTTTCCTGCCTGTAGAAAAAAACAAAGTTTCTAGCTCCAAACTAGACTTTTATTACTTAAAACTGGACGGAAAACTTTGTCGTCCTTATGCACAACTGGAATGTAAATCTTAGTATTTTGGAGTTGAGAAGATTGTTCCGTAGGTGATAAAGTTAGGCTGATCATTGATGTTTGGATTCCCGGCTGGAGATCTGCCTGTGCTAACAGAGGATACAGGGTACATCCGCTCTATATTAGATTTGATCCACTGAAGCACCGAATGTTCGTTCCTCTGTAGTAGTTGGGCAGAACCGTCGAAAATAGGGTCGCAGTTATGGGTTCTGTGCTTTTCTTATACTTTTTGCCTTATATTGTCGTACGTACGTGTTTGTCTTCAAGGGTAGTACTTTGCTAAGATTTTTCTCCACTAACAGAACTTCAGTCTTATCCTCTAAACCCCATTAATTTTAATGATGGTTAATGTGGAGACCGAAACGGTGAATCACACCTCAAGAGGGGATGTAGACGCCTCTCTTTTTGGAGGGGTTGAAGGAACACTAAGCTGATTTTTAGTTCTGTCAAGGTCCTCGTATTATAATGATGTCTGATTTATTGAAAAAGTGATTCCACTAAGTATTGAGAATTCTGTATAAATGAATTATGCACACAAGTATTAACTACCAAGAGTTCTTTTTTTGAGCTGCTAGGAGAGAGGTTTGCTTGCCATCACACAAGCGTAATAACCATTGGGGTATTAGAGTCAGTTTTCTCTCACTTCTGCCCAACTCAGAATGAGTCTGCTTTTCTTTTAAGATCAAGTTTCGGGTATAGTTTAGCAGAAACAAATGACATTGGGGAAAAGAGTTTTTCACTCTTTTGAATCTTCGGAGACCTCCTTGCCCCATCCTCGAAAGGTCATTTCGTTACATTTCCAGCCAGAGTGAAATCACGTTCCTAACTTTTCGGCATTATTCCCAAGGGCTGCCTTTTTCTTCCTGAATACTTTCTGACGGTTTCACACGGACTTTTAGTAGTCTTTTAAAATCCTTTTTTAAGTAGCAGAACTGTTTTAGTTGAAGTGGACACGGGAAACCTCCGCCGAGTGACCCCTGGGTTTCTTTAACAGGGCATTCAAGAGGGCTAGTTGGGTGGGGTAAGAGGAAACTCATTCTCAGGAAAAGACTTGAATGATCAGAGATCCTGTTATGTTTCAGTGTTTGCGGCCCCAGTAAGAGTGAAAAGAAAAGGCAGTATTGTACCATAAGTGAAATATGTAGTTTGTTCTCTTTTGCGAGGGGTAGAAACTAAAGTCTGAACATTTCTCTCAAATGAACTGCTTAGAGAGATGAATTAACGCCTCACATGATGTACTTATTTACTCATTAAGGAAATGAATAGGAATGAGATGTCCCCGAATCGTACTTTTTTGGAATTATTATAAGGCCTTAGGCGTCAGTGCGTCTGGATCGTTATCAAGGTTTTCTCCAAAATGCTGTCAATATTTTACTGTAATTTATGTTCTTATATTTATGTATATTTGTTAAAACTGTAAAAAAAAAAATTCACAGATTTTTTCCAATACCTGTGCAAGGTGTATGTGTGGCTCAAAACTATTTGTGACCTACTGTTTGCATGTAAGAGACCAGGATATGTAACCCTTATATTTTAAGCGTCGACATATTGTGTATATAATATATTAAAATATTAAAGATGGGGGGTGGAACATTCTACCAGTTGGACGAAAGCTCCCGTGACAATTAAGTATATGGTTATTATTGAATAATCCCGTACTGAATGAAGGCTAGTCGAGAACCACGGTAAATAAAACTACTAGTCCGAAAGGTGGTGAGTAGTTAGTAGCCTTTAAAGAAGTCTTAATATATTGAGAGTCAAGAAGTGTTTTTAATTATTATTTTCTTTTTAAAAATGGATATTTCCTTCGATCTACTCACCCCCAGATACTTCCCCTGCGTAAACCTTTAGAATGTAACTAAACGGTGTTGAAAAATCAGCTACCGGACACGTCGGAGGCATCCCTTCCAGTCACTTCGTGTCGTAAAAATGACTTTCAGATAGTTTGGATTTGACTAAAAGTTTGGCAATCGATGTTAAAGTACCGTATGTGCAGTGTCTTAACGGTAGAATCTGAATATTGCAGCTAACATTTTATTGTTTGCGGTTAAAAAAAAATCACTGAATAGGAAGATACATTTCCTTTTTAAGCCTGCAGATTTTGTAATTATGGTGTGTCATTAGTTGAGAATCAGGTAAAAAATCACCACCACCACAAAAAAAGGAAAAACAGTGCTTTTCACGAAGGCCAGAGTTTTACTGGTGGCCATATCGAATTCTCTGGTGCTTTCACCGTCGGGGCTAGTGTTGTTATGATGATTGCAGCTGTTACTCTTTGGATTCAGTTTGCCAAAACTGTTTTAATTTCAGTGAAAAACATTCACATTCTTAAGGTCATCACAGCTATGGAAGACGTTTCGATTCCTCCTTGTTTTTGTTATTTTCCTCCTAGCGGGACTCTTACCATTTTTATCGTTTGGCGGGCGGCCAAATTCCGTTATTTAATCATAGGCACTCTTAGGCAATGTGCAGTGTATGGTACAAGCTTACCTGTCCACTCGGAAGCATTGCTTTCCTTTTTTTCCAGATGCTGTGCTGTAAAATATTGTCATGTTGCTATTTCCTGGTACAGTGTAGTCCCCCCTCCCCAACCACCCCACCTTTTCATTTAAATAAAAGCATGGCACTAAGATGGTTATTCTCTGTGTCTAGTAAAGTGTTTTTTTGCGGGATTTTGGGGGGTGAAGCCAGCTCAGATCAACCAGGGTGCAGTTTTTCTTTATCTAACAGGTATTTTCAGGTTGAGTTTTAACTCTTAAATATTTAAATTTGCCACAAGAACATCGATGGGGTAATCGAAGAATACCTAGCATGACCCGATTTGGCTTTGACTTGAATCGGTTGAAATATTTGTCCGTCGGACTTTTTTTTTTTTTTGAAACAGCATGTCAATTTTCCATCTGCTGTTCTTGGGGGAACTAAATTGTTCCAGAATTCATTCTTGTGGTTGTAACCGTCTAAGGACTGACAAGATAAAACCTTCTCCTGGGGAAACCATCTGCCTCACTTGTGCCTTCATTTTGAAATGAAAAAGTTGAGCCTAGCTCAGCTTTCCTTCGAGGGCACGTACGTGGATATAGCTGTGTCTTACTTATTACCCTGTGCCATTGAACTGGAAGACCAACTTCAAGTGAAGTTGGACAACTCATGTCACTCCTCTCTGCCTCAGTTACCTCATCTGAAAAATGGGGATTAAGGCTGTGAGCCCCATGGAATGTATCCAACCCGATTAGCTTAGTACAATGCCAGTATCTACCCTAGTGCCTGGCACATAGAAAGTGCTTTACAGATGCCATAAAAAAATGCCCAAAACTTAGCTGGCGGCTAAGGTGAACCACCTTGAAGGAAAACAAATATCGCCCCAGGAGGTGTGAGAAGAAATCCTCCCTTCATCTCGACTCTCCCCATTTCCCCCAGCCTCCAATCCCTGCCGAAGGGAAGAAAGACACTTGTACACACACAAGAGGACTTCCTGGAAGGGAGGTGGTTTCTATTTGAAGTTGAGCGGGGTCATGAAGGAGACAAAAATTGAAACCAAAAGCATGATTTGGGGCTCTAAATAAACCACGGTCCATCGACACCTAGAATCCTGTGTGCAGATCTCGTCGCTGGGACCTCAGGGAGGATGGAAATAGAACCAGAGAAGGTATAGAGGGAGGCAACCCAGATCACCGGAGGAACGGAGCAGCTTCTGAATGAAGATGCCACAACTTGAGTCTGAAAAGACAAGCGGAGGGGGATCATGAGAGCGTGCGCGCTACAAAATCACGAACGATTTGGATTGCACAGATATGGAACCGGTGAGGTGGACCCTTGGAAACTTAGGGATGAGAGGTTCCAAACCAGCGCATGTATAGCCTGCGTGGTACAGACTGTGTGTCCGCCTTCAGTCATGCATGGATACGGCTTCGTCAATGGTGACATATTGAAATAATAATAATAATAATAATAATGTTGGTATTTGTTAAGCGCTTACTATGTGCCGAGCACTGTTCTAGGCGCTGGGGTAGGCATAGGGGAATCAGGTTGTCCCACGTGGGGCTCACAGTCTTCATCCCCATTTTACAGATGAGGGAACTGAGGCACAGAGAAGTTAAGTGACTTGCCCACAGTCACACAGCCGACAAGTGGCAGAGCTGGGATTCGAACTCATGAGCCCTGACTCCAAAGCCCGTGCTCTTTCCACTGAGCCACGCTAGGCAGCCCCAGCGTGCGCTACAAATATCCCAGCAAAGATGCTCAGTCTCTGCCATGGCTTCTTGTCTTCGTCCCTGCCCCTGCTTCATCCTCATCTGTAAAGTGGGGATTAACTGTAAGCCTCACGTGGGACAACCTGATGACTCTGTATCTACCCCAGCGCTTAGAATAGTGCTGTGCACATAGTAAGCACTTAATAATAATAATGTTGGTATTTGTTAAGCGCTTACTATGTGCCGAGCACTGTTCTAAGCGCTGGGGTAGACACAGGGGAATCAGGTTGTCCCATGTGGGGCTCACAGTCTTAATCCCCATTTTACAGATGAGGTAACTGAGGCACCGAGAAGTTAAGCGACTTGCCCAAAGTCATACAGCTGACAAGTAGCCTAGCCGAGATTCGAACCCATGACCTCTGGCTCCAAAGCCCATGCTCTTTCCACCGAGCCACGCATTATTATCTTGCTCCATCACACTCCTGAAAGGCTGGATTTATTCATCCAGTCATTCAGTCACACACCTAGTCCTATAAATAATAATAATGGTGTTTGTTAAACGCTTACTATGTGCCAAGCTCTGTGCTACTATGTGGTAAGTGCTGGGGTAGCTACAGGATAATCGGGCCGTCCCACGGGGGGCTCATAGTCTTAATCTCCACTTTACAGATGAGGGAACTGAGGCAGAGAAGTGAAGTGGCACACAGCGGACAATGGCAGAGGCAGGATTAGAACCCATGTCCTCTGACTCCCAAGCCTGGGCTCTTGCCATTAAGCCATGCTGCTTCTCTATGTTGAGCCAAGTGCTTATTCCATCCCACCTTGAAGAGTGCATCATTCATTCATTCATTCATTCAATAGTATTTATTGAGCGTTTACTATGTGCAAAGCACTGTACTAAGCACTTGGAATGTACAATTCAGCAACAGATAGAGACAATCCCTGCCCAATGACGGGGTCACAGTCTAATCGGGGGCGACAGACGAAACCAAGACAACATAATCACGATAAATAGAATCAAGGTGATGTACACCTCATTAGCAAAATAAATAAGGTAATAAAAATGTATACAAATGAGCATTCATTGAATCGTATTTACTGTATGTGGAGAGCACTGTACTAAGCGCTTGGAATGCACAATTTGGCCACAGATAGAGACAATCCCTGCCCAACAACAGACTCACAGTCTAAACAGGGAGGGGACAGACAAAACAAAACAGTCTAGCATCGATATCATCAAGATAAATAGAATGATAGAGACATCATTAATATAATAGAGTAATAAATAATATATACACAGAGGCACAAGTGCTGTGGGGAGGGGAAGGGAAAGAGCAGAGGGCGGGAGAAGGGGGAATGGGGAGGAGGAGCGGAGGGAAAGGGAGGGCTCAGTCTGGGAAGGCCTCCTGGAGGAGGTGAGCTCTCAGTAGGGCTTTGAAGAGGGGGAGAGAGTTCGGCATCAGCCTCTGTGTCACTGTGCTCCCTGCTTCCTGCCTCTCCACTTCAAGTCATACTTCACTCTGCTGCCCAGATCATTTTTCTAAAAGAAAAGGAAAAAGTTCAGGCCATGTGTTCTAATCTTGCTGTATGACCTGGGGCAATTCACTTCATTTCTCTGGGCCTCAGTTCCCTCTTCTGTCAAGTGGGGCTTAAGACTGGGAGCCCCATGTGGGGCGAGGACTGGGTAAGCGCTCAGTACGGTGCTCTGCACACAGTAAGCACTCAATAAATACGATTGAATGAATGTGTCCAACTTGATCTTGTATCCACCCCAGCGCTTAGAACAGTGCTTGGCACATAGTAAGCGCTTAACAAACACCATAATTATTACTTATTATTATCTACCCCGGCGCTTAGAATGGTGCATAGCGCATAGTAAACTCTTATCAAATATCGTAATTATTCATTACTCTTGTCCACCCCAGTGCTTACAACAGTGCTTGACACTTAGCGAGCTCTTAAGAAACACCAAAATAGTTATCATCATCCACCCCGGCGCTTACAACAGTGCGCAACACATAGCAAACTCTTAACAAACACCAAAATAATTAGTTATCATCATCCACCCCAGCGCTTAGAAGAGTGCAGAGCACGTAGTAAACTCCTACCAAATACCATCATTATTCATTACTCTTATCCACCCTGGCGCTTAGAACACTGCTTGGCACATAGTAAGCTCTTAACACTACAATTATTCATCATCATCCACCCCGGCGCTTAGAACAGTGCCTAGCACGTAGTAAGCACTAACCAAATACCATCTTGTCTCCCCCCGATTAGACTGTAAGCCCGTCAAAAGGCAGGGACTGTCTCTGTTACCGATTTGTCCATTCCAAGCGCTTAGTACAGTGCCCTGCACATAGTAAGCGCTCAATAAATACTATTGAACGAATGAAAGAATCATTAGTCATGACTCTTAGCCACCCCAGCGCTTAGAACAGTGCTTGGCGCACAGTAAGCTCTTAACAAATACTATTATGATTCCTTATCATCATTATCATCATTCATTCAATAGTATTTATTGAACGGTCCCACCCCGGCGCTTAGAACAGTGAAGCAGCGTGGCTCAGTGGAAGGAGCCCAGGCTTGGGAGTCAGAGGTCATGGGTTCGAATCCCGGCTCTGCCACTTGTCAGCCGCGTGACTGTGGGCAAGTCACTTCACTTCTCTGGGCCTCAGTTACCTCATCTGTAAAATGGGGATTAACTGTGAGCCTCACATGGGACAACCTGATGACCCTGTATCTCCCCCAGCGCTTAGAACAGGGCTCTGCACATAGTAAGCGCTTAACAAATACCAACATTATTATCATCATCCACCCCAGTACTTAGAAGAGTGCAGAGCACGTAGTAAACTCTTAACAAATACCATCAATATTCATTCATTCAATAGTATTTATTGAGCGCTTATCCACCCCAGCGCTTAGAACAGTGCTTGGCGCACAATAAGCTCTTAACACGACAGTTATTAATTATCATCATCCACCCCAGCGCTTAGAACAGTGCCTAGCTCTTACCAAATAACATCATTATTCATGACTCTTATCCACCCCAGCGCTTAGAACAGTGCTTGGCGCACAGTAAGCTCTTAACACGACAGTTATTAATTATCATCACCAACCCCAGCGCTTAGAACAGTGCCTAGCTCTTACCAAATAACATCATTATTCATGACTCTTATCCACCCCAGCGCTTAGAACAGTGCTTGGCGCACAGTAAGCTCTTAACAAACACTAGAATGATTATCATCATTCATTCCCTCAATAGTATTTATTGAGCGCTTCCACCCCGGCGCTCAGTACAGTGGCCAGCACGTAGTAAACTCTTCCCAAATACCATCCTTAGTCATGACTCTGATCCACCCCGGCGCTTAGAACAGTGCCTAGCACGTAGTAAGCACTTCCCAAATACCGTCACTATTCATGACTCTGATCCACTCCGGCGCTTAGTACAGTGTCTAGCACGTAGTAAGCACTTCCCAAACACCATCATTAGTCATGACTCTGATCCACCCCAGCGCTTAGCACAGCGCTTGGCGCACGAGGCCTTAAAACAGACCCTATAAGGCTTAATTATCACCATTCATTCATTCAATAGTCTTTATTGAGCGCTTCCACCCCGGCGCTTAGTACAGTGCCTAGCACGTAGTAAACGTAGTAAACGTAGTAGAGAAGCAGCGTGGCTCAGTGGAAAGAGCACGGGCTTTGGAGTCAGAGGTCATGGGTTCGAATCCCGGCTCGGCCACTTGTCAGCTGTGTGACTTTGGGCAAGTCACTTCACTTCTCGGTGCCTCAGTTCCCTCATCTGTCAAATGGGGATTAAGACTGTGAGCCTCATGTGGGACAACCTGATTACCCTGTATCTACCCCAGCGCTTAGAACAGTGCTCGGCACATAGTAAGCGCTTAACAAATACCAACACTAATTAATTAATTAATTAACTCTTAATCCAGACACCATCGTTAGTCACGACTCTGATCCATCCCAGCGCTTACAACAGCGCTTGGCGCACGATAAGCTTTAACACTATGATGATTCATTATTATTATTATTATTATCTGCCCCGGCGCTCAGAAGAGCGCAGAGCACTGTACTAAACGCTCAACGGACGCCACTAAAAACAACAGACGGGAAACAAGGAGGACGCCCTGCTGGAGGGGGGGGGGGGAAACAGAACGCGCCGCGCATGCGCGGGGGGGGGGCAGAGCGCGCTGCGCATGCGCGAGGGTGGGAGGGGTGGAGGGGGGAGGGGTTGGGCTCGCGCGCAGGCGGGAGGCTGGGAGGGCGGGCAGAGCGCGCCGCGCATGCGCGAGGCTAGGAGGCGTCGGCTCGCGCGCAGGCGCGAGGCGGGGAGGCTGGGAGGGGTGGGCTCGCGCGCAGGCGCGAAGGGGGGAGGGGGCCCTCCCGCGCCCGGGAGCCGGCCGGCGCCGGAAGTGACGTCGGCGGAAGTGACGCGGGCGGGCGGTGCGGGGGCCATTAGGGCCGCCGAAGGAGCGGCGGGCGGGAAGCCAGGCAGGCGGCCGGGCAGGCGGCCGGGCGGGCGGGATGGCGGACGAGGAGGAGGATCCCACGGTGAGGTCATCGGCGCCGCCGCGCTCACTGCCCCGGGACAGCAAGAATAGCAGTGATGATGATGGTGGTATTTGTTGAGCGCCCACTCTGTGCCGAGCACCCTTCTAAGCGCTGGGAGAAACAATAACGGTGGCAATTGTTCAGCGCTTACTCTGTGCTGAGCACTCGCGTCTAAGCGCTGGGAGAAACAATGCTGGAGGCAATTATTAAGCGCTTACTCTGTGCCAAGCCCTCTTCTGAGCGCTAGGAAAAATAATAATGGTGGCAGTTATTAAGCGCTTACTCTGTGCCAAGCCCTCTTCTAAGCGCTAAGAGAAACAATGACGGTGGTATTTATTTGCTATTGTTTTAATGAGATGTTCTTCCCCTTTAATAATAATAACTATGGGATTTGTTAAGCACTTACTACGTGCAAAGCACTGTTCTAAGCGCTGGGGTAGAAACAGGGTAATCAGGTTGGTCCCACGTAGGGCTCACAGTCTTCATCCCCCATTTTACAGATGAGGTAACTGAGGCACCGAGAAGTGAAGTGACTTGCCCACAGTCACACAGCTGACAAGTGGCAGAGCCGGGATTCGAACCCACAACCTCTGACTCCCAAACCCGTGCTCTTTCCACCGAGCCACGCTGCTTCTCTATTTATTGCTATTGTTCTTGTCTGTCCGTCTCCCCCGATAAGAGTGTAAGCCCGTAAAGGAAGCGCTCAATAAATGCTATTGAATGAATGGTATTTGTTGAGCGCCTACTCTCTGCCGAGCACCGGTCATTCATTCAGTAGTATTTATCGAGCGCTCACCCTGTGCACAGCACATCATTCTTTTTCCCAACACTTAAAATTGTACATTCCAAGCGCTTAGTACAGTGCTCTGCATAGAGTAAGCGCTCGGAATGTAGAATTCTAAGCGTTGGGGAAAATAATGATGTTGGTATTCGTTAAGCGCTTATTCTGTGCCAAACACTCTTCTGAGCGCTGGGAAAAATAATAATGGTGGTATTTGTTCATTCATTCATTCAATAGTATTTATTGAGCGCTTACTATGTGCAGAGCACTGTACTAAGCGCTTGGGATGAACAAGTCGGCAACGGGTAGAGACAGTCCCTGCCGTTTGACGGGCTTACAGTCTAATCGGGGGAGACGGACAGACAAGAACGATGGCACTAAACAGCGTCAAGGGGAAGAACATCTCGTAAAAACAATGGCAACTAAATAGAATCAAGGCGATGTACAATTCATTAACAAAATAAACAGGGTAATGGAAATATATACAGTTGAGCGGACGAGTACAGTGCTGTGGGGATGGGAAGGGAGAGGTGGAGGAGCAGAGGGAAAATGTTCAGCATTTACTATGTGCAGAGCACTCTGCTAAGCGCTGGGAAAAATAACGGTGGAATTTGTTAAGCGCTTACTCTGTGCCGAGCACTGTTCTAAGCACTGGGAGAAACAATCGTGGTGGCATTTGTTAAGCGTTTACTATGTACCTAGCACTTTTCTAAGCGCTGGGAAAAGCAATAATGTTGGTATTTGTTAAGCGTTTACTATGTGCAGAGCACTTGTCTAAGGGCTGGGAAAAATAATAATGGTGGCATTTGTTAAGCGCTTACTCTGTGCTGAGCACTCTTCTAAGCGCTGGGAAAAGTAATGATGTTGGTATTTGTTCAGTGCTTAGGGGAAGCGGCATGGCTCAGTGGCAAGAGCCCGGGCTTGGGAGTCAGAGGTCATGGGTTTGAATCCTGGCTCTGCCGCTTGTCAACTGTGTGACTTGGGGCAAGTCACTTCACTGGGCCTCAGTTCCCTCATCTGTAAAATGGGGTTGAACACTGTGAGCCTCACGTGGGACAACCTCATTCCCCTGTATCTACCCCAGCGCTTAGAACGGTGCTCTGCACATAGTAAGCGCTTAACAAAGACCAACATTATTATTACTATGTGTCAAGCACCACTCTACACGCTGGCAAAGATAATGATTTTGGTATGTGTTAAGCGCTTACTATGTGCCAAGCACTGCTCTAAATGTTGGGAAAAGTAATAATGTGGGTATTTAAGCACTTACTATGTGCCGTGCACTCTTCTAAGCACTGGGAAAAGTAATAATGTTGGCATTTGTTAAGTGCTTACTATGTGCCGAGCACCGTTCATTCAGCGCTATGTGCTAAGCGCTTGGAATGGACAATTCTAAGCGTTGGGAAAAATAATGATGTTGGTATTTAAGTGCTCACTATGTACCAAGCACTCTTCTAAGCGCTGGGAAAAATAATAATGGTGGTATTTACTAAGTGCTTACTATGTGTTGAGCACCGTTCAACACACAGTACAGAAGCAGCATGGCTTACAGAAGGAATGTGGCTCAGTGGAAAGAACCTGGGCTTAGGAGTCTCAGGTCATGGGTTCGAATTCTGGCTCGGCCACTTGTCAGCTGTGTGACTGTGGGCAAGTCACTTCACTTCTCTGGGCCTCAGTTCCCTCATCTGTAAAATGGGGATGAAGACTGTGAGCCTCACGTGGGACAACCTGATTACCCTGTATCTACCCCAGTGCTTAGAACAGTGCTCTGCACATAGTAAGCACTTAACACATACCAACATTATTATTACCATTCTAAGCGCTGGTAAATATTATGATGCCGCTATTTGTTAAGCGCTTACTCTGTGCCGAGCACTGTTCTAAATGCTGGGAAAAGTAATAATAGTGGCATTTAAGCGTTTACTATGTGCTGAGCACTCTTCTGAGTGCTGGGAAAAGTAATGTTGGTATTTATTAAGCGCTTACTATGTGCAGAGCACTGTTCTAAGCGCTGGGGTGGGGTAGGTACAATGTGATCAGGTTGTCCCCCGTGGGGCTCCCAGTCTTCATCCCCAGTTTACAGCTGAGGGAATTGAGGTCCAGAGAAGTGAAGCGACTTGCCCAAAGTCACACAGCTGACGGTTGGCGGAGCCAGGATTAGAACCCACAACCTCTGACTCCAAAGCCCGGGCTCTTGCCACTGAGCCACGCTGTTGTTCGAGGCAGTGGCTCCTCTCCCATCCCTGCCCGGCCCTGGGCTGGTGGGAATTTCCTCGGGAATTTTGCACACCTCCAAGATCCGGCCTCTACCCGGTAAACTCCGTGCGGGCAGGAAACCCGTCGCCCAATTCTCTTCGATTCGACTCTCCCCAGTGCTTAGCTGAGGGCTCTGCACGCAGTAAGCGTTCAGTAAGTACCTTTGAGCGATGCAAACAACTGCCTCTTCTTTTCTCCCCCCTGGGCATTCCAGTTTGAAGAAGACAACGAAGAAGCCGGAGGGGGAGCAGACGGAGGGCAGGGGAAGAGGAAAAGGCTTTTCTCCAAAGAACGTAAGCTTCAGGGACGCGGCACAGTTCCCTCGTTGACTCTGCAGGACGCATTGAGGCCTGTCGTAATAATCATGATATTTCTTTAGTGCTTAACTCTATGCGAGAAGCATGTATGTTCATTCAGTCGTATTTATTGAGCGCCTATGTGCAGAGCACCGGACTAAGTGCTTGGAATGGACAATTCGGCAACAGATACAGTCCCTGACCAATGATGGGCTCACAGTCTAAAGAGAAGCAACGTGGCTCAGTGGAAAGACCGGGCTTGGGAATCAGAGGTCGTGGGTTCGAATCCCTGCTCCGCCACTTGTCAACTGTGTGACTGTCGGCAAGTCACTTCACTTCTGGGCCTCAGTTACCTCATCTGTAAAATGGGGATGAAGCCTGTGAGCCCCAAGAGGGACAGCCTGATCACCTTGTATCTCCCCAGTGCTTAGAACAGTGCTTGGTACATAGTAAGCGCTTAACAAATACCCACATTATTATTATAATTCCGCAACAGATAGAGACCATCCCTGCCCCGCAACGGGCTCACAGTCTAAAAAGGGGAGATGGGCAGCTAAACAAGTAGTCCAGTGTCAGTACCATCAAGGTAAATAGAATCATAGATGTATACACCTCATTAATAAAATAGGGTAATAAATAATATATACACAGAGACACAAGTGCTGTGGGGAGGGGAAGGGGAAAGAGCAGAGGGCAGGAGAAGGAGGAATGGGGAGGAGGAGCAGAGGGAAAGGGAGGGCTCAGTCTGGGAAGGCCTCCCGGAGGAGGTGAGCTCTCTAGAAGCATTGTGGCTCAGTGGAAGGAGCACGGGTTTGGGAGTCAGAGGTTATGGGTTCTAATCCCAACTCCGTCACTCATCAGCTGTGTGACTTGGGGCAAGTCAGTTGCCCAACTGTACTCAGTGCTTAGTACTCTTAGTACACTATGTGCTAAGTGCTCTGCACATAGTAACCGCTCAATAAATACAATTGAATGAGTGAGTTAACTTTTCTGTGCCTGTTCCCTCATCTGTAAAATGGGAGTTAAGACAGTGAGCCCCACGTGGGACGACCTGATTACCTCGTGTCTCCCCCCAGCGCTTAGAACAGTGCTTGGCACATAGGCGCTTAACAAATATAATCATCATTATCTGCCAGATATTGTTCTAAGTGCAGGGCTACATAAAAGATAATCAGGTTGGACACAGTCTCTGGCCCACAAACGGCTCCCAGTCTTAATCACCATTTTACAGATGAGGGAACTGAGGCACAGAGAAGTGAAGTGACCTGCCGCAGGTCACAGAGCAGATGATGTCTGCTTACTTGTATTGATGTCCATCTCCCCCCCACCCTCTAGACTGAGCTCACTGTGGGCAGGGATGGTCTCTATTGCTGTTTTGTACTTTTCCAATCTCGAACTCCAGTTTGAAGAATTTAGGGGACAAAGCAGGATCTGTTCAAGTGCAATTTTTTTTACCCCCCCGCAGTGAGGTGTATGATGTATGGATTTGGAGATGACCAGAACCCTTACACGGAATCGGTTGATATTCTTGAAGATCTTGTAATAGAGTTTATCACTGAAATGGTAAGATTTCTCAAGTGTTTATAGTACTCAGTTGGGGATTGAACTTTGTTTAAACTAACACTGGGGATTGAACTTTGTTTAAACTAACACTCGCAGTGTCCTATTTGAAAATATTGTCGGTGATATTTGAGTGCTTCGTGTGTGCAGCACGCTGTACTAGGCACTTGGGAGAAACTAGAGATGGAAGGTGTGATTCCTGTCGTCAGAGAGTTTACAGTCTAGCTGTGGAGACAGCTATTAAATTACAAGCAGGGGTTGCAAATGGATAAAAAGATCTGGATGTAAGTGGTGGGAAAGCACCTAAGTGCTTTAAGTAAGGATTAAAGACCTTTAAGTAGGATTAAAGACCCAAGTGCTATGACAATAAAGAAGGGAGGGAGAAATAGGGAGGGAGAACGGTGGGGAGAGGAGAGGTTAATGAGGGAAGGCTTTCTGGAGGAGATGTGATTTTTAGTAGGATTTTAGTAAGACGGGAATAGTGGTGGTCTCCTGGATATGAAGAGGGAGGGAGGTCCAAGCAGGAGGGCGCGAGCAAGAGAGACTGGAGCGAAACGGCGAGGCGATCAATGGAGTGAAATGTGCAGGCTGGGTTGTAGCAGGGGAGAGGGGGCCGATCGAGTGTTGCGGCAAGGAGTTGGTGCATAGGAATGAGATGGGTTCCCTCCTTTTAATTCCTCCTACTTTTATTGAGAAAGGGAGATGGAATTGTTTAGGGATCGCAGGGGAAAGGCCTATTTGGAATATTTTCCAGCTAACTGATCTTATCGCGTTTCCTCGTAACAGACGCACAAAGCGATGTCGATTGGACGACAAGGTCGGGTGCAGGTTGAAGATATCGTCTTCTTAATCCGTAAGGACCCAAGGAAGTTTGCCCGGGTTAAAGACTTGCTTACTATGAATGAAGAACTCAAACGAGCCAGGAAAGCTTTCGATGAAGCCAATTATGGATCTTGACATTTTTGTAATTTGTTGAACAGCCTTAGAGCCATCGTGTGTATGTATACTTTCCATTTGGCTAAGAATGCGTGGCCCCGAAACAAAGTAGCCAGACAGACACAGAGCTATAGCAGTATAAAAGGAAAGTGGATCGTAAACTCAAATTTTCAGGCTTTATTCTGACTTTCTAAATTTCAGATGGGCTTTTGGGGTCCTTAATTGTCCTTTATTTCCTAGACATGAAAGGTTTACGGATGTTTTAACAACGTTAGGGTAGCGCATTTTCTCTGACCTACGCTTCAGCATTCTGTTTTGGTGCTGTTGTGTTTTGCTTCTGGATGGTGACTTCAGACTTGAGTGAGAATTTTTAGTAGTCACGTGTATTTGTTCACCGCTCCTCTGTATGCTGGCCCCCTGGGAATGCACTAAGGATAACTTTTTCTTTGCAATGGTCTCTCTTTCTCCTTTCTAATAAACAACCCTAGGTATTTTTAAGTTGCCCCAAGCATTCTCCAAATTCATTTTTTCAATATGCCCGTTGGCTAGTTCTTCGTTTGGTTCCCCCCGCTTACGCCTGGAGATCTCCTCCTGTTCTCATGTTCCGTTGGGTTAGCGTTCAAGCCGCAGCCCACACTTCGATTTTCCTCACCGTTATCTCACGTTTCAGTCAGTCAGTGGTATTTATTGAGCAGTTAAACTTTGTGCAGAATGTCTGGGAGAGTTCAGTACAACAGAATTGGTAGACACAGTCCTTGCCCACAATGAGGTACAGTACTCCTAGATTGCTGCCCTAGCAAGGGCTGATTTGGGCTGATAATGATTTTAGTAGAGGTGCCAGGGCAATCTTTGACTGCAAATCAATAAAGACTTTCTAATTGGAGAATTATTTATGCCCTGGGGATTGTGCTGCAGTTGTTTATGTGGTCTGAGCCCCCTTTTTCGGTCTATGGTTTTGGAGAATTTAATTTGTCTTCAAGGTCCCAGAAAAATAGAGAATTTAATCTATCTGCAGGGTCCCCCCAAAAATAGGGAATTTTATTTAATCTGTCTGCAAGCTCTCCGAAAAATACCTGCTTAGGGATGTATTTTTTTTTTTACAATAGACCATGCCTGTATTACATGAGTAAGTCAGTGTTCCAAAAGGCTAATCATCTCTTGTAGTGATTTTACTTAATTTTCTTTCCTCAGTTCTAGAAGTGACTTATAATTAATGAGAATTGAATCAGTTGTGAAATTTTGTATGCAAGCCTAAAAAACAAAGGACCCTTCCCTGTTTTTTGTTTGTCAACAGTTTGTTTTGGGTCTGTGCATGCTGGATTTTAGGCAAGCCATTTGCACAAAGGAGTTCTTGAGAGGGAGTTTTGATTGTACTCTCCTCAGCGCTTAGTACAGTGCTCTGCACATAGTAAGCGTTCAGCACATACCACTGTTTTTGAGTCTTAAAGGTGATGTAATTTAGTCCCCGGTGGTAGAAAAATTGGTGGTTGGGATCAGTGGTGCCTATTGAGTGGAAAGCACTATAGTAAGTAAGCTCTTGGGAGAGTACAATACAAGAAGTTTTTAGGAAGGCTTTTCTGATTTTGATGTTGTGAAAATGCTTACTTGGGTAGAAACATTGACCTGTATGTGCTGCTATTATTTTTCTGAATATACAGTTGTGTGGGTTTGGGTATATTCTGTGTCTAAAATTTTTTGCACTTAATAGCTTATACATTTTGAGAAGTGAAATAACATTTGAGGGGATCATGGAAATCTTTTTTTATGAAGTCCTACATGTTTGCAAACTTATTTTGAGCGGTCAGCTGGCCTGTTCTGGGGGATTTTGCTGGAATAAACTTAAAAAGTTCTGAACCAGTAAGTGGCTGTATTCTGTCCTATGAGGTGGGTCTGTCTTTTCAGCGGTGTTCGTGTCTGTGACTCAGCTTGCCCAGCGTGCCCATGTGGATAACGAGCATCTCTTCAAATCAGGCGTGGAACAAATTCCACGCTGGTGCTGAGGTAGTTTTCCTTATCCCCTGGATGTCGTGATTCAAGTGTGGATAGAAGAAGAGAGGAGTTTGGAACCTCAGATACCTCTGGCACTTGTGGTTCCAGGATTTGGGAATGCGCCAGAGCAGGATGAACCTCTCCTGAGTGGTAGCAGTTGTAATAAAGTTCAATAAGCGCTTGCTGTGTGCGGAGCGCTGTGCTAAGCGCTGGGAGAGAATCCCTACAGTTGCATTTGTTTTGCAATGGTATTTAAGGGCCTACTCTGTCAAGCATTGTTCTAGGCGCTGGGGTAAATAGAAGGTAATCGGGCTGGACGTAGTCCCTTTTCCACTTACGGCTCACAGTCTGAGTGACTGTTTTTAGAGTTGGGGAAACTGAGGCACGGAGAAGTTAAGTGACACAGCAGATCAGGGCTGCCATCTCTGGACCCAATGTGACTGTCGCCTAGAAATCGCATTAGAGTACTATTATCTTCCCAAAAGAGTGGTGGGATTGATGTGTGGATTCCCCTCACTGACTTTTCCCAGACCATCTAACCTTCAGGAAGTGCTCTACCTTTATGATGGTGCATCAGAGTCATCAAGTGATTTAAAAATGCAAATGTCAATATGTGATCAAAGGAATGTAAAAGCAGAGTAATAAAAAAAGATTTTGAATGAGAATTTTTACCTATATATGTGAACACGGTACTTTATTGTCCAAGGTTTGTCCAAGTCTTACCTTGGATATCGTATTTAACAAAAAGGTATCTTGTGCTTAGCCTTCTGCTGTTATTTATTCTAAATAAATGTCATTGTGCTAAATTGAAATAGGCTTTAGTCGTTCTGTCAGTATTTCAGAGGGAAAGACCAGGAATGGCTTAAAGGTAGGTGAACTTGGCAGCGTTACCTGAAAGAGCTGAAACAGATGTCTTCCACACTTTCATTCAGTAGTATTTATTGAACACTTACTATGTGCAGAGCACTGTACTAAGCGCTTGGAATGTACAAATCGGCAACAGATGGAGACAGTCCTGTCAAATGCCTATGGACGGGTTGCCTGTGTAGTTATGAATTCATACATGGGCCTCAAAAAAATCTTCAGTGGTTACCTCTTCTCTGTCAACCAGAAACTTGTAACCGTTGTATTTGATCGATCAATCAGTCAATCAGTGGTATGTATTAAGCGCTTACTGTGTGTAGAGCCCTGTCCCTAAGCATTTGGGAGAGTGCAATACAACATAATTGGTAGATTGTTTCTTGCCTACAGAGGAAAGGAGAGAGATTGTTTCCTGTTTGTTTCCTGCCCCTCTACACCATAAGCAGTGTAGAGGGGGAGACATACATAAATAAATTAGAGATATGTGCATAAATGCCAACGGAGAAGGAGGAGGAGAAGGAGGTAGTACCGTGTGCCCAAAGGGTACAGATCCATGGCCATAAAGACACTCCGTTTTCTTCCTCTTGCTTATTCACGCTCTTCTTCCACATACCCCTCTTCATTTCTTTCCAACTAAGCTAATCGCTAGGGCTTATTCTCGTCTCACACCGCATACGGGGAGACACGTATAAGTAAATTAGAGATATGTGCATAAGGAGAAGGAGGTATTAGGAGGTAATACCGTGTGCCCAAAGGGTACAGATCCACGGCCATAAGACACTCCGTTTTCTTCCTCTTGCTTATTCACGCTCTTCTTCCACATACCCCTCTTCACTTCTTTCCAATTAACCTAATCGCTAAGGCTTATTCTCATCTCACACCGCATACTCCTTCTTCACATCCTTTTCCTTCCATACCCCCAGTCTAAAACTCCCCTTTCAAATCTGCCAGATGACAGCTCTCCATGTAATAAGAATAATCACAATAAAGAGGATGGTATTGGTTGAGCGCTTAACTATCTTCAAAGGCCTTCCGGAATCACAGTTCCAAAATGTTGTCCTCCATTAACTGCTTCTACTTCCAAGTTATAATCCCTCCACCTACCACTTCAGTACTTTTGCATCAATAGAAGCAGCGTGGCTCAGTGGAAAAAGCAAGGGTTAGGGAGTCAGAGGTGGGTTCTAATCCCGGCCCCACCACTTGTCAGCTGTGTGACTTTGAGCAAGCCACTTCACTTCTCTGGGCCTCAGTGACCTCATCTGGAAAATGGAGATGAAGACTGTGAGCCCCACGCGGGACAACCTGATGACCAGTGCAAGCGCTTAACAAATATCAACATTATTATTATCAATTGTACACTTGCGATTGGAAGTACAACCACCCATGGCATTTTTCTGTCCATATTGATACATACCTTACTATTTCAGGACTTACATATACCTATCCACGTCCTCTTTTTTTATGGTATTAATATGCTTACTCTGTGCCAGGCACTGTACTAAGCGATGGGGTAGATACAAGTTAATCGGCTTGGACACAGTCCCTGACCGATGTGGGGCTCGCCGTTTCAGTCCCCATTTACAGATGTGGTAACTGAGGCACAGTGAAGGGATTGCCCAAGGTCCCATAGCAGGCGAGTAGGGACCGGGGATTAGAACCCAGGTCCTTCTGACCGCCAGGCCTGTGCTCTGTCCACTAGGCCCTGCTGCATCCTGCTTCCCGTCTGCTTTCTCTTCCTCCACAGGGCCTCTTGTCTGATCTGATTGTGTTGTATCTGCCCCAGCGTTTGCCATAGCGCTTAGCGTTGCCGCGGCTTTCTCGGCCGGTTTCCTCTCTCTCTTCATTCCAAACTTCCATAGTACCGGTTTCGAGGTTTCTCTGTTCTCCCTCTCCCCAGAGAGGGACTTCCTCGAAATTGGTAAAGTGGAAAACGGATGGGTGGCCGGATTAATGGCCTCAAGCAAATGATCCAGTTGAGATTAGAGAGGCGAAGTGCACATAACCACAAATCTTCCGCTATTCTGCTTCTGCTAAGAGGCAGCATGGCTCATTGGAAAGAGCACAGGCTTGGGAGTCAAGAGGTCATGGGTTCGAATTCCGGCTCTGCCACTTGTCAGCTGTGTGACTGTGGGCAAGTCCCTTAACTTCTCAATGCCTCAGTTACCTCCTGCAAAATAGGGATTATCTGTGAGCCTCACATGGGACAACCTGATTACCCTGTATCTCCCCCAGCACTTAGAACAGTGCTCTGCACATAGCGCTTAAACACCAACATCATTATTATTGTTATTACCTTGAGCAACCAGCTTTGGGGGTTTGGTGAAAAGTCAGCGTTCGGCAATTGTCGGTGACCGCTGGTAAGTGCATCTTAGTTATATCGACGTGATCCCCTAAGCAAGGGAGTATGCTTCTTCCGTGAAGTTCAGTGAAATGTAATACAGACTCATTGATCGCTTGACCTCAGCAGTAATCCTGAAAATAGATGGAAGATCACAGGGGCTACCCAGCCAAACACGTGGCGGAGTGGATAAAGTCCGGGCATGGGAGTCAGAAGGTCGTGGGTTTTGATCCCGGTTCCGCCACTTGTCTGCTGTGTGACGTTGGGCTGGTCACGTCACTTCTCTGTGCCTCGGTGACCTCATCTGCAAAATGAGGATTGAGGCTGTGAGCCCCAGGAGGGACAGGGATTGTATCCAACCCGACTTGCTTAGATTCACGCTCCAGCCTGGCACACGGTAAGAGCTTAACAAATTCTACGATGATTATCTGCCAGTTTATGATTTTACCACACAGTATCGCCGTGATGCTGAGGTCACTAAGGCAGTATATAGATTTTGAAGATTAGACTTTTGCATCCATTTTGCAGTGGTCCATCCCTACCTGCTCTCTTGTTGCACTCACTGCACCAGTGAGGCAAGGATGAGAAGAATGTCAGCAGTGTCACATAAACTGGCATCGAAATCAACTACTTCGGGCAGGTTTTTCCACCCCGAAAACTTTGGGACAGGACCGAGGAGCATACATCACTATGACAGGAGCCTCCATCATCAGGATTCACTGAGCACTATTAGCCTTTCGCTAATAAAATCCCAGGTGGGGGAAGGCTGAGGGAGTCGATCGGTGGCCCGGGTGTTGGAAATTTCAGCTCTGCCACTTGTCTGTCCTGTGATCTTGGGCAGGTCCCCGAACTTCTCTGTGTCCGTTTCCTCATCTGTAAAATGGATAGTGGAGAGGGCACGGGCCTGGGACTCAGAAGGTCGTGGGTTCTAGCCACTCGTCTGCTGTGTGACCTGGGGTAAGTCACTTCTCTGGGCCTCAGTGACCTCATCTGTAAAACGGGGATTGAGGAGACTGGGAGCGCCCCACCCCGTGCGATGTGCTTGGCTCCACCCCAGCACTTACAACAGTGCCTGGCACATAGTGAGCGCTTCACAGATACCATGTTGATGATTATTCGACCGTATGCCCCTTGTGAGCCAGGGACGGTGATCGAGCTGATTGTGTCTCGGCCAGCTCTTCACCAATCCCGCTCCTCCGCCGCCCACCTCCTCACCGTCCCCCGTTCTCGCCTATCCCGCCGTCGACCCCTGGGCCACGTCCTCCCGCTGTCCCGGAACGCCTTCCCTCCTCACCTCCGCCAAACTCATTATCTTCCCCTCTTCAAAGCCCTACTGGGAGCTCACCTCCTCCAAGAGGCCTTCCCAGGCTGAGCCCCCCCTTTTCCCTCTGCTCCCCCTCTACCTCCCTCTTCACCTCCCGTCAGCTAAGCCCTCTTTTTCCCCCTTCCCCTCAGCACTGTGCTCATTCGCTCAACTGTATATATCTTCATTACCCTATTTATTTTGTTAATGAAATGTACATCATCCTGATTCTATTTATCGCTATTGTTTTTGTCTGTCTGTCTCCCCCGATTAGACTGTAAGCCCGTCAATGGGCAGGGATTGTCTCTATCTGTTGCCAATTTGTCCATTCCAAGTGCTTAGTACAGTGCTCTGCACATAGTAAGCGCTCAATAAATACTATTGAATGAATGAATGACTCCTCCTCCTCTGCTCCTCCTCCCCTCCCCATTACCCCTCCTCCCTTCCTCTGCTCTACCCCCTGCCCCTCCCCACAGCACTGGTCTATATTTTTTTGGTATTAAGCACTTACTACTACTACTACTAATGTTGGTATTTGTTAAGCGCTTACTATGTGCAGAGCACTGTTCTAAGCACTGGGGTAGACACAGGGGAATCAGGTTGTCCCACGTGGGGCTCACAGTCTTCATCCCCATCTTACAGATGAGGTAACTGAGGCACAGAGAAGTTAAGCGACTTGCCCACAGTCAGCTGCCAAGGGGCAGAGCGGCATTCGAACCCAGGACCTCTGACTCCCAAGCCCGGGCTCTTTCCACAGAGCCACGCTGCAAGCACTGTTCCAAGCGCTGGGGGGAATACAAGGCCATCGGGTTGTCCCACGTGGGGCTCACGGTCTTCATCCCCATTTTACAGATGAGGTCGCTGAGGCCCAGAGAAGTGAAGTGACTTGCCCACAGTCCCCCAGCTGACAAGGGGCAGAGGCGGGATTCGAACCCCTGACCTCCGACTCCCCAGCCCGGGCTCTTGCCACTGAGCCACGCTGCTTCTCCCCCTCCGGCTTCCCTCCCGTCGGGGAGGCCCCCGTGGCCGTGGGCGGCTCCCCCGCTCCCTCCCCCTCAGGGAGCCGCTTGGACGCCCCCGGCCCGTCGGCTACGGCGGCCCTCGTCGGGTCGGGCGCACGCGCGCTGGCTCTGGGGCGCACGCGCGCTGGCTCTGAGGCGCGCGGGTCGGGGCTGGCGCGCGGACTAGGGTGGGCGCACGCGCACTGGCTCTGAGGCGCGCGGGTTGGGGCGGGCGGGCGCGCGCTGGCTCTGAGGCGCGCGGGTCGGGGCTGGCGCGGGCACTGGGGCTGGCGCGGGCACTGGGGCTGGCGCGCGGACTGGGGTGGGCGCACGCGCGCTGGCTCTGAGGCGCGCGGGCGGGCCGTGAGGCGAGCGGGTGGGGACTGGCGCGGGCACCGCGGCGGGCGCACGCGCGCTGGCTCTGAGGCGCGCGGGCCGGGGTGGGCGCACGCGCCGTGGCTCTGAGGCGCTCGGGTCGGGGCTGGCGCGCGCGGGCCGGGGTGGGCGCACGCGCCGTGGCTCTGAGGCGCGCGCGCTGGGGCCGTTGCGCGGCTGGGGGCCGGCGCGCGGGCGGGGGCTGGCGCGGGCGGGGCGGGGCGGGGCTGAGGGGCGGGCGCAGGCGCGCTGCGGGAGCGCAGTGAGGGCGAGGCGGCCGGCGGCGGGGGCGGCGCGGGGCGGTGCGGTGCGGTGCGGGCTGCAGCCGCGGCGGGAGCCGGGACTCCGCAGGTCAGTCTCGGGAAGAGCGGGGCGGGGGCCCCGCCGCCCCCACCCCGCACGGGGAGTGGGGGGGGAGGGGAGGGGAGGGAAGGGGGGGCGCCCCACCAGCCTTTGTCTCCGGCTTCTCTCCCTCAGTCCTAATCGTTGGGCGCTTACTACGTGCACGGCACTGCGCTGAGCGCTTGGCACCCACAGTGCCCCGCCACGGGGCGGCCGGGCGATCGGTCTTCTTTAAGAAGGATAATAATAATATTCCATCGTGTTGAAGGAGCGCTTACTAGATGCAAAGCCCTGCGCTGAGCGCTTGGCACGGACGGTGGGACCCCAGAGGGACCCGCCCCGCCCCGCCCCGCCCTACAACGGCTGCGAGGCCTGCGGGGAGGCCGCACGCTCCGACCTTTTTAATAATAATATTCATTTCATCATATTGAGCGTTTATTATGTGCACAGCACTGGACTAAGCGCTTAGCATGCCCCAGAGAGGGACCATCCCCGCCCCACAACGGGCTTCGCGGCCTGCGGGGAGGCCGCTCGGGCCTCTTTAATAATAATATTCATTTAATCATCTTGATTGAGCGCTTACTAGGTGCGGAGCACTGCGCTGAGCGCTTGGCACGGACAGTGGGGCACCAGAGAGGCCCGCCCCGCCCCACAACGGGCTGCACGGCCTGCGGGGCGGCCGCTCGGTCTTTAATAATAATAATAATAATCATTTAATCATATTGTTTGAGCGCCTACTATGTGCACAGTACTGGACTGAGCGCTTGAAATGCACAATTCCGCACCAGAGACCAGTCCTGCTCCACAGCGGGCTTCACGGCCTGCGGGGCGGCCGCTCGGTCCTCTTTAATAATAATAATAATCATTTAATCGTGTTGATGGAGCGCTTACTAGGTGCACGGCACTGGACTGGGCGCTTAAAAGGCACCAGAGAGAGACCCGCCCTGCCCCACAACGGGCTTCACGGCCTGCGGGGCGGCCGCTCCGTCCTCTTTAATAATAATATTCATTTAATCATATTGACTGAGCGTTTACTATGTGCACAGCACTGGACTGAGCGCTTAAAAGGCACCCGAGAGAGACCCGCCCTGCCCCACAACGGGCTCCCAGGAGGGTCCGTCCTTGGCCTCCCCCGCCTCCAGCCCCCCCTGCCCTCAACTCTTTGTAGATTTCCCCCCCAAACCTGCCTTTTCGTCTTTTGAAAAGCCTCTGAGGCATTTTATTTCCGCCCGAGAAAGGCTCCGTGATAGAATGATTGTTAATGGGGGGCGATTGGAGTCCGCCCTAGAAGCAGGTGCCTGGAAGGAGAGAAATCGTGTAAATATGGCCTATGGGGGGGGGGGCCTCTGCGTTTTTCTCTTTGTTGTTATTATTGTTGTTAAAGAGGGAATTACCTGCATCCTGCTAGGCCTTCCTTTTTTTGCAAAAGACCTGACTATTTCAGTTTTTTTTGTTAGCCCGCTTGCAGCCCCCTGGGCTTCGGAAAGAACAAAGAGTGGAACTGGAAGTATAATGGGATGCAAATGTTAAACGTCTCATGCTTCGCCATTATATTTCTACAGCTTAAATTGCTTACTAATAGTCACGCTTGGGATGGCGTTGGGGTTTTTTTTGGGGGGGTGGGGGGTGAAATCCATTATTCTCCCTACGGTTTTTGTTTTTCGCTCATAAAGACCCCCAGAGAGGTTGTGATCATCACTGGTGTGGCCGTGGACAGCGCCTGGCACAGAGTAAGCACATTAATACCATAAAAAAAGAGGACGTGGATAGGTATATGGAAGTCCTGAAATAGTAAGGGATGCATCAGTATGTACTGAAAAATGCCACGGGTGGTTGTGCTTCCCATCGCAAGTGTACAATTGATAATAATAATAATGTTGGTATTTGTTGATTTGTGTCCTTTTTATTTTTCTTCTTTGCTGTGAAATCGAGTACCCTGCTCTTTGTTAGGTATAGCGAATGTTAATGCAAGAGAAAACCCTCCAACCCAAAATGCCGTGAAATCTGGGCCTCGGAAACCTGGTCTGTGGTCCTAGCTCTGTAAAATGGGGTGACGTTGTGTAAGTCACTGCCCTCTGCATTTTGGGGTCTCCCTTTTTGAACTAGGGGTATTAACTGCTAGGAACTTCAAAGGAGTATTGAGAAACGGCAGTTTTAATAAGTGCACCGGACTGAGCTTTGGGAAGGAGGTACGTGGTTGGGTTATGAACAGGATCCTGGCCCCCAAGAGGCTCGCGATCCAAGATGACGGAGGAGGAGCAGAGTGGCGACAAGCACATGAAGAAGGAGACGAAAAGATAAAAAGGCAGGGACGACGACAAGGCCCGAAGCAGTTGTGAGGTTTCAGGCTCCTCGTGGCTCAGATTAACGGTCACAACCGCCACTGCAGCCGGGCGGTGGCCTTCCCACCTTCTTAAAAAGCCCGGCCTTCCTGCTGCCCGTCCTTTCCAGACTGGAGCAGGGGCCCGGCCAAGTCTCCAATGAGATAATCCATGCGACCTGACTTGACCACCTAAAGGAGGGCAGTGAATCTTAATGAAAAGACCTGGGGATTTTTTTCCCCCCCAGCCTTATCCTTCTCCCCACTCTCATCCAGTAGCTGATCCCTAGCTTTTAATCCCCTCCTTCCATAGCCTTCTTCTTGTTATAGTCTTCTCTTGTTATATCCCGGCTAGACTACTTTGTCAGCCTTCTCTCTGATCTCCCTTCCTCCTCTCTCGCCCCGCTCCAGTCTATTCTTCACTCCGCTGTCCGGCTCATCTTCCTGCAGAAACGATCTGGGCCTGTCACTCCCCTTCTTAAACACCTCCAGTGGTTGCCTATCAACCTCCGCTCCAAACAAAAGCTCCTCACTCTAGGCTTCAAGGCTCTCCATCTCCTCGCCCCTTCCTACCTCTCCTCCCTTCTCTCTTTCTACCGCCCACCCCGCACGCTCCACTCCTCTGCCTCCCACCTCCTCACCATCCCTGGGTCTCTCCTATCCCGCCGTCGATCCCTGGGCCACGTCCTTCCGCGGTCCTGGAACGCCCTCCCTCCTCACCTCCGCCAGGCTAATTCTCTTACCCTCTTCAAAACCCTACTTAAAACTCACCTCCTCCAAGAGGCCTTCCCAGACTGAGCTTCCCTTCTCCCTCTACTCCCTCTATCGCCCCCCCTTCACCTCTCCGCAGCTTAACCCTCTTTTCCCCCCATCTCCCTCTGCTCCTCCCCCTCTCCCTTCCCATCCCCTCAGCACTGTACTCGTCTGCTCAACTGTATATATTTTCATTACCCTATTTGTTTTGTTAGTGAAATGTACATCGCCTTGATTCTATTTAGTTGCCATTGTTTTTACGAGATGTTCTTCCCCTCAACTCTATTTATCGCCATCGTTCTTGTCTGTCCGTCTCCCCCGATTAGACCGTAAGCCCGTCAAACGGCAGGGACCGTCTCTATCTGTTGCCGACTTGTTCATTCCAAGCGCTTAGTACAGTGCTCTGCACATAGTAAGCGCTCAATAAATACTATTGAATGAATGAATGAATTCTTCTGCCTATGCTCTCCAGCTGGACAGAAGCCCCTGTGTGAGAGAGAGAAGAGTTAAAGGGGTGAACGTGAACACCTGGGAAAAGGAGAGCGGTAGAATAATGCAAGTTAGAACGCGATCAGGCACTCTTCTTGCTCTTCAAGCCATCTCCGAAATGATCTTTGTGGAATAATGCAAGTTAGGATGGGATCAGGCACTCCTTTTGCTCTTTAAGCCTTCTCCGAAGTGATCTTTCTGTTTGAGAGCCATCCATGGATAAGGCTAAAACTACCTGATTACCCTGTATCTCCCCCAGCGCTTAGAACAGTGCTCTGCACATAGTAAGCGCTTAACAAATACCAACATTATTATTATTTCAAGGTTCCACGCAAATCAGGACCCTGATTCAGTTGCAGTGGGCCCTAAGATTGTGTGGATTCTGTGCATCTTAAGTGTTTGAATTTACAGTAGATGCACTTCTCTATCTACATCTTAAGTGGATGTCATCACAAAATATAGAGCAGGGAATGAGAAAATTGAATCTGTTCAGAAATTCTAGTTCGCTTTCCTCAGAAATAGAGTGTGAAAGGGTGTTGGTATGGAGGGGGCGAAGGAAGAGGCCAGAATGAAAATGTAAGCTGAATGTTTGCGGCTTGGTCACCTTCGAGTGGGAGACCACCGACTCTGAAATTCCACTCTGACCACAACCTCCTCACCTGCCTTCAGTCATCAGGGGTATTTATTGAGTGCTAACTGGTTGCCAGGCAGTGGACTTAGCCCATGAGGGGGTATGATACAATGGAATTGGTAGACGTAATCCTTGCTCACAAGGAGCTTTGACAATCTAGAGGAGGGTGCAGATGTTAAAAATAAATTCAGAGGGGAAATAGCGGGGCATAAGGATATCTTCTATCCTGATATATACTCGGAAGTACTGTGGCGCATAGAATTAGGTGCGGAGGTGATGCAGGAGGGAGAGAGAGTAGGGAAAATAAGGGCTTAGTCGGGGAAGGACCCTTGGAGGAGATTCATTCATTCATTTTATCGTATTTATTGAGCGTTTACTGTGTGCAGAACGCTGTACTAAGTGCTTGGGAGTGTACAGTCCATCAGTAAACAGTCACATTTCCTGCCCACGGCGGGTTTACAGTCCAGAGTGGGGGAGACAGGCATCAGTACAAATAAATAAAATTAGAGAGATGTACGTAAGTGCTGTGGGGCTGGGAGGGGGAAAGAACAAAGGGAACAAGTCAGGGCAATGCAGAAGGGAGTGGGAGAAGAGGACAGGGGAGCTTAGGGAAGGCCTCTTGCAGGAGATGTGCCTTCAGTAAGGCTTTGAAGGGGAGGGGAAAGTCAGATTTGAGGAAGGAGGGCGTTGCAGGCCAGAGGCAGGATGTGGGCCAGGGGTCAGGGACGAGATGGATGAGATGGAGGCACAGTGAGAAGGTGAGCCTTCGAGGAGTGAAGTGTGTGGGCTGGGTTAGTTGGAGAGTAGCGAGGTGAGGTAGGAGGGGGTAAGGTGATGGACTGCTGTAAAGCCAAGGGTGAGGAGTTTTTGTCTGTTGTGGAGGTGGATGGGCGACCACCGGAGTTTTTTGAGGCGTGGGGTGACGTGTCCTGAATGTTGTCGTAGAAGAATGATCTGGGCAGCAGAGTGAAGTATGGACTGGAGTGAGGAGAGACGGGAGGCTGGGAGGTCAGCAAGGAGGCTGATGCAGAAGCAGCGTGGCTCAGTGGAAAGAGCACGGGCTTGGGCGTCAGAGGTCATGGGTTCTAATCCCAGCTCCGCCACTTGTCAGCTTTGGGCAAGTCACTTAACTTGTCTGGGCCTCAGTTACCTCATCTGGAAAATGGGGATGAAGACTGTGAGCCACCCGTGGGGTAACCTGATCACCTTGTATCTCCCCCAGCGCTTAGGACAGTGCTTTGCATATAGTAAGCGCTTAACAAATACCAGCATTATTTATTATTATTATTTCCTCCAGGTGGGATAGGATGAGTGATTGCTTTGCACACAGTAAGTGCTCAATAAATGCAATTGAATGAGTGACGGTATTAACGTGATGGCAGCATGGATAGAGAGGAAAGGATGGATTTTAACAATGTTGTGAAGGTGGGACCGGCGTGATTTAGTGATGGATCGAATGTGTGGGTTGAATGAGAGAGAGGAGTCAAGGATAACGCCAAGGTGACAGACTTGTGAGATGGGAAGGATGGTGATGTGACTCAGTGATGGATTGAATATGTGAGTTGAATGAGAGAGGATAACGCCAAGGTTCCGGGCTTGTGAGACAGGAAGGATGGTGGTGCTGTCTACAATAATGGGAAAGTCAGGGGGAGGGCAGGGTTTTTGAGGGGGAGATGAGTTCTGTTATGGGCATGTTAAACTTGAGGTGACAGAAGGATATCCAAGTGGAGATGTCTTGAAGGCAGGAGGAAATGTGAGACTGCTGAGAGGGAGAGAGATCAGGGCTGGAGATGTAGATAGTAATAATGTTGGTATTTGTTAAGCACTTACTATGTGCTGAGCACTGTTCTAAGCACTGGGGGAGATACAGGGTCATCAGGTTGTCCCACGTGAGGCTCACAGTCTTCATCCCCATTTTACAGATGAGGGAACTGAGGCCCAGAGAAGTGAAGTGACTTACCCACAGTCACACAGCTGACAAGTGGCAGATCCGGATTCGAACCCATGACCTCTGACTCCCAAGCCTGGGCTCTTTCCACTGAGCCACATTGCTTCTCTAGATTTGGGTGTCTTCCACACAGAGGTGGTAGTTGAAGCCATGGGAGCGAATGAGTTCTCCAAGGGAGTGGGTGTAGCTGGAGAGTAGAAGGGGACCCAAACTGAACCTTGAGGGACCCCCCCCCCCCCAACAGGGGGTGGGAGGCAGAGGAGGAGCCCGTGAGAGAAACTGAGAATGAACCGTCAGAGAGATCAGAGGAGAGAACAAGGAGAAGACAGAGGCAGTGAAGCCAAGGTTGGATAACGCTTCCAGGAGAGGGGGTGGTCAGCAGTGTCAAAGGCAGCTGAGTGGTCGAGGAGGATTTTTAGGATGCCTTTGTAGGGTGGTGGTCTGTCTGATAGCAGCATGGCTTAGTGGAAAGAGCACGGGCTTGGGAGTCAGAAGACATGGGTTCTAATCCCGACTCCGCCCCTTGTCTGCTGTGTGACCTTGGGCAAGCCACTTCACTACTCTGGGCCTCAGTTACTTCATCTTAAAATGGAGATTAACCCTGTGAACCCCCCTTGGGACTCACCACACTTAGAACAGTGCTCGGCACAAAGTAAGCACTTAGCAGATAACATAATTATTGTTGTTTTTTATTTGAAGGGTGGGAGTTCCGGGCCTCGGGGAAGGCTACGCATAAGGGCTTGGCAGCGAGGTAATTGAAACTGAGGTACCACGAGTAGGTCGGCCTTAGATGAGCCAAGTTAAATTGGGACAGAAGAGCCTATCGAGTGCCTTGAAAGGAAGTAGTGTGGCCATGTGGAAAGAGTACAGGCCCGGGAGTCAGCTCCACCACCTGTCTGCTCTGTAACCTGGGGTAAGTCACTTCACCTTCCTGTGCCTCAGTTTCCTCATCTGTGAAATGTAAAATCTGTGAAATCCTCCTCTCTCTACTTAAGCTGTGAGCTCCATGTGGGACAGAGGGACCTTGCCCATATGCAGATTGTATCTGCCCCAGTGCTTAGTACAGTGCTTGGCATATAGTAAGCACTTAACAGATATTGTTAAAATTGCTGGTAAAGAATTTCTCTTTGATGTGGAGATGTATGGGCAACCACTGGAGGTTTTTGAGGGGTGGGAAGATAGAAAGTGAACTTGTTTTTAGGAAAATGAACTAGTCAACAGAGGGCAGTCTGAATTTGTATGGCCAGAAAGGGAGGTCAGGAAGGAGGCCATGCAAGTGGTCAGGGTGGGATTATATATATAGTAAGTGCTTGGATCAGCATGGTAGCTGTTTGGATGGATAGGAAAGGGCAGATTGAAGAGATATTGTGAAGATAGAATGGAAGAATCTGGTGACAGATGAGTTGAAAATACTGCCAAGGCTACAGGCTTGTGGGGCAGAGAAGATGCTATATAGTCTTTGAGAACAGCAATTGTGTGGGAAAATGAGGAGGTCTGTTTCCTACATGTTGTCTCCTGTCTGTTCCCACTCCAGTCCTGACTTGGCTCTTCTGCCCAGATCACTTTTCTGAAAAAACATTCTGTCCACTTCTCCCTACTCCTTAAGAACCTGCAGTGATTGTCCATCCACCTGCACATCAAGCGGAAACTCTGTACCATCAACTTTAAAACAATCAGCTTGTTCCCTTCCACCTTGCCTCCCCGCTTTCGTATTACAACTCCAGCCCGCACACTCTGCTCCTCTAACACCAACCTACTCATTGGACCTCGAGCTCATCCATCCTGCTGCTGCGTCCTCTGCCCGTTTTCTCCCTCTGACCTGGAACTCGGTCCCACTTCATAGACAACGCACCACCACTCTTTCCAGCTTCAAAGCCTTATTAAAATTATATCTCTCCAAGAGGGCTTTTCTGACTTGTACACTGTACACTCAACCCTGTGAGTTCGAATCCCGGCTCTGCCACTTGTTAGCTGTGTGACTGAGGGCAAGTCACTTAACTTCTCTGTGCCTCAGTTACCTCATCTGTAAAATGGGGATTAACTGTGAGCCTCACATGGGACAACCTGCTTACCCTGTATCTACCCCAGCGCTTAGAACAGTGCTCGGCACATAGTAAGCGCTTAACAAATACCAACATTATTATTATTATTATCACTTGGAAAAGTACAGTACAACAGTAAACAGTGACAATTCCTACCCACAGCGAGCTCACAGTCTAGATCCGGGGAGACAGACATTGATATACATAAGCAGACATCAATTGAGTCTATCAGGGAAACCCACGCTAAGTAAATTGTAGATGGGAGGAAGAAAGCGAGTGTAAATATATGTCATAGAGTAAATTATTGTAGCATCCGTATCCTACCACTAGATTATGAAATTCCCAAGAGCAGAGGTCATCTCTATGAACTCTTCTGTGCCTGTCAAATACCTAGTACACTGCTCTGCACAGTAGGCTCTCAATAAATACTACTGATTGAACAAATGGCCTGGCTGGCTGCATGATTCAGTAGAGTGAAATTTAATCTTAAAGAAATTGCAACATTTTAGTTAATTTCACTTTTTTCCGGATTGGTTCACCATTCAAAATATATAGGCTTAGGTTATTTAAACATCTTTTTAAATCAGAATGAGTTGCCGTTCCAAGTTCCTTGTATTTCTTGCCGTAATTGACTGTTAAGACTCTGTGGATTTGAGCTTGCTGAATTGTGGCAACTTTTTTACTGAATTAACTTTGTGGAAAGCACACTGTGCCTTGGAGACCAGGCTGTTCTAACCATTTATCCTCTTTGTGTTTTGTGTCTGGTGGGTACTTATCTATTTAAAAAACAAAACAAAAACGCAGTGTAGTTGCATTTTGGAAAATGCCTTGTCTTGGGAATCATCGAATCAGTGGGAAATGCTAGGTGCCCATCACTTGTGTAGGCAAATGGGATCTGAGCTCTCAGTGAGTCAGAAGACCCAATTTCCTAGAGATGAGATGTGGGGGACCTAGTTTTATCCTGGGTTTTGGAATCCTTGACTCCCTGAATCCTTCATGGAGTCACTGAGTTGGAAATCACCTTTTGGTGAATTGTGAATCTTTTAGAGTCATGCTATTCAAGATGTATCTGAACACCTTAAGAGGTTTCGATATTATTTCGGAATGCCCATAAAAAGGAAGTGATCCTTTGAGGTTAGATTGAAGAGGAAGAAAAAAAAGAAAGCCAAAGGAACTTGATGAAACCAAACCTAACCACAAGTACACACCACAAATCTTTTGGTTTGACTTTTTCTGGTTTTCTTTTTTATATTTTTAATTCATGCTAGTAACACTACAGTTTTTTAACCTTTAGTGTTAGTACTGTTATTGCAATAATAATATGAGAATAAAAGGACAACATTGTAGATGAGGTCTTAAAGGCCATTATTTTGAATACTCCAGTACACTAATATACTGTATTTTTTCACTGGTACATAAAATGAATAAATTTAGATATTTTTTATATGGCAATATACATATATGCACACACCTACATATACATATATCTCCCAAAAGACCCTTCATATTTGAAGATGTCTCTGCTGAATTTCCCTTATGGATGTTGGTGAATTGGGCAAGGTAGTTGGAGACATTTGCTTTGGAAATTCAATATATATTGTTTGTCTTTTTTTTTTTTAAAAGACTGGTATTTGTTACATGCTTACTATGTGCCAGCATTGACTTAAGCGCTGGGGTAGATATAAGATAATCAAGCTGGATGCAGCCCTTCCTTATCCCACCTGGGGCTCCCAGTCTTAATCCCCATTTTACAGATGAGGTAACTGAGGCCTAATGAAATGAAGTGACTTGTCCAGTCACACAGTGGACAAGTGGTGGAGTTATGATTATTATTACTATTATTATTATTATAGTATCTGTTAAGCTCTGGATTAGAACCCAGATCCTCTGACTCCCAGGCCCATCTTCTTTCCACTAGGCCAAGGTGCCTCTCTAATAATTAGAGCAGCGTAAGTGATTCTTAGAAATCGATCTAATTATTGTGTCAGATTATTGAAGTGAGGATCCGGTGGTTAATTCATTTTCTAATTTGCTACACTTCACGGTGACTGGAAATGAATTTTACTTTGGCTACCGGTGAAAGACTATCAGGCTCTTGAAGAAATGCATGTGTGTCTCTGGTTCTGCACAACCACAACATGTAAAATCCCAAAGCACGAATTGCTGACGTAGCCCCGGTCCGCAAGCCCCACCCCATTCCTCAGGGGAATTGAATTTGCTTCCCAAACATAAACTGGAAGCCCACGCCTCTGCTCGAGGTGAAAGCAGGCCAGAATTGAGACGTGATAGAAAACACTGCCTAAATCCAGTTAAGGATTCTGTTCTTCTGCCTCACCTGAATCCTGTGTTGTTTTCAGATGAGAAAGAGAAGCCCCCGCTCCCCAGTGATGGAGATGGTGGAGGTTATCATGGCTGTCGCTAAAGCCGAAATAGAATTTTAGCTCTGCTAAGGGGTAAGATTTTGGGGATTAAGCAGACCAGCACCAGTTTTCTAGAAACCAGATGAACTTTTATAAATCTTTGAAGGCCCCAGTAGTGGGGTATAGAAGGATTCAGCTTACTATAAGGATTGTTTTGAAGAAAAGAAAGCCTCAATCAGACCACTTTTTACTAAAATCGATAAACCACTCCTGCAGTCAACAGAGCCAGCTTCTACTTCAGCAACCTCCTGCTAAGACTCATAAACATAGTATAATCACTTATTTAATGTTGTGGTTTTATAGTTTGAAATACTTTGAGAATCAATAATAGCTTTCTGATGTTTGATTACCCAATGTGTTATTTTAAAGGAATTTCATATTATTTCTCCAGAGATTGTGGAATGGCTTCTGATTTCTAAAATGTAAGCGTCTGGGAAAACCTACCTCATGATTCAGCCGTTCATGCTATGTTCCTCTTTTTGAGGAATATACTGCAGCCGTGTCATGGGTTATACCTGTTTTTAAAGCCATTCAATAGTGGTGTAGTTAAGTTTCCATAAAAACTTTCTGTATTCATTTTTTAAACTTTAACAGTTGTATTCAAGATAATACAGTTTTCCCTCCCGACTCCTTCGTCATGTACTGATAATAATAATGATGGTATTTGTTAAGCTCATACTATGTGCCAAGCCCCATTCTAAGCTGACCAGTTTTTGCACTGCCAAGTTATCGTTCATCCTACCTCTAGGATTCTGTTGCTGTTGGCATCCTGGCATATGACCTGCCTAGGTTTGATTCTAAAAATAAAGCTTTTTGAACCATAGGTGGTTTTAAAGAAAGTTCAGAAATTGCCCACATATGTGAGAGAATCGGGCTACTGTGAATTATATACAGCCAAGTCTCAGTTTTCTGGGTCAGCCTCCAGAGAACCAGCAAAACAGAAATGCCGGAACATTTGAAAAAAATATGCCTCACCCTGAAGACTGAATATGTGTCTTTTTTTGGCAAGGGGGTGGGAGTGGGGGGTGGGAACCCCTTGTAGTGAAGGCTGCTGGGTTGAGCTGGGCTCAATATATCAAGGCCTGCTCTCACCACACGACCCTGCTCAACACTTCAAATCTCACCATGTAGCCTGACAGCTTGTTGCTTGGGTGCACCATTTCCTTCAGCATTTACTAGCACCACAGAGGGCTGTTTTTTGAAATAGTTGCATACTAAATCCTGGGTGGAAGATGTGGATCAACCTTTAGATCAGGGGTTGGCGACCTTTTTTATTTCTACAGAAGAGCCAGACAGAATGAAACTTTTGAGCAGTTGGTGCCCAAAGAACCATCCAATTTATTTCCTTACCCATGATGTCATCACATCACACTGTGCACAGCACGGAGGAATGTTGTCGTGCTACCAGGCTACTTCAGTCCAACAGCTGTTGCCGCCAGCAGGGTTGGAAAAGGGGAAGAGAGAGGGAGAAGTCAAAGGGGGAAAGGCATGGGAGAGGGGAAGGAGAGGTTGTGGGTGAGAGGGGAGAGGAAGGAGGAGAGGGAAGGGAAGATAAAGGTTGGGGAAGGAAAGGAATCGGCAACAGGAAGCCCATCCGAGACCCTCCACCCAGTGGAACCGCTTCTTTGACAGACTGATCTGATTCTCTTGTATCCACCTCAGTGTTTAGCCCATAGAAAGCACATAGAAGCAGCATGGCCTAGTGGAAACAACATAGGCCCGGAGGTAAGAAGACCTCGGTTTTAATCCTAGCTCCATCAGTTGTCTGCTGCATGACCTTGGGAAGGTCACTTAACTTCTCTGTGTCTGTGAAATCATCTGTAAAATGGGGATTAAATCCTCCCTCCAATTTAGACTGGAGCCTTATGTGAGACAGGGATTGTGTCCAATCCGATTATCTTGTCTTAGAACAGTGCTTGACAAATACTTAACAAATACCATAAAAAAATACCATCTGAACTATCTGACCTGGCCACTCTTCCTCCTCCTTTTGATCTGAACTATCAGATCTGGCCTCTCCTCTGCCTCCCACCCCCTAACTGTGGGGGCCCCTCAAGGTTCACTTCTGGGTCTCCTCCTATTCTCCATTTATATCCATTCCCTTGGAGAACCCATTCACTTCCATGGCTTCAACTACCACCTCTATGCGAATGATACCCCAAATTTTCATCTCCAACCCTCTCTGCAGTCTCATTCCCTCGAGCCTTCAAGACATCTCTACTTGGATGTCCTCCTGTCACCATGGCGTAGTATGAGAAGCAGCATGGCATAGTGGATAGAAAACGAGCCTGGGAGTCGGAAGGTCATGGGTTCTGATCCCACCTCTGCCACTTGTCTGCTGCATGACCTTGGGCAAGTCACTTCATTTGCCTGGGCTTCGTTTACCTCATCTGTAAAATGGAGAGTGAAACTGTGGGCCCCACATGGGACAGGGACTGTGTCCAACCCTATTTGCTTGTATCAACCACAGTGCTTAGTACAGCGCTAGGCACATAGTAAGCGCTTAACAAATACCATAATTGTTATTACCTTAAATTTAAGGTGTCTAAAACAGAGCTCCTTATCTTCCCACCCAAACCCTGTTTTCCCCCAACTTTCCCATCACTGTAGACAGCACCACTATCCTTCGTGTCTCACAAGACCGTCGCCTGTTGGTTCAGTCTTCACAACATCACTAAAATCTGCCCTTTCCTCCCCATCTACACTGCTCCCACGCTAATCCAACCACTTACCCTCTCCCTCCTGGATTATTGATTAGCCTCCTTGCTGATCCCCCTTCCTTCTGCCTCTCCCCATTCCAGCCCATGCTTCACTCTGCTGCCCTGATCATTTTTTTTACAAAACCGTTCAGGCCACGTTTTCCCTCCTCTTCAAGAACCTCCGGTGGTTTCCCATCCACCTCCGCATCAAACAGAAACACCTCACCATCAGCTTTAGATCACTCAAGCTCCTTGTCCCCTTGTACCTCACCTTGCTACTCTGCTACTACAACCCAGCCTGTACACTTCGCCTCTCAAATTCTAACCTCCTCACTGTACCTCGGTCTCATCTATCTCACCACCGATCTCTCGCCCACATCCTGCCTCTGTTCATGGACCGCCCTCCCTCCTCAAAGCTATCAGATTTGCCCCCTTCCCCCCATGTCAAAGCCTTATTAAAGGCACATCTCCTCCAAGAGGCCTTCCCCGATTAAGTCCTCTTTTCATTTTCTTCAACTCCCTTCTGTATCACCCTGACTTGCTCCTTTTATTCATCCCCCTCCCAGCCCCAGAGCACTTATGTGCCTATGTGTAATTTATTTGTATTAATGTCTGTCTCCCCATCTAGATTGTCAACTTTGTTGTGGGCAGGGAATGTGTCTGTTATATTGTACTCTCCCAACTGCTTCGTACAGTGCTCTGCACACACTAAGCGCTCTTTAAATATGATTGCATGACTGATTGACCTGCTCTTCCGAGGTCATAGACAAGATTGAAAGTTTCCAATCAGCCGAAATGGCCCAAAATGATGGCTTTCTAGCCTGTTCCGCTCTTGGAAGCCTGAACCCCTCCCAGTCTTCATTGTCCCTCAGATCTCTTCCCCCTTTTGGCCCCCGGGCCCAAAATGAAAAGTTGGCACCCGTGGCTGGAATGATCGGGAATAATGTCCAGTTTTTTTAGGTGTTTTTTTTTTGACCTCTCTAGTTGCACGTGTTTTATGTTTACCTCCCCTGTTAGAGTGTAAGCCCTTTGTGAGCAGGGAACGTATCTCTTGGTTATTCTGTACTTCCCAAGCGCCTAGTTCAAGGGCCCTCGGTAAATTCTGCTGCTTCCAGGGTACCATTCCAGCTGTAATTAATTCAAAGCGGGTGCTTTTTTACTCCAGGGGTGCCACAGCAACTGGGTGAGCTCTCATCAGCTCCTTTGCCAAGGAGCTGACTTGGCCCCGAGGCTACCTTATGGGGCTTGAACTTCAACCTTGCCCGGCCTTGGTGGACCAGGACTGTGGTTCGGGGAGGACACTGGCCAAGACATAGTCTACTTTAGGGGCTGGGAAATCATTTGAGGCTCTTCTGCCCCCCATCCCGGTCCACAGAACCCATCTCCCAGCTAGTGCAGAGAGACAGACACTGTGCTGAAACCCCCATTAGGCCTAGGAGACCTGGCTCAGTGGGGGTCCCCTGTAGTGACTTGGGGGCACTTTCAGATCCAAGCTGGGTCAGGTACATTTTTAAAGTTCACCCAAAGTATATGTTACCTTGAACCCCCTGTTGTAGATTGACTTTGCTCTATTTCTAATCCTAAAACAGTAGGAATTTAGCTCTGACTCAGAGTTTGGAAATAGGTGATGTTCAGCTGTAATTTTTCTCTGATCAACTGTGAATCAGAGGGGCAGTTGTCTAACCCCGATCTTTGCCCCACAATCCTTAACTTTTTTTTTTAATGGTAAATGTTAAGCACTTACTCTGTGTCAAGCACTATTCTAGGTTCTGGGGTAGATACAAGATAATCAAGCCGGGGGCATCCCTGTCCTACATGGGGCTCACAGTCAAACAAAAGGGAGAGCAGGTATTGACTCCACATTTCGCAGTTGAGGAAACTAAGGCACAGAGAAGGAAGTGACTTGCCCAAGGTCACACAGCAGGCAAGCAACTGAGTGGGATTAGAACCAAGGTCCTAGAGTTGGGCAGCAGTTGAGCACCCTGTCAGGTTGTCTTGTATTTTGAGCCTTCTTAGCTGAACCCGGGGTCTTTTCGTTTGGGATCTGGCATTCCTGAGCCCAGGTTCCCCAAGTCTGCATCTGTTAAGCCTGAGTGGGGTTTATGAACCCACTTCAGAACTGGAGTTCCTTTTAAAAAAAAAAAAATTTCAGGGCTGGTCAAGAATAGGAATAAGGGAGGTAACTTCTCCACACCCTTCCTAGCTTTAATTTGAGAAAGTAAGTAGCTACTTTATAATAATAATAATTGTGGTATTTGTTAAGCACTTACTATATGCCAGGCATTCTACTAAGCATTGGGGTGGGTACCAGCACATCAGGTTGGACACAGTGTCTGTCCCACATGAGACTCACAGCCGTTATCCCCATTTTACAGATGAGGTAATTGAGGCACGGAGAAGTTGAGTGACTAACCCAAGGTCCCACCACAGACAAGTGGCAGAGCCTGGATTAGAACCCAGGTCCTTCCTTCCCCCAGGCCTGTGCTCTATCCACCAGACCTTCCTACTTCACATGACAGAGAGTTGAAAGCTCCAGTACCTGACCCCAGGAAGTGCTTTGTTAACTCTCTCTCTCAAAAAAAAATCCTTAGAAAGGTTAAATGTATATTTCCAGATCCTGATTATAATGCCTTAACCCCAAACGATCCATCGGATGTATAAACAGGTGATGAGAGGCTGAGTGCCCTTTCAGATCCGACAGGATCAGACATCAAACGAGAATTAGATTTCACGGTAAAAAGATCAAAAGATGTGGAGACCGTTCAGGTTACGGGACGCAGCATGGCCTAGAGCATGAGCTAGGGAGACGGGACCTAGGTTCTAATTCCAGCCCTGCCCCTTGCTTGCTGTGTGACCCAGGCAAATCATTTGTCTTGGCCTCAGTTTCCTCAATTATAAAATGGGAATGAAATTCCTCTTCTCCCTTTTAGACTGTGAACTCCACCGATGGGATTGGAAGTCTGACCCGATTATCTTGTACTTAGTAAGCGCTTAACAAATACCATAATTGTTATTACCTTTAACTTAAGGTGTCTAAAACAGAGCTCCTTATCTTTAGTGAGTACTTAACCAATACCACAATTATTATTAGTCAAGTAGATACCAAACCTCACCAATGCTCTCTCGGTGCTATTTCCTAGTCTGATTACCCTGGATCTGTTCCAGTGCTTGGCACAGAGCTTGTTCCCTTGCAAGTGCTCCATAAATGTCATGATTTTTATTATACAGTGGAGTCAGCTGTATGGACTCATTCAGTCGTATTTATTTATTTCAAAACACTGTACTAAGTGCTTGGGAAAATATAGTAGAACAACAGACACATTTCTGCCCACAATGAGCTCACGGTCTAGACGGTGAGAGAGACAGTGATATAAATGTAATATATACTCCCTCCCTGACCAGGGTAGTCACCTATGCCCTTGGTTGTTGGTGGTGGTGGTTGTTTTAAATGGTATTTGTTAAGTGCTTACTATGTCTGGGAGTCAGGATCATGGGTTATAATCCTGACTCCGCCACCTGTCAGCTGTGTGACTTTGGGCAAGTCACTTAACTTCTCAGTGCCTCAGTGACCTCGTCTGTAAAATGAGGATTAAGACTGTGAGCCTCATGTGGGACAACATGATTACCCTGTATCTACCTCAGTGCTTAGAACAGTGCTTGGCACATAGCAAGCGCTTAACAAAGTGCTTATGTCTCAAACACTGCGCTAAGCACAGCAGTAGATACAGGCTAATCAGATTGGACACAGTCCATGTCAGTCGTATTTATTGAGCACTCACTGTGTGCAGAACACTGTACTAAGTGCTTAGGAGAGTACTATGTAAGAGACACATTCCCTGCCCACAATGACTTTACATTTAGAGGGCTCACAATCATAATCCCCATTTTAGAGATGAGGTAATTGAGGCACAGGCAAGTGAAGTGACTTGTCCAAGGTCACACAGCGGGCAGGTGGTGGAGCCAGGATTAGAACCTCGGTCCTTCTGACTCCCAAGCCTGTTCTCTATCCACCAGGCCATGCTGCTTCTCTGGTTTTGTACCCTTTAAGCTCTCGATAGTCTCTCTGGCAACAACCCCACATCACTTGTGTACATATGTCATTTATTTTCATCTCTTTCTCCCCCTCTAGACTGCAAGCTCCTTGTAGGCAAGGAAAATGTCTACCCACTCTGTTGTGTTGTTCTCTCCCAAGCACTTAGTAAAGTGCTGCTCAACAGACAGTGAGTGCTCAATAAATATCAGATTGATTGGCAGAGGAGAGCTTCACTTACTTTAAACATGTATAATTTCTTTACTTTAATTATTTCCTTTATCCTAGAAGGTAAATTGGAGCATTTGTTGAATCAAGAACTACCATCAGCAAAAATGGGCAGAAACCCTCCCTTGACCCCACAGCTCCCTCCAGTTATCGCCCCATCTCCCTCCTACCACTCCTCTCCGTCCTCCTTGAGCGAGCCATCTACACCCACTGTCTTAAATTCCTCTCCTCCAATTCTCTCCTGGACCCTCTCCAATCTGGCTTCTGTCCCCTTCATTCCATATAAACTGGCCTCTCGAAGGTCTCCAGTGATTTTATACTTCCGAATCCAATGGCCTCTAGTCCATCCTAATCCTCCGTGACCTCTGAGTTGCCTTCGACACTGGACCATCCCCTTCTCTTGGAAACATTATCCCATCTCAGTTTCACTGACACTGTCCTCTCCTGGTTCTACTCGTGTGTCTCTGGCCGTTCATTCCCAGTCTCCTTCGCGAGTATCTCCTCTGCCTCCTACCCCTAAACTGTGGGTATCCCTCAAGGTACAGTTCTGGGTCCTCTTCTATTCCCCATTTATGCCCACTCCTTAGGAGAACTCATTTGTTTCCAAGGCTTCATCTACCATCTCTGTGAATATGATACGCAGATCTCTGTCTCCTCCCCGATCTCTTTCCCTCTCTCCAAGATCGCGTCTCCTCCTGCCTTCAACACATCTCTACTTGAAAGAGCTCCCGTCACCTCACCTTCCTGTCAGAGAAGCAGCGTGGCTTAGTGGAAAGAGCCCGGGCTTTGGAGTCAGAGGTCATGGGTTCAAATCCCGGCTTGGCCACTTGTCAGCTGTGTGACTTTGGGCAAGTCACTTAGCTTCTCGGTGCCTCAGTTACCTCATCTGTAAAATGGGGATTAAGACTATGAGCCCCACGTGGGACAACCTGATTCCCTTGTGTCTACCCCAGCGCTTAGAACAGTGCTCGGCACATAGTAAGCACTTAACAACATTATCATTATTATTATTACCTCAAACTTAACATGTCTAAAGCAGAGCTCATCTTCCCATCCAAACCCTGTCCTCTCCCTCACTTTCCCATCACTGTAGATGGCACCACCATCCTTTCCGTCTCATAAATCCATAACCTTGCTGTCGTCCTTGACTCCTCTCTGCCATTCAACCCACATATTCAAACCATCACCAAATCCTGTCAGTCCCACCTTCATAACATCGCTAAAATCTGCCCTTTCCTTTCCATCCAGACTGCAACCACGTTAATGCAGTCATTCATCCGATCCCACCTGGATTACTGCATCAGCTTCCTTTCTGACCTCCCAACCTCCTGCCTCTCCCCACTCTAGTCCATACTTCACTCTGCTGCCCGGATCATTTTTCTTCAAAAACATTCAGGACATGTCACCCCCCTCCTCAAAAAACATTAGCGGTTGCCCATCCACCTCCGTTTCATATAACTCCTCACCATTGGCTTTAAAGCATTCCATCACCTTGCCCTCATCTACCTCACTTCTATCCTTCTACGACCCAGCCCACATACTTTCTACCTCCAGTGCTAACCTCACTGTGCCTCAGTCTCACCTCTCTTGCTGCCGACCCCAGCCCACATTTTGCCTCTGGCCTGGAACGCCTGCCCTCCATAAATCCAACAGATAATTACTCTCTTCCCCTTCAAAGCCTTATTGAAGGCACATCTCTTCCAAGAGAACTTCTAGTCTAAGCCCCACTTTTCCTCATCTCCCAAGCTTTTTTGCATCCCCCTGACTTTTGCTCCCTTTGCGCTTGTCCCCCCCACCACCCACAGCCCCAAGGCACGTATCTACATATCTGTTATTTTATTTATTTGTATTGATGTCTGTCTCCCATCTAGACTGTGATCTCAGTGTGGGCAGAGAATGTCACCGTTTATTATTAGTGTATTATACTTTTCCAAGAGCTTAGTATAGTGCTCTGCACACAGTAAGCACTTAATAAATACTATTGAATGAATGAACATACCATCAGGATAAAATTGTGCAACTTCGGGATTTTTGATTTATTTAAAAAAATCTGAACCAAACTGAGACCGTGGATTCATTTTTTTTTCTTAAGCTAGACAGACAAGTATGTAGGCTACATTTCCAGTATCCTGGAAACTCCATGCTGCACAACACCCTGAAGAATTCTCCTGGGATTTGTTTTAAAATCCCTATCTTAATCATGTTGGTTTAAACTAAAAGTAATTCACTTGCCTGGCTTAGACAAGATTATGCTTTCTCAAAATAGTCTGACCATATAACTGGGTAATTGTTTTTGCCAACTGCCTTGGCAGAAGCACACTAAGAATATGGGATATAGTAAAATAGTAAATAGTACAATGAATGATACTTTCTTTTTTATGTAAAGAATAATATATATTTTATATTAAGAATGATGGCATTGTAGTTTAGACTCTTATAAGGTATTTTGTCATATCAGTTTCCTTTGATGGATATTTAATAGCTTTAATAATTAAATATTATTGTTGATTCTTAGGTTACCCTTACAACTTGAAGAAAATACTCCTTAAGGAGTGGAAGTTAAAAGTATTATTTATTGAGGGCCTTCTATGGGCAGGCTACAATGCTAAATCTTTGGAAGAGTAAAAAGGATTAGTAGGCATGATCGCTGTGTCCTCATGGAGTTTATATCCCAATGAGGAACAAATACTAAAATAAATATGAAAGAATAGACAATATGAGTCCCCATTCAAGCCCTTATTTTCCCATCCTATTCGCCCTCCACTCTGTCATCTATGTTCTTGAGTGTGTACCCCTTAAGCACTTTGATGCCCCACCGCCCCACCCCCGCTGCTCCACAGCATTCATTCATTCATTCATTCATTTATTCTTGCAGGCCAGAGGTAGGACATGGGCCGGGGTCGTTGGAAGGACAGGCGAGAACGAGGCAGAGTGAGAAGGTTAGCACCAGAGGAGCCGAATGAGAGGGCTGAAATGTAGAAGAGAAGGGAGGTTAGGTAAGAAGGAGCAAGGTGATGAAGAGCTCTGAAGCCAATAGTGAGGAGTTTTTGCTTGATACGGAGGTTGATGGGCAACCACTGGAGATTTTTTGAGGAGGGGATGACATGCCCAGAACATTTCTGTAGAAAGAGAATCTGGGCAGCAGAGTGAAGTATAGACTGAAGTGGGGAGAGAGAGGAGTTGGGAGGTCAGAAAGGAGGCTGATGCAGTAATCCAGTCACGATAGGATGAGTGATTGAAACTAACTTGGTAGTGGTTTGGACAGAGAGGAAAGGGTGGATCTCGGTGATGTGATGGTGAGACCGGCAGGATTTGGTGATGGATTGGATATGTGGGATGAATGAGAAAGCGGAGTCAAGTGACACCAAGGTTGCACGCTTGTGAGATGGGAAGGATGGTTGTGCCGCCCACAGTGACGGGAAAGTTAGGGAGAGGTCAGGGTTTGAGTGGGTAGATAAAGAGCTCTGTCTTGGACATGTTGAGTTTTAGGTGGTGGGAGGACATCCAAGTAGATGCGAGGAGGAGATGTGAGCCTGGAGGGAGGGAGAACAGGGGAGGAGATATAGATTTGGGCATCCTCCTCTTAGAGATGATAGTTGAAGCCATGGGAGCGAATGAGTTCTCCAAGGGAGTTCTCCAAGTGAATGTAGATGGAAAATAGAAGGGGACCAAGAACTGAACCTTGAGGGACCCCCCCAGGGGGTGGGAGCGGGAGGAGGAACCCTTAAAGGAGACTGAGAATGACCGACCAGAGAGATAAGAGAAGAAACAGGGGAGGACAGAGTCAGTGAAGCCAAAGTTGGATAATGTATTGAGGAGAAGGGGGTGGTCCACAGTGTCAAAGGCAGCCGAGAGATCGAAGAGGATTAGGATGGAGTAGGAGTCGTTGGATTTGGCATGAAAGAGGTCATTGGTGACCTTTGAGAGGCCAGCTTCAGTGGGGTGGAGGGAGGGGAGTGACTTGAAAGCTTTATTAAAGGCACAGCTGCTCCGAACGGACTTCTGTGACTAAGCCCTCTTTTCCTTTTCTTCAGCTCCTTTCTCTGTTGCCCTGAGTTTCTCCCTTTATTCCCTTAGAGAAGCAACGTGGCTCAGTGGAAAGAGCCCGGGCTTGGGAGTCAGAGGTCATGGGTTCGAATCCCAGCTCTGCCACTTGTCAGCTGTGTGACTGTGGGCAAGTCACTTAACTTCTCTGGGCCTCAGTTCCCTCATCTGTAAAATGGGGATTAACTGCGAGCCTCACGTGGGACAACCCAATTACCCTGTATCTACCCCAGTGCTTAGAACAGGGCTCTGCACATAGTAAGCACATAACAAATACCAACATTAATTATTCATCTCACCTCCCAGGAACAAGAGCACTTAATTACATATTTGTAATTTATTTATATTAATGTCTCACTGTCTAGGTTGTAAATTTGTTGTGGGCAGGGAATATGTCTGTTGAATTGTACTCTCCCAAGTATTTAGTATAGTGTTTTGCACAAGAATGAATAAGAGGGAAGTTTGCGATTGCCTTAAAGCCAATGGTCAGGAGTTTCTGCTTAATGCTCTGAGAAATGGGCATTTGAATGGTTACAAAAAGCAGAGTAGTGATGTGTGCAAAATGACATTACAGAAAAGTGATCTGGGCAGCAGAATGAAATCTAGACTGGAGAGGGGAGAGACAGAAAACAGGGAGATCAGTGAGGCAATCAATGTAATAGTCAATCCAGGATAGGGAAATTTGTGGCCCAGTTTGGCGGCCGTTGTGGTTGAGAGAAAAGTGTGGATCCCCAAAATGTAGCAGAAGAAGAACTGACAGGCAATAGACTAAATATGGGGCTTGAAAGATCTGAAGGAGTCAAGAATTAATGCCAGAGAATTGCAGTTTGAGATATGGGGAGAAGGATGCAGTGGTGTCCCCTACGATAGGAAAGTTAGGGGAAAGAGAGGATCTAGGGAGTTTAAAGGACACTCCCCCGTCCCCCAACTGTCGGGACCCTTCAGGATTCAGTTCTGGGTCCCCTTCTATTCTCCATCGACACCCACTCCCTTGGAGAACTCAATCACTCCCATGGCTTCAACTACCACCTCTGTGTGGAAGGTACCCAAATCTACATCTCCAGCCCTGATCTCTCTCCCTCTCTGCAATCTCACATTTCCTCCTACCTTCAAGATGTCCTCCTGCCACCTCAAGCTTAACATGTCCAAAACAGAGCTCTTTATCTTCCCACCCAATCCCTGTCCTCCTGACTTTCCCATCAAAGTAGACGGCACCACCATCCTTCCTGTCTCACAAGCTTTGGCATAATCCTTGACTCCTTTCTCTCATTCAGCCCACATATTCAATCTGTTACCAAATTCTGTCGGTCCCACCTTCACGACACTGCTAAAATCCGCCCTTTCCTCTCCATCCATACTATCACCATGTTAATAAAATCACTCAACCTAGCCTGTCTAGATTACTGCATCAGCCTCCTTGCTGACCCACTATTTTTCCCCACTCTAGTCCATACTTCACTCTGCTGCCCGGTTCATTTTTCTACGGAAACGTTTTGGACACATCACCCCGCTCCTCAAAAAACTCCAGTGGTTGCCCATCCACCTTTGTATCAAACAAAAAGTCCTCTCCATTGGCTTTAAAGCTCTCCATCACCTTGACCCCGCCTACCTCGCTTCACTTCTCTCCTTCTACAACCCAGCCCACACACTTCGTACCTCTAGTGTTAACCTTCTCACTGTGCCTCGATCTCGCCCGTCTTGCTGCCGACCCCTAACCCATGTCCTGCCTCTGGCCTGCAACTCCCTCCCTTCTCTCATCCGGCAGACAACTGCTCTTCCTGGCTTGAAAGCCTTATTGAAGGCAAATTTCCTCCTAGAGGCCTTCCCAGACTAAACCTTACTTTTCCTCATCTCCCACTCCTTTCTGCATCCCCCTGACTTGCTCCCTTTGCTCTTCTCCCTTTCCAGCCCCGCAGCACATATGTCCATATCTATAATTTGTATTGATGTCTGACTCCCCACCGCTAGACTGTAAGCTCGTTGTGGGCAGGGAATGTGTCTGTTTATTGTTGTACTGTATTTTCCCAAGCCTTTAGTACAGTGTCTCGTACCCAGTAAATACTTAATAAGTATGATTGAATGAATGAATTTTGGAGGGATGATGCATGGATCATTTTTTTACAAAAACATTCAGTCTGTGAATTCACGCTCCTCAAAACCTCCAGTGACTGCCCAACCACCTCCGCATCAAACCAAAACTCCTCATCGTCAGCTTTAAAACACTCAGTCAGCTTGCCCAATCCTACCTCACCTTACTCATCCTGTAATACAGCCCAGCCTGCACACTCCCCTCCTGTAGCTCCAGCTTACTCACCGTGCCCAGTTCTCAACTACCTCACCCCCCGACCCCTTTCCCATGTCCTCTCCCTAGCCTGGAACTTCCTCCCCCTCTACATATGCCAGACTACCACTCTCCCCACCTCCTTCAAAGCATCATTAGAGTCACATCTCTTCCAAGAGGCCTTCCCTGATTAGCCCTGTTTTCCTGGTCTCCCTCTCCATTCTGTGTCATCTGTGCCCTTGGTTCTGTGACATTTGATATCTGCCCACCATCACCCCTGCAGCACTTATGTACATATCTTTAAATTATATATATTGCAGATGATTCATTTATATCCTTGTCTACCCCTCTAGACTGAAAACTCATTGTGGACAGGGAACATGTCTCCTAACTCTGCTGTACTGTCCCAAGCACTTAGTACAGTGCTCTGCACATAGTAAATGCTCAGTAAATACCATTAATCAATTAATTTAATTAATTAATGATGAGGCTTTCTTTTGGGCACATCTGAAGCTCAAAGTGCCAGCAGGGTATGTGTGCTAGAGATGTCTGGCTGGGATTGCGGAGGAGGTAAGTCAGGGTTCGTGAAGTAGATTTGGGAGTGATCAGCATGGGATGCTAGTTGAGGTCAAGAGAACAGATGTTTGCCAAGGGCAGGAAACGTCTGCCAATTCTCTTGTATCGTACTCTCCCAAGCGCTTAGTACAGTGTTCTGCACATAGTGAGTGTTCAATAGATGGGATTGATTGAGTGAATGAATGTTAATTAAAAAGGAGAAAAGGGGACCCAGAACAGAGAGGGCTTCTGTTAGGGCAGAGAGAGACTATGAAGGGAAATAAGGGAACTTAGAGAGGTGTCAGAAAAACCAAGGTGGGAGAGTGTTTTCTCCTAGAGAATGAGTAGTCCCTGGTGTCTAATGCAACTGAAAGGTCAGTCAATTGATCAGTGGTATTTATTGAGCACTTACCAAGTGCAGGGCACAGTACTAGCGTTTGGAAGAGTACAGTATAATGGAGTTGATAGACATGTTCTCTACCCACAACAAGGTTACAGTCTAGAGGATCCACATATCTGGGGGAAAGAAGTCTGGGATCCAAAGTTATGTGAATGAGATACATGGGTACATTTCTGCTTCCAAAATTGGGCTGGAAGGTAGCTTTGGAAACAAAGATATTCTTGGTAATTAGAAGAGGTGTTTCCTGAAGCTGAATTTTTCTCATTCTTATGGTGTGTCCTCTTCGATCATATTCTGAATCAGAGGAGTGTGCTGCCGGGGGGTTCTGGAGTATGGTAGAGTTCTCTTATGAATAAATGGGGACAGCCCCCTTCTTTTTTGGGGGACAGGGTTCTGTGAATGGACACATCTTGGTAGGCTGAGGATTAGGACAGAGATGGGTCTCATTGATTTACTATGGAGGAGATCATGGGTGACCTTACAGAGAGTGATTTCAAAGGAGTAAAGAGATGAGAATCCAGCTGCAGAGTCAAGAAAAGAATTGGGGGAAAGGAAAGCTGGCTCTCAATTGGAATGTTAAATATTTAAATAAAATACCTCAACTGTACTCTTTTGCTTCAGATTGTTATTCTGAAGCCCATCAGTATAGTAGGCTCTGTCCTTAAATAGAACAACGTGACCATGTGTGTCAGTCACGCATCAGTCTTATTAGTCATCTTTGCATGCATGAATAGGCTTGTCACATTGATAGGATCATCAGTAGGCCTCTTTGAAAGTGAAGGACAACTGGCCACAATTCCTTTTGTTTCACTGATAATTCCAAATGCTCTTTAAGGGCAGAATACCTCAGTAACGACTATTAATGAAAATTCCAAAGATTTTTTTTTTTTTACAGGTCACCAGTTTGCTCTAGAAATATTGACACATTGAGAGATTTTTTCAGTCAGTGGCATTTATTTGGCACTTACCATATGCAGAGCACTCTGCTAAGCACTTAGGAGAGTACAGCACAACTGAGTTGGTAGACAAAGCTTAGAGGGGGAGACAGACATCTAATGGAAAACCCTAACGACAAGGATGGGATTCAAAGCTGTGTGGCAGAGCACAGTGGATTAGCACTTGGCCACCCTGCTACCCTCTTTCCTGATTGATTTAGCTTTTTTCTTCTCAGTGCCATTGTCTCTTACCTTATGAATAAATTGCTCTGGCAAACAGAATGCAGTGTGCTGTTGTAGCATGACTTGGGCTACCCACTAAAATTGAAAAATTACAGTTAATACCATTTCTCATTTATTAAGCCTGACTCTGTCTTCTCAGGGCTAGTTTAGAGTGGTATTAAGCCTTCTGGGGATACTTCCAGATTGAAGTTGTGCTGCAGAGAGAATGTATCCCTCCCCTGCACCCCAATCAAAGATGTTATAGGACATCCTGAGGCTGAGAGGCACGGGGTCCCCTCAGCAGCTGGTGGAGATTCTGCTCTTCATTGTGGCTCTGCTGCTGCTGCTCAAGTCCCTTGACACTTTGGTAGTGTGACTGAAAAAGCCACATTGAAAGGCTGCGTAGCAGGTGGTAGCACCGAGCGCTGCCGTCTGGGCAGTGGATGTCCTTTGAATTGCCGTGAAATAAATGAAGCGTAAATCGGAGTGGGAGAGATGGCTTTAGACTCCCCACTTCAGGACTCCCAAGGGTGCTTTGTGGATAGAAGACTTGTCATTTCTAGGAGAGAAATGATTGTGTTCTAGTGTTTGCTTCTGATATGTCCAGATGTTTTCAGTTTCATGATTAAAGAAGGATACTTAAAGTCATGAGATTTGTGGTTTATTCTGTAAGAGTTCTGCTGTTTCGAATTGCATGGGAAATAATCTGTTTATAGTTGAGTAATTCAAATTAAAAATAACACTTTAGTAGCCCAGCAAAAGATCATCTTCTCTCTGATGATTTTGAGATGATTATACATTCATTGTACAAGTGTTTATTCATCTTTTTAGCTGTACCGGTACATATGCCTTAAATTTATAATCAGCAGTGTAGTCTTCGAACACACAAGATAGCGTTCATAAAAATATGTTTATGAAATATATATTTAGGTTATATATACACATATATCGGAAACGACTCAGACACTTAAATAAATATATCCACATATATCTAAAACAGTTTGAGTTCTAATCCTGGTTCTGCCACGTGTCTGCTGTGTGACCTTGGGCAACTCCCTTCGCTTCTCTGGGCCTCAGTTATCTCATCTGTAAAATGGGGATTAAGACTATGAGCCCCATGTGGGACAGGGACCGTGTCCACCCTGATTACCTTGTATCTACCCCAGCGCTTAAAACAGTGCCTGGCACATAGTGCTTAACAGATACCATCATTTTAAAATGTAAAGGAGTGCTTGAACAACAAATGTGCTATTGGAAAAGGAGGTTTAGAAAAGGAAAGTTCCAATGCTAAGTCAACCAGGGAGCTTTCTAATCCCTTAGATGCTTTGTATAATCGCCACCGCAACCAAATTGAAGGTATACAAAATGCTTGGCACACTCTCCAGATATATTTACACGGTCACCAAGAGCCAAGGGCGTAGTTCTGAACCCCGCCTTTTCTTTTCCCACTCTCAATGCTTTTGTTTTTCAGCTGGGAACTCTGGAGGTGTTTTAGAAGGATGGGAGATTAATTTCCACTCACCCCAACTGTAACTTCTGCCCCCCTCAAAACTAGTTTGTACTGTACTAAGAGCCTCCTGAAGCACTGGTGTACATATTTTTCCAACTCTAACACATACGCACTAACTCTTGTACAGATTCCCTTTTCCTTCTTCCTGTCCATATAATGTATTTTAGTTGCTGTCTCCCTTGCTGGATTGTAAGATTCTTCAGGGCAGTGATCATGTAGGCTTACTTGGTTGGACTTCCCCAGGTAATAATAATGATGACATTTGTTAAGTGCTTCCTATGCTCCAAGCACTGTTCTAAGCACTCCTCAGTGCAGTGCTGTCAGGTGCTCAGTGTTATTAAAATTCTAGTAATGTAGTTCAGCCAATATTGTTTCCTACAAATTTTTACTGACTAGAAGTTTGCTACTTTAAATGCTAAATGCACAAAACATAGCCATATTTTTCTAAAAATAGTCATACCTTCTCCGCTTGAATGCACTGTCCTTGTGGGAGCAGTCCTTAAGAACACACTTCTTTAGCTTTAAAATTCAGCTCTCCAACCACTACTTCCTGATTTTCCTACTCTCCCTTATTCCCCTGCCCCGCAAATCTGTCTTGTTCCCCCACTGTGATCCCCTATCTTTTGACCCCCTCCAGTTTTCCAAGTCATCGGGCCCCATCTGGTCTCTCTACCCAACCCTACCTTCTCTGGATACACAAATCCACACCCCTCAACGTCACCCTCTCTACCAAACTCACCTCACTCCCTTATCCCTTCATCTACCTCGTACCACCAACCTGCAGCCATTGTTCATCTCCACAGTATGCTTCCTCCTCTCTCACACAGGACCTGTGGGGTTCTGCTGGCAGAAATCTAGACACTAGGCCAAACTCATCCATCCCATTGTATCTTCACTTGCTTTAATTCTTCCCTCTTATCTCCCCAGCAATGGTATTTCTCCATCCCTGTTGAGTCCCATGCTCATTGCCCACGACAGTTGTTTCAGACTTTTAACTCCTTCCTCAAACCCCCTGCCTCCCAATGTCCATCCACTTTTGTCCCTAATGATTTGACCATGTAGTTCATTGATTAGATTGCAACCATTAGGCATGGCCTCTCTGAAATCTCCCCTAATAATAATAATAATTGGTAGTGATGTTTGCTAAGCACATGCTCTATTCCAGGCACTGTTCTAAGTGCTGGGGTGGTTACAAGCAAATCGGGTTGGACACAGTCCCTGTCCCACATGGGGCTTGTAATCTTAATCCCCATTTTACAGCTGAGATAACTGAGGCACAGAGAATTTAAGTGACTTGCCCAGGATCACACAGGAGAGAAGCGGCAGAGCTGGCATTAGGACCCAGGACCTACTGCCTTCCAGGCCCTACTGCCTCCCAGGCCCATGTTATATGCACTAGGTCATGCTGCTCCTTTACACTCTCTTCCTCCAACTCCCTCTTTTACTCTCCCGTCCTTTTGAGCTGTCTCTGAAAAGATCACCCGTCTCCTCTCAAATTCTGCCCCCTCTACCTGTGCTTCTAACTCCGTCCCTTTTCATTTTGTCACAGCAGTTGCCCCCCTCCCTTCTTCCCTCTCTGACCACCATCTTCAACTGTTCACTTTCCAGTGGCTCCTTCTCCACTGCTTTCAAGCATGTCCGAAATCCCCTATCTTAAAAAAACCCTCCCTTGACCCCACGGCTCCCTCCAGTTATTGCTCCAGCTCTCTTCTACCACTCCTCTCCAAACTCCTTGAGTTTGTCTACACTTGTCTCTCTACTGACTCTTTTCCAACTTTCTCCTCGACCTCCTGCCGTCTGGCTTCTCCTTCCCTCGCTTTCACAGAAATGGTCTTCTTTAAAGCCACCAACGTCCTTCTGGCCAAAACCAATGGCCACTACTCCATCTTATTCATTCAATAGTATTTATTGAGCACTTACTATGTGCAGAGCACTGTACTAAGCGCTTGGAATGAAAAAGTCGGCAACAGATAGAGACGGTCCCTGCCGTTTGAGGGGCTTACGGTCTAATCGGAGGAGACAGACAGACGAGAACAGTGGCAATAAATAGAGTCAAGGGGAAGAACATCTCGTAAAAACAATGGCAACTAAATAGAATCGAGGTGATGTACATTTCATTAACAAAATAAATAGGGTAATGAAAATATATACAGTTGAGCAGACAAGTACAGTGAGGATGGGAAGGGAGAGGGGGAGGAGCAGAGGGAAATGGGGGGAAAAGAGGGTTAAGCTGCGGAGAGGTGAAGGGGGGGTGGTAGAGGGAGTAGAGGGAGAAAGGGAGCTCAGTCTGGGAAGGCCTGAGTTTTAAGTAGGGTTTTGAAGAGGGGAAGAGAATCAGTTTGGCGGAAGTGAGGAGGGAGGGCATTCCAGGACCGCGGGAGGACGTGGCCCAGGGGTCGACAGCGGGATAGGCGAGACCGAGGGACGGTGAGGAGGTGGGCGGCAGAGGCTTCTCCTCTGCCTCCCACCCCCAAACTGTGGGAGGCCCTCAAAGTTCAGTTCATGGTTCCCTTCTATTCTCCGTCCACACCCACTCCCTTGGAGAACTCATTCGCTTCCATGTTTCTAGTGCAGATGATTCCCAAATGTACTTTTCTAGCCCCAACCTCTCTCCTCTCTGCAGTCTCACATTTCCTATCACCTGTCTCGTATTGATGAAATAGTTTCTGATGTTATTGGGAGTAATGGAGAGAGGAGGTGGGGCACTAGACACTTTGGAAGAAGGAAGTTCATATGATGGTATTTATTGAGTGCTTACTGTGGGCAGATCGCTGTACTAAGCGCTTGAGAAAGTACAGCACCAGATTCCCTGCCCACAAGCTTACAGTCTAGATGGGAGAGACAGACATCAATACAAATGGATAAATTACAGGTATGTATGTAAGCGCTATGGGGCTGGGAAAGGGGCAGAAAAAATGGAGCAAATCAGGGGTGATGGAGAAGGGAGTGGGAGAAGAGGAAAGGGATCGGGGGGAACCGGGACTGGTCTGCGAAGGCCTCTTGGAGGAACTGTGCCTTCAATAAGGGTTTGAAGTGGGGGAGAGTAATTGTCAGATTTGAGGAGGGAGGGAGGACATGGGTCAGGGATCAGCAGCGAGACAGGCGAAACCGAGGCACAATGAAAAGGCTAGCCCTAGAGCAAAGTGTGTGGGCTGGGTTGTAGAAGGAGAGTAGTGAGGTGAGCAAGGTAGTGGAGTGCTCTAAAGCCAGTGGTGAGGAGTTTTTGTTCGATGCGGAGGTGGATGGGCAACCATTGGAGTTTTTTGAGGATTGGGGTGACTTGACCTGAACAATTTTGTAGAAAAATGATCCGGGCAGCAGCGTGAAGTATGGACTGGAGTGGGGAGAGACAGGAGGCTGGGAAGTCAGCAAGGAGCCTGATGCTCCAGGGAGGAAAGGATAAGTGATTATATTAATGTGGTAGCAGTTTGGATGGAGAGGAAAGGGCAGATTTTAACGATTTTGTGAAGGTGGGACTGACAGGATTTATTGATGGATTGAATATGTGGGTTGTGTCTCCCCCCTTCTAGACTGTGAGCCCATTGTTGAGTAGGGATTGTCACTATCTGTTGCCAAATTGTACTTTTCAAGCACTTAATACAGTGCTCTGCACACAGTAAGCACTCAATAAATACGATTGGATGAATGAATGAATGAATGAGAGGAGTCAAGGATAACACCAAGGTTATGGGCTTGTGAAACAAGAAGATTGGTGGTGTCATCTACAGTGATGAAATTGAAGGTCCCGGGGTTGCCAAGGTGAAAGCAAGAGAGTGACTGAGTTGAGAATACTGGAGAGGAGAGTGTTGAGCTTCAAGGCCCTCCCATATAGGAAGGATGTTTAAATTTTTTACCCCCTGCACCAAAAGGAAGGTAGCATCTTACCCCTTCCCCAAAGTGTTCTTCAGACAGTTTGCTCTCCCCTTTTGTTGATGGCAAAACTGCGTGTATTTATTGTACTTAATTGTGTTCGGAGGGCTCTCCAAAATCAAATTAAAATGAAATGCTCTGAAGTACCCCATTGGCAACAAAGATATCCTTATCCTGTAAAAGTGATTGAAACTTGGCATTTTCTAATTTATTTTGTCACTGATATTAATTTTATGCTAAGATTGTCTGTTCCTAGAGACCAGGAGCTGAATTAGTTTAATTTGCTTTATTCAGCATTGTGTTTAAGGCCACTTAATAAATTGTGCATTTTTGATGTCTTAAAATTATTTTCAACCCAAGTTAACGATTTAAGTCCACTTGGCTCTGAAATGCTGTTAGGCACTGTTGTGATTATCAGTCAGTCAATCAGTGGTATTTATTGAGCACTTGCTTTTTTACTCTTTTTGTTAGTAGTATTTTGTTAAACACTTACTATATGCCAAGCACTGTACTAAGTATGGAGATAGATACAAGCTGATCAGATTGGACACAGTCCATGTCCCACATGTAGTCACCGTCCTAATCCCCATTTTGCAGATGAGGTTACTGAGGCATAGAGAAGCTAGGTTATTTGTCCAAAGTGACATAGCAGATAAGTGGTAAAACCGGGATTAGAATCCAGATCCCCTGACTTTCAGGCATGTGCTTTTTCCATTAGACCTTACTTCTCTTGCTGTTTGCACAGCACATGCGCTTGGGAGAGTACAGTTTAGTAGAATTGGTATTTTGCCTGCCCACAAGGAGTTTACAGTCTAAACTATTGTTTAGTTTCTAGACAGTTAATCTTCAAAAAATTATGGATCCGGTTTTTTTTTTTAAATTTTGTTTTCCCTTTCAATGTTTAGACCATCAACATGACGGCTGAAGAAACAGTAAATGTTAAAGAGGTTGAGATCATTAAATTAATCTTGGATTTCCTGAATTCAAAGAAGCTTCATATCAGCATGTTGGCTCTTGAGAAGGAAAGTGGAGTCATAAATGGCCTATTTTCAGATGATATGCTTTTTCTGAGGTATGTTTTAAGATTTTATTTCCTCATAGAAGTACTCTGAGATTTAAGTGATTTGAATTCCATGGATGAAATTTCAGTGTATTGTGACAGAAGATATACTTAGCCTTGAAATCAAGCTTTCCCTGTTAATAACCCATTTTATAACACTCATCCTTGCTATGAACAGACTCTTTCTAGAAATCTTTGGTACTTTCTACCTACCCAAGTTCATATAACAATGATATCCTTCTGCTTCTGTTCCAGCGTTTGAAGTGCCTCTTCCTTTATGTTAGTTTGAGCTCAGACTTTCAAGCTTCTGTGGTTCACCTCACCCTGAAATTGTGGGCATTGGCAACCACAGTCAGTGTTCACCTGTTCCTGACCTACTTTTACAGACTTGAGTCGTGTCTCTCATTTTTTTAGAGACTTGAATTGTGTGTCTCATATTTTTACAGACTTGAATCGTGTTTCTCTTCAGTCATCTTTTCAAGACTGAAGAGTTCTGATATTTTCAGTCTATTCTTGTGGAGATACTGCACCTTCTCGTTTATCATTTTAGTCCCCCTCCCCTGTCCCTTTCCTGCCCTGTTCTGTCCATTCTAAGATATGGTGATCAGAATTATATGCAGAGTTACAGGAGTAGCTCTTTTATGATTATATTTGTTTTCTCTAGGCTTCCAGTCTGATGGACTCATAATAATAACGGTGGCATTCGTTAAGTATTTGCTGTGTCCCAAGTACTGTACTAAGTGGTGGGGTAGATAGGGGATAATCATGTCGAGCACAGTCCCTGTTCATCATTGGGTTCACAATCTGAGGAGAGAGAGTAGGAATAGAATCCCCATTTTGCAGAGGAGGAAACTTGGGCACAGAGAAGTTAAATGACTTGCCCATAGTCACCCAGCAGGCAAATGGCAGAGCCGGAATTTGAAGCCAGATCCTCCAACTCCCAGACCTGTGCTCTTTCCACTAGGTCACTGCTTCCCCTCTTGTATTGTCCCCAAGGCTTAGTAAGTACTTTTTTTTAATGGTATTTGAGTGCTTACTATGTGCCAAGCACTGTTCTAAGCACTGGGGTAAAATCTAAAGTAATCAGGATGGGCACAGTCCGTATCCCGCAGAGGGTTCACAGTCTTAATCGCCATTTTACAGATGAGGTAGCTGAGGCTCAGAGAAGTGAAGTGGCTTCCCCAAGGTCACCCAGCAGGCAAGTGGGAGAGCTGGAATTAGAACCTAGGTCCTTTTGACTCTCAGGGTCGTGCTCTATCTTGGTAGATGATGAGTGATAGCATCACTGTTGTTATTAATTGCAATATGTTTGTTTTTTCATTCAGACAGCTAATCCTTGATGGACAGTGGGATGAAGTTCTTCAGTTCATTCAACCTCTTGAATGTATGGAAAAGTTTGACAAAAAAAGGTACAACTGTATTTAGAATTTTCATGCCATTGCCAATAGCTTTATTTAAGAGTTGCTGATGGAGTTGGGAAGCTTCAAGATGATTTTTAAGAGTAGTTTCTATTATAAAAAGCTTAAGTTTCTGTCCTCTGTGATACAAAATTTAAGTTCTCAAAAAATGAAGGAAATGATTTGCCAAGATTTGGTTCAGGCGATTAACATTTCTTGATACCTCTTTCCTTTTTTTAATTGTGGTGCTGCAATTGATGGACTCAGAGTAATGGAACAAGAAAGCAAGCAGAAACTCCAGTAAACAGTAAAAATTGAGAGAAGCAGCTTGATGATTTACTGATGATTCTTTCTAATTTCGGGACTATTTGGCACATCAGTTTTAAATTTGAAATCCATGACTTAATTTTTCTAAGAGATGAATATTTGTAATTATTTTTTAATTTTGACCCCTTGAAGTCTGAGAGCTAGGTTTTTTTGACTTTTTGGTATTGTTAGATGCATATATTGTAGAGAAGCAGCATGGCTCAGTGGAAAGAACCCGGGCTTGGGAGTCAGAGATCATGGGTTCGAAACCCGGATCCACCACTTGTCAGCTGTGTGACTGTGGGCAAGTCACTTCACTTCCCTGTTCCTCAGTTCCCTCATCTGTAAAATGGGGATTAACTGTGAGCCTCACGTGGGCCAACCTGATTACCTTGTATCTACCCCAGTGCTTAGAACAGTGCTCTGCACATAGTAAGCGCTTAACAAATACCAATATTATTATATATTTAAAGTGGGGAGGGAGAGATTATGGGGACTGCACTTCTTAAAGGAGGCTCCTGCAGTTCAGTGCTCTTGCCTCTGGCCATCAGTAGTATTTATTGAGCACTTACTGTGTGCAGAGCCCTGTGCTGAACATTTGAGAGCATTCAGTAGTTTTAGTAGACCCGCTTCCTGTCATTGAGGATCTTACAGTCTATTATTGGGGGAGACAAAGACATTATGCACCTAAGGGCTGTGGAGGTGGAGGAGAGGTTAGTATAAAGCGTTTAGAGGGTATGGATTGAAGTGTGAGGTAATGCAGAAGGGAGGGAGAATAGTGTGGGGAGATGAAAAATAGTCAAGGGAGACTTCATGGAGGAGATATGATTTTAGTAGGAACCTGAAGATGGAGAGAATGGTGGTTTGAGAGAGGATTCCAGGCGAGGGTGTGCCTGGAGAGGGGGAAGACTGGAGGCTGGGAGGTCATTGAGGAGCCTATTGCAGTAGTCGAGACAAGATTCTGCTGCCATTTCTTCCTCCCATTCTTCCCCCTGTTTTGCATCTCCCTTGATCCTAGAGGGGACTCCATGTTCCCTGTGTGCAGAGGAAACAGAGCACTGAGGGAGGTGGAGGGAGGAGAAGGAGGGGACATCAAGATGATAGAGAAGGACAAGGTGGGAATCTAGTGGGGTGCATGGAGAGGACCCCTAAGGCTTCTGGGACTAATGTCTGCTTCTCATGACCTGAGGGAGCAGTGGTATTAGCAGCAGTAAAGCTAGCAGGGAGACCATGGACAATGGCTAGGACCATTCTTGTACCTTGTGAGAGCTCCAGGGGTTCTCAGCCCTAAATCCCTGCTATCAAGTCACTGAGAAGAGCCTGGACTCCATGTCATCAGGATCCTAAAGCCCTCCTGTTCTTGCCTTCCTGGGATGAACAGAATTTGGGGCTCCCTGCTTAGTGAACCCCAATCTTGAACCCCTTGTTGTTCACCCTAGCACCCCCTCTGAACCTTAGGGATATCATTTGGTTTATAGCCAGCTGTCCCCCCTCCCAAGGTTGACTACAGGAAGCTCAGGATGAAAGGGCTGTCTCCCCATCAATCAGTCAAAGTAAAGTATCTCTTAGCATTCCCGATAAATGTATCTCCCAGGCACCCGGACTTCCCCAGCTCAAGGAACCCTACTGCAGGCAGACACGCCGGTTAGAGATCTGAATACGATTTCAATGGGTGCCCTGCAAGCATAACCAACCCACTAACAGGCAGCAAGTAACAGAATTCCAATCCTACTGGCTTTTCCTTTGTCTACCACTTTTCCCTTTCCCCCCAGGATCCTTTCTTTTTTCCTTTCAGCATCATGGTGCATACATTCTGTGCGTTTCCGTAATTCTTTCCAAGAGTCCCAGGTTCCAGGCTTCTCTTCTCTGAGTCCTTTCCTTAAGATCTCTGGGTGCCAGGGTAGTTTTCCTGATGATCTTCCCAGTTTTTTCTCATAGAAGCCTCACTTGTCTGGAGTCCTGAATTCAAGACCCTAAAACTTCTGAATATCTTAACCAGGAGCACTGATGAATGAACGAGCATATCCTAACATGTGCCCTTCCAGGATTGCAGCTTAAACTTTCTGCCCCCAAAATGGCTGAGGGAGTCCTTCCCTAACTACCTGGCCCACCATGTCCTTTTCCAGTCCTTCCCTCTGATTGCCTACATTCCAGGTGACTTGCTTAAAAGGTCTGGTACCTTCTTCAGTTAACCTTCCCTCAGGGAGCAGAGATTGGGAGTGAGAGAACTAGGGTGGTTTAGTGGAAAGAACACGGGCCTGGGAATCAGAAGACCTGGGTTAAAATCCTGGCAGAGTTGCCTGCTGTATTACCTTCAGCAAGTCACTTCACTTCTCCGGGCCTCAGTTACCTCATCTGTAAAATGGGGACTAAGACTGTGAGCCCCATGGGGGACAGGGACTGCGTTCAGCCTGATTAAGTTGTATCTACCCCAGTGCTTACATTGCTTGTCACATAGTAAGCACTAAAGAGATACCATAAAAAACAACCGAAAAAGTTTCTTTCTGGGTTTCTCCCCGCCTTGGGTAGGGCTAGGTTGAGTGACTGTCACACCCTCCTCCCACTTCTTCTGATCCTGGAGAGGAGAGGACACTAATTTTCTCAGCAAAGTGAGAAAACCCAAATTCCCTAAGGGGACTTTGATCTTGGAAAAGCCTGATTACTGTATCCTCAATCATCTTTCCTTCTCTTAATGAACACATTTCAGCATGTACACAACAATCAATGTTATGATGTGTTTTATTATAATGTAAGCCACGAAGCCTATTTTAACGAGCACACCCTGTCACTTTAGTGTGGTGCTTGCCACAGAGTGGCTAGAGCACGGGCCTGGAACCACAGGATCATGGGTTCTAATCCCAGCTCTGCCACTTGTCTGCTGTGTGACCTTGGGCAAGTCCCTTAACTTCTATGTGCCTCGGTTCCTCAGCTATAAAATGGGGATAACAACTACGTGGACAGGGACTGTGTCAAACCCGATTATCTTGTATATACCCCAGCATCAAGAACAGTGTCTGGCACATAGAAAGCGCTTAACAAATATCATTAACAGATACAATTATTATTTGTACTATTTCTTTATCTACCTCCCACTGTTGTTTGCTCATAGGTTTCGCTATATTATCCTGAAGCAGAAGTTTTTAGAAGCCCTATGTGTGAACAATGCAATGTCAGCTGAAGATGAACCTCAGCATGTAAGATTTTTATTCCTGAAGGTTTGCGCCAGTCTTGTTTGCAGTTATATATTTTCAGTTCATGAAAATTAAAAAGAAGAGGCAAAGCCTCAGTCTGGCATGATGGGTAGAGGGGTGGCAAGATTCTCCAACGTGATTTTTGCAAGTACAACTTAAAATCTATGATTTTTGCAAATACAAATTAAAATCGACCCTTTTCCCCTATACTCAGTCCCATAACTTTACTTGAACAAAGGTGATAGTGACAGTTTATACAGTAATTTCTAGAAGAGCCAAATGATTACCATGAACTACCATGAAAAGCCAGTAGGATTGGAATTTTGTTCCTTGTTGCCTGTTAGTGGGTTGGTTAAATCAACATTTTAATTTGATCTTTCCAAGGAGAGAAGAGTTTAGTTGATGTTTTCACTCTAGTTAGCCTATTATATTTTGAGTGTTAAAACAAACTATTTAAATATATTCTTGGTATTAAAATAAGAAAATGGGAAATTAGGTAACAAATAGACCATTAAGTACTATCTTCTTAAAGGGAGTGGTTTCAGTTTAGAGGCACGCATGTTAAAACATCAGATTAGGGGTTCTGCACTGCAGACAGTTTGTGTTCAGTCAGTATTTGTTGATTACCTAGGCCCTGCATTGTACAGGGAGAATCCAAATAGTTTTATAGGTGTAGCCCCTCCCCTCCCCAAGCTGAACAGTGTATTGGGGAAGACATATACTAAAATATATTCCAAGCAGGGGGAAAGCAATAGAGTATGACGATATGTATATAAGCACTAAAAGTAGGGGTTGGGTGGTGTGAGTACCCAGGTATTTCATTCATTCATTCCCTCATTCATTACTATGTGCAGAGCACTGTACTAATCGCTTGGAATGTACAGTTCGGCAACAGATAGAGACAATCCGTGCCCATTGACAGGCTCACAGTCTAATCGGGGGAAACGGACAAAAACAAGACAACATAATCACGATAAATAGAATCAAGGGGATGTATACCTCATTAACAAAATAATGTTACAGGTAATAAAAAATATATACAAATGAGCACAGTGCTGAAGTGCTGAATTGGTAGCTAGGGGATATAAATCGGAAGGAAGAACATTTCCTCAGGGAAGGTCTCCTATCAAAGATGTGATTTCAGAAGGACTTTGAAGATGGAAAGAGCAGTGGTCTGCCAGCTGAGCAGAGGGAAAGTGGGCAAGGCCAAAGGGAAACTTTGACTGAGAGATTACTACCTTTCTGAACGGAATAGACTTCAGTTCTGTTATGCATATATCTAGTACCAAGAAAGTAACTGGTTTTTCACATGTCAATGAATGAAAGGCGTTATGTAGGACAAAGATCTCATTTGGCAAGATGTCTTAATGGGTCATTTTTAAAAGGAATGTAGCACCTGGTACAGCTCCAGTATTCTAAAAATTCGTAATAATGATTATGATGAAGATGAAAAAATAGATGACTCATGGATACTTTCAGATGTCATTTTGAAATGGCCAGTGACGATAAGTGATGGAAGAAAATGACCATATTTGCTCTCATAATTTGCCCGGTTTTAACACAGTTTTTGTTTTACTGAGACGTGGGTGGGGTAGTTATGTGGGTCACAGCAGGCTTAAATCTTGTTATAAGGGGAGGAGAAAAAAGAAGAAGAAGAGGGGGAAAAGGAAGGCTAAGGCACTTGTGACCATCTCTTACTTCACTTGCACTCTTCCAAGTGCTGCATTCAGTTGGCTCTCCGTGAATTAACTCCCTCTCCCTGCTGCCTTGTCGTGGGCTCACTCTCTTCTGGTGAGTTCAGCTATCAATGCTGACGATTACGTGGTACAAAAATAATCTTTTATTTTACTGTGAAAGAAGATCTATCCATTCTACCAAAAATTAAGTGACCACCTTCTTTCAGAGTTTAACCAAATTAATTCGTTCAGTTGTATTTATTGAGTGCTTACTGTGTGCAGAGCACTGTTCTAAGCGCTCGGGAAAGTACAACAGTACACAGTAACATTCCCTGCCCAAATGCCATGTGCAAGTGGAATCTCACCTACTACTCAGCTTTGTCCAGAGCTTTTACATACACCAACTCTGAGTCACACTGACATCCATGAAAATAATTATTTTAGCCTGAGTTGCACCTTAGTGACTATCCTCTATTTTACCAAATCACTTGATTGAACATTTTGCGAAAGAGAAGAGCATTGCTGAAGTGCTAGCGTGAAAGCCAGAATAGGAGATGTTTATGTTTTCTAAAAAGTATATAATTTTACTCTGTAGAAGATTAGTTCTTGGCAATGTAGGAAGTAACTTTAATTTTAAATATATGTGGGTTATCTTTCAGTTTTTAAAATTGATTTTGATATTTGCCCTTAGTTGGAATTTACCATGCAGGAAGCGGTGCAGTGCCTACATGCCCTAGAAGAATACTGTCCTTCTAAAGATGATTACAGCAAACTCTGTTTGCTATTGACGTTGCCTCGCCTAACTAATCATGCAGAATTCAAGGACTGGAATCCCAGCACTGCCCGGGTCCACTGTTTTGAAGAGGCTTGTGTCATGGTGGCGGAGTTCATTCCCGCTGACAGGAAGCTTAGCGAAGCTGGTTTTAAAGCCAGTAATAATCGCTTATTTCAGCTGGTAATGAAAGGCCTACTCTATGAATGTTGTGTGGAATTTTGTCAGAGTAAAGCCACGGGAGAAGAAATTACTGAAAGCGAAGTGTTGCTCGGCATCGACCTTTTGTGCGGCAACGGGTGTGACGATTTGGATCTGAGCTTACTGTCCTGGCTTCAGAATCTCCCATCTACTGTCTTCTCCTGTGCTTTTGAGCAAAAGATGCTGAACATTCACGTCGATAAGCTTCTGAAACCTACAAAAGCGGCGTATGCCGATCTTTTGACACCGCTTATCAGCAAGCTTTCTCCTTACCCGTCATCCCCAATGAGACGGCCTCAGTCAGCTGACGCCTACATGACCCGCTCTCTGAACCCTGCCTTAGATGGGCTGACTTGCGGATTAGCCAGTCAAGATAAACGGATCTCAGACCTCGGAAACAAAACTTCACCAATGTCACACTCCTTTGCCAACTTCCATTATCCGGGGGTGCAAAATCTCACTAGAAGTCTCATGCTTGAGAATACAGAATGTCACAGTATTTATGAAGAGTCACCTGAGCGGTAAGTGTCTTCAGGTAGTCACAAGAATAATTTCTAGGTTTTGATTAAAAAAAAAAAAGCCCTGAAATTCATTGACTGCATTATTTACATGCATGCAGTGGAATCTTTGGAATTTCTGATAACCAACGGATGAAATCGGTTCATAAATATTAAAGAAAGGAGTAAGAAATGACTGTTAACTTTTAAGAATTAATTTTCAGACTATCTTTTTTAGTAGAAAAGTGCAGAAACAGACTAGGGAAAACAGCCAATGCAGCCTAGCCAAAGCAGCTTCTGCCAACGTCACACATGACAGTAGATGGGAGAGCAACCAGGACTGTGGGTTTTGTTTCAGCCTTTTCAATTAAGCGTCTTCAGCACCTCAAACCCACTATTTCTAAAACCATTCCTCATCTTAGCTCCTAACCCCACTCCTCCCTCTTTCCTCCATCCTAGAAGTCCCCAATCCTGGTGTCGTCCTTGACTCTTTGTTGTCACGCTCCGCCTAAAGCCATAACATTTCCTGGATCTGCCCTTTCCTTTCAAACAAAGGACCACCATACTCTGGGACAAGCTCCGATCATGCCTCGGCTAAACTGTTGCATCAGCCTTTCATTTATCCATTCATTTGTATTTATTAAGCGCTTACTGTGTGCAGGTCACTGTACTGAGTGCTTGGGAAAGTACATGAAGACGTGTGGTGTAATGGATAGAGTATAAGTCTGGAGTCAGAAGATCATGGGTTCTAATCCAGGATCCACTACTGGTCTGCTTTGTGACCTTGGACAAGTCACTTCACTTCTCTGGTCCTCAGTTACCTCATCTGAAAAGTTGTGATTGACTCTGTGCGTCTCACGTGGAACAGGGACTTTGTCCAACCCAATTTGCTTGTATCCACCCCAGTGCTTAGTACAGTGTCTGGCTCATAGTAAGCACTTAACAAGTACCATAGTTATTATTATTATTGCATCAGGCAGACCATAGCTCTCTCCACAACTATATGCCTCCTAAGAACCCACCTTCTCCACTAACCTTTGCCATAGCATCCCTTCATCCGTCTCTAGAACATCTGAACTTATGTGCACCCTCCTCCTTAGCTCTCCACTTAAGTCGTGTGTTTTGACAGTGCTATAAATGTTTTTATGTGTGCCTTCTCCGTTAAGAGTGTATGTTCCTTGGGGACAGAGAGCAAATGACTTCACTGTTCTGTGCTTCCCAAAGGCCTGGTAGAGTGCAGTGAACTACGTAGTGTTCAATAAATGCTGCTCTTGCTGCTATTACCATTACTTTTCCTTATTCTAAAAGAGCCTATTCTGATCTTCTTCCCTCTCTGACTGCCTCATCTGCTCACTCTGTGCCTCCCAACACACTCACATTATTACTATCATTATTAATTTTATTGACTGAGCGCTTACGGTGTGCAAAGCATTGTGCTAAGCGCTTGGGAGAGTACAGTATAGCATCAAGCACACTCCCCGCCCACAACAAGCTCACATTCTAGCTCATGGTCTAAATGTCTCCCCTTTCCTAAAATTATCCTCTCTGCATCCCGCTGCACCGTCCCTCGCTCCATCTCCCTCTGTCCAGTTCTTTTCCCAACTCTTCAGATGCTTATGTGTGCCCGCTGCCTCAACTTCTTTTTCTCCAACTCCCTCCTCGACCCTTTACCATTTGGATTCCTTCTCTTTGACTCCATTCAGACCGCTCTTACCACCGACCCCTTTCCCACATCCTCCCCCTCCATATATGCCAGACCACCACTCATCCTATCTTCAGAGACTTATTAAAGTCACATCTCCCCCAAGAGGCTTTTCCCGATTAAGCCATCTCCGTTCTGCATCATCTTCGCACTTGCATCTGTACCCTTTGGGCACTTGATATTTGCCCCACCTTCAACCCCATAGCACTTAGGTACATAATTTAGTCATTTTATATTAATGTCTGTCTCCCACTCTAGACTGAAAGGGAACATGACTCTGTTGTATCGTACTCTCCCAGACACTTAGTACAGGGCTCTGCACGCAGTAATTGCTCAATAAATGCCATTGGTCAATTAATTGACTAACTTGGTAGCAGACTGCATTTAAGGGTTGAGAGAGAGAGGAGCCAAGATTCACACCGGGGCTGGGGGCTTCAGAGACAGGGAAGAGGTACTATTAACCTTGATGGGAAAGTTATTCTAAACCAGTTCACCTATTGTGGTAATAATAAAAATAATTATGTCAGTTGCTAATCAGTCAGTAGTATTTACTGAGTGCTTACTGCAGAGGTGATAAACATGTTCCCTGCCCAGAAGGAGCATACTACAGTGTACTGCTACTTCAGGTCTCTCTAAGTGGTGGGATGGTCAGGGCGGCTGCTTATGGGCACCATGTTCTCTCCCCGACTGAATTTCTCCTCCCAGGACGTAGATGGCTGCTCTGCTCTCTTTCCCTCAAGGCAGGGTGGTATGGGCCGAAACAGTGGTGGGCTGTTAGGGAAGGGGGAGAAAAAGAGGGAACTGGACAGGGCAACCCCGGGACAAGATGGAGTGCAGTCTTGTCGTGGCTAACCCGATCACATCCAAGTGGCCGCGGTTGCTTATTCACTCATTCACCTCCCTGGTCTACCTCATGACGTTATTGAGGCCCTGTCGGGTCAGGTAACCTGAGCATTTGGATTTGGAAGTCTTGTTCACGAACAGGGCTTAGAGACTGTTCTAGAATTTTCTCCACCAAGTATTCCCTTAGGCTTTGGCTATAAAATTAGATTTGTCACTTGGATGCTGTAACTTTATTTTTTTACTCTTATATAGCGTTCTATAAATTTTATGGAAACATGACCATAACAATGAATTTTTTCAAGATGCTTCTCTCATACAGAAATGCTCTTTTCACACTGTTTTTAGTCCAACTATTTCCTTTCCTTTTTTTCTTGTTTCCTTGATGTTGGAATAGTGATACTCCAGTGGAGGCCCAACAACCCATTGGCAGTGAAGCCTTGGGACAGAGTTCAGTCTCAGAAAAAGAGCCAGCCCCTGGAGCCCCAAATCAAGGACCAGTCAAGCAAGAAAGAAACGAGGTAATGGTTTATCCTTTTAAATAGCAAATTTCCAAGCTCTCCATTTTAAAAAGTTGTATTTTGTTGACTTTTATTTCTTCTCTCCCTTTGGGAGTTGGAGCTTCCCTTTTTCTTGTAACTCAGGGGAGAAAAGCAGTTGTTTATATAGGGCATTTCTTAAAATAATGTAAATGAGAATGGTAGTATCTAACGTTATGTTAAATCACTATTTTTCACGCGCTAAGTATGTTTCGCAACTCATTCATTCAATAGTATTTATTGAGCACTTACTGTGTGCAGAGCACTGTACTAAGCGCTTGGAATGAACAAGTCGGCAACAGATAGAGACAGTCCTTGCCGTTTGACGGGCTTACGGTCTAATCGGGGGAGATGGACAGACGAGAACAATGGCAATAAATAGAGTCGAGGGGAAGAACATCTCGTAAAAACAATGGCAACTAAATAGAATCAAGGCAATGTACAATTCATTAACAAAATAAATAGGGTAATGGAAATATATACAGTTGAGCGGACGAGTACAGTGCTGTGGGGATGGGAAGGGAGAAGTGGAGGAGCAGAGGGAAAGGGGGAAAAGGGAGTTTAGCTGCGGAGAGGTAAGGGGGAGGTGGTAGAGGGAGTAGAGGGAGAAGAGGAGCTCATAAAGTATAGAACATAAGAATATCTTTTAAACTGGGGTTGTTATCTGTAACCTGCAGCCCAAGGAGTAAGCAATGTTTAAGGACCTTAGAGTGGGTGAAAATACATCTAAAGAGATAAATAGCACAAAGATGATGTATTATGCTATATACTATTATATATTTATGGTACAGAGCAATACTACCTTCTATCCAAGTTTTGTTAGGAGAAAGGGTACCTGATTCTTCTTTTTTTTTAAGAATCTGTATTATCTTCAAAAACAAAATGAGGTAATGGTATCTGGATTTTTTTTGTGAGGATTTTTAGTGTTTATTTTAAATTGAATTCTTGGCAGGGAAAAACTGGTCAATTTAAAATCGCCAAGGTAAAACATTTGGGTTAGAATTTTTCAGAAAAGATACCATATTATTCAGATTGTTTGCACATTTTTTCCAGTCTTCCTAAACATGTGTTCATCATTTTTGGAGTTGCTACTTCCCAAAGGGTGAACGATGACTATAAGTTCCACAGAGAGTAGTTAATAACGAATTGGCTGAGAGAAGAATCATTTTTTATCTTTCATCCAATCTGACCATTTGTTTTTACTTTTTTTTTAACCTATATAAATATAATGAATGGGAAACAAATGGTATTGTGGTATTGTCAGTAGGATACGGTACTGTAATATTTTACCAAATCAAGCAGACTAGAGAAGTGGCATGGCCATATAGAAAGCCTGGGTTCTCTTCCTGGCTTTTCCACTTGTCTGCTGTGTGGCCTTGGGCAAGTCACTTAACTTCTCTGGGCCTCAGTTCTCTCATCTGTAAAATGGGAATTGAGACTTGTGAGCCACGCATGGGATTGTCGTGTATCTACCCTATCTCTTAGTATGGTCCCTGGCATGTAGCATGCACTTAATTGATACTATTAAAAATACAGATATAGTTTTTTCTTCAGCCTTTGAGAAATATTGTTGGAGAGTAGGCTCTTCTGATGATCCATACCAAATAATGGCAGTCAGTGTAATACTTGAAATGGGGACTCTGCATGGCAGTCATTGCCATTGGCTCCAGAGAACTGCCAGAGATTCTGGGCTGATCAGAAACACCACAATGCCTGGAAAGGAAAGAAGAATGGAAATATAATGGAAAAGTGACCAGTGTATATTGCTCAGCAGTGAAGCCTTGATGTATGTGATGTCCTTTTCCGGCTTTTGCACAGGCATTTTTCTAGATTAGATGCCTTGGCGAACAGCTGTGCTTAAAATTCTGCCCTGCCTTCTCCTATTTTTAACAGAGGTTAAATAGTAAACTGGATAAGTAAGGTTTTCTGAATTTTTTTCCTTCTTGATAATGTCACATTATGGAATTTTTATATTTAAGTTAAACACAATTGGCCCAGATGTCTAATTGAGTATTTTATAGAGCATCCAATTTATTTTGGGCATTCAGATATTTTTTTTAAGCCAGTGCCTAAGTATACTCCTGGGCAGGAGGGATATTTGATTGTGTTTGGAAGTAACTGCAACTGGTTAAATAGGTGTATGTTTTACTGGGGTTTGAGTGAAAAAGAATGTATTTGAATCACTTAATTCTAATGTTTTTAAGCTTCGAGATTCAACAGAGCAATTTCAAGAATATTACAGGCAGAGACTGCGCTACCAACAGCACTTAGAACAGAAGGAACAACAACGCCAAATATACCAACAAATGTTACTTGAAGGAGGTGTAAATCAGGAAGACGGAGCTGACCAGCAACAGAATCTTACAGAGCAGTTTCTTAATAGGTTGGGTGTTTTTTTTTTTACATTTTAAAAATTTTCTTTTGTTATAAAATGACCACTTTAAAATACATATAAGGACTACTGATGTATAGAACTTTGAGTGTACATTATGTTCCCAAATAGTTCGTCTAAAGTATTAGAATCTGGACCAGTGAGGGGTCCTCAAGAGATCATCTAGTCTGGCCCCAGGCTTCCAGAATAATCTGCATTGAAATCTCCCAGATCAGTTGCCTGTCCTGTTCCTCAAGATAGCGATCAACCCAGATTCCACTCCCTGTCCCTATATTTAGCGAGCCATTCCCCATTTTGATTCTTTACTGGATCAAATGATTTTGATCCATTTTGATTACTTTCTGGATCATTCGTTTGTTTTTATTGAATTTTTGAAAATAATATATTTTCCAATTATCCAGTCTATCACTGTGAATTCTGCCCCAATATCATTATTTATCCCTGCCCTATAAAAGCTTGTGAACCAGTTTTAGAAGTAATTGGCAAGGTCCCTACCCTTGAGGGGCTTCCATTTCCAGAGATGTTAGTCATCTTTCTGAAGTGAGCGTGTTTTTCAATCGCGGAAAGTCATTAGTGCAAATATATCGGAGCCGAAGTCCAAAATATATATTCCTATGTACACATTAAAGTGTTGTGGATGAAATCAGAAATCTAGTAATATTATGTCCATTGCTTGTTTCCAATAGATGGGAGTATTATACTTGCCCTAGAAAGGCATTCGATAGATATCAATCAATCGGTTATATTTATTGAGCACTTGTAGAGTGCAGAGCCCTGTACTAAGTGCTTGAGAGAGTACACTATAACAGAGTTGGTAGACACTTCCCCTGCCCCAGATGAGCTTAGAGTCTAGAGGGGGATACAGACATGAATGTACATAAATAAATTATGGATATATACGTAAGTACTATGGGGCTAAAGGAGAGGTGAATCAAGGGTACAAATCCCATATCAGAGGTGACACAGAAGGGAATGGGATAAGACGAAATGAGGACTTAATAAGGGAAGGCCCTCTTGGAGGAGCTATGCCTTCAATAAGACTTTGAAGGTGGGGAGAGTTATTGTCAGATTTGAGGAGGGAGGGTATTCCAGTCCAGAGGCAGGACGTGGGTGAGGGGTTGGTGGTGAGGTAGATGAGATGGAAGCGCGGTGAGTAGGTTGGCATTAGATGAGTGAAGTGTGCCAGCTGGATTGTAGCAGGAAAGCGTGAGAGATGAAGTAGGAGGGGGCAAGGCGATTGAGTGCTAGCCTACGGTCAGGAGTTTCTGTTTGAACTAGAGGTAGATGGGCAACAACTGGAGGTTCTTGAGTGGGGAAACAGGGACTGAACGGGGACTGATATGGTGCGTTCTGTCCGGAGGCAAGTGTCTTAAGTGCCCTGCTGGGTTAGGAGATTATAGTGAACCGGAATTTCTCCAGCTCCAGCACGGTACTGCCCCAGCTACTTGCCACCACAGGCCGAAGCCTTCAGAGGCTGCTCAGTCCTGGGCCAGGAGATAATTCTGCCCTGGGAGCAGAGAAGTTGCACAGCTTTGTGGGAACCCCTGGCCCAGAGTAATCAACAACCCCAATGCCTCTCCTTCCCCTCCATGAACCTGAGAGAAGTACTGCATCCTAGCACCTCCCCTGTCCAGTTTGGAGCAGCCAGAACCACCTGGGCACTCTAACTGTAGTATTCATTAAGCACTTACACTGTGCCGAGGACTGCCCTAAGTGCTGGGGCAAATAAAATACCGTCAGATGAGACACAGTCCCTGTCCCACATGGGGCTCACTGCGTAAGCAACTACTTCAGCCTAAACCAAGGTTTTCATCTCGGTGTCTGGCTCCTGCAGAACCAGGGATGTGTTAACCCCTGGACGAAACCTCAGCCCAGGCTGGGACAGTTTGCAGGGACAACTTGGATAGTCACATCAATCAATCAATCGGTATTTATTGAGCACTTACTCTGTGCAGAGCACTGAATTAAGTGCTGGGGAGAGAACAGTGCAATAGCGTTGGTAAGCAAGGAGCTTACAAGCTAGAGAGGGAGACAGACTTTAAAATAAATTACAAATGTGTATATAAGTGCTCTGCGGCTGAGGGTGGGATGATTATCAAGTTCAAAAGGAGTGTCTCTCCAAGAGCATAAGCAATGCAGAAGGGAGAGTGAGTCGGGGAATCGTGAGGGCCTAATCGAAGAAGGTCTCTGAGAGGAGATGTGACCTTAGGATGGCTTTGAAAGCGGGGAGACTGGTTGTCTGTCATGTATGAAAGGGGAGGGACCTCCAGTGCTGAGGAGGATGTGGGGAAAGGGTCGGAGGGGAGATTTGACGAACTTGAGGTACGGTGAGTAGGTTGGCATTACAGAATGCGCGGACTGGGTTGTGGCAGGAGATCACTTAGGAAGAGGGGAATTGATTGAATGCCTTAAAGCCAATGATAAGGAGTTTCTCTGTTATTTAGAGGTAGATGGGCAACCAGGGGAGGTTTTCGGAGACTGGGGAGACATGGGCTGAACATTTTATAGGAGAATGATCCAGGCAGCATAGCGAAATGTAGGCTGGAGAGGGAAGAGATGGAAGGCAGGGAGGTCAGTGAGAAGACTGATGCAGTAGTCCAGGCAGGATATAAGTGCTTGGATCAGCATGGTAGCAGTTTGGATGGAGAGGATGGGGCAGATTCAAGAGATTTTGTGAGGATCAAGCTGCCGGGCCCAACAGAACCAAATATACAAGCGATACCGTCTTGATTGCTTTTGTAAGGTTTGCAAGCTAGATTGCCAGCGACTTTATTTTTCTAGTATCTTGATAGCAAAGTTAAATTTATCAGTTTATCGGTTCCAGGGTATCCATCTTCCTCTTTCTATATCGACTGAACAACGTTGAGTGTGGGGGCTCTACATCTGCCCTCCGTGAATTGTTGGCTGTGAATTGTTGAGCCGGTGGCTCTGCAGCATCGTATGCCAGTACCTGATGCATGCCGTCAGCTACCTTCAGCCAAGTCCTTCCCATTTTTTGTTGGATTTTCCACACTTCTATTTTAGGTGATGCACACCCCTGCCAAGTCCTGAGGCTAAGCCCTGTGGAAGATGAAATCAAAAAGCTATCTTTTCTGAAACCTTCATCAGTTTTGAACCTGACCCTGTTGAGCTTTTGAATCTACATTAGAGTTCTCTTGGCATGCTAGTGGGTATGTGGCCTAAAAGGTATTTGGGGCATGTTGGAAAAGCCTATTGCTGGGCCTGGTCTCCCACTTTGGGCAGGAACACACTGTATACATAGCATATTCCATTTTTTTGTGTGCCTTATGGAAGGCACATCTCCTCCAAGTGGCCTTCCCTGGCTAAGCCTTCATTTCCTCTTCTCCCATTCCCTTCTGAGCCACCCTTGCACTAAGATTTGCACCCTTTATTCACCACTCCTCAGCCCCAGAGCACTAATGTACATATTGATTATTCATTATTATTATTGATTATTTATATTAATGTCCGTCTCCCCCTCTGGACTATAAGCTCATTATGGGCAGGGAACATGTCCGCCAACTCTGTTATATTGTATTCTTCCAAGCACACACAGTAAGTGTTCAGTAAATAACGATTGAGTGATTGTTAAGCGCATACTAGGAGCCAGGCCCTGTCCTAAGTGCTAGGGTAGATACAAACTGATTAGGTTGGACACAGTCCATCTCCCACATGGGGCTCACAGTCTTAATTCCCATTTTACAGGTAATGTAAGTGAGGTACAGGGAAGTGACGTGACATGCCCAAGGTCACATAGACAAATGGCAGTACCAGGCTTAAAACCCAGGTCCCTCTTCCTCCCAGACCCGTGCTCTGTCCACTAGGTCACACTGCTTCTGTTTCTAAACATACTTTAGTAAATGGAAAAACATGGCAAGGTCAACAGTGGGCAGAAGCACGAGTGGTTTGAGAAGCCTTTGAAGAAGTGGAAAGGAGAAAATGTAAGAAGAAGTTCACACCAAAAAGAATAGAGACCAGACGGCTTTGCAGGTGGCAGATGGTCGAGGAGGGATGGGTTGTTGCTTGAGTCTTCAATTTCCCTTTGCTCGTTATTGCCTGCTCCCCACCCTTTCCAACTGGCATGACTCCATAGCCGGCAGATGGATTGGGAAAAGCTTGATCATTAATGAGTTAACTGTGGCATTTCTAGGTAAATTTAGAAAAGGCATAGTGTTAAATCAGGAAAGTGTGTTTAAGGCAATAAAAGTTTGCAATTTTCCTGGCAAAGTTGAAAGGTGACCTTTTTTCATATTTTGAAAACAGAAGGTGCTTTCTCCATTTCATGATGACACCTTTTGGAAACTGATTGTTTAATCAGGATTATTCAAACCTGTCATATCTCTTTTACTGTTGCCTCCGTCTATGATCCATAGCTTTATGTTAAAAGAAAGGCTCATCACCACTTGGTTTGCCACCAAACTCTGTGATTGGCTGGGATTTCCCTACCAATCACAGAACTCAGATCCAGGAATTTGGGCAGGGAATTAAATAATAATTGTGGTGTTTGTTAAACTGTCGCTAAGTGGCAAGCAGTGAAGTAAGCACTGGAGTGACTATGAGATAGTCGAGCAGGACACAGCCCCTGTCCCACATGATGCACACAGTCTGAAGAGGGAGGGTGAAAAAGTATTGGATCCCCAATTTACTGATGAGGAAACTGAGGCACAGGGAAGTTGAGCGACCCTCCCAAGGTCACACAGCAGGTAGGTGGCAGATCCGGGATTAGAACCCAGGTCCTCTGACTCCCAGGCCCAGTTTCTTTTCCCTTTCCTCTGCTGGTTGCTCACTAAGGAGCTGCTACAACTCCTGTTTCCTTTCTCAATTCCCAGTACTGGCAGGACCCAGGCAGCTCTAGCAGCAGAAGGAAGGAGGAGTTAGCTGCCGGATCCCTGGCTAATGCTGCAGGTTGGGCTAAAATCCCAGCATGAATTCTAAAAGAGCCAGCAGGAAAAACTATCCAGCCGGGAACCGGGCAGAGCAACAGGGCTGGGAGATTCCTGCAGAGTGCGGAAACAGGAGTGCATACCTTTCATTCATTCATTCAGTCCTATTTATTGAGCACTTACTGTGTGCAGAGCATTGTGCTAAGTGCTTGGAAGAGTACAATAGAACAATAAGTAGTCATATTCCCTGCCCACAGCGCATTTACAGTTCAGAGCAGGAGACAGACATTAATCTAAATAAAGAAGTACTCCGGAATCCATGCTAAAGGAAGAAACGATCCATACCTATCTTCCGCTGATGCAAAGACTGCTGTTTTGTCTGGACCCGGGAACAGAGATGCCCCTGTGGGCATTTTCCTTTCTGCCAAGGTATTCTTGGGTGAGAGGCTAAGTGAGGAGTGTGAATATGATTAGCAAAGGGGCAGGGGAGCCACTAGGAAGAGACCCGCGTTTTGGAGGTGGAGCCTGGAGAAAGGGTGACGCTGGGTGTGTGATACTGGCTTAAGTACATAACCCTCCCAGAAGTCAGGTATCTCTGCTGGTGGAGGGTATAGAGCAGTCCAAAGCTTGATAGGAGAATGACCAACTGACTAATGACTGACACCAGTCAGTCAAAGGTTCTCATTAATGAGAAGTCCGGGCCTCTCCAAGGTAGGAGATATGCGTAGCCAATCACATAGAGAGACAGTGAAAACCGCTTAATTAGAAATAAGTCCCAACAGAAGCCTGTCGCGTGCATTTAAGCATAGCCAAGTTTCAGTATTTTGCAGGGATGTTATCCCTTTAAACCTTCCATCCAGAGACAGCCCTACGAGTATTCCCCAAGACAGTGTATATGAAAAACTTCAGGAGAGTAGAGTGCAGCTTAGTTTTTTTCAGGCTTGGAGGTATTCCGACGATGGGGATTCCTATTGAATAGGGAGTGGGAGAGATCCGAAATGCTAGTGACTGAATGTGTGGACCTCTCGTTGTCGTTGGTCGTATGTATAGTTGTTCTTCAGGTTCCAAGGTGATACTGCTGATGATGAGAATGCAGCCAGAGTTGTGTGCCATTGAGAGACAATCCCTTGCCCACTATATCGACAAAAATAGTTGGGCAACCTTACTGGCCTTTTATTTTTCTTGGTGAATATTTTATCACTAAGTTGGGCTGCTCCGGGTTAGGCGGAGGGAAAAGGTATATAGCTTACTGTCATCAGGAGGACACGGGCTTGAAGGACACAGGTTTTTGAGTAGTAGTGATGAGTTTCCCTGAACTATCTGCATTCTGTTTCATGTCCCCTGCCTCTGCCCAGCAGTAAGTATTGCAAGGTGACTGGCAGGAGCAGGAGGTGCAGCTAACATATGCGAGACACCGCCGCAGCAGCAAGACACTGCTCTCCCTCCACCCCTTGCTTAAATCAGTATTAGGTGTGGCTCTAAAGTCGGATTTGGTAAGGGCTTGGAAAAGGCTGTGTCTTCTGTTTTTCTTGCAAAGAAGCAAAACCAATGCAAAATAGAAAAAAGAAAAATAAGATCCTACAGAAGTGCCTAGAGACTATACAATGCTAATTTTCCTATTAATCTCTTGAATAATGGGTTCCACCTTTCCACCCAGCCAACCTCCTTCCCCTCACTCCTTACCCTTTCCCATTGCTTAGCTCCTTAGCAATAAAGCCAATCCTTTCAAGAGACTTTCCTCACATAATGGCTATAATACAACCACATTTTAAGGACACTTCAAACTTAAAATCTAAAATTACTTAGTTTAGCTTGAGCATCACCCTGGTCACACAGCATTGCATCCTGCCATTAGGTCTACGCACATGTCCTATTCAGCAAAGAGGTGTGGAGGCAAACCTAATTTGATGGTACGCTATTGTCTTTTTGTCCAAGATCCTTTCCTTCCACCTGAAGTTGAGTGCGGCATATAGGGAAATCAGATGAGAAGCAGCGTGGCACAGTAGATAGATCATGGGCCTGGGAGTCAGAAGGTCATGGGTTCTAATCCCATCTCCGCAACCTGTCTGCTGTGTGACCTTGGGCAAGTCACTTCTTCTTTGTGCCTCAGTTACCTCATCTGTAAAATGGAGATTGAGACTTGGAGCCCCCTGTGGGATGGGGATTCTGTCCAGTCTAATTTGCTTGTATCCACCCCGCACTTAGTACAGTGCCTGGCACAAAGTAAGCGCTTAATAAGTACTACAGTCATTATCATTATTATTATTATTCATCTGTAAAATGGGGATTGAGATTGTGAGCCCCACGTGGGACAGGGATTGTGTCCAACCTGATTTGCTTGGATCCACCCCAGCACTTAGTGCCTGGCAAATAGTAAGCGCTTAACAAATACCATTAATATCATTATTATATTAATATCTGTCTCCCTGTCTAGACTGTGAGCCCTTTGTGGGCAGAGAATGTATCTTTTTACTGTTATTTTGTACTCTCCCAAGCTCTTAGTACAGTGCTCTGCACACAGTAAGTGCTCAATAAATGCGAATGAATGAATGAATGTAAGTTTCTTGAGGTCCGCGATTATGTCTCCTAACTCCTGTTATACTTTCCCAAGTGCCTAATAGAGTGCACTGCACAGAGTAAGCACTCAGTAAGTACCACTTTGACTGAGTGATGTCTGGGGTAGGTCCAGATCTCACAACTATAAATAGAAACTTGGGCATTATCACAATAGGCCTTCATTTGGCCTGGATCTTGACACCATATTGCTCTTCCTGATCCTGACAGGAAATATTAGAATCCGTAATTCATTTACATTAATGTCTGACCCCTCCCTAAGCTCCTTGTGGGCAAGGAATTTGTTTACCAAGCCTGCTGTATTGTACTCTCTATATTGAGAAGCAATGTGGCCTAGTGGAAAAAGCATGGGCTTGGAAGTCAGAGGATCTGGGTTCTAATCCCCATTCTGCCACATGCTTTCTGTCTGTTCTTGGACGAATCACAACCTCTCTGTGCTTCAGCTTCTTCAACTGCAAAATGGGGTTTCAGTACCTGTTATCCCTCCTGCTTAGATTGTGTGCCTCAAGTGGGACAGGGACTCTGTCGACCCTAATAACTTGTATCTGCCCCAGCATTTAGAACAGTTCATAAACCCATAATAAACGGTTAATAGAAACTGTAATTACAAATACTCTCAAGCACTTAGTACGGTGCTCTTCACAGAGTCAGTGCTAAATAAATGATTGATTGATTGAATCTGCCTATTTTAGTACTTGTTAAAAGCTGTGGTAGAGACCAATGATAAGTCACGGAAAAGGAAGTTGAATTTCAGGACTAAAATGGAGATATTGGGAATATCTCCTTATTTCATTTATGTATGCTCTCCCAGCTAACACAGATAACTGAACAGATTGAAGTTTAAATGTTTTTGGCAATTGATAACTTTGGAACAATTTGTTTTTCACTTTTCCCACTTAATGTTAAGTTGTCATCTGGGGCTATTCAGAGGGGCCCCTCTGGAAAGAGCCTAAATCAACCTGGGTCAATTGAAGGCATCCCCCATGTCTGTTATGGCCCCTGAGGCGGTTTAGTCCCCAGAAGCTCTGGCGCCATTTGGGGATGCAGACCGGCGCCATTGTTACCAAGCAATGAGATGTTTCTAAGCCACATTCCCCTGCTGCCCATCCAACAATAAAAAAAAATAGCAGGGGATGACAAAATGACATTCTGCTATTCATCCAATAGCACGTGTGGAGTATTTAATGAGTACAGAGCACTGTACAAGACACTTGGGAGGATGCAATAGAAGTTAAAGGCACAGGAGCTGACTTAAGACATCTGTTTTGATAGAGTGTGACATTAAATGGTTATCGAACAACTTTTTATGCACTATTTCATGTCAAAAACAAGGATGCCGAGTTAAGTGTTTGGCTTTTGTTCGGGCTTATGACGAAACAGTGAAAAGCACAACTGGGTACTTGCTCTCTGTAAGCAAGCAGTCTGCTCTCTCTCACACTGGCATTCCTCTCAGCAAAGCAGCAGATAATCCCAATTGTAATCTTTCCATTTTTGTAGTCATTAATTTTTCCTACTTTTCAAATTTCTTGTCTTTGGGGGAAAAAGGGACCAATGATTTTGGTTATTAAAAAATGATTTTTCTACCTTACAGATCTATTCAGAAGCTGGGAGAATTAAATATTGGTATGGACAGTCTTGGAAATGAAGTTTCAACACTCACCCAGCAATGTAATGGGAATAAAGGAAATGCCTCCAGTAGTACTTCAACGTCTAATTTTGCAGTGCCGCCTCAAGACACTAGTCTGAGGGTAGTCCAGGACCCCCAGAGTATTAGTACAAGCACTCCTCGAAAGAATGGTTCCGTAAGTCAGATACCTTTCCTCGAAGAATCACCTGTCCGCGGAATGCAGAGGTGAGCATTTTGACTGTGCTGAACTTTCATGCCCCTGGGGAGTCGTCAGCTTTGAAATATAGAATTGAATTTCTTGTAGTTGCCTGCGACTAGTTCATTCACCTAATAACATAAAATACCCCACGTTCGTTTACCGCTGTCACCTGCCATTCTCTTCCAGTGTTTCACTCACTTTCCATTTTTTTTTATGCACTATTACTGCTGTTATATCACAATCAACCAATCAATCAATTAGTGGTATTTATTGAGGGCTTACTGTGTGCAGAGTTCTGTACTAAGCACTTGTCAGCTTTGTGACTTTGGGCAAGTCACTTAACTTCTCTGTGTCTCTATTACCTGTAAAATGGGGATTAAGACTGTGAGCCCCACGTGGGACAACCTGATCACCTTGTATCCTCTCCAGTGCTTAGAATAGTGCTTTGCACATAGTAAGCGCTTAACAAAAGCCTCATCATCGTCATCATTTATTCCTCTAAGGCATTCCCATCTCTTCTGATATTGTGCCACCAGAATTATCCCCAGAGGCATTCTCTCATTTTCTGTGGGTTTTTTTTTCCCTGACCCATTCATTCACCCTCATTAAGGTTCAGAGCACATTTAGAATGCCATAAGCAGTGATTTCAGTACCTTAAGCCCTGCCAGAATGTGTGTTTTCACAGAGTGTTTCAGCTAGAAGATGATATGAGAGCTGGGGCAGCAAGCCCTTCTGGATAGATACGATGTGCCATGGTGTCAGAAGAATCAGATGTTTGCTGTGGTACAATTAATACTTCAACTTGCATTTTCCTTAATGGGGTTCCGCAAGAATGCAACCCCACATGTTGAGAGATCTGGTGTGCTAGTCTCAGCAACAGCATTAAATTACTGTTTGTCACCCAATTTTTCATGAGCCAGGACTCGTTCTTTCCCTCCGGTAAATCGGTGGAGAAGTGCCAATCTGCGTATCTGCTTTTTGCTTTGGAAATTAACTGTTGGCATTTTCATGTGAATATTTCAGCTCAACAGACCATTCCGTCATTCAGCCACATTTCGGAGAGTCTTCGGGTACTCTCTCAAGGGCAAGAGGCGAAGAGGTAATTCTTTTAAAGGAGCCTGTATTGTTTTTATACAAAGTAATAAGCATCAAATCTCAATGTTTGGTTTATGGAAATGTGATTCCAAGGACAGTAGTGAGCTTGTTTCTCCCCTATAATATTAATTATGGTATTAAGCTCCTACTAGATGTCAAATTTTGTGCTAAATTGGGGATAGTTATAAGATAATCAGAACCTGCTTAAGGTTTGAGAAGTAGAGAGAGGCCGCTACTTTTTGCCCGTTATGTTTGAATTGATGAGACAGGCACAGAGCTTGGGCAAGTCACTTCTCGATGCTTCAGTTACCTCATTCGTAAAATGGGGATTAAGACTGCAAGCCCCATATGGGACATGGACTGCGTCCGGCCTGGTTATCGTGTATCTGCCCCGGCGCTTAGTACAGTGCCTGGCACATAATGCTTAACAAATGCCATCTAAAAGCATTGTCTAAAGTCACAGATGGGACTTGGAGTAGACAGAATTTGACTCCCAGGCCCATGCTCTTTTCCACTAGCTTTTCTATTTTGAATGACATTTAATTCAGGTCTCTTAGAGCAAAGGGATAATTAAACCCACATCAGTCATCACAGCCTACTATTTAAAACATCTTTGTCCTAATTAACAACTGTCTACCTGCTCTTCAAAGGAAGGGAGAACTGAGCCCATTATGTCAGTTACAGAACTGCTTCTTATGTAGACCATTTACACAAGGGTGACAGAGTCTTTTTTCAGGAACAACAAGTGAATCTCAATCCTAAGATTTGAGGACTAAAGATTTGGATAGAAGATTTGATGAGAGTGCTGGCTATTGTTTCACCTTTCCTTAGGTGTCAGATGCCAACCTTCCGTCCACCTATTCTTAGATGGTGAACCCCTTGAGCCCTGGGGTCTACGTCTAATTCTCAACTATCTCTATATTCTTTCACAGCATTTAGTACAGCGCTTTGTAAACGGGTACTTAGTAAATACTTCTATTACTATTACTATTAAGAAGCAGCATGATCTAGTGGAAAGAGCCCAGGCCTGGGAATCAGAAAGACCTGGGTTCTAAATCCTAGTTCTGCCACTTGCCTGCTGCGTAACCTTGGGCAAGTAATGTCACTTTTCTGTGCCTTAGTTACTGTGCCTGTAAAACGGGGTTAAGACTGTAGTTCCTGTGTGGGTCAAGGACTGTGTCCAACCAGATTAGCTTGTATCTATTCCAGCGCTTATTACAGTGACTAGCACATAATAAGCGCTCAATACCATTTAATTTATATATTAGTATATTTTAGTCATAGTATAAATATACATATATATATATATTATATATATATTTACACACTGTTACTATTAGTGGCTTCTTCAGTATAACTCATACCTCTTGTCCCTGCCAAGTTGTGTTCTCACTGGAGCATGGACTGCAGTGAGCAAATAGGCAGGCAGGGATGCAGCGGACTGTGAAGTGCACATGCAGTCTTAACCAGCTAAAGGCAGAAGTTTAACTAGAACCCAAGTCACCTGATTTCCAGATTAGTTCTCTGTCCTCCGTAGCCCAGGGCCATACGTTGTACAAGTGTGAATGAGAAAAACACTGCTGTGGTGCAAAAAAGAAATTCAGAGAACTTGAATTTAGGATGAAAACATTCAGAGTAATTAAATTTTACAAGTTTGAAAAAGTACTGTATGATTTTAATCATGCAACGGATGTAGTTGGTTGCCAGAAATCATCCTATACCATTACATTTTCCTCTCTATCTTGTAGGTGATTATCATTGATTCTAACAGTCTTTTCTGCTCCCTTCTTTTGCGTCTTGTTTTCAGTTATGGGATTGGTTCACAAACTATAGACCATTCAGGAAAAGAATGAATAATTTTATAATGATTGAATATATTCATTATTCCAAGTACAAATGTCTAGAAAAAACCTAAGTATTCAATCATCAAGCAAGACTGATAGGTTTAGTGTATTATGAACGAGTATTTCGAACATCAGTTTATGTTAGGGAGAATTCCAAAAAATGGTAAGACATAGTCCCTGTTCTGTTGATTTTTGTTTTTTATATAAGACCCATGCCTGAAAAATCTCTCAAAGATTATAAATTCAGATTAGTTAATTCCATTAGTTAGAGCAATTATTGGTGTCTTTTTCTCCCGCCGAGCAGCATTTTGTTTATGAATCCTGAAAAACATATAAACCAAGATCTTGATTATGGGAGAACCTCACTAATATCTTTCTTAAAGCATCTTTGCCTGAGCCTAATAACATGGTTCCAAGATCTCTCTATTTTTGATCCAGTAAGAAAAGTAGGAAATCTGGTCATCTGAAGAATTCAAATATTTCTGTGCCACCTCAACCTAGTTTTGCAGTGAATGAAGAGTGGGAGAGACCGTAGGCCTCTTTTAAGAAAGGACCATATGATTGTACAGCGCCTAAGTAATGAGACATCTCCAATAGTTTAAAGTACAGTGTTTTCCAAGTTGGATAATTAACTTTAAAGCCTTCCTTCCACAGGATGACAAATCAAAAAAACAATTTGTTTGTATTAACACCCTAGAAGACACACAAGCTGTCAGAGCTGTGGCTTTTCATCCAAGTGGGGGTTTGTATGCTGTTGGTTCAAATTCCAAAACTCTGAGAGTGTGTGGCTATCCAGAAGCAATTGATCCCAGGTAAGCTTGTGCAAACAAGGCTTCACAGTGTACTTGAGTCTTTCTGAGTTGCCATGTGCAGACCCCTTCTTGGGTCTGTCTTCTTTCTTTGCCTCTCTTGATTAACGGCCTAAGTATTTGTCCCCGGGTCATCGGCTATGCCTGGGCTATGATGAGAGGCTCTAGTGGTGAGTGCCTTTGTTTAGATTTTCAAAAATAATAAACCGCTGACTTTCAACAATGTGAATTCAGGGGCCAAAGTGCATCTTCCGTATGATCCTAAAAATTGGATTCATCTCCATTGTCAGTTGGGAAATATTATACTTTAGCTCATATTCCTACCTTATTCTTGGATTTGCAAGTAGCTTAATGGTTTCCTTTCTATTCTGTAATAATTCCTATGCTGATACTTTTTAATTATTGTGTAAAAAATGATATAAACCAGAATTTTTAAACAGGAGCCAGAAGGAGCATTTTTCTGTCTTCAGTTTTGAAGCCTAATGTACTAGTTCTTATATATGTCCAGTTCTAATTTGGTTTTTCATGTGATCCCATAGTTAGAATATTTTCTGCATTTCAAGTTTGTATTTTTGTGCTATTTTTTCCCCTTTCATTTGGGGTTAAAATCCATAAGGAGTTCCTACTCAGGGTCCCTCTTCCCACTGTGGTCTGACTCAATTTTGCTATTAACTTGGACACAATTGCTGGTTTTCACTGGGTTCTTAAGATGAACAGAACACTATTCTAAGCACTTTGGATTCTGCTTTAAAAGGTTGGTAGGAAGATTTGTTCCTTAAGTTTTAGTTTTTTAAAAGTTTAAAAGATGGATGTGGTCTCCTTCTCAGGTGGTGTCCTGCCCCACATATATCATCCAAATCAGTTACCATGTTGTTATTTTGAAGGAACCCTGAAAGGCTCCCTTATTGCCCCTCAAAAGTCCAACATCAGTCCAACAGTGGTATTTATGGAGCCTTCACGGTGTGCACTTTAGTGAGCACTCAGAAGAGTCCAATACAACATAGTTGGAAGACACGTTCCCTGCCCACAAGGAACTTACAGTATCTTAAAACAGACTTGACAAATCCCCAGCCCTTGTTCAGAGGGCAATACGTCAGGCCATTCTTCCTGGCACACCGGCCTGTGATACAACCTGGTTGCCTCCGATCCCGTTTTTGGGTCACTTTCTACTCTTACGTGTGTTACCCCCTCCCTCTTTCACACTGTTGCACTTTTGGGCCCTGGCCCTGGCCCTGCCCCTCGGTCCCTGCCTCAACTTGGGCTGGCGTTTCAAGGAAGGGCCCACAACAGGTGGCCAAAGGGATTATGTTGTGGAGCAGCTGTAGTCTAGGAGATTGTGACTGAAAATGATGCACACATTAATCAGGGAGGAACGGCCTTTTTTGTGTGCACAGAAAGGCTAGGACTGGGACTCCCAAAATGGCCTTTTCAGCCACACACTTTATCATCAGTGGTGTCTCTTCACAGGCGAAGAACAATTTATTCTTTATGCTCTCCCAAATGCTTAGTGCAGTGCTCAGCACGAGTTGGCCCTCATGAAATACTTTGAATTGGTTGGGGTTAATTAGGAAAGAGAAGAGCTCAGATCCACACCGGTTCATGAGGCTTTGGATTTCTGTGTTTCAGAAAGGACGGAAAACGCCCATGCTTTGGGGGCAAAAGACTGTGAATGACATGTAGAAAGCCAACAATCTCCCCGCCACCCCCTAATGAACATATGGTCAGAGTGGGCAAGAACTGCCAGATTGGCATGGAAATTGGCTTTTGTTTTTCCTGAACATAGAGACCCTAGATCTGTTCGTTTGTGACAGATATCACTGGGGCTTCACTCTCAGTGACAGAGAAAATGGTTGTGATGTCCTTAGAGGAGCAGGAAAGTATTCTATGAGATTTGCTCTTCCCACCTCAAAATGACAACTTTCTGAGATGACTTCTGTTAGTATTGTACCTGGGGTATATCAGTGTCTTGCAGTGGACTTTATAGTTACACAGTAAGAACTGCAGTGGTATTTATTGAACACTTTACTATGTGCAGAATACTGTGCTAAGCACTTGGGAGAGTACACTCTAAATTATCTTGGTTCCACAGAGTAAAAATAGCTCTCCATCGGGAGTTTTTCTGGCTTCTCTATAGGTCCCTATTAATCTTCCCTTTTGTGTTCTCTCCCTTTCTCCTCTCCCCCTGGCCCTGTCTTCCCTGGGAGCTCTACAGCAGCCCCAGATTTGCGGTGGGGGGCCATGCTCCCCAATCTCGAAGCAAGAGCCCTGTTCTCTACCCCTCCCTCCAGTTTCTCTGCAGGCAGTAAATGATTTTAACACAGCATAGCTTGAGTCTGTTTCTAAGGCGTGACTTGCGTGTCACACAAGAAAACAAAATAGTATCAGAAGCATCATGAAGACTCCCTGAGCTTGCAAAGCATGATGTGAGATTAGAGGGTGCACTTGCCCCACCCTGACCCAGAGAAAGGAAGCATAACGAAACACATGAAAATAAAGTAGACATTTAATTGTATAACGATTAGATTTCTGGTTGGTGCACTGAATGATTTGCGAGCCCTAACTGCAAATTTAGTACATGTAGTGTAATCAGTCCATTGAAGTTTTATTAGACGCTTTCAAATTTAGGGCTTTGGATGAGGGGGGAAATTCACATTTTTTAAAAAGGTAATTGATTTTTTTTCTGTAAGATTTAGAAATACGGAAGCCTGTTGCCTGACCTTCAGAAGAACCAAGAATTTAGACTTTGACACGGTTTTATTGGTAGAAGTAATGGTATATATTGAGCACTTACTGAATGCAGTACGCTGTAACAAGTGTTTATGAATTGCACCAGTAGCACAAGATAGGTGCCCTGCCCACCAGGGACTTTCTGTTACTAAAAGAGTTTTTAGGTAAAAGATTCCCAAATGAAAATTCCAGGGTCATCTTTCACTAAGACATTTTCTCTTCCCAGTGGCTATAGCACTCCTAAGCAGCCAGTTGTACGTTTTAAAAGGAACAAGCATCATAAAGGATCCATCTACTGTGTGGCGTGGAGCCCCTGTGGGCAATTATTGGCTACTGGATCGAATGACAAATATGTCAAAGTACTTCCTTTCAATGCAGAGACCTGTAATGCCACAGGTAGGACATGTAGTTTACAAACAGAGCCTAACGGGTATCGCGCGGTCCATTCTGTGCTCCAGACATAATAGTCTTTTAAGTGCTTACTAGGTGCCAAGCACTGTTCTGAGCTCTGGGGTAGGCACGAAGTAATCAGGTTGGACACAGTCCCTATCCCACGGAGGGTTCACAGTCTAAATCCCCATTTTACAGATGAGGTAACTGAGGCACAGAGAAGTTAAGTGACCTGCCCAAGGTCATACAGCAGCCAAGTGGCAGAGCCGGGATTAAAAACCACATCCCCCAACAGTCAAATCTGTGCTTTTGTCAGTAGGCCATGCTGCTTCCCAGTGTCCATGTTGTTCATGGGGATGAGCTTGGGGCTGGGCTCTGAGGGGATAGCACTTCAACAGAGCATGACTTCCAGGGCCAAAAGACCTCAACCTGGCTCTTAGTGGAGTGTCCCTTTTCTCTGTTGGAAGCTTTTCTTTGGTCCGGCACCATCTGGTCTAAGGGGCAGGGGCAAGTTAGCTGTGACAACCACCCCTGTGCAAAAAGCTATGGCAGTAAAGCTGCCGACCCCTTGGGTAAACTCTCTGAGGGCTGGAGGCGATTCTCCAGTTATTTCCCTCAATGGGTGCTCTATAAAACTGAAGTCATTTTTCCTGAAGTGAATTTTTACTAAAATTTAATAGCGATATCACTTTTTGACACTTCCGATGCAACTTACATTTCACAAATGTAGAGTTTTTTCTCAGTTGTGCAATTTTAATGTCAACTCTAGAGCCTAGCCTTGGGCAGTTACCTTTAATCCAAGAGTAACTTTGGAATATTTCCCAGTGACTTTGGAATATTTCCCCCAAAATATGCTAATGGAAAATTTCCACTTATGCCTCTGCCTGCCAAACTATTTTCTGGTCAAGAAAAGACACAAGAGAGAGCATCAGTGTGGTCAAGCAAACTTTTCTTGTCAGTTATACTAGACCTCACAAGGTCGCTGAGAGGAGCAATGTATAATGTAGAAAAATAAATTACATGCTATCGATTGCTCTGAAATATAAACAGACCTATTTGATTTAATCACTGTGATATTTCTTAAACACTTGCTTGGTGCCAAGCACCATACTAAGCACTAGGGTAAATACAGGATAAACAAGTTGAATGCAGTCCTCATCCCTAATTTTCTTCCATACAATACTAACAGTATCTGTTATTCTGATGCCTAGAGCCTCCTCAAAATTATATTGTCTTCAATTATCTGGATATTTCATATGGATGGGGTTTTTATGTATTTATTGAAATGAATGAAATGAATGTATTTATTCAGCTGCCTGCAGGGGTAGATGGATTTTTATTTTTAGTTGTGGAATATTGCATAGATTTTTTCTCTTTTTTTTTAATCAATACTAACTTGGCTCTTCGATACAGTAGGCCCTTTTCAAGCTAAAATTTAGTTCTAAATTCAAAAACAAGTATATATTAGTGTATCTTTCCCGGAGGCAGATTTCAGACGCTCATTCTATTGTGGTAGTATATAGTATCAGGATTTCCGAGTTTAAAAAAAAAAAATTCCAATATTGTTTCAGGACCTGATCTGGAGTTCAGTATGCATGATGGGACAATTAGAGATTTGGCTTTTATGGAAGGCCCAGAAAGTGGTGGAGCAATTTTGATAAGCGCCGGAGCAGGAGATTGTAATATTTACACAACAGATTGTCAGCGTGGACAGGGCTTGCATGCTCTGAGTGGTCATACAGGTATGTAATTCTTGGTCTTGGTTACATTTTGTCTTTGTTTCATGAGCATTTCTTTTGCCATAATAACTGGAAACATGCAATGGACATTTTACAGAGTTAGCTATTGGAATCAATTTTATATCATTTGGCGTGAATTACAACAATTTATTGCCCAAAGGAAAAGTATGTGCTATTATGGAAACTCAGGATTTTTTTTGTTTTTTTCAATTACTGTTATTTTCAACCAACAGGTCACATTTTAGCACTTTACACTTGGAGTGGATGGATGATTGCATCCGGTTCCCAAGACAAGACTGTCAGATTCTGGGACCTGCGAGTTCCTAGCTGTGTTCGTGTTGTAGGCACAACATTCCATGGAACTGGTAGGACTCTTCTGGGACTAGTAAGATTACTAGTAAACCAGGAAATTTTCTTCAACCTGCTGTTGGTTTTAGGTTTGACATGGCTTATAGTTACAGATCCTTAAGTAAAGGAATAATGTCCCAAGTAAAAGCGTCTAGTTCCACAACATTCACATGAGAGCACCTGATAAACCAGGCTCTATCTGTACCAAAGCCACTCCCAAGTAAAAAGGTGACCTCAGAAGCAGCAAAATAATGCTTTCAGGCCTCTAGTGTGTTTCAGTATATTTCCACGTTTTAAATAGTACAAGCTTACTGGCAGCTGAAACACAGGAATACTCTGACGCAGTAAAAATAATAATAGTAATTATGGTATTTATTAAGCGCTTAGTATGTGCCAGGCACTGTACTAAGCACTGGGGTGGATACATGCAAATGAGGTTGGATACAGTCCCTGTGCCACATGGGGCTCACAGTCCCGATCCCCATTTTACAGATGAGGTAACTGAGGCACAGAGAAGTTAGATGACTTGCCAAAGATCACACAGCAGACAAGTGGCAGAGCCAGGATTAGAACCCATAACCTTCTGACTCCCAGGCCAATGTTGTATTCACTAGGCCATGCTGCTTCTCTAAAAAGCAACGTCCATGTGAATGCAGTGATTTCAGACTGGTTTTCTTTGTGAAACTTTCCCTTTTTTCACCTCGCAGGAAGTGCAGTGGCATCGGTGGCTGTCGATCCCAGTGGCCGACTCTTAGCTACGGGTCAAGAAGATTCCAGCTGCATGCTGTATGACATCAGAGGAGGCCGGATGGTCCAGAGTTATCATCCCCATTCCAGTGACGTTCGTTCTGTTCGCTTCTCTCCCGGTGCTCACTATTTGCTTACGGGTTCCTACGATATGAAAATCAAAGTGACAGACCTGCAAGGTACGGTGATTTAATCCGATACGTCAGCGAAAGGAAGTTTTCTCGATACGGAACTGAGATTGGTTTGGATATGATATAGTCTGTTTAGTCTTCATGAGAAGCTGTCGAAATCAGTGTAAAATCATTCCTCTGATACTCCTCCCTCCTCACCTGAAGTAATGCAGTGGTTAAGCTTGCCCTGTTTTATGCCGTTTTCTTTTTGAGGCCTGAAGTGTTTTCAGATTATGAAAGTGCACTTTTAGAAATATGCGTATTAGTTAAATTCCTGACCCTCAAGGGGGTCACAGTCTAAGGGGAAGGAGGAAGAGGGGCTTGGAGAGTGACACATGAGAAAGGTGATGCAACAAAAACACAAAAACAACATAAAAGACGAGGCTCAGAGTCAAACAGGCCTGATCAGGAGCCTTCTGGTGCTGCCGCTCAGGTCATCTAGGGTCCAGTGACCACGTGAGTCATCCCAGCGTCTTAAAATTTGTGGCGGCCTAGCTTTTGAGTCCCTTGCGTATATGTAAAAGAAGCAGCGTTGATTAGTGGAAAGAGCCCCGGGCCTGGGGTTATAGACTGTGAGCCCATCATTGGTCAGGGATTGTCTCCATCTGTTGCCGAATTGTACATTCCAAGCGCTTAGTACAGTGCTCTGCACATAGTAAGTGCTCCATACATACTATTGAATGAATGAATGAATAAGTCCAAGGAGCTGGGCTCTAATCCGGGCTCCACTGCTTGCTTGCTGTGTGACCTAGGGCAAGTCACTTTACTTCTCTGGCCCTCAGTTCCCTCATCTGCAAAATAGGGATTCAAAACCTGTTCTCCCTCCTACTTAGAATGTGAGTCCCATTTGGGGGCTGATTATCTTGTATCTACCCCAGTGCTTTGTACAATGCTTGGCATATCATAAGTGTTTAACAAATACCACAATCATTATGTAAAAGTTTTTTAGAACCTGATTGTACATTTACCTCAGTAACATTTCGATTGTATATCTGGCCCTCCTTTCCTCTGTTATTCAATAGTATTTATTGAGCGCTTACTATGTGCAGAGCACTGTACCAAGCGCTTGGGATGAACAAGTCGGCAACAGATAGAGACAGTCCCTGCCGTTTGACGGGCTTACAGTCTAATCGGGGGAGACAGACAGACAAGAACAATGGCAATAAACAGCGTCAAGGGGAAGAACATCTCGTAAAAACCGATGGCAACTAAATAGAATCAAGGCGATGTACAATTCATTAACAAAATAAATAGGGTAACGAAAATATATACAGTTGAGCGGACGAGTACAGTGCTGTGGGGAGGGGAAGGGAGAGGTGGAGGAGCAGAGGGAAAAGGGGAAAATGAGGCTTTAGCTGCGGAGAGGTAAAGGGGGGATGGCAGAGGGAGTAGAGGGGGAAGAGGAGCTCAGTCTGGGAACGCCTCTTGGAGGAGGTGATTTTTAAGTAGGGTTTTGAAGAGGGAAAGAGAATCAGTTTGGCGGAGGTGAGGAGGGAGGGCGTTCCAGGACCGCGGGAGGACGTGACCCAGGGGTCGACGGCGGGATAGGCGAGACCGAGGGACGGTGAGGAGGTGGGCGGTGGAGGAACGGAGCATGCGGGGTGGGCGGTAGAAAGAGAGAAGGGAGGAGAGGTAGGAAGGGGCAAGGTGATGGAGAGCCTTGAAGCCTAGAGTGAGGAGTTTTTGTTTGGAGCGGAGGTCGATAGGCAACCACTGGAGGTTTGTAAGAAGGGGAGTGACATGCCCAGAGCATTTCTGCAGGAAGATGAACCGGGCAGCGGAGTGAAGAATAGACTGGAGCGGGGCGAGAGAGGAGGAAGGGAGGTCAGAGAGAAGGCTGACACAGTAGTCTAGCCGGGATATAACGAGAGCCCGTAATAGTAAGGTAGCCGTTTGGGTGGAGAGGAAAGGGCGGATCTTGGCGATATTGTAGAGGTGAAACCGGCAGGTCTTGGTAACGGATAGGATGTGTGGGGTGAACGAGAGGGACGAGTCAAGGATGACACCGAGATTGCGGGCCCGAGAGACGGGAAGGATGGTCGTGCCATCCACGGTGATAGAGAAGTCTGGGAGAGGACCGGGTTTGGGAGGGAAGATGAGGAGCTCAGTCTTGCTCATGTTGAGTTTTAGGTGGCGGGCCGACATCCAGGTGGAGACGTCCCGGAGGCAGGAGGAGATGCGAGCCTGAAGGGAGGGGGAGAGGACAGGGGCGGAGATGTAGATCTGTGTGTCATCTGCGTAGAGATGGTAGTCAAAGCCGTAAGAGCGAATGAGCTCACCGAGGGAGTGAGTGTAAATGGAGAACAGAAGAGGGCCAATAACTGACCCTTGAGGAACTCCAACAGTTAAAGGATGGGAGGGGGAGGAGGCTCCAGCGAAGGAGACCGAGAATGATCGGCCAGAGAGGTAAGAGGAGAACCAGGAGAGGACAGAGTCCGTGAAGCCAAGGTGAGCCAAGGTTATCTGGTGTTGACTTTTTATACCATTCTTCTTTCTCTCTTCCTGATCTCCCTTTGTCAGTATTCACGTGGCAGATTCAGCTGTTCCAAATTGTAATGCCCTGAAAGTGCTTAGCATTCTAACACTAAAAGAGCAGTAAATATTCCGATCTCAGTTTGTTGAGGTTGACTCTTAATGAAAGATGCCAAATTAAAGTCACAGGACCTTTTCAGAAAACAAATGATGTTAGATGTTTCAAAGAATACTTGGGATACTTTTTAGAACTTGGATGGGAGCCTTCTAGCTGGAGATCCCATGAGAGAAGGTGGGTATTTCCTAAAATCTTCAGAGGCTCTCACCATCTCCCCTCCCCAACCTTCCCTTAGTTAGCCAGCTGAAAGGTTGGCCTCCTTGCCTGTATAACCTACGTGGTCTGGAGATGGAAGCTCTCTCCAGATTTCCTCCCCATACCATCTAATTAGCCTATTCCTGGTTATAGTGACGGTTGTTCCCATTAAACCAAAGGCAAACTGATCTTTTCCAGCGGCCGACAAACGTTGGAGCCAGTTTAAGGCATTAGTGGACCTCTGACCAGTGGAAATAAGGTGGCAGGCTGGAGTTTGTTCCCTCCACTTAGCTTCAGCATGCCTCCGCCCCAAGCTCTGGCTTCTTTTCTCCCCGGCATTTCCAGGATTTTTCTGGCCCACAGCGGGCAATGCCACCCGGGAGCTAGAGCGGGAGAACTGTTGAGGTGCCGTTAAGTCAGCCACCTACAGCGGCATGAAGTTCCCTCAGGGCACAGAGAACTAGGCCCTGGGCATATCTCTACTTTCTCATCAGGTGAAGCAGCCTTATCTAATCTTGGATTTTTGAGCGTGTGTGGCTATGTGCGCATGTGCCCATCCTAAGCAATATTTTCTTGTCTTTTAGGGGACCTCACCAAGCAGCTTCCAATCATGGTAGTCGGAGAGCACAAGGATAAAGTGATTCAATGCAGATGGCATACCCAGGACCTCTCCTTCTTGTCATCTTCGGCAGACAGAACTGTAACCCTCTGGACGTACAACGGCTAAAGCGCACCTGTGGGCCACTTAGGCAGATCAAGCACAGAGACTTCAGACTACTGAACTGTAAAAATTAGGAGTTAAAAGGAGCAGCAGGCAACCGGGAGAGCGGCTTAACAAGAGGAGGCACTCGGGTGACAGTTTAGCTCATTGCTAGGTGGTGTTGGTGTTTAGTATTATTTTTGCAGTGCTTTCAAGTCTTCCATGTTGAACTCACGCTGCTGTGCCTCTTATAGTCTTGTTGCCAAAATCTGTTGGAAGAGCTCTTTTGTTGTCACTGTGCACTCTAAGTAAGATTAATGATGTGTTTACAGTTAAGAACTTAAATGCATTCCTTGGTCTTTGACTACATGAGGATTTTCTAGATACACTAAAAGTGAACCTTAAGCAATTCAAAATATGGACTGCAACTCCACAAAATCAACTTCAGTGGTCATTTTTATTTTTATTTTTTTGCCGTTTTCACACATCCATTGTATGCCTCACTTGTCAGGTAGAGGTCAGACTTTTATATGCCTCCAAACGTTACCCAGGTGATTTTAGTACATGTAAGGATGAAGCAAAAGGATGGATAACTGCTTCTTTGTTTCAGCTCAGTGGATGGGTTTTTCTTTTTCATTTAAACCAGGGACAATTTTGCTGTTTTTTGGCATAGATTTTTTTTTTTTTTCAGTAAGCTAAAAGGTAAAATGTTGGCTTCAGAAACCAGTAACACTCCACTGTTTTGAGTGCAACAGGATACCTCCATTAACTGATGTTCTGTAGAAGAAACAGATGCAACTAATGCAGCACTTGATGGTACCACACATTTTCTGGCTAGCATTTTTCCTCTTAAAAACAGAAACCTGCAGATTTTAACCACGGACTTGTAGAATGGCTTGAAATGCTATGCCTGCATGATAATTTCAAAAATAAAAAAAAAGGAATTTTCCGGTCCAAAAGCTTATTTGGAATTGTTTTCTTGCACTGTTGTATGTAAAGCGGAGATATGGTTTTGTTTCTACAGAACTGTAGAATCTAATGTTTATGTATTGTTATATTTTCATATTGTATAGTTATTTTACTTTTAAGTTATGATAAATATTAGGTTATTTTATTTATTTAAAATGCAATTGTGTTTTAGTTCTAATAATAACTAAACTGTCTGTGCACTGTAGCAAGCGTTTTTTAACGGTTATATACAAGTGGAAAGGATATTAGAAGTGTAACTGTGCTATAATCTCAATAAAGACATCTTGACACCTAAAAAATCCTTGTCTTCTATTTAGGTTTTATAGCGTGTGTTTGCCTCCTTTCTTAAATTTACCTGATTGCAAGGTGATCAAATGGACAGAACACTGGACTGATAGTTGCTACTTGCAAAGTATGTTTCTGGGTAACGTAACATAGGTCTCTTGCTTTTATACCTTTGCCCAAGACTCTTGACTCATTCATTCAGTCAGTTATATTTATTGAGCACTTACTATGTGCAGAGCACTGTACTAAGGACTAGGGAAAGTTAACTGTAACAATAAGCAGACACATTCCCTGCCCACAATCAGAGGATTCTCTGAGCGTTTGCATGAGTCTCCTAAGGGTTTGAGGGAAGGGGTGTGGGAGAGATGCGGATGTCATTGTGTTCTCCGAGGCTCTCTTTACCTGAATATCTTGGAAATAGGCCCCCAGGCCCTCTATCCTTATCTGTGGGGCTCCTACGGCCTAAGTGGATTAGTCAATCAATGGCATTTATTGACCCCTTATTTTGTCCAGACACAAGGAACTTACAATCTATCTCACAATGCACCCAGAACCCCTAGACTTGACCGGTGTGGTAGAGGGGGCTCCAACCAGAGCATGGTGCTTTAAAATCCTTTTCCCCTAGCTTGAAACTCTCCCCTAGCAAATTCACCAGCCTTTCCCCTTATTCAAAGTCCTCCTGAAAGCCCAAAGACCTTCCCCAGTCAATCCCCAGCACCTCAGCTGAGGTAAATCCGTCAGCCATCTCTAGCACTTACCTACTTCTGCTCATCTTTAGCATTTAAGTATATGCATTTCTTCACTTGTACATTCAAATCCTTTGATTACTCTCTAAAAATTTTTAAATCTGTTTTCCCCCACCCATCAGAGAGGGAGCTTCTTGGGAGCAGGCAATGTGCCGTTGTCTTGTTGTACAGCCCAAGCGTTACCTCAGCTGTGAGCCCCATCCAACCTGATTTACTTGTATCTTCTCCAGTGTTTTAAACAGTGCTTGGCATGTGGCACTTAAGTAGTAATATCATCGCCATTATTAGTAGTAATATTTAAGCACTGTGTGTAAAATATTACTATTACTGCTACTGAGGAGGCCTGGCAGGAAAATTGCAGAGAAGGAAGCATGGATTTGAAGCCCCATGTTTAAGTGGGCTGGTTTCACCTAAAGTCTGGGGGCAACCCAAAAGGAGCCTGGCTTGTCTGATAGTCGTGAGAAAGTTCACCCCCATGAGGAGAGGATGGGATGGTGAGGAAAGAGCTAGGAGGAGGCATTTAGGTTTGGCCATTGCTATGGTGTACTTTATTCACCTGCTCTCCTGAGACCCAGCCAGCAGAGCTCTCCATGTGGCAAATATCCGTCCCTCTCTGTTTAAACTATATCTGAAGTAAAAGTGAGTTTATTTGAAGGTTAACTTTTGTGGTATTTTGTGGGGGGGTATTTGTTAAGAGTTTACTATGTTTGATACTGGGGTAGATACAACTTAATTAGGTTGGAACACAGTCCCCCCATCCCAGTTTCACAGTCTCAATAGGAGGGAAAGCAGGAGAACTGAGGCACAGAAAAGTTAAGTCATTTGCTCAAGGTCACACAGCAATAACTGGAAGAGCTGGGATTAGAACCCAGGTCCTCTGACTCCCAAGTCCATATTCTTTCCCACTGATCATGCTGTTTCTGCTTATCAGATCCTCAGTATAGGCTTTAAATATAACCTTGTAAACTTCAGCTTCAGTCATTACTGTAGTAATCCTTTACAGTTTGTGGTAATGACTGATTCTCAACTTGGTCTTGTCTTGTTCAGACCGCAAGCTCGTGGGCAGGGAATGTCTACCAACTCTGTTATATTGTGCACTCCCAAGCGCTTAGTACAGTGCTCTGCACACAGTAAAGCACTCAGGATTAATTGATTCAGGAAAGTGGTTTGGACATGTCACCCTTACAGAACTATCGACTGGCCCCTGGCTTATACTTTTAATCTTGTATTTTCCTTGGATAGACCTAAATTTCAGATGGGTGACTTTGGTCAGGTGATTTGCTAGCATTAGCAACAACAGCTGTTCTTTATTTGGATCCTTCCACACAACCCCACCCAACTACCAGCACCTGATTCAAACCTGCATCCTAATACCAACCTACTACTTTGCTGTGGGTCTGGTAAAATACAAGTGTGCCTGTTTCTAACTCCCGTCCCGCAGGTCCACTTGTGATTTCAAGCTACCTATTTTTGATCTCAGCTCCAAAGCAGATGGTGCTCAACTGGGACCCAGGCTGTATAAAGAGCTCCGCTCCGGCTTCCTAGATAACAGTACTAGAGAGTCAACTGGAAACTGCAAAGTCAACTAAAAAACCAACCTTAAAAAAAGAGGACAAAGGAGTCCAAAGACCTCTACTGCAGATTATCAACACCTGGGGATTCTTCAAGGCACCATACGGTTAGGGCGGGGGGTGCTGCAGTGGGAACTCAAACCAGCAAGAGTAAGGAGGAAAAGAAAGGCAATCCTGGAGTGGCCCCCAAGGCCACGAACATGCTGTGCCTAGCACTATATGTAGCAAGGACCAACCACCACCAACGAGGACCCAGAACACAGTTCACGAGCATCAAAATTGTGCTACCTACGAGACGTGTGACAGTGTTCGACAGTAGGATACCTGCCGCTTCCCCTATGGTGAGGATTTAAACACGTTTTATAAATATGAACTATTTTTTTCCTCTCTTTGTATTTCATTCATTCAATAGTATTTATTGAGTGCTTACTATGTGCAGAGCACATAGCACTAAGCTCTTGGAATGTACAATTTGGCAAGAGAGACAGTCCCTGCCCAATGACAGGCTCACAGTCTCATCGGGGGAGATGGACAAAAAAAAAGACAACTTAATCATGATGAATAGAATCAAGGGGATGTACACCTCATTAAAATAAATAGGGTAATAAAAACATATATACAAATGAGCACAGTGCTGAGGGGAGGGGGAGCAGAGGGAAATTATGCTCTTACTATATTCAAGCACTGTTCCAAGTGTTGAGGAAGGTAGAAATCCATCAGGTTGGACACAGTCCCTATCCCACATGGGGCTGACAGCCTAAGTAGGAGGGAGAAGAGGTAACAGATCCCCATTTTACAATTGAGGAAACTGAGTCATGAAATGTCTTGCCCAAGGTCACAGAGCAGACAAGTGGCTGAAGGGGGGATTGGAACCTAGGTCCTTCTGATTCCCATTAGGCTACTCTGCTTCTGACTGTAGTAGGAAATGAGCGAGGCAAGGTGATGGAGTGCTTTAGAACCAATATTAGCTTCGGAGAGGGCCCAATTTGAGTCCCGCTGCTGAAAGCTGCTTGCCTAGAGCATCAGCAGATCCAGGCAGTGACTAGAGAAAGCTCCATTTTGTTGTGAGAAGCGGCGTGACCTAGTGGAAACAGCACAGGCTTAAGAGTCAGAGGACATGGGTTCTAATCCCGCCCTACCACCTGTGTGCTGTGTGACCTTGGGTAACCCACTGGGCTTCTCTGTGCTTCAGTTACCTCATCTGTGAAATGGGGATGAAGACTCTGGGCTCCACGTAGGACAACCTGATTACCGTGTATCTACCCCCAGCGTTCAGAACGGTGCGGTACATAGTAAGCACTTAAGAAATACCATCATCATTATCAGGGCTCAGAACAGTGCTTGACACAGAGTAGGCATTTAAGAAATGCCATCATCATTATGAGGGCTTAGAACAGTGCTTGACACAGAGTAGGCATTTAAGAAATGCCATCATCATTATGAGGGCTTAGAACAGTGCTTGGCACAGAGTAAGTGCTTAAGAAATACCATCATCATTATGAGGGCTTAGAACAGTGCTTGGCACAGAGTAAGTGCTTAAGAAATACCATCATCATTATGAGGGCTTAGAACAGTGCTTGGCACAGAGTAGGCACTTAAGAAATACCATCATCATTATGAGGGCTTAAAAAGTGCTTGGCACAGAGTAAGTGCTTAATACCATCATTATTATGAGGGCTTAGAACAGTGGTTGGCACAGAATAGGTGCTTAAGAAATGCCATCATCATTATGAGGGCTTAGAACAGTGCTTGGCACAGAGTAGGCACTTAAGAAATACCATCATCATTATGAGGGCTTAAAAAGTGCTTGGCACAGAGTAAGTGCTTAATACCATCATTATTATGAGGGCTTAGAACAGTGGTTGGCACAGAATAGGTGCTTAAGAAATGCCATCATCATTATGAGGGCTTAGAACAGTGCTTGGCACAGAGTAGGCACTTAAGAAATACCATCATCATTATGAGGGCTTAAAAAGTGCTTGGCACAGAGTAAGTGCTTAAGAAATACCATCATCATTATGAGGGCTTAGAACAGTGCTTGGCACAGAGTAAGTGCTTAAGAAATACCATCATCATTATGAGGGCTTAGAACAGTGCTTGGCACAGAGTAGGCACTTAAGAAATACCATCATCATTATGAGGGCTTAAAAAGTGCTTGGCACAGAGTAAGTGCTTAATACCATCATTATTATGAGGGCTTAGAACAGTGGTTGGCACAGAATAGGTGCTTAAGAAATGCCATCATCATTATGAGGGCTTAGAACAGTGCTTGGCACAGAGTAGGCGCTTAAGAAATATTATCCTTAAGAGGGCTTAAAACAGTGCTTGGCACAAAGTGCTTAATACCATCATTATTATGAGGGCTCTGAACAGTGCTTGGCATAGAGTAAGTGCTTAAAAAATACCATCATCATTATCAGGGCTCAGAACAGTGCTTGGCACAGAGTAGGCGCTTACCAAATACCATCATCCTTATTATTGCTGTGAGCCCCTTGTTGGATGGGGATGATCTCTATCTGTAGCTGAATTGTCCATTCCAAGCATTCAGTCAGTAAGACTGAATGAAGGAAATGGGATCGAATGAATGAATGAATGAATGAATGAATGGGAATGAATGAATGAAAGGGGATTGAATGAATGAATGAAGTGGGATGGAATGAATGAATGAATGGGATTGATTGAATGAATGAATGAAATGGGATTGAATGAATGGATGAAATGGGATTGAATGAATGGATGAATGAATGCATGAAATGGGATTGAACGAATGAAGGAAATTCATTCATTCATTCAATAGTATTTATTGAGCGCTTACTATGTGCAGAGCACTGTACTAAGCGCTTGGGATGAACAAGTCGGCAACAGATAGAGACAGTCCCTGCCGTTTGACGGGCTTACGGTCTAATCGGGGGAGACGGACAGACAAGAACAATGGCACTGAATGAATGAATGAAGGAAATGGGATTGAATGAATGAACGAAGGAAATGGGATTGAATGAATGAAGGAAATGGGATTGAATGAATGAAAAGGAAATGGAATTGAATGAATGAAGGAAGGAAATGGGATTGATTGAATGAATGAATGAACGAACGAACGAACGAACGAACGGTAAGGCCGTGGTCCCGAGGCGGCGCGCGCCCGCCGGCCCTTAGCCCCGCCCCCTCCCGTGCTCGCGCGCGTCCTGATCGCCAGGGGAGCCGGTGGAGCGCCGAGACTGTCGATGCGGCCGGGCCGGGCGTTGGGCGGCTCGGCGCTCGGCGCCATTTTGTCCGGGGGGGGGGAGGGGCCGGGGGCGGGGGGAGGGGTCGGGGGACGTGGGGCTCGCGCTGGTTTTGTCCCCCGGCGGGGCGCGAGGCGCGGGGCGCGAGGCGCAGGGCCCGGACCCGCCCCCATCCCGGCTTCCGGTGAGAGGCCCCGCGCCTCAGGCGGCGGGGGGAGGCCCGGGAGGCGGCGGCGGCGGCGGCGGGGGGTGGCCCGCCCGCATGGGCTTCTCTCATCATCATCATCATCATCATCATGATGTGGGGGTTTGTTAAGCGCTTACTCTGTGCCAAGCGCTCTTCTCACCGCTGGGGGACATACAAGGTCATCAGGTGGTGACCGTAATGATGATGGTGTTTAAAGTGCTTACTCTGTGCCAAGCGCTGTTCTCAGCGCTGGGGGGACATATAAGGTGATGACTTAATAAGGATGATGCTGTTTAAATGCTTACTCTCTGCCAAGCACTGTTCCCAGCGCTGGGGGACATACAAGGTCATGAGGTGGTGACTTGATGAGGGTGTTTAAGTGCTTACTCTGTGCCAAGCGCTGTTCTCAGCGCTGGGGGACATACAAAGTCATGAGGTGGTGACTTAATGAGGATGAGGTTGTGACTTAATGAGGATGATGGTGTTTAAGTGCTTACTCTGTGCCAAGCACTGTTCTAAGCGCTGGGGGAGATACAAGGTCATGAGGTGGTGACTTAATGAGGATGAGGTTGTGACTTAATGAGGATGATGGTGTTTAAGTGCTTACTCTGTGCCAAGCGCTGTTCTCAGAGCTGGGGGAGATACAAAGTCTTGAGGCGGTGACTTAATGAGGATGAGTTTGTGACTTAATGAGGATGATGGTGTTTAAGTGCTTACTCTGTGCCAAGCACTGTTCTAAACACTGGGGGAGATACAAGGTCATGAGGTGGTGACTTAATAAGGATGATGGTGTTTAAGTGCTTACTCTGTGCCAAGCACTGTTCTCAGCACTGGGAGAGTTACAAGGTGATGAGGTGGTGACTTAATGAGGATGAGGTTGTGCCTTAATGAGGATGATGGTGTTTAAGTGCTTACTCTGTGCCAAGCGCTGTTCTCAGCCCTGGGGGAGATACAAGGTGATGAGGTGGTGACCTAATGATGATGCTGTTTAAGTGCTTACTTTGTGCCAAGCGCTGTTCTAAGCGCTGGGGGAGATACAAGGTCATGAGCTGGTGACTTAATGAGGATGGTGTTTAAGTGCTTACTCTGTGCCAAGCGCTGTTCTCAGCACGGGGGGACAAACAAGGCGATGAGGTGGTGACTTAATGAGGATGATGGTGTTTAAGTGCTTACTCTGTGCCAAGCACTGTAAGCGCTGGGGGAGATACAAGGTCATGAGCTGGTGACTTAATGAGGATGAGGTTGTGACTTAATGAGGATGATGGTGTTTAAGTGCTTACTCTGTGCCAAGCACTGTTCTCAGCGCTGGGGGAGATACAAGGTCATGAGGTGGTGACTTAATAAGGATGATGGTGTTTAAGTGCTTACTGTGTGCCAAGCACTGGTCTCAGCGCTGGGGGACATACAAGGTGATGACTTAATAAGGATGATGGTGACTGAGCTTCTCCTTTTCCCTCTGCTCCCTCTCCCCCCCCCCCCCCCCCTTTACCTCCCCTCAGCTGAGCCCCCTTTCCTTCTGCTCCTCCCTCTTCCCCTCCCCTCAGCACTGTGCTCATTTGTGTGTATGATTTATGACCCTATTTATTTTGTTAAAGAGGTGTACATCCCCTTTATTCTATTTACCCTGATAATGTTGTCTCGTTTTTGTTTCACTCAGTTTTGCTCTGCCATCTGTCTCCCCCGATTAGTCTGTGAGCCCACACTGGGTGGGGATGGTGTGTATCTGTTGCCAAATTGTACATTCCAAGTGCTTAGTCCAGTGCTCTGCACATAGTAAGCGCTCAATAAATATGATTGAATGAATGAATGAACTAGTATGTGCTAACACTTTTCTAAACGCTGGGGTAGATACAATAATAATGTTGGTATTGGTTAAGCGCTTACTATGTGCAGAGCACCGTTCTAAGCGCTGGGGTAGACACAGGGGAATCAGGTTGTCCCACGTGGGGCTCACAGTCTTAATCCCCATTTTACAGATGAGGTAACTGAGGCACCGAGAAGTTAAGTGACTTGCCCAAAGTCACACAGCTGACAAGTGGCAGAGGCGGGATTAGAACCCACGACCTCGGACACCCAGGCTCTTGCCACTAGGCCACGCTGCTTCTCTAACCATAATGATGATGATGATAATGGTGGTATTTGCTAAGTGCTTACTGTGAGCTACTGCGTAGGCAATCTCCCTGCCCACTTTATCGAGGAGATTTGCAGTTTGTGTGACCCATTCAATGGGAACCAGCAGCAGGTCAGGTCAGGCTCTTTTGGTGGGTTTGGGAATAATAATGCTAATTATGGTATTTAAGTACATACTATGTGCCGGGCACTATACTAAGCACTGGGCTGGATAAAGCAAATGGAGTTGGGCACAGTCCCCACCCCTTGTGAGGCTCACAGTCTCAATTCCCATTATTCATTCATTCAATAGTATTTATTGAGCGCTTACTGTGTGCACTATACTAAACACTTGGAATGTACAAATTGGCAACAGATAGAGACAATCCCTGCCCACTGACGGGCTTACAGTCTAATCGAGGGAGACGGACAAAAACAATAGCAGTAAATAGAATCAAGGGGATGTACATCTCATTAAAACAATAGCAATAAATAGAATCAAGGGGATGTACATCTCATTAACAAAATAAATAGAGTAATAAAAATATATAAATGAGCGGACGAGCACAGTGCTGAGGGGAGGGGAAGGGAGAGAGGGAGGAGCAGAGGGAAAAGGGGGCTTAGCTGAGAGGAGGTGAAGGGGGGGTAGAGAGGCAGCAGAGGCAGCAGAGGGAAAAGGGGAAGCTCAGTCTGGGAAGGCCTCTTGGAGGAGGTGAGCTCTCAGTAGGGCTTTGAAGAGGGGAAGAGAATGAGTTTGGCGGAGGTGAGGAAGGAGGGCCTTACAGGACCGCGGGAGGACGTGGCCCGGAGGTCGATGACGGGATAGGTGAGAACGGGGGACAGTGAGGAGGTGGGCGGCAGAGGAGCGGAGCGTGCGGGGTGGCCAGTAGAAAGAGAGAAGGGAGGAGAGGTAGGAGGGGGCAAGGGGATGGAGAGCCTTGAAGCCTAGAGTGAAGAGTTTTAGTTTCGTGTAGAGGTTGATAGACAACCACTGGAGGTTTTTAAGAAGGGGAGTGACATGCCCAGAGCGTTTCTGCAGGAAGATGAGGCGGGCAGTGGAATGAAGAATAGACTGGAGCGGGGAGAGACAGGAGGAAGGGAGATCAGAGAGAAGGCTGACACAATAATCCAGCCGGGATATTATGAGAGCCCGTACCAGTAAAATGGCCGTTTGGGTGGAGAGGAAAGGGCGGATCTTGGCGATATTACAAAGGTGAGACCGGCAGGTCTTGGTGACGGATCGGATGTGTGGGGTGAATGAGAGAGCCGAGTCAAAGAAGACACCGAGGTTGCGGGCTTGAGAGACGGGAAGGATGGTCGTACCATCCACGGTGATAGGGAAGTCAGGAAGAGGACAGGGCTTGGGAGAGAAGATGAGGAGCTCAGTTTTGGACATGTTGAGTTTTAGATGGCGAGCAGACATCCAGCTGGAGACGTCTTGGAGGCAGGAGGAGATACAAGCCTGAAGAGAGGAGGTGAGGACAGGGGCGGAGATGTAGATCTGTGTGTCATCTGCGTAGAGATGGTAGTCATAGCCGTGAGAGTGAATGAGTTCACCAAGGGAGTGAGTGTAAATGGAGAACAGAAGAGGGCCAAGAACTGACCCTTGAGGAACTCCTACAGTTAGAGGATGGGAGGGGGAGGAGGAGCCTGCGAAGGAGACCAAGAATGAACGGCCAGAAAGATAAGAGGAGAACAAGGAGAGGACGGAGTCCGTGAAGCCAAGGTGAGATAAGGTGCAGAGGAGAAGGGGATGGTCGACAGTGTCAAAGGCAGCTGAGAAGTCAAGGAGGATTAGAATAGAGTTGGAGCTATTGGATTTGGCAAGAAGGAGGTCATGGGTGACCTTAGAGCAGTCTCGGTAGAGTGGAGGGGACGGAAGCCAGAGTGGAGGAGGTCCAGGAGATAATTGGAGTTAAGGAATTCTAGGCAGCCAGTGTAGACGACTCGTTCTAGGAGCTTGGAAAGGAAGGGTAGGAGGGAGATAGGGCGATAAGTGGAAGGGGAAGTGGGGTCGAGAGAGCGTTTTTTTGGGATGGGGAGACATGGGCATGTTTGAAGGCAGAGGGAAAGAAGCCATTGGAGAGTGAGCGGTTAAAGATAGAAGTTAAGCGGGGGGGAGGGCAGGGGTGATGGTTTTTATAAGGTAAGTGGGAATGGGGTCTGAAGCACAGATGGAGGGGGTGGCACTTGCAAGGAGGGAGGAGATCTCTGAGGATACTGCAGGGAAAGATGGGAAAGTAGGGGAGAGGGTTGCAGGGGGTAGGGGGAGGCAGAAGAGGGAGGGGTGACTTTGGGGAACTCAGATCTGATTGTGTTAATTTTTGTGATGAAGTAGGTGGCCAGATCGTTGGGAGTGAGGGGTGGAGGGAGGGGGAGGAACAGGGGGCCTGAGGAGAGAGTTAAAGGTCCGGAACAATTGGCGGGGGTGACGGGCATGGGTGTCGATGAGGGAGGAAAAGAAGCTTTGCCTGGCGGAGGAGAGGGCAGAGTTAAGGCAGGAAAGGATAAAATTGAAATGGATAAGGTCGGCTTGGTGCTTGGACCTTCGCCAGCAGCACTCGGCAACTCGAGCATAGGAGCGTAGCAGGCGGACAGAGGCAGTGACCCAGGGCTGTGTGTTAGTGGAGCGAGAACGGCGGAGGGATTATACTTATGAGGTCATTATCCATATATGATGTCACTGAGGTCCAGCGAAGTGACTTGCCCAAGGTCCCAAAGCAGACAAGTGGCAGTGGGGATTAGAACCCAGGTCCTTCTGACTCTCCAGCCTGGGCTCTATCCCCTCTAATAATAATAATGATGGTATTTGTGAAGCACTTAGTATGTGCCAGGCATTGTACTAAGCAATGGGGCGTCTACAAGCAAATGGAGTCGGACCCAGCCCCCGTCCCACGTGGGGCTCACAGCCTCAATCCCCATTTGACAGGTGGTAATGTTGGTATTTAAGCGCTTACTATGTGCAGAGCACTTTTCTAAGCGCTGAGTTAGATACAGGGTAATCAGCTTGTCCCCCCTGAGGCTCACAATCTTCATCCCCATTTTACAGAGGTCACTGAGGTACAGAGAAGTGAAGTGACTTGCCCATAGTCACACAACTGACAAGTGGCAGAGCTGGGATTCGAACCCTTGACCTCTGACTCCCAAGCCCGGGCTCTTTTCACTGAGCCACGCTGCTTCTTCAATGTTGCCTATCCTCAAGAAGCTTTCGGTGTGGGGGACTGTATGATGAGGTCACAGGCCCAGTGAAGTGACTTGTCCAAGGTCACCCAGCAGACAAGCGGCGGAGCTGGGATTAGAACCCATGACCTTCCGACTCCCAGGCCCGTGCGCGATCCACTCCACCACGCTGCTGTTTCTCCTGCGGGGTGTAGCCGAACCCTTGGCAGCGAGAGGAATAAACAGCATCAGGCAGGTGCTCTCTTGGTCTCTGCAGAGAGGCTCTCCTGCTGGCTTCACCAGCGCTTATCGATGAATGTGTGGATGCTGTCGCAATGCTCGGGTCAAAGAGCTGCTTTAGTGAGAATTCGGAGGAAAGTGCAAAGATGAATGATTTTATTTAGTCCTCTGGATTACTTTCATTACCAAAAAAACCAGGTTTGGGCATACTGAGAGCTCACCTCCTCCAAGAGACCTTCCCAGACTGAGCTTCCCCTTTTCCCTCTGCTCCCTCTGCTGCCTCTCTACCCCCTCCTTCACTTCCCCTCAGCTAAGCCCTCTTTTCCCCCCTTTCCCTCTGCTCCTCCCCCTCTCCCTTCCCCTCCCCTCAGCACTGTGCTCATTTGTATATATTATTTATTACCCTATTTATTTTATTAATGAGGTTTATATCCCCTTGATTCTATTTATCGTGATTAAATTGTCTTGTTTTGGTCTCTCTAACTCCCCCAATTACACTGTGAACCCGTCAGTGGGCAGGGATCGTCTCTATCTGTTGCTGAATTGTCCGTTCCAAGTGCTTAGTCCAGTGCTCTGCACATAGTAAGCGCTGAATGAATGCTCTGCTTAAACAAAAAAAAAGCCGGAAAACAAAACTTAATCCTGTGGATGCCAGGCCTAATCCTGCAGAGCATCCTTAATTTTAGGCAGCACTTACGGTGTGCAGAACACTGTACTAAGCGCTTGGGAGACTATGATACAACAGGGATCATAGATACAAGGAGAAGCAGCCTGGCCTAGTGAACAGAGCATGGACCTGGCGGGCGGAAAGACCTCGTTCTAGTCCCGGCTCCGCCGCTTGTCTGTTTGGGACCTTGGGCAGGTTGCTTAACTTCTCTGTGCCTAGGTTACCTTATCTGTAAAATGGGGATTAAAACTGTGAGTTCCAAGTGGGACGTGGACTGTGTCCAACCTGATTAGCGTGCAAGCAGCGTGGCTCAGTGGAAAGAGCCCGGACTTGAGAGTCAGAGGTCATGGGTTCTAATCCCAGCTCCGCTACATGTCGGCTGTGTGACCTTGGACAAGTCACTTAACTTCTCTGTGCCCCAGTTCCCTTCATCTATAAAATGGGGATAAAGACTGTGAGCCCTACGTGGGACAACCTGATTTCCTTGTATCTACCCCAGCACTTAGAACAGTGCTTGGCACATAGTAAGCGCTTAACAAATAACATTTATTTATTTTTATTTTATTTTTACTCCAGCAACCTGGCAGTACAGTATAGTACTTGACACATAGTAAGCACTTAACAAATGCCATGAAAAAAAAAATCCCTGTTCACTAGGATTTCCAGTCAAGCAAGACAGAGACCAGAAAATAAATTTCAGGTGGGGAAGTGGCAAAATATAAATATAAAGATAGGCATATATATTGTGGTTACGGGGTGACTATCAAAGTGCTTAAGGGGTTCAGAGACGGGTGCCTAGGTGATACACAAGGGAGGTCAAAGAGGGTGGAGAAGCAAGGGGTTAGGGAAGGCTGTGGGAGGAGAAGTGATTTTAGTAAAAAAAAAAAAAATAGTATTTATTGAGCGCTTACTATGTGCAGAGCACTGTACTAAGCGCTTGGAATGAACAAGTCGGCAACAGATAGAGACAATCCCTGCCCTTTGATGGGCTTAGTAAGGAATTGAAGATGGGCAGAGTGGTGGCTGTCAGGTATGAAGGGGGTAGCTCAGTGGAAAGAGTCCGGGCTTGGGAGTCAGAGGTCATGGGTTCGATTTCCGGCTCCACCACTAGTCAGCTGTGTGACTTTGGTCAAGTTACTTAACTTCTCTGGGCCTCAGTTACCTTATCTGTAAAATGGGGATGAAAACTGTGAGCCCCACGTGGGACAACCTGATCACCTTGTATCCTCTCCAGGGCTTAGAACAGTGCTTTGCACACAGTAAGCACTCAACAAATGCCATCATTATTATTGTACTCTCCAAAGTACTTAGGACAGGGCTCTGCACACAGTAAGCGCTGAAAAATACATTGATTTCCTGGCCGTCTGGTGTGAAATTTGGGGGCAAGACTGATGTCCACAATTGACACTCTCCATCCCTTGCAGCTTTGGGCAGGATCAGCTCAATTCCAAGTGTTGCCTTTCTCCTCTCCATATGCATGTGAACTTCCCTCCATATGTGTCTGTTTTTACCTCAGGGTCCCCCCCTGGTTGCCCCTGAACTCAGAATTTAAAGTTCTTGCTCCATTCAATAAGGCATAGTGGGCTAGCCTTATGTAAGTCACAGAAATGTCATCTCATTTCTGTATTTAAAGAGATTTAAGCAAGACCCATTGGTAAAACATTTGTTTAATAAGCAAAGCCCATGACAAATTTCATGGTAGACCATCTTTATGTGTCGGTTTGTCCAGAAAACCTCAGCATCCCTACCTCCATTTCTCCCCCACTCTGTCAAACTTTGCTCTCCCTTAGTCTGTCAGTTTTCAGCTCATTATTTCCGCAGGAAGCTTTTCCTTATTCCTGTAATGTAAAAAAAAAAAATCCTGACCCTCAAGTTTGATGTCTAACCAGTTCATTCACCATAATGCCCTCATGTTCCTTGTCAATGTGATCTTCATCTCCGGTTTGATTGAAAAGTCCTTGGCTGTAGAGATCGGGGCTAACTGTAATTCCCACAGAGTTTAGTAGATTACGTTCTCTGTAATGGTGATGTTTAAGTGGAATAAATTAGGTGAGCTTTCAAGGTCGTTTCCAGCTTTGTGAATACCAAATAGGTGGCACTTATTAATAATAATAATGGTAATAATGGAATTAAGCATTTACTATATGCTAGGCACTGTATTAAATGCTGGGATGGATACAAGCAGATCAGGTTGGACACAGTCCCTGTCCCACATGGGACACCCAGTCTCAATCCCCATTTTACAGATGAGGTAACTGAAGTGAAGTGACTCGCCCAAGGTCACACAGACAAGTAAAGGAGCCGATGTAAAGCCGTAGCAGTTTGCAGTTTGGAAACATTGTAGGTCGTGAATCCTGCCACTTAGTCTGCAGAGGTTTTCTTGATGGTTATGGTGATGACTTCTGAACCCTTCTTCCCCAGTCCCTGAAAGTGTTAGAAAAATGGTAAAGCTCCAGGATCCGATGGCGTTCCTGCAGAAATCGCCAGGGGATCGAATCCTCAGAAATAATAATAATAATGTTGGTATTTGTTAAGCGCTTACTATGTGCAGAGCACTGTTCTAAGCGCTGGGGTAGATAGGGCAGGCTAGTTGGGGAGATCGAATCATTTTTAATCCTACGGTTCCATGATTGAGGATGTGAAAAGAACTTGGGAGCTGGTATCAGGGAGTGTTATCTACTAGGAAACTTCCAGCTCAGCAGGTGGTTAAAGTCTCCAGACAAGTATAATCCAGAAACAGCTGGGTAGTAATGAATATTCTCTTGCAGCTGATTTTGAATTGCTCTGCGGAGTCAGTATAGTAGTAGGGCCTAGCAGCATGGCCTAGTGGATAGAGCACAGGCCTGGGGATCAGAAGGTCATGGATTCTAATCCCGGCTAGGTCGCTCATCTGCTGTACGACCTTGGGCAAGTTGCTTAGCTTCTCTGTGCCTCAGTTCCCTCATCTGGAAAATGGGGATTAAGACCGTGAGCCTCACGAGGGTCAATTTCTTGTAGCTACCCCAGCGCTTAGAACGGTGCCTGGCACTTAGTAAGTGCTTAATACATTCAGTTATTATTATTAACAAATATAATAATTATTACCAATTATTAGTAATAGGCTGGATTTTTTTAAGCTTAAGGTAATGTACTATACCGGGAAACCCTTCAGTCACCAAGATTTGCCTCTGCTGTAGAGAATTCAACTAAGCAGGATACTTTGCTGTGGTGCTTATTCAGATGAAGAAGTAGAAAACCAAATGAAGAAGGCCAGCATGGCTTTGGGGGGGGGGATTAGTAGACCAGTGACAGAGCACCAAGTTTTACACCAAACTAAAGGGTTACAGAGCAGAAATGGTGTCCGGTCTTTAATTCCACTGACACCAGAACCTCCCGGAGAAGGTACATTGGCTTCAGGAGGCATTTTCAACAGCAAAGAGTTGGACAAGATCAGTAACGAGGTCCTGAAGGACAATCGTTTCACCATTGAGACAGCACTTTTCACAGCACAGTTTTGCCAAGTGGGACACAGAAGAAGAATACATGACAATGGGATTTCAGGGCAGCTCCTGTTCAGCTGTTAGGAGGCACATACAAACCTGGGAGGCTGAGCTCCTAGTTTAAAGACATAGCGTTTTGGTTTTTTTAGGGTATTTGTTAAGCGCTTACTACGTGCCAGCCACTGTACTAAGCACTGGGGTAGATTCAAGGTAATCAGATTGGGCCCTGTACAGGGCTCACAGTCTTACTCCCCATTTCACAGATGAGGTGATTGAGGCCCAGAGAAGTGACTCGGCTGAGGTCACGCAGCAGGCAGGCATCAGAGCTGGGATTAGAACCCAGGTCCTCTGACTCCCAGGCCCATGCGCTTTCCACTAGACCATGCTGCTTCTCCATTAAGAACGATGTCAAGCTTGGTCTTGCCTATCCCGCCGTCGACCCCTGGGCCACGTCCTCCCGCGGTCCTGGAACGCCCTCCCTCCTCACCTCCGCCAAACTGATTCTCTTCCCCTCTTCAAAACCCTACTTAAAAACTCACCTCCTCCAAGAGGCCTTCCCAGACTGAGCTCCTCTTCTCCCTCTACTCCCTCTGCCACCCCCCCTTTACCTCTCCGCAGCTAAACCCTCTTTTTCCCCTTTTCCCTCTGCTCCTCCACCTCTCCCTTCCCATCCCCACAGCACTGTACTCGTCCGCTCAACTGTATATATTTCCATTACCCTATTTATTTTGTTAATGAATTGTACATCGCCTCGATTCTATTTAGTTGCCATTGTTTTTACAAGATGTTCTTCCCCTTGACTCTATTTATTGCCATTGTTCTCGTCTGTCCGTCTCCCCCGATTAGACTGTAAGCCCGTCAAACGGCAGGGACTGTCTCTATCTGTTGCCAACTTGTTCATCCCAAGCACTTAGTACAGTGCTCTGCACATAGTAAGCGCTCAATAAATACTATTGAATGAATGAATGAATGAATATGTGCTATGACAGTGGACTGTTGGGAGACAAAAGCAACTACACGCTCAGTTTGCAGGGCAGCAGTCAGGAGGAAGATGGCTCTGCTTAGCCGGAGGTCTGAGGAAGATGGGAATGTTAGTGATTGGGATGAAAGTCACTTAAATGTTTACTCTTAGGGTCATGTCGCCACACCCCATCCCTGCCATTTGCTCATTGGCATTTAACTACAAAATGTCCTTTCCTCTGCTTGCTACCGAGAATGTATGTGTTAGTGTGTACCTGTTCCGTGTTTTGACTGCTGTTAGAGGAAGCCTGTCGCTTGATTGGAAAAGACTGGCCTGCTACCGTTATGCTTCCAGTTCAGACAGCAGTGAGAACTGAAAGAGACTGAGAATGTAAAGCGTATTGCACTTTGTGTTTCTTTTCTTCCTACCCTGTCCCTTCAACCCTGTCAACCTTCTCACTGTACGTCCATCTCTTCTGTCTCGCCGCCGATCTCTCGCCCACATCCTACCTCTGGCCTGGAATGCCCTCCCTCTTCATATCAGACAGATAATTGGTCTCCCCCACGTCAAAGCCTTTTTGAAGGCACATCTCCTCCAAGAAGCCTTCCCTAAGAGCTCCTCTCCTTTTCTCCCATTCTTTTCTGCACCGCTCTTACTTGCTGTTCATCCTCCCTCCCAACCCCACAGCACATAAGTATATATCTAATTTATTCATCTTTTTATTTATATTACTGTCTCCCCCACTGGACTGTAATTCATTGTGGGTAGGAATATGTCTATTGTTATATTGTACTCTCCCAAGCACTTAGCACAATGTGAGCACTCAATAAATATGATTAGATGAATGAATAAATGTCCCCAAACCTTTTCCACAACCCAAATGCACCTGCCCCTTACCCTGCTAAGTACAGACTGCAACATGCTCCCCTCCCCGGTGACTTTTTAAATAAATCATTATCATTATTATATGCTTACTGCGTGTAGTACTAAGCATACTAAGCATTAAGTGCTTAGGAGAGTACAGTACAGTAGAGTTGGAAGAGTCTAGGTGGGGAGGCAGACAATAAAGAAATTACAGATAAGAGGAATGGTGGAATGTAAGGATATATCCATAAGGGTTGTGGGGCTGTAGGTAGGGTGGTGGTGTGGTCTACAGAGAGAGGGAAGTCTGGTGGAGGATGCAGTTTGGCTGGGAAGATGAGAAGCTCTACTTCTGATGTTAAGTTTAGCGTTTCGGTGGGACCTTTAAGTAGAGCTGTCCTGAAAGCAAGAGGAAATGTGAGTCTGCAGAGAAACAGTGAGGTCAGGACTGGAAAGATAAATTTGGGAATCACTTCTAGAGGTGGTAGTCGAAGCTATGGGAGAGAATGGAAGGGGATGTAGAACTGAGCCATGAGGGACTCTCACAGTTAAGGGGTGGAGGCAGAGGAGGAGCCCTCGAAAGAGACTGAGAAGGAGAGGCCAGAGAGATAGGAAGAGAGCCAGGAGAGGACATTTTTCCTAGTACTGATCTTGCCCCTGCCAGCTTACTTTTACCTTTGGCTAAGAGGGGGTTTTGAAAACTACAGTAGACCCTGCAGATCTCAGGTCTGCCCTAAGCCATGTTTCCCAGTGTGTTTTTGGCTAAAATGTTGCTTGGACTAGAGGACATTCTTCCAAAAATGAGTCCTGTCTGGGGTTAGCCTGGTGGGGTACCAGAAGAAACTACACATGCAGGTGGCATCAGACTGAGTAAATACTACAGCATGCGTTTCCTCGGCAAGATTTCATGAGAACAAACACAATCTTATTTTTTAGGAGCATTGATGTGTGTTTACGAGTTCTCAATGGAAAGTGTATCATCAGTGTTCTTCGGTCTTTGTGCTGATTTACCCACAATCAAGGGCGAGAAATAATTATCTTCAGTGTCAAATTTAAAAAGTGAAGGCAGTCATATATTGCAAGAATACTCAATTGAGATATTTTGCGTTTGTAGTCGCCTTGATTTTTATTCTTAGTAAAATAGTTTTCAGTCTTTTTCTCTGGTTATGTCTCTTAAATATGGTGCTGATTGCACTGATACACATTTGCAGCAGTGTTCTTATTTGAGAATTCTCTCTTCATTGTTTGCATATTTTGAATTTTTGCAGAATTGGTAAAATCAGGAGCAGTGAAATCATTTCTCAAGATCCAAAGTTGTTTGCATCAGGTTACATGGCTGTTTTAATTTTACTCAGGTTTATTCAAGATGCTGTATTCTCTGCTCCTGTGTGTATTTCTGTTTATGGTACCTGGTTGTGCTCAGGATGATGAATGGATTGATCCCACAGATATGCTTAACTATGATGCGGCTTCTGGAACGATGAGAAAAACTTCACAGGTATTTTTATTTCAATTGCATTTGTTTTCTGTGTCCTTATTTTCATCTGGTAAACAAAAATATTAGTGAGATCAGCTTTTGTGTGTGACTTCAGTCTTGCACATATTACTTTATTAGCATCAGAAGCCCAGAAAAAGAGTATAAATAACAAAATATTTACCAGATGTATTTGGTTTTAGAAAACTCAAAATGTTTATTTTTTAATGACTTAGCTTTCTGGTACAAGAATTTTTTTTAACTAATGGCCTTGTATTTATAAATTCAAGCAGTTACTAGCATTTAAGTGCTTACTGTGTGCAGAGTACTGTACTAAGCGCTTGAGAAAGTACAACATGATTGAAGTTGGTAGACATGAGTGAATCCTTCTCACAAAGAGCATAGTCTGCCCTGGGAGACAGGCATTTAAGTAGATTAGGGATAGGGGAAACAGAATATAAGAATATTTACATAAGTATTGTGGAGCTGGGCTGAGTATCAAAATCCATAAGGAGTACACAGTCAGAGTCATTGCGGAAGGGGAGGGCGGGTAGCAGAAATAAAGGGATTAGTCTGGGAAGGCTTCTTGGAGGAGGTGTAATTTCTAGGAGAGTTTTGAAGGTGAGGAGAGTGGATATGAAGAGGGAGGGAGTTCCAGGCCTGAAGGAGAATGAGGGGAAGGAGGTGGGTGGCGGGAGGTTGAGATTGAGATACAGAGAAAAGGTTGGTGTTAGAGGAATGGAGTGGGCAGGTTGGGTTGTAGTAGGAGGGCAATGAGGAGAGGTAGGAGGGCAAGGGGTGGTCCGAGTGCTTTAAAGCTAATGGTGAGTTTCTGTTTGACGTGGAGGTGGAAGGGCAACCACTAGAGATTCTTGAGTAGGGGAACTTGAACTGATCGTTTTTTTGGAAAATGATCCAGGCAGCAGAGTGAAGTATGGACTGGAGTTGGGAGAGACAGGAGGCAGGGAGGCCCACAAAGAGGCTGATGCGATAATCAAGGTGGGAAATAGAGTGCTTGGATGAACGTGTTAGCAGAAAGGGTGGATTCTAGAGGTTCTGTGCATGTAGAACTCAAAGGATTTGGTAACATGGAGTGGGTGGGTTGAGTGAGAGAGATGAGTGGAGGATAAAGCCAAGATTATGGCTTGGGAGATGGAGGGTAGTGGAGTTGTCTAGAGTGAAGGGAAAGTCACGGGGAGAACAGAGTTTGGGTAAGAAGATGAGGAGTTCTGTTTGGCTATGTTAAGTTTGAGGTTTTGGCGGGACAACAGGTAGAGATGACTTAACTGGAGAAGGAAATGGGAGGCTGCAGAGAAGGTGGGAGATCAGGGCCGGAGAGGGAAATTTGGGAATCATCTGGGTAGAGATGGTAGAGAAAGCAGTGGGAGCAGATGAGTCCTCCAAGGGAGTGGGTGTAGATGGAGAATCGAAGAGGGCCTTGAGGGACAGAAACTGGTAGGCAGAGAAGGAGACCGAGAGAGAGCGGCCAGACAGATGGGAGGAGAACCACTAGGGGATGATGTTAGTGAAGACAAGATTAGATAATGTTTCCCCGAGAAGGGGATGGTCCACAATGTTGAAAGCAGCAAAAAGATTGAGGAGAATAGGAGTTTGGAGAAGAATGGTAGGAGGGAGATGGGGTAATAACCAGAGGATGCTATGAGGTCAGGGAAGGGTTTATTTTTTTTTAGGATAGGGAGTTTCATTCACTGTTGTATTTTTTGAGCGCTTAGTGTGTGCAGAGCACTGTACTAAGCGTTTGGAAAGTACAATTGGGCAACAGAGACAATCCCTACCCAACAACGGGCTCATGGTCTTGAAGACATGAGCTGGCTTGCAAGAAGTAGGAAAGGAGCCATTGATAAGTGAATGGTTGAAGATGGGTTCAGGGAGGGGGGGCAGTTATTTTGAGGTGATAAGGTACAGGGTCCAAAGCTCAGTGAAGAGGGTAGAATTTGAGAGGAGGCAGGAGATCTTTTGAAGATCCTGCTGGGAAAGGTGAGAGAGCTGGAAAGGAGGCAGGAGGAAGGAGGGACTGGAGAAAAGCAGGGGAGATTTTTTTTAGGAAGATCACACCTGGTGGTTTCAGTTGTTTGGAGAAAGTAATTTGGCCAGGTCACTAGGGAAAGACGTGGAGGAGGGCAGGGGACAGGGAGCTAAACATCTCAGTCAAATGAATAGGGGTCATTTTCAAATGTGAAAAATCAACCCCACAACATTTTATTGAGGCTGTCAGAGTTTTTTAGGAACTAAGTTAGATCCAACGTTGTTACTGTTAAATTTCAGATAAGAAACTTTGGGGTTGGAGAGTAGATTTCTAGTTGGTGGTAGGTCCTAATCAGCGAGACCTTTTATTTCATTTTCATTTATTAAAAATATTTTATTATGTCTGGTCTCTCGTGTTGATTGTAAACACTCCTCTTTACTCTGTTGTAGATGAATGCCATTCAACCAGAAAAAGAGATGGAAATGAGTGTTGCTCCTTCCCACAAATCATGCGATGATGAAATATCAGAATGTTACAACAAACTTGCTGCCTTAAATCATAAGGTTAGAATTTCTTCGATAATGTTGTGTTCTATCAAAAGACTCTTATGGGTGTAAATTTTTCTAACTCTTGGCCAAAGAAGCATTTTCCTTATGTCACTGCAGGGTTGTGCACCGTTGCAACTTGATTATACTCTTCCAGAATGTGTTTTTGTCCTCGGGTGCATCTTCCGATTGACTTGGCTGCAGTCATTCAAGTTCCACTATAGAACTAGCCTCAACATTCAGCTGAGTCTTACTCTGTAAATTCCTCTCTGCCCACTCACCCCTCAATCCCTTTTCTAGTTCCGAGTTCCTTTCTTAATCCCTTCTACCCCTCAAACTCAGCTTGTCTCCCAACCCGGGTTCCAGTATTTTTTTTTTTAACCTGTAATGCACAATGTGCCTACTTCCCCTGCCAGAAAAATGCAAAGAGGAAAATGTTATCTTCCAGCCATTGGTCACAGCCAGTACCATTACCAGCTCCAGTACCATTCTCCTGTATACAGTATGTGCTCAGGGAAGATCACTGATGATGATAATTGTGGTACTTTTTAAGCGCTTACTCTGTGCCAAGCACTGTTCTAAGTACTGGCATAGTTTATGACAGGCGGGTCTTGATTCTATTTATTTGCTATTGTTCTTGTCTGTCTGTCTCCCCCGATTAGACTGTAAACCCATCAAAGGGCAGGGACTGTCTATCTGTTACCGATTTGTACATTCCAAGCGCTTAGTACAGTGCTATGCACATAGTAAGCGCTCAATAAATACTATTGAATGAATGAATGGGTCGGACACAGTCCCCGTCCCACATGGAGCTCACAGTCTTAATCCCCATTTTACAGATGAGGGAATTGAGGTCCAGAGAAGTTAGGTGGCTTGCACACAGCAGACATGTGGCAGAGCCAGGATTTAGAAAGAACTTTCTACTAGGCCACGCTGCTTCCCACAGTTGATCAGTTGGTTGACTAAGGTGGAGAGCAAGATGGAGGCAAATAAACTCATAAAGATTTGCAAATCAATGAAAGTAAATTAATTAGCCTTGCAGCCTAGTCAATAAGTAAGCTCCAAACACGGAATTATAAAGTGGTGAGGACCGTAAGAAGTCATTTAGTCCATTTCCCCACCTTCAGGCCAAGCCCGTGAAAACTATCTCAGTGAAAAAGATTGCTGTCTGCACCCTCTACCCCCCCACCACCTCTCCGCAGCTAAACCCTCTTCTCCCCCCCTTTCCCTCTCCTACTCCCCCTCTCCCGTCCCACCCCCTCGGCACTGTACTCGTCCGCTCAACTGTATATATCTTCATCACCCTATTTATTTTGTTTAATGAGATGTACATCACCCTGATTCTGTTTATTTGCCATTGTTTTTATGAGATGTTCTTCCCCTTGATTCTATTTATTGCCATTGTTCTTGTCTGCCTGTCTCCCCCGATTAGATTGTAAGCCCGTCAAAGGGCAGGAACTGTCTCTATCTGTTGCCAACTTGTACATTCCAAGTGCTTAGTACAGTGCTCTGCAGTGCTCTGCAGTGCACTGCAAGAGAAGCAGCGTGGCTCAGTGGAAAGAGCATGGGCTTTGGAGTCAGGGCTCATGAGTTCGAATCCCAGCTCTGCCACTTGTCAGCTGTGTGACTGTGGGCAAGTCACTTAACTTCTCTGTGCCTCAGTTCCCTCCATCTGTAAAATGGGGATGAAGACTGTGAGCCCCACGTGGGACAACCTGATTCCCCTATGTCTACCCCAGCGCTTAGAACAGTGCTCGGCACATAGTAAGCGCTTAACAAATACCAACATTATTATAGTAAGCACTCAATAAATACTATTGAATGAATGAATGAATGAATGAAAGGATTCGATAGTCGTTCAGTGTTACTGTCTTTAGAGAGCTCGATTCAAAGTAAAAAAACCCTGGGGAATGAAGGCCTTTTGAAAAATCAATGTGAATGTTGAAAACATTTCTAAAAGTGGCTTTTTGAAAAGACATTTTGATGGAGATTAAGGCAGGCATACATAGTTTATAAGGAGAGAGGTATGTTAGATTAAGGAACTTTAATCCCATTCTGCTCTACGGGGCAATTTATTGATTTTACCAATCCATATACAGTGTTATTATATATTGATTTAAACTTCTCATAAAAGCATACCCTCGGTTACAGCCATCTGGCAATACATGCAACTTGGAGATCTATCATAGTGTAATTGCTGATGTTTCCCAGAGCACATAAACCTTGCCCCAACATCCCACCGAGTGGTCGATAAATCCGCTCCCTCTCTGCTTCACTCCTACTGCTCTCCCTAATCAGTCAATCGGTGGTATTTATTGAGCTCTGAATGTGTGCAAAGCACTGTTCTAAGTGCTTGGGAGAGTACGTACAATAGAGTTGGTAGGTTCCCTGCCTTCAAGGAGCTTACAGTCTGAGCACCGGTGCCCAGTGTGACACATGTGACATCAGGGATGTACAGGCAAGAAAGACATTTGCTGTCACCCCAGTCCCTATTAGATTGTAGAACTGGTTTGGGGACAGGGAGCCCACCAACTGCTGATGTAGCAGAGCACTTCCCTTTTAAAGATGGGCATAGGATCATTTAGTGTTATCGACAAAAATTAGACAAATTAGGGAGGATTCTTTTAAAGATGGGCATAGGGTCATTTAGTATTATTGACAAAAATTAGACAAATTAGGGAGGGTTCATTTAGTCGATGAAGAGACGAAAGACTCTGAGAGAACGGGGTCAAAAAACAGAACAGTAGGAAAGCGGCGAGCAGCCCGTTCGCCCCGGTGGGGTACAAGTGACCGCAGGACCCCGATCCCTGGCTGCCCTGCCAGCTTTATTGGTACGGCGGAACCCCATGCTGGCGTAGGGAGCCTAATCGGGGCTAGGCACACGTAGTAACAGTAGCCAGTCAGCACTTTCATGATCCCGTGACACCCGACCGGCCCGCGCGAGAGTGGCATGCGAGGATTTAAGTGGCGCATGGTGGAGGAGTTTCACATGGCGCGGCCATTTTACAGTCCACATGCACAGGCAATGGCGCAGGCATTTTACAGTTAACATGGCGCAGGTCCCAAGACGCGGGCTTGAGGCTGACCTCACCATCACCATTTTGAGGCGGTTCACACCATCTTGAGGCAGTCCACAACAGCTCCAATATAGGACTTGATTAGCTCATATCTACCCCAGCATGTTAGTACAGTGCTTGGCCCTTAGTAAGGGTTTAATAAATACCATTATTGTTATTGTTGTTGTTATTAAGATGTGCACAAGAGCAATGGAAGTTGTGAGTACGCAAGTGCTCAAATGAAGTAGAAATGCTCTAGTGGGAGAAGGAGAGAAAAGAGAGTTGGGAGATTTAACAGGGAGTCCTCCTGGAGGAAATGTAACCTCAGAAGGATCTTGAAGATGGTGAAAAGTGACTCCTGGATGTGAAGAGGAAGGAAGTTCCAAGCTGGAGAAGGCATGAGGAAGATGTCTACAACGAGAGAGATGAGAACGAGACACAATGAATAGGTTGGCTTCAGAGGAGCAAATCTAAGTGGTGGGGGAAGAGAGTTGATTGAATAATAATAATTCTGGTATTTAAGTGCTTACTTGGTGCCAAGCACTGTACAGTACACTGTACACTGGGGCAAAGCCAAGACCATCAGGTCCCACCTGGGGCTCACAGTGTAAGAAGGGAGAACAGATACTGAATCCCCATTTTGCAGAGAAATGACTTGCCCAAGGTCACACAGCAGGTTCTTGGCAGAGCTGGGATTGGAGCCCAGGTCCTCTGATTCCCAGGCCAATGCTGTTTCCACTGTTGATCAAATGCCTTGGTCGTGAGTTTCTGCTTGATGTTGAGAGAAATGGACAGCCGTTGGAGGTTTTTTGAAGAGTGGGAGGTGTGGGTGGAATGATGTTTAGAAAAACGATCAGAGTGCAGGGTGGACTGAAGGCAAAGAGATGCAGTAGCCGAGTTGGGAATATGAGAAGTGCTTGAACCCAGTGAGATGTCCAGTTTTGGTGGAGAAGGTGCATATTCTTCTGATGTTTTGAACAAAGAAGCCACAGGATCGATCAACAGACTGACTCTGGAAGTCGAAAAAGAGTGAGAGGAGCCGAAGATAATGCCTCAGTAAGACCAAGTCGTGGGCTTGACAGATAGGAAGATGGAAGGGGCAGGGGGTATCGGAGGGAAGATGGAGAGCAACCAGGGAGGAGGAGGTAGTCGATGCCGGGGGAGTGGAAGAAGTCCCCAAAGGAGTGAGCGTAGAGTACATAGGGCGTCTAAATTGTTAAACATTATAGTATTCATGATTGACTCTAGCAGCCTGATTTTTGTTACCCTTAGATTAAGCTTTCAGTAATGTCAACTGATTATCTAGAGTGCAATGTCATATATTTGCAGATGAACAACTGCGAGAAGAAAACGACAGGCAATCATGAAAGCCAGAGCAATTCTGTTTTTAGAAGATACTTGAATAAAATTTTAAATGAAGCTGGAAGACTTGGACTGGTGAGTATTTAGTAATGCTACCCGGACGCATGTAACTGAAGGGATTTTAAAAATATAAATCTGTAGATTTTCGAATGTGAAGCAAATATCCAAATTAAGAGCGGTTGTTGAAAATTCTTATTAATGGAATTTTGCACCCACCTTCTGCAGAGGACTGTGCTAGGTGCTTGTGACAAGTCAAAGGCGCGGTCCCTGCCATCCCGTTGCTGAGTGGGGAAAATCAGGAAGAGAAGAGGGTTTAGGATGGAAGATGCAAGTTCAGTTTTTGATATATTAAGTGAAAGGTGCAGACGTTATCCCGAGGGAGGTGTTCGGAAGGCAAAAGGAAGTATTGGAATGGTGAGCGGTTAAGAAGTCAGGGCAGCCAATGTAGGTTTGAGAGTCATTCGCATAGAGAAGGAAGTTGCAATCATGTATCTGGTGTGCTTCCTGAAAGAAGTGCAATGTGTGAGCGTTCAGAATTGAGTCTTGAGAGACTCTCCAACCTGAAGAGAGAGGAGCAGACCAGTCACAAAGGAAAAGTGAGATCTGGGGAAAACACTGGACAACTCAGGCTGGGGCAAGGACCATCAGCTCTATCTGGAGTAACGGGAAGATCAGGGCAGAGAAGAGGCTTATGTTTTGCCAGAAGGGGGTCCTCTGAAGCTCTGGGGAGTGCAGAAGGTGACTCTTTCTAGAAGAAAGTTTGAAAGAGAAAGTGGAGGCAGAGGGTTTATACAAGCCTCTGTAGTTTAGGCAGGAAAGGGAAAAAGGAAGTGGGGCAATAGCCAGAAGATGTGATAGGGTCAAGGGATTTTTTTTGTTTTTTCCCTCTCAGTGCATAGGTAGATTTGTCTATCTTTAAAAGCAAAGGGGAAGGAGCCAGAAAAGGAAAACTTGTCTGCAGCAAATGGTAAATAATGATGGCATTTATTAAGTGCTTACAATGTGCAAAGCACTCTTCTAAGCCCTGGGGGGGATACAAGGTGATCAGATTGTTCCATGTGGGACTCATAGTCTTCATCCCCATTTTACAGATGAGGTCACTGAGGCACAGAGAAGTGAAGTGACTTGCCCATAGTCACACGGCTGACAAGCGGCAGAGCCATGACCTCTGACTCCCAAGCCCAGACTCTTTCCACTGAGCCACGCTTATCACCACCAAGAATTAGGAGGATGAAAATGTAGAGGTTCAAGAGAGGCTTGAGTAAAATTATGGATGAGCTGTTCAAAATAAGAGTACCAGTTTCCCCACAGCACTTATATACAGATCTCTATAAATGATGTAGTATAAATTATTTGCATAAATGTCTGTCTCTCCCTCTGAACTGTGAGCTCACTGTGGGCAGGAAATGTGGCTACCACCTCTGTTGTAGTATACCAAGCACTCAGTACTGGGCCATGCACTCAGGAAGCACTTAGTAAATGCCATTGATTGATTCTGGAGGGAAGGAGAGGGACGTTGATATTTTTGACTGTTAGGATGGATGTCCAAGGGGGACATTTAGGTTCCTGCAAGCCTCCCTTTTCTGCTGTCGGATACAGAATACCGTGCTATACTGTGATGGGCCAGGGGTCTGATCCAGAAATGACGGTTCTTGTGTTTTCTTCAGAGAGATTGACAATAACAGTAAGAACGGGGAGAATTTTGGGAGAGAGCAGTTTTAAGAGGTGCGAGAATTGGCGTTCAAGGCACAGGAGAGTTAACTTTGAGCAATAAGTGGGAGACAACTGGGAAGGAGGAGGATGTGACTAAAGGGAGGTTAGGGAGGGGGAAGAACACCAAAGAAGGGGAAAGGGTTCCCCTTTACGGAACTTTAGTCTGATGGCCGCTTTTTTGCTGATAGTTTACAAGGGCTTCAGAGTTGGAGGAGGGGGAGGTGGAAGGAAAGCGATGGGGAGGCGTAGTACCAGTATTTTGGTAGGGAAAGGACAGTATCCTGGCTAGACTACTGTGTCAGCCTTCTCTCTGATCTCCGTTCCTCCTCTCTCGCCCCGCTCCAGTCTGTTCTTCACTCCGCTGCCCGGCTCATCTTCCTGCAGAAATGCTTTGGGCATGTCACTCCCCTTCTTACAAACCTCCAGTGGTTGCCTATCCACCTCCGCTCCAAACAAAAACTCCTCACTCTAGGCTTCAAGGCTCTCCATCACCTTGCCCCTTCCTACCTCTCCTCCCTTCTCTCTTTCTACCGCCCACCCCGCACTCTCCACTCCTCTGCCGCCCACTTCCTCACCATCCCTCGGTCTCGCCTATCCCGCCATCGACCCCTGGGCCGCGTCCTCCTGTGGTCCTGGATTACCCTTCCTCCTCACCTCCGACAATCTAATTCTCTTCCCCTCTTCAGATCCCTACTTAAAGCTCACCTCCTCCAAGAGACCTTCCCAGACTGAGCTCCCCCATTTTTCCCTCTGCTCCCTCTACCCACCCCCCCCTTACCTCTCCACAGCTAAATCCTCTTCTCCCCCCTTTCCCTCTCCTCCTCCCCCTCTCCCGTCCCACCCCCTCAACACTGTACTCGTCTGCTCAACTGTATATATCTTCATCACCCTATTTATTTTGTTTAATGAGATGTACATCACCCTGATTCTGTTTATTTGCCATTGTTTTTATGAGATGTTCTTCCCCTTGACTCTATTTATTGCCATTGTTCTTGTCTGCCTGTCTCCCCCGATTAGACTGTAAGCCCGTCAAAGGGCAGGGACTGTATCTGTTGCCGATTTGTACATTCCAAGCACTTAGTACAGTGCTCTGCACATAGTCAGTGCTCAATAAATACTATTGAATGAATTGGAAAGGGTGAACTTAGAGTGGCAAAGATTTTTCCATCCCATCCACGTAGTTAGGTGGAGAAGCTGAAGAAGCAGATCGTGAGGATGATCCAGGATCGTGGCATTTCGAATATCAAAGCGTTCAAAGCCACATTAGTGAGCGTGGACTGAAATATTTTTGTGGCTTCCCTCATGAAACACAGATGTGCTACAAGAAAATAGGATGGTCTATCCTGCCTCGTTGCATAGATCACACATAGATAAAAGAAAATCCATGAAACTTACAGAATAAACGATTGTTGAATGCCTCCAAATAGAAGTTGCCCTTACACTTTCGGCTCTGAGTTTTTGGATTCAAATTTCAAACTTTTTGTTTTGTGCTGCAACATTACAGCCTACTGAGGATAGCGGCGATATGCACTACGATGCTGAGATTATCCTTACAAGACAGACGGTGATAGAAATCCAAAAGTTTCTCAGTGGAGAAGATTGGAAATCAGGAGCTTTGGATGATGCATTAAGCGATATCCTAATTAATTTTAAAAGTCATAATTTTGAAGTTTGGAAATGGCGCTTTGAGGACACCTTTGGAGTGGATCCATATAATGTATTTATGGTAAGATGAAAGAGAACATCATTACTGTTTTTTTAATCCTCTTTCTTTATATTCCCCTCTATAGATCATGCTAAAACATCACTGTAAATCCACCCTCAAACATGTAATGTATATTTGGTTAAAATTGAGTATGAATCATTTTTAGATTTTCTCTGAGCAATCCCAGAGATTTCTTTGTCTTTTCTGATCATGTATTTATCTTCAATAGGTTCTTCTGTGTTTGGTGTGCGTTGTTATAATAATAGCTACTGAGTTATGGACACACGTTCGTTGGTATACTCAGTTGAAACGGATTTTATTCATCAGTTTCCTAATCAGTTTTGGATGGAACTGGATGTATTTATATAAGGTATCTTCTTTAGCCTTATAATAATTATGGCATTTGTTAAGCACTTATTATGTGCCAAGCTCTGTAACTAAGCACTGGGGTGGATCCAAGCAAATCGGGTTGAATACGGTCCCTGTCCCACATGGGGCTCTTAGTCTCAATCCCCATTTTACAGATGAGTTAACTGAGGCCCAGAGAAGCGAAGTGACTTGCCCATGGTCACACAGCAGACAAGTGACAGAGCCGGGATTGGAACCCATGACCTTCTGACTCCCAGGCCCATGCTTTATCCACTACACCATGCTGCTTATAAATATGGAATGATTGATAGAATGAGTATTTGTTACATTCAGCTGTTTTCCACGGGAGAACTGTGTAGAGTAAAATAATAATGGAATAGATCTAGGATAACCCCTTGTAGAAAGGGAGGCAAGTCGCCCGTATTAGGGGCCTCAAATTGCTGTGGCTTAGAGTATGGAAGTGGGAGTCAGGAGGCCTGAGTGTTGTAGGAGAATGGAAGGAAACTTCACCTTAGGTAAAACTTGTGCTAGAGTTTCATTCTGAGGTGCATGCCACTCATGTATACGCAAACAGGCTCGAAGATAATGCAGCACACCAAACCTAAACAGGCTCGTGTTATCCAGAAGGATGTCTTTTGAGTCCTTAATCACATTCTAGCCCAAGTGGGCATTGAAAGCACATGTTTCAGAGGAATTTAGCCTACCTACCTCAGTGTCTAGAGGAATAATAATAGGTGATATTTAAGTGCTAACTATGTGCCTAGCACTGCCGGGGTTAGATGTAAGATCATCAGATCCCACTTGGGATCCCAAGTGGGGCTCACAGTCTAGGACGGAGAACAGGTATTGAACCCCCGTTTTGCAGATGATGGAACTGGGACACAGAAGTTAAATGACTTACTCAAGGCGACACAGCCGGTAGAATCAGAATTAGAACCCAGCTCCTCTGACTCTCAGGCTCATACTCTTCCACTAGTCCATGCTGCTTCTCTGTGAGTCTTGGGCACATTAGTGCTTAGTCAACACTGTAAAAAATATTTGATGTTTTTCACTTACCAGTTTGGCTAACACCTTAAGACCAGTTTAGTAGGAGGAGGAATGAATATTTTGGAAGGAATTTTGAAAAATGCACTATTTTCAGGCTAGCAATCATTTGCTTATTCGCTCTTCTCTGGGTAGGCGGGGAGAAAGAGTTTGTAATGCAGTTGATTGGAATGCGTCGGGCAGGTAAACTATTATCTTTAAAATTAGCAGCCCGTCAAATTTTTCTTTTGGTCTTGGTTAGGTAGCTTTTGCTCAACATCAAGCTGAAGTTGCCAAGATGGAACCATTGCATGATGTGTGTGCTGAGATGAACTGGAGTGGAAGTCTTTTTGGTGAGATGCTCAGTACACTTTACTTGACTAGTTTATTTTTCCTTTGGAAAGAAATATAGAGGAGATTTGTATGCAAATTGATTGATGCCAGCCCAAAGTAGCAGAGTGTAATGAAAAATTTGATGGCTCTCATGTAAATGTAATGGACACGATAATTGTCTAATTTACTTTGAATTCAAGAACGTAGAGCAAATCATCAGCTTGTTCAGACTTCTGACTTTGGGGTGGTCTGACTTTCTAATGGTGTTATCAATGAAACTCACCATGGTACATTCGTTGTGGATTGCCTTCCTTGTAGATGAAATCAGTTGTCGTCATAACCCAAGGCTGCCAGATTAGGCGATTCCCTGTCACTTGAGAGACAGGACTGTAGCTGTGTGTGCGGCCTCCTTTGCTGAAGCAAACTGGGCTCTGAAGACATTAGATTCCTGCTCTGTTGTCAAGGGAACAAAATAAATCAGGCCATGACTACTTCCTCTACTCTATTCTTAAGCGTTTCTAATTTTTAAAGGAGGGCCAAGTTCCCAAAGTAGAAAAAAAAAAATTAAAAGACCATAGAATGAAGAAATCGTCCACATTCTTCATTTAGGATCACATCTAACCAATTTTTACATATGGAATGATTTTCTAGGAAGCACTGATTTTGAAATGGCAGAAGTAATTTCTCCATATAAGACACTTGTATAAATTTAAATGGATTTTAAGATAAGCTTCCAGAGCTCTAAGCTTGTCGAGGACAGGGAACATGCCTCCATAACTGTGTTGTGCTCTCCCAAGCACTTAATACAGTGCTGTGCACACTGTAAGCACTCAATCATTGATGATCGTGATCTTTTTTGATCTCATTTAACATAGAGAATTAAGCAGCCTCGATAACTTTATTGACAAACTTTAGACAACTGAAGGAATATGAAATTAGTAGTCTAAGGCCAAATGTCCCAACCCAAAGTGGCCTGAAATCTGTGTATTTGAAACATTTTCGATTTCTGAGTGTTTTGACTTTTATTTTTTAAGTGTAGAGTGGATTCGAAGCTCATGGACATTTAAGGATGACCCTTGCCAGAAGTACTACGAATTGTTATTAGTAAACCCAATTTGGCTGGTTCCGCCAACAAAGGTAGAGAATTTTCTCTGGTTTCTGAGGCTTCAGTAAAGAACATAATGAGAGTTGCCATCCCCCAGGCAAGTAGGTCACCCCAACCCGGAGTCCGGCACTATCACCCAAAGACTCCAGAAGGAACTGTCCGGCGAAGGTTTCCATCCCTGACGCTGCACTTGTGGTTAGGGTTGTTAGAGATGTAACCCCCCATAAGCCTGGTGGAATCTTTGTAAACCCTTCTCAAGCCATCTCACAACCATATCTTTCCCCTCAAATGACTCTTTTTGGGTCATGAATCTTACTTAAACGCTTAATACGCCTAGTGATATTATGTACTTATGCAACTTCCTGTGGTTCCCTCTAGTTATCACCCGTGAGGTGAAGTGCTGTATTTATCTTGAAGCTCCAACTTTCAAGCTCCATTGCTGCCCCTCAGCCTAGGGTAATGAGATTTGACTCTCACACTGATAACTGTACATATCAGTTCTGTCCCGTCAGTCTTTGAATTGCCAACCTGAAGAGCACTGCTCTTTCGGGCTGTCCTCATGGTCAGTTACCAAGTTTTATATCTGAATTCTTGATTTTTCTCATAGGCACTGGCTGTGACATTTACTAACTTTGTTACGGAGCCACTGAAGCATATAGGACAAGGCACTGGCGAATTTATTAAAGCACTCATGAAGGAAATACCAATCTTGCTTCAGATTCCAGTGTTAATCATGATGGCTTTGGCCGTGCTGGTTAGTATTTACCTTTCGATTGCATCATTGGGATTTGGGAAGAAAAGGCAATGGTAAATGCGTCGTTAGGGTTTAGATGACTGCGTACGTCAATAAGGGTTCTATGCAAACATAATTACCGCTAATGAGGCTTGTTTCTGGGAGAGAAACTTGTCTTTCGAAAGCAGGATTCTGGTCACATTTCTTCCCAGGACCAGGCGAAACCAAACTGCCACCAGCCTGCAGTAGCAGTCCCAGGAGAAAAGCTTTAAGGAGCACGTAGCATGAAATCTCCACTTCCAAACCTGCTAAGCAACCCTTGCGTTAGCGAGTCTGGCTAGTTGACAGAGCGTATTCCAGGGCCACGATCCGGTGGAGAGGAGACAGTAAGGTGGTAGGGTCTTGGGCAGCAGCGGCGGCGGCTAATCACGCAAACTCCTGGACCTGACAGGAACTGTGTTCTGGCAGAGATGGCCTGCCTCCACCAGGGCCACCCAGTGTCTTCCAGCCCTGTCCAACCAGAGCCAAAAATAATTCCAAAAATAATTTGAACTCCACAGTGCGCGGCTGCACCCAGACCAGGGACAGACCGTGACACCCGGCCCCGGCCGGCTTCTCTCTGTCACATTTTTCCGCATGCCCAGCTCTGTCATAATACAGTGGGCTGGATTTTAGCAGCAGCAAGAGAGGGAAAGAAGATACGAAAAACCCATTGAATTCAACGCAATGAGCCAGAAAAGGACAAAGGAAGAGTGAGGAGGTAGCAGATGGGGCATTGGTAAACATTTGAAGAAAGAGGCAGACTAGGGTGATCCAGTGTTTTAAGATTCACCCAGGTCCTTAATTTTTCGGGGGGGCGGGGGGGAGACAGCTCAATCCTCTGAACTTAATCAGATTAAATACCAGTGCCTTCCGCACTCACGCAAATGCACTAAGAAATGACTTTCAAATACACATGTAAAAGGTGTTGTTCCAAGGCCAGAAAATCCTTTGAAAGTATGTAAAGTGGAATATTGCTGCCAAGAGCAACAATTAGATTATATGTTCCAAGTTGATTTCATGTTATAACCTTTGAATTGCCATCTATGTAATCCCCTTAAATGTTCCCTCCCTAGATCTAGCCATCAAAGTAGATTTGTCAAGGGAAATCCTCATTTTATAAGAATGCTTTATGAATTGCTAATTAATCTGAATAAAGAAACTGTGAGCCCCATGCAGGGCAGGGACTGTGCTCAACCTGATTAGCTTGTTTCTACCCCAGTGTTTAGAACAGTGTTTGACGCATAATAAGGGCTTAACAGATACCAGAAAAAAAGGAGAAAATGTTTATTAACTTATATGGGAGAACCTTTGCCCAAATCTAAACTTGATATGCTTGCACGGTCATTTCTCAAGTGAGAAGTGAATTCAAAACTTGACCTAGCAACGTTTAAACCCTCGGAACTGTTGTTTTGGGTAGGGTTTCTGTTTTGGGATAGGAAGAACATCAGGTGACACCATCAGATACCTAAGAGGTCCAGAAAGAGAGCCCCCCCGGTCGCTGCAGCCAGGTGACAGCCGGCGGTGGAAGGAAATTGCCTACGATCGGCGTGGCGCGGCTGGTGACGCCGGGGACCTCTATCCTGAGGAGCAAGCCGCCCGCAGAGCGGAAGACTATCAAGGCGGAGATGCTCTGATGGAGAGGGACGCCCACCTGAGATTTCGCAGTCGCAGGAGGAGCCCCGAAGTGTTGCGAGCGGGGGACGTCTCAGATGGACCAGGAGAACGGCTCCCTGAGCGGGAACCCAGCGTAAGTTGAGCGGTTGGGGCCCGGAATGTCACAGAATGCCAGGGCAAGAGCTTCTAGTTGGGTATGTTTTGAATGGGGAAATCTATTTAAATACAGAAGACTGTTTTTCATCTTCAGATGGTTTGGTTTGGCCCATAATCCAAGTGCACCGGCTCAGAGTGAAAGTTAGAGTGCTAAAATCAAGCTGTCCCAGTTTTTGGAGACCAGTTTAGGGGCTCATCATGGGCAGGGAATGTGTCCGCTAATTACCCTCTCAAGTGCTTAGGACAGTACTCTGTACATAGGAAGCATTAAGTAAATACCATTGATGGATTGGTTGATCTGTATGTAACCTTTCACAAAGAAGGTTAATCAAAATTTTATTAATTTTAATGCAGAGACAATGAAGATTAAAAGAACAGAAAACTACATGGAGAGTTTTCAGTAGAGCTCAGTTTTAGGAGAGGAAATTGAAATAGCCTCAAAATTTTGCTTTAATACGGTACCTCACAGTCAAGATAAACACGTCCTTCCATGCCATTTCAGATGCCAAAACATAGTCAGAAAAAACATGAGGATTTTCCACCAGAAGAAGCACAAAAAGAGAACAGTTTGGACAAATTGGTAAGTAGAATGTTTTTAAAAATTTTCCTTATAGTGAATTTGAAAGAGCACCAATTTTGGATTATCCACTGGGAAAAGAGAGTTGAAATCACAAGGAGGGCCAAAACCTCTTGGTCTCAGTGAGTCTTGAAGACCATTAGTGTCTTTCTTCTCTCTGTATTAGCTCCACCCCTACCCAGAATGCCAGAAAGACCCTCACATCACACCACTCCTTAGACTGTAAATAGAAATCCCAGTTTCAGCTACAGCTTTACTCTCAAATACCCATGCTTGTTGTGAATAGGTTGAGATTAGAATAAAATGGTTACCGATGAACTTGTTAGCCTTTTAATGCCCGCAACCACGGCCTTAAAAGAGTGAAATTCTGTGAACTCTCGAGCCTTAATCCCGTGGATGGGTTTCATGACCCGCCTACCTGACTTCCACAGCTTAATAACCTTTACAGAGCGATTCATTTTGGGCACTAGAATACATTATAAGCACGCACATCTTGGGTGTTTTTTTTTTAAAAAAAAAAACTAGTCAATATCAACTTCATAGGCAGACCCACCCTAAGTAAATGGTTTTTAATGCCTACGGGTTGTACATTTTTTGCAGCCTAAGTCACCTGTGGTGGCTACAGTGCAGAAGGAGAGTCTGGAAGCTCCTGGAAGCCGCATGGATACAGTCCAGCCCGGAAAGCCTCCACTGCCGCCTCAATCGCTGGGCAACCCCGGAGAGGAGCCCGAGGCCTGGCCCGGAGCAGAAGCCAAAAACGGCAGCCTCAGCAGCCAGCCCCCCGATCCATCGGGCGGATCTGCGATTCGGGAAAGCAGCCACCTGGGCCAGCGGGTGACACAGACACAGGAAGAAACCGTGAGATCTGCTGTCCCTTTTTCTGCCCTCTGTCTTTAACACATCCCGTTGCTCCGGGCAACTGCCAAATGTAGCAGTGGGGTTTTGGGTGACTTGACTGAAACCCTCATAATGAAGAGCTAAATGTTGTCAGGGCAGGGGCCGACTCTTTGAGACACTATTTCATTTCCTTTCCTTTTACTTTTTGTTCGGTAGCACACACCCTAAAGACTTTCAACATTTCTTTTGTATTAGGACTTAAGACCAAGCAAGGCCTGAGAATATTTCACGGACACCAAGGCCTGAGAGTATTTCACGGACACCCTCTGATTTTCAGCAGCTTCTCCTGTTGATACCAGCGTGCCACATTCATTCTCTTCTCCTTTTATGAGGAAACTCTAGTCTGGAATGGAAATTTATTCTTCCAACCATGGTCTGCCTGCCCCTCTTTGTAAAGCCCTGGAACAAGATGCTAAATAAACAAGTTTAGTTACTTTTGAAGTGTTTAGTTTCTTGATAAGTAAAGTAAAAGGTCAATCAATCGATGGTATCTGTTGATTGCTGACTGTGTGCGGAGCACTGTAGAGGGGAGGCGGACTTTAACATAAATTACCATTGGTGAGGTGCATAAGTGCTATGGGGCTGGGAGGGGGATGAATATAAAAGTGCTTAGGAGGAACAGACCTGAGTGTAGGTGATACAGAAGCAAGATGTTGTTCAGGGGTGGCCTTTTGGAGATAATGTGCTTTTAGAAGGGCTTCGGAAGTTTGATCTGTTGTATATGAAGGGGGAGGGAGTTCCAGACCAGAGGGAAGAAATGAGCAAGGGGCGGATGGCAAGTTAGGCAAAATTGAGGCGCAGTGAGTAGGTAGGCATTAGAGAAGCAAAGTGCTCAGGCTGGGTTGTAGTAGGACATCAGCGAGATATGGTAGGATGGGGAGAACTGATTGAGAGCTTTAAAACCAAGGGTAAGGAGTTTCTGTTTTGACATTCAACTGTCCCAGGAGACCTACCACCATCGTGATGTGCGGTTTGAGGGAAGAAGAGTAGCTCTGTTTTACACTTGTCGAGTTCAAGTTGGTGGCAGGACAACCAAGTGCAAGTGTCTTGGAGGCAGGAGGAGATGTGGGATGGCAGATCAGATGAGAGGTTGAGAGATTTGTTTGAGAATTATCTGCATAATAATTGGGATATTTGTTAAGGGCCAGGCACTGTGCTGAGATTTGGGATTGATCAATCCATCCATCAGAGGCACTTATTAAGCACTTACTGTGGGCAGAGCACCGTAATAAGTTCTCGGGGGAGTATATTAGATAATCCAGTCAGGCACACTCTCCCACATGGAGTGCAGTCAATAATAATTATAATTCTAGTACTTGGCTATGTTGAAAACACTGTGCAAAGCACTGGGGTAGAAAGAAAACAAGCTGGGTCCACTTAAGGCTCACAGTCTAACTAGGAGGGAGAACAGGTTTGTATCCCCATTTTGCAGATGAGAGAACTGAGGTACAGACAAGTAGAGACTTGCCCATGGTCAGCAAGTAAACTGTGGCGCTGGGATTAGAAGACCCTAGGTCCTGCGACTCCTAGGCATGTGCTTTTTCCACTAGGCCATGCTGTTTCTGTATAAGAGAAGAGGTATTGAATCTCCATTTTACAGATGAGGAGACTGAGGCACAGAGAAGCTATGTCAGTTGTCAAACACAGCAGGCATGCGCTAGAGCTGGAATTAGAACCCAGATCCCCTGACTCCCTGGCCTGTGCCCTTTCTACTCTTGGTCTATTATTATTAATTATTATTAATCATATTTATTGAGCACTTACTGTGTAACAAGCACTGGATAAGCGCTTGGGAGAGTACATTCTAACATCAAACACATTCCCTGCCCACAGCGGGCTCACAGTCTAGAGGGCGAGACGGACATTAATATAAATAAATAGATAATTATGCATATGTGCCATGGGGAAGGGAGAGTGGACAAATGAAAGAGCAAGTACGAGCAATGCAGAGGGGAGTGGGAGAAGAGGAGAGGAGGGCTTAGGGAAGGCTTCCTGGAGGAGATGGGCCTTCAATTAGGTTTCGAAGGCGGGGAGAGCAGTTATCTGATATGAAGAGGGAGGGCTTTCTAGGCCAGGGGTAGGACGCGGGGGAGAGGTCGGCAGCAAGATAGACAAGATCAAGGTGCAGTGAGAAGGTTGGCACCAGAGGAATGAAGCGTGTGGGCTGCGTTGGAGGAGTGTAGTGAGGTGAGATGGGAGGGGGCAAGGTGGTTGTGCTTTAAAGCCAATGGTGAAGAGTTTTTGCTTGATGCGGAGGTGGCTGGGCCACCGCTGGAGTTCCTTGAGTGGGGAAACGTGGTCTGAACTCTTGAAGGAAAATGTGATTTGGGTGGCAGAGTGGAGTATGGATCGGAGTGGGCAGAGACAAGAGGCAGGGAGGTCAGCAAGGAGGCTGACCTAATAATCAAGGCAGGATAAGATGTGGTCGCATTAATGTGGCAGCAGTTTGGAGAGGAAGGGGCGGATTTTGGTGACGTAAAGGTAGTGATGTTGTGACAGGATGTAGTGATGGACTGGAGATGATAGTTGAAGCCGTACATGCAGATGAGCCCCTGGGGAGAGAGTGCAGAGCGAGCTGAGCGGGAAATCCAGAGGGAGGCTTGTGGGATGCCCACAGTAAGAGGATGGAACAGAGGAGTGGTCAGAGAGGTGGGAAAACAAGATCACGCTGCGTCGGCAAACCCAAAGCCTTAACCCAAATCTCTCCGGGAGGGAGAGGACCGTGGGGTCAGAAGCAGCTGAGAAGTGGAGGAGGATCCGGTGGGCTAGAGCCTTCTGGGCTTAGCTATGGGGAGATGGTTGGGAGACCTGAGAGGGAGTGCGGGCTCGATGGAGTGAAGGGGTGGGAAGCCTGGCTGCGGGGGTGAGGGGGGAAGAAGGCAGTGGGTGTGGACCACCCATTCCAGGAGTCTGGATGGCAATGGGGACAGGGAGATGAGGCGAGAGCTGGAAGGGGCCATGGTCTTGAGAGACAACCACGTTCGAAGGCACCTGGGAAGGAGCCATCTGCCACGGCACGGTTGAAAGTAGCAGTGAGGGAGTGGAGGTGAGAGGGAGCAAGGAATAGGGTCAGAGGCTCATGTAGAGAGACTGAATTTGGAGAGTAGGCAGGAGAACTCCTTTGAGGAACAGCTGGGAAGCAGGAGAAAGATGAGGAAGTGAAAGAGTGCTAAGGGGGCGATGGGGGAATTCTGGAACTCGTTGATTTTACAGATAGAGAAGGCGAGCTCACCATGGGTTAGTAGGGTGGCCGGGGGCCTCAGGAGTTGGAATTTTGGAAAAGCTGGTTGGGCTTGTGAGAGTCGGAGGAACAGCAGATTTGCCGAGCAGAAAAGGACTGAGTTTAGAGGTGCTACAGAGAGAATTTGTAGGGGCACAAGTTGGCCCAGAGCAGGATTTCCAACAGTGAGTTTAACGGTGCGGGAGGGTGAACTGGGTTGGTGCTCCGGGTCTAGAGGGGTGGGAGAGCAACAAAGGGATTTGCTCGGGGGGAGGCATACAGGAGTTGAGATGGGTTGAAGGGGTCAACTAATGTCCCTGTGACTATGTGCTCCTCCCTGTCCCCAGCCTTGTGCTCAGCTTTGCCCCCCCGCCTCCCAATATTCACTGATGAGAGATGTGGCTACCCCTTCACTCCCCCACCAGCAAGCTATAGGTCATCGTATCTGGAGTTGTACTTTCCAAGTGCCTAGTACAGTGCTCTGCACACAATAAGCGTTCAATAAATGCGATTGAATGGAGAGCACGAACTCGACTTTTCAGAGATTGGTAGGGGGCAGAGAGGACAAGGTGGCGTTGGGAGGAGTGGCTTTTTGCAGAGGTTCTGATGCCCTGCCAGCCTTTCCCTTCTTCCATCTCACCTGCTCCAAGCTTCTGGAAACCAAGATCGCTCCTATAACAATTTCCCCTTCCAAAGAGAATCGGTTGGGAGAGGGAAACCTACTTATCATGGTTGTTTTAAGGTTTAGGGTCATGGTCTGGGCTTGTCATCTATGCAACTGTTAAATTGAGAGGAAAATTCCATGTATAATTAGCAGTTCCTTTTGTTTCTGTGAGTCAAGTGGAAGGCAAGTACCCCGGCAGACAGAGAGCGTCCGACCAGTGCTACTTTAGCGTGAGCGGCAAACCAAGTCAGCGTGGTTTGAAGCTGGGCGTTAGGTACTGCAAGCACTCACCGAACAGGATCCCCATTGGGCGTGAGATAGCCATCCAATTCATGCCAAATAAGGCTCCTGTTTGGTGTCCGCCCCCCACCCCCAGAAAATTACCATTTTGCCAGAAGCAAGAAGAATGAAACATTTCCACTAATTTAGCTCGTGATCCTTTCTTGTACCTTCTCTTTGCAGGTACCAGATTTGACTGGTGCTGAACTCTTCTTTTTGATTACTGAGCTTTCCCTTGCTAGAGAGGAAAAGGAAATTCCACTGCTGGTACTGAGTGCAGATGTTTTTTTAAAAGCAAGTTGTCGACGGCCACTTTCAGTGTGTACTGGGAAAACCAATCCAAGGTCTGGGTATGTTAATGAGAGATCCCAGTAAAGCTAAGGGCGATACAGATCTGCAGATCTTCAGGAAAATTTAAGTGGTGGAGAGAGGAGGGAAACCCCCGGGGCTACTTTTGGTGAGTGTTTACATTTATCTTTTAAACCTACCCAAATCTGGTGAATCAAATTCTATTTTTGCGGTTAGATTGAGTTCAGTATTCTTATGGACAATTTTCTTCTATAAGCAGAGTTTGGAAACTTTGAAATTAGTTGCTTCCAATCAGCTCTACTGTTTACCGTTTCCCATTTCTCTTTGCAAAGGAAAGATTCCCATCGGTATAAGTGATTAAACCACACCCTGTTCGTGGCTCAGTGGAAAGAGCCCGGGCTTTGGAGTCAGAGGTCATGAGTTCGAATCCCAGCTCTGCCACTTGTCAGCTGTGTGACTGTGGGCAAGTCACTTAACTTCTCTGTGCCTCAGTTACCTCATCTTTAAAATGGGGATTAAGACTGTGAGCCCCACGTGGGACAACCTGCTTCCCCTATGTCTACCCCAGCGCTTAGAACAGTGCTCGGCACATAGTAAGCGCTTAACAAATACCAACATTATTATTATTATTATTACTTGAAGGAATTCATTCATTCAGTAGTATTTGAGCGCTTACTATGTGCAGAGCACTGGACTAAGCGCTTGGAATGGACAATTCGGCAACAGATAGAGACAATCCCTGCCCATTGACGGGCTTACAGTCTAATCGAGGGAAGTTGTATGGGATGAAGTTGGGTTTCCCGGTTGAGGGTGGGAGCCTTAAGCTCTCCTTGCACAATATGGCAGGGTGGGAGTTAGTAGTAGTTGTCCTTCTATTTTATACTTTGGGCTGGGGGGCAAAGCAGTTTATTCCTAGGGAACTAGAAGCAATAAGTATTATCCAGCCTCCATATATGATGTTCATTCATTCAATCGTCTTTATTGAGTGCTTACTATGTGCAGAGCACTGTACTAAGCGCTTGGAATGTACAATTCGGCAACAGAGACAATCCCCACCCAATGACAGGCTCACAGTCTAATGAGGGAGACAGTAAAACCAAACAAGTAGGCATCATGTCTAATAATGTTCCTCATGGGATGATGATGTGAATTGTGAAAATGTTCCTAGAGACTTAAATTTCATGTGAGTTCCCGTTCCTGACTTGGCTGAGTGTGCCGGGTAATTAAAAATGATACTGTAGGTCTCCTAGGGGCTTTTCTGAACCCTCCCCCCAGCCCAGCTGCAGCTCCTGGGGTCAGACACTGGGTCCCACCTGCCTCAGTGCTCTCTGGTCCACAGGGCCTGGGCTCCTTGGACTCTGCGACCAACCCCCACCCAGCTGCTTCAGGAGCTTGGAATCCCTGCCACATAGTTGCTGCTGTCCCCATGCCCCCCTCTCTCCCAAGGCTGTGGCCATTAATCACTCACCGTGTTCATTGGCTGTGACTGCAGCCTCGGGAGCTGAGTTTATCAGCATGTCTTGAATAGGTACCATCACTTTTTCTTTTTAAGGAAGGAGTGGGATGAGGAAAACCGGTCAGAATAGCGGGAACTGTTCTGTTCTGTCAGATCTAACGTATTGTGGTCGTGGGGCACCATATCTGTATTAAACCTGTCAATAGTGAGGGATAGGTTTCTCAGCCACAATGAACTCCACAGAGCGGTGCCTAAATTTATAGCTGGTTTTGGATTTTTGTTTTCATTTAGCACACCTGAGATGCTATAGGGAAGACCGTGAATAAAGTACAAAGATGCAGTAGGTTTGCCCAGGGTGTGTTTTTTTTCCACTACAGTTTTTGGATAGAATGCTATTAGGAAACATTCTTTCGACAAAGCGTGTCTAGATGGAACAAGGTGCAGTGCGGCTTGTGTGTTTTAGACGCAGCATCGTCAGGGCTCTGGAATTACAGTGTAAATTCTAGTGCTGTTTTTGATTGTTATCGCTTTAGGGTCTCCCCCCCCTTCCTTTTAGCAGCAGCTGACACCGATGACTAGGTCTCGACAAGTCAAACTTTTACCAAGAGCAGAAGCTGGAACAGACCTCGTCTGCCCCCCGTGATCCCAAGAATACTTAAGGAATAGTGCTCAACCTCAGTTAAGGTGACATTTCTTTTCCTCTCCTGCAGTTCTCGTCACGCTGGGGCTTTACCCAAGTGCGGCTTCAGCTGTTTTTTCCACACGGTTGTTACAATCTCTGAGGTGAGGATGTACGTCCCTCTGAATGCAAGGGATTTTCTAGATGAGCGGTGTGGCTGCCAGAGCAGAAGCTTCCAACTCTGACTAGTGGTGATGGGTTAGAAATGTCGGTCTAGAAAGAATGCCATAAAAGACAGTGGTATAGGAGGATTTTTATTCCTCATGTTCATTGTGAACCATGGCTTTAGGAATACAGAAAATGAGATTAGAAAAAATACCACTTTGAACAAGTCACAATTCTGATCAGTCATTTTGTCTGAATTAGGTACAGTAATCTACTGTATTAGCTGACCACCACCCTCTGCACTACAGATCTAACTACGTATAAAAAAAGTACCATTAAGATCAAAGATCAAAAAAAATCCAGCAAGATGAAACCTTCAAGATTTATCCAGATGGGAGTTGACACACTCAGTCGATCCCAAACAATAACTACAACGCTAGCTACCACCCCATCTCAAATGAATGTTACTTCATTATCATGAGGTAAAACAATGAACATATTTACAGAAATTCTAAAAAAAAATGTTTTAAACTGAATTACAGTGCTATAAATTCTCCTTTTAGGGAAAAGCTACTGTCTTTCCCTTCAATGTACTGGAAGAAAACAAGACTCTGCCCTGCCCAGAGTCCCAGTGCTAGTGGTCCCCCAATTTTTGTCCTGAACTCTGAAATTCCAACAAGGCACTGCCTTGCAAAAGTCCCTTTAGTTCAACTTTTGTCCCTCTGTTGGGGTCTCTCTGTAACAGAACTCTCTGTTCATCCATCCTCTTTGCCTGGGACCGCAAAATGAGGCTGAAGAAGTCCTCATCAGGGACTGTTGGCCCCTTGGTAGCAGCAGGGGGTGGAGCACATCTTTGATCATCTAATCTGGATCCCTAAAGATGCAAGAGAAAGCACAAAATTGAATTGCTGTAAAATGAGAATATAGGCATAGCAATGCAACAAGACAATGTTCCTTGTTATATTTACCCTGATTTTTTTTTTTTCCTTTGGGTATCAGTTTCTTCTGAGTGGACCAGGAACAATAGTGGCCCACAAGATTTAGCCATTTAAAAAATCTTAGGATGCTCTTTTTTTTTAGATTTTGGATTCAATGCCTGCTCCTTTGTTCACCCTCTTTGATATTACAAAACTTTTTCACTGACATTTTCAAAAATAACCTGTACATGAAATTGAAGATTTTCCTTTAACGCCACTCCATTAAAGCACGTACTCCTGTCCACCAGGGAGGGGCTGCACACTTGTCGTCATGTAAGGTATTGTTCTGGCCTTATGATTCTTAAAAATGGACTAGAAATTTAATAATGTGCAAGACAAGGAACCACTTGTGCTCAATAATATTCATTTTTAAAAATGGGATAATTGCACTTGTGATATGACAGGCTGTTCCTGACCTAAGAGAAGGTGAGACAAGATATACATTTTAAAGTTAGGATCAAGTTGGATTTTCAACTTCCTTGGATAGATAATTCTTTTCTTTGCTCTGTCATTCCTACTTAGACTTAACAAAATCACTTCAAGCCTACAATTAATATTACAATTTGGCCTGCTTTCAGGCTATTTTACTGCTTTAAAGGCATTATAGACTTAAGGGGGCTTATATTCTCTTTCCCCTTCACGAGGGTCCGATGGGGCTGGATGACTGCTGATCATCCATCCTGTTGCTTTGAAATCAGCTTAACAAGTCAAAGAACCCTTCGTCTCCGATTGTATCAGGACTTATTTTCTGAAAGATTCAGAGAAAAGCAGATTGTATTGTAATATTCCCTGTACTATTGCATCACAAATTCGGGGGTTTTTTAGCCTTTATTTAAGAAATAGTCCAAAAAGGAAAAGTTCCAGCACAAACTGCATTCTGACACCAACGTGTAGGCATGGCAGTCAGGGGGTAGAAATGCTCAGAGAACTGTCAAAGCAGCAAGAATGGATCAATTTCCTCCCTCCCACCTGCCTATTTCATTCCTCCGCCGCCTCCCCCCTACCCCACAGAAAAAAAAGTAGAGAGGGCGATGACAGAGCAAAACAAACCAAAGAAAGTTTTTTAGTAGACGTGGGGCAAGAACACGTCAAAGAATATCTCCCAAAATTTTCAGCTGGACTAGAGCTTTCTTCTACAGAAAAGGGCCGTACCTGACATTTGATGAGGATATCGAAGAAGTCGTCATCGGGCTCCCTACAGTCATTAGCCATAAGGTGACTGAGAACGGACTGGTTGTTGTGCTGATTCAGACGCAGCCCCGGTAAGTTGCTAAAACTGGCTCTCTGATCGTCGAGGCGACGGCTCTGTGAGCTAGCTAGAAGGTCCAAAAACTCATCCGTGTGCGGAGACAGCAGAGAAGCCGACCGAGCTACGGCAGAGAAAGACGGAGTGGTCTCAGACCTTATGACCTAAACCAGGCATGAGCCAGAAGGACAAACTTCCTCCTGGGCAAAGTCTATCTCTGGCCTTAAAGAAAAGAGAATCCATGAGAGGATACTACTGTGTGCCCCAAGTAGTGCATAATTCTTTCAAGCCCCCAGCACCATCTAGTGCCTTGCTTTAGACCATAGCTTTTTATCTAGAAAAGCAACAGTTACACGCTTTGGAGGATTATCGTCATCAAATGCCTTTCAGTTGTTTCTGATTCACAGCAACTCTATGGATCTGTTTTCTCTAGGACATCCTATCTTCTGCCAAAATCCATCCCTTGCTAACGGTTCTTCCGTTAAGGTTAGAGTTCTGTACGATAATCAGTCATTTTCCAGATTTCTGTGCATGCTCCCGTACCTGGACATTACTATTACAAATTGACTTTTCACTTGTAGACTCTCTTCAGTAATTATATGTACACAGTCCTATTTCCTGTTCACTTGGTATGCCAGCTTGTAGGTGGCCAACCAGGAAGTGCCCGAACCCTCTTTAGCCAACCATAATGGGAGTGTTGTACTTGAAAGAAAGTCTTACATTTTCGCATTGTTTTGGCGGGAGTAGAGGAAGTTGCTGCTGTTCCTATCAGTCGGTTCTTCTCCTGTAAGCAACACCGCTGATCATCCATCCTGTTGCTTTGAAATCGGCTTAACAAGTCAAAGAACCCTTCGTCTCCGATTGTATCGGGACTTATTTTCTGAAAGATTCAGAGACAAGCAGATTGTATTGTAATATTCCCTGTACTATTCCAAATTAGAGCAAATGCTTCTCTATGGAAATAGTCATGCTGCTTTAATTTTGCATGGTATTTACACATTTTCCTTCAGACACTGGAAGTACACAGACACCACAATTAAATATGGACTAGAAAAAGTGATCTGTAAACAAGATACCATAAGAAAGAGCAGCTGGCAGATTTTGTTTTCCAAAGAACGGGAATCATTTTAACCCTGCCAAGAGGAGTTTTTGTTGTATTTTTTCTGTCCTGATTGATCTGAGCCTTTAGATGTTCAGAAAATGGTTCTCTTTTCAGTCTGTACATCACCGAGATAGTTCCAAAATGCTCTCGGGATAAGCAAGAAGAACACTGAAAAGAAAATATTACACCTGGCAGATGAGTGTGCTTTTCTAGCTTTTAACCTACATAAGCAGTTGACTGAATTAAAGCCAGGTGGAATTTAGCAAAGTGCTGATTAAAAGCCCCTGGCCAAAAAGAAAAATATGAACTTGGGCAAGAATCAAGTCTCCGGAGACAATAATAAGCATGGTTGTTCTCCTAGTAGTGGCAAGATGCATGTGTGATATAAAACTTTTCATCAGGTAATAAATGTTTAGCCTTAATTCCCACCTGTATATTTTCTCCCAGTGCTTAGTACTGTGCTTTGTACACAGTAAGCACTTACTAAATCCTATTACTACGCCCAGGTCTGTTTGCTTTGATCACGTACCTCTGCAAGAAATCTTTACATGCCCAAAGTGTATAATTTATGAAAGGGAAAATGATGAAAATCCTTTTGTCTAGGACTCGATGTTTAAGTACGGGCATATCCCAGGTCACAGCTGCCTTACCGATACATACAACCACAATTCGTACCTATGATCAACACCACCGTTGTCCTTGACTTCTCAGTCTTTGAACTCTCACGTTCAATCTACTGCCAGATAATAACTACTGTGGCATTTGTTAAGCATTTAGTATGGGCCAAGCACTGTACTAAGCATGGGGTAGATACAACATAATCAGGTCCCACAAGGGGCTCAGCTTAAGTAGGAGGGAGGACAGGTACTGAATCCCCATTTGACAGATGAGGGAACTGAGACCCAGAGAAGTTAAGTAACTTGCCTATATTCACACAGCAGGTAAGTGGTGGAGCCAAGATTAGAACTAAATTCCTCTGACTCCCAGGCCCGTGCTCTTTCCATTAGGCCATGCTGTGTCTCATTCTTTCTATACAATATAAGCTAGATCTGCTCCTTCACTACAAGAATTCTGATTATATTTTGGGCTAGATGATTAGATCAGCCTCTTCCCTGGGCTTCCTTCTGCTCCAACCTACTAAACAATGCTGCAAGAGTCATCTTCCTGAAGGGTTGCTTGGCCCATGTCATGCCATACCACTTACAGTTGGCTCTGAGGCTCTCTTATACCTGGCCCCCACCAAACCTAGCTGCTCTCTTGGGTGGCTATTCCCCATAATTCTTTGTTAATAATAATAATGATGGTATTTGTTAAGGATTATGTGCCAAGTACTGTTCTAAGCACTAGGATAGATACAAGATAATCGGGTTGTCCCACGAGGGGCTCACTGTCTCAATCCCCATTTTACAGATGAGGGAACTGAGGCACAGACAAGTTAAGTGACTTGCCCAAAGTCACACAGCAGTCAAGTGGCAGAGCCGGGATTAGAACCTGCCTCCTCTGACTCCCAAGCCTGTACTCTTTCCAGTAAGCCACGCTGCTTCGCCAATCTGAAACTCCCTCTTCCCTCATTCCGAAACTCTCCTAGATCCTCAAGTACTCCAACAAGGCTTCCTTGAGTTAACTTCCCAGTATCAACGGTGCTTAGCGCTTAGAACAGTGCTTCGCACAGAGTAAGCACTTAAATTCCATCATTATTATTATATACACCCACTTGGGTATACATTCTTATTCAATTCCACCAATGATTATTAAGTGCTGCCTTGCACTAAGCGCTTGGGAGGGTATAATACAACAGACTTTGTTGTATTCACATTTTAGAGGGGGAGTCAGACACTAAAACGAATCACAGGTATGTACGTAAATGCCGGGGGGCTGATGGTGGATTGAGGATCACCGTGCATTCAATTATATAACTACTACTCAACTTACAAATATTTCCATTTCTGCCTCCCTCCCTGAGTGTAAGTTCCTTGTGGACAGGGGCCAAGTCACTTTATTCTGTAAGAAATCAGTGGACTTGGTGCAGAACACTGTATTAAGTGCTTGGGAGAGTACACTATAACAGTTGGTAGACATGTTCCCTGTCCACTTACATTCTAAGGGGGGGGGGAGACAGATATTAATACAAAAAAATTATGGACAGGAACATAAGTGCTGTGGGGGTGAGGTGAATTCCAGGTGCATACATGACACTAGAGGGAGAGGGAATTAAGGAAAAGAGAGTGTTTGTGATCTCCAAGGAAGTTCTCTTGGAGGAGATGTGACCTCAATAAGACTTTGAAGGTGGGGATGGTGGTGTGGTGTATATAGAGGGGGAGGGAGTGCCAGGCCTGAGGAAGGATGTGGGAGAAGGGTTGGCAGAGAGAGAGAAGAGACTGCGTCACAGTGAGCAGGCTGGCACTGGAGGAGCGAAGCGTGTACGCTGGACTGTAATAGGAGAGCAGGGGGATGAATTGACTTTTAAAGCCGATGATAAGGAGTTACCGTTTAACGCAGAGGTGACTGGGTGGTGGGAAGATGTGGACTGAATCTTTTTTTATAAGAATGAGCCGGGCAGAAGAGTGAAGTAAGGACTGGAGTGGGGAGACACACAGGAAGCAAGGAAGTCAGTGAGGAGGCAGGTGCAGCAGTCAAGGCAGGATAGGATAAGTGCTTGGATTAATGCGGCAGCAGTTTGGATGGAGAAAAAAGGATTTGCTGACAGGATGAATATGGGGTGGAATAAGAGCTGAGTCGAGGCTAATGCCAAGATTACGGGTTTGGGAGAGGAAGAGCAGGGATATTGTCTACAGTCCTGGGAAAGATAGGGAAGGACAGGTTTGGGTGGTAAGACAAGGAGTTCTGTTCCGATAAGTTTAGTTTAAGGTGGGTCATCAGGGAGAGATGTCCTGAAGGCAGAAGAAAACATGAGACTGCAGAGCTGGAGGTGAGTTTGGGGATCATCTTTCTAAGGATGGTAGTTGAAGCCATGGGAGCAAATAAGTTCTCCAAGGGAGTAGGTGTAAGTGGAGAAGAGACGGGGACCCAGAACTGAGCCTTGAGAGAAGCCCAGTGACAGGCAGAAGGTGGGAGGTAAAAGACTGAGGAGAACCAGGAGAGGACAGTGTCAGTGAAGCCAAGCTTGTTTCAAGGAGAAAGGAGTGGTCCACAGTGACAAAGGCAACTGAAATATCTAGGAGGATTACGGAGTAGAGGTGAAGAGCCGCTTTCCAAAAACCTAACTGGGTGTACACTGCACCAAGTCGGTGTTCAATAAATACTACCACCAACACCAATATTCAGATTAAAGCCACCCCAAGACACCTGCAACCCAGGGATAGAGCCATTATTATTTGGCAGCTCCACAATCCGATACATTATTGCACGATGCCAGAACAGATGAAGTGTAATCTCTCTACGACTAGCTAAAATTTGGGGGTTAAGCAATCTTGCATAAATTACAAAGACAGATTAATAAAATCGAAGAGCCTGAAGAGAGAGGAATTCAAAGGTGTGAAGAGGTGTTTGGGAAATTAGCTGGTTTACAAGGCATTCTGAGGACACCAGAAAGATATCTTTCAATCTAAAGTGAATAAATTCTTTACTACTGCTGAAAAACCACTACCCCAATCCGCAAAACCATCTATTTTTACAGCTTCCTGCAAAGATTCATAATCAGACTCTAACTCCATTTAAAATTGGAATACTATGATCTGAATTACTTTATTAACACAGATTAATTAGCTTATTGGAACAGTAGACGGCACAAACACATCTTATATTTCTCCGGAGGTTTGGGAATGGATCTCAACATATTACATGGAAGTCTATGGAAAAAATACCCAACCCCCGGTTCAGCCCCATTTTCAAGGAACAACTCCGCGGTATCTGGAGGTATGCCTGTTCTGCAGCATGGGGATGGGAAGAATGGGGAGCAGGAAACAAACTCCTCGTGGCCAGGGATCGTGCCTGCCAACTTTCCTGTCATTACCAAACCCTTAGTACAACGCCTCGCACACAGTAAGCATCAAATATCACTGACTGAACAAGGGGTGGGGATGAGCAGAGGGATTTTTTTCTTACCTGTAGGACTTGGTCATCGTGTCGGTGCTGGTTCTGGATCGGTACCTAACAAATTGCACGTAAGTGAATAAGAAGAATAGTCTACGACACGAGCGTTCACGATACTTCACGTCTGAGGATCACATTACCACTGTATCCCGTGGCACGCCTACATAAGAACAGTAGCCCGGGAACCGTAAGAGCATACCCTGTGTGAGCTTGGCAGTCGATGGTCCATGGAATTCCTGGAATCCTGCAGAACTTTGGTGGAGGAATTATTCTTGTATTTCTTCCCCTTTAGTCTGCTGACAAACAGCAGCTTCGCCGAAGGTTTAACAAGAAGAGGTTTCTGCTTTGCAAGAATTTCACTGTTCCAGTTTTGAGCCTACCGAGATTTTGAAAAGTAGATATAAAACAATTCCGTTTTCTTATATCAACTACTGCATCCTGCCATCTTTACGAATTAATTTCATTCATTCGACACCCCCAGGGGAAAAAAAAAATGGTCATGCCTCATCGCTTTGGCAAATGTATTCTCCAAAACAGATATTTTCATATAAGAACATAGGATTTAATTATTGCACACTCGAACTAGGAAGTCTAGTGCTTTTAAAAAGATACTGAGTCAGGGAGCCCCAACCTAATCGAGGAGAAAAATCAATACGTATTTAATGAGTGAACTCTTGTGGCTCTAAGTTCTGAGGATGAAGAAGTTCCCAATTTTTGGAAGTAATGAAGGAACCTATCACTAAGTCGGCAAAGCAGGATGTCAGATATAATCCTAATGTCAACTGAGCAGTGACCCTTTAGAGTTTCATCTTTAAGCAATGTGCTTACTTTGACAGCACTGTCATTAACATTTGGGTTTAGCAAAAGGTCTGCAAACACTTTCTGCAGTATAGCATGGCAAGTCCTGTTGGGACTTGTTGATTTATTCTCTTTTCTGCATTCACCCTATTATTTCTTTCCTTCTGTGTTTGTCTTCAGTTTCCTCTTTTAGGCTGGGAGTCCCCTGTGGACTAGGAACTGCATCTAATTCAATCTCCGTTTTACCATTCCTGACATGCAGTATAATAATCTTCATAGCACTGTTCTAGGCACTTGGGACATCTAGAGTTGGAAATACTAGATGCAAAGAGCTTACAGTCTTTTTAACCCATCAAGCAAGTAGTTTAGAAAGCAAACCTGGCTGACAAAAAAAATGGGATTATTTCAGAGGTAAAAATAGGCAGCTGCCTTTAGGAAGATTCCTTCATCAAAGCAGTTTCAGAACATCAAACGCTTCTTTAAAAAAAGATGATGCAAGTCTGCTTTTATGATAGAGAGATTTCAATTTATACATGTAAGTGTATGGGGAAAAAACCTACCCCATGATACAGCCCTATTTTTCAGGACCACAACCCCACTGTATCGTGAGGTGTGCCTCTTTTGGAGCATGGGGGTGGCAAAAATGGGGAGTAGGAAAGCCCCTTGGGAACTGTAAGCTCATTATGGGCAGAGGTTGTGTCTACCAACTCTACATTCCCAAGTACTTAGTACAGTGTTCTAAACACAGTAAGTGCTCCATAAATGCCAATTATTGATTGGAAAAGACTGCACAGTTGGGGACAATTGGGGACCTAAACAATTCCTGTAATCACAACACAATTCTTCACCCTTTCTTATCCTGTCAGGTCAATCAATGAATGGTATATACTGAGCTCTTACTGTGCACAGAGCACCGTACTTAGCACCTGGGAGAGTGCAACACAAACAGAGTTGGTAGACGAGTCGGGTAACCTATATTTTGGAAACTATAGTCTATAGCATCAACATTTCACCCAAAGTACTGCCGTCTTCAACTATGACGAACCCTCCCTGACCCTTCCAACCCCACTCAACCTTCCTTATCCCCATCAACGCAGGGCCAAGCCATGCCGGTGGAGGATTGAGAAGCAGCAGTCGAGCAGGTGACAAGGAGATCAACTACTTTGTGCCTCCAAACCTGGATACTCTTTTCTTGCAGTACCCCCTGAATTCACACTTTTGGCCATAATAATGGGTAACTGAGGCATAGGAAGTGAAGTGACTTGCCCAAGGTCACACAGCAGTCACGTGGTGAAGCCAACATTAGGACTTGGTTCCTTCTCTCGGGCCCGTGCTCTATCCACTAGACCACACTGCTTCTCATGTATTGGTCTGTAGTACCCCCAGGGGGTCCCAAACCCCCACGACAACTTCCACAGTTTACACTAACCACCATCTAGTTTCCTAACTTCACATAGGATTAAACTGAATTAAGTCACAAATAAAAAAGTCATCAGGAAAAGCTGACCTTACACTCCTCCGAATCACAGACAAATGACCAACCTTTTCTGGGGTCAACTTCATAAGTTCCATGTTTTCCATACTGTGGCGGCGTCCCACCTTGGGGCGGGCCCCTATAGGAGAAAGCAAAATTCGAAATTCAAATAAAGCAAATCTTCCAGTAAGGTTCTTCAAGCTGCAGATGCCGGTACTGAAGGATAAAAAGTCACAAAAAAGAATGCAGTGCAGAGGGACAAACATGTAAAAGAAGGGGAAAGGCTAAATTCCTGGGATTTTTAGTCAACTTTAATAATCATTTTCCTTCCCCTAATTACATAAAACATCCCCAAATAAATGCTTCAATTTGGCGATTTGAGGCTCTAGCTTTACATTACACTAAAATCGCACCCTAATTTAGAAAAAAAATTTTTTAATTACTGGTTTTAACACCACGTATGTTGCCCCTGTAGTTTGAAGAATAGAGTACACTGTGAAATTTAAATAGAAAACACAGAATCGAAATACAGTGTGGACAAAAAGATGACATTAACAAACCATGATTTCCCATTTGTGCCATAAGTAGAAATAATAAACAGCAAAAATTAAAAATAAATTTGTTTCTTCCTTTGGGGTTGAGATTACAATATTTCCTCCAAGAAGCCTTCGCTGACTAATCTCTCATTTCCCCACCCTATTCACCTGCTCTTCTGTGTGGCCTATGCACTTCTGTCTGCTCCCCTTAAACAATTAGATAAGCACCCTAATCCCAGCCCCACAACATTTATGTACATATCCTTGGACTCTGCTACTTCTCCTATCTGTAATTTATTTGAATGTCTGATTCCTCCACTAGATTGTAAACTTCCTGAGGGCAGGGATTGTGTCTACCAACTCTACTGTACTGTACACCCTCCCAAGCACTTAAAGTAGACACTCAAATAACACTGATTGGAAGATGGGTCAATCTCCATATCCAGTCAATCCTGGACCTGTTCAAATATTAAGGTCAGGCGCTGATAAATACCAACTTTGTAGAAATCATCAACCGTGAGGGATTACTAATATGTGACAAAATTACTAATAAGTGACAATTTTGAGTTTTCTACCCTTTAAAATCTTAAATTCCAGATCCACTTTGAAAAGCAGGAAATGAAATTTTTTCCTCTCCAACCACTTCTTCCCTCTTTGGTGTGAACAATTAGAACAAAACAAATAATGAAGCAGAAAAGAAATCTATAACGTTAAAGACTTTAAAATGTGTTTGCTGAAGTCACTGTGTTCTTTCCTAAAGTGTGACCATGGTCCTTTTACATCCCTAGGAAAACTGGAGACAAAGAGAGAGGGATAAAATTCTTTTTAAATATAATTAAAAATTAGCCCAGACAACAGATTTGCTGCCACACCAAAAAAAAGAGACAAAAAATTTTCAATAAAATGACTAAAAAGTAGGACAAATAGCAGAATTCATTACAGTTATAATGTGTGTTAACATTACACTGATCTTCCTCTGCACCTCCAGTTCATGAGAGTCACGGCACTGCATTTAATTTTACGAATCTACAAGATGCTTTTTAAAGTCAAATGATTTAGGAAAGGCACGGAAGTCTAAGTTACACAGTTTTAATTTTATTTTAAAATGTCCCCAGGGCTTCAAGGATCGAGAGTGCCCGGGAGGGGATTGGGGGGGGGGGGAGGAAAACACGGACAGAGTAGGAAATGAACTGCACTGATAACTGGAGCAACCCCCTGCCTCCCCCACAATACAACAAGAGCAGAGCCCAGGCAAAAGCCAACCTCCTTACTTCTAAAATCTAAGAAGAATTATAGCAATTCTCAATGAAGACCAATTCCCTCTAGATTGTCAGCTCGTGGTGGGCAAGGAACAAGACTACCAACCCTGTTGTTCCGTATTCTCCCCAGCGCTTAGCTTAGTGCAGTGTTCTGCACACAGTAAGCACACAATAAATACCACGGGTGATGATGATTACCTAGAACAGTCAAGTGGATACCCAGGGACCACCCCAGCCTTACAGATTAGTATTTACCTGATATTTTCTTAATGGTTTTGGTCAGTGATCTATAAATTGTTTTCACTGTGGATTAAGTGCACATCATTCACTGGGACTACCTGTCCTTGCCTAGAAAAATTGTGAGCCCCTTTGTGGGACATTTACCTTAATTAATTTTCTCATAATTACCTCAGAGTTTAATACAATGTTTCATCCATAAGAGCTTAATAAACATTAGAAAACAATGCTGAACCTGAGTTCCATAAGTTAGGCACTCACCATGAAAGTCGTTATCTGTTTCATGATTTTCAGACATCAATGAGCTATCTGTGTTGTAGCTCAAACCAAGAACCATTTGCAGATCGGAAAGATTAAGTCTGGCCGTTAGCTCACCATTTTTATCCCCGATCTGAAACAACAAAAGAATAATTTTAAAAGAATTAAGAGTCCTTCAAAGAAATATGATCATGAAAATTAAGAATACTTACCTGAGGTCTTCCAACTACTAAAATTAAGACAAAATACTAAATTCACTTCCTTTATAACAAAGGTTCCAAGTTAAATTATCTATTTTATTTACTCTGCAAATACTTGTATGCCTGCCTAATCCTTGTGGACTGTGAGCTCCTTGTGGAATTTGCCTACCAACTCTATTACATTGTACTTTCCCAAACGCTTAGTAGAGGGCTCTTAGTACAGTACTGACTGATTGTGAGCATGGCATGTCATTTGCATTTTAGTACTGCCCCATGCACTGCACACAGTAGGACACAGTAGGTACTCAGTAAGTACTACTAATACTAAAATATTAACTTTCACACTTTTGTTTACTAATTGCACTCTGAAGTTTCTAAAAGCTAGGAATCTGCATAAATTTATACTGTTTTAACCACAAATCTCCCATTTGTTACTGAACAATAAAGTGAGACTAACACTAAGATTAGTCTCTCAACCTAATGATTCTACTCCAAACACTGTCCTACTAACATATTATTTTGAATGTCAATACTGGCTCAGGTGTTCTGCAGGGTAACGGTATCACAATAGCAATTTTTGTATACTACAGTTCTGTCACTCTAAACTTCAGGCATTTTAAAACATGGTAAATTGGGCTGATTGTGTCAATGTAGATTGAGCACAGTGACTCAATAATGAAGAACTGTGCAGTCAAACCATATGATCCCAGTTCCTTGTCTCCATTAGGTGGGAAGAAGCCAGTTAAATAAACCAGAAAAGAACACGACCTTTCATATGTCCACAGGAAAACAACAAAAAACAGAAAAGGGAAATGAATCCAAAAATGTCAGTGAAATAATACTGGGCCTCGATCTTCTCCCTCTCCCTCTCTACCCCTTGCTCTCAACCTCCCTCCGGCTTTATATCCAAAAGATTACCATCTCCCCATCTTCAAAGCCCAGCTAAAATTATTGACGGTAATTTTGTTTTCCCAAGAGGACACCAATCTAGAACAATTCCTTCAATATGCTGAGGTGGTACAGGGATGAAACCAACTGTTTTGACAAATAATTCTACCTCCGTTCACTTGTCATCAAAAATAGCTTCACCAAAGTCAGTGCAAAGAGGTTACTACCCAGAGGCTACTGTTTCTGCTTTTGAATGACTTTATATGAAGACAGCTATGTAATCCACCCTTCCACCTAGCCATATAGAAACACTTTAGGTAGGGGAGGGAGAAAGAAACTGCATTTCTTTAAACCCATTTGTAACTCGAGATAGATAAAAGAAAGTTTCAGTCATACCTCTCTGGAAATTTCCAGGTGTTTTTCGGCAAAATGCATAGCTTGATCATGATTTCCTAATGCTGTATATGCATTCCCTAAACTCCAACAGGCTCTCCCTTCACCAATCCTGCAACACAAATCAGTAAATATTATTCTACTGCAGAAGGCCAGGCTGCCTAGCACTAACTCAAGATATTACGAAGTCCTAGCATTTTATCTTTCATTCAAATGTGTAGAATATGCTCCTGATATAAATATGCTCCCAAAGAACCAATATACCCTAGAATATCTTGAGTTCAGGGTCCAGTTGTGAACTTTGATACTAGGAAATTTATTGAAAAAATATTTAAAATCATATCTTGCCTATGCAATCAGAAAGATTCCTTAAAAAATTAATAGGGCAAACAAAAATTAGACAGTCTTGGCAAATTTTACCTATCATTCAACTCCTGAGCTATTGTTAGGTGCTTCAGATGATAATCAATGGCTTTTTCATAGTCTTGAAGCAGAGTGTACGTATTTCCAAGGCTATAACAAGACTGTGCTTCTATGGCTCTATCTTTAAGTTGTCTGGCCAGTTGTAGCGTCTTCCTGAAAACAAAGATACATTAATTTCTAAAAATAAATATAGTCTCAGTTAACACAAATGAAAAAATAAGTCATTATCCTCTGCTTATAAAGTCTGTGCTACTCTATTCTACTTTTATGAATGTGAATCTTTTATTTTGAAAATTAAGTGAGGAATAGACAAGCAAAATTTGGGAAACAGAGGAAAATATATATTATTGTTAATAATACTAGTGGCATTACTACAAACCTGTAACAAGGCACTGAAATAAACCCTGTGGTAAATGCAAGAATAGCAAATAAAGACAATACCCCGACCCACAGGGGGCAAAAGTTTTGAGGATGTTATTTTATAGATGATGAATGGGAAAAAATATAGAAATGTGAAAATCAATTGACTAAAATGTTCAGTGGGCTAATTTTCAGTACTATATTTTTCTGTAAATGCATCCCTTCATTCAAATAACTTCTGTTATTTTAGTAAACACATTGAGGATGATTTGCATTTCACAACTGCTTTATGGATTAAAATGTTTGCCCAAAATTAAAACATTTACCAAATAAAACCTTGGATTTTTCCCTTTGCATGCTATTGTTGAAGATAACCAAACAAAAGGGTATTTTTATTATATGAAAAGCAGCAAAAGTGCATAGACAAAAATGTTTGGAAGCAAAGAGAATTAGCATGATAGAAGAATGTGATAAGAATTTTCTGTTCAATCATTCATTCAGTTGTATTTACTGAGCGCTTACTGTGTGCAGAGCACTGTAAAAACGATCACTCAACAAGTCTTTATTCACTTCACAGTGACAGTCACCTTTTTAATGACTAATATGCAAACCTCAGTTACATTTCTGTTTAATACCAAAATGTAAATATATAAGTTGCTCTGAAAATGTGAACACCTAGGGAAAGATTATCTAATAGTAAAATTAAGCTCCGGTGTGTTGTATATATTTAATACAGACATCTGAACTTTAATAGAAGTCCTCTAGACTGTGAGCTAGCTGTGGGCAGGGAATGTGTCTGATATTATACGATACTCTCCCAAGCGCTTAGTACAGTGCTTTGTACACAATAAGCGCTCAAAAAATACGATTAACAACAAAAGTCCTGAAATTGCTGCCAAACGATATCAATAAAAGCGAATTAAATATTCAAGCTTCTGTCTTAAAGAATAACTTCAAAAAATCCAGGCGAGGATTGCTGTTCATTCAGAATTTGCATTTTGCGTTTGTGTATAAAAATAACGAACTAACTTGTAGTATTCCGCAGCAGTTTCAAATTCTCCAAGGAACACAAATGCATTTCCAAGGTTGCTATATGCTCTTCTTTCAGCTGCTTTATCTCCAAACTCCTTTGCAATAAGAAGCCTCTGAAAGAGAAAATATCAATTTTGGTCATGTACATGATTGCAGGGTGCTTTGTCCTATATTAAGCAAACTCCATAAAGCTCATCCAAAGCTTCAAGAAGCTCAAGACTGGCATATCTTTGAGAGGTGACTAAACTTAGATACCTAAAGACGGGTGACTCTAAGATGCCATAAGAGGATGTTGATGATGATCTAATGTCTCACCAAAAAAAAAAAGGATGAGACTTGGCCCTGAGATTTCAGGACCGAGAACGTACGGAGAGGAAATTATAGTGTCGGTGGCTCACACAGTGGTATCCGCACTCTCTCGTACCTGCCAGCCATGTTCCCGCTGGGGCGTGGAATGTCACGAGCAAGTTGGCAGCACACTGTGAATTATCCGTGTGGTCTTCGCCTATGCTACCCAGCTCCAGGCAGAACTGGGGCTAGAACTCGGGTCTCACGATTCCCAGAGGAGTGCTGGACCAACAGCGAGGCTAACCATCAGACAGATTATAAGCTCACCTTGAGCGAGGAACATGTCGGCCAGCTCTGGTGAATTGTATTCTCCCAAGTGCTTGGTACAGTGCTCTGCACAAAGTAAGAGCTCAGTAAATATGACTGAATGGAATACATTTGAATGGAATGAACGGAAAGCTGGATTTCAAAGCACTTTTGCTCCGTATACGAAGACAGAGATTAACCTGTACCTGGGAGAATTAAGCTCATTTACTTTTCAGGCCTATGCATAAAGAAAAGTCTCAGAGAAACTGAATCAGGGCTGCAACCAGTTTATAGTTGTTTTAAAAAAATCTTAATGCAAACCCCAACAGTAGCTGGGAGAGCAATGACCATTAGCGAGTGGATATTCTTCCTGAAATTATTGATTGTCTGAGGCCATGCCACAGTCATGATCATACCTGTTCGTGAGACAAAACAGCATCCTTAAAGTTACCCAGAAGATAATGAGTGTTTCCCAGATTTCCAAAGGCTCTGCCCTGGGCTGCTCGGTCTCCTAATGCAGTGACTAACGACAGATTTTCCCTAAGTGTCAAAGAAACAAATACTGATAAACGTTTGGAAATAGCATTTCTATTTAGACTGGGTCCTATCTAATTCCGAGTCCTGTAATGTCCCCATCACTAAAACTAGGTTAATACATATGATACACAACTACAAAACTCCAGGTTTTTCTTCAGGGATATGACCAAGACTACCTTGTTTGGTTTGGGTGCATTTTGTACTGGAACAGGGGGAAAGATTGGGTTTGGATAGAGGTACAGAGATACTTAAATCGAAAATCATTTCTTTCGCAGTGGTTACGACGTTCAAACTCTGCATTTTCCATTCTTTGCTTGGAACACAGAATCAATCTTTCAATGTCATTTTATACACTGCCACTAGATGGTACTATTCCAATTATAAGAGAATACACATTTAAGGAGTTGAAAAAGATTCCAATTTTAAGGGAACCTGGAGCTTTGAACATGTAAAATATTGAATTCCATATTCAGTTAGGTCCTGAATATCGAGAAGCAGAGTTGGCAAAGTAGTCAGAGGGTCTGGATTCTAATTCTGGTTCTTCCACTTACTTGCTCTATGACCTTGGTCAAGTCATTTAACTTCTCTATGCCTCAGTTTCCTGTAAAATGAGGAGGATTTGCTGTTCTCCCCCCCCCACCTACATTATGAGGTATTTTGTATCTACCGCTGGGCTTAATACAATGTTTGGCACACAGTAAGCAAATACCACAGTGATTATCGTTATTGAAGTGGAAGATGACACAAAGGCCCCAAAACGATAATACTGCTCTACTCACTCATAGTAATCCACAGCTTTCTGCAAAGCCATCTTCACCTCTTCTGGAAATTCTCCTGGATCATGAGTTCCAAGAGAGCAAAGACTTTTTCCTTTGGAGTGGTATACATTCCCCAAATTATAAAGGGCTCTTGCTTCCCCAACCTAAATTGGGATTCAAAGTAGGTAAAATTTTAAATCTCAGGCCATTCCTCTGAAAAAAATTTCATCTATTTCACAGGGTAAATGAAAATGTTGATTTTCCCATCTGAGCCACCACTGTACTTTTCACTTATTTTACCCAAGTCATAAAGACATACTGTGTATGTCGGGGAAAAACAAAAACAGAAAGTCTTAGAACATTTTTTATATCATAAGATCAAATATTCCATTATTTTTTACCTTGTCATTAAGCTCTCTGGAAATGTCGAGGTGTCTCTGACAACAAACTACAGCTTCATCAAAATTCCCAAGCACTTTTAAAGTGTTTCCTAGATTACCACTAGCTTTAGCTTCACCTAATTTGTCTCCAATCGTCCTGAAAATAAAAGGGAAGACACGTGTGATCATCTAATTTTAGCAGACACTACACTGAAACAACTGGTAACAGCCAAATATAACATTTTCTTTCCAAGCAAATTAAGAAAAGTCAGGAGTATATGTGGATTTAGATCCCCTTTCAAGAAGATAAAGTTCGACCATTTGGGCATTAAAATAGATTGAAACAGACCATTCCAAATATCATTTTTTAAGTTTCAATTCTGGTTCACAGTTATGATTCAACCTAAAGTTCAGATGACTTTTTTTGAAGTGCCATATGTTTTGGGGGTTTTTTTTGTCTAAAATACCCACAATTCCAAACAATTTAACAAAATTGGCTATGACAACAGAAGGCTAGAGAAGTACCAGAAATGGGAAAGATGTTACCTTGCAAGGGTTAAGTCATGATGATGATACTCTAAAGCTTTGGCATAGTCGTGCAAGTAGAAATAGGCATTGCCCAACTGGCTATAAATAGCACTTAGTGTTTTTAGGTCTTCGGTTCCTACTTGAACTGCGGCCTCAAAGAACGAAACACCGGCCCGGCAGTCTCCTGCTTTACAGAGTCGCTCCCCTTCCAAGGCTAGCTCCAGACAAGAAGCTTCCATTCTACAAAATTACACAGGAGAGACACTGATGACATTTCATTGCAGATTAAGCATTTCCATCTTCAACTAATGCAATCCAAATGCGGCAAGTGATTTTAATGGGCTCCTCGATAAGAAGAGTCTCCTCAACATTTCAAGTACCCTTATATATAAATATCATTGAGACAAAATTTATTTGGACTTCTTTTCTTAATTTGAGGATAAGCCAGGGCACAGATCCTTAAATATAATGTAATCTGTTACCCAGGATAGCTCTTTACATGGATTCCAACCTAAAGTCTGTTATAATGAACCACCTCCACAAGTGTGACAGCTTGATATTCTCAGAAATACTTCCTTCCTTTTATATACCACTTCTCCAGGATATAGGAAGCTAGAATTAAAGGACTGAAAAAAAATTCCTTGGAAACAGGAGCCAACTTTTCATTTTGAAGAGAAAGAGGTTGGTGGGGGGTTGGGGGGGGGGGAAGAGGAGACTTTGGGAGTGCATGGGTAGATTTACAGAGAGAATGGGTCAGAAAAATCAATTTTAGGGGTTTTATCATCCCTGCTGAAGTCTTGTTAGAGTTCTGGGATGAACAAGACTAGAAATGCAACCCAAAAAGTTGAGGGAACAAAGGCCCGTTCCTTCCATGGAACCGGCACAGGTAACTGAAAACTTGACTTTCTGGTGGCAAGGATGACCTGCAGTTGGATTCAATCAATGAAGAATACTTAGCATAATCTATAATCAATAGTTCTTACCGAGTGCTTACTCAGTGTGGAGCACTATTCTCAGCATTTGGGACAGTACAAGGAGTGTGGCCCTATGATGTACTGGATAGAGCATGGGCCGGAGAGTCAGAAAGTCATGGGTTCTAATCCCAGCTCCGCCACTTGCCTGTGTGACCTTGGGCAAGTCACTTCATTTCTCTGGGCCTCAATTACCTCATCTGTAAACTGGGGGTTACGACTGTGAGCCCAATGTGGGACATGACTGCCTCTATCTACCCCAGTGCTTGGCCCCAAAGTGAGCCCTTAACAAATACCACAATTATTATTATTAGTGGAAAGAACACAGGCTTGGGAATGAGAAGACCTGGGTTCTCACCCCAGTTCTGCCAATTCTCTGCTGTGTGACCTTGGGCAAATCACTTAATTTCCCTTTGCTTCTGTTTCCTCATCTGTAAAATGGGGGATAAATCTTACTCCTTCCTACCTAGACTTTGAGTTCTATGTGGGACAGGGACTGTGCCCAACCTGATTATCTTGTATCTACCCTAGTGCTTAGTGCAGTTCCTGGCACAGAGGAAGTGCTTAACAACTACCGCTGGCATATAAACTGTTTCAGATCACCATTATCCACAGCACTGAGTAACTACTGTTTGCAGAGCACTAGGCTACGTACTTGAGAAGCATAAAACAGAAAACATCCTCCCTGGTGTTCTCCAACCATGAAACTTTAAAAAAATGCATTCAGCAAAATTTGCAAAAATTATTCAGCAACATGCCAATTATTTCTTCTCTTCTAGTAATGTCTCTAATCTATAAAATCTCCATGTTATGTAAATCAGATATAAATAGGACTTAAGTAGAAACACTTTACTGAAGGAAAGAGAATGACTTTGGCCAGGAATTTTATGGTTGAGGGATAATTGCTATAAAAAGAACAAGTGAGTAGAGACAATTCAGAAGGAATGTATCGCAAAAGGGATAAGAGGCCTTCAAGAATCTTTCCTGCTACAGAGTTAGAATACTGCTCTTGTTTAAAATGCTATCTATAGTTCCAGCTTGTGTACATAATTGACACCTGGCTTCTTCCATTTATGGAGCCGACAGACTCTGCAGACAAGATTACATGAATGCAAATCTAAGTAGAGAATACCTAAATAGCACATGCAATCTGTACAAGCTGGATATTATGCTCACTGGGGCCCTGCAAGTTGTGTGGCCCATAGCCGTCAAAACCATGAGACCTTCCTTATTGGTAAGTCAATTCCAGAATGTACTGAATGTCCTTTTTATGCAGACCAACCAACAACATAAGCATGAATAATTCATTTTTCCAGGTTGGTAGAGGTGTGAGCCTTGCTAGAATCTAGCTTGAGTTTGGCTCGGGCTGGTTCAACCCAACCCTGCAGGAGATCTCATATGATTCAAGATCAGGAGAGGCATGGACAGGGCAATCACTGAATTGCTATTCTCCAGATCCCACAAAACAGGATGGGGGGATGGTGGTAGATGCAAAACAAAAATCAAAAACAAGGTAAATGTATGGAATTTGTTACCGCAAGAAGTAGTGCTAACCAAAAATGATCGATAGTTCAAGAGGGGCCTGGATAAATTCAAGGACTCAAGGGTCCATAATGGGTAACTGGAGGAAAAACACAGGAGATGCAGAGAGAAATATCAGGGATAACAGAAGTAAGCCTAGGAGAGCAACCATCACTTGGTTCCTCTAAGAATCTGGCTGTCACTGGTGGAGACAGAGCAGTGGATTGGAGAGACCATCTGTCTTACTCGATAAAGTAGTCTGATGTTTTTGAGGACCTGCAGGCTGACTCAAGTCTGAGCAGGACTTTATCTACGAGATATCTATATTAGGCAGTCAAGCTTACTGCAAAGAGCATGGGCCTGGGAGTTAGAAGACCTGCTCTGTTACTGGCCTGTGGTGTGTGCGTTTAAGCTCGTTAAGGGCTGGGAATGTATCTCTTAAATTATGCTCTCCCAAGTGCTTGGTACTGTGCTCGGCAAATAGTAATCATTCAGTAAACACCACTGATTGATCGTGGAATATTTTAGGTTGGAGCCCTCTGTAGGACAGTGACCACGTCTAATCTCCACCGTGTCTTCTTAATAGATGCTATCACTATCAATCATTTTTGAGTGCTCACCATGTGCACAGCACTGCACTAAGCACTTGGGAGAGTACACTGTAACAGGGATGGGAGACATATTCCCTGACCACTAGGAGCTTACAGTGTAGAAGGGGAGGCAGATATTAAAATAAATTAGATATGTACAAAAGTGCTCGGGGGCCCAGGGCAGGTTGCATAAAGGGTACAAATGCATGCACAAAGGCAGTGCAAAAGGAAGAGGGAATGTGGGAAATGAGGACTTAATCAGGGAAGGCTTCTTGGAGGAGATGTGATTTTAATAATGCTTGGAAAGTGGGGAGTGTGACCATCTACTGAATGGCAGGAAAGTCGGTGAGGACAAGTCCCTCATTTTCCTTACACTCTCTCCTTTCTGCATCATCTATGCCCTTAGATTTGTACCCTTCGAATCCTTGATATTCACTCCATCCTCAGCTCCACAGCACTTTTGTACATATCTGAAATTCATTTAAATGTCTGTCTCCCTCCCCTAGACTATAAATAAGCTCTTTGTGGCAGAGAGCAGGTCTACCAACTCTGTCATGTTGTACTCTCCCAAGTGCTTAGTACAGTGGTTTTGCACACAGTAACCACTCAAATATTATTGATTGACTCATAGGGACCCCGGGCAAGTCGCTTCAAATCTTCATGCTTTTTCCTCATCTGCAAAATGGGGAGAGTGATACTTGCTTCTATCTCAAAGGGATGTGTTTTGTGAGGCTAAAATGAGATATTTGATGCGAAAATACTAAGTGCTATAAATTTACAAGGTGTCAACTAAGAGCTTGGAGCTGCATCCAGCCCATTACCAGATGGAGCAAAAAGTAAAAATATATACACATTTCATTTCACATGAGACTACACCACTTGTAAATATGCTAATAAACATGATACAGGTCAATTTTGACAAAAGAGAACCTTTCTCAATAAATGTCTTAAACGTTAGATACCGGGGACTGTGAAAAACAAATATTCTGATGATACGTGGCCCTCGAGAGTTGACCAAAACTCCAGTCCAATAATTCCCTACCCTAATCTATCTTCGATCATTTAGGGGCAGGAGCAGATCCAGGTTTTCTGACTGGGGCATTTTAGCAATTAATTTTCTCAGTATCGTTAACAAAGAGGAATACTAAAGAACTCTCTTTGTAATTCAGGTTTCAGGGCACATGGTCTCACAGTGGTATACAAGGATGTGGGACCCAGGCATCCGGTACTGCAGTCTCACATTTTTTGGCCAACCACCAGCTAACAGGTCTAAAGAAGGTAAAGTGGGAGATGGGTTAATGGCCTGGGTTAGAAAAGAAATAATCCATAAAGAAATAACTTCTGGCCCCCGATTAGAAAGGAGGAACACCTCTCCCTCAGTATTTCTGGGGTATGCTGAATGACAGCTAGAAAGCTCTCAGGGAGGCGGAGGAATCACCAGGATCTGCCATTGTCAGGTACTCTCTAACAGCAGACAACCTTCTTAGATGATTTAAGATCCTTTTTAGTGCTGGGATATTTTAAATTTCACTCATTAATGTCCATTTTCAGAGCATACAATTCTAAGATTTAACAAGCTTCTCACATTTATACCACTTCATCTTTTCTTATAGAGGGCATAATCAATTAATTTGACTGTTTACAGAAAACACTATTATTCATTACTGCTAAAAGGGAAAACAAGCCCCAAAATACTATGATTTATTTTCTTCCCATGTCCCCCTTTTCAGAGAGAAAATAAATTATGACAATTCAGTGTATTTGAAGTATTTCTCTGAATAGCAGAAAAAATATCCAAGAAAAATTCCTAAACAAAAATCAAATGAAATTACAATACGGGGTCGATAAACTCTCTACCACAGTAGCCCAAGAAAACTTTTCAAAAACAAGGTTATTTACAGTATTTCTGACCATTTTTCTCTAGGAAGCTTGGCAGCTGAGAGGAATGCATCATAATCATATAAATACTTTTTCTTGAAAAAAAAAGGGAGTTCAAACAATAGAATCAAAGCTTTATATACAGTAGTTTGCAGGTGTTTGAAGAGAAATGTGAATGTAAATGCCAGAAACGACACATAAAGCATATTTACCAAGTAAACTGAACCAGGTGAAGTGAAAATAACTTTAGGTTAGAAATCAGAAGAACCAGTTTCTAATTCCAGTTCTTCCTAGAAGCTGTGTCATTTTGGGCAAGGTAACTTGTTGGGTTACCCCTTTAATTTGGAGGTAAGAACCTTTAGGAGGGCAACAGAAAAGTTCTGCCACTCACTGAACCTTTTGGCCTGGGAGCTGACCCACGGTAGATCTGGTCCGCTGGAGTCATTTTGGGTGCCTTAGGAATCTCTTAGCAGCAACTCACACACGCCCGGCCTGAAGCCGACAAAGGAGACCACGGTACGAGCAAGGGGGAGCCCAGTAATTCATAACTAGAGTGGGGAGGTCCTGAATGCCACAGTGGAAACAAACAGCGGCTACTGGAAACCTCTTCAAGAAATCCACAGGGAGGACTTATTTGGGTTCATTTTGCAAAACAAAACAAAACAAAAAAAACTGGATGCATTAATCAGGTTTCATTCAGTAAAGTTAATGAATAGATATTTTAAAACTAAAAAAAAGGGATGGGAAGAATACAGCCCTGTGCTCTACACAGTTTCAAAGTTTCAGTTTCAGAAATCCCAACTGTGTGGATTGGTGGAAACCTTTTTTATTGTTAGAAAAACTGCACAAAATTTATAATCATTCTGTTATCACAACACATTTCCTCTTTAATTCTCCTTCTCCCAAATAATATCTCCCAACTACCACTTCAAAACCTATATACCAGTGACACTTTTTCACTCAGAGAGCACGCCCACACAAATTGACTTCCCCTAATATTTAAGCACTTGTCCATTTTTTTCCTGTCTCTTCAACTTGTAAATTATTTTGGGTCTGTCTCCCCTACAACACTGTAAGCTCCTTGAGGACAAAAATCAGATCCTCTAATTCTACTATACTCTCCCAAGCACTTAGTCCGAGTACTCCCAAGCAGTACTATGCACACAGTAGGTGCTCCAAAAATACTAGTGATTGACTGATTGAAAATTCCAGGCAGTTCACAGGTTCTGCAAAAGTCCCCAAGGATGTACCGGGTGAGCACAAAGCTCCATCCCAGCTCGGCTGGAATAGCCCTGCAACTCTTACTCCCGCTCTGCTCCACGGGGTATTATGTGTTCAGAAGGTGGGCCACATCAAATCAACAATGAGAGCTCACCCCTTGAGTTATTACAGAGTGCAGCAAATTGTATTATGGCCTGCAGGGTCCATGGGGGAACACCAGCTGCTCAGCTCTGCCTTTGGAAAATAATGATTGTGGAATTTGTTAGGTGCTTATCATGTGCCAAACACCATACTGAGGGCTGGGTTGGACAAAAAGCTAATCAGGTTGGACAGCCTTTTTTTTTTAATGGTATTTCTAAAGCGATTACTAAGTGTCAAACAATCATTCAGTCATTCAACAGCATTTATTGAGCAGCGTGGCTCAGTGGAAAGAGCCCGGGCTTTGGAGTCAGAGGTCATGGGTTCGAATCCCGCTCTACCACTTGTCAGCTGTGTGACTGTGGGCAAGTCACTTCACTTCTCTGTGCCTCAGTTCCCTCATCTGTAAAATGGGGATTACGACTGTGAGCCCCAAGTGGGACAACTTGATTCCCCTTTGCCTACCCCAGCGCTTAGAACAGTGCTCTGCACATAATAAGCGCTTAACAAATACCAACATTATTATTATTATTGAGCGCTTACTACGTGCAGAGCATTGTACTAAGTGCTTGGAAAGTACAAATCGGCAACAGATAGAGACAGTCCCTGCTCATTGACGGGCTTACAGTCTATTCTAAGTGCTGGAGGAGATACAAAGTTAATTAGGTTGAACAGAGTCCCTGTCCCAGCATGGGGCTCACATTCCAAGTAGAAGGGAGAACAGAAGAACTGAGGCACAGAGAAATGAAGTGACTTGCTCAAGGTCACAAAGCCAGGAAAATAAAACAAAAGCCTGCAGGATTACCCTGGGCTTCAGATGAAGTTAAAAAGCAGACAATCATCTGAGATAGAAAAATTGCACTAAATGTACAATCAAACATTTTGCTGACAAAGTTTTCCACCCAGGCCCTTGCTCTTTTGACTAGGCCATGCTGCTGTCCCTTGTCCACCATGGGGCTCAGAATCTAAACAGATGTGTGGAAATGAAATCATTTCTGATTTGGGCCAACTCACTTGGGCTTTTAGGTGTCTCTGCCACTGTGCCACAACTAGGTGGACCCAGACCAGCACTGGGAGGTTGCCAGGACTGGAAGACAGATCAAATTGGCTGCAGACTGTAACCTTGTTGTGGGCAGGGTATGTGTCTGTTTATTGTTGTACTGTACTCTCCCAAGTGCTTAGTAGAGTGCTCTGCAGAGAGTAAGCACTCAATAAATATGACTGAATGAATGAATTGGCTCTGAGATGAGACCTGGATTTCTGACTTGTGCAAGGTTCTAAAAGGAGGAAGGTACACTGAGAATGAGTTACCTTGGTGTTGTGCTTTTGGAAATTTAAAAAAAAAACAGGTTTTTCCATAAATTGAGACTAAATTTTCTCCTGAAAACAGGGGCTTCTAAACTGATAACTCAAATTAGAAAGAAAAGAATAAGCACCCTAAATTAACCTCAGGTTTAAATTAACTTCATTCTGTAAAAATAACATAATTAAAGAAACAAGCTGGTTTCAGTATTGTTACCACCACAACACAACTACTTCCATTTTTGATCTGTATTTACTTTTAAAGAAACATACTGCTTTAGACAGCAACATTGAGGTTCAAACCTGAAGAAAAAAACTCAAATGTCTTCTGAACTACATTCTACATGGCATCCATCTACTTAATAATCAAAATTGAATCTTCACAAAAGCATCATTACAACTCTGGAAAAAAATATTAAGATTCAATTAGCCTTATGGAAAATACACATTTAAAACTCATACTTTTTTAAATGTTCAAGTTTGAAGAAATTATTCCTTAATGAGTAAGAAAGAAATGAATGTGACTACTGCCCTATGAGTAAGATTTCAGGAAAATAAGACAAAAACCTGAAGGATTACGCTGGGCTTCAGATGAAGTAAAAAAGCAATCATCTGAGGTAGCAGAATGTTTGATTATACATTTAGTGCAATTTTTCTGACAATAAGAAGAAAGTTTTCCACCAATCCACACAGTTGCCAAGCATTTCCAGGAATTATCATCATGAACACCGTACAAAACCTGATTGCCTAGTCTCCTCTAGCTGGAAATTCACAGCTTTGCAACAGCATTTTCAGCTAGAGCATACCCAAGCTACCTACAAAAAAAGCATAACCTACCCACTCTCTGAAATTCCACAGCCTAAGTAGAGGGACATGACAGACCTGCTTAGCTTTTGTGATCATCAAACTGTTTCTGAATTGCAGCAAGAAAAAGTTTAGAGAAGGAACACTCAAAAAGAAACCTCTTAAGCATGAATTTCTAAACTACTGAGCTATTGTAGCCATCTACAGAATCAACAAAAATTTAAAAATGATTCCAGAAGCTAGCAAATACCTACTTAAATTATATAGTCATCTCCTCTCATTTTAGAATTGCTAAGTATAGGGTACTCGGAAAACAACAAATGATTAGTAGAGTATGTTTATCAGCACAAAAGATTTAAAATGTAAACACTTCACTGGAAAATCTTAACTGATCTTATCCTGGGTGGTTTTCTAAGGACCCCTAATGCTACCTGGCACAGTCAATTAGTTTGCTGTCTGTCATTAGGCTTAGTACAGTGCTTTGCACATATTAAGTGCTCAATAAATACCACTGATTGACTGAGTAACCTTCAAAGAATTCAGCAGTGATCAACAATAAACTCCCTTTACTTCCGGGTAGCAACTTGTTCACTATAATTACAGGCTATGTACAGTCTGTTTTCTTTATTTGTATTTCATGGACTTTTCAGTTGTACTTTAGGTCCTTGGGGTACTGTACTGGGCAAGCAGTGTAAAAAAAAAAAACAACTCAAAATATACTTAGTGCTGAACACATTATAAAGACATGGTCCCAGAGTTTGTGAAACTAAGACTTCTTTAAAATTCCAAAATAAAGCACAAAGATAAGACTATAAACTCTTTGTGGCCAGGAAACAGTTGTATTGGACTCTCCCAAGCACTGAGTATAGTGCTCTGCACATGGTAAGTGCTCAGAAGACACCTTTAATTTCAGTTTAAGGCTGTCATTTTTCTCAAAATAAAATGATTTGTATGAAAAATAAAAATAAAAGGATTAACCACTTGCATAGTCAAACAGATTTCAAAAGAGAGGTCACAACTTCTCTATGCCTCTTCTCATGTTCTCCCTCCTACTTAGACTGTGAGTCCCAAGTGGGACAGGGGGTGTGTCCAACTTAATTAACTTGTATCTTCCCCAGAGTTTATAACAGTGGTTGACACATAGTAAGTGCTTCATAAATAATAATAATGATAATTCTGGTATTTGTTAAGTGCTTATTGTCTGCTAAAAGACAGAGGAACTAATCACTCACCTCAGAGACGGCTTTTCCAGAAAAGGCTAATTAGATTTATTATTAGTTTATCATATTAGAACCACTGATTTCCCAACTATAAAATTCTGCTATAATACAAAGCCACTGCAGACAGAAATGTAAACAGTACTTTCGACTGGTCTTCACTTTCACAATTTAAAACAAAATGCACTTTATTCTATAAAAGGAAAGGGCTGAGTGACTACGGTAACAATTACTGATTTCAATAAAAAAAAAGTCATCAATGCTTTTGTTTCAATGGAACTGTTAAATATAGTAAGTAGCTAATAGGTAAACAAAGATGGTTTACTTATAATTTTTAGATATCATCAGTTACTTCAAAAGTAATTTGATATCTTGTGTTCCTGACTGAATTGAATTCATCATTCGCTAATCAAATATATTACAGAGGAACACAATAACTCAAAGGATAAGAAATCATGCCATCACCAGATGCTAGAGCGACTGCCAAGTGTCATTTCCGAATTTCAGGGGAAGTAAACATTACTAAAGAAATCACATTAAAAAATTGCAATTTGTCTATAATAAAGAGGCCTTTCACTTTATACAAATTCACACTTATGATGATGATTATGACATTTGTTAAGGACTGTCAAGCACTGTTCTAAGCACTGGGGTAGATACAAGCCAATCAGGTTGGACACCATCCCTGTTCCACAGTCTGTCTCCATTTTACAGATGAGGTAACTGAGACAAAGAGGAAGAGCAGTGATTTGCCCAAGGTCATACAGCAGATACAAGGCAGAGCCGGAATTAGAACCCAGGTCCTTCTGACTTCCAGGCCCGTGCTCTATCCACTACGTCATGCTAATTCACGCAAGTGGTGTGGACATCACCTTGCCCCCTCCTACCTCACCTCTCTTCTTTCTACTGCCCACCCCGCACCCTCCGCTCCTCAGCCACTCACCTCCTCTCTGGGCCTCGTTCTCACCTGTCCCGCCGTCGACCCCTATCCCACGTCCTACCGATGACCTGGAATGCCCTCCCTCCTCACATCCACCAAACTAACTCTCTCCCCCTCTTCAAAGCCCTTCTGAGAGCTCACCTCCTCCAGAAAGCCTTCCCAGACTGAGCCCCCCTTTCCCTCTGCTCCTCCTCCCCTCCCCATCGCCCCTACTCCCTCTGCTCTACCCCCTTCCCCTCCCCACAGCACTTGTATTTATTTGCACATATTTACTACTCTATTTTATTAATGATGAGCATTTATCTGTGGTTCTATTTATCTACTGTGATGATAGTGATGCCTGTCTACTTGTTTTGTTTTGTTGTCTGTCTCCTTCTAGACTGTGAGACCATTGTTGGGTAGGGATTATTCTACCTGTTGCTGAACTGCACTTTCCAAGCACTTAGTACAGTTCTCTGCACACAATAAATGCTCAATAAATACGATTGAATGACTGAACCTACATTGTCATCATGGTTATTTATTGAGTGCTTACTGTAAAGCTCTGTATTTAATGTTTGGAAGAGTACAACATAATTGGTAGACACAGTCCTGCCCACAACAAGTTTATAGTCTACATGAAACTGTATTCTCTTTTGTTATGCCATTTCTAAGAATAATAATAATAATAATGTTGGTACTTGTTAAGTGCTTACTATGTGCAGAGCACTGTTTTAAGCGCTGGGGTAGGCACAGGGGAATCAGGTTGTCCCATATGGGGCTCACAGTCTTCATCCCCATTTTACAGATGAGGGAACTGAGGCACAGAGAAGTGAGTGACTTGCCTACAGTCACACAGCTGACAAAGGGCAGAGTTGGGATTCAAACCCATGACCTCTGACTCCCAAGCCCGGGCTCTTTCCACTGACCGTGAGTCCCATGCAGGATGGGGACCGGGTCCCGTCCGATTAGCCGGTATCTGACCCTACCTCTTAGTAGAGGGCCTGTCCTAGAGTAAGCACTTGACAAATGCCAGGATTAAAAAAGGAAAGAGCGCTCAGACCGGCCAATTGGCTGAGTGGGAGGGGGCAGATTCCGGAGATGTTATGAAGAAGGGACAGACGGGATTTTGGGGATCGGGATCAGATGGGGGGGTCGAAAGGAGATACAGGTGCCAGGGTGGTGCGGTCACCTGTGAGGAGAGGAGGGGATTTGTAAAAACGAGGGACATCTGTTTTTAGTTCCTTGATCCATGAGCTCAAAAGGTGCACTAAGAAGCACTGTTCTCAAAAATGAGAACCATTTTGAGGAGCTGAGACTTGGTTTTTTGTCTCTGAAATAATTTATTTAGGACACTGCTTTTACATTTCATAGTAGAAGATGCTCACTTTTGGACTGGAATCTAAGCCAACACTCCTAACCCGCCTACCCACCTCCTCCACCCCACCTCCACCACACACACACTTCCCACTTTGTAAAATTGAACTCACTTCACTTTATGTTGCTTTTTTCTCAGAAACCATTCTCACTGTAAGATGGAGGCCTGCAAATTTTTCTTAATTATGATCTATTCACTAAGGAAAATACTTTTCCAAATGTATATTTCTGAAAAATTACACAATTTTATTTAGACCCCTTTCTTATTCTCAAATCGTACCTTTGTGACAAAGATTTTATAAGCAGCAGCATGGCTTTAGTGCAAAGAGCATGGGTCTAGTAGCCAGAAGATCTGGGTTCTAATCCTGATTCTACCACTTAGCTGCTGTGATCTTGGACAAGTCACTCTTCTGTGCCTCAGTTACCTCATCTATAAAATGGGGATTAAATCCTCCTCCCTCTAATTCAGACTGTGAGCCCCATGTGGGACATGGACTGTGTCCAACTTGACTGTTATAACTATTCCAGTGTTTAGTCTAGTGTGTGCCTGGGACCTATAAAGCACTTAAATACCATTTAAGAAAATATATTCTATTTCCCTTGTGGTTTTTGCTCCAAAGCTTCATCCTATTTCTTTCATTTATCCAGTTGCCTTTATCTTTGTATAAATCTATTTTCTTTCATTTAAAAAAGTTCATTTCAAGATTTTTATCTTTTCACCTTGGGTTCCCTGAATCCAGACAGCAATCGCCAAAGTGGATTCCAAATGGCTTGGAAGATTTCTTTTTAAAAAAGGCCTTAGAGAACTATGGTGGGAGAAGAGATAACCCATGTTGAGATTGCTACCAGAACCTCTGTCTGTGACTGCTATCACCCCTAGACTGTGAGTTTATTGTAGGCAGAGAATCTGTGTGTCATCGTATTGGACTCTCCCGAGCACTTAGTACAGTGCTTGGCACACAGTAAGCACTCAATAAATATTATTGAATGAATGAATAGCAGGGTTGTGTGGTGGCCACAGGGAGGGATGCTAGACTGATGAAGAACTTGACCACCAAAAGAAAAATCCAACTTCCTGGAAGACAAATCTTTTCGCTAGGTCTTCCCTAGCGCTCAAAAAATTGTGACAGTCAAATGGCTTACTGTACACCTGAGTGAAACTCCTCCTCTGCCTTCCACCCTCCAACTGCAGGTGTCCCTCAAGGTTCAGTTCTGGATCCCCTTCTATTCTCCATCTACGCCCACTCTCTTGGAGAACTCATTTGCTCCCATGGCTTCAACTACCGTATCTATACGGATGATTCCCAAATCTACATCTCCAGCTCTGATCTCTCTCCATCTCTGCAGTCTTGCATTTTCTCCTGCCTTCGAGGCATCTGTACTTGGATGTCCTCCTGTCACGTCAAGCTTAAGGTGTCCAAAACATAAACTCCTTATCTTCCCAGCCAAATCCTGTCCTTCCCCTGACTTTCCCATCACTGTAGATGGCACTACCATCCTTCCTGTTTCACATAACACTGACCTTATCCATGACTCTTTTTCATTCAATCCACATATTCATTCTATCACTAAATCCTGTTGATTCAACCTTCACAACATTGCTAACATCTGCCCTTTCCTCTCCATCCATCTTAATCCAAGTACCTATCCTATCCCACCTTGATGATTATCCACCAACCTACCTCCCCCCCACTTCAGTCCATAGAATCATTTTTCTACAAAAATGTTTAAGCAACATTTCCCCACTCATCAAGAACCTCCAGTGGTTGCCCATCCACCTCTGCATAGAACAGAAACTTCTTACCACTTGCTTTAAAGCAGTCATTGGCTTTGCCCCCTCCACTTCACCTTGCTACTCACCTACTTACAACCCAGATCACATACTTCGCTCCTCTAATGCCAACCTACTCACTGTACCTCTAGACTGTAAGTTCAATGGGGGCAGGGAATATATGTGGTATTGCTGTTCTGTACCCTCCCAAGTGCTTACTACAGTGCTCTGCACACAGTAAGCGCTCAATAAATACAAATGATTGATTGCTTCAATCGCATCTATCTTGCCGCTGACCCCTCACCCCCGTCCTGCCTCTGGCCTGAATGCCCTCCCTCTTCATATCTGACACAATTACCCTCCCCAGTTTCAAAACCTTATTGAAGGCACACCTCCTCCAAAAGGCCTTCCCTAAGCCCTCATTTCTTTTTCTCCCACTTCCTTCTGCATCTCCCTTATTTGCTCCCTTTATCCACACCACCCCCACAGCACTTAGGTACATATCTGTGATTTATTTTTACTACCACCTGCCTCCCCCTCTAGACTGTAAGCTTGCTATGGGTAGAGAATGTGTCTGTTTTATTGTTTTGTTGCATTCTTCCAAGCGCTTAGTACAGTCCTCTGCATTCACTAAGCACTCGATAAATGACTGATGATTAAAATGTCAGAGGAGAGCTCCCTCCTCACCTCCATCTCTCTGCCCCATCGCGGGTTGCCGGTGATGTGGTTGGTTGTTACTGGGATTGTGGGAGCACAGCATTGTCAAGGAAAGTAGCAGAAAAATAGGGAGACCTGACACCACAGTGGAAATTATCCCCCTGAACAGCCGCCTTGCAGTAGTCACGCTGCCTTTCTATCAGCTTGCTGAGAGATGGCAGTTAGGATCACATTGCCAGGAACATGACACTCTGCCACGTCAGCCTTTTAGTCACCTAGGTCCAGGTTGATCCGGGCCTGCTGACGAGGGCCTTGTCCGCTCCTACTTCACTGTACTCCTCTCCTACTACAACCCAGCACCACACACTTTGCTCCTCTAACGCTAATCTTCTCATGGTAACTCGATCTCCTCTATCTTACTGCTGACCCCTCACCCACATCCCGCCTCTGGCCTGGAACGCCCTCCCTCCTCAAATCTGACGGACAATTACTCTCCCCCTCTTCAAAGTCTTATTGAAGACACATCTTCTCCAAGAAGCCTTCCCTGACTAAAGCTCCCCTTTCCTCTTCTCCCACTCCCTTCTGCATCTCCCTGACTTGCTCCCATTATTCATCTCCCATCCCAGTCCCACAGCACTTATGTACATATCTGTCACTTATATTGATGTCTCTCTCCCCTCTCTAAACTGTAAGCTTGTTGGGGGCAGGGAATGTGTCTGCTTATTGTTGTATTGTACTTTCCCAAGTGCTTAATACAGTGCTCTGCACACAATAAGCGCTCAATACAATTGAATGAATGAATGGGACCATGGTGCCACCTCCAGCAAAGGCAAAGCAACCACAATACTCCACAGGGCACCAGGAAGAGTGGAAGTTCGCTCTAGCTCTACTAAATGCCAAGGTCTGTTCTGACCGGACTGGTGCCCACATCTTAGCAGTTCCAAACTTGGGGCAACGCACTCATCCCAGGGCTACCTGTTTGGGGGTGTTTTTGCTGTGGAGATCATTCATGTAAAATTTTAGATTTTTTTTTTTTTGACATAGCATTAGCGTAAAATCCAGAGAAATTGGTACTAGTTTATGAATGTGAATCAGCACATTATGTCCTGGAAATTCTTTCGCTGGATCTGCTATAAAAAAAAAAAGTGACGTGCTGCCCCACCAGGAGGAACAAAAGAACCCACATTCCCCAGTGTCAGGGCATGAACTGGTTTTTAAGTCAGGACCAATGTAACGAGAACCCTATGTGCTACATAACTGGGACGAGTTGGAGGGTGAAATGGGTTCCTATCCCCCTCTTCTCCATGGTGATTAATCTGCCCACTTTTACTATTTATTTCACTACAGTCAACAGCCAGTTATACCTGTTTGAGCTTGAACACCTCCAGGTGTCCTTTCCCAGCTCCCTGTTTGTGGCTAAGGCCGGGGAAGGTGACAGAAGGAAGGAAAAGAGTGGGAAGCATGGCAGGTAAGGTGCTGCCCCAGACTAGAAAACCCAGGCCAAACCAGAAGTGTCTGGAGCTTCATTTCCATGGGGATTTTGTCAAGCAACTGCTGCAGTTAGTTCCCTTGGTTCAGTCATATAGCTCTCTCCTCCCTACTTATTCTTGCTTTTCTCCTACTCCTACCAGGCCCACGCGTTTCACTCTTCTAACACTAACCTTCCTTCTGGGCCTCAAACTCATCCCTCTCACCACTGACTCCTTGCTCACACTTCCTCCTCCTCCTTCATAGCCAACATACCAGTACTTTCCCCATCTCCAAAGTCCCACTGAAATTACAGTTCCTCTAGAAAGCCTTCCCTTACTAGTCTCTACATATTTCCATGCCTGTGTCATGTCTGCACTTGAGTTCATACCCACTAAGCACCCCCAGCCCCTCTCTCCACAGTACTTATGCATATAGCTTTACACTAGGTTCATTCATTCAATCAAATTTATTGAGCACTTCCTGTGCATAGAATACTGTATTAAGCACTTGGAAAGTGCAATTTAGCAACAGAGACAATCCCTACCCAACAACGGGCTCACAGTCTAAAAGGGGAGAGACAGACATCAAAACAAGTAAACAAGCATCAACAGCATGAATATTAATAAATAGAATTACAGAATTATAGTTGCTTCCCCTACCTGTAATTTATTTTAGTGTCTGTCTTCCCCAACAGATGGTGAGTTTCTTGAGGGTAGGGATCAGGTCTATTATTACTCTCTCCCCCAAGCATTCAGCACAGTGCTCTGGACCAAATAAGTACTTAATAAATACTACTGATTGACTGACTGAATTCAATTCTCAGCAGCCTAGAGGACTAACTGCATATGTGAAGCAGCACCTTCGAGAAGTGAGCCTTAGGGTACTTCTGATTCAGTGTTCACTTCCAAGCCGGTTAGGATCTAGATATTGCAGCTTGGAATGTTCCTCTCAATAGGTACGCAGACCTCCAGAGCAAAGCTCCTAACTATTCCTCACCCTTGTTTCTCATGCTTCTTGTTGTGGTTATTTTTTAATGGTAGCTCAAGTGCTTACTATGTAGACACTGTACTAAGTGCTGGAGTAGGTACGAGCTAATCAAGTTGGACAAAAATCGATGTCCCGTGAAGGCTCACAATCTTAATCCCCTTTTGCAGGTGAGGTAACTGAACCACAGAGAAGTTAGGTCACTCACCCAAAGTCACACAGCAGACAAGTGGTGGAGCTAGGATTAATCAATGGTAATCAATTAATCTGGGTGCAGAGCACTGTACTAAGCATTTGAGAGTATGATACAACAGAATTAGCGGACATGTTCCCTGCCCATAACAAATTTACAGTCTAGAGGGGGAGACATATTAATATGAATATGTAATTTTTGCACATATTTTAAAATTATATAAGTCCTTTGGGGTTGGGGTGGGGTGAATAGAACTCAGGTCCTTCTGATTCCAAAGTTTGTGCTCCATCCACTAGGCTACACTGCTTCTTCTGTTTCTGATCCATGGTTTACATCTTTTCCCCAGCTTAAAAAAGTCTTCTCTACCAATTACTTTTTACACTGCTATCCTTTTGCTAAATACCGCAATCTTATTCAAGAGCATTCAATAACATCACTTAATACTCTCTTGGCTACAAATATGAATCAATCAACGGTATTTACTGAGCACTTACTCTACTCAGCGCACTGCACTAAGCACCTGGGAGAGTACATTACAATAGCGTGTAGTCAAAACCCTTGCAAGAAGATTTTGATCTATTGCTAATGGCTGGTGATGTATATTTTTCACTTATTGCTTTCGTTTCTAACTAGAATCGCAGCTTTAGATATATGCTCTTTTGAAACATAAAAAATTCCATTTTTACATGCAATTATTCACCAAAAGCTGCAGTTTCCCCCAAAATGCAAATACTTTTCACTAACAGTTTGATGGACAATCAAATTACAAGTTGGGAAGCAAGACATATAGCATAGCTTTAAAACAGTAATTCTTTTTAATATTCTAGTGGCGCCCCACAACTATTTTTCTTTATAGAAAGCTAATTTATATTATACATTTTCAAGAAAGTTTTTGTACATTAGAACATTTACAGAAGGTAAGGGATCCTTTTAGTTGCCTTAAATCTTCATAATTATTTCACTTAAAGCAGGATATAACATTTTGTCTAAACTCTAAGAAAAGACAGTCTTACCTGTAACGAACATGAAAAGAATGATCTTCTCGCATGTTTATTAAAACCCCACTTTCCTCCATTGAGGCACATTATCAATAGAGAGAGTACGGAATGTGTTTACTGCATCCACGCCAAGTCCTTTATTGTGCAGAATTGTTTTCGGTACCTTGTCCCAGTTAGTATATTAATAGATTGGTGTTAATACATCCTAAGCAGCTGTTGCAACATTCTTCTTTATTAGTACCGAAAGGAGATCAATGTCAGACACAGCTTAAAGCTTCAGAAATGTGTCCCAAATTCTTGCATCTCTGGCCCTTTCAGTTCCACCTCAGCTGCAGTTCTGCAAAAGGAATACAAGATGCTTTGCTTGAAGTCCCAATTCAAAAGAACATCTCATAGTAATCCTCAAATACATCACCTATACATTGTGAACTTCCGTCAGTTCCTTGAGAGATGAGGGAAAGGCTTTTAGCTGTAACTACGGTAGGTCTTTCAAGCAGTACTTGAGCAAGTAAGAGAAGTCAGCCTCTACCGTAACTTCCACGCTAAATAGGAAGCTTTAATTAAAATAACAGTCGTTCATTTTGAGCCAATTCTTTCAGTTGTAAGAAAAAGGAACAATTAGGCATAGCAATTTCAAGATCAGTAAGTGCCACACTAAGAAAAATAATGGATCCATACTCCAGTTACACATACAAAAATATCAGATTAGCTGCAGTACTGTAATTCTAATAGTATAGGCGATTCTAAACTCACTCTTAGGTTGATCCATTATGAGCTGGGGAAACTCCCAGATTGAAATCATTCATAATCTATGTTACAAAATAATGGTGGTGATGGTCAAGGTATTTATGACTGCCGGTGGAAACAATGCAGTTGAGGAAAATACAAGGGAGCACAAGATACAATCACCACCCAGAAGAAGCTTACACTCTACATTTCTATTACACTAATGTATTCCTACATATTCTTTTCAAATTATTTTCTCCACCACAAAGGTATATTTATTTCCAGAAGGGAGACTCAAGGTACTAGTTTTTTTTTTATTAGTTTGGCTTTCTCTACTCAAGGAGAAGGGATGGGGGAGAACTGGGAGTCAGAAGACCCAGGTTCCTTGCCGAATGTGTGACCCTGGGAACATCACTCTACCTCACTGTACCTCAGGTTCCTCATTTGTAAAATGGGTATAAAAATCCTGCTCTCCTTTCCTTTTAGACAGGCAGCCCCAGGTAAAACCCAATCTATTTTCTTTAGAACTGTGTTGACACACAGTGAGCACTTTAAAATACCAGTATTATTATTTTGAGCCAGCCCAATCCAGTTCTGGATCTACCCTACACAGTGATTATTTCTTTTCAAGTGTAAGATTAGCAGTAGTAGTGCATTCTAGAATAAGTGTTACAGAAGTGATGATGGGTAAAGAGCTGGAAAAATATGGGAGGGAGGACCTGGAATCAGATGCCAATGGGAGACAAAATACCAATTTCACCTCTGCCATCTGAGGCACGGGGGAGCAACTGCTCTAAATGCAAAACACAACCTTAATTGGGAAGGTTAGTGTCCCTGATGTCAGGTGGGTATTTTTCAGTAACCTACTGTATGCTCTTTAGAAGAATGTAAATGCTTATTTGATGCTATTGATGCCTACCTTTTTTGTTTTGATGTCTGTCTCCCCCCTTCTAGACCGTGGGCCTGTTGTTGGGTAGGGATTTTCTCTATCTGTTGCTGAATTGTACTTTCCAAGCGATTAGTACAGTGAGCAGTAAGTGCTCAATAAATACGACAATGAATTTGCCTCTCTGATCTATTATTCTAAAGATGGAATAGAGTGAACAATAAAGGTGAAGCAATACTGTCCTCAGTGTAAGATTTTTTAAAGAAATTTACATAACAGTTTTCAATCTTGTATAAGGATCAATCAACAGTTCAGAACAGTTTTTAAAATATAGATTAGAGTACTTAAGGGAAGCAAAGAAATATAGTCAAACTTAAGGAGGGCATTTGTAACTATAGAGAGCTTTATACACTTGAAATGGCCTTATAATAGAAGAAAAAAATCTGGCATCTATTTTAACAACAACTCAGAGGTCATGGGTTCGAATTCTCGCTCTGCCACTTGTCAGCTGTGTGACTGTGGGCAAGTCACTTCACTTCTCTGTGCCTCAGCTACCTCAGCTACCTCATCTGTAAAATGGGGATTAACTGTGAGCCTCACGTGGGACAACCTGATTACCTTGTATCTACCCCAGCGCTTAGAACAGTGCTCTGCACATAGTAAGTGTTTTACAAATACCAACATTATTATCCATCACTCTGGATGGGAGACTCCATTGTCATTATAATCGTAATAATAATTTTGGTATTTGTTAACTACTTGCCATGTGCTCAGCACTATACCAATTACTGGGATAGGTACAAGATAATCAAGTCAAGTACAGTTCCTGTTTAATATGAGGCTCACTGTCTAAGGGGGAGGAAAAACAGACACTGACAATAATATTAGCACTTCGTATAGAGCCTGGCAATAGTGATTAATATCATTTAAAAAAACCCAAAATACATATCTATCAAAAACACCTTGATTATGGTGTAAATTAAGCGAGGCTTGAGACAGAAAAATATTTCCTTACTTTAAAAAATCAATAAAATGCTCTTAAACTCCCTTAACTATCCTTATATACCAAATCAAGAACCACTCAGGTCAGAACCCACAGTGGGTGATGACCAATAAATGAATATCACTTGTTTGGCTCTGTCTCTATAGTCATTCATTAGCAAGTGAGATTACCATACTAATAAATGATGAGTGTTTTGTCTATACTCCCAGGGGGAACTGTTGATGGACACTTGAGAATAATAACTCCAAAGGATGATTTTTGAAGGAAATGAGGGACTACTTGAGTAACAATTCTTCTCTTTGTAATTGAAAATGTTCATTTTGAACATGAGGAAATCCCAATTCATTTCCACTTCGTGGGGGAAAAGACCATTGTAAAATTTCAAATGAAATTTACTCATCTTTGAATTGGAAATGTTTGTTTTTCAACATCTTTCTTGGATCAACTCTTTCCTATTGAGATGTCCTTTGCCCCACGGCTAAAACTAACGGTTAAAGATGCGGTGTGGTTTAATTATCTTTGGTACTGACCCGCCCCCTGTCATGTACCTGTATGAGTGTACAGTACAAAAAAGTTGGTAGAAATGTCCCTGCCCATAATGAGTTACAGGTTTGGGAGTGGGGGGAGATGACAAGACTTAATATAAAATTACAAATATATACATAAATGCTAGGGCTAAGGATGGGGTGAATCATATTTTCTGTGTGCAAAGCATTGTACTAAGTGCTTGGGAAAGTACAATACAGCAATAAAGAGAGAGAATCCCTGCTCACAAGCACCTTACAGTCTAGAGGGGGAGACACAAACAACACAAGTAAACAGACATCAATATAATTAAATAAAATTACAGATATATACATAAATGCTGTGGGGCAGGGGTGGGGGGAGAGCAAAAGGGAGCAAGTCAGGGTGCCACGGAAGGGAGTGGGAAATGAAGAAAAGTGGGGCTTAGTCTGGGAAGGCCTCTTGGAGGGCTCCCGAGTCCATGTGGTGGCCGATTCGGCTGGGACCAAGGAACCGCTGCCTGGGAGGAGGGCTATAGTAATGGTAGGAGTTTGGATAGAGAGGAAAGGGCGGATTTTAGCCACGTTGAGAAGGTGAGACCCACAGGATTTGATGACAGATTGGATATGTGGTTTGAATGAGAGAGCAGAGTCAAGGACAACACTGAAGTTATGGGCTTGTGAGATGGGAAGGATGTCAATTAGTAGTATTTATTGTCTACTGTGTGCAGAACAACATACTGAGAGCTTGGGAGAGTACAATGTAACAATTGACATATTCCCTTCCCAAGACGAGTTTACAGTCCAGAGGGGTGATAACAAGTGCTTAAAGATCCTAAGTGAAGTGAAGAAAGCTGTGAGGTATGTGAACCCACCTGTGAACCTCTCCTTAAACTCAGAAATACCAAACGGGTCCATCTAGCCCAGTATACATATACCCCAGGTGACAACCACACCATCTCTTCTGTAAACTCATTATGGGCAGGGAATGTGGCTGCTAATTCTGTTGTACCATACTTTTCCAAACACTTAATACGGTTTTCTGCACACATTAAGCATTCAATAAATACGACTGCTTGATTAGACATACAATTCAGGTAGGATTGCTTGATCTCTTGGCCGGCGTGACAAACAATACTGCTTGACACTTTACACTCATATACACACACAATAAACAAATAAAAATAACTCCTACATTCCAGTAGAGGACTAAAATAAATCCCTCCCAGCTTCCTCCTCCCTACTTGGGCTAATGAGATTAAGTGATCAACAATGGATAACTCTTGGAGGAAACCGCTCACAGATTGTGTCAGATTTTCAAGATGTAGAATAAACTCTGAGTTGATAAATACACACACAAAAAAAATTGAAGGGAGGTGGAATTTACAGTTGAGAATCGTATCTTATTCCAAGGGAATCTTTGAATAAGGACATCATCAAGCTTCAACAATTTGATGCATCATTATAAGGTGCTGAAACAGATGAAGTCATGATTTCAGCTAAAATCTGTAGATTAATAACTGTATTGAGTACATGCTGTGTGCAGAGCACTGCACTTGGAAGAGTGCCATACAGTAACGTTGGTAGCCTGTTCCCTGCCTACAGGAAACTTCTACAGAGGGAGGCAGGCATTAATGTAAATAAATTATGGATATGTACTTCAGTGCTGTGGGGCTGAGTGGGGGTGAATAGCAAGTGCTTAAGGAGCACAGTGCTTAAAGGTTTTGAAAAAGGGAGAGTAAGGGCAATGAAGGAATCAATGTTATTCATTGAGAGCTTAATATGTGCAGAAATCTGTACTAAGTGCTTGGAAGAATACAACATATTTGTTAGACAAGTACATATTTGTTAGAAAAGTTCCCTGCCCACAAAAAGAAATAAAAAAATTATGGGTATGTATATAAATGCTGGGGGCAAAAATCAAGTGCTTATATGAAGTATTTGGGTACAGATTCAAGTGCACATGATACACAGAAGGGAAAGAGTCGGGAAATGAGGGCTTAGTCAGGGAGGGCCTCTTGGAGGAAAAGTTATTTTTAATTAGGTTTCAAAGGTGGGAAGAGTGGTGGTCTGCCATATGTGGAGGGGAGGAAGTTCCAGGTCAAAGGGATGATGTGGAAAATGAGTGGAGGGGAAGGTAGTTGAGATTGAGGCACAGTTGGCAAGATGGAACTAGAGAAGCAAAGTGTGAGGGCTGGCCGTACTAAGAAACCAGTGATGTTAGAGGAGGCAAGCTGATTGAGTGTTTTAAAGCAGAAAGAGTTTCTATTTGTGATGCAGGGGTGGATGTGCAACCACTGGAAGTTCTTTAGGAGTGGGAAGATACAAATTGTACTTTTTTTAAAGTGATCCAGGCAGAATCATTCATTCGATAGGATTTATTGAGCACTTATGTGCAGAGCACTGTACTAAGCGCTTGGAATGTACAATTTGGCAACAGATAGAGATCATCCCTGCCCAATAACGGGCTCACAGTCTAAATGGGGGAGACAGACAGCAAAGCAAAACAGAATAAAACAAAACAACATCATCAAGATAAATAGAATCAAGGAGAGATATACCTCATTAACAAAATAAACAGGATAATAATATATACAATTATGCCCAGTGCTGAGGGAAGGGGAAGGGGGAAGAGCAGGGGAGAGGGAGGAAGGGGAGGGGAAGAGGAGCAGAGGGGAAAGGGGGGCTCAGTCTGGGAAGGCCTCCTGGAGGAGGTGAGCTCTCAGTAGGGCCTTGAAGTGGGGAAGAGAGTTAGTTTGGCAGAGGTGAGGAGGGAGGGCATTCCAGGATAGCAGTAGGACATGGGCCAGAAGTCAACGGCAGCATAGGCATGAACGGAGGACGGTGAGGAGGTGGGCAGCAGAGGGTGGGCAGTAAAAAGAGAGAAGAGAGGTGAGGTAGGAGGGGGCAAGGTGATGGAGAGCTTTGAAGCCAAGAGTTTTTCTTTCGTGCGATGGTTGATAGGCAACCACTGGAGGTTTTTGAGGAGGGGTGTGACATGCCCAGAGTGTTTCTGCAGGAAGATAATCCGGGTAGCGGAATGAAGAATAGACTAGAGTGGGGACAGATGTGGACTGGCCTTTTTTTAGTTGGAAAAGGACACTTCAGGAGATGTGATTTGGGGATGGCTTTGAAGATGGGGAAAGTGAGAGACGGCTCCAGGTCAGAGGGAAAATTGTGGGTACAGAACTGGCAATGAGATAGACAAGATCATGGTACATTGAATAGACTGGTTTTGGAGGAGCCAAGTTTTCACGAGAGTTGAAAAACCATTAGAGTAAGCAGAACAAAAGCTTCCATTTTTGCTCTATCTTGCAAACCTCAAACCTATTACAAGTCCTCTTTAAAACATTGGGATACTATTCGTTAAGTTACTTTAGGAAATCCTAAATAGTAGTTTAGTAATAGCATTCTAGCATGCAGAGGAGTTTCATATTTTCGCAGAAATTCCAGAATGGACACTAATTTAGAAAATGTAAGCTTATGAAAATACCTCCTCCATGACACAGTTGCTTATGAGAAACAGCATGATGTAGTAGATAAAGCATGGGCCCGGGAGTCAGTCAGAAGGTCATGGGTTCTAATCCCAGATCTGCCACTTGTCTGCTGTGTGACCTTGAGCAAGTCACTTTACTGGGCCTCAGTTACCTCACCTGTAAAATGGGGATTGAGATTGTGAACCCCACGTGGGACAGGGACTATGTCCAACCCACTTTGCTTATATCCAGCCCAACGCGTAGTATAGTGCCTGGCAAATAGTAAGCGCTTAAATAACAATTATTACAATATCAAGGAGCATCACCACTCTGTCCACTTGTGTACTCTGCGCTGGCACTTAGTACAGTGATCTACAACCAGTAAATGTTTAATACTATTATTACTGTATCATGGGTAGAACTACATTCTGTCTTCCTACACCAACATGTTGTAGGCATGTTTGCAAATGCTGGCAGCCTTCTTTAATACTCATCTTCTATCTACTCCAAGGAAATCTCCACAAAACAGAAGAGCAAGGACTCATAAGCAAAGAACTGCCTTTACTTTAATCCCACCCTCACAGTGCCTGAAGAAAATAGCAATAACAAAGGAACTTGTCTTTTGAAGTCATAGGTGCATTTAAATTGGAAACCTTCTGTTTGAATCACTTCCAAGGAAATTGAATTAGCACAGGAAATCCTATACTAAGGATTTCTTTACTACAGAGACACTTTACTGGACATGCCAATTCACAGCAATTACTGCTATAGCTTTCCAGGAGATTGAGTAATTTCACCATCAACCATATCATAAATATGGGATAAAAGGTTCACACCCCTTGGGATTGTTATGCAGGACAAAGGTTAAGCCTTAACTTTTGGGGGGGGGCAAACAGGGGACTTGGGGCCCAAGGACTTACTGACCATTTCATGAACCTCAGTATGACAAAAATGGCCCTAAATGTTCTTTGTCAATAAAATGCTGCCATGTCACACCAACCAAAACTACATTAGGCACGAAGATACACTATTTGGTAGCACTCTGGATTCCCATTAGTTTTTTTAATATCTAAGCATACTTTGATATATTAGTTTCTCCATTGATTTTCTCTGATTTTGGTGAAAGAAAAAAAAAACTGGTGACAGCATATTCTTAGTTTTCATGGATTAATTTTTTTAACTCCCTGGACAAATTAGAATTATGTATTAATAAGAAGGTTTAAACTATTTTAAGAAATCATTTATAAGTAGGAGAATGAACAAATGTAAATATCAAGCATAAGAGTTTAAGGAAAAAAATACCTTAGGAATTGGCTTTAGGAAACAGTAACTTGTTTGCTTCTTCACTCAACCAGTTAACTCAAAAAGCCAAATTGATTCATTTGAAAAAGTTTGCCTTTTCCTCCAATAAGGGGAAAGGGCCCTTCTTTCCTTATTTTATTGTAAAGCGACTCTCGTCCCCCTCTCATGAACACAACGCTGTTACAGGAATCAACAATAAGAGCGAATCCATGGCAACAACCCAGAGTTCCCCTCTAAAACCCCTCCAGGATCCTGACAAGCTGAACTCTCACCCAAATTGACTTCAACTACCAGTTGTCTTTCCGAGCTACTATGTGGAAATTGGAATTTTTAAAGAATCCTTTACACATATGCCACATTTGACATTATATGGAGTGGCGATGAGGCCAGAGTACACCTATTGGGGAAAAATCTGGCCGAAGAAACTTTTATCAGCTCGTGGTTTCCAGTCAAACTGTTTTATATATAAAGGACATAACAGAGCTGCAGACGGTTCAGAGAAGGGCAACCAAAATGATTAGGGGATGGAGGGGCTCTTGTGGGGAAAATGATTGTTGGAGTCTCCATTCGAGGAGGCTAGCTAAGCTTCAATCCTGAGGCCTCAGGATCAAGGACCTGCTCCAAGGAATTGATTACAGCGATAGTGGTTTTCACAACCCCACTTATACTTTTGTTCCGACACGTTCATGTGCCCACAGAGGCATGGTCTGCAATCAGCAAGAAGGAAAGCAGGGTTGCAGCACACTGCAAAGAGCACACAAAGGTTTTTAATGCCAAGAACCTATTTACCGCCCCAGCGATCACCACCTAGTACTAAAAAGCGGGGCTGTAATCCCGGCAGTTGCCTTGTAAACCGCTGCAGTGAAGTGCACACCAAGGTTTTTGACATGAAGGAAAAAAAAAAGGAAAAGGTTAAGTTTCTCCAGCCTGCAGAGATGAAGGCTGACAAGGAATCTGACAAATATACAGAAACAGGATGGGTGTGGCCCAGGTAGACATGGAATTGCTGTTCACCAAATCCCACAAAACCAGGAACAGGGACAGGCACTAAAGCTAAAATAAGCAAAACAAACTAAAGGAAAACTTCTCACATCAGATGGTACGCAGAAGTTGTGTAGGCAGCAAATATCAAGAGCTAGAAGCATGGCATAATGGATATGGCACGGGTCTGGGAGTCAGAAGGTCACGGGTTCTAATCCCAGCTCCTCCACATATAGGCTGTGTGACCTTGGGCAAGTCAGTTCACTTTGCTGTTACCTCAGTTATCTCATCTGGAAAATGGGGATGGAGACTGTGAGCCCCACGTGGGACAGGGACTATGTCCAACCCGATTTACTTGGATCCACCCCTGCGCTTAGTACAGAGACTGGCACAGAGTAAGTGCTTAACAAATATCACAATTATTATCATTATTAAGAAGGATTTGGATGAGAAGGCCATAATATGTCATTAAAGGGACATTCAAGGCATACCCCCATCTCGAATGACCATACTATGTTAACTCCAGAGACTTGGCTGACACTAATTGCTACCAGTAGGCCTGTATCCATCAGCCCTGCCCAACTTAAGTCAAATCCCTACAGGGGATTTGACCTCTTCCCCGCTCTCCACACCCCTCCCTCCTCCTGCACCTCCAAACACAGGCTTGAAACCCAACTTCTCCACTTGCTTCACCTGAGGTCAGAGACAGAAGCGGGACAGATTAGATCTGAGAGATGGGGCAGAGATTTTAGGTGGACTTGGGCAAACCAGACTCTCCTGCCCTGATTCTAGGCTGCATTTCACTGAAAATGTAGTTCAGCTGTTTTCTCCGCCCACCTTCCCCACCCCTCCCTGAACACAACCTAGGAGGCAGCTGCTCAGTCTGGGCAGGGTCTGTGTCTAGCACCTCGGCTATATTGTGCTCTCCCACGTGCTTAGTACAATGCTCTGCGCACAGTAAGTGCTCAGTAAATATGTACAATTGATCTGAAAGCAGTACTCTGTACTCTCACAGTGAATTGAAAAGGATAAGTCCACCAAGGAGCTCTGCCTCTTTTACTTCACCCCAATTCTGGACTGCTTTAGGATGAAACAGAAAAATATGGAAGTCGGCGTGAAAGCACAACCCACAATACTGCCATTTTAAAAAAAATGGTACTTGTTAAGCACCTACTTTGTGCCAGACTGAAGAACTAAGAGCTGGAGTAGATACAAGCTGATCAGGTTGGGCATAGTCTATGTCCCGTGTGGGGCTCACAGTCTTAAACCCTATTTTACAGATGAGGTAACTGAGGCACACAGAAGTTAAGTGACTTGCCCATGGTCTCGCAGTGGACAAGTGGCAGAGCCTTCTGATTCCCAGGCCCATGTTCTATCAACTATGCCTCGCTGCTTCTCATCCACGCATATCCATGTTTTAGGGGAATATAATATGGATGCATCAGCATAGATGCATAGAGATGCATAGAGAAGCAGCGTGGCGCAGTGGAAAGAGCACGGGCTTTGGAGTCAGGGCTCATGAGTTCGAATCCCAGCTCTGCCACTTGTCAGCTGTGTGACTGTGGGCAAGTCACTTCACTTCTCTGTGCCTCAGTTCCCTCATCTGTAAAATGGGGATTAAGACTGTGAGCCCCACGTGGGACAACCTGATTCCCCTGTGTCTACCCCAGCGCTTAGAACAGTGCTCTGCACATAGTAAGCGCTTAACAAATACCAACATTATTATTATCAGGAAGTTTGTCCGTATTACAAGAACATCCATAAGGATGACTGTCAAGGAAGGCAACGATTATAATTTTCCCTCAAAAATCCTCTGGTGCCATTGTTGGGGACAGTCACTAGACCCATTTAAGACATTCATTTTAAAGATTCTTTAAAACACTGAAACAAAAAAAGAGGCTGACAAGTTAGAAGGAAATCTTTTTTCACAAAATAGGATAATATTCTTATGGTATTTTCAAATAAGTATCACCAAATACCACTGACTGCTGGCTACCTCTCATCAATTGCACAGTATCATTCATATTGGTACTATTCATTTTATAAGCAAGTAATTCATAATTTAAAGAGGAACGCTACAAGAACTCCTTTAAAATTTAGAAATACAATATGCATTAATGGTCATGACAGAACATAGTTATACTTCTTATCTAAATAAAACAGTTCAAACTTTCTACATGTACTGAAAACTTTAGAGCCGAGATACTCCCTACTCCCTCTCCCTTGCCTATGCATTTGGATCTACATCAGAGCAGCAGCATGGCTCAGTGGCAAGAGCCTGGGCTTGGGAGTCAGAGGTCACGAGTTCTAATCCCGGCTCCGCCGCTTGTCAGCTTTGTGACCCTGGGCAAGTCACTCAACTTCTCTGGGCCTCAGTTCCCTCATCTGTAAAATGGGGGATGAAGACTGTGAGCCCTACGTGAGACAACCTGATTACCTTTTATCTACCCCAGCGCTTAGAACAGTGCTTGGCACATAGTAAGCGCTTAACAAATACCAACATTATTATTATCTTTTAAGCTCTTGATATTCGCCCAACCCACAGAGTCTCAGCACTTATTTTATTAATGATGTGTATTTATCTATGATTCTATTTATCTTTTTTGATGGTATTGATACCTGTCTACTTTTATTGTCTGTCTCCCCCTTCTAGACTGAGCCAGTTGTTGGGTAGGGATTGTCTCTATCTGTTGCCAAACTGTACTTTCCAAGCGCTTTGTACAGTGCTCTGCATACAATAAGCACTCAATAAATACAAGTGAATGAATGTACTGTTCTCACCAGATCCATAATGAATTTCAGTGACTCTAGACTGCCAGATCCTTTTGGGCAGGGAATGTGTCTGTTAACTCTGTTATACTGTGCTCTCCCAAGAGCTTGGTATAGTGCTCTGTACAGAATAAGTACTCAATATATATACATATCTGATTGATACCAACTCTACTGTATTCTTCCAAGTGCTTAGTCCGGTGCTTTGTACATAAAAAGTGCTCAAATTCATTATCAATTTAAAAAGTTTAAAATTGTAATCATAAACTTGAAAATGTCATGAGCTCATTTTCCAGATCAAAATAATCTTGTAAATCACCCAAATCAATGGTACCGAGGGCTTACTGTGGGCAGACTTTACTAAGTGCTTGGGAAAGTACAACACGAGCTGGTAGATGCGATCTCTGCCTATAAGGGAGCTTGCAGTCTACAGAGGAAGACGGACACTAAAGAACTAAAGGCCAAAATCATGGTCTGAAAAGGTAATCTTAGCATCTTTCCATATCAGAAGTCGTAAGAAATTTAATGTTTAGAAAGGATATGGTGCAAGCATTTTTGAACAAAAGGAGATTTGTGCAAAACAGTAGGAGAGGGGATGTTCTGCACAGATCTCCCCACTCCTTAAATACAGTCACTGGTTGTCTGTTCCTCTCTACATCAAACACAAATACCTGACCATTGGCTTAAAAAAAAAAAAAAAAAAAAACCCACTCAATCCACTCTCTTCAACTAAACCCCAGTTCAGACTCTTTGTCCCTCTGAGGAGTCCTGCCGTCAACCCCTTGCTCAAGCCTTCCTCCCTGTCAGGAACCCTGCATCCGACAACCACAGGTCTTCCCACCTTTAAAGCCATTCTGAATCACGTCTCCTCTAGGAGGCCTTCCCCGATTAATTTCTGTTCTCACCAGGTTATAAATCTATCCTCTTCACACCAACTACGCATCTATGTTCTATCCACAGCCACCCTATACAAATTTTGCTTACCCTAGTAAACCATTCATTTATGTATGTATCCACTTTCCATTTTATTTTTACCCTCCTATCCCGATTACTTCAGTGTCCATATTCCCCACCACCACGCAGGCTTCTTGAGGCCAGGGATTATATCTAACTCCCCTTTACTCTCCCAAGTGTAGGAGCTTAATAAATACTACTGGTTGACAGAGGGGTGCAGATGAGCAACTGTTGTGTGCAGAGCACTGTACTTAGCACTTGGAAAGTATAATATGACTGAATTGGTAGACTTGATCCCTACCCTCAAGGAGTTTACAGACGACAGGGGCAGCTGAACATTAAAAGAGAATAGGAATAAAGGTAATAGAGTCAAAGACTATTTATACAAATAATGTGGGGATGGGGTGAATATCAAAGTGCTTAAGGGGTACTGAGACAAGTGCCTAGTCGACACAGAGGAGAGAGCAGATACAAGAAATAAGAAGATTAAGTCTGGGAAGGTCTCTTGGACAGGATGTGACTTTTGGAGGGTTTTGAAGTTGGGAACAGTTGGGATATAGAGGAGGGAGTTCCAGTCCTTCAGGAGAACATGGGCACAGGGTCACTGGCCGGATAGACAAGATCAAGGTATGGAGAAAGTAGACTGGCTTGAGAGAAGTGAAGCGTGTGGGCTGGGATGTGGTAGATCAGCAAGATATGTAGGGTGAGAGCTAAATGAGTGTCTTAAAGCCGGCAGAGGTGGATGGGTAACCATCGGAGGTTTCATAGAAATGGGGAGATGTTTCAGGAAAATGACCTGAGCAGCAGAGTCAAATATGTGCTGGAGAGGAGTGCCACAGGAGTCACAGCAGGAGATAAGTGCTTGGATCAGCATGGTGGTAGTGCGAATGGAGAGGAAAGAGTAGATTCTACAGATGTTGTGAAGGAAGAACTAACAAGATATCGTGACAGACAATGTGTGGGTTGAACAAGAGAGATGAGTAGAGGGTAGTAATGATAACAACAGTGCACAGGAGAGACATGACTAGCAGGCATGACAGACGACTGTAAGCTTCCTGCAGACCACAAGCTTCTGGGCAGAACTCAACTTCCATTTATCATACTCTACTCTCCCAAGCACTTAGCACAGTGCTCTGCCACTCAATAAGCACTCAATAAATACCACTGATTGACTTGTTGAAGATGATTCCCAAAATGCTAACTTAAGGGGTGGGTGAAATATATTAGTATCAGGTGAATGGAGCTTTTTAGTTGTGGGGGGAAGGAGAGGGAAGAGCTATGTACTCAAACTTGCTGGGCAAAGGTTGGAAATGATCTATAGGCAGGAGATGGAAAATCAGCATTAGGTGCTAATACTAAGATAAACAAAGAAGAGCTGGCTGTTAACCAAAGGGCAAAATGAAGGCCTTCAGGTAGTTGTAAAATAGGAAACAACTTTAAAATGTTAAGTGATTCATTATATTTTATACACAGTTAATGGGAAAATTTAAAAACTTCAATAAAACAGCCAGTAGGCACTGCTGTAAGTTTCATTACAAATCCTATCATAAAGTAAAACAATAAAAAATTCTAAAGTATATGCAGCACCTCAGCAGACATCACAAAATAATTTTACTGGTGCATAAAGCTTAATTTTCTCCATTAATTCCTATCCTTTATCTTCCCAATAAAAAAGAATGTATATCTGTGTACATATTTGAGTAGCTCTGTGTCTACATAAGAATAAAATAATTCTCATTAGCAATAGGCAAGTCAGTGCAGGAAAGTGGGTGTGGCCAAATAAAATGAAGTAACCAAATGTTCATAATAGGTTTTCTTAAACAGTAGTGTGTCTTTTTCAACAGGGCCCAACGTTATCAGTTGGGAAAATTAAACTTAAAATTCATACGTACACATTTAAAATTCAGTTTCCTATTTCTCGTTAAAGCTAATTTTAAATGTGAAAATTCTAAACCAATAGATTCTGAAAATCGGTGGGAATGGCTTCTCTTTAAAGTTTTCACCCATATAAAACCCTCTCAAAATCTTCAAAACGACTCTATTCCTTTTTTTAGCATTTTATTTTACAGCCTATACGTTTTCCCAATTCTATTTTGGACAAACAAATCCAGTTCTAGGGTTATAGATAATGAGGAAAAAAAATGATTGAAATAGTGTCAAAAAGTTTCAGAGATGTACAAGCCAAGGAAATGTAACAATTCCTTTTCACACATTTAAAACGTACTTATAGTAACACTAGCAAAATACAAAGCAAAAGCTGCATAACTCTAACTTGTTATGAACATCATTAACATTTTCATTCACTAAAAAAAATATGTTGGCCCCAAATTAAATAAATGCCGAAACAAAACGCAAACCAAGATTTCAGTTTAAAAAAATTAGTTTCACTAAAATGTGTATAATTTTATAGTGGTTTACCATGATCTACAATGCACTCTACAACACACAAAAAATTTCCAAATTGCTATTTTCTCACTGCATTCTTTTTGGGTAAATATTATCTGCTTTAATAAAAGGAATATAAATTTGACTACATTTCCTATACAGGAAATTCTGTACATTTAACACAAAAGGGAAGAAATTCTGTGGATCTTTATTTTTTAAAACTAGTGCAAAAGTGTACAATAAGATTTCTTAGGGGGACAGGAATTAAGGACTTTTCAAAAGTCAAATTTGTCTCTCTCTGCCAAACTCGTTAGCAAAATATTACTGTTTAGCTTTATAATACAGGGTTGTACAAGTTAAAGGGAAACTACTCATTAAAATTATAATAATATTCCTTTTTCTCCTTTTCCACCAAAACGAAATTCAGAGTTTAAAAGCAAGTGTGAGCACTGTTTTTGTAATGCCAAAATTAACAGATTCATTATAAATGATCAAACTCCCGAAGGCCAGACAATTTAAGTGCAAGCAGCTCTGGTTTAGAATTCTTCGCACAAAGTTACTTAAGCCTGTCTAAATCCTCTGCCCTAAATTCTCTCATCTCATTAATTGCTCTTTATCGTTTCTAAATAGAGCCCCTACTTAATTTTTCATTTAATTCTCTTCTAGCTTAGAGGGCATATTTGGAAACGAACAAAATGAACAGCAATAGCTTCTGCCAGCTTTCAAAAGAGAGGATGAATATCTGACCCACATCCAAACAATGAAAAGAATCTGGAGAGGGGGAAGGAGGAGAGGTTCCTTTCCAAACAATGTGGATATTTGGAAAATGACTCCTTTTTTCTTCTTAACCTGAGATCACTTTGTGATTTAGGGCAAATAAGTACTAAAATAGTGTTCACGAACAATGAAGAGGTATCTCTGCACTATATTTTCTTCTCAGAAAATTCTTTATTTCCCTCCAGATAGACACCTGAGGTACGACTAATTTATATTCAGTACCATACCAATGGAATGCAGGAAAATAAAAAAAAGGTATGTATATTCTTTTTGTTTAAATGAGGATTTTGATTTATTTCAAAATTTCAGAATTGCCCCCAAAAAAGTAATATTCCCATACCTTCAATTTGTGAAATTTTATAAGCCTCAAGAGTTTGAACCATGAATGGAGGCCCATACGGCTAGGTTTGTTCCGTTTTGGTTTTTTTTTTTGAATAGTATTTGTTAGGCACTTACTATGTGCCAGGCACTCTACTAAACGCCAGGGTATATAAAAAGCTAATCAGGTTGGACATAGTCCCTGTCCCACAAAGGGCTTTCAGTCTTAATTCCCATTTTATGGATGAGTTAACTGAGGGACAGAGAAGCAAAGCAACTTGCCAAAGGTCACACAGAAGACAAGTGACAGACCCGGAATCAGAACCCAGGCTTTCTGATTCCCAGGCCTGTGCTCTTTCCACTAGGGAACGCCGCTTCACAGCATTCACTGCAAAAGAATGCAGCTTGAAGAGTTACAGTGATAATTATAAGTTTCTATATGTGTCTTTAGAGAAAAAAATGGAAGGAAAATAGGTATTTTAAAAAGAGTAAAATCCTACAGCTTAAAAGTCAAGGTTACCTGCTGGCAAGTCACTCAGAGTAACTCTGCTTTAACCAGGATACCGGACTTCAGGACCAAACCAGAAATTTAACAATGTCCAATTCTTGGATCTACTGGAGCAAGAAGAAGCAGCCAAAAAGAACTAGGCGGTGCCGTCACTTAAGGGAAAACTCCAATCAATCATATCTGAGCGCTTATTGTGTGCAGGGCGCTGTACTTAGCACTTGAGCGAGTCCAACGCACACTGATATTCCCTATCCTCACGAGTTTAACTCCACATTCTTTACAGTGTGGAAGGGCGTTATATGCAGGGGAAAAAAATTATAATCCATTTAAATAAAATCATCTTATTCCAAAATACCCCTCACTCCTGCCGATGAGGGGGGAGGGATTAACAATTCATCCCCCAAGCCTGCCAATTTAAGGTGCCTGTGGCCGAGTTTGTAAAGTGTCCTAAATTCATGAATACGTTAAGGGGGGTTTTCATGAAAATTGCAAGGCTAAGGGGTTTGGCACTAATTTTTTCAAAAGACTTGGAAAGGGGAGAAGTTAACAGACAGCAACAAGTGCCTACCTTCAACCCCTGTTTACCTGCTGGGTGGCCCCTGGTCAACTAAAACTGTTTTCGGGGACAAGGAACAGGGGCGACTCGGTGATCAAAAGTGACCACAAGTGGCTATTTGATATTCACGGATCAAAGGTGGAGATCTCCCGTGCAGTACTAAAATGAAAGCTTCCAAAGCAGCGGTCGGACGTTGGTTTCCTAAATTTCCCTCGAAGCAACTACCAACTCTAAAGGTCCACAGTCCAAACCAATTTATACATTAGGAACAGGAAAAGTTTCCACCCGCTTCCACTAAACAGCCTGTCCAATATCGATCGGGATTTCCAACACTCGCCTACCAAATATTTTCCTTTTAAAAGGTGTTTAAAAGAGGAGCAGAATAGTCTTTTTGCTACAAAAGACCCCGGGCTTGGGAGTCAGAGGTTGTGGGTTCTAATCCCGACGTCGCCACTTGTCAGCTCTGCGACTTTGGGCAAGTCATTTAACTTCTCTGTGCCTCAAGGTCCTCAGCTGTAAAATGGGGGTGAAGACTGGGAGCCCCACGGGTGACAACCTAATTTATGACCCTATTTATTTTGTTAATGAGGTGTACCTCCCCTCGATTCTATTTATTGTGATAATGTTGTCTTGTTTTTGTTTCCTTTTGTTTTACTCTGCTGTCTCCCCGGATTAGACTGAGGCCATCACTGGACAGGGACTGTCTCTGTTGCCGAACTGTCCATTCCAAGCGCTTAGTCCAGTGCTCTGCACATAGTAAGCGCTCAATAAATACTATTGAATGAATGAATTACCTCGTATCTCCCCCAGCGTTTAGTACAGTGCTTGGCATAGAGTCCCATCAGTGGGCAGGGATGGCCTCTATTTCTGAATTGTCCATTCCAAGCGCTTAGTCCAGTGCTCTGCACCTAGTAAGCGCTCAATAAATACTATTGAATGAGTAGTAAGCGTTTATCATCATTATTATTTTAAAAATCAAAGAGATTACAACCATCGGTGCCACTGTTTCATTAGTATTTACTGAGAGCTCATTAGGTGCTGAGCACTGGACTAAGCGCTTGGAATGGACAATTGGGCAACAGATAGAGACAGTCCCTGCCCAATGATGGGCTCACAGTCTAATGGGGGGAGAAAGAGGGCAGACAAAACAGAAGGAAACAAAAACAAGACAACGTTATCACGATAAACAAAATCAAGGGGATGCACACCTCATTCACAAAATAAATAGGGTCATAAATAAAATATACAAATGAGTCCGGAAACACGCCGGCTTTCCTCGTGGCTTTCTCTTAGCGCTAGGGGAAAATTAAACATCGGTGGACCTTCCTACTTCGACTGCCCTGAATCCCACCCACTAAACTGACCAATAAAAGAGAAACTAAAAAGTAACCAAGGAGAAATTCAAGCGTCCCAGCGCACGCACCCCACCCCGGCAGAGGTGACCCACACCTGCCCTTTCACAAGATAAGAAGTCGGTGGTCTGGATAATAATAAAAATGTTGAAATATATCTTTATCCCCCTATTTAGTTTGTTTAATGAGATGTACATCACCCTGTTTCTATTTATTTGCCATTGTTTTTATGAGATGTTCTTCCCCTTGACTCTATTTATTGCCATTGTTCTTGTCTGCCTGTCTCCCCCCGATTAGACTGTAAATCCGTCAAAGGGCAGGGACTGTCTCTATCTGTTGCCGACTTGTCCATTCCAAGCGCTTAGTACAGTGCTCTGCACATAGTAAGCGCTGAATAAACACTACTGAATGAATGAATGCGGAGTCAGAGGTCGTGGGTTCGAATCCCCTAACAGCTGGGTGACTGTGGGCAAGTCACTTCACTGTTTCCTCCTCTGGAAAATGGGGATGAAGACTGGGAGCCTCACGAGGGACCACCTGATGACCCTGGATCCCCCCCAGCGCTTAGAACAGTACTCTACACATAGTAAGCCCTCAATAAACACTATTGAATGAATGAATGCGGAGTCAGAGGTCGTGGGTTCGAATCCCCGAACAACTGGGTGACTGTGGGCAAGTCGCTTCACTGTTTTCTCCTCTGGAAAATGAGGATGAAGACTGGGAGCCTCACAAGGGACCACCTGATGACCCTGGATCCCTTCCCAGAACAGTGCTCTGCACAGAGGAAGCGCTTCACCAATACCAACATTATTATTCATTCATTCATTCGTATTTATTGAGCGCTTCCTCTGTGCAGAGCACTGTACTAAGCGCTTGGAATGAACAAGTCGGCAACAGATAGAGACAGTCCCTGCCGTTGGACGGGGAGAGGCGCCCGCTCCGCCCCTGTCGTGAGGAGAAAAGCGCCTCCCCCCCCCCCCCCCCCAGGACCGGCCGGCTGCAGGGAGGAGGAGGCCCGTCCGGTTTAAAGTGTCCCCCGACCCGACCCCGTTTACCTGGGCAGAGTCCGGTTAGGAGGAGGGGGGTCCCCGGGGTGTCCGCCCTGCCGCCGCCGCCGCCGCCTCCGCCGCCCGCCGGGCCCGGGCCCGGGCCCCCGCCCCAGGCAGCCCCACGCCCAGCGCCCGGCGCGCGCCCCCCGGCCCGTGACGTCAGCCAGGCTCGCCGCCCACCGCTCAGCCCCCTCGCTCCGCCGCCCCGCGGGCGCCCAACGGCTCCCCCGACGCTCTGCGCCTGCGCCAAGGACAGTCTCTCTCTCTCTCTCTCTCTCTCTCTCTCTCTCTCTCTCTCTCTCTCTCTCTCTCTCTCTCTCTCTCTCCCTCTCTCTCTCTCTCCCTCTCCCTCTCTCTCTCCCTCCCCTCTCTCCTTCCTCCCTCTCTCTCTCTCTCTCTCCCCCGCCCCCTGAGCCGCCTTTCAAACTGAAAGCCTCCCGCGTTTTTCGGTCGGGCCAATGGGAGGGCGCCTGCGCGGCGTGAGGGCGAGGCGCGCGAGACGCCCCTCTCTCCCTCCGTCCTTCAGTCATTCATTCAATCACTCAGTCAGTCTGTCAGTCAGCCATTCATTCAGTCAGTCCGTGGGTCATTCATACATTCAGTCAGTCAGTTAGTCACTTAGTTATTCAGTCAGTCAGGCAGGCATTCATTCAGTCAGTCAGTCATTCAGTCAGTCAGTTGGTCATTCATACATTCAGTCAGTTAGTCATTTATTCATTCAGTCTGGCAGTCGTCATTCATTCAGTCAGTCAGGCATTCATTCATTCAGTCCGTCATTCAGTCATTCGGTCGGTCGGGCATTCATTCATTCAGTCAGTCAGTCAGTCATTCAGTCAGTCAGTCAGTTAGTCATTCATACATTGTCAGTCAGTTAGTCATTTATTCATTCAGTCTGGCAGTCGTCATTCAGTCAGTCAGTCAGGCATTCGTTCATTCAGTCCATCATTCAGTCATTCGGTCGGTCAGGCATTCATTCAGTCAGGCATTCATTCAGTCAAGCAGGCATTCATTCAATCAGGCAGGCATTCATTCATTCAGTCAGTCAGGCATTCATTCAGTCAGTCAGGCATTCATTCAGTCAGTCAGGCAAGCATTCATTCATTCAGTCAGTCAGTTAGTCATTCATTCATTTAGTTAGTCAGTCAATTAGTCATTTATTCATCTAGTCAGGCAGACATTCATTCACTCAGTCAGTCAGTCAGGCATTCATTCAGTCAGTCAGTCAGTTAGTCATTCATTTATTTAGTTAGTCAGTCAGTCAATTAGTCATTTATTCATTTAGTCAGGCAGACATTCATTCACTCAGTCAGTCATTCAGTCAGTCAGTTAGTCATTCAGTCAGTCATTCATTCAGGCAGGCAGGCAGGCAGTCAGTCAGTAATTCAGTCAGTCAGTCATTCGGTCATTCATTCATTCATTCATTTAATAGTATTGATTGAGCGCTTACTGTGTGCAGAGCACTGTACTAAGCACTTGGAATGGTCAATTCGGCAACAGATAGAGGCCATCTCTGCCCACTGATGGGCTCACTGTCTAGAATAAGAATAATAATGTTGGGTTTTGTTAATAATAATATGGATTAATTAGCTAATAATATTAATTATATCAATTAATTGGTTAATAATGATGGTATTGGTATTTGTTAATAATATTAGTTATATTATTTAATTAGTTAATAATAATGATGATGTTGGTATTTGTTAAGCACTTACTATATGCCAAGCACTGTTCTAAGCACTGGGGGAGAAACAGGGTCATCAGGTTGTCCCACTTAAGGCTCACAGTCTTCATCCCCATTTTATAGATGATGGAACTGAGGCACCGAGAAGACAAGTGACTTGCCCAAAGTGACCCAGCTGATAGGTGGTAGAGCCGGGCTTAGAACCCACAACCTCTGACTCCTAAGCACGGGCTCTTTCCACTGACCCACACTGCTTCAATAATAATTAGTTAATAATAATAATGATAATGTTGGTATTTGTTAAGCGCTTACTATATGCAGAGCACTATTCTAAGCGCTGGGGGAGATACAGGGTAATCAGGTTGTCCCACATGAGGCTCACAGGCTTCATCCCCATTTTACAGATGAGGTAACTGAGGCACAGAGAAGTTGTGGCTTGCCCACAGTCACAAAGCTGACAGGTGGCAGAGCAGGGATTCGAATCCATGACCTCTGACTCCCAACCCCGGGCTCTTTCCACTGAGCCACGCTGGCAGGCAGACAACAAAACAAAAGAGAGCAAAACAAAAACAAGACAACATCATCAAGATATATAGAATCACCTCATTAACAAAATAAATAGGGTAATAGTCATTCAGTCAGTCATTCATTCAATCATCTGTATGGAGAATAATAATAATAATAATGTTGGTATTTGTTAAGCGCTTACTATGTGCCGAGCACTGTTCTAAGCGCTGGGGTAGACATAGGGGAATCAGGTTGTCCCACGTGGGGCTCACAGTCTTCATCCCCATTTTACAGATGAGGGAACTGAGGCACAGAGAAGTTAAGTGACTCGCCCACAGTCACACAGCCGACAAGTGGCAGAGCTGGGATTCGAACTCATGAGCCCTGACTCCAAAGCCCGCGCTCTTTCCACTGAGCCACGAGAAGCAGCATAGCTCAGTGGAAAGAGCCTGCCTTGGGAGTCAGGGATCATGGGTTCAAATCCCCACTCCGCCCCTTGCCAGCTGGGTGACTTTGGGCAAGTCACTAAACTCCTCTGGGCCTCAGTGACCTCATCTGGAAAATGGGCATTAAGACGGTGAGCCCCACATGGGGCAACCTGATCAACTCGTATCCTCCCCAGCGCTTAGAACAGTGCTTTCAAACACTTAACAAATGCCATCATTATTATCATTACTACTGACCAATTAATGTGCGCAGAGCACTGTACTAAGCGCTTAGAATATACAATTCAGCAACAGAGACCATTCCTACCCAACAACGGGCTCACAGTCCACCAGTCTCACAGAATGGGCAGGAGGAAGGAGAAGGCCGATTCCCAAGTCCAGACACAAAGTTCCACATAAAATATGCCCTGTCTAAAATTAAAGGCTGCTTCTGAAGCAGAGAGAAGCAGCGTGGCTCAGTGGAAAGAGCACAGGCTTTGGACTCAGAGGTCATGGGTTCGAATCCCAGCTCTGCCACTTGTCACCTGTGTGACTTTGGGCAAGTCACTCAACTTCTCGGTGCCTCAGTTACCTCATCTGTAAAATGGGGATTAAGACTGTGAGCCCCACGTGAGACAACCTGATTCCCGTGTCTACCCCAGTGCTTAGAACAGTGCTTGGCACCTAGTAAGCGCTTAACAGATACCAACATTATTATTCTGCCCTATTCCGGTCCTTCTGCCATCTAATAAGATTCATTTATTCAATCGTATTTATTGAGCACTTACTGTGTGCAGAGCACTATACTAAGCTCTTGGAATGTATAATTCGGTAACAGATAGAGACAATCCCTACCCAACAACGGGCTCCCAGTCTGAACGGGAGAGACAGACAACAAAACAAGAGTGGTTTTTGTTAAGCCCTTGATGCGGCCCTAAGGGCTGGGGCAGGCCCAAAGTCATCAGGGCCCCGGGGGAGGCTCATGGTCTAAGTAGGAGGGAGAACAGGTATTGAATCCCCATTTTGCTGATGAGGAACTGAGGCACAGAGAGACTTTAAGGGACTTGTCTAAACTTGCACAGTGGGTATTTGGCAGGGCTGGGGTTAGAACCCAGGTGGTCTGACTCCCAGGCCTGGGCTCTTCCCATTAGATCATACTGTTTCTCATTCACCTTTCAGTTGTGGGAAGGAAAATAACATATACATAAATAAGAATAGTTGTAAAAATACATGCATCTATTGGATATATATATCGGTTGCATCCGTGAATATAGATAACCTGTTGATCTTTGTTTTTTGCATCTGTATTTGCTTTTCCTCTGGTTTATGCAGGAAAGAGGAAAAGATCTCCCACTCCTTCCTCAAGAAGCCACCTTGGAGACCACACCCAAAAATAGTTTGGTGAAGCAGTGTGGTTTAGTGGCCACAGAGTCAGAGGACCTGGGTTCTAAACCCAGCTCCGCCACTCATCTGCTTTATGATCTTGGGTAAGTCCCAGAACTTCTCTGTGCTTCAGTTTCCTCATCTGTAAAATGGGGATTCATGCCTACCTATGCCTACCCGTGTGGGCTGGGACTGGGTAGTGTTTATTACAGGTGCCTGGGCACATAATAAGTGCTGAATAACTAGCATTTAAAAAAATGGGTGCGAACACAACAGAGATCCTGCCATTGCTACCCCTACCAGTTTCTCTGCAAAGCCTTTTGCTAAGGAAGCCACCTGCTCCTTTTAAGAAAGGACAGTCCAGTTTTAAGAGGTCCTTACTCTGTCCATTACCAGTATGGAGCAGGATATTTTTATGTGTCTTTTGTCATTTGCAGCACCAGTCTCCCCCTCACCCGGCTTCTGCTGCCGAGTTCTGTGTCTCAGATGTGGTGTTAGAAGAATTCCTGCAGCCCAGGATGGGGAATGAAACAGCTTTGGAGCAACCTGAGGGTTCAGGCATTACCCTAGAGAAATGTTCTAGGATCAAGCAAAATTGGCATACATCTGGAGATTGGCCCAGGTGACTTCACGTTACATCATGTGCCTGGCATAACATGCATCATGTCACATCCATCAACTTGTTCTACCACCTTATCTATTACTGGGAACAAAGAGACCCAGCAGGAGCCTATAAGAAGGTGGCCTTCATTCAATTCAGTCATAGTTATTGAGCTCTTAATGTGTGCAAACCATCATCAAGACTGTAAGCTCACTGTGGGCAAGGAACATGTCTACCAACTCTGTTATATTGAACTCTCGAAAGCGCTTAGTACAGTGCTCTGCACATAGTAAGCACTCAATAAATACCACTGATTGACTGATCATCACTACTGTAAAAACGATTAGTAAGTACTCAATAAATACCATTGATTGACTGATCATCACTACCGAAAAACAATTCAAATCCACAGTGTCCGGGAGGTAGGCTATACTTCTCCCCTTTCCCCAGTGCTTAAATCTATTAAATTTAGGCAAGTCCCACTTTGGTCTCTTTCTGCAGTGTGACCTAGTGGAAAAAGTAGTCCTGGGAGTCAGAGGACCTGGGTTCTAATCCCAGCTCTGCCGTGTACCTGTTGTGTGATCTTGGGAAAGTCACTTTGCTCCCCTGGGCCTCAGTTCCCTCATCTGCAAAATGGGGATTCAATACCTATTCTCCCTCCTACTTTAGATCGCAAATCCCATGTGGGATCTGATCATCTTGTATCTACCCCAGCACTTAGTACAGGGCTTGGCACATAGTCAGTGCTTAACAAATATTGTTGTTGTTATTACTATTATGTAAATGACCACATCCTTGAGGTCCAAACAACCTTAATTTCCTACTAACTCCAGTAGGGAAGGGGTCAGAAAAGTGGCTCTGCAATATTTTCATGGGCACAGCCCAGAGCGTGCCTTAGTGGATAAACCACGGGCCTGGGAATCAGAAGGACCTGGGTTCTAATGCTGGCTCCACCGCGTGTCTGCTGTGTGACCTTCGGCAAGTCATTTAACTTCTCTGATCCTCAGTTACCTCACCTGTAAAATGGGGATTAAGAGTGTGAGTCCCAGGTGGGATGGACTGTGTCCAACCTGATGACCTTATATCTACCCCAGCACTTAGAACAGTCCTTGGCACATAGTAAGTGCTTTAACACGTACCATAATAATAATGCTAATTATTATTATTAGAAGAGATTGTTTCTCAGTGAACAATATTCAGAGATACAATTGTACTGTCAGCAGCATCACTGCTGAGCACAAAAAACAACTCTATTTAGCGTCTTCTGCTCTTACCTGACTTCACCTCTCTTCTAAGGTGCTTGTTTATTTTCTAAGGTGGGTGAGTCAGAATCACTAGCAGAGATCTGCATGCAAACAGAGCCCCTCCTCCTCCTCCTTGCCCCACCTCTGTCCCAGGGAGGGACTCCTAACCTGCAGAAAGCCTGGGAATTTTGCAGGTTCAATAAGTAAAATTTGATGTTCTGGATTCAATCAATTAATCAATCAACCATATTTATTCAGCACTTACTAACCTTGAGGCCTCTCATTCATTCATTCAGTCGTATTTATTGAGCGCTTACTGTGTGCAGAGCACTGTCCTAAGTGCTTGGAAAGTACAAATTCAGCAGCAAATACAGATAATCCCTGCCCTACAACGGGCTCACAGTCTAGAAGCGGAGAGACAGACATTGAAACAAATAAACAGGCATCAACAGCATCAATGTAAATAAATAGAATTATAGATAATTATAAATTATAATTATAGAATTATAAATAGCATTTTAGATTCAGCATATCGTTGTGGGTAGAGCATGGGCCTGGGAGTCAGAAGGTCATGGTTTCTAATCCCAGCCCCGCCATTTATCTGCTGTGTGGCCTCGGGCAAGTCACTTCACTTCTCTGTGCTTCAGCTACCTCATCGGTAAAATGGAGATTAAGATTGTGAACCCCATGTGGGACAGGGACTTTGTCCAGCCCGATTTGCTAGTAACCACCCCACCTCTTACTACAGTGCCTGGAACATAGTAGGTGCTTAACAAATACCACAATTATTATTCAACCCTCACATTCAATTAATCAGTAAATCCTGTTGGTTCAACCTTTGCAACATTGCTAAAATCCGCCCTTTCTTCTCCATCCAAACTGCTACCACATTAATAATAATAATGTTGGTTCTTGTTAAGCGCTTACTGTGTGCCCAGCACTGTTCTAAGCGCTGGGGTAGGTACAGGGTAATCAGGTTGTCCCACGTGAGGCTCACGGTCTTCATCCCCATTTTATTCATTCATTCATTCAATAGTATTTATTGAGCGCTTACTATGTGCAGAGCACTGTACTAAGCGCTTGGAATGAACAAGTCGGCAACAGATAGAGACAGCCCCTGCCCTTTGACGGGCTTACAGTCTAATCGGGGGAGACAGGCAGACAAGAACAATGGCAATAAATAGAGTCAAGGGGAAGAACATCTCGTAAAAACAATGGCAACTAGGTCACTGAGGCACCGAGAAGTCAAATGACTTGCCCAAAGTCACACAGCTGACAAGTGGCGGATCTGGGATTAGAACCCACAACCTCTGACTCCCAAGCCCTGCTCCTTCCACTGAGCCACACTGCTTCTCTAATCCAAGCACTTACCCTAACCAGGCTTGACGACTGTTATAAGTCTCCTTGCTGACCTCCCTATTTTCAGTCTCTCCCCATTCCAGTCCACAATTCACTCTGCTACTTGGATCATTTTTCTACAGAAACATTCAGGCCATCTTTCCCCACTCCTCAAGACCCTCCACCTCTGCATCAAACAGAAACTCCGTATCACTGGCTTCAAAACACTCATTCACCTTGCCCCCCTCCTACCTCACCTCACTACTCTCCTACTACAACCCAGCCGGCACACTTTGCTCTTCTAATGCCAACCTACTCACTGTACCTCGATCACAGCTATCTCGCCGCCTACCTCTCGCCAATGCCCTGCCTCTGGCCTGGAACGCCCTCTTTTTTCATATCCGACAATTACTTTCCCCTCCTTCAAAGTCCTATTGAAGACACATCTCCTTCAAGAGGCCTTCCCTAAGCCCCCCTTTCCTTTCCTCCCACTCCCTTCTGCATAGCCCTGACTTGCTCTCTTTACTCATCGCCCCCCTCAGCCCCACAGCACTTATGTACATATCCGTAATTTATTTATTTATACTATTGTCTCTCTCCCCCACTTTACACTGTAAGCTCGTTTTGCCTTAAATTGTCATGTTGTACTCTCCCAAGTGCTCACTAAAGTGTTCTGCACATGGTAACCATTTGATAAATTGACTGATGAACTACAGATGCAAGAGACAAACAGCAGTCTTTCCTTGCACTTCTATTCTGCACAGCCAATTCCACAGAAAATACTGGGGAAAGATTTGCCGCAGCAGCAAATGGATACCCCTACACACTCCTACACACTCTCCTGAGACTCCATACGCTGTAGGAGAGTGGGAAGACCGGGTTCCCTTTCCTTGCCACTCTACTATTCCACCTTAAAAACTTTATTAAGGTCCCACCTCCTCCAAGAGGCCTTCCCTGATTAAGGCCTCATTTCCCTAGCTCCCTCTCCCTTCTGTGTCATTTATGCACTTGGATCTGTGATGTTTGGGCATTTCACATTCACCCCCACATTCAACACCACAGCTCTTAGGTACAGAAAGTGCTCAACAAATGCCTTTGATTGATTGATTAACTGAGAGGGGTTTCCATGGAGCCTCCCCTAGCCTCCTCCCCAGCTAAGAGATGAAATCGGTTAAATTAATCAGAGCTGGTAGGCACGGTCCCTGGCCACAAGGACCTTACAGCCTAGAAGAGGAGGCTGACATTAATATGAATGAATAAATTACAGATATACTACAGCTCCATAAATGCTGTGGGGCTGAAGGTGGGGTGAATTATAATAATGTTGGTATTTGTTAAGCGCTTACTATGTGCAGAGCACTGTTCTAAGCACTGGGGTAGATACAGGGTAATCAGGTTGTCCCACGTGATGCTCACAGTCTTAATCCCCATTTTACAGATGAGGTAACTGAGGCACAGAGAAGTTAAGTGACTTGCCCAAAGGCGCACAGCTGACAAGTGGCAGAGCCGGGATTTGAACCCATGACCAGAGTGACATGGATTCTGAAGAGAAGAAAATCAGAAATTCAGTATTACCTAGTCAATTAGCAGTGTAAATTTGCAACACTTTTAACGACCTTTTATACCTTCATTTGGATATAATGAATTATTTCTCTGCTCTCTCTCTCTCTCTCTATATATATATACCTGATACACTGATACATATCTATATTGATACCTGCTTACTTGTTCTGATGTCTGCCTTCCCCCTTCCAGACTGTAAACCCAGTGTGGGCAGGGATTATCTTTCTTTATTGCTGAACTGTACTTTCCAAGTGCTTAGCACACAGTAAGCGCTCAATAAATACGATTGAATGAATGAATAGAATATCAAGTGCTTAAAGGGTACAGAACCAAGGGAAAGGGGGATGCAGAAGAGAGGGGAAGCTGTGGAACAGAGGGTTTAATTGGGGAAGGCCTCTTGGAGGCGATGCGATCTTAATAAGGTTTTGAAGGTGGGGAGAGTGGTGATCTGGTGTTTATGGAGGTGGAGGGTGTTCCAGGTCAGAGGAGGATGTGGACAAGGGGTCAGCGCTGAGATAGATGAGATAGAGGCTTAGTGAGCAAGCTAGCACTAGAGGAGCAAAGTGTGTGGGCTGGGCTGTAGTAGAAAATCAGTGAGGTAAGGTAGGAGAGGGAGAACTGATTGATTGCTTTAAAGCCGATGGTAAAGGGTTTCTGTCTGACATTGAGAACCTCCCTGTAATTGGTGCAGGCATGCATGGCAAGCTCTAAGCCCCGGCTTTGTGTGCTTAGGATCATGTCCAAAAGAGAACTCCTCATCTTTCCACCCTAACCCTGGCGGCCTCCTGTTTTCCTCTCACTACAGAAAACTCCACTATCCTTTCTGCCTCATAAGCCGTAAACTTGGCATTAGCATCGACTGATCTCTCTCATACAAACCACACAGTCTGTCACCAAATTATCTTGGTTCTACTTTCACAGTATCACTAAAATCTGTTTCCTCTCCATCCAAACCGCTACTTCACTGATTCAAGCACTTATTTTAAACCACCTTGACTCCTGCATTGGCCTCCTTGCTTGGTCTCCTTGCCTCCTGTCTCTCTCCACTTCAGTCCATACTTCCCTCTGTTGCCTGGATCATTTAAAAAAAAAAATTCAGTCTACGTTTCCCCACTTCTCAAAAACCTCCAGTGGTTACCCATCCATTTCCACATTAATAAGAAACTCTTTATCACAGGCTTCAAAGCACTCAATCAGCTGTCCCCCTCCTACTTCACCTCACTGATTTCCTACTTCAACCCAACTAGCACACTTCAATTCTCTAAAGCCTATCTACTCACTGTTCCTTGATCTTGTCTATCTCGCTGCCTACCCTTTGCCCACATCTTTCCTCTGACCTGGAACTCCCTCTCTTCATATACAACGGACCACCACATTCCTCACCTTCAAAACTTTACTAAAATCACATCTTCTCTAAGGGGCCTTTCCCTACGAAGGCCTCATCTCCCCTATTCCCTCTCTCTTCTGTGTCCCTCTTGCATTCAGATCTGAGCCCTTTAAGCACTTGATAATTCACCCCACCCGCAGCCCCATGGCACTTGGGTACATATCCACAATTTATTATAATTTTATCTCTCCCGCTCTTGAATGTAAGTTCCTTGTGAGCAGAGATCATTTCTACCAACTCTGTCACACTGTACTCTCCCATGTACTAAGCACTCAATAAATACCACTGTTTAATTGATTAACTGATCAAGTCCATGAAGTACAGTTGCTTTTATCATGAATTCTCACTGTGGGAAGGTGTAGGTGACTGTTCATTCATTCAATCATTCATTTATTGAGTGCTTACTGTGTATTAAGCACTTGGGAGAGTATGATATAACAAAAAAACAAACACATTTCCTGTCCATAACAAGCTTAAAGTCTAGAGAGAGAGAGAGAGAGACCATCAATTCAAATAAATTACAGTGTTCAGTGTGGCAGTTCACATTTACAACACATCCAGAGAGGGCCTGAGGTCAGTATCATAATATTCAAGAGTATATCCTATTGGTCGGTCACAATGAAAGTTAGTTTGCTTATGAGCCAGGGAGTTTACCCATCTGAACAACAGTTTAGGACATTATCCCTCTAAACTCTGAAGCTGAGATTATAAAAGTGCTCAGAGGATCTTTCTGATAAGCACATCCTGGAAATTTAAATGGTTATCTTGAAGTTCTCTCCTCCTTAGTGTTAATACTCCGTCCCAGGCTTAGTACCTCTTTTCCTCCAAAGGTTCCTATATCACAGCAAGCGTCACCCCCAAAACTTCCAATGGGCACCTCCAAAACAAACTAAAAGCATTCACTTTGCAGAAACGACGATCAGTCAACAGTATTTATTCTTCGCTTACTCTATTCAGGACATTGCACAGAGAGCTTGGGAAGATACAAAAAGAATTTAGCAGACATGAGCCTTGAAGGAAAGGAGCTTACAACCATAAGGGAAACACAGACATTAAAATGAATTCCGGGTAGACGGAAGCAATGAAGTTTAAAGATACGTACCTAAGTGCTTGGGGCGTTCTGGGAGAGATGTGTCCATGGGAGTAGCTGTGGTTCGGAGCCGACTCGACAGTGTAAGACAAGACGAGACATAAGTGCTACCACAGGCCAGAGGGTGTGGCTGAATTCCCAAGAGCTTAGGTGACTTGAAACTGCTGAGGTAGGAAGAAAAATAGGGTATAGGAATGAGAGATTAATCAGGAATGACCTTCTAGAGGAAATGTGATTTGCCTAGGGTTTTGAAGATGATGAGAGGAACAGACTGCTGGATGTGAAGGGAGGGAATTCCACGCAGAATGGAGGGTAGGAGCAAGAGATTAACTTCATTCATTTGAATCTAACTCAGTGCTTATAACAGTGTTTGACACATAGTAATTCCTACAAATACCCTAAAAAAGAGATGAATGAGGAGAGCAATAAAATTGAGGCACGGTGAGGAAAATTGGATTGAAAGAATAGAAATGTGCAAGCAGGGTTGTAGTAGAAATGATGTCAGTTGAATGAGGTACGTTTAGAACCTAAGTGATATATGGACAAGATTTGGTCAGGTGCAAGGCAATCTAAACTGCCATCATCTCACCTAAAAAAATCTTTTTGGAGTATTTTAAATTGCTCTTTAAGAACTTCTACATAATCCATCAAGCTTAGCACAAGTTTTTAACTTTCTGCTTGTGAGAAATGGTTATCTTACATTTGCTCTGATACCATCAGACAACACCTCAGGCAAGATCAAATGAAATCAGATTGGATGTTAGATAATAAAAAAAACCACAATGGAAACTGGAATAGGTAATGTGACACCCCTTGGAGAACTCAATCCTTCCCATTGTTTTAACTTCTTCCTCTTTGCTGATGATTCCCTAATTTACCTCTCCACTCTCAGCAGTCTCCATTTTCTCTAGTCATCAGGACATTTCTACTTCGATGTCCCACCAACATATCAAAACATGTCCAAAACAGAATTCCTCATTTTCTCACCGAAACCCTGTCCTCCCTCCAACTTGGCCATCACTGTACATAACACTACCTTCCTACCTTGGCATTAGCCTTGACATCTCTCTCATTCAGCCTGCCTTTTCAATCTGTCACAAAATCCTGTCAGTTCTACCTCCACCACATCGCTAAGATCCTCCCTTTCCTCTCCACCCAAACCGCTACTTTGCTAATCCAAGCTCATCATATGCTGCCTTGATTTCTGCATTACCTTCCTCACTGACATCACTGCCTTTTGTCTCTCTCCACTCCAGTCCATATTTCACTTTGCCGCCCAGGTCAGTATGGCGTTATGGATAGAGCACGGGCCTGGGCGTCAGAAGGTCATGGGTTCTAAACCCGGCTCTGCCACTTGTCTGCTGTGTGACCTTGGGCAAGTCACTTCACTTCTCTGGGCCTCTGTTCCCTTATCTCTAAAATGAGGATTGAGACTGTGAGCTCCACATATGGCAGGGACCATGTCCACCCCGATTTGTTTGTAATCATCTCAGCGCTTAGCAAAGTGCCAGGCACATAGTAAGCACTCAAAAATACCACAATCATTATTATTATCTTAATTTTAAAAATTCAGTTCGTCTCTCCATTTCTCAAAAACCTCCAGTGGTTGCTCATCCACCTCCACATCAACAGAAACTTCTCACCATCAGATTTAAATCACTCAATCAGCTTGCCCCCTCCTACTTCACCTCTCTGATCTCCTACTGCAACTCAGCCTGCACACTTCATTTGTCTAATGCCGTCTACTCACTGAACCTCGATTTCATCTCCCTTGCTGCCAACCCTTTGCCTATGTCCTCCCTCTGGCCTGGAACTCCCTCCTTCTTCATAAAGAATAATCCACCCCTCCCCCTGCTTTTCACAGCTTTATTAACACTATATCACCTCCAAGAGGCCTTCCCTGACTAAGCCTTAGATCCCCCTACTTCCTCTCTGTTCTGGATGGCTTATGAACTTAGATCTGTATGCTTTAAGTACTTGATAGTCACCCTACTCTCAGCCCCACAGCACTTATGTACATACATGTAATGTATTTTACTGTCTGCCCCTTTATTCCTTTTGGGCAGGGAATGTGTCTACCAACTCTGTTGTATTATACTTCCCTAAGGGCTTAGTACAGTGCTCTGCACACAGTAAATGCTCACCAAATACCACGGATTAACTGATAAATATTTCCAAGTGGTGTTACTAAAGATACTGTCTTCAGGATGACAAATGAAACCTTGATCCTAATAACAAGGAGATAAAAACATTTCCAAAATGTCCTAAATAGGTTAAGGAAAAACCTCAATTCTTACAATTGTATTTTATCTACATTAACTTCTTCCAACACCCTGTGGGGCATCATGATCTAATGTTTTGAATACTAGACTTCCAACACTAAACTCTACCACCGACTTGACATGACACTCTCCATTGGTTCATTCTAGACTGTAAGCCCCTTGTGGGCTCGATTATATTGTACCCCCCTGAGTGCTTACTACAGTGCTCTGCACCCAGTAACCACTCAATAAATATGATTGATTTTTTTGGTTCCTCAAAAATAAAATAGTGGTACTCATCCAGCTCCCCAGAGGTGCTTTATTAGTGTTTTCGGAGTGGCTTCATGTACTCAGATAAAAGGTGTCCAAAGTATTATTACGTGTAGCACACATTCTTCTTTGCTTCCTGCATTAAATTGTTCAGGGATGTCCTGGGTTTGTCATCAACAGCCAGGGTTCCTTCTCAGAGGTGATTGAATACCTGTGCTGGTGTTGTAAGTTGTAATTAATGTTTACAAAGTGCATTGCTATGCTCTGATAAAAAGATCATAGGATAAATGTAAAGTGTTATTACCTGTTGCATATGTTCTTCACTTCCTGTCCTAAATTCGGTTGGTATTTTGCTAAACAGCAAGTGGACTGGTTCAGTGGTGGGTGAGGAAATACCTACATCACAGGCATGTTGAGCAGCTTATTTGATTATTGTTTGTAAAGAGTTTTGTGATTTGTAGCAGGGGCACTGGAAGCTCCGATTATTATTTTTCTCCAAGGTCACAATTTACAAACCATCCCTTCCTTTAGCTTATGCAGAAATTGACGAGCTAGCATACGCCTTCCAAATACTGAAGTAGAGATATAGTTAGCTCGTTATCATATTAAGGGCTTACTATGTGTAGGACATTTTGCTTCAGAGTCGGGTTATATGCAAACATAGCTGATCAGATGCTGTCATGGTTCCACATGGGGCTCACAATTAGGTGGGAGTAGAAGACGGATAAATAGAATTATAAGCAATAGAGTCAACAAGCCAAGATGAGGTCAGGACAAGGAAAGGAAAAGATCTTGAAGGTGTGTGTGTGTGGTTGGGGGCAGGGAGGAAGGGGCAGTCTGAGATTTTCTTCAGCTCCAGGTAAAGAAGTCCTTAATTACAAACCATTCCAACTTCCCCAAGCTTTAAAAATTGAAACTTCATTTCCGTCACAATCATCATCATCATCGGTATTTATTAAGCACTTGTTATGTGCAGAACACTGTACTGAGCACTTGGGAGAGTGAAATACAGCGGAGTTGGCAGACATGTTCCCTGCCCATATTGAGCTCACAGTCTAGAGGGGGAGATAGGCATGAGAAAGAGAGACACAGTGAGAGATTAAGACAGAGAGTGAAAAAAAAAGTGTTTTTTTGGTTTTAAAGACACACTAAGAGAGTAAAGTACCTCCTTTATCCCTTTGCTCAATTAAAGTAAGCAATAAGCTCTTGAATAGAACCACACATATTTGAGGGACCTGAGATGCAGGGCTGGCCTCCCATTTTTTTGAGGTGACCCACGTGGCCAGTGATGTAATCACTCAGCTCTTCAGGTGATATAATTAGGCAATTTATCATTCAGCTCTTTGGACAATTAGCATGAAGATTTTAAAAATCCTCCTAGCATGGCGTAGAGGATGGTGCAAGCACCTTCTGGTCATGGGTTCTAATGCCGCCTTGGCCACTTGTCTGTTGTGTGACCTTGGACAAGTCACTTTACGTCTCTGGGCTTCAGTTCCCTTATCTGTAAAATGAGGATTGAGACTGTGAGCCCTACATAAGACAGGCACTCTGTCCAACCCGATTTGCTTGTAACCACCCCAGGGCTTAGTACAAGTGCCTGGCACACAGTAAGTGCTTAACAGATACCATAATTTATTATTATTATTATTATTATTATTATATATCTTAAAGCAGTTAAGATTTTTCTTAACTTCAGTTCCTTTATCTGTAAAATGAGGATTGAGTGGATAGAGCACGGGCCTGGGAGTCAGAAGGACCTGGGTTCTAATCCCGACTCTACCACATGCCTGCTGTGTGACCTTGGGCAAATCGCTTTACTTCTCTGTGCCTCAGTTCCCTCACCTGTAAAATGGGGATGAAGACTGTGAACCCCACGTGGGACAGGGACTGTGTCCAGCCCGATTTGCTTGTGACCACCCCAGTGCTTAGTACATTGCCTAGCACACAATAAGTGCTTAACAAATACCATATTTTTTTATTATTAGATATATTAAAGCAGTTAAGATTTTTCCCGGTGTAACGAGAATGTCACCATCTGATGTACAGTGATTTGGAAGCAGACAGAACCACACTGCGGTACCTAAAAGTATTTAGAATATATCATTATAAATATAGCTATATTCTCTTGACCATAAGCAGTTGGTGACATATAAAATGTAATAATAAGTATAGTAATAATAGCAGCAGCAGGAGTAAAAATAGTAGTATTGTAAAGGTATTTATTGAAATATTTTTAGGTGCCATGTATTTAGTGATTGGAAATGTATAACAGAAGCATGAGACACATTCCTGATTCACACGGAGCTTCCGTCTTAATGGAGACGGAAAAATATTTACAAATGGATTAAGCAGAATAGACTGGAAAATTGATGATATGTCTACACATGTGTTAAACAAACAAATAAATAAATCTGTAAATGCTAGAGGTGGCTGATGGTTTGGTTTGACTTGGGCTTTGAGAATTAAAGAGCCTCCCGCCCTTTCCCTCTCCTCCTCCCCCCCCCGACCCTCTGCTCTTCCCCCTTCCCCTCCCCTCAGCACTGTGCTTACTTGTATATAGTATTTATTACCCTATTTATTTTGTTAATGAGGTGCATATCTCTTTGATTCTATTTATCTTGATGATGTCTTGTTTTGTTTTGTTCTGTTTTGCTTTGCTGTCTGTCTCCCCTGTTTAGACTGTGAGCCCGTCACTGGGCAGGGATTGTCTCTATCTGTTGCTGAACTGTACATTCCAAGTTCTTAGTTAAGTGCTCTGCACATAGTAAGCGCTCAATAAATATTACTGAATGAATGAATTGAAGCTGTTAAGTGCTTATTATGTGCCAAGCACTGTTCTAAGCACTGGGGGAAGATATATTATCAGGTGATCCTAAGTGGGTCTCACAGTCTTAATCCCCATTTTACAGATGAGGTAAAAGGCAGAGAGAAGTGAGGTGACTTGCCCAAAGTCACACAGCTGACAAGTGGCAGAGCCAGGATTAGAATGACCTGACTCCCAAACCCATGGTCTTTCCAGTGGGTGGATGGTAGGGGAGACAGAGCAGTGTGGTGGCATTTGAGAGTGGGGAGTGGGGCAAAGAGCTGCTGAAAAGCTATGGACAGATGGTGATGAGGCATAAGGGCAGGGATATACAGTAATGAGTTTAGGGCAAAGACAAGATAGGTGTACAGAAAAATGACCTAATAGGTTGGGTCAGGGGGATGAAAAGGCACACAATTGGTTAGTGAAGGTTGCATTTTGAAAATGTTCATCTCCGAGGATTTTAAATACTTGGGAACAGATGACTTCTTCCAGGGAGTGGGTTTAAATGGAGAAGAGAAAGGGAACCAGAACTGAGCCTCGAAGCACCTCCAAAGTTAGGGGTGGGAAGCAGACGACTAGGTGAAAGAGACCAAGAAGGAGTAGCCAGAGAGATTGGAGGGGAACTAGGAGGAGTGTCAAGGATACCAAGGTTAGATAGTGTTTCCAGAAGAAGGCAGTGATCCAGAGTGTCAAAGCCTACTGAGAAATCTAGCAGGAATAGGATTTGGAAAGGAAGAGGTCATTGATGACCTTGGACAGCAGTTTCAGTGGAGTGGAGGTGGGGGGGATGTAGATTGTAGAGGGTTGAGAAGAGAGCTGGAGGAGATGGAGTGGAGGCAGCAGGTGAAGACAACTTATTCTGGGAGTTTGAAAAGGAAGGATATGAGGGAAATGGAGTGATACTGGAGGGTTTGGGAGGGCCAAGGGAGGGTTTGGGGGGGATAGTACAAAGGACAAACTATATATATACATATATATATATAGATGTGTTTGTGTGTATACATATACATATGTATCTCAATTAATCATATTTATTGAGCACTTACTGTATGCAGAGCACTGTACTGATTGGGAGAATACGATATAACACAGTAAGTAGACATGTTCCCTGCTCACAGCAATATATATATGTTATATGTTTACATATACATATAGTATAAACTACATATGATTAGACTGTAAGCCCATCATTGGGCAGGGATTGTCTTTGTTGCCAAATTGTACATTCCAAGTGCTTAGTACAGTGCTCTGCACACAGGAAGTGCTCAATAAATATTATTGAATGAATGAATAAATAGTATGCTACATACACTACAGCTATATATTTATATAAATATGAAACAAAAGTCACTATCAGGTGCCCAAAGTGCAAAATCCAGTCGTAGTTCATGCATAGATAGCTAGCATTAAAATATACAGCCTTTTTAAATCTGCTACCTATGGTATGTTACATTGCTGTATTTATTGACTGAAGCCTACTGATGACTGAATCGCAATGTGTCCTAAAGGATCAAGAAGGAATAAAGGAGTGGAAGTTGAAGAAAAAATTCCACAACAGTGTTTTTTTCCTGGAAACTGGAGCTTGGAGCGGCTGAACTGTCATTGGGAGGGAGGAGTTAGAAAAAGCTACTTCATTCTATTTAAACTTTTCATTTAAACATTCTATTAAACAGTCCATTTCAACTTTCTATAGTGGATGTCTGCCCTTCTTTGCTTTTGATTGTAGACTTTTAAGCACTTACTGGGTATTCTTTATTTCTCCTATAAACAAAAGTAATAAAAATCTTCCTTTTGGAAAAAAAAATTTGTATAAAAGATAAAACTGCAATTTGTAAATGAAAGAAATGCAACTATGAAATTGGATGTAGATAATAAATCCATTTTCCTTCAGAGCATTGAGTTGGTTTGCAGTTCTATTGCAGTGCCTTCCTCATGTCATTAAAAAATAACGGGATCAACCGGGAACCAAACCGAATTGCAGTGTATATGATTACAGTTCAAGAGCAGTTGCACTGAGACAAAAGCACCTCACTAACTCAGATACAGTTAACAGATACGATTACACCAGGTGAAGCAAAAGGTAAAACAGAGGAGACCAATATTGTATTTCAGTCAACACAATTTCATTTGGAAAATTGAATACCGTATGGTAAGCACAAAATTCCAGAGTTCCCAACTTGCAAGGCACTGCCTGGGATGTGAACCTAGATGTTTCCTGAGTGTGAAAAACTGCACCTCTGAACTAGTAAAAGGAAAAAAAGCAAAAATAAAAAGAACATTTTCAGCGTATATGTTTTCAAATATTATTGTGCCATAGCACATCACTTTTTTGGATGTAAGAAGTCTCTAAAGTCGTCTTCTGGCAGATAGGGGTTTTAAGGAGAAACAGTGTCACAACGATTTGGAAGTTTTATTTCTTTGTTTTGCCATTTGTATTTCAATAAAACAGAGAAAAAGAAAGATAATCTGGAAGCAGAATAAATTCAACTGGATCACAAAGCAGGTTATCTGTCTGGATCAGCCAGCCCCCAGCTTCCAAGGCACCATAAAGTAAGGGAGCTTCTATTTCACTGGAGGATGTATAGTGTTACCTAGTAAACTAACACTGAAATGATGTTAGCACATGATACAGAATGCAGCATACTATTAGGTGTAGCAGGAAATGGGGATGGATTTTATGTAAAGATTCTCCTTGCTCATCATCACATCCCTGTCACCAGGGCTGACTCTACCAAATAGTTAACTAGGCAACTATGCAAGATTCCATTTAGCAAATACCATAACTAACTCCTTTCTCATCTCATTATCCAGCTTAGTGAGTATCTTTTACTTCCTGGAAAAGGCAAGCCCATCGAAAAATCATCATGACACTGCCACGTGTCACTCGGGTAAGTCTTCTTTTATTCGCTCTGCTCTCTCTGCGGCCCCACTCACACCACCCTCCTCTAATCGTTTAAACCTCCATCATCATGGCTCCCCTACACCCCTCTGGACTCTGAAACTCTTAACTTGTCCAACCCCAACCTCCAGGCTCACCCACCCCTTCACCAGGCTGGCCGCAGGCCCCTTTAGCCCAAACCATCCTGTGTACCCTTTTTAAACCTACCCTGGCTGCTTCCGATCTTTACCTACCCGTGTTGCTCAGACTCCTCAAAACTAACGTGCAGTGGTGAGGTTAGGATGGAGTTTCGGGGAGGGGTAGCCCATCCCCTTCCAAGCCTTCTCTCCTGTTCGGTCCCATGTATCACTGAAGGGCAGCACATTTTGAACTTTTGCCTGGGGCACTGCAATGTCTTAGGCCGGCTTGGCCTGTTATAAGTTGTTGGAAGAAAGCCCAGTGTAATATGGGCCAAAGTTTGTTCCTGGAGTGGATCCCAGACCTCAATGGAATACGCATTTTTTTATGGTATTTGTTAAGCGCTTACTATGTGCCAGGCATTGTACTGGGGTAGATACAAGCTAATCAGGTTCTACACAGCACCTCCATTTTCATCCTCATTTTACAGGTGAGGAAACTGAGGCACAGAGAAGTCAAGTGACTTGCCCGAGGCCACACAGCAGACAAGTGGTGGAGCTGGGTTTGGAACCCAGATCCTCAGACTCCCAGGTCCATTCATTCATTCACTCATATTTCTTGAGCGCTTACTGTGTGCACAGCGCTGTACAAAGCACTGGGGAAAGTACAACACAGCAGTAAAGAGAGACGATCCTTGCCCACAGCGATCTCGCAGTCTACAGCAGGGGAGACACTAGGCCACATTGCTTCTATTTATCGTACTCCCCCAAGAGCTAGCATAATTTTTGGTACATAGTAAGTGCTCAATAATTACCACTGATTGATTGATTGGCTATAGTTCTGGTGGTGTGGAGCTCAGGATGAGCGAATGCCCGTGGGCCCGAAATATCTGTCTTGCTGTCACCACTTTTTCCAAAGCCTGACACCTCAGCAAAGGTTCTCTATCTCCTCTCCCTTAACTGCACCCACACCCTAAAGGGTGGGCACTTTTGGACTGATGCACTCAGAGTGGGACTGACATGAACATCCCTCTCCACCCCTCCTGGAGGGAGTCGGTCTGTCAGTTAGTCAGTTGTATTTATAGAGCGCTTAAATGTGTGCAGATCACTGTACTAAGTAGCATTGGAAGGGTACGATATAGCAATATAACAGACACATTCTCTGCCCACGACGAGCTCATAGTCTAGATGGGGAGACAGACATTAAGAAGTAGCCTGGCTCAGTGGAAAGAGCACGGGCTTGGGAGTCGGAGGTCATGGGTTCTAATCCCAGCTCCATCACTTGACTTGGGCAAGTCACTTAACTTCTCTGTGCCTCAGTTACCTCATCTGTAAAATGGGGATTGACTGTGAGCCCCATGAGATGACCTTGTATCTCCCCCAGGGCTTGGAACAGTGCTTGGCACACAGTAAGCATTTAACAAATATGATTATTATTATTATTATAAATAAAATTATAGCTATAGAGAAGCAGCATGGCTTAGTGGAAAGAGCATGGATTTGGGAGTCAGAGGACATGGGTTCTAATCCCAGCTCTGCCATTTATGAGCTACATGATCTTGAACAAGCCACTTCACTTCTCTGTGCCTCAGTTACCTCATTTGTAAAATGGTGATTAAGACTGTGTGCCCCATGTGGGACAACCTGATGACCTTGTATCTATCCCAGCACATAGAACAGTGCTTGGCACATAGTAAGTGTTTAACAAATACTATTATTTTTATTATTATTATCACAAGAGTGCTGTGGGGCTGGGAAGGGGGATGAACAAAGGGAGTAAGTCAAAGCAAAGCAGAAGGGAGTGGGAGAAGAAGAAAAGAGGGCTTAATCAGGGAAGATCTTGGGAGATTTTTTGCCATGACAATGTAGTTCTTACACTGTAATGTTTGAAACCAACTAGTTTCAACTACTATCTAATTTTAACATTATAATATGGTAATCAATCAATCAGTGGTATTTCTTTGGGAACTTACTATGTGAGGAGCACTGTACTAAGCACTTGGGAGAGTACACTATAACAGAATTGGAGGACACATTCCATGGTCATAATGAACTTACCGTCTAGTAGCAGTATTCCATTCCCCATCTCTTGCGAAGGCTCAGATTGAAATATTTTGAAGGGTTGGATATATGTAAGATCTTCATGGGTAAGAAAAGTGGCTCATACTTCTCTTGTACTTTCCTAGATCTTTGGTGGGGGTTCAACAAGTACCATGCCTACTATACATCACAAGAAATAATAATAATGATGGCATTTAATAAGTGCTTACTATGTGCCGAGCACCATTCTAAGCACTGGAGTAGACACAAGGTAATCAGGTTGTCCCACATGGGGCTCACAGTCTAAATTGCCATTTTACAGATGAGGAAACTGAGGTACAGAGAACTTAAGTGACTTGCCCAAAGTCACACAGCTGACAAGTGGCAGAGCCGGGAATAGAACCCCCAAACTCTGACTCCTAAGCCCGTGCTTTTTCCACTAGGCCTCGCTGCTTCCAAAATGAGGTGTTTCTGTCCAATGGAATTTGTGAGTCATCGCTTAACACATAATGGTCAAAACTCTTACTAAAGCAGTCACTGCATTGACTGATTTCAGTAGCACCCTTTGAAGTATGTGAAAGGTACTTGGGAGTAGGAAAGAAAACATCCTCTTCTGTCCCTGAGTGGAACGTCTTTACTCAGTTTGGAATCTCGATTTTCCAGCTACCCGCAAAGAGCTCACTACAGTGTTTACTGCGTAGATCATTCATTTTCTAGAAAGAAATTTATAAAAATGGCTGCAAAGTTCAAGTGAGTATTGGATGAAGTGGTAAAGTGTGTGCAATTAAAAGAAAGCTTTACTTTCCAGATGATCTGGACATTTTTGATCCCTAATGGGTGCAGGAAAAGATTCTGATTCAATCAGTCAATCGGTGGTTTTTGTTGAGTGCTTACTATGTGCAGAGCACTGTACTAAGAGCTTGGGAGAGCACAGTCTAACAGAGTTGGTAGACATGGTCCCAGCCCATAAGGAGTTTGATTGGATTGAACACTTCTCGATAGTTGGACAGAGAAGCGTCACAATCAAATGTTTCCTCTTCTTCACTAGTAGAAGGTGGGGATAGGAGAGGAAACTGAGGCAGGGTAGATTAATTTTCAGCAGGCTATAGTAGCTATAGTAACACTCTTAAATTGTGAAAACTGAAAGAATGGTCTTTATGTCTCTGCATTGCAGTTTTTGGTTTTTTTACGTGTGACTAGGAGGATACTATTTAGGATGGCCTAGATTTCTTCTAGATTTGCTTATATTTCCTCTAGATTTGCTTGAGTCTTATTATAAATGGATAACTACATTTTATTTTCCAATTTATTCCACTGTCAACCACATTCCTTCTTAAGTTAATTTACAAATGTGATACTTAGGTGAGCCATCGTTCAAAGAATATTTTAATTAGGTATTTATTCTGTAAGAACTCCAAATATATTTAACATGAGACTGTTTTCTCCTACCTCATAGCATATAACCAGTGCAATAATTAAAGCACCCCTTTGAAGCAGATCAGTGAAAAACACCTAAGAGAAGAAATACAACCCAAGAGTAGAACCAGTTAAAGCAGACTACCAAAAGGTGAAACAGAGCCAATTTCACCTTCATGGATGAATTGGAATTTTCTGAAGATAGAACCGATGAAAGCCAAAGAGATTTACCTTATGATGGAGAGCTAGAGAGGAACCATCAGAAACACAAGAATGAAACATGTATCTGGAGTGAACATACTTTCACTGCAGTTGAAAGTATTTCAGATGATTTTTCAAATATGATGCTTTCAGAGGTTCCAAAGCCTCAAGACTGGCATACTCCTGACGAGATTCCTGGGAGTGAAGAGAATGTTTTTCCCAATAAGGTATCTCCGGACACTCTTATAGGAGAAAAGCTCGAGGCTGATTTTTGCATGGGACTTTTTCACATACCAGATGATAATAAAAAATACTCCAATTCTCACATTTCTGAAGTTCTACTACGGCATCTTTCCAATGAGGAGTTGTTAAATGCCTGCCATTTTATTGATGGGGAAACCATTCCAGAGATTTCTTTTATAGAAAGTTTTGATGAAAACAGAGTTATTAAAAATGTAACTTCACATCGCAGTGAGAATCTTTTGCCAAAACAAAAAAATACAGGCGACTCTGACCAAAAACTTTTAAACAGTGAAGAGGAAAATTGTGATTCTAGTCCCAGAGATGGATTCACTCTGGAAGAAAATAAATTTGACTTAAAACCATCAGAGGAGCCTGAGGTTCACACAGAGGGTAAACAAAATTTGCTAACTGAAAATGGATGTACAAAACGTTTTAAAAAAACACAGATGGGGCAGATGTCCCAGAAACGTACGGTGGAAAGAACACACTCAAGTCACGAATTCAAATATGGCCAGGGTCAAGTCCACTATCGCCTTCCTGATTTCTCTAAGATTGCTCCCAAAGTGAAAATACCGAGAAGAAATTGCGCTAATAAATCAACACCCGTGGTAAAACAAACCACTTCCTCCCCGAACTTGATTGGTGAGTCAGGAATTCTGCCAGATGTTTTGGGAGCCAAAACTAATTTAGATTTTATTGAAAAGCAGTCAGAAGAGGAGATAAAGAAAAATGCTGAATTCTTACAGCAGCTACAGGTAAGAAAAATTTCACCAGAATTCCCTGGCCTTCAAAATTCTTCTTCTGCTCTTGGTCTCAAAAGCTTTCAGTGATAAGGATGAAATTATGATGTCAGAATTGGTCATGTGTAATGGAGATCTCGGAATCGTGGAAATGCCCCATCATTCTTTCTGGGAACATTTATCCCCTGATACTAATGGATGTTTGAACCTCTAGAGAAACAACTCGAGTGCTGTCTTAACCGATGATGGGATCTACCCTACCTTAACATTAAACAAAAGGCATATGAAAATAGGTGGTCCAGGTTAAGAACTCAACATTCTTCTCAGCCATACTAGCCCACTTTGACCAGAATTCACTTACCCAGAGAATCATCTTCAAAAATGAAGGCTAGCTGGATATGTAATTCATATATGTAGATGCATGTGTATATACAGCTATTTCTATAAATTATATAAAAACAAAAATCATGTTCAAAAATGGATAGCTCGATATGTATTTTATACATGTAAATACATGTGTACATACAGCTATTTCTATAAATTGTATAAAAACAAAAATCATGTTCAAAAATGAAGGATAGCTGGATATATACTTTATACATAATAATAATAATAATGTTGGTATTTGTTAAGTGCTTACTAGGTGCAGAGCACTGTTCTAAGCGCTGGGGTAGATACAGGGTAATCAGGTTGTCCCACGTGATGCTCACAGTCTTAATCCCCATTTTACAGATGAGGTAACTGAGGCACAGAGAAGTTAAGTGACTTGCCCAAGGTCACACAGCTGACAAGTGGCAGAGCTGGGAGTCAAACCCATGACCTCTGACTCTGAAGCCCAGGCTCCTTCCACTGAACCACGCTGCTTCTTGTAAATGCATGTGTATATAAAGCTATTTTTATAAATTATATACAAACAAAAATACAATTAATCTAATTCAAACCTAGATATATTCCTTTATCTTAGTGCATTTACAATAATGAAAAGTAATTTAGCAAAATGATACATTTATTGGGGAAATTCTTTGAAATATTTCATTTTATGTTTTCTTTCCACTTTTTCTTTTCTTGGATACTAGTTGCTTACGAAACATGCTGAGGCTCAAAATCTCACGGATTTCTTAAGATTCACTACCAAGGTAAGTCTATAGAGTATATTTGTATTTTCATTGAACTGGATCCTTGATCAGTTCAGAAGTAACTGTATCTTACAATAATCTTCTCTTAACCTCTAATTGTTTAGGTAGAACCTTCACTGAGGGTTTCCAAAGGATCTCATACAGGTAACGTCATGTTAAACTGTTCTGGTTTTAAATATTAATTCTTATTGTTATTTTCAGGGTTTTTGTCAGTGTAATTTGAATTGGGAGCGGTGCCGGGGTGCTGAATATCTTCCACCTCTGCCCCTCCCGCTAAAGTTGGTAGAAGCCGACCAAAATGTTCAAGTGGAGTGGAAGACAGATAACGAGGGAAGAGGGTGGATTATAAGGAGCAGAAGTGGCCTAGTGGAAACAGCATGGCCCTGAGAGTCAGAGGATCTGGGTTCTAATTCTGGCTCCATCACTTGTCTGCTGTGTGACCTTAGGCAAGTCACTTCACTTCTCTGTGGCTCACTTCCCTCTTCGGTAAAACGGGGATTAAGACTGTGAGCCCCATGTGGGACATGGACTATGTCCAACCAGGTGATCTTGTATCTACCCTAGCATTAAGTTCAGTGTGTGGCAAATAATAAGTTCTTAACAAATACCTTCAAAAAAAGTTTTTTTGCTTCATGGACCAAGTGCCAGGGGCAGGGTAGCACTTTGTTTCAGAATTTGCAATATTCCCTATAAGTTGTTTAGATGCCCCTCTTTGAGATGCAGGTACCCTACACCAAACTGTCAAGACTTCAGCCAGCACAGGTCTTCTGTAGTTTTGGTTTTTTTTAATGGTATTTGTTAAACATTTACTATGTAATAAGCACTGGGGGTGAAACAAGATAATCAGGTTGGACACAGTCTATGTCCCACATAGGGCTCAGAGACAATCTCCATTTTACAGATGAGGTAACTGAGGCACAGAGAAATTAAGTGCTTTGCCCAAAATCACACAGCAGCCAAGTAGTGGAGCTGGGATTAGAACCCAGGTCCTCTGACTCCCAAGCCCATGCTTTTTCCACTAGGCCACACTGAGGTTGAGTCCCAAGATGTCCCAGTGACATTAAACCCTGGTTTAGGGGAGTCTAACCTAACAGACATTTGGGGTGAAAATCTGGTTGATAATTAACCCTTGATTTTTTACTGCACAGGATTAGAATCTGGGGCAAGGATAACAAAACTGTCATCCACTCTTGCAGCAGAAGAGCCATTTCCCAACCCTTCTAATTTACATACCACAAAAGGCGAAAAGATGGGGCAGAAGCTAAAGGAACAGACTGATCACTTGAGGACTAAAGTAATATTTTCAAATGTTTACATTTCCCACATCACTTAGACTAACAGCTTTCTCTATTTATCTCTGAAAATAACAGAGAAGCAGTGTGGCCTAATGGACAGAGTACGGGCCCGGGAGTCAGAAGAACATGGGTTGTAATCCCAGTTCTGTCATTGTCTGCTGTGTGTGACCTTGGACAAGTCACTTAACATCTCTGTGCCTTAGTTACCTTATTTGTAAAATGGGGATTAAGACTGTGGGACATGGACTGTGTCCAATCTGATTAGTTTGTATCTACCCCAGTGCTTAGTACAGTGTCTGGCACATAGTAAATCCTTAACACGTATTTAAAAAAAAAACTTCATTCAAATGTGAAATTTAATATCTGCAATGAAATATATCCATTTTTCAATATAGGTACAAGCATTTTCTAAGAGAATAACATGGGAATCCTTACCATTTGAAGAATACAGTCTGGTAATAATTTTTACCTGGTTTATTTGGGCCTTTAGTGTATTTGTAGTTAGAAATGTTTGCACAGTATGACATTTAGCACGGGCCTAGAAAAATCTGGAGAGGAAATAGAAATGACTTGCTCCAGGAGCAGAAGCTGTATTTCATTCATTCAGTAGTATTTATTGAGCACTTACTATGTGCAGAGCACTGTACTAAGCGCTTGGAATGTGAGTTAGGGGTAAACTTTTAAATGATTTGTACACTGGTGATGTTTGGAGTCCAGGCATGTCACTGTTGGCCAATTACCAATATTTCCACCTGAGAGGTTACATTTACCAGGGCAAATAACTCAATGAAATACCCATCTTCCTTCAATAATAATAATAATGATGGCATTTGTTAAGCGCTTACTATGCGCAAAGCACTGTTCTAAGAGCTGGGGGGATACAAGATGATCAGGTTGTCCCACGTGGGGCTCAAAGTCTTAATCCCCATTTTACAGATGAGGTAACTTAGGCCCAGAGAAGAAGTGACTTGCCCAAGTTCACACCACAGACAAATGACAGAGCTAGGATTAGAACCCACAACCTTCTGACTCTCAGGCCCATGCTCTATCCACTCTCTATCCACTCTACCATGCTGCTTCGTAATACAGCTCTCCCAATCATTTAATACAGTGCAGTGCACACAGTAAGCGTTCTTGTCTGTCCGTCTCTCCCGATTAGACTGTAAGCCCGTCAAAGGGCAGGGACTGTATCTGTTACCGATTTGTACATTCCAAGCGCTTAGTACAGTGCTCTGCACATAGTAAGCGCTCAATAAATACTATTGAATGAATGAATGAAGTCCAAAGATTGAGTGGAAGCTCACTGACATTGTGAATTACTCGGAACCCGCAGAATGCTGTACCGAAAAAGTCTCCATACAGTACTGATATAGGCGTCCAGCAGACTACTAATAGAGGGACAGATTTCTGACATTGCCATGAAAAGGGTGGCAGCAATATTGCTGCAATAGTCATTCCTGTAGAATGCTCTGAGGACAGGGCAATTTGTCTTCATGGGTAAAGAAATTAGGAAAAATGTGATGGGTTCATTTTAAAATCCTTGTGATCCTGTTATTGCTCCAGGTGCTGAAGCAATTGCAAAGTGATCTCGACATGCTGGAGCAGAATTATCTGGCTACTAAGGAGAAACATCGAGGTTTACAGCTGCAAAACTACAGGCTCCAGTCTGTGTCTGTTGGCGTCTTTGATCCTGGAAGGTCAGGTTTATATCTCCTGGGAAGTAGGGCTACATTGAATCCACAGCTAGTTCAGTGGTTCATGTTCACTTCATTACCAGGAGATGCATATTCCCTTTTGGAGAACTTCTTTCTCAAAGAAGTATCTGAAAGGAGCCTTAAATATAGAATGGGAAGTAGGAACCTGAGGAGAAAGGAGACTGCTTGGCGTTTTTCATCCTTACTTCGCTCTGTGATTCAGAGGGACAAAGACACTTTTTTTTTTAACTTCAACTAGCTTTGATGCCTTTGGTCAAACTATCACAGGATAGCATAAAAAAATTCATTTCATATCAATAGGCTATCTGAAGTATATTTTAAGGCTTGAAACTTCCTTTATCAGAGCAATAATTCTTACCATAGTCATATATTGCATTTGTTGATTGGAATCTTTTAATAAAATTAAATTTGACACTTGATATTATTCAGTTAGATTGTAAATTCCTTGTGGGCGGCAAATATGCCTTAAACCTCTTGTGTAGTTTTCCAAGATCGTAATATACTGCACTAGACTGTAAGCTCATTGTGGGCAAAGAACATATCTATCAACTTGGTTATGTTTTACTCTCCCGGAACACAGTAGGTGTTCAATAAATTCAAATGATGATTGAAATGCTTAGGAGGGTACAACACAACAATATAACAGATGCTCTCCCAGCCCACAGTGAGTTTACAGTTGAGATCAGGGGATACACTCAACTCATTAATGAATCAGTGGTATTTTTTGAGAGTTTACTCTGGGCAAAGCACAGTATTGAAGGCTAAGAAGAGTTCAGTAGAGCTGGTGTTCTTGATAACTGCCCTTGAGAGCTTACAATCTAGCGGGAGATACAGACAAATAAATTCCACGTAGGGAAGAGCAATGGAGTTGAAAGGTACATATGTAAGTGCTGTTGGGGTGGGGGAGAAGGAATAGAGTGAGTATCCAAGTAGTTAACAATAGTTGGAGGAATAGGATAAGGAGATGGATTCAAGAAGGAAGGTTTTCAGGAGGGTGATCACTCTTTGAAGGTGAAGAGTAGTAGATGGATGTGAAAGGAGGGGAAGCTTCAGGCAGGAGGGAGAACATGAGCAAGAGTTCGACAGAGATGAGAACAAGGCATGGTGGATAGGTTGGATTGAGAGAAGAGAAGTGTACAAGCTGGGTTGTAGTGGGAAAGGAGTGCTCAATACATGTCATTACTAGTACTATTTGATATTTTAATATAGAAATATTTTAGCTATCAAAATATTTTGATATAAATTTGGCACTTGCATCCCTGAGGTAATTACCAAAGGGTATATTTAGAAATTAATATTTAAATCAAATTTGTCAGTGCTAACAAACTAGAAAGCAAAAATTGTATCTTGATTTTCTATTATGAAAGCTGTGCTTTCAACATCCATTAAAAACATCAATACTTAATGCTTTCTGTGTGCCGAGCATAGCGTGGCTTAGTGGAAAGAGCACGGGTTTGGGAGTCGGAGATCGTGGGTTCTAATCCTGGATTCACCAATTGTCAGCTGTGTGACTTTGGGCAGGTCACTTAATGTCTCTGTGCCTCAGTTACCTCATCTGTAAAATGGGGATTAAGACTGTTAGCCCCATGTGGGACAACCTGATTACCCTGTACCCAATGTTTAGAACAGCATTTGACACATACCATAGCGCTTAACAAATACCATTATTACTATTACTAAGTGCTTGGGAAAGTACCATACAACAGAGTTTGATAAACATGCCCCCTGCCTACAAGGATCTTATGGTCTAGACAGGGACACAGAAATTAAAATAAATTAGGGATATGTAAATACTACTAAAACTCTTCCTTATAATAATAATAATTGTGGTAATTGTTAAGCACTTACTGTCCTAACCACTGGGGTGGATACAAGATAATTGGGCTGGACACAGTCCCTGTCCCACATAGGGCTCACAGTCTTAATCCCCATTTTCCAGATGAAGGAATAGAGGCACAGAGAAGTGAAATGACTTGCACAAGGTCGCACAGCAGATACGTGGAGGAGCGGGATTAGAACCCAGATTAGATTAAATGAGATGAGATGAGATTAGAACCACATAAATACTATGGGGCTGAGTGTGGAGTGAATCTCAAGTGCTTAAAGGGTACAGATCCAGGCTTAAGGGCGATGCATTCGTTAATATTATAAATCAACTCTTAACTGTTTAAACTCTTTAAGATAGTTCCCCTCTTGTATGATCCCCCTGCACTGGAGAGGAATGAAGAGACTAGGAACATATAATACCTCCGTCATCACCTATTTATAATAACAATAATAATAATGGTATTTGTTAAGCACTCACTATGTGCCCAGCACTGTTCTAAGCCCTGGGGTAGTTACAAAGTAATCCGTTTGTCCCATGTGGAGCTCACAGTCTTAATTCCCATTTTACAGATGAGGTAACTGAGGCACCGAGAAGTTAAATGACTTGCCCAAGATCACACAGCTCATAAGTATGATTAGAACCCATGTCCTCTGACTCCCAAGCCCGGGCTTTTTCCACTGAGCCATGCTGCTTACTGAAGATGGGGACTTAAGGTGTAGAGCATATTAAATCATGGGGCCTACATAGTAACCTATTCCCTAAAGTCTGATCCTTGTTCCTTTAAATACACGCTCTTGTTCATGGTAAGACTACTACTAATAATAGTTATGATATTTATTAAAACCTTAGTGGGTGCCAAGCACTGGTATAGAAATGAGATAATCAAGTCAGACATAGTCCCTGTTCCACTGGGAGTTAATTTAAGACAGGGAAAGTATAGGTATTGACCTCCCATTTTACAGATTAGGAAACAGAGGCACAGAGAAGTTAAGTGACTTTGTCCGAGGTCCCGCAGCAAGCAAATGGCAGAGAGGGGATTAGAATCCAGGTCCTCTCATTCCCATGCCCGCGCTCTTTTCATTCGGCCACACTGTTTCTCACTGTGCTATTCCACATTTGTATGAGCTGAGATATGTATGTTTAGGTATCTGAAACTGCTGTTACTAGAATACTGAACATATACAAGAGCAGTTCCTCAGCATTGTTGATTATGCATTTTTGGATTTTTTTTTTTAGAAAGCTTGAGGGTGAAATCTTTCAAATAGAAATGCAACTTGAAGATATCAAAGAAAAAATGGATCAAGACATGCGCAGTTTCTCTCCCTCTTCACCTGTGGCTCATCCGATAGGTTCTTCACTTTCCCTGGGTGATTCTGTGTCTGTGTCCTGTTCACCTGCTCTTGAGGTAATACAACAATTTACAGTCTTAAAATGATGATTGCACACAGCAGGATCTCAATTCATGGAACGGCGGGAGCCCCGTTGCGCTTTCATGAAAGTTTGACTTTCACACATGCTAAACATTTCCTTGCTTAAAGCCAAACTACCTTAAAGATATTGGAAATGATTTTAACTGTTGGTGAATTTAGGACTAGTAAAATGTACAGAGGCCAAGATAAAAATGTATGAAATATTGCCCTTGCTTGGGAGAAATTATTTCTCTTGGGAAAATAGTCAAAATGCTCATAAGTTAGATTTTGCTTATGATGTCTTGGGACAGATTTCCAGTAGTAAAATCAGTGGCAGAATTGAAGAAATAATCCTGATATTTCTGGTCAAATCCTTTTTAAATTGAATATCCACATAATTTCTCACTGGGAGAGAGAAGATGTCTACCAACTGTGTTGTATTGTACTCTCTCAAGCAAGTAGCACAGTGCTCTGCACCCAGTAAAAGTCAAGTGCCCAACAAATATGATTGATTTATTTATGAAAATTTATTTTTTCCTTAAAAGTGCATGATTATTACCTGAATACTCCATTCAGTACTGTAGGCCTGGCCTGAATCATCAGTTTTGTTCTTTTTTTCCTCACAAACTTCTACTGTTACATTACTTACATTCTCTATAAAACCATATTCTACTTCTGACTCCATTTACCCAAGGTATTTCTCTTAGGCTGTTATTTTAAATGCAATTAACAGATTCGAATTATTTAAAGTCCAATAAGGTGTGCCTGTTACAAATAAGCCTCCTATACTTGGAGGGTTTTTCTGGTTAACCAGGACTACTGTGATTATTCTGTACAGAGCACAAGAGAAGAAAGCCTTACTGGTCATACAGAGAGGGCTGAACTGGAAACAAATAACCAAAAAGAGAAGGGAGAGAGTGAAAGCAATGAGAACGAGATCATTCCGGCCAAGTCCGAGGACTGTTGTTTCCCAGATGACGTTTATGAGCTCTACCCGCAAATGTAAGTATTTTCATTTCGTAGAAACTAAGCTGAGAATATGCTCGGGGATTCAATTGCTCAGATAGTATTTCCTGAGCATTTAAAGATAGAGCTGAAAAGGTGAAATTTTCATTTTATACATCGAGGATGGTCAACAAATCAATGGTATTTACTGTGCTCTCCCAATCACTTAGTACAATGCTCTACACACAATAAGTACACAATAAACAACAATGATTGATTCAGTGCTTACTGTGTGCAGAGCACTGCATTCTATCAATCAATTGAGAAGCAGCATGGTCTAATGGATAGAGCACGGGCTTGGGAGTCAGAAGGTCATGGGTTCTAATCCCATGTCTGCCACTTATCTGCTGTGTGACCTTGGGCAAATCACTTTACTTCTCTGTGCCTCAGTTCCCTCATTTGTAAAGTTGGGATTAAGACTGAGCACAGCATGGGAAAGGGACTGTGTCCAAGCTATTTATCTTGTATCTACCCCAGTGCTTAGAATAGTGCCTAGCATATAGTAAGTGCTTAACAAATACCGTAATTATTTATTCAGCACTTTCTGTTTGCAGAACACTGTACTCATTTATTGAGCACTTTCTGTGTGCAGAGCACTGTACTAAGACATAGGGAAGGCTAGAACAAGTCTGTGCTTTTGCACTTTTAAAGACACCAGTCCAAATTTTAGTCCCAAAGTTTGATAATATGGAAATTTGGAACACATTAAAGGCTGATTTTAACATAATGAATTTGCAAAAATGCCCAGGCACATAAATATAACAGAAGAGCTAGAAAAGAAATCCAATGGAAAAGCAGCATGGCCTAGTGGACAGAGCACAAGCCTAGGAGTCAGAGGATTTGGATTTTAATCCTGCTCCACCCCTTGCCTGTTGTGTGTCCTTAGACAAATTAGTTTATTTCTCTGTGCTTCTGTTTCCTCACCTGTGATATAGTGATTCAATACCTGCTCTTCCTCCTAGACTGTGGGCCCCATGTGGGACAAGAAGGTCTGATCACAAACACCACAATTAGTATTCATTCTGAATGTGGCTCTGGTCAGAATCAGAATAGGTCCAAGTGGATCCGCAGGGAGTGTTTAGTCACGTTGTGTGCCCTAGTTCATCCACAGAATCTGTCCATGGGGCAACATTCTAGTGTCCCTAGTTGGCAAACACTGTTTTCATACTACTTAAATTATCGGAACACTCAGTTCTGTTATAATGTGTGTGTTTTTAACATGCATTTTGGCTGCAGACCGTTAGAGGATGTTCTTCTAACATCACGAGCCTGTTTGGGCTCCGTGGGCCTCATCTGCGAAGAGATTGCATGTGTGCAGAATGAGGTTTTGCAAGAATGGAACTTTTATGTTAAAGGAACTTTTATGTTAAAGGAAAACTCCAAAAAAAATTTGGAGGAACAAATGTAGTTGTGGAATTTGGAGTGATGTTGGTTGGAGTGTTATTAACAAACCTAGAGCATTTGTCCACTGCCAAGGCATCAAGAAGAGTCTGAGGGAGTTTTCTTCAGCTGCTGGGGGGAGCTGAGTAGGTGAAAGGGAAAAAGGAAGGAGATTAGAATCCCTGCTTCCTCTCCAATCTCCTCCCTCAAAATGCTCTGGGCCCAATATTATCTAAGACCATTTCAGGGAAGGAAAGCTCTCTGGGTGTGATTTAACTTACATTCCAGGAGCCACTATTCATTCATTCACTCACTCATTCATTCATTAGTATTTATTGAGCACTTACTATGTGGAGTACACTGTACTAAGCACTTGGAATGTACAATGTGGCAACAGATAGAGACAATCCCTGCCCATTGATGGGCCTACAGTCTAATCGGGGGAAACAGATGGACAAAAACAATAGCAATAAATAGAATCAAGGGGATGTACACCTCATTAACAAAATAAATAGGTTAATAAAAATATATACAAATAAGCACAGTGCTGAGGGGAGTGGAAGGGAGAGGGGGAGGAGCAGAGGGAAAGGGGGCTTAGCTGAAGGGAAGTGAATTGGGGGCGGGGGAAGAGAGGCAGCAGAGGGAAAAGGGAAGTCTGGGAAGGTCACTTGGAGGAGATGAGCTCTCAGTAGGGCTATCATAGAGGCCTTCTAGATCAGCAGTTCAGAGCTTTCCAATTGAGCATGAACACAAGTAGAAATGGATTTGAAAATCAAAACTACTTTTCTGTTAGCTATTTAGGGTTACCGCAGAGAGTTACTGCTATCAGTGAAGACTTTTTGGAATCTAATCCGGGCGAGACAAATGAACCCATGGAGAACTCATCTGATGCCATGGTAACAAATTGGGATTTGGGGATTGAGCCTCTTTAGACTTCTTTTATCCACAGTTGCCATTTAACATTTTCCTGGAGGTGCACACAAAGTCAGCATAAGCAAGAGCACTCATCTGTTTTCATACCAGCTCCTTCATTAGGAGACCACCATGGGTTTAATGTCTAGTGGGCAGGACTTTTAAAAAAGTGTTTATGGTATTTGTTAAGCACTTACTATTTGCCAGGCACTGTTCCAAGCGCTGGAGTAGATACAAACTAATTTGGTTGGACACAGTTCTTGTCCCATATAGTGGTCACAATCTTAACTCCCATTTTATAGATGAAGTAATTGAGGCACAGAGAAGTGGAGTTGCTCAAGGTCACACAGAAGCACAGGGATTACAACCCAGGTCCTTCTGACTCCCGGACAGGTGGCCTGCCCACTAAGCGACGTTAGAGAAGCAGCATGGCTCAGTGGAAAGAGCCCAGGCTTGGGAGTCAGAGGGTTCTAATGCCACCTCCACCACTTATCAGCTGTGTGACTTTGGACAAGTCATTTAACATCTCTGTGCCTCAATTACCTCATCTGTAAAATGGGGATTAAGAATATAAACTCCATGTGGGACAAACTGATGATGCTGTATCTACCCCAGTGCTTGGCACACAGTAAGTGCTTAAATACCATTATTGTTATTATTATGTCAGGGATTCCTGTCACCACTACTACTCTTTTAGGAAATCAGGGAGAGTTACCAGGAGACACTCTGGAGGTCAATAGCACAAACTGAAAAACCTGGGAGGAGAATACCTACCTCCCCTTTGCAAAACTGGAGAGTCAAGCCTGTGTTCTTCCCATCTGCAGTAACCAGAGGATGAGGACAATTTACCCTATGATGCAGGTGGAATAAAATTTACTGCACAGAAAATAGGAAGGGCAGTGGTAACTAGATGAGTCGATCCATCTCCACACTCCTCCAGAAAATCGTGCAACCAGCAGAGTGAGTCAGTGCCATTTAAAGCAGTCTCTGCTTGCTTTGTTTCAGCAGTGTTTTCCCCTAGAAGCAGAAGATGGTTCGGGAAGGGTGAAAGCTCTTAAGCAATGTATGCTAAATCAAGATTGTGCCTCAGCCCAAGGAGCCCTTAAAAGGTAAGGGGTTGCAGCTGAATCATTAGAAAGGGTGGAACGTTTAAAAGCATCAGGATGAAAAAGCACGTGTAACCGCCATGAGGGATTTCAAAATGTCATACGGTCAAAATGTTTACAGGGGTTTTTCAACTTTAAAATGAAATAGAATGTATTTGAAAATGCATTATAAAAATAGTTAAATTGCTCTATAAGCCCCAACTTTAGCCTTAGGGTAAGCTTTAAAACAGTGCTAGGCACACAGTTAAGCTCTTAACAAATGCCATTATTTTAAATATATTGATTTTTTTTCCTTTACTCCCGTTGCACATATCCCCACCTTGGCTTCATTTGACCTTTCCTATTACACCCCCCAAACTCCCTCTTTGCCCCACACTCTATTCAATCAACCAATCCTATTTATTGACTACCGAGACCAGCCCCAAGCTATACCTGAACCTACCCCAGCTGGTTGGTTTTTTGTCTTTTTCATTTTTAACCTTGTCCCACAGTGACCGCTCCTGCTGTCCATCGCCCCCTCTTCTTGTGGGCTACCGACTCTGTTGTAATGTACTCTCCCAAGTGTTTACTACAGTGCTCTGCCCACAGTAAGTGCTCAATAAATATGATTGATGATGATGCCTTCCCCCGGCCCTTGTGGAAGGCAAGGGATTTGTTGTTTTTTTGCAATATTAAACTTCAGTTGCAGAAAACAGAGGCAAAGGTGACTTCTATTCTGGGTCTTCTGTGTTGCTCTGTTCCGCCCTCTTGTGGTCCAAGCGCTTAGTACGATTGCATGAATAATAATAATGTTGGTATTTGTTAAGCGCTTACTGTGTGCAGAGCACTGTTCTAAGCACTGGGGTAGATATAGGGTAATCAGGTTGTCCCACGTGAGGCTCACAGCCTTCATCCCCACTTTACAGATGAAGTAACTGAGGCACAGAGAAGTGACTTGCCCAGTCACACAGCTGACAGGTGGCAGAGCAAGGGATAATAATAATGTAATAATGTTGGTATTTGTTAAGCACTTACTATGTGCAGAGCAGTGTTCTAAGCGCTGGGGGAGATACAGGGGAATCAGGTTGTCCCAGGTGGGGCTCACAGTTAATCCCCATTTTACAGATGAGGTAACTGAGGCACAGAGACGTGAAGTGACTTGCCCACAGTCACACAGCTGACAAGTGGCCAAGCCGGGAGTCGAACTCATGACCTCTGACTCCAAAGCCTAGGCTCTTTCCACTGAGCCACGCTGCTTCCCAATATTGTGAGTGCATAGGAAGACCCTTAAAACTAGTCTTCCGTCTTCTGATATCCCTAAACTGTTTCTTAAGAGCTGGGATCAATCTGCCTAATAGCCCTAAAGGACTAGTGCTGTGAAGTCTAGGTTCTCAACCTACAGGAGTCTGCCTCTACCTAAACCTAGATTTGATTGTGGATTTGTTGGTAGATTTTCCTTTTTATTAGTGAGTTGAGTTGATTAGTTTTTGAGAATGATAAGCAGCGTGGCTCAGTGGAAAGAGCACGGGCTTGGGAGTCGAGGGACATGGGTTCTAATCCTGGCTCAGCCACTTATGAGCTCTGTGACTTTGGGCAAGTCACTTAACTTCTCTGTGCCTGTTACCCCATCTGTAAAATACGGATTAAGACTGTAAATCCCACGTGGGTCAATCTGATTACCTTGATCTACCCCGGCGCTTAGAACAGTGCTTGGCTCATGGTAAGAGCTTAACAAATACCATCATTATTATCGCTATTATAATGATTATAGTGTCTTGATAGGACAGTGTTCTTATGCATTCAATAAAATGTGAATAGATTACTTTGAAGAAGGAAGGGAGATTTCCTTAAAATATATCCTGCCTTTACTGAACTGAACATGAAATTAGAATGCCTTTCACTTATATAATAACTTCTGTGATACTGTGAACAGCCTGTGGGTTTTCTTCCATCGTCTAGGAACCCAAAAAAGGAGCTTAAAGTGGGCCACAGGAAACCAAAATCCAGAGGGTTTCCAATTCTCATCCAAGAAAAAGCAATGAATCTAGATTTAGCAGATGATGCCTTTGGTAAGTTCAACTGTGCTGGATAAATGAGTTTTTCGGTCTTTCAGGAGCTATGAAACCCTATTAAGCTATTCCCTGAAACTCCAACCTACCTCTTATGTCTAAAAGTAGTATTGCTGTCAAAGGATGCATATTATGTCAATAGAAAGCTTTACAAGAAATGTATTGAACGTTAAAAAAAGAATTGTGAAATACTTACAGAGCCAATAAAGCTATGGCCAAATTTTCCATGGCAACCGGTGGTGATAATTGCCAGGATCTGAAAGTGACACGGACATAATAGAAAGTCACTGGCCTGGAATGCCATGAAGAGGAGGATCTATGACTCATAATTTAAAAGCTAATTATGATTATGGTGTTCATTAAGCACTTGGTATGTGCTGAACACTGTACTAAATGCTGGAGTAGATGAAAGATAATCAGGTTAGACACAGTCCCTATCCCACATGAGGCTCACGGCCTAAGGAAGAGGAAGTAGGATGTAATCCCCATTCTATAAGTGAGGAAAGTGAAGCACAGAATAGTAACTGTGATATTTGTAAAGTGCTTACTATGTGTCAGGCACTGTACTAAGTGCTGGGGTGGACACGAACAAATCGGATTGGACACAATCCCTGTCCCACGTGGGGCTCACAGTTTCGATCCCCATTTTACAGATGAGGTACCTGAAACCCAGAGAAGTGAAGTGATTTGCCCAAGGTCACACAGCAGACAAGTGGCAGAGGAGGATTAGAACCCTTGACTTTATGACTCCCAGGCTCATGCTCTATCCACAACTTCATGCTGTTATTTGCCCAGGGTCACATATCTGGCAAGTGGCAGAGCCGGTGTTAGAATCCCAGTCCTCTGACTCCCAGGCCCATGCTCTTTCTAATTCATAGTCTGACTCCCAGACTATGCTTCTTCTAATTTTTAAAAATCATATTTAAGTGCTTACTCTGTACCAGGCACTGTACTAAGCGCTGGGCTAGGTACAATATAATCAGGTTGGACCCAATCTATCTTCTACATGGGTCTCAACAGTCTTAATCCCCATTTTACAGATAAGGCAACAAGCACAAAGAAATTAAAGGCCTTATCTAAAGTCAACAGCAGACAGGTGGCAGAGCTGGGATTAGAACCCAGATCCTCTGACTCCCAGACCCAAACTCTTTCCACTAGGTCATGCTGCTTTTCATGTTTTAAAAGATAATATAGAAATGTTGCTCTTATTAAATTGCAGTGCAGACAGTGTTATACCCTCCCTGCTCCTCACTTTACCTTTGCAACCTTTGCTCAATTAGTATATTCCCCCTATTTTCCGCTGCCCTCTGAACAAGATCCTTTTGGGAAGTTGTATAAATGGTTCATTGCCCATTGTTCATTTATGTGCCAGACAGTCACATAAAAAGTACTTAGACTTCGATCTTGCACTGTTTTCTGTATCCCCTGAAGGCTTCAAGTTAGTATCATAACTTAAAAAATCTTTTGGGGTTCAGTAGTGGATCCAGGAGATGAGATGCACATAACTTCTTTCTAAAACGATCCCAACAGGGGCACATTATTTTGAAAAAATTTCCAATAGCTCCTGGACACTGATTTCAATTTTCCACTAACTGGCTCTCTTTTTCTTATCAATCAATCACATCGAGTGCTTACTATATTCAGAGAACTATAACAGAGTTGGTAGACATGTTTGCTGCTCACAGCAAGCTTACAGTCCACAGGGAGAGACAGTCATTAATATTAATAAATAAATTCCAGATATGTCCTTAAGTGCTGTGGACTGAGGATGGAATTACTAAAGGGTGCAAATTCAAGTCAAGGGCAGCACAGAAGGGAATGAGAGAAGAGGAGAGGAGGGCTTAGTCAGGGAAGACCTCTTGGAGAGATGTGCCTTCAATAAGGCTTTGAAGGTGGGGAGAGTAATTATCTATCAGATGTGAAGAAGGAGGGTTTTCCAGGCCAGAGGCAGGGCGTAAGCCAGAGGTCGGAGAAGAGATAGACAAGACTGAGGTACAGTGAGTAGACTGGCATTAGAGGAGCAAAATGTGCGGGCTGGGTTGTAGTACGAGGGCAGCGAGATAATATAGGAGGGGGCCAGGGGGATTCAGTGAGTGCCTTAAAACTGATGGTAAGGAGTTTCTGTTTGATGTGGAGGGCAATGGGCAATCACTGGAGGTTCTTGAGGAGTGGGAAAACATGCCTGAATTTTCTTGTAGAAAAGTGATCCGGGCAGCAGAGTGAAGTATGACTGGAGTGGGGAGAGATATGAGGCAGGGAGGGCAACAAGGAAGCTGATGCAGTAATCAAGATGGAAAATGATAAGTGCTTGGATAAATTAACTGCTGTTTTCTCCTGCTACACTCCAGCTTGTGCTTTCTGTTCCTCCAAAACGAATGTCTTAATTATCCCCTACTCTTGACTTTCCTGCTTCTGACTCATTACTCATACCTCTCAAATTTACCACACCGTGTCCCACCCCTCGTCAAAAAGTTCCTAAAACCCCACCTTTTGGAGGGGTATTCCTTGATTGATCATCCTATCTTCTCAATGGTGCCAGCCCATTTAGCCACCTCAGCACACATGTATTTATCACTTTCCTTATTCCCCTTAGACCTTTCATTTATAACCCCTTATTCTTAACTAGAGTATATTCATCCATTTATATCTACTCTCTTCCTCCATTTGTTTATGCATTCCCCAAGAGCAGGGCTCAGATCTTTCACTTAATAATTGTGGTATCTGTTAAGTGCTTACTATTTTATTCATTCAATAGTATTTATTCAATAGTATTTGAGTGCTTACTATATGCAGAGCACTATACTAAGCACTTGGAATGAACAAGTCAGCAACAGATAAAGACAGTCCCTGCCATTTGACGGGCTTACAGTCTAATCAGGGGAGACAGACAGACAAGAACAATGGCAATAAATAGAGTCAAGGGGAAGAACATCTCGTAAAAACAATGGCAACTAAATAGAATCAAGGCTATGTACATTTTACTAAGCACTGGGCTAAAAATACAAGATAATGGGGTTGGACACAGCTCCTGTTCCACTGAAGGCTCACAGTCTTAATCCCCATTTACAGATTAAGTAACTGAGGCACAGAGAATTTAAATTCAAGGGCACACAGCAGACAAGTGGCAGAAACAGGATTGGAACTCAGGTCCTCCGACTCCCAGGCCTGTACTGTTTCCACTAGGCCACTCTGCTTCTCTAGTGTATGTTCTCCAAGCACTGGAGTGGAGTGCTCTGCTCAATTGCTCAATTCATACAGTATAGGGCAACCTTATACAACCCTATACAACCTCAAGAAATGTTCTCATCTCTCAGAGGTCCTGCAGGCTAACAAAAGTTGAGCCTGATTTCCCACCCTTTCTCCTGCTTGCATTCATCATTAGGAGCAGCTGAAGCAGCAGGTGCATTTATTGAGTGACACCTGTGTGCAGAGCCTAAAAATAGATGATCCAGTTCTTGCATTTGAGGAGTTTATAATCTAATAGGTGGGGTCAGCCAGGAGCAAATAGTACACGAAGAGGAATGACATGGAAAACATAGGTACTACAGATAATGATAAAAGTATGCAATGACTGAATACATAAATAGATATAAGTGCTAGGGATGGCTAATGGGATGACCTAACCAGGAAGGTGGGGATTAGTAGGGAAATGCCTCCTGGAAGAAATATATTTTTAGGAAGCTTTGGTTGGGATGTCGCTTGGTGGATCTGAACAGGAAAGCAAGCTCAGTTTGGTGTCAGAGGTGTGGATACAGTACAGACCTGAGTTAGAAGGGTGTGGGTTCCAATCCCGGCTCTGCCACTTGTCTGCTGTGACCTTGAGCAAGTCTCTTCACTTCTCTGGGCCTCAGTTACCACATATATAAAATGGGGATTAAGACCATGAGCCCTATGTAGGACAGGAGAGCATCTTAGCTCAGTAGAAAGAGCCTGGGCTTGGGAGTCAGAGGTTATGGGTTCTAATCCCGGCTCCACCGCTTGTCAGCTGTGGTTCTGGGCAAGTCACTTAACTTCTCTGTGCCTCAGTTACCTCATCTGTAAAATGGGGATTAAGACTGTGAGCCCCATGTGGGACAACCTGATCACCTTCTATCCCCCCAGCATTTAGAAGAGTGTTTTGCACATAGTAAGCACTTAACAAATGCCATTATTATTATTTATTAACCCAGTTATCTTGTATTCATTCAATCATATTTATTGAGCACTTAAGTGCTTGCACTGTACTAAGCGCTTCTACCCCAGTGCTTAATGCAGCACCTGGCACAGACTAAATGCTTAACAAGTACTACAGTTACTATATAGTAAAGGCTTAACAAATACCATTATTATTACTGAAAACAATCATTAGGAGGCTAACTTGGGAATAAGTGAAGTGTGTAAAACGGGGTGTAGTAGAGATCAATAAATTATGTTTACTGAGTACTTAGTGTGTGTAGAGCTCTGTACTAAGCGCATGGGAGAGTACAGTACAATAGCTTGGTTGACCTGGGCATGTCTACCAACTCTGTTATACTGTAGTCAGTCAACTGTATTCATTGAGCATTTACTGTGTGCAGAGCACTGTACTAAGCAGTTGGGATTGTACAATATAACAAACACATTCCCTGTTCACAACGAGCTTACATTCTAAAGGGGAAGACAGATATCAATATAAATAAATGAATTACAGATATACACACAAGTGCTGTGGGGCTGGGATGAGCAAAGGGAGCAAGTTAGGGTGACAGTGAAGGGAGTGGGAGAAGACGAAAGGTAAAGGTAAAGAGGGCTTAGTCAGTGAAAGCTTCCTGGAGGCCTTATGGTACCTTCAAAAAGGCTTTGAGGTGGGGGAAAGTACTTTTCTATCTGTTAGGAGGAGGGAGGGCGTTCTAGGCCAGAGACAGGATGTGGGCGAGAGGCCAGCGGCGCGATAGATGAGATCGAGGCACAGCAAAATTGGCATTAGAGGAGTGAAGTGTGCAGGCTGATTTGTAGTAGGAGAGTAGCCAGGTGAGGTAGGAGGGAACAAGGTGATTGAGTGCTTTGAAGTCAATGGTGAGTAGCTTTTATTTGATGTGGAGATGGGTGGGTAACCACTGGAGTTTTTTGAGCAGTGGGGAAACATAGTCTGAACGTTTTTGTAGAAAGAATGATGTGGGAAGCAGAATGAAATATGGACAGGAGTTGGGAGAGACAGGAGGCTGAGAGGTCAGTAAGGAGGCTAATGCAGTAATCTAGGTGGGATAGGATGAGTGATTATATTAACATAGTAGCAGTTTGGATGGAGAAGGGCAGATTTTAGCGATGTTGTGAAGGTGGGACCGACAGGATTTAGTGATGACGAGGTCACTGGAGGTTCGTGAGGAGTGGAAAAACATGAACTGAACGTTTTTGTAAAAAAATGATGTGGGCAGCAGTGAAGTATGGGCTGGAGTGGGGAGAGAGAGGAGGCCGAAAGCAAAAGAGGCTGATGCAATAATCAAGGCAGGATATGATAAGTACTTAGATTAACGTGGTAACAGTTTGGATAGAGAGGAAGGGGTGGATTTTAGGTTTAACTGCAGGATTTAGTGATGGAATGAATATGTGGGTTGAATGAGAGACAGAGTCAAGGATAATAATAATAATAATAACTATGGCACTTGTTAAGTAATTACTATGTGCCAAGCACCCTTCCAAGTGCTGGGGTAGATGCAAGTTAATCAGGTTGGACACGGTCTCCGTCCCACATAGGGCTCACAGTCTTCATCCCCATTTTACAGATGAGGTAACTGAGGGCCAGAGAAGTTAAGTGACTTACCCAAGGTCACACAGGAGACATGTAGCAGTGCCTTGATTAGAACCCAGGTCCTTCTGACTCCTAGTGTAAATCCAGGGTTATGGGCTTGTGGGACAGGAAGGATGGTGGTGCTGCCTATAGTGATGGGAAAATCAGGGGGAGTACAGGGTTAGGGTGGGAAGACAAAGAGTTCTATTTAGGACATGTTAAGGTGGAGGTATCGGGAGTATATCCACGTGGAGGTGTCCTGAAGGCAGGAGGAAATGTGAGATTGCAGAGAGGGAGAGAGATCAGGATGAAAGTATAGATTTGGGAATCACCTCTTAGAGGTGGTAGTTGAAGCCATGTGAGTGAATGAGTTCTCCAAGGGAGTGGCTTGTAGATAGAGAATAGAAGGGGACCAGAACTGAACCTTGGGAGAGAGGGAGCCTGCAAAAGAGATGGAAAATGAGAGGCCAAAGAGAGATGAGAAGAACCAGGAGAGAACAGTGTCAGTGAAACCAAGGTTGGAAAATGTTTCCAGGAGAAGGGGGTGATCGACGGGATGCTATTGGTTCATACCCTGCCTAGAGGACACCCTGAAACCACTCCAGGCAATGAAACTTCTTGTTATACAGACCCCTGCTCAGGGAAGGGAGTCCAGATAATAATAATAATAATAATAGTGGTATTTAAACATTCATTCATTCATTCAATAGTATTTATTGAGTGCTTACTATGTGCAGAGCACTGTACTAAGTGCTTGGAATGTACACTTACTATGTGCCAGGAACTGTCTCTATCTGTTAGCGATTTGTACATTCCAAGTGCTTAGTACAGTGCTTTGCACATAGTAAGCACTCAATAAATACTATTGAATGAATGAATGAATGTGCCAAGCACTTTACTAAGCTCAGGAGTAGATATAAGATAATCGGGCTAGACACAATCCCTGTCCCACATGGAGCTCACAGTCTCAATCCCCAATTTACAGATGAGGTAACTGAGGCACAGAGAAGTTACGTGACTTTCCCAAGGTTACACAGGAGATAAGTGACAGAACCAGGCTTAGAACCCAGCTCCTTCAGACTCCCAGGCCCATGCTCTATCCACTAGACCACATTGCTTCTTCAGAGCATTGGTTACCCATCCAAAAACTCATATTTCTGTTTTGTTCCTCAGATTGTACTTCTTAATAGTAGAAGCTTAGGCCATCTTATAACCTTTGGTTTTTCAGATGCTGATTCAGGAGACAATTTATTTCCCGATTCCTTCACTGGACCACAAAGAGATGAATTCACAGATTCCAGACTGAAAATGCACGAAACACAGAACTCGGGATTTGAAGAACTACCTCGAGGTAAAATCAGTCTACAGCTCCTAAAGATTTATGTGAAGGCTCGGTTGAGTGCAGAGACAAACATTCAGCTCCCATCACCTGTTTTCAGATATTAGATATACTTAGACCAGCCTAAGCTTGGATTATTTTAATTTTAGTGAATATGATATCTCTGACCTGCAGAAATGAAAACCTCACTTCTGCTTGACGTACTCATCTCTAGACTGTAAGGTTGTTGTGAGCAGGTGTGTAGGTTTATTGTTATATTGGACTCTCTCAAGCACTTAGTACAGTGTTCTGTACACAGGAAGTGCTCAATAAATGTGATTAAATGAAAGCGCAATACCATTAGTAAGTTGGACAAGGGTCCCATCCATGGGTTCTCAATCCATGCATGGGATGACTAGAAAATATGAGAGCAGAGATTTTATAATATTCATTTCATAGCCACTGTCCTCTCAACACAGAAAGAATGGTCCCTTCCCTCCTCCAAAATGACCCTCACGTCCATTAGTAGGGTGATTTAAAAGTGGCTGAAGTTTTGATCTATGTTTTTGAAAGTTCAGCCCATCTAAAAAAAAGGAAAAATAGCAAACTATTAAAAAAAAGACTTCTGGACTGTAGACCTAATTCTTTAAACAGACATAAGGTTTTTGAAAATTAAAACCAGCATAATTAGGAAATAGCCACTCTCATCTCTAAAACCAAACTTTCAAAGAGCAATGGATTCCCACACAACCCTTAGAAGTTTTTTGCCTCCATCCTCCTTAAAAACAGGCTTGCATCTCTCTAGCATTGCTATGCCCCATCTCTCTTTAATTCAAAATGCTATTGGGGAGACCCATCTGTGTAAACCTGATCCCGTCCTAGCTATAAATAGGCTAAGCTGAGGGCAGCAGCTTCTTTGGCTGCCCACAGTCTTCTCATCTCCCTCCCATATCTTTTGAATTCTACTCTCCCAGTGCCCATCAATCACTGACTGGTTTCCTGAACTACAGCAAAGCCTATGTTTAGCGTCCTCGAATCTCAAATTAGTGGGAACCACTCTCCCGATGTATTTTAAAGGGTAGGTAGCTTTTAGGAGGGCTTTATAATGGCAGGACCTGGGCTGCCTAGAGAATGTGTCTCCACAATACAAATCTAAACATCCCTTTTGGAGAACTTTGATTTGCAATGGCTGGTTTATGAGGAATTAGTGTGTGCTCTAAAATGGAGAAAATACCTGTTCTCCCTCCAGTTAGACTGTCACCCCACGTGGGCCTTGAACTGTGTTTGACCTAGATATCCTGTTTCTATCCCAGTACTTAGTATGGTGATTGGCACAAAATAAGTGCTTAACACATACCATCATCATTATAAATTCTAATCAACAAATCTCCTTCACTGAAGAGAAAAACGACAAAGCTTCTTAACCTCAGAAATCTTTCCAATGTGTTTTTCAGACTTAGAGTGTTGTATTTCTGATTTTTCTGAGTCAGGCAAGTCAAGATCATTCCTGTAGGCTGTCTGCAGGTACAGTTTCATATATAAACTTATATTATCTATTATATATATTTATATATGTCCTTTGTATTTAAAAAGGACACCGCTGATGGTGAAATTCAACCTTGAGGTCCTGCGTGACTGAAATGAGACAGTACTTTAAAATTATTAGCAGTTTAATAAGGCATTATTAAACAGAGAAAAAGGGACATAAAACTGCTGAATAGAGCTACCTTTACTACTTGCTTGCAGATATGCATTAGTGGGGAAGGTTTCCATGGTGGGTAGAGACAGTGTCCCAAGATTGAAGGGGCAGGAAAAAGACAGGAGAGAGATCAATCGATGGTATTTATTAGGCATGTACTGTGTGCAGAGCACTGTACTAAGTGCTTGGGAGAGTACAAATAACACAAACACACAGACCAGAGGAAGAGATACATGGGTGCCCCTCACCTACGTTGTTTCTCCGTCACTCACGTGTACAGCCGGGCCCATGCTCTTCCCTGTGGAGAGCAGTGGCGGTCCCAGGGGAGAGTGGAGCCTACCCCTCCTCTGCCTCTGCTGAGCGACCTGTCTTCTCACCACACTGCCAAAGTAACAAAACCTAATGGATAGAGAATGTGCTTGGGAGTTAGAAGGTCATGGGTTCTAATCTGTGCTTGGCCACTTGTCTGTTATAGGTCCTTGGGCAAATCACTTCATTTCTCTGGGCCTCAGTTACCTCATCTACAAAATGGGGGATTGAGACTGTGAGCCCCATGTGGGACAGGGACTGTGCCCCACCCTCTTTGCTCAGTACAGTGCCTGGCACAAAGGCGCTTAATAAATACCACAATTATTTTACTTTTATTACCCATCCATCGGGGCAGCAGGGCCGACTCTTCAGCCTGATCTGGAGCCAGGCTCTGTAGAGCTGAGGAAAGGGTTGACCAGCTGGCCCGTTCTTATCTCGTTTTGCTAATAATAGCTTTCCATATGCTAAGCACTTGGGTGGAATCCAGATAATCATATCAGACCCAATCTCTGTCCCACTTAAGGCTCACAGTCTAAGAAGGAGGGAGAACAGGTATTTTCTCCCCATTTGGCAGATGATAATAATAATAATAATGGTATTTGTTAAGCGCTTATTATGATGAAATGGATGCCCAGGTGAATCAAGGTCACCAGGCAAGTGGCAGAGCCAGATCTGGAACCCAGATCTCCTGACTGTCAGTCAGTCTGCAGTGTTTCCATTAAGCCATATTCCTGGTTGGAGTCAACTGTCCTGTTTGCTGAAGGCTGCATATGGTCTACTCGATTAACTTGTATCTACCCCAGTGCTTAGAAGAGTGGTTGGCACATAGTAAGTGTTTAGTAAGTATTGTTATTATTATTATTACTTGCTTGACTTAGAAAAGTCAAAGTTCAACATTCTAAATCTGAAGAACACATGGGACAGATTTCTGAGGTTGAAGGCCTATGATTATATCATTTTTTCTCTTTTATGAAGGAGATGCACAGATTTGAATTTATAATGATGCACCATTTTTTAATAACAGTATTGATGGTGGTATTAAATATCCTCATCCAGTTGCATCTCATTCAAGATGATCAAAATCCCTAACTAGAGACCACGTTCATGCCTTTTATGATATGCATTAATAATTATGGTATGTGGGCGATCATTAAGTCCCAAACAGTCTAAGTGCTGGGGTAGATATAAAATAATCTGATCTGACAAATAGGTTCACTGTATCTGACCTGATTATCCTGTATCCAATGCTTAATTCAGTGCTTGGCACATAGTAAGCACTTAACAAATACCACAATTATTATTATTATCATTACCAGTTAACTGTATTTTTTGAGCACTTGCTGAGTGCAGAGCACTGTACTAAGCACTTGAGAGAGTACAATATATCAGAGTGGGTAGACATGTTCCCTGCTCACAAACAGCTTACAGTCTTATTATTCATTCATTCATTCATTCAATAGTATTTATTGAGTGCTTACTATGTGCAGAGCACTGTACTAAGTGCTTGGAATGTACACTTCGGCAACAGAGACAATCCCTGCCCAGTGGCGGGCTTACAGTCTAATTGGGAGAGACAGACAATTTATATAACACTAGCTCCAGCCACAGGTTCTCTCTGGTTCAGCGGAAAGAGCCCGGGCTTGGGAGTCAGAGGTCATGGGTTTGAATCCCGCCTCTGCCACTTGTCAGTTGTGTGACTGTGGACAAGTCACTTCACTTCTCTGGGCCTTAGTTCCCTCATCTGTAAAATGGGGATTAACTGTGAGCCTCACGTGGGACAACCTGATTACCCTGTATCTACCCCAGCACTTAGAACAGTGCTCTGTACATAGTAAGTGCTTAACAAATACCAACATTATTATTATTATTTTAGAAAGTTTTGGAGTGTATTTATAAATTCATCGCCAGTGTCATTAGGGCTTCATGGTCAGAAAACAACTATAGTAAATAATTTACTCTAATGGTGGTCAGTGATAATCTATAAGAGATGAAGAAATCTACTTTATGATATATTAATAACTCATTAGTAGTCAGCACTCTAAACCTCTTTATACCTCTTTTTCCCCCACAGCTGTGCCACATCTGCAGTAGCATACGAATGTCTATGCAGAGCACCACAGAAGTAAATTCATAAAGAAAAATGACAAAGGCAGAATTGGCAATCCACTCAAGCCCCCCATTAATTAGAACCACCCTCTTTCCTATGGTTGTCAATAAGCATTCTGCATCGGGTAACTTTGTGTCAGTAAACGTGTTTTACCCAGATAGCGTCCTGAGAGATGAAATTCCATGTTGTGGGCAGAGCCAAGATTCCCCTGGGAAATGGACTGAGCAAAAGGGAGCGATCTCATAATTACAGAAATCAGCTTCTGCGAGACCGATGATTTGAGGGGAAGCCATGACCATTCAAGGAATTCTGGGCATGGCACAACTTCAGACAGTTTCTATTTATGTGACTCTCGCAGGGGATTGCAGAGTGAGGCAGAAATTTGATTGCAACTGCCTAGTAAAGCACCTACTGCTGGGTCCCCTTGGGAAAAGCTTTTCCTCCTTGATCCTTTCTCCCTGCCCCAAAGAGATGGGCATGGATGGAACTACCACTAGGACAGCAGGACCAGGCTCACAGATGATGGGGAATCCTGGGAGATGAGAACTGAAGTGCTTTGGGCTGTTTCTACCTCAGCCTCAGATCTCTTTGCTCCTAATTGTTCCCTTCCAAGGGTTTATCGAAGGAGCTGCTGGAAGCAGCAAAGACCGTCCGCTTGGGGAAGCTTGTCCACTTCCTACCTTTTGTGTGAATTCATTCATTTAATCGTATTTATTGAGCGCTTACTGTTTGCAGAGCGCTGTACTAAGCTCTTGGGAGAGTACAATATAGCAATAAACAGACACCTTCCCTGCCTAGGACCCAGGGCACAAACAGCCTCCCTATCTTGTATTCTCAACACCTCGGTGCCATCTTTGATTCCTCTGGGGCATTTTCCACCACATTCAGTCTATTACTAAATCCCGTTGCTCTCCGCCCTCTCCAACGCCTGGGAGTCGGGACCTGATGAGAAGTGCTCTTGGACTACTAGTTCTGCTGTTGGAGATCAAAATCAGTAGTATTTATTGAGCTCTTATTCTGTCCAGAGCACTGTACTAAGTGTTTGGTTGAGTTCAATCAATCATTAGTATTTATTGAGCGCTTACTATGTGCAGAGCACTGTAATAAGCACCTAGGAGAGAACAATAAAATAGAATTGGTAGATATGATCCCTGCCCACAAGGAGCTTGCAGTTTAGAGGTGGGCACATTAATTTGAGAGACTGGCATGTGACCTAAGCCACAAGGAGGCCTAAAGAGAGGATTGAAGAATGAGGCGGGGGAGGGGGAGGAAAGAAAGCAACCTGGTTTAGGAAGGAAGAAAATACACTGCCTTTCAACACCAGGATGCATCTTTTGTCTCCATCTAATCAGACATTTTTCACATGCTTTGCACACAGTAAACACTCAATAAATATGATTAATAATTAATAACATAACCCAGGTCAGCTTCCTCTCTGACCTCCATGCCTCCAGCCTCTACCCTCACACCTCTCCTTTCCAGATTTTAGTTTTCTGTCTGGATCACTCTTCTAAAATGCTCTGTGCCCATCTTCCCACTCCTCAAAAACCTACTTGCACAAAGCATAAAGCCAAGAATCTGGACCTTTGGCTTAAAGGTATTCCATCAGCTCTCTCCCTGCTCTCCAACTACACCCCAGCTCATATATTTTATTCCTCTTAAGCCAATCTATTCACTGCTACCTCATTCTCATCTCTCCTGCAACAGACCTTTTCCCCCTTCCTATCCAATGTATCACAGCTCTCTACTCTGTCTCCAGCCAGAATGGTGAGGGGGCAATGAGACTGTAAGCCCCATCAATCAATCAATCATATTTATTGAGTACCTACTGTGTGCAGACCACTGTGCTAAGCGCATGGGAGAGTACAATATAACAAAGTTATATTTGTAGACACCTCCCCTGCCCACAACAAGCTTACAGTCTAGAGGGGGAGACAGAAATTAATATAAGTAAATTATGGTTAAATACATAAGAGCTCTGGGGCTGAGAGAGGGGGTGAAAAAAGGGTGTAAAATCCAAGTGCGAGGGTGATACAGGAGGGGGAGAAGAGGAAATGAGGGATTAACTGGGGAAGGTCTCTTGCAGGAAAGGTGATTTTAATAAGACTTTGAAGGTGGTAAGAGTGGATGTCTGTTGGCTATGAAAAGGGAGGGAGTTCTGGACCAGACATAGGATGTGCTCAATTGTATATATATTTTTTATGACCCTATTTATTTTGTTAATGAGGTGTGCATCCCCTTGATTCTATTTATCGTGATAATGTTCTCTTGTTTTGTTTCCTTCTGTTTTGCTCTGCCGTCTGTCTCCCCCTATTACACTGTGAGCCCGTCATTGGGCAGGGATTGTCTCTATCTGTTGCCTAATTGTACATTCCAAGCGCTTAGTACAGTGCTCTGCACATAGTAAGCACTCAACAAATACTATTGAATGCATATTGAATGAATGCATATCAGCGACAAGTCAGCAGTGAGATAGGCAAGACCGAAGTACAGTGAGTAGGTTGGCATTAGAGGAACCAAGTGTGCTGGCTGGGTTGTAGTAGGAGAGTAGTGAGGTGAGGTAGGAGGGGGGCAAGGTGAATGAGTGTTTTGAAGCCAATGATATGGAGTTTCTGTTTGATGTGGAGGTGGATGGGCAACCACTGGAGGGTCTTGAGGAGTGGGGAGATATGGAATGACAGGGTCTGTGTCCCACCTGATAAACTTGGATCTACCCCCTTGCTTAGAACAGAACTTGACACATAGGAGGTGCTTAACATAATAAATAAAAGAAAAATGAAGCCTGCTCAACTGGTCAGAAGTTGGGAAGGCTCTGGCCATGGCTGTTGCAGTGACTTGGACTGCAGACTGTGTGAAAGTTGGACTTAATCCAAGCTATTTATTGAGAAGCTTGAAATCCCATTTGTCTAGCCACAGTGATTATCTCTCTTATTGTAAAAATTGTTGCCCTTCTCTTTTGTACTGTTTTAGGGGTTTCATCGTTTAATCCTTCTCTGTGTGTCTATTGCCGGTACCCTATCCCCTCCCTTATTTTTAGGTTATTCATTCATTCATTCAATAGTATTTATTGAGCGCTTACTATGTGCAGAGCACTGTCCTAAGCGCTTGGAATGTACAAATCGCTAACAGAGACAGTCCCTGCCCTTTGATGGGCTTACAGTCTAATCGGGGGAGAGGCTTACAGTCTAATCGGGGGAGACAGACAAGAACAATAGCAATAAATAGAATCAAGGTGATGTACATCTCATTAACAAAATAAATAGGGTAATGAAAATATATACAGTTGAGCGGACATGCACAGTGCTGAGGGGAGGGAGAGGGGGAGGAGCAGAGGGAAAGGGGGGAAAAGAGGGTTTAGCTGAGGAGAGGTGAAGGGGGGGTAGAGGGGGAGTAGAGGAAGTAGAGAAAAAAGGGGAGCTCATTCTGGGAAGGCCTCTTGGGGGAGGTGAGCTTTAAGTAGGATTTTGAAGAGGGGAAGGTTATGAGTCCCTTGAGGACTAGGGAACATGCCTAATTTTTGCCTGTGTATTTTTCTCCATTCTTTATACAGTACTCTGTAACTTCATAAATTCCATTACAATTACTACTTCTATTCTCCCCATCTTCAGAGCCCTTCTGAAATCAACTCTCTTCCAAGAAGCCTTCCCTGATTAATTTCTAAAATCTCCACTTTATATCCCCCAATCACTTCCATGCCATCAAAAAACTTAAATACTCATTACCCCCATAGCTTTTGTGAATATGCCACATATACTCTACTGCTTCCTGTAATTCATTCAGTCCTGTACTGAGCACTTACTGTGTGCAAAGCACTGTACTAGGCTCTTGGGAGAGTAGAGTGTAACAATAACCAGTCACATTCCCTGTAATTTGTTGTAGTGTCTGTTTAGATTGTAAAGTCTATGAGGGCTGGATTTCATGAGAACTTATTGTGTGCAGTACACTGAAGTAAGTGCTTGGGAGAGTACAGTAGAATAGAGTTGGTGGACACGAACCCTGCCCAAATGGAGTGTACAGTCTAGGAGATATATACTAATTCTAATGTACTCTCTTAAGCACTTAGTAAGTGGTCTACACACAGTAGGTGTTCCATAAATATTATTAATTGGTTGATCTGTGAGAGAGGTGGAAGAGAGCATCAAGAGAGGGAAGGAGAATGTGAATAAGTGTTTTTAAGAGGCAAATGGGAATGAAGTCAGATGCATAGCAAGAGGGAATGGATTTAGAGAGCAGGTGGGAGACTTTCCTAGAGAAAGAGCTGGGAAGCAGAAACAATCCGTGGTCTTTTCTGAGCACATAGTAGGTGTACTGTAATAATAATAATGGTATTTGATAAGTGCTTACTATGTGCCAAGCACTGTTCTAAACGCTGGGGTAGACACAAGGTTATCAGGTGGTCCCATGTGGGGCTCAAAGTCTTAATCCCCATTTTACAGATGAGGTAACTGAAGCACAGAGAAGTGAAGTGTCTTGCCCAAAGTCACACAGCAGAAAAGTGGCAGAGCCGGGATTAGAACCCATGACCTCTGACTCCCAAGCCCGTGCTCTTTCCACTAAGCCATGCTGTTTCTCTGTACTAAGCGCTTAGGAGAGTGCAATACAAAAAAATTAACGGACATTTTCTCTGCCCATAACGAGCTTACATTCTAATGGGAGAAGAAAGAGGAGTAGGAGGTAGTAGAATGGTTAGGTCTTGGAAGTTATTGGGAAAATTAGGAAGTCTTATTTTACCATCAGGGTAATTGGTGGTTTAAAGGGGTTAGGGAGAATGGCAATGGGGACATGAGGGAGTTAAACGTTGGTCATAATTGGAAGGGACTATGGAGCTAAAAAAAAGTTGCATTGTGGCCAGTCACAATGAATTTGAAGTGGCAGAAGTTGGCCTGGAGCCAAGATTTCCAATGGCAGCATTCCGCTGCACGAGTGCAGGAACCATGGATGTGAACTGTGAGGTGATTGATCCAGGGCTGGGGTTTGGTCATGTGAGAGCGAGTTGAGTTACTGAGTTGAGTTAGTTGAGTTAGTTGGAAAGGGTAGAGTTGAAGTCATGTTCTTTATCATATTATCGTTTATTGCTATATTGTTCTCTCCCAAGCACTCAGTACAGTGCTCTGCCCACAGTAAGTGCTCAATAAATACGATTGACTGACTGACTAGCATAAAGGGAAGGGAAGATTGGTGGAAACTTCAGGAGGGGGCAAAAGCGGGCAACAGGTTAAGTGGGTCAGTGCCTGGAGGAGAGGAGAGAATCTTTGGGCAGGGAATCATTCAGTTCATTCAATTGTATTTAGTAAGTGCTTTCTGTGTGCACAGCAGAGCAGTGAGAGTACAGTATAACGATAAACAGACACATTCCCGGTCCACCACGAGCCGACAGTCAAAAGAATAATAACTATGGTATTTGTTAAGCACTTACTATGTGCCAGGCACTGTACTAAGCGCTGGGGTAGATATAACCGAATCAGGTTGGACACAGTCCCTCCCCTGCAGAGGGCTCACAGTCTTAATCCTTATTTTACAGATGACGGAACAGGCCAGAGAAGTGAAGTGACTTGCCCAAGGCCACACAACAGATAAGTGGCCTGACTCCTGGGCCCATACGCTATCCACCAGGCCAGGGGTTACAGTTCAGATGGCTTATGATTGAATAGAGGTAGAACTATGTCTTGGTGATAGTGAAGAAGAAGAGATGGCCAGGAATAGATCTATGATCAGTGGAAATTTCGCTGACTGTAGTAAGCATGGGGGGATAGGAATGAGATGTCAGACAAGTATTTTAGGAGCTGAGAGACTTGGGGGAGAGGCCGGAGAGGAAAACAGGGGTGTGAAGGGAAAGAGGGGAAGGGTGTGGAACTCTTAGACAGTCATAGGATGGCTACGATCTTTCCTCTGGTGAAATATGAATTATTCATTCTTTCAATCATATTTATTAAGTGCTTACTGTGTGCAAAGCACTCTACTAAGCCCTTGGGAAAGTACAATGCAACAATAAACTGTGACATTCCCTGCCCACAACGAGCTCACAGTCTACAGTGGGGGAGACAGACATCAGTAAAAATAAAATTATGGAAATACGTGTAAGTGCTGTGGGGCTGGGGGACGGGGAAGGCAAAGGGAAGCAGCATGGCTCAGTGGAAAGAGTCTGGGCTTGGGAGTCAGAGGTCATGGGTTCGAATCCCAGCTCTGCCGCTTGTCAGCTGTGTGACTGTGGGCAAGTCACTTAACTTCTCTGTGCCTCAGTTACCTCATCTGTAAAATGGGGATTAACTGTGAGCCTCATGTGGGACAACCTGATTACTCTGTATCTACCCCAGCGCTTAGAACAGTGCTCTGCACATAGTAAGTGCTTAACAAATACCAACATTATTATTATTATTATTATTATTATTAAAGGGGTGACAAAGAAGGGCGTGGGAGATGAGGAAAAGTGGGACTGTCTGGGAAAGCCTCTTGGAAGAGATGTGCCTTCAATAAGGTTTTGAAGAGGGGGAGAGGAATTATGTCTGTTGGATTTGAGGAGGGAGGGTGTTCCAGGCCAGAGGCAGGACGTTGGCCAGGGTTCAGCGGCTAGCCACCACTACTTGGCAAATCGAAGCTTCACTGACGATACCCACTGAGTGGGAAAATGTGCTCAAGAAAAACAATCAGATGTGTAGTTAGAGAGTCAGGGCAAGTGAAGAGTGGAAGAGGCAGACTGGAAGAAAAAAGGATACGAAAGTGAGGTGCTGCACTGGTGAGTAGGAGAGGACAAAGAAAGCTGAAACTGATTTCTTCTGATTTTCTTACCACTCACCTCACCTCACCTTTTTTTTTTTTTTTTACGGTACTTGTTAAGCACTTACTCTGTTTTAGGTAGTGTTTTAAGCACCAGAAAAGATATAAGTTTATCAGGTTGGATGTAGTCCCTCTGCCACATGGGGCTCACAATCTAAATTGGAGGGAGGAGGATTTAAATCCCATTTTCCAGATGAAATAACTGAGGCACAGAGAAGTTAAGTGACTTGACTAGGGTCACACAGCAAGTAGTTGGGAGAGCTGGAACTAGAACCCAGGTCCTCTGACTACCAGGCCCATGCTTTTACTACTAGGCCACTCTGCTTCTAATTCCCCATTCCCACACACTTTGTCTAATATATCTTCTACTTCAAAGTTATTTTAATCTCTTTCTCCTTTTCCCACCCTCCATTTTCTGGATGAGTTTAGCCTCCATTCACTGTTAAGGTTGGGGTGAATATAACTGGATGTAAAGGAATGTGAGATCTTGTATTTGCAACTGACAAAAACCTCATATCAGAAACTCTGAATCTAATCATAATTAACATCTCAGCTTGTTCCCAGCGGAAAAGAATTGGTTTCCCCAAAACATATGCAAAAATGCCCCGAGACCAGTGTGAACCTATAGTCTCTGGAAGGTGAGTGATATTTAGGTATCATTACAGGAAATTGGGATTATACTGTGTGTTTGTAGATTAATTGGAGCATCTATACAAAATCTGTAATAGAAGGAAACTGGGGTACATGAAAAGCAGCATGGCCTAGTAGAAAGAGCACAGGCCTGGGAGTCAGGGGGACATAGGTCCTAATCCCTGCTCTGCCACTTGTCTGCTGTGTGACTTTGGGCAAGTCACTTAACTTCTCTGTGCCTCAGTCATCTCACCTGTAAAAAGGAGATTAAAGCTGTGAGCCCCGTATGGGACAGGGACTGTGTCCAACCTAAATAGCTTGTATCCACCCCAGCGATCAGTACAGTGCCTGGAACGTGGTAAGCATTTAACAAATGCCAGTTAAAAAAATGAGAAAATCAGAGAGACTAGTAATAGGATTCAATTTAGAAACCACATCCAGGACTGGGAATTTCAATCTAGGCCTTTGGATTTTCATCTAAGGCTTGGGTAGGGAAGGAGAGGGGAGGGTAGTAAATGGGAGCAGGAGTGGAAGCTGAAGCAATAGATCACTGGTGACAGAAGTAGCCGATTTAAGCTGTTTTTGTCCTCTCGGTTATCACCGCCTGTGAGGCGTAGAAAGCACAAATTTGCCTCCTCCCTGCTACTATGGATTTGGCCAGTACCATGGCTTAGTATTCATCAGAGAAGCCTACATTTTTAACCAGATCTTATGTTATTATTACTATTATTATTTCCAGTCCATAAGATCTGCATGGATGCAATCAGTAATGATTTCTGAACTCAACATGTAATCTTCAGGTGTCTGGAGAATTAGAATTCCATTCCAGAGAAACATGCCCTGGAGAAGCAGTATGGCCTAGTGGCCTGGGAGTGATCTGAGTTCTAATCCTGGCTCTGCTGCTTGTCTCTGACCTTGGGCAAGTCACTTAACTTCTCTGTGCCTCAGTTACTGCAACTGTAAAATGAGACTGCAAGCCCTGTGTGGGACATGGATTGGATCCAGTCTAACTTGTATCTACTCCACCACTTAGTTCAGTGTCTGGCACATAGTAAGGGCTTAACAAATATCATAAAAAATTATATCCCAAATGACACTTCTATACAATCATTGAAGACCCAGGAGATGGAAAATGATGCTGCTTAGCTCTAGGCAGATAATTTTGCTAGAAATGAATATAATTAAGCAGGTTCAACCTCAGAGAGGTATTACACTCATCAGTAAGAAATACAGGTATAAAGGAAACAGATTATTTTCTACAAATCTACTTCTCTACATAATAATAATAATGGTGGTATTTGTTAAGCGCTTACTATGTGCAAAGCACTGTTCTAAGCGCTGGGGGAGATATAAGGTGATCAGGTTGTCCCACAAAGGGCTTGCAGTTTTCATCCCCATTTTACAGATGAGGTAACAGACCCAGACAAGTTAAGTGACTTGCCCAAAGTCACACAGCTGACAAGCAGCAGAGGCAGGATTAGAACCCATGACCTTTGACTCCCAAGTCTGTGCTCTTCCACTGAGCCACGCTGCTTCTCTAAATCACATAAATCCTATGTCTCTACTCTGAATAAATTAAATCTGGGGTGAATGCAATAGATGGAAACAGGTCCTTTGAGACAAAGGAAAAAAAAAGATGGGAATTCTCACAGAGCTACTCTTTCAATCAGGTAACTGCCCCTTTTCTGAAGCTTTTGGTTTTCTGAAGCTTACTAAATTTAAGTAAATTTGTCACTCCAATAGCATATATCTTGTTTCAACTACCAGACACAATAACATTCTGACCCAGAATTGCTCTATTTTTAGAACTAGCATGTATTGTTTAAGGTGGGATTTTTCTTTGCCCAGAAATCTTATGTTTCTCTTCAGGCCATATGTATTGTTTTCCAGACCAAATTTAAGGACTCCCAAGATGCGTTCTACAGAGGGGTGTAACCCAATTTTATTCTCACCCCCCTGTTCTTCTCAAATGTCTTCAGGAAGCAGTTTCAAATGTAGGAGAAGGAGCACAAAGAAAAGTAATTCAAAGGTGAGCTTTAAGTAAAATGTAAGTGACTAACTGGGTTTATCTTCCTTAGAGATATGTGATGGATTTTGATGTATATTAGTGGAAATATCTGCTCTTTGTCCAGATTTGCCTTCCCCAACAGCCTTTCTCTTTCGTGCTCTCCCATCCTGTCCCCGAGGCCTCCTGTTTTCTCATCCCTTCTTTCCACACCCCGAAAATGTTGGACTCCTTTTTCCCTAGTTCCAGCATCCATGGACCAGTGGTGAGGAGAGAGAGTACTCAGGGGATGGGTGGAAGAGACCCGAGAGACATCAGTGAAGTGGTATGGCGTAGTGGATAGAGCACGGGCCTGGGAGTCAGAAGGTCATGGGTTCTAATGCCAACTCCGCCACTTGTCTGCTATGTGACCTTAGGCAAGTCACTTCACTTCTCTGGGCCTCCATTACCTCAGTTAGGTGTAAAATGGGGATTGTGACTGTGAGCCCCACTTGGAACAGGGACTGCGTCCAACCCAATTTACTTGTGTCCACCTCAGCGCTTAGTACAGTGTGAGTGCTGAGTGGCACATTGTGAGCGCTTAACAAATACCATTATTATTATTATCTTGGGGGAGATGGGTTCAAGTGTGCATGCCAGCAAAATGCTACATTTCCTGACAGCCCCTACCACCTCCATTACTAGGGTCCCTACATGCTTCCTCCGAAATGTCCAGGGCCAGATACATACCGGCAGACACACGGGGAGAAAGTGGCCCTGACGAGAGGCACCTACGTATCTCCTTATAAACAATATGTGCTAAAGGGGCCATGTCCTCCTGACTGTAATGCTGAATCCACTGGCAATCCAACAAATTTAAATACTCGGACATCGCCGCATTCATTTTTCAAGGGAACACTGAATACAAACATTACAGAGGAGAGCTGCCTGGGGATTCACTAGAATAGTTTGGGGGCAGGGGAGGGGGTATGTGTTTCCAAATAGGTGGGCCTTTTGAGGCCATCTAAAGGCTATTTTCAACTGCACTCGTACAGTTTTTCAATTAGTGGTGGCATAGGCCACGGTCTTCGAGTGACTTCAGTCCCCACAGGTTTTTATTCGGTTACCAGGCCCCTTTGAGGTGCATCTTCTCTCCCATATTCCAAAGCTTTTTCTTCACATGTCTGGCTCGTTTCCCCCTTTAATGGCCTGCCACATTCCATCTTTCTCTCTCTGCCTCGTTTAGAGTTTTCGATTCCCACTCAGCGGAGCGACAACCCAGCCCACACTCTCCACTGCACCCTCAGTATGTGCTGATCTGTCATGGCTCCGCCATCATCTCCAGCTTAACAATATATCCCATTCTAGCCTGATTTCCTAGGAAACCAACCCTCAACCATAGATCCAGGCTGCAGACAAAGAACCGAATCAAAGAAATCCTATCCTCCCCACACTCTGAATAGAAATACTGAACAGATGTGTCACGCCGAAATCAATGGGAATGTGTTTTTTTCACCTCCAGATTCTAAACTCCGCTTTGGACCGTGCCCTACAGACTGCAGTCGGCTTAAAAAAGACGACGGAACGGATGATTCGAGAAGTGGCAGAGGATCTGGATAAATTTCAGAATCAGAAAAGTCAGGAACAATTTTAGCCCCTGCACGGTCTGATCTGAGGTCAGTATGTTGACATGCTAGGTACTTGAAATAGATAAAAGGTATGACAAAAGTTCTGCAAAAATATGTCCTTAAAGCTATAGCTATAAAGTTCAACCAACTGCTCTGACTGCCAGACACACTAATTGCATATTTAGGGCCGACGTTAGATGATATGGTGGTATTTGTTAAGCGCTTACTTTGTGCTAGGCACTGTACTAAGCGCTGGGAGGGGGATATGAGCAAATTGGGTTGGACACAGTCACTGTCCCACATCGGTCTCGCAGTCTTAATTCCCATTTTCCAGATGAGGTAATGGAGGCACAGGGAAGGTAAGTGACTTGCCCAAGGTCACATAGCAGCCTGGATCTACAGTCGAGGGTTGGTTTCCTAGGAAATCAGGCTAGAAACAGCATGGCCTAGTGGATAGAGCATGGGCCAGGGAGTCAGAAGGTCATAGGTTATAATTCTGGCCCCACCACTTGTCTGCTGTATGGCAGAGCAGTGAGGCAGTTCCCTCAGTCTCTCAGCCAAAGGGGCAGAGGTGATTGAAAATTTGAAAGTGTCCAGCTTCCCTCTACCAATATTGGAAGTGATGCCTATGTTAATAGGGATGTGGGAGAGGGGACAAAGAGGCTCTAGAGGCAGTGAGGAGGGCCAGGATCCCCTCAGAGAAATGTTCTCAGTTCAGGGGTTTGGGTAGCCTTCCATATATTATTATTCTATGAACATATTGCTATTACGTTACACTGTTTGCCCAACATAACGCCCACTGCATCAAGCACCTCTCAGGTGTCACCCCAGGGAGAGGACAATTCTCTTCCAGCCTCTGTGACTTAAATTTCCTTTCTCCCAATCCTTAGCAAAGTGGTAAAAGCATGGAGCTGGAAGTCAGAAGGTCGCAAGTTCTATTCCCGGCTCCTCCATTTGTCTGCTGTATGATCATGGGCAAGTCACCTCACTTCTCTGGGCCTCAGTTACCTCACCTGTAAAATGGGGATTGAGACTATGAGCCCTACGTGGAACAGGAACTGTGTCCAACCCGATTTGCTTGTAGCCACCCCGGCGCTTAATACAGTGTCTTGCACAAAGTAAGTGCTTAAAAAAATACCATTATTATTATTCAGCACTGGAAGAAAGGAAAAATCGGCTTTTTAAGAGAGTGTAATATTTCTGAACTTATTACCAGAATAATAGAAAAATAGACCGAAGTAGAATTACAAGACAGAAATAATAGTGCTAGGTTTTTTACTACTGATATTTACAAAAACTCTGCTGTTTTGAAATCATCTATTTACCCACAACAGCTCTGCTGAGTAATTTTGATGGACCAAATGCCTGTCTAGTGCTCCTCACACAGTCCGCTAATGAAGGTGTCTCCGACTTGCCTAAACCAGGAACTGAAGGAGGGGCAGATCGATGGCCAGCCCGCCCCAGGGGACCTACTGCAGCACAATTAGAGGGCTTAGCCATGCCTGCACTCATCCAGGAAGAAAATATTTTAGCTTACCTGTGGTTTGCTGAACAGACGATGCTTTGTGAGAAGTAGTGTGGTCTAGTGGAAAGAGCACAGGCTTGAGAGCCAGAAGACCTGGGTTCTAGTCCTGATCTGCCACTTACCTGCTGTGTGATTATGGGTCACAACTTTTCTGTTCTTCAATTCCCTCCATCTCCAAAATGGGGATTCAGTGCCTGTTCTCCCTCCTATTTAGACCAAGTCCCATGTGGGATCTGATTATCTTCTGTCTCAGAGCTTGGCACGTAGTAAGCGCTTAACTGATACCATGATTATTATTATTGTTAGTATTATTATCAAGGTATTTGGAAAAGAATTTAAGAAATCTACATCTCCAGCCATGATGTCTCTCCCTCTCTGCTGTCTTGCATTTCCTCCTGCCTTAAAGTCATGTCTACTTGGATGTCTTGCCATCGCCTCAAACTTAACATGTCCAAAATGGAACTCCGTATCTTCCCTCCCAAACGCTGTCCTCCCCGTCTTTCCTATCACTGTAGACGACACCACTATCCTTCCTGTCTCACAAGCTCATAACCCTGGCATTATCCCTGACTCTTCTCTCTCATTCAACCCACCTATTCAATCTATCACTAAATCCTGTCCGTTCAACCTTCACCTAAAATCTACCCTTTCCTCTCCATCCAAACTATTACCACGTTAATCCAAGCACCTATTTATCCTATCCCATCGTGATTACTATATTCATTCTTTCATTTATTCAATCATATTTATTGAGCTCTGTGTTCTGAGTACTGTAGTAAGCACTTGAGAAGCAGCGTGGCTCAGTGGAAAGAGCACTGGCTTGGGAGTCAGAGGTCATGGGTTCGAAACTCCGCTCTGCCACTTGTTAGCTGTGTGACTGTGGGCAAGTCACTTAATTTCTCTGTGCCTCAGTTACCTCATCTGTAAAATGGGGATTAACTGTGAGCCCCATGGGGGACAACCTGATTACCCTATATATCTACCCCCAGTGCTTAGAATAGTGCTCTGCACATAGTAAACGCTTAACAAATACCAACATTATTACAATATAATAGACACATTCCCTGACCACAAGGAGCTTACAGTCTAGAATGGGGTGGGGAGAGAGACATTAATATTAAAAAAATACAAATATGTATATAAGTGCTGTGGGGCTAGGAGGGGGATGAACATAGGGTGCAAGGGTGATGCAGAAGGCAGTGGGAGAAGAGGAAAGGGGTGCTTAGGAAGGCCTCCTGGAAGAGATGTGCCTTCAGTAAGGCTTTGAAGGTGGGGACAGTAATTGTCAGATTTGAGGAGGGAGTTCCAGGCCAGAGGCAGGACGTGGGCAAGGGATCGGCAGTGAGATAGACGAGATGGAGGCACAGTGAGAAAGTTAGCATTAAAGGAGCGAAAGTGCAGGCTGGGTTGTAGTAGAAGAGTAGGAGGGGGCAAGGTGATTGGGTGCTTTAAAGCCATTGGTGAGAAGTTTTTGTTTGATGGACAATCACTGGAGTTTTTTGAGGAGTGGGGAACACGTCCTGAATGTTTTTGAAGAAAAATGATTTGGGCAGCAGAGTGAAGTATGGAGAGCCAGGAGGCTGCTGCAGTAGGATGAGTGATTGTATTAATGCGGTAGCAGTTTGGATGGAGGGGAAAAGGCAGATTTTAGCAATGTTGTGAAGGTGGAGCGACAGGATTTAGTGATGGATTGAATATGTGAGTTGAATGACAGAGAGGAGTCAAAGATAACGCCCACGTAATGGACTTGTGAGACCGGAAGGATGGTGGTGCCGTCTACAGTGATGGAAAAGTCAAGGGGAGGACTTTGGGTGGAAAGGTACGGAGTTCTGTTTTGGACATGTTAAACTTGAGGTGATGGGAGGACATCCAAATAGAGATGTCTTGAAGGGAGGAGGAAATGCGAGACTGCAGAGAGGGAGAGAGATCAAGGCTGGAGATGTAGATTTGGGTGTCTTCCACACACTGGTGGTAGTTGAAGCCATGGGAGCAAATGAGTTCTCCAAGGGAGTGGGTGTAGCTGGAGAATAGAAGGGGACCCAAATTGAACCTTGAGGGACCCCCACAGTTAGGGGGTGGGAGGCAGAGGAGGGGCCTACAAAGAAGACTGAGATGAACGGCCAGAGAGAAGAGAACCAGGAGAGGACAGTGTCAGTCAAGCCAAGTGTGGATAATGTTTCCCGGGGAAGGGGGTGGTTGACAGTGTCAAAGGCAGCTGAGAGGTCAAGGAGGATTAGGAGGGAGTAGAGGCTGCTCCTTATCACCTTGCCTCCTGTCTCTCCCCATTCCAGTCCACACTTCACTATGCTACCTGATTCATTTTTCTTCAGAAACCTTCAGTCCATATTTCCCCACTTCTCAAGAACCTCCAGTAGTTGCCCATCCATCTCGACATGAAATAGAAACTCCTTACCATCGACTTTAAAGCACTCTATCACCTCATCTCGCTGTTCTCCTCTTATATCCCAGTCTACACACCCTCAATCTCATCTATCTCGCTGCTCATCTCTCATCCACATTCTGCCTCTGGCCTGGAATGCCCTCCCTTTTCTTATTCAACAGACAATTACTCTCCCCACTTTCAAAGCCTTACTGAAGGCATATCTCCAAGAAGCCTTCCCTAAGCCCCTCTTTTCCTCTTTCCCCATTTCCTTCTGCATCACCCTGACTGGCTCCCTTTATTCACCACCCCACTCACCCCCACAGCACTTACACAGCACTGTAATTTATTTATACTATCCTCTGTCTCCCCCTCTAGACTGTAAGTTTATTGTGGGCAGCAAATATGTCTGTTATATTGTGTTGTACACTCCGAAGCCATGCACGCCATACAGGCTCAGTAGATATGACTGATTAAAAACATGCTTCCTGTCCACAAGGAACTTGTATTCTAAGGGGGAAACATTTGATGGACACCAGTTATGAAGTAAATGGCAAGAGAGGAGCCAGTGGAAAGAGACTAAGAAAAAGCAGCCAAAGTGGCAGGAGAAGAACCAGGAGAGAACTATATTGGTAAATTCAAGGTTCAGTAGTGTTTCTATAAAAAAGGAGTGGGCCCCAGTCCCCAGGGTATCTTGAGGCATCAAGGCGGATTAGGATATTTTTTTTAAAATGGTATTTGTTTAGCGCTTAATACTTGCCAGGCACTGAATTTAAGCACTGGGGTAAATACAAAATAATCATATTGGATATAGTCCGTCTCTCACATGGGGGCCACAACTTTAAGTCCCATTATAACAGAAGAGGTAACTGAGGCAAAGTTAATTTGACCAAGGTCGCACAGGGGACAAGTGACTGAGCCAGGATTAGAACTCAGGTCCTCTGACTCACAGGCCTGTGGTTTTTCCAAGAGGCCATGCTACTTCTCAGTAGTAAAAAGATTTGACAAGGAGGTGGTTATTGGCCTTGGGGAATGTGGTCTCAGTGGAATAAAGGGGGTGGGAGCCAGATTGTAATGAGTTTAAAAAAGGGAATTGGAGATAGCAGGTGTATACAACCTATTGGAGGGTGAAGACGTGGAAAGGAGCAGAGACTCAGGTGACAGAGCTTAGAACGGTGCTTGGCACATAGTCAATGCTTAACAAATACCATAATTATTATTATAGTTGGAGGTTACAATGAAATCCAGAAGGGGATTTTTTAAAAAATGACTTGGACATGTTTGCAAGCAGATTAGAAGGGGCCATCAGAGTGAAATGTCAATTTATTTTTGCCCTAGAGGATATGAAATGTGACGTTTCCAGAGATGCACGGACTCCATAATGGTTGGAGGCTTGAAAAAGTGGTGCGCAGCCCCTCATTTTCCAGGAACTTAGATGGCGTCGGCAGAGCTGCTTCCCAACTCTGTTTAACACAGGCAGCAGCTACTGCAGTTTGTGGGCTGGAGAGAAGAGTCAATCCAAAAGCAATGGAATTCTCCACATCATCCGGTAATAAGATTTTGTTACAAAGGGATAGTGCTGGTATGAGCTTAAGAAAATGGTCCTTTTGTAGCCCCAAATTCTTGAAATAATTGGTGAAAAGACTCAATCTTTAAAAGTCTTTGTTTTATTTGAGTATTTCATCATCACTAGAAAAAATCCTACATGATCAAGTGTAGAATTTAGTATATTCCAGACAAAGATTTTTAAGTAAACAGTAATTTCATAAAGTACATTTAGAGAATCATACCATAATTATTACCACTGCTAAAAATTTTAATTGAAAGAGAAAATTACACTTTCAGGAAATAATAATCTGATCATACATATACATTTACAGCTTTACCTCTTACCTTTACATCTGCATCTAAAGTCCTTTAAATCGCTTTTCAGAAGGAAACTTTCAGCATTCACTAATTCCAAAAATGTTCCATGAGTCATTAGTGTATATATATACAGGTAGTTGTGAAAAAAATCCTATCTTTGATTCCAATATTTTTTATTCAAACAGGCAAAGTGTCCCGGTTTAGAAAATGTTTTTGTATCAGATAATGTAAAATTTGAATCTTGCTTCTGGTCTCCAAAGCAGCAGTAATTATTAAAAAAAAAAAGCCAAATCCAACTATGTGCATGGTCATCATATTAGAGACATACTAGAAATGTTATTTCACAAAAATATATACATTTAAATTATGAGTTATTTCCTTGATTCATTTTCTTGAACCAGAAGGACACTAGACTCTTCAAACAAGCTGCTGCTCATCCTTAACATAGGAGATTTTATCCTTGGGTTTGTTCAGCATCTTTAAATCATCCAACAGCCTTTTGGGTGTCAAAATATGAGTAGAACCTGGTGAAATATAATCATATCAATTAGCGGGCTGCCAGATCAATCCTCTTTTCCTTGACTTCCAAAATGACTTCTGTTGGTCTAGACATCGTAAAATCTACCAGAGGATATGAGTTTTCCCCATGACGTTTTATGCCCACGACTTGGTAATTTTACTGATTTTACTTTACAGGATTGCTTTAGTCTCCTCCTGTGATAGCCACTTCTTCTAGTGCAATAAATGAAACCTATTCCTCACAGCTCGGATATCTCACCATATCCTGTCACCTCGTGGATAAAAAGTCTTCGATGAAAGTTGCCATTTATCCTTGTGACAACTGAAGGACCCAACACACTAAAGAGCATGTGACCAAGACCGTGACTGTAGTCAGTTAAAGATTTGCCGAGGATTCATTTTGCAGAGCATGAGGTCAGGCCTCCCACCAATTTGGCTTGAGGGTGAGGACCACATGCAGTGATTTTAATCAACAACTACTTTTAACCAACAATTTAATCATTAAATGTACCAATAGTACTATAAGTCACATTTCAGCCATGAAACATTCAAAAGATTTCCCAAGCATTACACCAATCATTTGCCTGGGAACAGTTTTCGGTGCACAAAAAGATTGTTTCTTGCTGATAGTGAAAGGGACTCACTGCACCATCACTAGAAGAAAGGCACAGTACTAGAAATCTTGAAGATTTAATCATATAATTACTTACGAACAGATCTAAAATGAAAAAAAATCCTTGGTGGAGAAAAAGCATTGTATGATTTAAAACAGGTCTAGCAACTAATATTTTAATTAAGCAGATAATCACATCAAGACATTCCAGACTGTAATAAAAAATTCTTACCAATAATAACTTCACAAGATTTATGTGCCTGAGAAACTTCATAAGCACAGCGCATCTCTGAATATGTAATTCCTCCAATTACAAAGACAATTAGCTTTGACCCATTCTTTCGATCATCTAAATAATTTGTCCTGTGTTTCTGGCGGGCACTGAAGGAAAAAAAATATACAATTTTCTGATCAATCGATGGTATTTACTGAGTGATTACTGTGAGCAGAGCAGTGAATTAAGCACTCTGGTGATTTCATGCCCTATCACTCGTACTGGAAGAAAGTCTAATTATGCTCATCCTTTGCACAAATTAAGATTTTCTGGGGGGAGAAATTACTCCAACTTGGGAAAGAAGAAGATTCAGGCAGAAAATGCAATCCCACCTCTGCCACTACTTTCCAGTTTGGGTAAACACCACTATGTCTGCGTCTCAGATCCTTAATCTATGACATCAGCATTGCAAAAGTCCCTAACAATCTCATCAAGGTGTCATAGAGACTGATGGACTAGGAACAAAATGAACTCTGAGTTTCTGGGATGAAGAGGGTCAGAGGTTATTGCATCTTTTAAAAATTACTAGATTTTTGAAGTTTTTCCCAGTGGCTGTCAGTTTGGCAACCTTATATTTTGTTTGGCTTTCCGTATCTATCTGTGCCAACTCCTCTACCACCCTATTCTTAGATTCATTCATTCATTCAATAGTATTTACTGAGCGCTTACTATGTGCACAGCACTGTACTAAGCGCTTGGAAAAGACAATTCGCCAACAGATAGAGACAATCCCTGTCCAATGACGGGCTTACAGTCTAATCGGGGGAGACAGGTGGACAAAAACATCACGATAAATAGAATCGAGATTGTGAGTCTGTTGCGGGCAGGGGACTAGAGCTCACCTGTGTACTTTTTTCCTAGTGCTTAATAAAGTGCACGCAGTGGGCATGTTATTACAGCTGCTATTAGGCAGTTCTGATGGGTGTCATGTATTCCAGGCACAGCCAGCAACTTAATGGCAGGTGCCACATGGAACATGCGGACTGCACATTTGATATCTAAGGTAGAAAAGATGGACAAACTACCTGACAGCTCCTGAGCCATTCCACACCAGAGGGCACTGAGAGCAATAAGGCCATTCCTTGGAATCTAATCTGTTGTCGATGGCATCCTGAGAAAGAAAAATGGTTAATTTTGAAAAGGTTAATATGAGTTCTAAAACTTTCTCAGAAAAATTCAAATATCTACTCTTACCACTGACACTGCATGAGTGGATTTATATTTTCCTGTGGCAATTAGACTAATGCTAATTTTAGCTGCCCTTTCTCAAAAATCAGCATCATTCTTCCTCCCTTAGACTGAGTCCTATGTGGGATGGGGACTGTGTCCAAACTGCTTAACTTGTATCTACCCCAGCGCTTAGGACAATGCTTGACACACAGTATGTGCTTAACAAATACTATAATTATTATTATTCATGATGGCCACGTAGAAGTTGGAAATAGGAGGAAACAAATGAAACAAACAGAAATAGTTTTATTTTTTAAAGTTATATCACTTTTGATTAATGCTGGTATAACTCCTTAAAGAAAAGGTTTTATTTTCCAAATCCCAAGAAAATTGGTCTCTACCATTTATCTCATTATTCATGATCTGATTCCATAAGCTGCCTGGCAGACCTTTGGAGAGCGCAACATAAAAAGCAATCTTTCAGTTACTAGACTGTCGAAGTCATACTCATTCTGATAACAGAAAAATGGCATGGTTCTAAAAGAATATATTTAACTAATTATTATTATGATTATTACTGTTATGGCATTTATTAAGTGCTCACATGTGTCACATGCTGGGGGATATACAAGTCCCTTACCCACTTGAGACTCACAGTCTAAATAGGTAATCCTGACTTGTACTGAAGAGTCATGCTAATGTTTTGGTAAAAATGGAAGCATTTGGAGGAGCCTCAATAAAAGAAATGAGTAAAATATGGGATGAAGAAGAGTTTATGCTCTCCTGGAAAGGTTCAATTCATTGATTTTATTTATTTTTTAATGGCATTTATTAAGTGCTTACTATGTGCCAGGTACTGTACTGGGGTAGATAAAAGCTTTAATCTAATTCATTCAATTAATCATATTTATTAAGCACTTACTGTGTGCAAAGCACTGTACCAAGTACTTAATCAGGTTGGACAGCCCCCACACAGCTTTAATTCCCATTTTACAGATGAGGTAACTGAGGCACAGAGAAGTTAAGTTACTTGCCCAAGGTCACACAGCAGACAAGTGGCAGAGCTGGGATTAGAACCCAGGTCCTCTGACTCCAAGGCTGGGCTTTTTCCGTACTACTACTCATTCCTCTCATATGAAGAATGAAAGAAACTCTGGGATTTGTCTATTCTTGTGAGAGGAGCACAGGCCTGGGAGTCACAGGATCTGGGTTCTAATCCCAGCTCCATTACTTGCCTCCTGTGTAATCTTGAGCAAGTCACTTTATTTTACTTCTCTGTACCTTCATTTCCTTTCCCTCCTATTTGACTGTGGGCCTGGGCCTCTGTCTGACCTGATAATCTTGTATCTACCCCAGTGCTTGACACACAGAAAGCACTTAAATACAATAATAATAATTATTATTATGTTAGGGTTCAGGAGTGACAATTCTCAACCTATTAAGACAGTAATTCAAACCTCTCCTTAGTTGTACAGCTGCTTCAAGAACGGGAACAAAATATTGCATCAAACAGACACTTGTGTCTTTGACATATAGTTGGTGAAAACACTGAAAAAAAATCGGACAATACAGAGTAGATGGAAAAGTAGGGAGATTTTGAGAATTTGAGAAGGAACTCTAGATTTATGGCCACGGAATTTTTAATTTTATAAATCCATTCTGTAAACTGCAATATATGATTATTTCTTTGAGAAGAAATAAACTTAAACACTTAAACTTAAGTATTATTACTTAAACTTAAATACTTAAACTTAAAAAACTTAAGAAATAAAAGAAATAAATGGCTAAAATTTGTAAAAGCAAGTTATATTATGAACAACAGACCTGACAGGTGACAAATAAATCAAACTTTAAACTTCAGTTATAGGATTGCAAACACCACACTTCCATGTCAGAAGCTAAAGTCTTCTACCTCTGGTTAGGCAAATTCAAATTTTGTTCCTTTCAGCACTAAAGGATGTCTAGAGTCATAAAAGCCTTATTGCTGTAAAAACTTATCATTAAGAATTCGTTTTTCAAGTTAGTTACATTACATTAAAAATCTAGGTTTAACATATTCTGTTCAGGATTATTTCCTCTTAAAAAAACAAAAGATTCATGAAGATTGGAAACTAAATGACACCACTGAGAAGTAGCAGGCCTCATGCAAAGAACATGGAGCTAGGAGTCAGGTTCCAATCCCAAATCCACTACGTGCCTGCCATGTGACCTTGGGCAAGTCACTTAACTTCTCTGTGTCTCGGTTTCCTCATCTGTAAAACAGGCTTTACCATACCCATTTCTCCAACCCCGATAGACTGTGAGCCCCTTACGGGACAAAAACTATCTGACCTGATTAACTTATATGTACCCTAGCACTTAGTACAATGCTTGGCACCTATACCCCAGCACTTAGTACAATGCTTGGCACCTAGTAAGTGCTTAATTACCACAATTATTATTATTATTAATAATTTATAATTATTATATAGTGATAGTAGTAATAAGGGGTATTTGCAAACTATACAGAACTTTGTTTACAATTGTTTTTTTTTTTCACCTGGCAACATTAACAAGTGTTCTTACTTCCATGATATCCTTGATAATAGGTGTCCATCGAGATAACTGAAATGTTTCTTCGGCAGAGCGGTCTTTTCTCAACAGTTTCCCCTGCTGAGACTTATATAAAGAAAAATAAAATTCAAAAACTCTTTTTTAATAAATATTATTCATTTTTCAGTTATCTGAAAGTACAAATAACATTGTAAGTTAGCTATACAAGTCTGTTGTGAATTTAAAATCTTAGGCAGTGGTAATGTCTACCTGGAAAAAAAGAGGTGGTAGTAAAATGCATTTTGTATCAAAATGTAGTTTATTAAAATTTATAAGGGTAAATAAAATACTTCATTATATAGTCACATATGATGTGCTTCTTGAAATTAAATCCTTCTTAACTGAAAAACAAAACAAACCAAAACCCGAAACCCACTACGAATTTTTGTGCTATAAAATTTTCGGGACTCAATGATCAATGTATTATTTCCTGGTTTCAGTGTACAAATCCTTAAATAGGCTATGAATTGTTAGGGTTTTGCCTCATAGAATCTGATTTCCACTCCCTGACTCAGAGTTAGGAAATTAGGATCAAGCCAAGGCACATTAAAATTGCTGGGTATATCAATATGTAGCTATGGAATCAACTGTTAATTTACCCATTTTTATATACCAGAAAGGCATAATACTGCTAAAGAAACACATGCCATGCAGATGGTCTCTGTAAATAATAAAAATAAAGCTAAAATAATCCTTGAATTCTCAAATTTAATCAGTCCTTACTCAGGGAAAAAAATAAGAATTACATACTGCATACTAATTCATATTAATTAAAAATTATACTCTACTCACAAAATAGAAACATACATGATGTAAAGCAACAGTAAAAAATATTCTTAAAGTTATCCTCAGGGAAATGATGGGGGGACTAAAAGGGGACAGGGAACTTAAGGGAAGAGAGGAATAGGAAGGGGCAGGTGACCATTTGGGATCTTTACAGCCCTGATTGTAAATCTGGGATGAATGAGTTTGGAAATCCAGTTCAGAAGGCTGTGGGGCTGAGCACCCCTGTTTTACCCATGATCTTCAAAGTTACAGATAAAATTATATTTTTGGAAAATAGGTCCAAATGCTTTGGATGGCATAAAAGAAACATATTTCAAAGCACAAACAGCAGAGGACATATTTATAAGTTGCAGTATTTCTTACTTGGGGAACAATAGGTACACCCAGATAACTCCAGTTACGGATCATGTCGCCATCATTTTCTAGCTTGACATTCTGGACCAATTTATCCAAATTTTCTTGGGTTGTACCTTGCATAAAAGAAAACAAATGCATATTTTCTTATGTAAATACCACTCTGCCTAGTAACATCTGTGAACTAAATGAGTTTTCAAACAATTACCAAAGAGGAGCTCAATTCTCCCATATTTTGAAGAGGTGTAAATGTGGATTTGGGGAGATAAAAGTTAAATATTTCTTAAAGTGGAACATTTGCTTTGCTCCATACAATACTACCACGCTGAATTTAAAATGCTCTTGGAAACAGGGGAATCATTCACTGAAAATGTTTAATTTAAAAAGAGACATTTCTCAAACACTTTAATAGTTCCCTTTTGAATATTCATCTCTGATTTCATTAGGGACTGAGTCTGACTTAAATTTTTCCTTCAGTAATACAAAAAAAGAAATGAGTGGATTCCCTAAATCTATGAAATCCTGAGGCATTTTGCACAAATCAGCTTTTCAAATACAGAATTAAACCATGCATTAATGATCTCCAGATAGCATTCCTTGCGTAATGGTCATCTACCGCCTTCCAGGCCCCACCTCCAACTTTTTTAACCAATTCGATCCCTTTCTCACATTCCTTCTCTCTTTCTCCATCTCTACATTGATCCCTGGCAACTTCAATATCCACACAGATGTGCCCGATGACGCTTCTGTGGCCTGCTTTCTATCACTCCACAACTACACAGTGACTTCCTGTTCCACCCCAGCTCGCCCACTCACCAATTTGGACACACACTCGATCTCATTATCTCTAGCCACTGCACAATCTCTACGCTCACCAACTCTGAAATCCCTCTATCTGACCACAATCTCCTCACCTGCCTTTTCCACACACGCCACCCTACAAATCTGTGCTATTCCCTCCCAGCGACTTCTGATCTTTTGAGCCCTTCCAACTTTCTCAAGTCATCATACCCCATTTATCTTCTATACTCAAACTACCTTCCCTTGATGACCAAACAGATGCTCTCAACAGACCCTCTCTACTGAACTCAACTTTCTCGCTCCCCTATCCCTCCATCTATCTCATACAAGTAACCCATAGCCCTGGATCACTTGCAGAGTCCGCCTCCTTCGCACTTGTGCACGAGCCGCAGAGCGCTGCGGGCAGAAATCTAGACATCAAATTGACCTCCTTCACTTCAAATTTATCCTTATGCACTTTAACTCTAACCTTTCCTCTGCCCCACAAAATTATTTCTCCATCCTTGACACCCATGCCCACTGCCCTCACCAGTTGCTCCAAAATGTTTAACGCCCTCTTTCAAACCTCCTGTCCCCCCGCCTCCCCAATCCCTTGCCACCAGTGACCTGGCCACCTATGTTATTGAGAAAAGTGAAACCATCAGGTGTGATTGATCTAAAGATCTCCCCACCCCTCCCCAGTCCCTCCCTACTCCTGCCCCTTCTTCAACTCTCTCACCTTTCCCAGTAGTATCTCAAGAAGAGATCTCCTGCTTTCTCTCAAAATCCACTCCCTCCACCTGCGCATCAAATCCCATTCCTTTGCACCTTACCAATACACTTGTCCCTTCCCTTTTCCCCTCCCTAACTGCCATCTTCAACTGTTTGCTCTCCAATGGCTTCTTCCCCACTGCTTTCAAACATGCCCACGTCTCCCCTGCCCTAAAAAAAAAACCCTCTCGATCCCACAGCTCCCTCCAGTTATCACCCCATTTCCCTCCTACCATTTCTCTTCCAACTCCCTGGGCGAGTTGTCTATACCTGCTGTATCAAGTTCATCCCCTCCAATTCTCTCCCTGACTCTCTCCAATCTGGCTTCCATCCCTTTCACTCCACAGAAACCACCATCCCAAAAGTCACCAGTGATTGTCTTCTTGCCAAATCCAATGACCTCTACTCCATCCCAATCCTCCTCAAACTGTCAGCTGCCTTTGGCACTGTCGACCACGCCCTTCTCCTGGAAACACTATCCGACCACGGCTTCGCTAACACTGTCCTCTCCTAGTTCTCCCCTTCTCTGGCTGCTCATTCTCAGTCTCTGCCGCGGGTTCCTCCTCTGCCTCCCACCCTCTATCTGTGGGTGTCCCTCTAAGTTCAGTTCTGGGTCCCCTTATATTCTCCATCTACACCCACTCCTGTGGAGAATTCATTTCCTCCTATGGCTTCAATTACCACCTCCCTGCAGATGATTCCCAAATCTGCATCTTCAGCCCTGATCTCTCTCCCTCTCCGCAGTCTCGCATTTCCTCATTCATTCTTTTTCAATTGTATTTATTGAACGCTTACTGTGTGCAGAGCACTGTACTAAGCTCTTAGGAGAATACAATAAACAGACACATTTCCTGCCCACAACAAGCCTGCAGGCTAGAGGCAGGGAGACAGACATTAATACAAATAAATTAAATGACAGATATGTATATAAGTGCTGTGGGGCTAGGAGGGGGGAAAAACCAAGGGAGCAAGTCAGGGTAACACAGAAGGGAGAGGGAGTAGAGGAAAGGAGGGGGTTAGTCTGAGAAGGCCTCATGGACTGCCTTCAGACATCTCTACCTGGATGTCCTGCCATCACCTCAAACTTAACATGTCTAAAACAGAACTCTTTATCTTTCCACCCAAACACTGTCCCTTCCCCTGACTTTCCGAACACTATAGACGGCACCACCATCTTTCCTGTCTCAGAAACCTGTTACCTTGGCATTATCCTCGACTCCTCTCTCTCATTCAACCTACATATTCAATCCATTACTAAATCCTGTTGATTGGACCTTCACAACATCACTAAATCCACCCTTTCCTCTCCATCCAAACTGCTACCACATTAATTCAAGGACTTATCCTAACCCGCCTTCATTATCATATCAGCCTCCTTGCTGACCTTCCTGCCTCCTGCTTCTCTCCACTCCTCCATTCTTCTCTCTGTTGCCAGATGATTTTTCTACAAAACCAGGAGGCCATCTTTCCCCACTCCTCAAGACCCTCCAGTGGTCGCCCATCCACCTCCATATCAAACAGAAAGTCCTTACCATCGGTTTTAAAGCACTCAATCACCTTGCCCCCTCCTACCTCACCTTGCTCCTCTCCTACTACAGCCCAGCCCGCACATTTCACCCCTCTAATGCCAAATTTCTCACTGTACCTCAATCTCATCTCTCTCTCCACTGACCTCTTGCTCATGTCTTGACTCTGGCCTGGAACGCCCTCCCTCTTCATATTCAACAAAACAATTATTTTCACCTCCTTCAAAGCCTTATTGAAGGCACATCTCCTCCAAAAGGCCTTCCCTGACTAAGCCCTACTTTCCTCTTCTTCCATTCCCTTCTGCATCACCTTGACTTGCTCCCTTTATTCATCCCCCCTCCTGGCCCACAGCATTTATGTACATACCTGTAATTTTATTTACTTATATTAATGTTGGACTCCCCTTCTAGACTCTAAGATTGTTGTGGGCAGGGAATGTGTCTGTTAAATTGTACTCCCCCAAGCGCTTAGTACAGTGCTCTGCACACAGTTAAACGCCCAATACGACTGACTGAATGACCAATACAACATAACAGGTAATGAATTATATTTTAGATTACAATGCAGTTAAAAACCACATACCATTGCTACTGAAGATATAAAGCAGGATAGCTCTTATTTTATCATAATTGTCGAGATTTTTGTTGAAGAGAACAGGAAGGAGCACTCGCATAGAATCTTTCACCTTCTGTCCCTCTGCATCAGTTCCAAGAGCTAGGTCCTAGAATAGAATTAAACAGGGGATGAGAATTAAAAATGTTATTCAAGCCTGTATTTTAAGTAGCACATATGTGGTCTTTCAACACTGCTAAAGTGAAGCTAGTGGACCACTCAATGAGCCCCTTTGTTAATGCTCTCTTTAAATCAGAAGCAAGGTGATTTAGTGGGAGGAGCACAGGCCTTGAGTCATAGGACCTGGGCTCTAATACCACCTGCCTGTTGAGTCGCCTTGGGCAAATCGCTTAACTTCTCTGTTCCTCGATTTCCTAGCCATAAAATAAAGAGATAATACTCGTTCTCCTCCCCCCATAGACTGGGAGGCTCTGTATGGGACAGGGACTATGTCCAACCTGATTGCCTTGTACCTTGTCTACCCCAGAGCTTAGTACAGTGCTTAGTACATAACCATTCATATTTTATCAATCAATTGTATTTACTGAGTGATTACTGTGTGCAGAGCACTACTATGCGCTTGGGAGAGTATAATATAAGAGTCGAGAGACATAGTCACAGTAAGTACTTAACAAATACCACTGTTATTACAGAATTCAGGATAGCTTGGCTCCAAATTATAGCGTGGCTCAGTGGAAAGAGCACGGGCTCGGGATTCAGAGGTCATGGGTTCGAATTCCGGCTCTGCCACTTGTCAGCTGTGTGCTGTGGGCAAGTCACTGAACTTCTCTGTGCCTCAGTTACCTCATCTGTAAAATGGGGATTAAGACTGTGAGACTCATGTGGCACAACCTGATTACCCTGTACACCCCAGCGCTTAGAAAAGTGCTCTGCACAAAGTAAGCACTTAACAAACACTAACATTATTATTATTATTATCCTAAATTTCTTGACTGGCAGTCTGTATAGTTCCCCTTTACCAGACCATCACAGCACCAGGGCAAGAGATTTAAAAAGGCCTGGATGAGAATGGATGATGGGAAAATCCAAAGCCTGTATGGCATAGAAGAAAAGGAATTTACTATAATCCATTCCAACCACAATCCATCCTGGGACACACAAACACTCCCTCCCAGATCATTGGTTATGCACCCATTTTCAAATACTTTTCAAGGAAATCAGGCGTGTATTAATCTGTGATGAAGCTGAAGCATATCTGAAATACAAGTGGATTTTTTTTCATCTCTGATTACACTTACCTGTTCTGTCTTGCACAGCTTTTCAATTTCAGGCTTGAACTTACTCATGCAATCTTCTGCTAAATTAAGATGGACAACTTGCTGTAAAACAGAGTAATTGAATATATTTTAGTTTTTGTGTGGTTAATTAAAAAATGTTTAAATGACATTCAGTTTTTCTCATTTGAGAAGAGCCAGCCTTCTTTACTGGTTTCCCTCATCAGGCCTTGCCTCTTTTCAATCTATTTTACAGGCAGTTATCTGGGTCATCCTCTTGAAATTCCATTCAAAACCCACCACCCCCTTCCTCAAAAACCTCCAAAGTTTAACCATTTCCTCGCACCTCAACCTCCCAACACTGGCCACATTAACTACACATTCTCTTCTCCTACTTCCCCCCCGGTTTCCATCCTCGATCTCCCCAAGTAAACCTTCTATAACTATAACTCACTCAAAACTCTCCCTGCTTGGAACACTCTCCCCTTAAATATGCCAAACCGGGCTCAAAACCAAACTTCAAAATTTTCCTAAAGAGCTGCCTTTTCCACGTGACATGTCTTAACTAAACGCAAAGTTCCTGGCTATGCCACTCCATCGGCTAAAAATCTGATTATTATTGATTTACTTTTGTCGTTTGCATCTGTGCGCTTCTTCTTTCCCCTATTGTAGGTTTGGAAATCTGCTTGTCTCTCCTACTGAGAGGCAGCAGAAATTGTGTATTTTATCTCAACTGTATGTTCCCAAGCACTCAGGATAGTGCTGCAGAGAGCAGTTAGGCACGCAATCAAGTGTGCTGCTGTTGATAAAATTTACATTAAGCTAATTTAATTAGTCACTATAGACTAACAGTGACTATTTGCTGGAACTAATTTGAGGTTCTAGAATAAAACTTGTTCCTAGATAAAAGATAAAGCCGCCCATTATGCAACAATCAATGGTATCTATTGGATGCAAAACATTGTAGTAATCAGTACTTGGGATGTACAGCAGAGGCAAGACAATTTCCTTGCCCTCGAGGAGTTTATAACATGAGGTATCTAGACAGACAAAAATTATTTGCAAACCGTGGGAGGAGGAAAAAAATCAGGATATAGCAGGAAGTAATACAATGATATCAGAATAGTTGAATAACAATAAGTATAAATATGCAAATACAAATACACACAGGTGCACAAGTATTGAGGCTAAGAAAAAATACATATGTGCTAAGACTGAATTCTGTACTAACGTGGCTGGGATATTGTGAATTAATCAGGGGAAAGTTTCCTGAAGCAGATTGGTAAAGCAAATCTTTTCCTTATTTGTTGAAGCTCTCATTTTGCTGAAGATGAAATCGTATTTTATTTTCTAAGCTGTTATGGAGTTTCCAAATTAAGAGTCACTTAACTGTATGTTTCTCTGGTACTGAAGGCAAATAAAATCACTGGTTTGGAGAGTGTGCCCTATCTACTATTTATAATCCTTGGAGTAGCAGGATTTTTAAAGGTCAAAGTCAGGACACTTGAGCACTTCTCTCCTCTAGAATTCCTTTGATTCCCAGCATTAATGAGTCTCAGAAGCCTCTCAATTGGTTAATGTTTGGTCTACAACCCCTACCAAAACGTATTACATTTTTCTGACAAAATGAAGATCATTTCTACACATCAGCCAGACTTTGGAATCTTAAGAACTCAGGAAAATTAAGTTAGTCCTCGAAGTTAATGACAGTATACGTGGAAAGTGGTAAAAACATAACCAAGAGCCAAGAATTCAACCTTGCTTGGAAATTCCATAGTAAATATTTGGTTCAGCACTAAATCATCTATTAAATGCACTGCCCTGGGATAAGAATTTGATTTAAATGCAGGGTGAATATTTTTCTATGGATAGTAAAAATGATGATTCATTAAACTGGTACATGGGGCCGGGGGGAGAGGGGATGGACCCCTCCTTGCCCTCAGACTTGAAGCAAAACTGAAGGTTTACAGGACAATTGTTTAATGCCAACCTTCTACACAGCTGTGAGAACTGGATCTATTAAAGATACCATATTTATTTCCACCAGACTGCTAAACTAATTCTCTCAGTGGCCTCTACATGGCATACAGAACATCAGAACAATCAATGGTATTTATGGAGTGCTTCGAGTGTACTGAGAACTATACCAAGCTTTTGGGACAGTTCAACAGAGTAAAGAAACAAGGCTCCTTCCACTGTTTTCATATCCTCACATGACTCCATAGCACTTTCCTGTTATTGTCCCATCTCCCTCCTACCATTCCTCTCCGAACTCCTTGAGTGAGTTGTCTACAATCGCTACCTCTACTTCCTCTCCTCTAATTCTCTCTCTGACCCCCTGCAACCTAGCTTCTGCCCTCTTCGCTCACAGAAACTACGCTCATTAAAGTCACCGATGGCTTCCTTCCTGCCAAATCTAATGGCCTCTACTCCACCCTAATCCTCCTCAATTTCTCAGCTGCCTTGAATTAACACTGTCCACCAATCCCTTCTCCTGGGAAAACTATCCACCCTTAGCTTTACTGGCCCTGTCCTCTCCTACGTCTCCTCCTCATATTTCTAGCCGCTCCTCAGTCTCTTTTGCAGGCTCCTCTTCTGCCTCCCACCCTCTAATTGTGGGAGCCCCTCAAGGCTCAGTTCTGGGCCTCTATACCAACTCCCTTTGAGAACTCATTCACTCCCATTTCAATTTTGGACACCTTTTCTTCCCACCCAAACCCTGTCCTCCCCATATCTTCCCCACCTCTGTAGACAGCACCACCTTCCTCCCTGTCTCACAAGCCCATAACCTGGCATTATCGACTCATCTCTCTCATTTAATCCACATATCCACAAATCCTCTTGGTTCAACCCTCACAATATCGCTAAAATCCTCCCTCTCCTCTCCATTCAAACTGCTATTATGCTGATCCAAGGACTAATCCTGTCCAACCTCGAGTACTTCATCAGCCTAATTGATGATATCCCTGCTTCCTGTCTATCCCCTCTCCAGTCCACACTTCACTCTACATAACTGTTCAGTCCACATCTCCCCACTCCTCAAAAACCTCCAGTGGTTGCTCATCTACTTCCCTTTCAAATAATAAAAACTCCTTAAGGCGCCCAATCAGTTCTACCTCTCCTACCTTATTTCATGATCTGCTACAACCCACCTCGCACACATCATTTCTTTAACATCAACCTACCACTGTACCTCTTCTATCTCACCATTGACTCCTTGCCCACGTCATCCTTCTGGCCTATAACTCCCTTCCTCTTCAACAAATACCTCTCTACCCATTTAAAATTAACTCTACTAAAATCACATCTCCTCCAAGAGGCCTTCCCTGGCTAAGCCCTCATTTCCCCTATTCACTCTCCCTTCTGTGCTCCATGTGTACTGTGATCTGTCCCCCTTAAGAACCTGATATTCTACCCACACCCAGCACTCATGTACCTATTCTCATACTCTGCCATTTTCCCTATCTGCAACGATGAAGATGATGATGGTATTTGAAAGCACTTACTATATGCTAAGCACCATACTAAGTATTGGGGTAGGTACAAGATAATCAAGTTGGACACAGTGCCTGTCCCAAAGGGACTCCCAGTTTAAGTGGGAGGGAGGTACTGAACTCCCATTTTCTTCTGCACATAGTACTTGATAAAAATACCACTGATTGACTGATTCTGGCAGAATTCACTGGCACTATAAATGGGGCATAAGTTTCAGAGCAGGGCATCTGAGAAGACAGGGGTACCAAGATGGACAGTTTAAAGCCCCGGGCACTTATTGCCAACAACAATGATTCCATATGCCATAGCACCACAAGGGGCAATCGTTATATGCACACAATAAGGGCGGGATTGCTGATCAAGCATTACATCAATATTGGTGAAATGACTGTGTTACCGAATCTTCTGATTTGTGGCTTTAGCTTGCCATTTGAGGTTGAAAACAGCTGAAGGGGTGTGTGGATGAAATTCCTTTTCTTGTAACTGTGGTATTGCCAAAAGTCTATCTGTTTGTATGTTTAGGTCAAAAAACACATTTAAATTCAGCTCAGGCGAATTGAAAAATGTTGCTTTTAGTACATTTCTCTGAAGTGTCATTGGTTACCATTAACGATAATCTTAGCAGACAACTGATTTAACCTACTACAGCAAAGCCACCAGGTCTAAAGATCTTTCTTTCTTTCTACAAAGTTGGACACTATCACATATGTATCAGTACGCACATATCTTTTCATTATAGAATTTAAATTATTTATATTAATGTCTGCCTTCCTGGCCCAAGACTGTAAGCTCGTTGTGGGCAGGGAACATGTCTGCTAACTCTGTTGTATTTTACTCTCCCAAGAGCTCAGTAGAGTACTGACTAGATTAAACATAGATTTTATCTGGATGCCAATTCTCTCTCAAATAATAAAGCCAGCAGCTTTTCCCAATGTGAATAAACTACAAACAAAAACTCAGAACATTAGATTTTTTTTTTAACTATTTTACTTACTAGGATGACACTTTTATGTAAACATGAATCCTCAACCTAATCTAGTTTCCAGGGGACTCCCAGTCTATGTCCTGCACAATATGCTACATTATAGCCTATTACTAACAAGATAAAATGATGTTGGGTCCTTGAAGGCAGATTCTGTGTCTTTTATATCTTTAGTACAGCAGGTATCCTGAGTACTTAATGCAACCATAATGACCCCAATGACGCTAACTGGGTTTCATCCTTCATTTCATCGTTCCAAAATGGAAAACGAAAGGATACTACTCATCCATAATTTCACTGAATAACCGTTTTATGATCTCTAGCTTCAGCATCCAGAACAAAGGTACGCTTTTTTAAACATTATAAGCATTCCTTCTACAGTATTGGTGGTTATGTTCCTGCAAATTCCTGTTATCCAAAAATTGTCTGTCAATAGTTGCTTCAGTAAAAATATGGAATTATGGGGAAGATGGCTCAAAAGCAAGTGGAATAGCAAATTATTTCTAGTATACAGGTTCAAATTCAGGAAGGCTGGGGAAAATAAAATTGTTTTATATGCTTTCTTTATTTAATGGTATTTGTGAACGCTTACTATGTGCCAGGTACTATATTAAGCACTGGGATAGATACAAGACAATCAGGTTGGTCAGAGTCCAAGTTTCATATGATGATAATCATAATTATAATTGTGATAACTGTTAGCATTTACTGTGTTCCTGGCACTGTACTAAGCACTGGTGTAGATACAAGATAATCGGGGTGGACATACATACACAGTTTCCATCACACATGGGGCTACAGCCTTAATCCCCATTTTACATATGAGTTAACTGAAGAAAGAGAAGTTAAATGACTTTCCCAAGGTCACACAGCACACAAGTGGCCCAGCAGGATCAGTACCCAGGTTCTTTGACTCCCTCACCCATTGCTCTTTTCCACTTTTCACATTGCTTCTCTTCATTTTTACAAACTTTTAAAGTCTTAACAAGCTTCACTAGCCTAAAATTTGAAGTGAACTATTTACTACTGTGTCAGCTCTGTAATGCAGGGGTTATGTTTTTGAAGACTTCTATGGTAAGAAAGCTTTGCATTATAGTCCTCATCTGTTCATGGACTCTACAAGAAAGCTCACAGCTGTTTCATCCACCATTGTTACAACCTATCCAAAATGTGAGGTGAAATACTACATATATGAAAATTCCCTTTGCTTCCCGTGCTTCTCTGACATTGCTTTACAGTTAGTGGTCATTAGCACCTTCCAGGGAACAAATCTGCGATTCTTAAAATCAGTTTCAAGTAAACAGTAAATTTAGAATGCTAATTAAAGACTGAGAAAAGGGCTGCCATTCAGATGCTGTCTGCAAAAGCAATTCTGGCTGAGTGGTACTGGAGTATAACCAATTTCCAAAATCCTTATTATCATCATTTTAAATTGTCATCTTTTGTAGAAAACTCTGAAAGTCTAGTTTCTAGCCAACACTTTCTTCCACACTCTCTATACAACATAAGATAAACATGGAAACCAAAAAAGGATGGTTAAAATGCAGACTGTGCCCTATCGACTTGCTTCCCTATCACCCTCCCACATCTCCTATATTTTCACTAAGTAGGGAGAATTTTAAAACATATATTGGAAATTAATGTGATTAGGTTACTTTATTTCAAAAGTTCTATTGGCACATACTAAGAGCACTGAAAAGTAGCCAGAAGACCTATGTTTTAGCCTACTGGTCAGCAGCAATTTCAGGCTAAATACCAAAACCCCCATAATATCTATTATTAAAATGTTGGAGTTCTGGAACAGACCTGAGGTTGGAAAAAGAGACGTATTACCATTTTTCTGCACAAATGACAAACAATCCTATAATCCCCTTCCTGAACTAAATTAAAAATCCTCTTCATGCTTACAAATTTTTAAAAATCCATTTTTCCCTCCTATCCACAGTATTGAGATGGTTTGACATTATTGTACATTAGGCTACTCTGACTTTTGCCCAATTATGCTATGACTTGGCGAATGATCCAACTGCCTTAGTCTGGTGACAGTTTTAAAAATCAGTGAGGTCAAACTAATGCCCTCTTGTTGTTTAAAGGGGACCTCTTTATACTTACACATGCTCTCTCCTCCCCCGCAACACCTCCATCTCATTTTGGTCCTAATTTTTCTCTGCTCCTCAAAGAATGATGAAATATTTCTCCCATTTCTCAGAAAGCAGGATAGTTAATCATTAGTCAATCATTTTCCATCTAGTCCACACCACTTTTTTTTTTTTTACACCTAATTATCCTCTCTCCAGGGCATTCCCATACTACCTAGACAGAGTGTACAAAGAAAGAAAGCAGGTGTAAGTTCATGCACCTTTAACTCTATTCACAGAGCTTGTCACCAGACAAGCCTGGATAAGCATTGGCATTTGTTGGGGCATGAATGTGATTCAGGGATAGTCAGAGAGGAAAATGGAGAAGGGGCGGGGGTGGAGAAGATATCTTCTTTAAGGTTTACACACAAGAAGAGCTCAAGGAGCAGAAACAGCAAAAACTCAGTGAAAAGGCAGAGGAGAGGAAAGTTAACAAAGAGGAAGAGAGCAGATAGGCATGCAGCAATTGTCCACTCCCACTTGCCTATTTCTGGAGAAGCAGCGTGGCTCAGTGGAAAGAGCCCGGGTTTTAGAGTCAGAGGTCAGGGGTTCAAATCCCGGCTCGGCCACTTGTCAGCTGTGTGACTGTGGGCAAGTCACTTAACTTCTCTGTGCCTCAGTTACCTCATCTGTAAAATGGGGATGAAGACTGTGAGCCCCACGTGGGACAACCTGATTTCCCTGTGTCTACCCCAGCGCTTAGAACAGTGCTCGGCACATAGTAAGCGCTTAACAAATACCAACATTATTATTTGCCCCCAGCAAGTGTCCTAGCAAAAGCTCACTCGAGATTTTCACTTCCCTCCCTTTCTCCCTCCCTTATTTAAAAATGTCAGGCTCCTTTCACAGCTCCTGCTGCAGACCTGGGGAGTTGGGAGGGAGCAGGGAGAATTGAGAAAGGAATGACGTAGGAACTCTATGCTGATTTGTGCACATGGGGCTACTGTGGTTTGAGGGAAGGGGAGAGGCTGGAGAAGTAAGTAATGAGAGGAGCTGAGGACACCAGAGATGTGGTATGGTTTTATGATCACCGATTCCATTCTGGGCTGGCAGTGAGAGCTGCATGACAGACAGCGTGAACTCATTCACCACATCCTCACATGGGCTCCAGGTGCTGCTAGCCACTACTCTATTCCTGCTTTTAACGCCGGGTTGTAAAATGTCCTTGGGAGTACATATATCCTCAGCTTCAGTTCGCAAAATGTGGCAACTATCCTAAACTTCCCCACTATCAGTACCCTGCAGGAGATGCGAAACGGGTTGGCTCCTGGGAGGGAACCCAGGCCGGATGTTTCCATACGAGCACCCAACCCTGATTTGCTATCGGCAGACGCCAATTCAAGCTTCAGCTTCGAACCTTCATCACAACTTGAAGAAACCGAAGTTCGGCTATTTTCGGCACCTATGCAGTGTTGTAATAATAATAGCAGGAAGAGCATTTATTGAGGGTCCCTTTAGGTGCAGTTACTGTACTAAGCACCAAAGAAGAACAAAACAAAGAACTGATAACATTCCCTGCCCATAAGGAGTTTAAACGCTACAGGAGGTAAATATATTTACAAAAGAATCAATCAGTGGTATATATTGAGCACTTACTGTGTACTGAGTACTAAGCACTCGAGAGAGTACAATACAATACAGTTGGCAGACACCATCCCTGCCCAAAAGAAGCTTACAGTCTAGAGGGGGAAATAGGCATTAAATAAATTACAGTTAGGGAAAATGGAGAGCATAAGAATATATAGGTAGGTGCTGTGGGGCTAGGGATGGGGTGAATATCAAAGCGCTTAAGGGCTACAGATTCAAGTATATTGAGAGGATAAATAGGAAATGAGGGCTTAGTCAGGAAAGGCGTCTTGGAGAAGATGTGCTATTAGTAGGGCTTTGAATATGAGGAGAGTGGTGGTGTGTCTAATATGAAGGGGGAGGGAGTTCCAGGCCAGAGGAAGGACATGGCTTAGAGAAGCAGTGTGGCTTAGTGGAAAGAGCAAGGGCTTGGGAGTCAGAGGATGTGGGTTCTAATCCTGGCTCTGCCACCTATAATAATAATAATGATGTTGTTATTTGTTAAGCGCTTACTATATGCAGAGCACTGTTCTAAGCGCTGGGGTAGATACAGGGTAATCAGGTCATCCCTCGTGAGGCTCACAGTTATTCCCCATTTTACAGATGAGGTAACTGAGGCACAGAGAAGTTAAGTGACTTGCCCACAGTCACACAGCTGACAAGTGGCAGATCCGGGATTCGAACCCATGACCTCTGACTCCTAAGCCTGGGCTCTTTCCACTGAGCCACGCTGCTACCTATCTGCTGTGTGACCTTGGGCAAGTCACTTAACTTCTCCGTGCCTCAGATACCTCATCTGTAAAATGGGGATTAAGACTGTGAGCCCCACATGGGACAACCTGATTACCTTCTAACTAACCCAGCGCTTAGAACAGTGATTGACACATAGTAAGCGCTTAACAAATACCATCATTATTATTATTATGGGCAAGGGGTTAGTGATGGGACAGACAAGATCTCGATCCAGTGAGTAGTTCTGCATTACAGGAATGGAGTATGCAGTTTGGGTTGAAGAGGTGATCAGCCACGTAAGGTAGGAGGGGCAGAGGCTGAGTGCCTTAAAGACAGTGGTTGAAGTTTCTGTTTGATGCAGAGATGGATGAGCAACAACTGGAGACTTTTGAGGTGTGGGGCAATGAGAACTTTTTAGAAAAATGAGCCAGAGAGCAAGATTGAAGGATAGCCTGGAGAGAGGAGAGGTCAGCAGAGAGGTCAGCAAGGCTGAAGCAGCAGCCGAGGCAGGATATGATAAGTGCTCAGATCAGCAAGGTAGCAGTTTGGATGGAGAGGAAGGGGAGGACTGGAGAGATGTTGTGAAGGTGCAACCGGTAGGATTCGGTGATAAACTGAATACGTGGGCTGAATGTGAGATGAGTCGAGGATAATGCTAAGGTTATAGACTTGTGAGACAGGGATGATGGAGGTATTGTCTAAAGAGACTGGAAAGTTTTGGGGAGGGCAGGGTTTGGGTGGGAAGATGAGGAGTTCTGCTTTTGATATGTTAAGTCTGAGATTTCGGCAGGACATTCAAGTTAGAGATGTCCTAAAGGCAGGAAGAAATGCTATACTGTGGAGTAGGAGAGTTGTCGAGCCTGGAAAGGTAGATTTGGGAATCACTCTCCTAGAGATGGTAGCTGAAGCCATGGAACAAATGAGTTCTCAAAGGGAGTGGGTGTAGACGGAGAATAGAAGGGAACCCAGAACTGAGCCTTGAGGGACACCCACAGTTAGAAGGTGGGAGGCAGAGGAGGAGCCCGTGGAAGTGACTGAGAAGAAGTGTCCAGAGAGATAAAGAGAAGAACCAGAAGAAGACATTGTCAGTGAAGTCAAGGTTAGATAGTGTTTCCAGGAGATGAGTTGGTCCATAGTGTCAAAGGCAGCTGAAAGGTTCGGGAGGATTAGGATGGAGTAGAAGCCATTGAAGCAGCGTGGCTCGGTGGAAAGAGCACGGGCTTTGGAGTCAGAGGTCATGAGTTCGAATCCCAGATCTGCCACTTGTCAGCTGTGTGACTGTGGGCAAGTCACTTCACTTCTCTGTGCCTCAGTTACCTCATCTGTAAAATGGGGATTAAGATTGTGAGCCCCACGTGGGACAACCTGATTCCCCTGTGTCTACCCCAGCGCTTAGAACAGTGCTCTGCACATAGTAAGCGCTTAACAAATACCAACATTATTATGTGGCAAGGAGGAGATCACTGGTGACCTTAGAGAGGGCAGTTTCCTTGGAGTGAAGGGGAGAACAAGCCAGACTGCAGGAGGTGACAAGGAGACAATTGAAAGAAAGGAAGTGGAGGCAACGGGTATAAATAACTCACTCAAGGAGTTTGAACGGAATGGATGGAGAAAGATGAGGTGGGTGTGGGAGGATCAAGAGAGGGATGGGACAAAGGTACGTTTGGAAGCAGTGGGGAAAAAGCCACTGGAGAGTGAGTGGTTGAAGACAGAGGTCTGGGATGGAAGAAAGGAGGGGACAAATGTTTTAATAAGGTGTGAAGAGATGAAGGTCAAAGGTTCAAGTGGGAGGGGTAGATTTTTAACAAGGCAGGAGATCTCTCTCCTCTTGAGATACTGCTGGATGGAAAGACGGAAAGTCAAAGCAGGAGTAGGAGGAGGGTGGGACTGGAGAGGAGCAGGGGAGATTTTAGGGATAGCACTCATGATGGTTTCAATTTTTTCGATGAAATAAGGTGGCAAGGTCATTAGGGGCAAGGGAGACAAGGGGTTTGAGGAAAGATTTAGAGTCTGAATCAACTTTCAAATAATTTACCGTACATCTGAATCAACACATATACATAAGGCATAAGGATGGGTATAAGTGCTTCGGTGCTGGAGATGGCTGGTGATTTATATAATTAAGTACTGGGGATTCAACAGGGAAGGCTGGTTGGAGGGCTTTGAAAGTGGGGAGGGCTGGGGTCTGTTAGATTTAGACTGTGAACTCGCTGTGGGCAGGGAATGTGTCTGTTTATTGTCGTACTCTCCCAAGCATTTAGTACAGTGCTCTGCACGCACTAAGGGCTCAATAAATACGACTGAATGAATGAATTTCAGATGGAAAGGGGTTCTAAACTAGATGAGGGGGAGGGAGAAGAAAGACATGGGATAGTTAATTGTGGGCAGGGAATGTGTCTACCAACTCTGTTGTATTGTACTCTCCCAAGCACTTAATACAGTACTCTACACACAGTAAGCATTCAATAAATATGATTGACAGTTGAGAGAGAGGTACAGTTGGAAGGAAAAAATAGAGTGAATTGGGGAGTAGCGATTGTACAGATTATCAATCGGTGGTATTTCCTGAGTGTTTACTGAAGAATAATAATATTGTGTTATCTGTTAAGCACTTATTATGTGCCAAACATTAGAGTAGGCACCATACAATCTGTTCCAGTCCCACCTGAGGGAAAACAGGTACTGAACCCCCATGTTACAGATGAGGAAACTATGGCACAGGTAAGTTAAGTGATTTGCCTCAGGTCAAAAAGCTGGCAAGTGACACAATCAGGATTAGAACCCGGGTCCTCCTGACTCCCAAGCACTTGCTCTTTCCACTGGGCCACTTATGGGGAGGGAAGTAAATTGACAAAGACTGATTTAGAGCAACCTGGGAAGCCAGTGGAGGGGTCTGTAGAGTGGAGAGATATAAGCTCAAGAAGGAGACAGTATTAGATAGAAGGGTCCCTGGCCTGGAAGAAAGCCAGCTCCTCTCTCCCCACCAACCACCCATCCCAAATGTCATTCCGAATGTTCTGGGAGGAGGCTGGCCCCTCTGTCCTGTAGTGAAAAAGCTCCAATCCCAGTCCCCCAGCTAAACTCTCCCAAGGGAAGATGGAAGGGAATTCAGAGAGTTGGGAGCTTCTTGTGAGCTGGTAGATGGGCTTTGCCTGCATGTTATCCTGAGACGCCTCCAGAAGCGGGCTTCATGTAGTAAATTTATTTCCCTACTAAAGTTATTCCTGGGGGAAAAGCAGGCTAAATTAATTTTATTTCCTTAATTTAGGGGTTATCTAGATTAAACCCCCAATTTATCTAGATTAAATAGTCAAGCTGAGGCTTTGATGAACAGGAGTCAAATGCCCTGAAGCCCAACAACCAGCATTTGACTCCTGTTCATCATAACCTCAGCTTGACTCAGATGGTTTTAAACTTCAGTGGTTATCAATATTACCATGCATGCCTTGACTTCATTATTTTCTTTTGTGATCTTTTCCCATCTGTGTTGCTAGTTAAATCCAGATTTTGATCATTTGGTTGTTTGGGAGTCTGTTTCAGGCATTTCACCTACAGCCTACACAGAACTCTTAACTGCATTCTGGTGGGAGATTTTAATCTCACATCAGCCTTGGATGACATTGCATATAGAGTGGTCAGTCATTTTTGCTCTAGTTCAGTGGTATACGACAGAACAGCCCCAGTTTTGATGTCCCAAGGGTCAAGTCTTGGTGAAGTCTAACAAGTGTGTTCTGAAGTTATATGAACAAATGACGCTAGTTAGGCTGAAGGTGAAATATAGGAAGGTGGAAAGGACAGTTCAGCATACCTCACCCTCCAAATCCCAAAAAAACCAACTCAGGATTAGAATCTTCTTAAGAGTAAAATTTAGCCCATATCCACTTCACCAGTATTTTGTGAGAATAATCAAAAATGTTATTTGTTTGGTTTGGTTCAAACCACCAGTCCTTAACTGGCATTTCAGATCTTTGTAAAAATGAAATGAAAAGCTAAAATATAGAACCCAAACTCAAAAACTCTTCTACCTCATAAAGACGGGGTACAAAATGAAAATTCTTTTCACCAGCCTTTCAGATCCTGCTGCTCACATTACATATAATTTCATCATCTATAAAATGAGGATAATACCTGCCCACTCCCTAGTTTTGTGATGATATAAGATAAAATGAGATAATGAGTGTGAAGCACTAAGTTCCTCCAAGAATAAAAGCAAGACATTAATTCAAGAATTATTATATAATTAACCATTATATATGTCAATTTCTAGTTCCTTCTGCAGAAACCTGAATCATTTCCTTCATATCAAATGCAGTGAAATACAAAGGAAGAGGAAGAAAACAGGTACATATTAAAAGTAAGAGGAATCTTATGCGTACCAAAAAGGAAACGTAATGAAATTAAACCACCTAAAAGAAAGTACAAAAAACAACAAAAAATCTTCCCAAAATTATATTTATCCTACCAGACAGTTTGTGGATACCCATTATATGGTTTGTATATCATGTTCAATCGATACACAACCTCTGGTATTGAGACAAGCAAAATTTGCTTTTATCCTGAATGCTGCTTACCTTGGTAATCTGTTTACGGAAATGGGGCATCTTCTTCATCAGCTGGGTCAGAGCACTAAGTGAAGCCTGGAGAGAGTAAACATTCCTAATTAAATTAGCTCTTGAAAATGAATACTTCCTTATCTCCCTCCCTTCTTGTTTTTCCATCTTTAGATTTTGTCCTAACCCTAAATACCACCAAACTTCTGCAAATCAATTCTACTCCAGATGCTCATCAGGACTTACACTATATGAGTGGTACTTAAATAAATTATCTTGGGGTCACTCCTAAAGCACTCCTAAAACATTTCTATGATTGCAGTTCCATGACAAATTGAAGTTATCCAGGCAGAATGAACTTACTCAAACCAAGAAAAATAAAATCAATTTCACGCTGATGTAATGAGGAAATACAACTTTACCTTTCCTTCTGTTGCTTTTTTGGATGATGAAATCTCTTTCATAAGCTTGGGGAGCTCTCTGCCAAATTGGAAAGAACAAGAGATTGCTATGTTACCACAACATGTTAGATCTCTATAGACTACCATTAAGATGTTTAAAGGATTTAAGGTAAGGAAAAAAAAAAGAAAGAAAAATAAATGCATCCTTTAATGCTCAGGATAGTATAAGACACACATAATGAAGTGCCACATACTCTAGCACAACTGCAATATGTCGGTGTCGAATTCTGACCCAGAGGTCGTCGTCTTCTTCCAGGACTGCCTCCTTTTCCTTTCCACTAGGTCCATCAGTTTTATATCTACAAGTAAGAATGAACAGTCTAAGACTTTTATCTTCGTAAAAGAAAAGGAAAAATACACAGCAGAATTGCCAAGGGGCTAATAGTATACACACATTTCTAACATCTACTGATTAGAACTTAGAATTAGAGAAGCAGTGTGGCTCAGTGGAAAGAGCCTGGGCTTGGGAGTCAGAGGTCATGGGTTCGAATCCCAGCTCTGCCACTTGTCAGTTGTGTGACTGTGGGCAAGTCACTTCACTTCTCTGTGTCTCAGTTACCTCATCTGTAAAATGGGGATGAAGACTGTGAGCCCCACGTGGGACAACCTGATTTCCCTGTGTCTACCCCAGCGCTTAGAACAGTGCTCTGCACATAGTAAGCGCTTAACAAATACCAACATTATTATTATTAAAATGGGGATTAACTGTGAGCCTCACGTGGGCCAACCTGATTACGCTGTATCTACCCCAGCGCTTAGAACAGTGCTCTGCACATAGTAAGAGCTTAAATACCAACATTATTAGAACTTAGAAAATTAACAGGCAGTTATTCAACTACATTATTTTAAATTGGGAAAATTCACAGACAATGAGGCAGGTTTATAAATAAAATACTCATCTCAAAATTTACTTCTCTCACCTCAAATCACCATAAAATTATTCTTAACCTTCATTCCCAGCAACACTCTGAAGAAGGGGGGAGTTTGGACAACAGAATAAGGAGATACTTTCCTAATTCTGGCTTCACCAAACAATCCTAGGCAATCAACTGTATTTATTAACTATTGTGTGCACAGTGCTGTATTAAGCACTTGGGACAGTACAATATAACAGAGTTGATAGAACATTCTCTGCCCAATCTTCACACCTCTTACTGTTTCTGGAAGCAGGGAGGCATCATAGTACGTATTTCCAGAGTCTCAGAGAGTTAGAACAATCTTTGAAGGACTGAGGACACTCATGCAAGCTTTGAAGATATCTCACCTAACTTTTCCCTCACCTGTACACTTTAAGCATTCAAGATCAATCAATAGCATTCATTGAGCATGTTCTATGTGCAGAGCACTATACTAATTATTTGGAAAATATGATCCCTGGCCCCAAGGAACTTAAAGTCCAGCAGTGGGAGGAAAGACAAATAAATGAGAGGTAGGAAGGAGTAATAGAGTATAAAGACATGTACATAGTGCTGTAAGGTGGGTAAATGAGTATCCAGTGGCATAGGTGGTGTGGAAGGGCTGAAGTGGAGCTTGGGGGACGGGGCTGCATTAATACATTAATCAGGGAAGGTCTCCTGGAGGAGGTGTAATTTCAGAAGGGTTTTGAGGATGGGGACAACAGTGACCTTCTGGATGTGAAGGAGGAGAGAATTCCAAGGTGGAGGGAGGGTCTATTGCATTGCACTCCCCCAAATGCTTAGTAAAGTGCTCTGCATAAAGTAAGCACTCAAAAAATATCACTGATTAAGTGATTAAAATATACTGCTAAAATATCAACTGGGGTATGCAAGCTGCTCAGGAATAGTTGGGTCTACCTCAATAAAAACTGCCTCAGCTTCCTCATTTTGGTGGTCTCATGTTATGAAGAAACGATGACGGGCAAGCAAACAGAACTGCAGCCAGCATTTCAAGTGCAGAGATACCTTGGTTTTGTATACCAGTAATTCTATACCATGGCTTTCTATTTCTTTCCTGATGTTACCCAGCATTTTGTTTCCTTATCTGTCTGCCACCACACAGTGGGCCAATTATTTTGTATAAAGAAAGATGTAGGTCTTCAGATTATACTTGCTTGTATGTATCATTCTCAATTGGAAGCAGATCATAAGCCATTGCTTGAAAGGTGAGCTCATGAAGTACAGTGGAGACTGGATCAAAACCACGGTCAATTATTAGAAGCTGGGAATGAGTTTTACCCTGGAAATAATGAGATAAAAGAAACTTAACAGTGGGGTGGTGGTGTTTTATAACAATCTAAAAAAAAAAAAAAGACTCAAGAAGCCACAGAACATCATAATCTACTTAGTGCTATTACAACTATGTGAATGAAACCAGCAACTAAATGGAAATCTAACATCACCAGACCAATAATAATATGAACAGTGGTTTACTTGGGAATTTAGTGAAAACACCAAAGCCTGTGAATCTCACTGCAAAGAAATATATAGTGCTTCATATCAAAACTAAAAGTTCCACTCTTTTAAAGTATATTTGAGGTGTCTTAATAATAATAATGATGGTATTTGTTAAGCGCTTACTGTGTGCCAAGAACTGTTCTAAGCACCGGGGCAGATACAAGGTAATCAGGTTGTCCCACGTGGGGGCTCACAGTCTTAATCCCCATTTTACAGATGAGGGTACTAAGGCACAGAGAAATGAAGGGACTTGCCTACGGTCACAAAGCAGACAAGTGGCAAAGCCAGGATTAGAACCCAGGTCCACGGACTTGGGGCTCTTGCAAATAAGCCTTGCTACTTCCCACTGTTCACAGACTATGGCTGAATAGCTCCCCAATAACTAGGGTAAAAAAATCAATTTGCTTTGGACCATGGTTTGTGACAATTTAGAAAGACCAGCATGATTCAGAGTTACTAAAATTCCTTAAAACAAGAAAAAGAGAAAGATAAAAAAGGAAAAAAGGAAAATACCTACAGAGAAAATCAAATGTGTTTTTATTTCAAGACCTGATGAATAGCTACACATATAAATATCCCACTATTACCAGATTTTGCTCATTTTGCAATTAACACTGGTATAAATAACACAAATTTCCCAACAGATACATTTCTCGCTACGACTAAAGTTATATGTAAAAAAACAGTTCTTTATTTTTAAAAGTTAATCCTTCTTAGCTATTTGATCACATTTGCCTTTCTATGTAAATCACACATGAAATGCTCAAAATAACTTGAAATATTTTCCATCTTAAAATGGTGCAAACTTCTGAAAACATCTTTTTTCATTAAGTTTGTGTTCATTATTATATTATTAAACTTTAGGATTGTTTGCTTTTCACATTTTACCTTTACTTGACTTTTTTCATCAATCTTGTAGTAGTTTTCTAGCTTTTTTTCAACTAGTTGGGCAAGCTTGCTGGCATTGTCTAGGGGCTTACTGTAAAACAGAGATAGGCCCAGGTAAATTTTTTTAAACAACTTCCTTCACAAAGCAACAAAGCACATGATGTAGACACAAACTTAAAAAAATGAATCATATATCTTTCGAATATAGTTTAGAATGAACACTAAAAAATCATTAATTTCCCAAATAACATGACAACAATGTGTTGAACTGTTACTTGATAGCCAACAAATTGCAAGCAGCAGTTTCCTACATAATTTCAGAAACAAAAGAGCTACTTTCAGTTTCTATTTCTGCCAGTTCCCCTCCAACTAAAAATAAATGAATAGCACTTTGAAACAGAATATTTCAGATACTTAATTGTTCATGTCAGTACTAGCTTTGATAGTGAAAGACAAATACAGTGGAAAGTAGGAATGTGCTGCAGTTTAAAAATGAGGTAATTAATTCCCTTGAAATCAACCAGTTTAACTAAATTGAATTTTGCAGTAGATTCAAAATAGTTAAAAAAAAAAAAAGAGAACTGACAAAAACTTTTTGGAAACAGAAAAGCCTATTACAGTTAAATGACACTCTAACAAAAAATTACTAACACTGGAGACAAAAATTTAATGTTATACCTTTACTCATAATTTTTGAGCACTTTCTATAAGCAGAGCACTAGTCTAAGCACTTGGGAGAGTAGAATAAGTTATCAAATGGGCAGAAATATTATCATATAAAGTATCAAGTGAAAATATGGAGAAGTTTTATTAAAACTTTGATGAGCTGAATAAATTATTTTGAATGATAACATTTCAGCTCAGTTAGTTTAAAGCTGTAACAAGAAAGCTAAGCTCCTTGTGGGCAGAGATCATGTCTACCAACTCTATTGCACTGTACTTTCCCAAGCACTTAGTACAGTGCTCTGCACACAGTAAGCACTAAATACTAATAATTGATGGATATATGTATGGATATACATTGTTTTAGATACATCTGGTAATATTATAATTATCATATGAAATAAGATAATAATGTTGGTATTTGTTAAGCGCTTACTATGTGCCGAGCACTGTTCTAAGCGCTGGGGTAGACATAGGGGAATCAGGTTGTCCCACGTGGGGCTCACAGTCTTAATCCCCATTTTACAGATGAGGGAACTGAGGCACAGAGAAGTTAAGTGACTTGCCCAGAGTCACACAGCCGACAAGTGGCAGAGCTGGGATTCGAACTCATGACCCCTGACTCCAAAGCCCGTGCTCTTTCCACTGAGCCACGCTGAAGATCTCACTGTGGGCAGGGATTGTCTCTTTTTATTGTTGTACTGTACTTTCCCAAGAGCTTAGTACAGTGCTCTGTACACAGTAAGCTCTTCATAAATACGACTGAATGATTGAATGAATAGAATAAAATGTTAGATAACAGATCCCATTTCCCTGGAATCAATAAAAGCTGCTTTTCTCAACTTTCAGAATGTCAGTATCTACAAAATTTATTGAGCATACCTATTGGCTGCAGAACACTAGGCACTGGGGGCACATACAAAAAAAATTAAGACTGCAAAATGCCCTTGAGGAGCTCACAATCTCACAGGAAAAGACAACAGGCATAAAACTGATGACTGCCCAAAAACTGCAAAGAAGAGTTATACATAAAAGAGACAAACACTGAGACATAAACTCAGGAGTGCTGATGTGGTTGATGGGATTAAAAACAACACAGAAAAGTAAAGGGATCAGGTAGATAATGGAGTTGGTGGAGGAGATGACTTTTTTAGGAGGGTTTTGAATAAGCAGAAGGATGTGGTTTAACATAGCTGAGAGGCAAAGGTATTCCAGGTTGGGGAAATGGAGGGAATTGGCATTGAAAAGGAAAGCGTGAGCAATGGGACAATCAAGAATTAGGACTAAGACGTTACCTTGAGAGGAACGTTTGAGAACTTGGAAGCCAATGGCTGGGAGTTTTGCTTTAGATGAGAAGCAATAGGGAGCCATTGGATATTTCTCTGAGGAGAAGAGTGTTGGGTTTGATTACTTAAAACAAATGTCACTTTCTAGTGGAATATACTAAAAAAGGGAGATGCTGGAGGCAGGGAAACCGGTAAGGAAACTGTACAGAAGTCCACCAGGAATTTAGAAGAATTTAAGTGCCAGGATGGGGGTTTAGAAGGGAAGACTTTCGAGTGTGGGGACAAGGAGGATGGTGGAGATGTTGACAATGATGAGAACTTTAAGAAGAAAAGACAGTTTAGAAGGAAGATGAATAGTTCAGTTTTTGTCATATGAAATTTTAGGTGTTAACAGGTCATCTAGATAAAAATGTCCCAAAGGCAAGACTGTGGGTGAAAAGAAAGGGCTATAGATCTTGATTCAGAAGGCTTCTGTGAACTCTTCAATCAGTCAATGGTATTTACTGAGTGCTTACTATGTGCAGACCACTGTACTAAGCTCTTGGGAGAGAACAATACCACAGAATTAGAAGACCCACTCCTGAGTTTAAAGAGAGAAGAGTAGAAAATGCAGCACCAAACCATGGGAGACACCCAAAGGATAAGAATGTGATGAGAGCTACAGAGGGAAGAAATAAGATCAAAACCAGGGGAGAAGTAAATCTGCAAGGAAAAAGGCTACAGATTTTCATGTCCCCCTAAAAAAGATCCTAATTAGACATCATCCTAATTGGGCTCTCAAAGTGACTATGAGGATTTTTAAAAACATCTTTAAACACATATTAGCTTTAGTTCTTCCACATGAACTGCACTCTTTATTTTCAATTTGAATACTGTTCAATGTAGAGGGCAGTTCCCCAATACAACACACTAAAAATGGAAGCACTGCTATTTTTGGAAAAAACAGCAAACAGCAGTCCTCTACCTTTTGTATCTTACTCCAGGATTTTCATCCAGAGTGGCACAGAGAGTAACAATCTGCTCAGCCATTGCTTCCATAGTGGCATCTTTACCATTTGCACTGTCTTCATCTGGACTGTAACAGGAGTAGAACGCATTTGGTATATCAAGAGCAAATACCTAAATCAGACCAAATACAAAAATGACCAATTCAGAGATAAAAAACATCTCAAGAAAATGTTTCAAGCAAAATGAACTTATGATTTTGTTGATACACACAAGAAAAATATTGATATTAACCCTAAGTTTCCTAATATAATTGGATCTTTATATCAATCACATCTATCATTTTAACTTCTCACTCTCCTTCCCGTTGTCTGTTTCTCGCCTTTATTTCTTGCTTTTCACTTTTTCTGCAATAGCTAAAGTAATCATGCAAAAGCAATGACTTAACACTAGCAAAAGTACATAAAATGTAACGCTAAAACCTGATTAAGAGAGTAAGTTATGGAGCTTGGGTCTATTCTCAGACATCAATAGAGAAGCTGCATGGCTCAGTGGAAAGAGCCCGGGCTTGGGAGTCAGAGGTCATGGGTTCGCATCCCGACTCTGCCCCTTGTCAGCTGTGTGACTGTGGGCAAGTCACTTCACTTCTCTGTGCCTCAGTTCCCTCATCCGTAAAATGGGGATGAAGACTGTGAGCCTCACGTGGGACCACCTCATTCCCCTGTATCTACCCCAGCGCTTGCACAGTGCTCTGCATGTAGTAAGCGCTTAACAAATACCAACATTAGCAATTGGAAATCTTATCCTAGCAAGTTATCTTCAAATTTTCCAGTACGCAAGTATTCATTCTTCAACATCCTGAAATTCTTCTATCATCCATCCTACACCCACTGTGTACTCTGGCACAGTAGAATCAGTGACTGCCTCAGAAGACAGGAAGAAACATTTCAGGCATATATACTGGATTACATATAGCAATAGTGCTTGTTTTTTGTTTTTTTTTACTATAATATTTATTTAAGTGCTTATTATTTGCCAGGCACCATACTAAGAGCTGGGGTAGATCAGGTGGGACACAGTTTATGTTCTACATGGGGCTCATGGTCTTAATCACCATTTTACAGATGAGGGAACTGGGGAACACAGAAGTGAAAAGATTTCCCCAGGGCCACACAGGAGACAAGTGGCGGGTCAGGTTTAGAACTCATGACCTTCTGACTTCCAGGCCCGTGCTCTATCCACTAGACCATGCTACTTCTCTATTTTTTTTAATGCCAGACTGCTGCTCTGGGGAACTCCTGGAACTGTGGTTACAAGGAATGAGGCTAAAACTCTTGCAACTCAAAAAACTTTCCCAAATTCTCTGCAATGGTCCATTTCCAACCATAAACATGAAATTTTTCCCTAAAAGTTCAGTTAAGACTTTGTCAATCTGGTCTCAGGCAATATTCTGAATCCATTTTTCTCGGGATTAAAAATACATGGAAAGTGGCATCACTGGAAACTAAGCCTCTGGGGATAAAGCTCCTGGTCCTTAGGCAAGTGGCATGAATGGGGAAGAGTGCTGGATGGGTGCCCATGCCCAAAACATGGCATATATGTGTACCCCATGTTCATGAGTTCCCACAGCATTAAAGACTTGGTAAAACATATAAAAGGGAAATTCAAGAGCGCTTCAGGGGATAGGCCAAAGGCAGCCTCTCATTTATATCTACAATTAAATGTTTCAGAACTCCAATAAAAACCCTTTCTCTAAATATACCCAAAAGTTAGCCTAAATTCATCCTAAAGTTGTGACTTCATTCTGTTTAGTATACGCTTTTAAAATATTTTTAACAACGCACATCCTGAACTTTCTTTCCCAAGGTATAAGAAATTAATTTTCATCTTCCATTATTTCTATCTTGTCATTAAAAAAGAAGAGGAAAAAAGTTTAATTTGGACTTAAAATGCTTTGGAAAAGGATAGTCTTTAACATAACTGGACATCTGTGCTTATTATGAAAACTGCATTATTAATCCATAAAGTCACCTCTAATTAGAAATGGACCTCAACTAGCAGAACAATTTAAGGCACATCTCCTCCAAGAAGCCCTCCCTAAGCCCTCCTCTCCTCTTCTCCCGCTCCCTTCGGCCCTGCTCTTAACCTGCTCCTTCACTCATACTCCCTCTCATCCCCACAGCACAGATGTATATGTCTGCATATATGTTATTTATTTATATTAATGTCTGTCTCCCCTGCTAGACTTTCAGCTTATTGTGGAAGGAATATGTCTGCTGCTTATTATAGTCTTCTCTCCCAAGCGTTTAGTACAGGGCTTTACACATAGTAAGCACTCAATATATATGACTGAATGAATGTTCTTTCCTGATGATATTCATTCATTCATACTTATTGAGCGTTTATTATGTGCAGAGCACTGTCCTAAGCGGATGGAAATGTACAGGGCTCTGCTTAGTAAAGTGCTCAATAAATACGATAGAATGTATTGTACAATACACTAGAGCTGGCAGAGATGATCCCTGCCCTTAAGGAGCTTACAGTCTAGTGGAGGACCACCGGAGCAGTTTTATTCAAGTTTCAAGTTAGGCTACAACTAAAGAATGGCTCACAAACTAGTCTTTATTTGTGACTCTGAACTTCAAAGGATACAACAGCTTGCTTCATTTAACAAAAGGCTACAGTGGTAGTGCTACTTTAGTTTTGCAAATGGTTTAAGGGGTTATATGAATAATTTCCTCTTTGTTCATCTAACATAAGTTTTTAAGTGCCTTAATACGTATTTCTCCATTTCACAGATTACAGGCAAAGCGATTTAACCTACTCCCCTTGAGATATTGTACAGACTGGAATTGAACCCATATTTTTCATTTATAACAACCTGCTCTAATTTATAGAAGAATTTTAAGCCTGAAATTCATCATTTTCTGAATTACATTACTCTTACTCACAAAGTCAAGGAATAAAAGCAAAAAATCCAGTAAAAATTCTTACAACTATAAAAATGGAACTTTACCTGAGACTCAAGTGGAAAGAAGGAAATATTTATTTCTTTACATCTTCTTATGGATTTGGAGCAGGAAGACTTGATTTTGTTAAAGAGACTGTCAGGGCAAACTGAGAAAAATAAATCAGAGTACATGAATCTACATAATATATTTTCTTCCAAATATTAACTTCTTGAGCAGCAAAAGTTGTTGCCAGTCAAGGGAATACTTTCTGGCCTTTTATTTTGGGTGGGAGGAAGAGGGGAGCAATGAAAACATGGATCTTTCAAAAACTCTTTTTGTTTCATTTGTAATAATGAAAATGTCACAGAGTGGAGTCTCAAGTTACAGTCACAGCCACAGTCATCTGTTAACACTATGTGCTAAGCACTGAATTAAACTCTGGGATACAAGATAATCAGGTCAGACACAGTCACTGTCCCAACATGGGGCTTACATTGGAACTGACTGATGAAATACCTCAATTTACAAATGAGACAACTAAGGAACAGAGAAATCAAGTGGCTTGCTCAATCAGTCACACAGCAGGTAAGCGGTATTGCCAGGATTAGAACCCAGGGTCTCTGACTCCCAGGTCCTTGCTCTTTCCTCTAGGCCATGTAGAAAATTTGGTAGAGACCTGCCCAAAGTCTCAACGCAGGTAAATGCTAGAATTAGGATTATTTCTTAGATATTCTCTATCATTTCAACAACTACGAAGAGGAAAATTATATTTTTTGGAATCATACTACAAAGATAAGACTATATACAGTTATTACATTAATTATATCACATTCAAGTATCCAATTTATAAAAAGTGTACTTACAATCTGTGAAGTATATGTATGCTGCTTTATACTTGGCATCTGATTTAACTGGGAAGTCACGTATTAAACCATCTACAGACTTAAAAAGACCTTTTGATTAGATAGTGCATATTTCATTAAAAGATACTTTTTCTTTCCCATACAACTACCTTAGGCTTAGAAAAATACGTTTTGATCACGTCAGTGTATATTTAATTAAAAGATACAATTTCGTTCCCATGCAACTGTCTCTCGTGGTTATAATTAAAACTTCCCAATCTTAACTATAACTACTTGAGTTCCGTATCTTTTTAATTTGCATGTTGCTTTAGGATGATAAATAAATGCACGGCTCAATGGATGAATGCTCAATAAAGATTCTGGGGAAAAAAGATGAAGGCTGAATCTAAATTGAGCTCTGAAAACCCACTCAAAACTAATAATGGTTAAAGGAGCACTTGGGTTCTTATGTCTGCAAGCATCAATGTGTGGATGAAGACACATCACGGTAAGCCTTTCATATGTATAATCACTGGCAATGTCGGGCTTGCATAAGCTCTTTCAGCGAGACATGAATTTAAAGGTGATTTTCACCATCACTGGTATCTAGTGTGAAGGAAAATACATATACTTTATAATAATAATGATGGTACTTGTTAAGCTCTATGTGACCAGCACTGTTCTAAGCACTGGGGAGATACAAGCTAATCAGGTTGGACAAAGTCCCTGCCCCACATAAGGCTCACTGTCTTAATCCCCATTTTACATATGAGAGAACTGAGGCACAGAGAAATTAAGTGACTTCCCCAAGGTCACACGGTAGACAAGAGGCGGAACCGGGATGAGACCCCAGGTCCTTCTGACTCCGTGCTCTTATCTACAAGACCATGCTCAATTCACCTCACTGTCAACTTCACAACACTTTTATATATATTTGAAATGTATTTAAATCAATGCCTGCTTCCCGCTCTAGACCGTAAGCTTACTGGGAGCAGGGAAGGTATCTACCAGCTCTGTTGTACTGTACTCTCCCAAGTGCTTAATACAGTCCTCTGCACCCACTAAGTGCTCAGTAAATATCATATTGAGTAACAGATACACACACACACACACACACATGCACACACACCTCAGTCCTGCTAAATAGGCTGACACTGACCTCTAAGAAAGAAGAAAGAGTAAATTTGCATCATAGAAAAGTTGCACCAATTTATCAGCCCATAGCATTGTGGTTATCAGTAGCAGAAATTCAGCCCAAGCCCAGTGGAAAGAAGGGAACGCAAAATGTCAGTCTGAGATTGAATAGTTTGGATAACGCTTTCATTTTTTCAAAGCTATTTAACGCCAAGTCTCGTTTTGAGGTAATACCCCTGGGACGGGGAAGAAGAGGAGAGTATTATTATCCCAAGTTTTTAGATGAGGAAATGGAAGGAACCAAGACTTGCTCACGGCCACACGGTAGCCAAGTTGGGCCCAGAATTTAATTCTCCTGGCTCCTAGGTCCACGTTCTTCTCAAGAGATTGATGCAGCTTTTCTTCTAACTGCTGAGCTGTGTACTACACGGACCCTCTGCTACTCAGTGTCATTTATTTTGTTCTAAGGGCTCCCACCAAAGTACAGAAGTAGGTAGTAGAGAAGCAGCGTGGCTTAGTGGCAATTGCATGATCTTGGGAATCAGAGGTCGTGGGTTCTAATCCCGGCTCTGCCACCTGTCTGCTGTGTGACCTTGCGCAAGTCACTTAACTTCTCTGTGCCTGTTACCTCATCTGTAAAAATGGGGATTAAAAAATGTGAGCCCCGTGTGGGACAATCTGATTACACTGTATCTACCCCAGCGCTTAGAATAGTGCTCAGCACATATTAAGCGCTTAACAAATACCATAATTATTATTACTAGTAGTAGTAGGAGCAGAAAAGGTTGCTGGAGAGAACTAATAAAGCACCTCCCTGGATGGACAGTTGCCATCATCATCATCAACAGCATTTATTTGAAGCTTTACATGAGCACACCACTCTTCTAAGGGCTTGTGGTCATATGACAAAAGGAACAAAGAACTTAAGGAATAACTATTTAAAGGAGAATCACATTGCCCTTAGTCTCCAGATTGTGAGCTCGTCGTGGGCAGGGAATGTATCTGTTTATTGTTATATTCGTATATATATACCAAGCACTTAGTACAGTGCTCTGCACACAGTCTGCTCAATAAATAGGATGGGCTGACTGACTTAAGGGAAGGCTATTTATCTAAAGCATTTGGAAACTGCAGAGAACCAGCAAATGTAATTATCAGATACCAGAAGCTTCCTCAAGGATGGAGCATGAGTGTGAAAAATCTGTGTTTCAAATTTAAAGTTAAAAAAATCCCGAACTTTTACTGGAAAAGACTTTCTGCATGTAATAAAATAACCCTACTCAAAAATGTTCTCTTCAGCTCAAAACTGAGGGTACTGCTCCACCTATCAACTACTTTGAGAGCTACAAATCCAAAAATATATTTGGAAAGCAGAGAAAAATGTCAGGGAGAAGAAATACTCCCACTTTCATTTGCTCTAAGTCCACCAATGAACGCATCAACCTATTAAAAGCAATTCAGTAGTAACTGAATTAGTAAGTTGTTAGCATTTTTATTTCAGAACTTCACATCAGTATTTGAGGGCCACTTAAGAAAATATTGAGACCCTTAAGTAAATCAGTATGGTTTAAGCTTTATTCTACTATCCCTTCCTCCCCACCACACACGTCATTCAATTAATCATCAGGGTGCTCTCCTGGGGGCTCAGACACATTCATCCAAATCACAGTATTTTCTGAGTACCTAACTGTGTGCAAATACCTGTCATAAGCACTGGGTTAAAATACAATAGAATATGAACAAGTCAAGGTCCCCTGGGGAGGATTGAGTAGCACGCCCTCCCTCCTCAAATTTGATAGACAATTTTTCCCCCCACCCCCTTTCAAAGCCTTAGTGAAGGCACATCTCCTCCAAGAGACGAGGGCTAGACTAGGCCCCCCTCTTTCCTCTTCTCCCCCTCCCTTCTGGGTTGCCCTGACCTGCTTCCTTGATTCTTCCCTCCTCCGATCCCCACAGTACTTACGTACATATGTCATCTATTTATTTGTATTGATGTCTGTCTCCCCCACCTTTAGACTGTAACCTTGTTGTAGGCAGGGAATGTGTCTGTTTACTGTAGTACTGTACTCTCACAAGCGCTTTAGCACAGTGCTCTGCACACAGAAAGTGCTCAATAAATATGACTGAAGTGCTAACGGGCAGAGCACCATCCTGCCATCTCATATATCTTGCCAATGACCCCTCGACCACATCCTGCCTCTGGTCTGAAACTCCCCCAAACCCACCCCACTCCCGACCCCACCTTCATGTCCGACAGAGGATCACCGTGCCCATCTTCAAAATGTTATTAAAATCACACCTCCTTCAAGATGCCTTCCCCAACTAAGCCCTCATTTCCTCTTCTGTGTCATCTTGGCACTTGGATTTGTACCCTTTATTCAGGCCAATCTCAGCCCCACAAGCACATATGTACAGATCTTTCATTTATTTTCCTATCTGTCTCCCCCTCTAGACTGAGTTGTGGGCAGGGAGCAGGTCTTCCAACTCTTGTACTGGACTCTCCCAAGTGCTTAATAGAGTGCTCTGCACACAGTAAGCTCTCAATAAATATGACTGATTGAAGACTGAATACACAGACACATAAACAAAACTGCTCAAGCAGGGATGTTCATAACTCATTAAAAACAATAGCTACAGCCAAGCTTCCTCAAGGTTCTATACTTCGGGGAGGCAACACTACCAGCCTGTTGCAGGCAGGGAATGTGTCTGTTTATTGTTATATGGTACTCTCCCAAGCGCTTAGGCCAGTGCTCTGCACAAAGTAAGCACTCAATAAATATGACTGACTGAAGCTATTTTGCCCAGCAAGGCAGGTTGGGAAAAGAGCCCTTACTACTTATCTTTAACTACTTATTCTCAAATGACTCCTTCCCTTCTGCCTTCACTTATACCTTCACCATTCCAAAACAAAAAGTCTTATCTGGAGCCAACAGATCCCTCCAGCTATCACCCATTTCCCTGCTCCCAATGCTTTCCAAACTAGTAGTATATAATGACTGCTTTCACGTCCTTTCCTACAACATTCTTCTTGACTTGCTATAATCAGATTTTTCACCCTCTTTACTCCACTGAGATCTCACTCCCTAAATTCTCAAAGACCTCCTCATAGCTATTGTTGAGTTCTAGCTTCTAATCCTCCTAGTCTTTTCTGGTGCCTTCATAAATTAGGACCACTCCCTCTTTTCTGAAACATTTTCGGACCCGGGATTCACTTCTCCTGTAGCTACAAATGATGTTGTACTCCCTCTCTCCTCATTTGCTAGCTCTTCCACTTATTGTCATCTATGGGCTTATAGTAGGAATCCTATTAGTATTTTTTATATTTTATTTTTCCAACAAACTATGAGTTTATAAAAATACTGAAGACATCATTAAAAAAAACACACTCAAATGCTAACCTTTTGGGATGGAGTGATGAAATAAAGTGCCTTCATTTGTGCTACAGGTTCACGACTCTTGTAAACATTCTCCACAACTGTTAAAAAAAGATATGTAGTTACGCATTTGAAATATTATAAAAAACCCCAATTCTGCTTCCTGTAATGGAGGCAGAATTTTGTTCTCTTTGGAACCATCAATTCTCTCCACCCTCGTTGGCGAGAATGGGAGAGGTATTTACACCGTTCACTGCACTGGGACATTTGCCAGGAAAGAATCAAAGGGCCCCGGGTTTCGCATGAGCTTACAGCCACGGAGTTTTCCAGTCTGCATACTGAGACTTTGAGCTCTGTTCCAGAGCCACAGCAGAGACAATGGAGGTGACCTAATTCTGTCCTTCTGAGATGTTCTTTCATTAATTCATTCATTCAATAGTATTTATTGAGCACTTTCTGGCTGGGGGGGGGGGGGGGGGGGGGGACACCAAAATAACAACAGACACATTCCCTGCCCACAATGAGTTTATCTACAATATCGCCAAGATCCGCCCTTTCCTCTCCACCCAAACGGCTACCTTACTATTACGGGCTCTCGTTATATCCCGGCTAGACTACTGTGTCAGCCTTCTCTCTGACCTCCCTTCCTCCTCTCTCGCCCCGCTCCGGTCTATTCTTCACTCCGCTGCCCGGCTCATCTTCCCGCAGAAACGATCTGGGCATGTCACTCCCCTTCTTAAACAACTCCAGTGGTTGCCTATCGACCTCCGCTCCAGAGAAAAACTCCTCACTCTAGGCTTCAAGTCTCTCCATCACCTTGCCCCTTCCTACCTCTCCTCCCTTCTCTCTTTCTACCGCCCACCCCGCACGCTCCGCTCCTCTGCCGCCCACCTCCTCGCCGTCCCTCGGTCTCGCCTATCCCGCCGTCGACCCCCGGGTCACGTCCTCCCGCGGTCCTGGAACACCCTCCCTCCTCACCTCCGCCAAACTGATTCTCTTTCCCTCTTCAAAACCTTACTTAAAAATCACCTCCTCCAAGAGGCCTTCCCAGACTGAGCTCCTCTTCCCCCTCTACTCCCTCTGCCATCCCCCCTTTACCTCTCCGCAGCTAAAGCCTCATTTTCCCCTTTTCCCTCTGCTCCTCCACCTCTCCCTTCCCATCCCCACAGCACTGTACCCGTCCGCTCAACTGTATATATTTTCGTTACCCTATTTATTTTGTTAATGAATTGTACATCGCCTTGATTCTATTTAGTTGCCATTGTTTTTATGAGATGTTCTTCCCCTTGACGCTGTTTAGTGCCATTGTTCTTGTCTGTCCGTCTCCCCCGATTAGACTGTAAGCCCGTCAAACGGCAGGGACTGTCTCTATCTGTTGCCGACTTGTTCATCCCAAGCGCTTAGTACAGTGCTCTGCACATAGTAAGCGCTCAATAAATACTATTGAATGAATGAATGAATGAACATTATCCTGGGCTGACCCTGAAAAATGAGCAAATTGACTCTGGCCCAGCCTTATTCATTCATTCATTCAATAGTATTTACTGAGCGCTTACTGTGTGCAGAGCACTGTACTAAGCACTTGGAATGTACAATTCGGCAACAGATAGAGACCATCCCTGCCCAATGTCAGGCTCACAGTCTAAACAGGGGAGACAGACAGCAAAGCAGAACAGAACAAAACAAAAACAAGACAACATCAAGATAAACAGAATCAAGGAGATGTACACCTCATTATCAAAATAAATAAGGTAATAAATAACATATACAAATGAGCACAGTGCTGAGGGGAGGGGAAAGGGGAAAAGCAGAGTGTGGGTGGGTGGGGGGGTGGAGAGGGAAGGGGGGCTCAGTCTGGGAAGGCCTCTTGGAGGAGGTGAGCTCTCATTAGGGCTTTGAAGAGGGGAAGAGAATTAGTTTGGCAGAGGTGAGGAGACACCTCAAGAGAGGTGAGGAGATTCCAGGACAGCGGGAGGACACAGGCCAGGGGTCGACAGCGGGATAGACATGAACGAGGGACAGTGAGGAGGTGAGCGGCAGAGGAGCCGAGTGTACGGGCTGGGCAGTAGAAAGAGGTGAGGGAGGTGAGGTAGGAGGAGGCCAGACGATGGAGAGCTATACTGCTGGGCACAGAGTCAGCAATTTAAATACTATTTTTATCTTTATTTGGGGGATCTCTCTGGAGAGGGAACCAAATCTACTAAAACAGTGTTTTAGAGAACTTGGCTCCACCAGGTATCAGGGACCATCTTGGCCACAGATGAATGTCTTTTTAATCTTGAAACCAATCCACTCATCTGGAAGCCTCCCCAGCTCTGATAGCCCTGGAAGCTCCATACCCAGCCTAGAGGTTGAAAATTCAGGGAAGATGGTGTTTCTCCAACTTCCTGCTTCCCAACACAATCACTATCCTGGGGGAAAGGGAAAATGAAAGGGTGATTTCAAAGTCAGGACAGAACTAAAGCAGAAATGGGTAAGACTAAGATCATTTTTTTAAGTTGAATAATAATAATAAAAATAATTATGGTATTTGTTAGGCACTTACTATGTGCTAAGCACTGTTCTGAGCTCTGGGGTAGATACAAGGTAATCAGGTTGGACACAGTCTCTGTCCCACATGGGGCTCACAGTCTTAATTCCCCATTTTCAGATGAGGTAACTGAGGCCCAGAGAAGTGAAGTGACTTACCCAAGGTCACACAGCAGACAAGTGGCGGAGCCAGGATTAGGACTCATGACCTTTTGACTCCCAGGCTCGTGCTCTATCCACTACACCATGCTGAAGGCTATATGCCCAGTTAGAATTTCCAACAATGTGCTGATTTTTAAACTCTTACAAGAAATTTGCCATTGAAGGTCATTTCTTTTTAGACAGACACTAAGTAATTTAGCTCCTTAAAGATTTGTGGTTGTTTCTTTAAATCTAATTTGAGTATTACAGAACTTTGAAACTCTGGATGCCGCAGGCTGAACTCTTTCTGGAAGAACTTACATGTGGGAGATCCCCAAAATTCCAGCTCCCAATTCACCTTCCTGAAAAATTCCAAAGAAAGACTGGCCATTTCCCTCACCTCTTTCACTTTCTACTAGGGTAAACCTCTTTCTGGGAATATAAAAGGGATTAGAACAGTGCTCTGCACAAGTGCTTAATAAATACTATTATTACTAGAAGGTAATGCATAGTGTGCCCTGGATTTCATCAGATCATGGAAAACAGCTGGGGAATGGCTTTGGTTCAGCTGTTGCAAACCACAGCAAAAATTTCTCCTGCAGTAGAGTCATGAAATTACCATCGCCCCAAGCCTCTTTCTGGTTAGAAAGAATCCATACCTGTTGTTGCAAGTACCAATTTCCTTTAGAGAGCCAAAGGGGAAAATGGATGAATGGAAAAAGAAACTGTGGGAGCTAAATTCAGACCTGGTGCTGTGGCCACAGGGATTTTGTGTACCAGCCACACCCAAACAACCTCGTTTTCCTGAAAATGTGTTTGCAGAGGTCAGATAAATCGAAACTACTTTATTTCCAAGTTTGCTTTCTACAATAAAACTTTAATGTCATTCAGCCAGCGGATTCCCACCAACAGTAACTGGCTAAATTTTTAATAGTAAGATTCAGCTGAGAAATGTGATTTCGTTACAAACTCTCCTGGGAAACTTAAAAAGTACACGCCTGCTCCAGTTAACAGATACACTATTGGCAAATACAAGGTTGAGTGAAACAATGCAGACTGGATCAACTTTCTCGTAGGCACTGACATAAAAGGGGATTACAGTCCCTTGGACTCCACCTGAAATTATAAACATGACGTAAACACTAGGTGGAATTAGTGAAATGAAGGAGTACTACTTGTCGTAAACAAAGCAGGATTTCTTTAGAGGTCTGGAAAATTCCTTTGAGGACTCATTTCAAATATTTACCAAATGACTGTTGAACTTCAGCTATCCCCACAGCACTTATGTACAAATCTTTAAACTCTATTGCTTCCCCCTACCTTGTCAATGACCCTTGGCCCACATCTTCCCCCGGCCTGGAATTCCCCCCACATCCTTCATATAAGACAGACCTTACTCTTACACTTGCATTCTTCTCCCCACCGAAGCCTTATTAAATCACATCTAATAATATTGGTATTTGTTAAGCGCTTACTATGTGCCGAGCACTGTTCTAAGCGCTGGGGTAGACATAGTGGAATCAGGTTGTCCCAAGTGGGGCTCACAGTCTTAATCCCCATTTTACAGATGAGGGAACTGAGGCACAGAGAAGTTAAGTGACTTGCCCACAGTCACACAGCCGACAAGTGGCAGAGCTGGGATTCGAACTCATGAGCCCTGACTCCAAAGCCCATGCTCTTTCCACTGAGCCACACTGCTTCTCCATCTTCTCCAAGAGGACATCTCCTGCAAGAGGTCTTCCACAACTAATTCCTCATTCCCCCTATTTTCTCTCCTTTTTGCATCATCTTTGCCACTTGGATTTGTACCTTTTAAGCATCCACCTTCAGACCCATAGCACTTATGTACATATCAGTAATTTAGATTACTGTCTCCTCCTCTAGACCATAAGCTCCTTTTGGGCAAGGGACATGTCGACCAACTCTGTTGTACTGCAGTCTCCCAAGTGCTTATTCCAGTGCTCCACACACACTAAGTGTTCAATAAATACCACTGAGTGATGGACTGATTTTCATATGTTTGCGCCGCAAGACTGTAGGCTCCTTGTCAGCCGGAACTGTGTTTACTAACTCTCTTGTATTCTCTCAAACACTTTGTACCATGCTCTGCACGTAGTAAGTGCTTGATAAATACTTATGGATAGACTGATTCAGCAAATTAGAGTAATTAAATTGTTGAAGTGTTTCCCATTCATTTCAGGAATAAAAACCCTGCTAATTTCACCCAAATTTCCAATGCAGCTTTTAGATCTTTGAGGGTCAAACAAATTCTTCAGTTGAAAAAAATTTAAGATGAAGCATTGCTGTAACATTTTATCTAGAGCTTTTGGTTCCTCCACGGGAACCGACTCCTGAACACCCTTATTCTCTTAATTAATAATAATAATAATAATAATAATTATGGTGTTTGTTAAGTGCTTGCTATTTGCCAAGTACTTATCTTACTGTTCTGCCCACATCCTCAATGCCATCTTGGATTTACTCAATTGTTTCATAACATCCTTAGAAATCATTCACCTAGAACCAGTAGGAACAGATCTTTCTTTGAGAAGCACATGGCCTATTGAAATAATACGAGTAATAATAACTGTGGATTTGTTAAGTGCTTAGTATGTGCCAGGCACTGTTCTAAATTCTGGGGTATATACAGGATAATTGGGTTGGACACCATCCCTGTCCCACATAGGGGTCACAATCTTAATCCCCATTTTACAGATGAGGTAAATAAGGCACAGAGAAGTGGAATGACTTACCTAAGGTCACACGGCAGTCAGTGGAGGAGCCAGAATTAGAACCCAGGTCCTTCTGACTCCCAGGCCTGTGCTCTATCCACTAGGCCACGCTGCTTCTTGATGGAAGCACGGGTTTGGGAGTCATAAGTGGTGGGTTCTAATCCCAACTCCGCCTCTTATCAAATGTGTGACTTTGGGCAAGTCACTTAACTTCTCTGGGCCTCAGTTCACTCATCTATAAAAGGGGGATTAAGACTGTGAACTCCACGCTGGACAACCTGATTACTTTGTATCTACCCCAGCACTTACAACAGTGCTAGGCACATAGTAAGGGCTTAACAAATACCATTATTATCATTATTGTTAAAAAAACATGGGACTGAGAGGCAGAGAGAGTATGGGCCTGAGAGATATAAGCCCTGGCTTTAATACTGACTTTGCCACTTACCTACTGGATGACCTTGGGCAAGTCACTTAGCTTCTCTGTGCCTCAGTTCCCTCATCTGCAAAATGGGGATTCAATACCTGTTCTCCCTCTTACTTGGACTGTGAGCACCATGTGGAGCCTGATTATCTTTCATCTACCCCAGTGCTTAGTACACTGCGTGACACACTGTAAGTGCTTGACAAATTCCACAATCATCATCATAATCACCATTCTCCAAATCTCATTCATATTGGAGATGATTTTCAGGTTCAGAAAGTTACAGGGCTTCTAATATATTAAATAAACTACAAATAGGAAACCTGGAAAGTGGCCAAAACATCACCATAGGATTGTACAGGATGATAGCATCACTTTTACATTGATAGGATGGCCATCCAGAGAAGGGAGGGTTGGCCAGGACCCCTGGCATGGTCCAGGAATGTTTTAGAGGCAGGTTATTTTATGACAAAATTCCTTAAGCTAAGCGGAAATCAAAAGTGACCATGTGACCTGTGTCCTTCCTAATCAGTCCTCCAAACAGGGAGGCAACACGATGTCTCAGAATGTTACAAAAGTTTGAATTTCCAATGGTTTGGTGACATCTACAAGCAAGTATATGATGATCTTGGGCTGGCTTAAATAAACCCCAGCATAAATTTTTGTTCTTCTAAGAGATCTGTAGTGGCATTTTTTCTAAAGGAGGCCAGTCTCACTGATATTAGACACTTGATGAACTTAATATTAATAAAGCTTCTTGGCAATAACTGCATTCCCAATTTCTGGGTAGTCAGTCCATCAAACCCTCGACTGCTACACTAGCAGATTCCTCACCTACTTTGTAGGGATAACAACTGCAGTATTTATTAAGCAAATACTCTGTGCCAAGCACTGTACTAAGCACTGGAGTAGATTCAAGATAATCAGGTCTCACAAGAGGCTCACAGTCTAAGTAGGAGGAAAAACAGGTACTGAATCCCCATTTTGCGGATGTGGGAACTGAAGCACAGAGAAGTTAAGTGGCTTCCCTAAGGTTACACAACTGACAAGTGGCGGAGCCAGGGTCAGAACTGGGATGGAAGTACGCTTCTTCAAGTGGTCGAACTACTAATGGCAAATCACAGACGGATCCTTTTCTGAATCCTCTGGCAGATTTCCTTTGTCTTTTACCAACAGGACACTAGAAAGAATGCTCTTCCTCTGACTCATGATGAGTTGATTTAGTGGAGGGGGAAACAGGGTAAGGAGGGGAAATTAGCACTGTAAACACCCAGAGCCAGAGCCAACAAGGTAAAAACACCATTTGGATGAAGCCGTGTAAACAATACAACTGTCCTTGGTAGAGAAGTGAAGAGACATGCCGGTATTGACAGCATCAGGTGATTTCCCCAAGCACACCCTCCCTATAGTCACCCAGCCCATTTAAATCTGTAAAGAGGCAATCCAGAAAGATAATTTGCCACATGTATGAAGAGAAAAAGTAAAGGCCTCTAGGACATGCGGGCTTGGGGAAGGCTCCGTATGACATCAATCAATGGTATTTATTGAGCACTTACTCTGTGAACACTGGACTGAACAAATGAGCGAATACAACCGAGTAGACAGACACGATCCCTCCCCTCAAAAAGCTTACAAAAGGGGAAACAGACATTTAAATAAATAAATAACAGTTAGGGACTCTGACTCCAAGTGAATCTTCCCCTTCACTGTGGTTCTACGGACCTTTCTAGATCAGTCAGTCGATCAATGGTATTTATAGTGTGGAACACCGTGCTAAGTGCTTCGGAAAGTACAACACAGTCAGTAATCCTGTTCCCTGACCAAGATGAGCTTTCAGTCTAGAAGGGGAAGCATGCATTAGTATGAATAATATAAATATAGTAAGTAGAACAATATAGATGACTTGAGCAAGAAGATTGGGGCTAGAAGCCAAAGATGACCGCTCAGGGTTGGGACCAAGGGAAACTTTCTTAGAAACCTGTACAAATGCAAGTTACCCAAGCTGATGACCCTCACCAGGTGGTAGATTGGCTGGATAATGGGTGTTGGGATTTAGAGGCAGATCAGTAATAATAATTATGGTATTTGTTAAGCATTTACTAAGTGGCAGGCACTGTTCTAAGCGCTGGGGTAGTTACAGGTTGGACGCAGGCCCTGTCCCACACTGGGCTCACACTCTTAATCCACTTTTTTTTTTTTTTTTTTTTTACCAGATGAGGTAACTGAGGTCAAGAGAAGTGAAGTGACTTACTTGAGGTCCCACAGCATACAAGTGGTGGAGCTGGGATTGCAACCCGTGGCCTTCTGACTCCCAGGCCCTTGCTCTATCCATTACACCACACTGTGTCTCAAGTGTGGGTAAATTTGACTGCGTCATTTATAAATGAATGAATAGCCTCTCCGGCTGCCATCAGAACACCTAGGGTAGGCTGTGACTCAGACCTCACTATGGTCCATCCTGGGGCCACTTCATCTCTCCTTTTGTTTCTCCTCCACCCACTCCCCGGCCCCTTGCCTACTAGTAGTAGTAGGTCCATCCCAACCTACTTCTTCCTATTTCAGCTTCAGCTCACTCTGCCTGAGGGGGAAGTTGGCAGGATGGCAATTATGTACTGTGAGCCCTACGTAGGACAACCTGATTACCTTGTATCTCCCCCAGCGCTTAGAACAGTACTTGGCACATAGTAAGAACTTAACAAATACCAACATTATTATTATTATATACCATGAGATGGAATGGATGGGAGCAATGAAGGTGGGGAGAGTTTCTACATAGTCTCCCTGACCACTTCGCCAAGGAGATTGGCAATATCTGCAGTTTGTATGATCCAATAATGGGAACCAGCAGCAGGCCAGGTCAGGCCAGATCAATAGGCTTTCTTGGTGAGTTTGGAATAATAATACTCTTAATTCTGGTATTTGCTAAGTGCTTACTATGTGCCAGGCACCCCCTAAACGCTGGGGGTGGATACAAGTAAATCGGGTTGGACAGAGTCCCTTGTCCCATGTGGGGCTCACAGTCTCAATCCCCATTTTTCTGATGAAGGAACTGAGGCCCAGAGAAGTGAAGTAACTTGCCCAAGGTCAAAAAGCAGATCTGGTATTAGAACCTATGATGTTCTGACTCCTAGGCCCTTAGCTCATGTCATAATAATAATGTTGGTATTCGTTAAGCGCTTACTATGTGCAGAGCACTGTTCTAAGCGCTCGTGTAGATACAAGATAATCAGGTTGTCCCACGTGAGGCTCACTGTTAATCCCCATTTTACAGATGAAGTAACTGAGGCACAGAGAAGTGAAGTGACTTGCCCACAGTCCCACAGCTGACAAGTGGCAGAGCCAGGATTTGATCCCATGACCTCTGGCTCCCAAGCCCAGGCTCTTTCCACTGAGCCATGCTGCTTCTCATGGTTTGCAGCTATGAGTTCTAGTCCCCAGTCTCCATGAGCCTTTGCCAGCCTTGAACAATCTGTCCCAAGAGCAGATTTTGGACCTAGATATGTCCTCATCAGCCCCTGCTATATGCTTCTGGGGGCCACAGATGAGAGGGAAAGGGATCAAGGCAGGAGGGGAAAGGGTAGGGAGAGAATTTACATTCTCTAGACTGAAAGCTCACTGTGGGGAGGGAATGTGTCTACCAACCCTGATGCACTGTACTCTCCCAAGCACTGACTACAGACTGCGTTGTACTCTCCCAAGCGTTTAGTCCAGTGCTCGGCACACAGTAAGCGCTCAGTAAATACTGCTGAATGAATGAATGCTCTGGACACAGTAAACACTCAATGAATATCACTGATGATATAAACATGTATTAAATGAAAAGAACTGTACTGAGCACTGAAGTCATTACCTGAAAATAAATTTAAATAAGGTCCCTGGCCCATAAGAGGCTCACGGTAAAAGAGGGGGAAGACATAGAGGATAATTAGAATATAATCCAATCCACATACAAGCAAGTTAAAATGCTAGACACTCAAAACCAACCACTGGTATTAATACGTCAGTTAAACAACAGAAAGAGAGTTCAATCTTCAGGAACCTCACAGTTCCAGGCTGAGAGTCTTTGGTGAGAAACTACCAATGCTTTAACTAGAATGAAGGGACTTCTGCCCACCCTGAAGTCCTCGGAGGGAAGAAACGAGGAGAGCTGGACAGACTTTCATCACTGTGCGATCTGATGAGAAGAGGGAAGCTGCCCAGCCCTCGGGCCCCATCTATTTCTCAAAGATCCCTGAGCCTGGAAGCACGGGAGGATCCTTTTCCTCACTCATTACCCAGAGGGAAATAGTTACTGAGAGAAAGGGACGTTTCCTTGCCCCATGACCAGGCGCTAGAGGCCCGGGGCTCGAGAAGTACGTGGCAAAGGTGGAGTGAGGAAGGGTTCCCTGGGGCCCAGGTCATTAATCTGGGTTCTAGTCCAACTCCGCCTTCCCCAATCCCTACCTGGTCTGTCCCATCTTCTGATGAAAACCGGTGCAAAGTGACTTGGAGCCAAACTGCAAATGAATCTGGGCTTATATCTGGACATCTTCAGGAGCTCAGGGGAATGAGACAACCGTGCAGGCACTCCTACCTAAAATTCCAGAAACGGGATTTCCAAATGCAAGTGGAAGGTGCAAGTTGCTGGGAGACGGACAATCCCAGCCACCGTTCCCACCATAGAAAAGCAGTGTGGCTTAGCGGAAAGCATGGCCTGTGAGTCAGAGGACGTAGGTTCTAATCCCGCCTCCGCCACTTGTTTACTGTGTGACCTTGGGCAAGTCACTTGACTTCTCTGGGCCTCAGTTCCCTCATCTGTAAAATGGGGATGAAAACTGTGAGCCCCACGTGGGACCACCTGCTTACCCTGTATCTACCCCAGCACTTAGAACTCTGCTTAGCATAGTGTAAGTGCCTAACGAACACCATAATTATTATTATTCTGAGCAGCCGGGTTTGAAGGAGCCTGTGGCAGGGAGCAGAGGAACTGAATAAACCTCATAGGGTTTGGCTCGGTAGAGATCTGGCCCTGCCGTTGTAGGGTCCACAGGCTAGGGAAGTGTCTGTTATATTGTTATACTGTAGTCTCCCAAGCACTTAGTTTAGTGCTCTGCCCACAGTAAGAACCCAGTAAATATGAGTGACTAAACCCAGCCTATGGACGGTTCTAGCAAGCTACTATTATTGCTATTATTACTTTTATGCCCTTCTCTGCGCTGCATTCTGCGCTCTGCTTGAATCCCCACTCAAAGAGTTCTTCCCTGATTAAGCGCTCCCCTTTCCTCTTTTCCCACTCCCTTCTGCATCGCCCTGACTTGTTCCCTTTCTTCATCCCACCCCCCGAGCCTCACAGCACTTATGTACATAGCTGTAATTTATTTATTTACATTAATGTCTGTCTCCCCCTACTAGCCCCTAAGCTCGCTGCAGGCAGCTTAGTACAGTACTTTGCACACAGTAAGCAGTCAGGAAATACGGTTGATTGAATGAATCTATCCTATTTAAAATGCTTCTTTAGAATCTACACTGCTAAATTAAGTCTAACCTGGGTAGTAAGAATAAAAGTGCCTGTTTGATTAGACAAATCCAGAAAATTAGGGGAGCAAAAGTAAAGAGCATAAAGAACAAAGAAAAGCCAAGACAAGCAAAAATCTTCAGGCCAATATGGAAATAAGAGCTCTGTAACAACTGTTATTTAACTCAAACTATTTTGTAGGCTATGTTTTACATACTTTGACTTTCAAAACTTCTCTCACTAATCACTGTAAATCAGCAAAACTACTTCTCAATAATAGGTCACTGTCAAAGATCCTAAAAACACTAACTGTATTCCAAAGATTTAGTCAGCTAACAAGCAAGGAAGACAGTTGTTTTTTCTATTAAATAAGGAGTTCCATCCTTCACCCTCCTCTACTTACACTTTACACCTTAGTCGAATAAAGTACAGAAAAATTTTCACCTCAACCTGCTAAAGTAAAAAGGTATGTGACTTGCTGTACTAAGTGAACTACGATAACCTTATCTAAAGTCTCTGGCAATTTTTTTTTTCCCAACACTGGTTTTAATTTCAGGTAAAAATTTAAAATTCACATTGTTTATATTGGACAGCCTACATAGTGTTAGTTTCAGTTCCCATTGTTTATTTACTATCAAGTGTTTCCATGGCTGTTCCCCAAATCACACTGCTCTATTGTTGTACGAAAAAAAGATGTAAAAACGCATGGGTACAGAAGGTTAAACAAACATTAAAACAGTTCCCAATTTTTTTTTTAGAGTTCATACTTGGTTACTTTTTTAATTTATATTGAATGTTCTCTACAAAGAGGTGGGATCATTTTTCTTTTCCTATTTGCTACAAACAACAAAAATTGTTGAATATGTTGTCTATGGAGCAACTTAATTTCCACAATGAATTTTTCTAAAGAAAATTGTTCCGAGAAAATTTTTTTTTCTGAGAAACAGCGTGGTCTAAAGGAAAGAGCATGAGCCTGGGAGTCAGAAGACCAGGGTTCTAATCCTGACTCCACCACTCGTTTGCTGTGTGACCCTGGGCAAGTTCTTGTAAAATGGAGATTAAAACTGTGAGCCACATGTGGGACATGGACTATGTCCAACTTGATCAGCTTATATCTATTCCAGGGCTTAATACAGTGTTTGGCACATAGTAAGCACTAAATAAATACAATAAATAAATAAATGTATTCTTCAATCTGCAGGGGGAAGAACACACTTATTTATTGATTGACTCCTTGGGCACCTACCACAGATATTATGGTAGGTGATCAGAGAGCCCTCACATAAATAATAATAATAATGGCATTACTATGTGCAAAGCACTGTTCTAAGCGCTGGGGGGAGGATACAAGGTGATCAGGTTGTCCCACGTGGGGCTCACAGTCTTCATCGCCATTTTACAGATGAGGGAACTGAGGCCCAGAGAAGTTAAATGACTTGCCCAAGGTCACACAGCTGACAAGTGACAGAGCCGAGATTAGACTCTGACTCCCAAGCCCGTGCTCCTTCCACTGAGCCATGTATTTCCCATATTTCATATTGGGCATCGAATGTGCCATTTTCAGCTTTGCCAAAGATGAGGCTGCTTCAACATTTTTAATGCACGATTATCGGAACTTTGGTCACACCTCCTACCAGCTGCAGGGCAGAAGGAAAGAATTAATTCAGGGGGCCAGTGGCAGGGAGGGAAGCAAAGGAAGGAGGAGAGCAGAAACCTTAACGGAGTGGACAAGTCAGAGCCCACAGTAAGAAGGAAAAAAAACCAGAGAGAAAAGGCACCAAGAGCCCTAGAAAGTGAGCTAAGAAGACCTTCAACGACTGGGGAAAAACAGGTATAGATGAGCAGGAAGAGAGGCGGGAGAGTCAAGATTTTGAGATGCCCAGCAATTCTTTGTATTTTCATTAATGACCGGTGAAGGAAAACAAAGCATTCATTACATCTCCTATTGGCACCAACTTGACTAGGCTAGCTGGGAAAGCACAGAACAAAATTAGAAACAACCTTGACAAGCTGGAAGAGTGAGCCAGTTACAAACAGGATGAACTGTAATAGGGACAAATGCAGGACAACTAATCAAGACAGGGAAAACAACTGCCATAAATACTAGCCGAGGAAGAACAAGGAGAACATGCTCAGATATGTGGGCAACTTTTTGGAAAGCAGGAAAATTATTCAAAGGGTCGTAGGCAATTTGGAAAAATAGATCTATATAACAATTAAATACATTAGGGATTGATGCCTATGAGGTAAAGTTTTTTGGGGAAAAAAAAAATCCACAAATTTAGGATGGGGAAATTTGAGTTTGGGTCCCCTTGCTCCACTTTCTGGTCCAACATCATTGAGGAATTTTGCAGTCAAGCTCAGAGCATTTCAGAATATTTGAAAAAACATGTAAGAACCATGAGGTAATCCTACAACTAAGTACTGATCAGACCTTTATTAAGGAGGGATGAGGAGAATTTAGAGGAAAATAGGCCCTACAAGGAAAGTGCAAAAGCAGAACTTCCCAAGTCTTGATGAACTGGAGACAATTTCTGTTCTTCTTTCTCAAACATTACAACTACTTTTTAAGTGGATCGAATAACGAAAACACTGTTGTAACTTCAACCAAAAACAGAACCAAGTTTAATAATAATGTTGGTATTTGTTAAGCGCATACTATGTGCAGAGCACTGTTCTAAGCGCTAGGGGAGATACAGAGTCATCAGGTTGTCCCACGTGGGGCTCACACAGTCTTAATCCCCATTTTACAGATGAGGGAACTGAGGCCCAGAGAAGTGAAGTGACTTGCCCACAGTCACACAGCTGACAAGTGGCAGAGCCGGGAGTCGAACCCATGACCTCTGACTCCGAAGCCCAGGCTCTTTCCACTGAGCCACGCTGCTTCTGAGTTTAATATCAATGTGAGATAAGAAAATATGGCAAAATACTTTCAAAGAATACTCGTAACATTTTAAAGGGCTTCTGAAATCACATCTCCAGGATTTTTTGAGGAGGAATTACGAGAAAAAAGCTTCAAGGAGTGATAGCTGGGGGCATCTGGATAAGAAGAGAAAACGGGTCAGATAATAAGCGAATACGGGGGCGGGGGTGTTCAAACATATGCACACACACCAGGGTGAGTCATATTTATTGAGCATTTATGGTGTGCAGAGTACTATATTAAGGGCTTGGGAGAGTGCAGCACAACAATATAATAGATACATTCCCTGCCTACAACAAGCTTTCAATCTAGAAGACAAGCAGAGGGCAGTAGGAGTTTGAGACTCGGTTTCAAGTGTCTTTTTATCTTTCTTTTCCTTCTCCCTTTAATCAATGGTGAAGAGAGCTTAGTACAGTGCTCCAAGTGATTAGTACAGTGCTTTGCACATAATAATAATGTTGGTATTTGTTAAGCGCTTACTATGTGCCGAGCACTGTTCTAAGCGCTGGGGTAGACACAGGGGAATCAGGTTGTCCCATGTGGGGCTCACAGTCTTAATCCCCATTTTACAGATGAGGGAACTGAGGCACCGAGAAGTTAAGTGACTTGCCCAAAGACACACAGCTGACAAGTGGCCGAGCGGGGATTCAAACCCATGACCTCTGACTCCAAAGCCCATGCTCTTTCCACTGAGCCACGCTGCTTCTCTAGTAAGCGCTCTTAATAAATACGAATGAACTGAATGAATACTGACTGCTTACTGTGTGGAGAGCACTGACCTGAGAGCATTTGGGAGAGTACAACACAGTGGAGATGGTAGACATGATCCCTGCCCACAAGAAGCTTATAGTCTACAGGGATAGAAAGGCATTAAAATAAATTAGAGGTATGAACATAAGCACTGTAGGGCTGAGGCTGGGTGAATATCAAGTGCTTAATCAAGCACTATCAATATCAAGGTACAGATCAAGTGCATAGGGGATGCAGAAGGGAGAGAGGGGGGAAATGAAGGCTCTTGGAGGTGTGATTTTAATCAGGCTTTAAAGGTGGGGAAAGTGGTGGCTTGTCACACATGAGGAGGGGGACGAAGCTGCAGGCCAGAGGGAAGACATGGACAAGGGACAGCGCTGAGACAGATGAAATCAAGGTACGGTGAGTAGGTTGGCATTAGAGGAGCAAAGTGTGCAGACCAGACTGGGCTGCAATCAGAAATGATCAAGTTTAGGTAGGAGGGGGCAAGCTGAGTGCTTGAAATGGTAAGGAGCTTGGAGAAGCAGCGTGGCTCAGTGGAAAGAGCACGGACTTCGGAGTCAGGGCTCATGAGTTCGAATCCCAGCTCTGCCACTTGTCGGCTGTGTGACTGTGGGCAAGTCACTTAACTTCTCTGTGCCTCAGTTCCCTCATCTGTAAAATGGGGATTAAGACTGTGAGCCCCACGTGGGACAACCTGATTCCCCTATGTCTACCCCAGCGCTTAGAACAGTGCTCGGCACATAGTAAGCGCTTAACAAATACCAACATTATTATTATTATTATTGTTTAATGCAAAGGGAGATGGGTAACCTACTGGAGGTTCTTGAGGAGTGGAGAGATGTGGACTGAACTTTCTCTAGAAAAACCATGTGAATAGCAGAATGAAGTACTGGAGTGGGGAGAGACAGGAGACAAGGAGGTCAGTGACAGGGATGATATAATAGCACTGAGAATCACGGTGGCAAGAGTCTGAAAGTCAAAGGTCCTGAATTCTACTCCTGGATCAGCCAATTGCTTGCTCTGTGTGTGACCTTGGGGAAGTCCCTTAATTCCTCTGTGCCTCAACTGCTAAAAGGGGATTAAATTCTACTCCCTCCTAGAAGACACTGAACTGTGAGCCCCAACTGGGACAGGAACTGTGTCCAACCTGGTAAACTTGCTTTTACCCCAGTGCTTAGAACAGTGTTTGACACACAGTAAGTACTTAAATACCATAAAACAAGCAGTTATCACCATCAGAAGGAAAACAAGGACTTATTGAACACCATTTCTGGGTCAGAGCAAATGCCACCCTCTCCAATATTCTGACTGCCTGTGGCAAACGTGGACAAATTTGAGCCCTGGCTGCCCATCTTAAAACTCATGCTGCTTAGGGATGGAGCATCTAAACGGGCTTCACTTCCCTCTCTTCATCCCCAATTTTCTCGTAGAAGCCCACGGTTTGATCAGCATCCCTCTTGAGTCTGTTGAGACTTTTGCCCTGTACAATTTTCTGTGGTCCAAATGACTAAAACACACAAAAACAGTAACAAACACTTACCGGTGATACCCTCTGCCAGCAGGTCTGTCATTTTGCAGCATGATGCCAAGAGTTTAGTGGTAAATTCATCTAAAAGCATTATCTAAAAACAATGCAAATTCAGAAATGTTTAAAGCAATTATTTAGTAAACTGTCTATAATTACAATCACAATTATAGGGATTATAACCTTTCACATATTTATTTTTCCTATTGCTTTACCTAAGCAAATTAAGTACATCAAAAACAGAATTCAATGCTTCATGATATTTTTACCCAGCTTTAACATCAAATGCTTTTAAAATCCCAAAGCGATATTTACAGAAGTTATAAAAGCAAAATATCTGCTTACTCTACCTTCCATTCACCTTCTTTCTTGCAATCATCAAGCACCGTTGCTTTTATTCCTGTCAAAAACAAAGAGAAAATTCAGCAGCTAGAAAGCATAAGCACTAAAAGATGCCAACTGGATGGGATGATGATAAACGTATGGGACCTTCCTAACCATGTGTTAGATATATTTTTAAACATTAATTGTTGATTACCTTTAACATTTTAATTCGTACTCCATTATTACTAGACTTACATAAGTGCCTCACATTTCTGTAACACTAAAAAAGGGGTAGGGTAATTACATGGGTCATATAAGAATTAAGACTAGCGCTTCTTATTTGCCCCACCCTCAGCCCCTAAGAACTCTGGTATAAATTCTTACACCCTGCCATTTTCTCGTTTTGAAATGTATTTCTATGTCCTTCTTCCTCTCTACACTGTAAGTGCCTCAAGAGCAGGAATCTTGTTTACCAACTCTGTTGCACTGTACTTTCCCTAGCGCTTAGTAAGGGACTCTGCACAAAGTAAGCATTTAATTAATACCATTGATTGATTGATTGTATAAGTGGAGGAGGAGAAAAGATAGAGGAAAAAAAATGAAGAGAAGCAGCATGGCCTGGTGGAAAAAGCACCGCTCTGGGAGTCAGAGGACCAAGGTCTTCTGATTCCTAAATCCCAGCTCCACCACTTGTTTTCTGTGTGATCTGGGGCAAATCACTTTGCTTCTCTGGGCCTCAGTTACTTCATCTGTAAAATGGGGATTAAGACCGTGAGCCCCATGTGGGACATGGACTGTGTCCAGCTTGAGTTAATCAGTTCAGTGCCTGGCACAAAGAAAACACTTAAAAAATGCCACGAAAAACAAATGAAAAACAAATTAAAGGACTCAGTGACAATAAGAGGATTAAAAGATGGTGAGAGTCAAAGATGACATCAAACAAGGCTTCATTGGGGAAATGGGAAGGAAAGAATTTAGGCATGCTGATATACCGTTCAGTTTGAATTTTGTTCAGTTTAATGTTCTGATAGGACGTCAACCATATGGAAATGTCCTGGAGGTAAGAGGAAATGCAAGGATGCACAGCTGGGGATGGGTCAGGCTAGAGAATATCTTTGGGAGTGCTTTAAAGCCAATGATTAGGTATTTCTGCTTGATGCAAACATGGATGGGCAACCACTGGAGGTTCTTGAGGAATGGGAAGACAAAGACTGGTCCACGCAGCAGAGTGAAGTTTGGACTGGAGTGAGGAGAGACAGAAGGCAGGAGGTCAGCGAGGAGCCAGATGCAGTAGAAAAGGTGGGACGGTATAGGGGCTTGAATTGATGACAGCAGTTTGGATGGACAGGAGAGATCAGATTTTAGTGAGGTTGTGAAAGTTGAGCTGACAGGATGTGATGACAGATTGAATATATGGGCTAAATGAGACAGATGAGTCAAGGTTATAAGCTTGTTTCACAGGGAGGATTGCAGTGCCATCTACAGTGATGGGAAAGTTGTGGGGAGGACAGGGTTTGGATGGGAATATGAAGAGTTTTGTGTGGGCCTCCACATCCTGTAAAATGGGATGTGTCCAACCTGATTAGCTTGTATCTATCCCAGCTCTTAGTATGTAACTGGCACAGAGTAGCACTTAAATACCATTGGAAAAAGAAGGAAAAAAAAAATAACACGGAACCCTGTCTCCAAGCTGCCATCTTACAGCAATTTGGCATTTCTCGGCAATACTGTTTACCAGGCAGCCATCAAAACATCGGGCATGGCGAGGTGTAGCCACAAAGACTGGTTTTGTGAAAATGACTCACAGATTAAAGGACTACTTGTAGCAAAACAAGGAATGCATCAACATCTCACTGTAGCTCATGACCCTAACAAAAGAGGCTTATACAAACCCATGTCATGACATAAAACAAATCACACTAATAGAAATGTACGGCAAACAGTGAGGTGCCAAAGCTAAAGAGATCCAAGGCTTTGCAAAGCTACCCAACCAAAGATTCCTGAAGCTTGAGTGGTCCTGTACCTCTCATCACTGCACCTCTGAGGAAGGAAGATGGAAGCAGCCCCATCCAACAAGGAGGGAAGCCTGTGGAGAATATAACCGTACTTCAAGAGTCTCTGGGAAAGGCCTTTTTATTTTCCAAGATGATGTCCCCACTCCCTTCTGCACGCTCTAACTTGCTTCCTTCATTCTCCTTCCCTCCCCGCCCCAAAGCACACATGTATATATCTGTAATTGTTTATGTATTTATCTACTTATGTGTATTAATGTCTGTCTCCCCACTAGACTGTGAGCTCATTGTGGGCAGGCCTATTTGTTGTTGTACTGTACTCTCCTAAGCGCTCAGTACAGCGCTTTGCACACAGTAAGCACTCAATAAATATGACTGAATGAATGAATGTCTTACAAAGCCCCCAAAATGCCACTAAGATGTGAAAACAGGGCACTCATTAATTTGATGCTACCGATGCCTGTCTTGCTTTGTTTCATTGTCTGTCTCCCCCTTCTAGACTGTGAGCCCGCTGTTGAGTAGGGATTGTCTCTATCTGTTGCCAAACTGTACTTTCCAAGGGCTCAGTACACTGTTCTGCACACAGTAAGCGCTCAATAAATACAAGTGAATGACTACTGAGCATATTGGCAGATCACCCGAGAGCATACCAGCTGAAATCTAATGGGAATGAAATGGAAAGTGCTTACATTTCAACAAATGCTCTCTCTACATTCAGAGCACTGAGCATTGCCCCTAATCCTCTCCATCTTCAAGATGATGAAACCTCATCTATTACTGACCCCATCCTCTCAAGAGTCCCTCGGGTCCAGCTACTCTGTCGCTGATATTTACTGAGGGCTTACTCTATGTTGTATACACTGGACATGAAAGGCAGTCCCTTGGGGGAGACAGACATAAAGTATTTACCAAGAGAAAAAAAGATATAACAAATACAGATCATGAAGATCAAGAATCAAGTCTCTCCTGTCCCTCATTCCTGGCTTTCCCACTTCCAACCCATTGCTAATTCCCCTTTTCCATCCAACCTGGAATGTTCCCCAACTAGAATGTTCCTCTGCTTCTCTTTTCTTTCAAAGCCTTTCTAAAAAGCCACCTCCTCCTGATTAATCTTTTCCTGTTCTTGTCATTCCCATAGCCACCTCAGCACTCAATTTTACCTATTTTTATGTTTGTTATTCCTTCATTTGAGTTGATATCTATTCTTTCATTTTTAACTTTCACTTCCCATGTGCCAGGCACTATACTAAGCGGTGGGGTAAATACAAGCTCATCGGGTTGAACACAGTCCACACCCAACATGGGGCTCACAGTATTAATCCTCATTTAACAGATGAGGGGACTATGGCACAATCACCCAAAACAGTTTCCTCCATGGACTGTAAACTCCCTAATGGCAGGAATCTTGTCTTTCACCTCAGAAGAGGAATGACTGTAACTTCTTCCTAAATCCTGTTTTTAGTTTGCCAACTGTTTTGCTCATGATTCATTAGCCCCTCCCTAACTATATATAGAACATTTGAAATAGAAATTATGCGCAGTCAGTATTTTTCCTCACAGGGTTATCCAACTCACTGATGAAATTTGAAGGTTTTTTTTTTTTGCTTTCACCTGAAACTACAGAGAAAAAATATATTACCGAAAACCCATGTACTAGAGACCCAGATCTTAATCTCTAAGACCTCTACTACATGACTGATATTTATTGTTAGTGATAATGTCGTTCAGCTCATCTCTTTAAACCAATTGCTATTTACTCCTTGAAATGACAAAACTGTGGACTACGAATCTATTTCATAACAGGAATTTAACATGAAAATGTTTTCATTTTGATGTAATTCAGTGGCCCAGCCCACACACCTCTCTTCTGGGGCCAACTTGCTTACTGTGCTTTGATCTCATCTATCTCACTACCGACCACTTATCCACATCCTCCCCCTTCACGTATGGCAGAAAACGGGACTTTCCCCACCATCAAAGCCTTAGAGTAATAATATGGTATTTGTTAAGCGCTTACTATGTGCTAAGAGCTGTTCTAAGCACTGATTAGGGTCACACCTCCTCCTGGAGGCCTTATCCCTTCCATGTTACCTAAACACTTGGATTTCTGCCCGATGGGCACGTGATATTCACTCAGCCTCGGCCCCATAGCACTTGTGTTCATATCTGCAATTTATTTACATTAATGTTTGTCTTTCCCATTAGACTGTAAGCTCCTAGGGGGCAGGGATCATGTCTACTAACTCTGTTATACTCTCCCAAATGGTTAGTACAGTGCTCTGCATAAAGTAAGCACTCACAGATACCATCAACTTGAAAACTGCAACTCCTAATGCCATATTGCTGATGTGCTTATTCAACTGAACCATTATTTATTTGTTTTGATTACTCTAGTTGTAAATATTTTCCCATCATTTGTTTTGATTAGTCGATTTGTAAATTTTTTCACCTTTGCCTTCCCCCATAAAAGTATAAATTCTTTGTGAGCAAGAAACAAGCTTCCTGCACGGAAGCTAACCTAGGGAAAAAGAGCAATAGGAGAAGTGGGAGGCACTAGCAGGAAGTAAAGGCGATTCAATCCGCAGAATTTACTGTAATAATTTACTAAGAACTGGGGAAAGTACACTAGGGCTGGCCGGCGGGATCTCTGCCCAAAAGCAGTTTACAGTCTACGGGGGTGACGGACAGCCTGGCATAGTGGCTAGAGCCGGGGCCTGAGAGTCAGAAGGTCACAGGTTCTAATCCCGACTCCACCACTCGTCTGCTGTGTGACTCTGGGCAAGCCACTTGACTTCTCTGGGCCTCAGTCACTTTGTAAAACGGGGATGGAGACGGTGAGCCCCATGGGGGACAGGGACTACATCCAATCCGACTTGTTTGTATCCACCCCAGTACTTAGTACCGTGCCTGGCACGCAGAAAGCTCATAACAAATACCACAATTACTATTATTATTATATTAAAACAAATTACAGATGGGGGACTACAGATGGGGGGGCTTAGTATGGCGTCTGGCACACAGTAAGCGGATAACAAATTATTATTACATTAAAACAAATTACGGATGGGGGAATACATTAGATAGGCAGTCGGGTCCGGAATTTATGCCGTTATTACTTTTAAGTCTATCCGTAGTAATAAAACCTCAACAATAACAGCTTGAAACATTAGCTACTCAGAATGGATCTAGTAATAAAACGTTAACCAAGATAGGTCCAAATTTCAGGTCATACCACCTAAGGATGGCATAATTCTGTAGAAGCAGCTTGGCCTAACGGCTCGAGCGTGGGCCTGGTTATCGAAAGGACCGGGATTTTAATCCCGACCCCGCCACTTGTCTGCTGTGTGACCCTGGGCAGGTCACTTCATTTCTCTGTGCCTCAGTTAAATGGGGTTTGAATCTGCGAGCCCTACTCGGGATCAAGACTGTGTCCAACCTGATTATCTCATATGCACCCCAAAGCCTGGCACAGAGTAAGGGGTTAAGAAATATCAAGAGAGGCCGCTGGAAGGAGTGTGAGAATAATAATAAATCATTATGTGCCAGGCACAGCACTAAGCGCCGAGAAGCAGCACGGCTTAATGGAAAGAGCCTGGGCTTGGGAATCAGAAGTCGTGGGTTCTAATCCCAGCTCTGCCACTTGTCGGCTGTGTGACTTTGGGCAAGTCACTTAACTTCTCTGTGCCTCAGTTATTTCATCTGGAAAATGAGGATGAAGGCTATGAGCCCCTCGTGGGACAACCTGATGACCCTGCATCCACTCCAGCGCTTAGGACAGTGCTTGGTACATAGTAAGCGCTTAACAAACATTATTATTACTATTATTATTATAGGGAAATAGTGTTGGCCAGAGTCCCTTGTCCCATGTGGAGAGAGCCCGGGCTTGGGAATCAGAGATCGTGGGTTCCACCCCGGCTCGGCCACTTGTCAGCAGTGTCACCTTGGGCAAATTACTTAATTTCTCTATGCCTCAGTTCCCTCATCTGTAAAATGGGGATGAAGACAGTGAGCCCCACCTGGGACAACCTGATGACCCTGTATCCCCTTCCAGTGCTTAGAATAGTGCTCGGCATATAGTAGGCGCTTAACAAATACCATCATTATTGAGAAGCAGCATGGCTCAGTGGAAAGAGCCCAGGCTTGGGAGTCAGAGGTCATGGGTTCTAATCCTGGCTCCGCCGCTTGTCAGCTGTGTGACCTTGGGCAGGTCACTTCACTTCTCTGGGCCTGAGTTACCTCATCCGTAAAATGGGGATTAAGACTGTGAGCCCCACGTGGGAAAACCTGATGATCCTGTATCCCCTCCCAGCGCTTAGAACAGTGCTCGACATATAGTAAGCGCTTAACAAATGCCATCATTATTATTACTATAGTAAGCGCTTAAGAAAGGCCAGCATTATCATTATTATAGTAAGCACTTAAATGCCAGCATCATGATGATTATTATAGGAAGCGCTGAAGCAATGACGGCATGATGATGATGATTTCTTTTGTGGGGCTCGGGGTGTCCATCCCCATTTTAGAGATGAGGGCACTGAGGCTGCTTCTGTTGGACAGTGGGCAGGGGCCGGGGTTGGGGGGGAGGGGAGGGCATGGGGCATTCATTCAATCGTATTGATTGAGCACTTACTAGGTGCAAAGCAATGGACTAAGCGCTTGGAATGGGCAATTAGGCACCAGAGAGAGACCAGTCCTGCCCCAAGACAGGCTCACAGTCTAAACAGGGGAGACAGACAGCAAAGCAAAAGAGAACAACACAAAACAAGTAGTCTGGTGTGGATATCAAGGTAAATACTATGTGCAGAGCACTGGATCAAGTGCTTGGAATGGACAAATCGGTAACAGAGACAATCCCTGCCCGCTGATGGGCTCACAGGCTAATCGGGGGGGACAGACAGCAGAGCAAAACAGAACACCACAAAAACAAGACAACACCATCAAGATAAACAGAATCAAGGGGATGTACACCTCATTAGCAAAATAAATAGGGTCATAAATAATATGCACAAATGAGTCCAGTGCTGAGGGGAGGGGAAGTACTGATTGAGCGTTTACTAGGTGCAGAGCACTGGACTAAGCGCTTGGAATGGACAATTGAGCAAGAGATAGAGGCCAGCCCCGTCCCACGATGGGCTCGTGGACTAAACGGGGGAGACAGACAGCAAAGCAAAAGAGAACAAAACAAAAACAAGTAGTCTGGGGTAGATATCAAGATAAATACTATGTGCAGAGCACTGGCCTAAGCGCTTGGAAGGGACACTTGGGCAACAGAGAGAGACCAGCCCTGCCCCATGACGGGCTCCCGGTCTAAACGGGGGAGACAGACGGCACAGCAAAACAGGATAAAACAAAACAAGGAGTCCGCTGTAGATATAATCAAGATAAATACTATGTGCAGAACACTGTACTAAGCGCTTGGAATGTACAATTCGGCAACAGATAGAGACGATCCCTGCCAAATGATGGGTTCAGGGTCTAATCGGGGGAGACAGACAAAACAAAACATTCATTCAATAGTGTTTGAGCGCTTACTATGTGCAGAGCACTGTACTAAGCGCTTGGAATGTACAATTCGGCCACAGATAGAAACAGAACAACACAAAAACAAAACATCCTCAAGAGAAATAGAATCGAGGGGATGTACACCTCATTAGCAAAATAAATAGGGTAATAAATAATAAACAGAAATGAGCACAGTGCTGGGGGGGGTATTGATTGAGCGCTGACTAGGGGCAGAGCACTGTCCTAAGCGCTTGGAATGGACAATTGGGCAACAGATAGAAACCAGCCCTGCCCAATGACGGGCTTACAGTCTAATGGGGAGAGAGAGACAGCAAAGCAAAACAGAAAGAAAGAAAACAACAACAACAAGCAACAAACAACAAAATAAACAACAAAATAAAATCAATATACCAATGAGCCCATGGCTGAGGGGAGGGGAAGTATTGATTGAGCGTCTACCATAATAATAATAATGTTGGCATTTGTTAAGCGCTTACTATGTGCAGAGCACTGTTCTAAGCGCTGGGGGAGATACAGGGTCACCAGGTTGTCCCACGTGAGGCTCACAGTCTTCATCCCCATTTTCCAGATGAGGGAACTGAGGCCCAGAGAAGTGAAGTGACTTGCCCACAGTCACACAGGTTGTCCCACGTGGGGCTCACAGTCTTCATCCCCATTTTACAGATGAGGTCACTGAGGCCAAGAGAAGTGAAGTGACCTGCCCACGGTCACCCAGCTGACAAGTGGCAGAGCCGGGATTCGAACCCATGACCTCGGACTCCCAAGCCCGGGCTCTTGCCGCTGAGCCACGCTGCTTCACGAGAGGACACAAGCCAGTCCACCATGAGCCACCTCAGAGGGGAGACGGACGGCGGGGCCAAAGGGGAACAAAAGACGAAGACACGATGAGGCTCCATGGGGTCTGAGGTCAGGGGTCAGGCCCGGCGGAGGAGAGGGGCTTCGTGAGGACGGACAGGAGGCCGGGACAAGGGGAAAGACTCGCGGCGCGGCGCGGCCCGGCCCGGCCCGGCGGGTCACTCACTGTGCCACACGACGCTCTTCAGGCCCCGCTCCGGGGCCAGCGGCGGCGCCATCTTCCCCGCCCGCCCCGCCGACCCGCAACCGGAAGTCGGGGACCCGCACCGGAAGTCGTGCATCCCCTCCCCGCGCATGCGCACGCCACGCCCACTCGACGCGCTAACGAGCGGCCGACGCCCCCCCCGCGCGGGGATTGGCCACACCCCTGCGTTGGCCACGCCCACCTGTCTTAGCCCCGCCCCTTCCCCCCCCCCCCCTTTCTCCTCCCCGCGTGGCTCAGCGGCAAGAGCCCGGCCTGGGGTGTCAAAGATCGTGGGTTCGAATCCCGCCTGCACCACTTAGCAGCTGGGGGACTGTGGGCAAGTCGCTTCACTTCTCCGGGCCTCAGTTTGCCTCATCTGTCGAAGGGGGATGATAATACTGTAAGCCCGTCAAACGGCAGGGGCTGTCTCTGTCTGTTGCCGACTTGTCCATTCCAAGCGCTTAATCCAGTGCTCTGCACATAGTAAGCGCTCAATAAATACTATTGAATGAATATTTAGTTGCCATTGTATTTATTTTGTTAATGAATTGTACATCACCTTGATTCTATTTAGTGGCCATTGTTTTTACGAGATGTTCTTCCCCTTGACTCTATTTATTGCCATTGTTCTCGTTTGTCCGTCTCCCCCGATTAGACCGTAAACCCGTCAAACGGCAGGGACTGTCTCTATCTGTTGCCGACTTGTTCATTCCAAGCGCTTAGTACAGTGCTCTGCACATAGTAAGCGCTCAATAAATACTATTGAATGAGTGAATTAAGCGCTTACTATGTGCAGAGCACTGTTCTAAGCGCTGGGGTAGACACAGGGGAATCAGGTTGGATCACATGGGGCTCCCAGTCTTCATCCCCATTTTCCAGATGAGGGAACTGAGGCCCAGAGAAGTGAAGTGACTTGCCCACAGTCACCCAGCTGACAAGTGGCAGAGTGGGATTCGAACTCATGACCCCTGACTCCCAAGCCCGTGCTGTTTCCACTGAGCCACCTCACGTGGGACAATCTGATGTCCTTGTATCTCCCCCAACGCTTAGAACAGTGCTTGGCACATAGTAAGCACTTAACAAATAGCAGCTGCAGCAGCAGCAATATTCGCCCCCCTTGCCCCCCCCCCCCCCCCGCCTGGCTCAGTGGAAAGAACCCGGGCTTGGGAGTCAGAGGTCATGGGTTCTAATCCCGCCTCTGCCACTTGTCAGCTGGGTGACCGTGGGGAAGTCACTTCACTTCTCTGGGCCTCAGTGACCTCATCTGTAAAATGGGGATGAAGACTGTGAGCCTCACGTGGGACAACCTCATTACCCTGAATCTCCCCCAGCGCTTAGAACAGTGCTCTGCACATAGTAAGCGCTTAACAAATACCCACATTATTATTCATTCCATAGTATTTATTGAGCGCTTACTATGTGCAGAGCACTTGTACTAAGCGCTTGGAATGGACAAGTCGGTAACAGAAACAGTCCCTGCCGTTTGACGGGCTTACAGTCTAAACGGGGGACACAGACAGACAAAAACAATAGCAATAAATAGAATCAAGGGGATGTACATCTCATTAACAGAATAAATAGGGTAATAAAAATATATACAAATGAGCGGACAAGCACAATGCTGAGGGGAAGGGAGAGGGGGAGGAGCAGAGGGAAAGGGGGGAAAAGGGGGCTTAGCTGAGGGGAGGTGAAGCTCCTGATTCTAATACCGCCTCCACCACTTATCAGCTGTGTGACTGTGGGCAATTCACTTCATTTCTCTGGGCCTCAGTTTATCTCATCTGGAAAATGGGGATGAAGACTGTGAGCCCCACGTGGGACAAACTGATGACCCTGTATCTCCCCCAGTGCTTAGAACAGTGCTCTGCACACAGTAAGCGCTTAACAAATACCATCATTATCATTATTATTATTTGCCCCGCCCTGAGATTGGGCCACGCCCCTTTCCGCCTCGCCCCGAGGTCTAGCTCCGCCCCCTTGCGAACAAATAATAATTATTATGGTATTTGTTAAGCGCTTAGTATGTGCAGAGCACTGTTCTAAACGCTGGGGTAGATACAGGGTCATCAGGTTGTCCCCCGTGAGGCTCACAGTGTTCAACTCCATTTTCCAGATGAGGTGACTGAGGCCCAGAGAAGTGAAGTGACTTGCCCAAAGTCACACAGCTGACAAGTGGCAGAGCCGGGATTCGAACCCATGACCTCTGACTTCTAAGCCCGGGCTCTTTCCCCTGAGCCAGGTTGCTTCAATATAATGATGTTGGTATTTGTTAAGCGCTAACTATGTGCAGAGCACTGTTCTAAACGCTAGGGGAGAGATACAGGGTCATCAGTTTGTCCCACGTGAGGTTCACAGTCTTCATCCCCATTTTACAGATGAGGGAACTGAGGCCCGGAGAAGTTAAGCGACTTGCCCAAAGTCACACAGCTGACAAGTGGCAGAGGCGGTTTTAGAACCCATGACCTCTGACCCCCAAGTCTGCGTTCTTGCCACTGAGCCATGCTGCTTCTCGCCCCGGCCCCTGATGACTAGCCCCGGGCGAGGTGGCATCGCGGCCCGTTGGGATCCATGTGCTGAGGCCGCCCTCCTGCCCGTGCTTCTCCAGGAGAGTTGCCCCCCGGCTGGGGGAATCTTCTCTCCTTCCCTGCAACTCCTCATTCTCCTGCATCTTTGTAGGATGAAACAGTCATTCATCATACTTATTGAACCCTGACTGTGTGCAGAGCACTGGACTAAACGCTCAGAATGGACAATTCGGCCACCAGATAGAGACCTTGGCTGCCCAACGACGGGCTCAGAGTCTAAACGGGGGAGACAGACAGCAAAGCAAAACAAGTAGTCAGACATCAATACCATCAAAATAGATCAATAGAATCATAGATATAATAATAATGTTGGTATTTGTTAAGCGCTTACTATGAGCAGAGCACTGATCTAAGCGCTGGGGGAGATACAGGGTCATCAGGTTGCCCACGTGAGGCTCACATCCCATTTTCCAGATGAGGAAACTGAGGCCCAGAGAAGTGAAGTGACTTGCCCACAGTCACGCAGCTGACAAGTGGCAGAGCAGGGATTCGAACCCATGACCTCTGACTCCCAAGCCCGGGCTCTTTCCACTGAGCCACATCATTAATAAAATAAAGAGAGTGATAAATAATATATACAAATAGGCACAAGTGGTGTGGGGAGGGGAAGGGGGAAGAGCAGAGGGCGGGAGCAGCAGGAATGGGGAGGGGAGGAGGGGCAGAGGGAAAGGGGGGCTCAGTCTGGGAAGGCCTCAAATTCGTGAAGCGTTCCATAATTTTATATTTTTATTATCCTATTTATTTTGTTAGTGAGGTGTCCATCCCCTTGATTCTTTTTATCGTGATTATGTTGTCTTGTTTTTGTCTGTCTCCCCCAATTAGACTGTAAGCCCATCAACAGGCAGGGATTGTCCCTATCTGTTGCCGATTTGTACATTCCAAGCGCTTAGTACAGTGCTCGGCACATAGTAAGCGCTCAAAAAATATATTGAATGAATGAATGAATGAATTTCACTTCTCGGTGCCTCATTTACTTCATCTGTAAAAACATGGGGATAAGAGTGTGAGCCCCACGTGGGACAAGGACTGTATCCAACCTGATTCACTTGTATCTACCCCAGTGCTTAAAACAGTGCTCGGCACATAGTAAGTGCTTAACCAATACCTTAATTATTATTATTTAGGCAGTAGCAGTGCACAGCCTTTGCACTCTAGGAAGCTTTGGGGAAGCTTTGGGTCTGCCCGTAGTCTCGATGAGCTGGGTGGCAGCATCCTGAGGCCCCTTCACCATGGAACTCTGAACTTCATCATATTTATACTGTGTCCTCTTCTATCATTCCCGTTGGTTCTGTCGCCAAATCCTTCTCCACTTTATTTTCAGATTGGGAGCCCCTGGCAGATCAGGACCTACGTCTAACTCTCACCTGGGTATTTTGTTCCAACCTTTAGTATAGTTCTCTGCACACAGTAAATGGTTAATCAATATTATTTTCCCCTTCGCTAGTCTGGAGAAAAGCATCCACGGAAACCCCACCACAGGTTCCTGCTCCAGGTATGTCCCAGGCCTGCCGGGGTGGGGATAAAAGCTGCTACCATGCTCTGTCAGAGTCCCCTCATCACCGGCAGGGAAAACGCGGTGGAAACAGTCACCTTCCCTCCCTCCACCAACGGTCCTTGCTTCCAGCCTGCTCCATGCCCACAAGGACAGAGATAAAAACTGTTCCCACAGGCTACAGCCACTGCATACCATAGTGTAAGTTCTCCACAAAACCCCAGGAACACCGCTGGCTGGGGGTGTGCCCTGACCTTCGAGCCCTGAGGAGCCTGAAATTCTGCCCCTCTTTCCACTAGTACCCTTCTGATTTTATTTTAATTTTGTGTATTTGCCTGTGTTGTGTTTTAGTGCTTCATCATTCGTGATGTATCTGTCTACAGTCCCGTCTCCCTACTTATATTCTTAGATTGTGAGCCCCCACTAAGAGACAGAGACTGTGCCTAATTTCCCCCTGTGTATTCTTTCCTTTTCATTCACTGATTCAATCGTATTTATTAAGGGCTTACCATGTGCAGAGCACTGTACTAAGTGCTTGGAAAAGTACAATACAACAATAAAGAGTGACTGTCCCTCCCCACAATGGGCTCACAGACTAGGGCGGGTGGTAAATAGGGCATGGCTCAGTGGAAGGAGCGCAGGTTTGGGAGTCAGAGGTCATGGGTTCGAATCCCAGCTCTGCCGCTAGTCAGCTGTGTGACCTTGGGCAAGTCACTTAACTTCCCTGTGCCTCAGTTACCTCATCTGTCAAATGGGGATTAAAAAAACTGTGAGCCCCACGTGGGACAACCTGATCACCTGGTATCCCCCAGCGCTTAGAACAGTGCTTTGCACATAGTAAGTGCTTAACAAATACCACAATTATTAAATAGACATCAATACAAATAAACAGACATCAATATAAATAAAATTACAGATATACACATAAGTGCTGTGGGGCTGGGAGCGGGGGTGGGAAGAGCAAAGAGTAAGTCAAAGTAACGCAGAACGGAGTGGGAGATGAAGAAAAGTGGGGCTTAGTCTGGGAAGGCCTCTTGGAGGAAATGTGCCTTCAGTAAGGCTTTGAATGGGGTCAGAGTAATTGTCTGGTGGGTTTGAGGAGGTGGGCGTTCCAGGCCAGAGGTGGGATGTGGGCTAGGGGTGTGTGGCGAGACAGGCGAGATAAGGGCACAGTGAAAAGGCTAGCGTTAGAGGAGCGAAGTGTGTGGGCTGGGTTGTAGAAAGAGAGAAATGAGGTGTGAGGTAGGAGGGGGCAATGTGACGGATTGCTTTAAAGCCAATGGTGAGGAGTTTTTGTTTGATTCTGAGGTGGATAGGCAACCAGTGGAGATTTATTTATTTATTTTTTGGTTGGGGGGTGACATGTCCTGAACGTTTCTGTAGAAAGATAATCTGGGAAGTGGAGTGAAGTATGGACTGGAGTAGGGAGAGGTTGGGAGGTCAGCAAGGAGGGTTGTGGTTAGTATCCACGAGAAACAGCGTGGCTCAGTGGAAAGAGCATGGACTTGGGAGTTAGAGGTCATGGGTTCTAATCCCGGCTCTGCCACTTTTCAGTTGTGTGACTTTCACAGTGTGTCTATCAATTCTGGTGTGTTGAATCATACTTTCCCAGATGCTCAGTACAGCATCCTATACCCAGTAAGTGCTTAATACACAGAATCAAGGCATAGGTTGCTCTGTCTACTTGTTTTGTTGTATGTCTCCCCCTTCTAGACTGTGAGCCTGTTGTTGGGTAGGGATTGTCTCTACCTGTTGCCGAATTGTACTTTCCAAGCGCTTAGTACAGTGTTCTGCACACAGTAAGTGCTCGATAAATACGATTGAATGAATGAATGAATCCCTCTAGACTGTAAACTCACTGTGGGCAGGGGACGTTTCTGCTAACTCTCTTGTACTTTTCCAAGGGTTTAGTACAATTTGCACTTAGTTACCATTTTATAAATACCATTGATTAATTGACTGATTAAGTTCCCTGCCCTCAAGGAAACTGCATTCACAGTCACAATCTCTGGATGCTAAAACAATCACAATAATAATTATGATACTAAACCAGCCTCTTCCTGCCTGACATTCAAGGATTGAAGAGGGACTTCTCCATTTCCTCCTCTTCTTCCCCAACTACACAAGCAGAAAGTGCCTTAGAGTGAGAAACAGCATGGCGTAGCAGATAAAGCACAGGCCTAAGGGTTCTAACCCTGGCTCCTCCACTTGTCCACTGTGTGACCTCGGGCAGGTCACTTTACTTCTCTGTGCCTCAGTTTCCTCATCTGTAAAATAGGGATTGAGTCTGTGAGCCCCACGTGGGACAGGGACTGCGTCCAATCTGGTAGGCTTGTATATACCCTGTGCCTAGTACAGTACCTGGCACACAGTAAACACTTAATAAGTACCATAATTATTTATTATTTGTTTAGCACTTACTATGTGCAGAGCACTATTCTAAGCGCTGGGGTAGATACAGGGTAATCAAGTTGTCCCTCGTGAGGCTCACAGTCTTCATCCCCATTTTACAGATGAGGTAACTGAGGCACAGAGAAGTGAAGTGACTTGCCCACAGTCCCACAGTTGACAAGGGGCAGAGCTGGGATTTGAACCCATGACCTCTGACTCCCAAGCCCGTGCTCTTTCCACTGAGCTACGCTGCTTCTAGACTCTTCCCTGCATTTTATTTGAGGCTACTCTGTGTTTTCTCCCAAGCCCTCGATTTGCACTTCGTGCTCGGTAAATACGATCAACTGAATGATTGAACTGGGAGACACCTAATGAATTTTAGTGATAACGATAATAATGGCATTGCTTGGGAAGGAGGAGTAAATTAGGCAATCCTTTCTTGAAGAAGGGGCTTTTTAGAAGATCTTTGAAAGAAAGGAGAATATGTGATATGGAGAAATTGGCTAGTAATAATAGTAACTGTGGCATGTGCCAAGTCCTGAGATAGATATAACATTATTAGGTATACCAACTCCATTACTCTGTACTTTCCCAAGCACTCAGTATAGTGCCCAGCACATTATAAGCGCTGATTGATTGCCTGAGATCAGACACAGTCTCTGTCCCACACGAGGTTCACAGCCTAATGTGGAGGGAGGACAGGTATTGAACCCCCATTTTACAGTCAGACAACTGGAGAGCATTAAGACTGCCGTTTTATTTGAGAAATAATGAGAAACCACTGAGATTTTTGACCACAGGAGTTATATGTTCTATTGATGTTTTAGGAAGATGATTCATACATGCTCCAGACCTCTGAGACAACCAGTTGTGTGTGAAATAAACTGAAGCAAGTCTGTGGTCTGGATCAAAACAGTCTAATAATATGATGATGGTACTTGTTAAGCGCTCACTATGTGCCAAGCACTGTTCTAAGCACTGGAATAGGTACAAGGTAATCAGGTTGTTCCACGTGGGGCTCAGAGTCAGAAGGTAATGAGTTCTAATCCTGGCTCTGGTACTTGTCTGCTATGTGACCTTGGGCAAGTCACTTCACTTCTCTGGGCTTCAGATACCTCATCTGTAAAATGGTTATTGAGACTGGGAGCTTCTCATGGGACAGGGACTGTGGCCAACCTGATTTGCTTGTATCCACTCCTGGCACATAGCAAGCGCTTAACAAATACCACAATTGTTATTATTATTAATAATAATATTCCCCATTTTACAGATGAGATAAATGAGGCACAGAGTGACTTGCCCAAAGTCACACAGCTGACAAGTGGCAGAGCCGAGATTAGAACCCACGATCTCTGACTCCCAATAAGCTACGTTGGGAATATCAAAATTCCAACAATAGGGCCAAGCTCACTTTAGCACTCAGACCCAAAATGTCTGACCAATCAATCAGTCAAGACTGTGTGCAGAGCACTGAGCTAAGCACTCAGGTGAGTACGATACAATGGAGTTGTAGAGCTGAGCAGATGCTCCTCCATTCCTTCCTCACTAGTTCTCCCATTGCATGCTTACCACCAGATGTGGCCTAGGAATGACAGGGGACCTTTTGGCTGAGGCATCATTCAATCATATTTATTGAGCGCTTACTGGGTACAGAACACCATACTAAGAACTTGGGAGCATACAATATAACAATAAACGGACACATTCCCTACCCACAACAAGCTTTCAGTCTGGAGACAGACTGGCTCATTGTCTCTGGCAGTGATACTGGAAATCTCTTTTTCATTGCCTGTGGTTTCCAGGCAAGTCTTTATTTTTCTTTGTCTCACCTTGCCCTGCACCCACCTTTAAGATTAGGACAAATTTAAAGGTAGATCCTGTGAGTGGGGTGGGAGGGCGAAGGGCCCAGAAGATGAATAAAGGGAAAAAAAACAGGCTTACCTAATCAGAGCTGGAACCGATGGAAAGATCTTTGGTGCCATTATCAATCAATCAGTGAATAAGCCATATAATGAGCCCTTACTGGGTGCAGAGCACTGTTCTAAGCACTTGGGAGGGTTGCATCCTTCTGACACGGTACGCTCCTGTGTCCCCCAAACTTTTCTTTTCCTCCTCATTCAGCTCCTTTATCCTACTAGTATAAACACGGTGAAGGAGCCACCTGAGGAATCAGAGCATCCCTTTTAGTTGTAATGTGGTCCAAATTGAGAAGGATGTTTCAGGAGACCGGAGTTGTGGATTTTGGGATGATGGATCTTTCACCAAAGCCCACCAGCATTTAGAGCAAGCCTGCCGATTTGTTCTGGTGGATGGGCCACTACATTCCTTTATGGATCACACTTTTTTTGTGTTGACTTAATTAACAAATTCCAGAAACAGTAATATCTGAAGATGCCATCACTGATGGTGATTGAAAAGGATGATTTAGGATCAGTAATAATAATAATGATGGTATTTGTTAAATGCTTACTATGTGCCAAGCACTGTTCTAAGCGCTGGGATAGATACAAGGTAATCAGGTTGTCCCAAGTGGGGCTCACAGTCTTAACAAATGAGGTAACTGAGGCACAGAGAAGTTAAGTGACTTGCCCAAAGTCACACAGCTGATAAGTGGCAGAGCCAGCATTAGAACCGATGACCTCTGACTCCCAAGCCCCTGCACTTGCCACTAAACCATGCTGCTTCTCAGTAGCCTGTGCCACAACGGGAACACCCAAAGATTGTTTCCCGTGTTTACTCACTGTACTCACTTAGCTTCTCTGGCACTGTTCTTTGCCTCTCGACCCTCTCAAAACAACTTTTTTAAAAAGCGGCTCCTTTGATGAATTCAGCACCTCAGGATGGTCTGTTTACTGCAGTTTTAACCCAGCGTCCACTTATCATCCTGTGTTGTCTAAGACATCATTACATCTTTAAAACTTTTCCTCCATCCCCCATGTTTTCAGTTTCAGCTCACCAAACAGCGGATTGGGCATCCTGCTGCCAATCAATCATTCATTCATTCATTCAATCTTATTTATTCAGCACTTACTGAGTGCAGAGCACTGTATTGAGCGCTTGGGAGAGCACAATACAACAATAAACACATTCCCTGCCCACAGTGAGCTTGCAGTCCAGAGTGGGGGAAACAGACATCAATACAAATAAATAAATTACATATATGCACAAGTGCTTGGGGCTGGGAGTGGTGGATGGGAGTAAGTCAGGGAGCCATCGAAGGGAGTGGGAGAAGAAGAAAGGAGGGGCTTAGTCTGGGAAGGCCTCTTGGAGGAGATGTGCCTTTAATAAAACTTTGAAGAGGGGGAGAGTAATTGTCGGTTTTGAGGAAGGAGGGAGTTCCAGGCCAGAGGCAGGACATGGGCGGGGGTCGGCAGTGAGGAAGCTGATATTGAGGCACAGTGAGAAGGTCGGCATTAGAGAAGAGAAGTGTGTAGCCTGGGTTGTAGAAGGAGAATAGCAAGGTGAGGTATGAACGGGCAAGGTAGTGGAGTGCTTTAAAGCCAATCAATCAACCAGTGGTATTTATCGAGTACTTACTATGTGCAGAGCACTGTACACGAAGCACTTGAGAGAGTACAATATAATAGAGTGGGTAGACATGTTTCCTGCCCACAAAGAGCTCACAGGCTAGATGGGACTAATTAACCTATGCCGATGTCCCACCCAGTGAAGCTGTGTTGAGGTGAGAAAAGTTTCAGTTCTCTTTGAGGACCTCCTTGTTTGTGATTTTGTCTTGCCTCTGGAGGTTCATTACGGCACACAGAAGACACTAACGAAATTAGAGAAGCAGCCTGGCCTAATGGAAAGAGCATGGATCTGGGAGTCAAAGGATCGGGGTTCTAATTCCAGCTCTGCCACTTGTCTGCTGTGTGACCTTGGGCAAGCCACTTCACTTCTCTGTGCCTCAGTTACCTCATCTGTAAATTGGAGATTAAGACTGTGAGCCCCATGTGGGACAGGGAGTGTCCAACCTGATTAGCTTGCATCTACCCCAGTGCTTAGTACAGTGTCTGGCCCATAGTAAGCATTTAACAAATACCAAAAATAAACTGCTCAAGACACCAGCTTGCTTTTCACCTCCATGCCCAAAATGAAAAGTCAGAATCCATAGCTCTACATATCAGGTATCCCGGAGGGAGGGAAAAGCCACACCTCTGCTGGGATTGGGTTCCTTATTCAATGTCAGGAACAAAAGCTCCGAGGACAGTTCTATTAGCAACAATCAAGCAGTTAAAAGTTCCCAGGTTAAAACTCAGATTAAAAATTCCTTTCAGGGAAGTGAAAGTCACTTTGGGACCTCTAACCTAGTACTTGTATGAACCACACCTCTGCTTGGGGAACTTCAGCTGTCTTCGAAGTAGCTCCTCCACCCTTCAAAAATGTTTCTAAAATATGTTTTTAAAAAGACTGCATAAAGGGCTTGTATATCTCTTTTTTTTCTGTCCCTTTTGATAATTCCTGCCCCTTATATGGATTCCTATCATGCAAAGCTAGTTGGAGGTCAGTTTCAAAGCTGGAGAGGAGGAGCTACTTTGGACAAGTATTCTCTGCACCACAGAGGCTGCATTTTCGCTAGGAGAAGAATTGTGAAATATTTCTTCTAGTTATTGGGTAGCACGGACTACCTGTGGGATTAGGCTGTTCAGTGTGATGTGAATGCCTTGTCCAACAGGATGGGTAGGAAACATGGGAAATCATTGTCTTTTCTTGGATTCAGTCTCATCTACTTTAAAATGGTGAGTTCAGTGATTTTCTTTTTACTCCTACATATTATGTCAAAAGATACATTGCTTCTGGTGCCCTTTATTAAACTCTTGTTCAGACTAACATTTAACATTTTTTCCCAGGTTTAATGCTACCTACTGAGGAAAGGCAAAAAAAACCCTCAAAATATTATTTTGCCTTTAGGACACAATGTCCTTGAAAATCTGTCAGCAATGGCAGGCGTTCTCTTCTGAATCAATAGAGAGATTCAGAGAGAAAAATGAAATAGTAATGTGATCTGCATACCTATGTTTAATTCTATTAATTACTTTGTAGTCTGACCTCGATGATATAAATGCCTTTGCACAAATAAATAATTGCCTTCGGTATATGAAAACTGTAATGTTTACTTTTTTTGACGAGGTTTTTGATTTATATTTCCCAAATAACATTTCCCTTTCTAATTGTCTTTAACTTTCTCTTCACAGATTGTGTCAGCTGCCACAGGTAAAATGTAGTTCCGTTTCTGATTTTCGTTTTCACTTTTTTATTTGTGGATGATCCAAGAACATTCAAATTTTACTAAAAAATTAATTAAATTAAGATAATTTAATAAAGATAAAAAACTGTAGATTGTCCGTATTGCCCACAAAGTAATATAAGAGCATTAACTCATGGCATTCACAGAATAATTCCTTAGTTTGAGTTGAAAATAAATGGAATATGCTATTAAAGTAGGAGTATTTTAATAAACCCATTTTACTCAGGAAGGCATGGTCGTGACTGCACCATGAAATGAATTTATTACTATCCATTCTAGAATTCCAAACCCTTCTTTTCAAGGAAACTACTGTCCATCATGGTGAAAATTCTTATTCTCAAGATATGTGTCTGATTTATAAAACCTTTTGTTAGCATATTAGAGAAAATTTGAGAAGAAAATTAAAGACTTTACTTATTAATTGCAAAAACACTCCTGTTACTCTCACATATTTTTCTCACTTTAAAAAAAATAAAGGAGAATTCCTTCTACAGGGGTTGGAAACAAATTCAGTGGGTTACAGGTTCATGTAGAAGAATTAGACTTCTATACAGAATTTAGGAACTGATTTCAGAGGCCAGACTCAAGTTATACATTGGAGTGAGTGAGGAGGAGGTAAAAGGAGCTGGGTCGTGGGAAGAAAGAAAATGGGGACAGGAGAGGAAGTTTTCATAGAGAGGGAGAAAGTGAAAAGGGGAAAGGATAAAGAGAAATAGTTAAGGGGGGACGAGAGACAGGATCGGGAGATGAGAGATGAGGAAAGAGAGAAAAAGGAGAAGAAAAAAGGAGAGAAGGGAGGTGAGGAGAAAGGGAGAAGAGGGAAGGGGAAGAAGAGTACTCGGTCACCAACTGTTCCTGCCCCCATCCAAGAAAGGCAACTACGAGGCCTGACCTAGAATGGGCTAGTTGAATTGGAGCTCTTGCCAGCACCCTGTGGTCCCCTGGGAAAAGCACTCAGTCAGTCATACTTTTTGAGCACTTAGTGTGTGCAGAGCACTGTACTAAGCACTTGGGAGGGTACAATGTAACAGAGTTGGTAGGCCCATAAAATGTGGTACAACAGTTTGAGAGGCCCCAACAAGGGATTGGGAAATTTCCAGCATGGCTGAAAATGAGACATTCCAGTCCCACTGGAAACTCCCCTTATGCCCAGCCCTAGGTAGCCCAGTATAGCCATGGTGGCCATGCCAAAAGCAATGGCAGTAGTAATTGTCTTATTTTTTAAGCGCTACTATGTACCAAGCACCGAATGGTACTGCTGTGGATTCTGAAGAGAAGGAAGAAGCAGCTAACGGCCTTCCCCAGTTCCTCCTCCTTCCCTTCTTCCTTTTTCTTCTCCTCTTTGCTGCTTCCCTGTCACCACTGTCACCACTGCCAGAGTTGTGGACCCATGGGGTCCTCACTCACTTTGCCAGCTCAAGATGGGGCAGTCACAGTTGGTGACTGGGACACAGACCCTGTTTTATGGTATTCATTAAGCGCTGACTATATCAGGCACTGTTCTAAGCATTGGATACATGTATTCATTCATTCAATCGTATTTATTGAGCACTTACTGTGTGCAGAGCACTGTACTAAGTGCTTGGGAAAGTACAATGCAACAATAAACAGACCTATCCCCTGCCCACAATGAGCATATAGTCTAGAGAGGGGGAGACAAACATCAATACAAATAAATAAATTACAGATATGCATGTACATAAGTGCTATGGGGCTGGGAGGGGGGCACAACAAAGGGAGCAAATCAGGGCAACACAGAAAGGAGTGGGAGAAGAGGAAATGAGGGGTTTAGTCTGGGAAGACCTCTTGGAGAAGATGTGCCTTCAATAAGGCTTTGAAGAGGAGGAGAGTCATCGTCAGATTTGAGGAGAGAGGGCCTTCCAGGCCAGAGGCAGGATGTGGGTTAGAATGAGATAGGGGAGATCGAGACACAGTGAGAAGTTTAGCATTAAAGGAGCGAAGTGTGCGGGCTGGGTTGTAGAAGGAGAGCAGCAAGGTGAGGTAGAAGGGGGCAAGGTGGTGGACTACTTTAAAGCCAGCGGTGAGAAGTTTTTGTTTGATGCAGAGGTGGATGACCAACCACTGGAATTTTTTGAGGAGTGGGGTGACATGCCCTGAATGTTTTTGTAGAAAAATGATCCTGGCAGCAGAGTGAATCACCCATCCCGCCACTGTCCCCTTGTCCATACTCTCCCTTGGGCTTGGAACTCCTTCCCCCTTCATATCTGGCAATCCACCTGGTCTCCCCACCCTCAAAACTCTCCTAAAATCACATCTCCTCCAAGAAACCTTCCCCTAAACCCTCTATTTCCCTCTCTGTCCTCCCCTCTGTGTCAACTGTGTACTTTGGTGTGTACCCCTTAAGCACTTTGATACTCAACTGAGCCCATATCCTTATATTCTATTTCCCTTGCCTATAATGTATTCCCATGCCTGTCTCCCCCTGTAATCTGTAAATTCTTTCAATCAGTCAATCAGTGATATTTATTGAGCGCTTACTACTTGCAGAGCATTGTATTAAGCGCTTGAAAGAGTATAGTATATTAGCATTAGCAGATATGTTCCTTGCCCAAAACAAGTTTACAGTCTAGACATGGTCCTTATGGGCAGGGACCAGGCCTACCAGTTCTTTTGCTCTCTACACTAACTGTAGTTAGTGCTCAGTAAATACCACTGATCGACTAACTGATCGATTAACTTGTTAGAAGTTTATATCATTGAAAATATAAGACCAGTTGCCCATAGGCTGTCAAACCTCTGCTCTTGACTTGACAAAGCAGCCTAGTTAACACTGGCCATTCAAGTTAGAGAAGCAGCATGGCCTAATGGATAGAGCAGGGGCCTTGGAGTCAGAACGACCTGGGTTCTAATTCCAGCTCCACCATTGTCTGCTGTGTGATCATGGACAAGTTACTTAATTTCTCTGTGCCTCAGGTTTTTTTTATGGTATTTGTTAAGCACTTACTCTGTGCCAGGCGTTGGGGTAGATACAAACTATTCAGGTTGGACACGGTCCCTGGCCCACATGAGCCTAAAACTCTTAATCCCCATTTTACAGATGAGGTAACAGGCACAGAGACTTGCCTAAGATCACACAGCAGGCCTATTGGATAGAACTCAGGTCTGGGAAACAGAAGGACCTTGGTCTAGCCCTGGCTCTGCCACTTGTCTGCTGTGTCGACCTTGGGTAAGTCACTTAACTTCTCTGTGCCTCAGGTACCTTATCTCCAAAATGGGCATAAAGATTGTGAGCCCCATGTGGAACAAGCATTATGTCCAATGTGATTACCTTGTATCTTCGTAAGCACTTAGAACAGTACTTAGCCAGGCATGTAATAACCTCTTAAAAAATACCAGTTAAAAAAAAAAAAGGTGTTGGAGCTGTGACTAGAACCCAGGTCCTTCTGATTCCCAAACCTGTGATCAGTTACCTCTCCTGTAAAATGAGGATTAAGACGGTGAGCTCCATGTGGTACATGGCCTACATCCAGCCAGAAGCAGCATGGCGCAGTAGGTAAGCACAGGCCTAGGAGTCAGAAGGTCATGGATTCTAATCTCAGATCTGCCACTTGTCTGCTGTGTGACCTTGGGCAAGTCACGTCACTTCTCTGTGTGTCAGTTACCTCATCTGTAAAAAGGGGATTAAGACTGTGAGCCCCAGGTGGGACAGGAACTATGTCTAACCTGATTTGCTTGTATCAACCCCAGTGCTCAGTACAATGACTGGCACATAGTCAGCACTGAACAAATACTATTTTTTTTAAAAGCCGATAGAGAATTAACAATAATAATGTTGGTATTTGTTAAGCACTTACTTTGTGCTAAGCACTGTTCTAAGCACTGGGGAAGATACAGGGTAATCAGGTTGTCCCACATGAGGCTCACAGTCTTATTCTCCATTTTCCAGATGAGGTAACTGAGGCACCAAGAAGTCAAGTGACTTGCCCAAAGTCACACAGCTGACAGGTGGCGGAGCCGGGATTAGCACCCATGACCTCTAACTCCTAAACCTGTACTCTTTCCACTAAGCCACACTGCTTCTCTAATGCAATGAAACATTTGGCCCATTCCAAGGTGGTGGAAGCCCTAAGCGTGGTCTACGGACCAATCTTTCTGTTAGGATGGAAGCTGTGGTTGGCTCGTCCCGAATAGCTCCAAACCAGAGCTTGCCTCTCGCCATTGTTGTTCTCATGCCAGCAGTTTGGGGTGTAAATAATCCTACCCGCTGGTGTGCAGTCTGTTTTCAGCTCAGAGCAGCTGCAATGGAAGCCAGGGGAGTGGGAGGAAGATGTCTGGATGACTGTGGTGACCCCCTCTGATGTGTCAGGATGTGTCAGTGCAGCTAACTAAAGGAGAGGAAGTAAAACATTCATTAGGAGAGGGGGAGGTTCTGCTGGTGAGCACCTTAGCATAAACCACTCAGTGGAGAGGGGTTAAAGAGATCTCAGTTTACTTCCAACCTATACAGTTCTCTGATTTTTGTCTTTCAAAGCAAGATCTGATGGCGTTTCAGCAGGCTTTTCTCTATCCATATATGATGTGGCTTCAAGAAGTGTGACCCTCAAGTGGACCAAGTCTGTTGGCGCTGCCTCTTATAAAGTCACCGTCACCCCCGCTACCACCCGGAGTCCTTCGGTGTTGACCCTTTTCAGCGATGTCACCCTCGGGTGTACGGTCGCCTCCCTCAGCCCCAATACTGTTCACACCATTAAAGTAGAAGCCATTGACAAGAACAAGGTGGTATTGGCTGAGGCGCTGGAGATGCAATTAACAGGTCAGTTCTGGACAACATTGATACTCTAAGCTGTTCTAACCACAGTGGTGGCTTTTAAGCATTCTCTTGAAACTTTAGGTATCACTTCTATGGATGTTCACTCTCATTAGATTTTTAAAACAGCTCCATCTTTCTCATTGAGTTACCTGCTACGAATCAAAGGCGATGATTAAAATAGTATTTCTAGGAAAAAAAAGTCTGTAATAAGTGCCAAGCTAAGGAATTGGACATTATGTAACTTCTGCTTGTGGCTTTTGAGGCCTACAGCTGACTAAGCTCATTGTGGACAGGAATGTATCTGTTTGTTGTTACAGTGTACTCTCCCAAGCGCTTAGCACTGTGCTTTGCACACAGTAAGTGCTCAGCAGCGTGGCTTAGTGGAAAGAGCACGGGCCTTGGAGTCAGAGGTCATGGGTTCGAGTTCCGGCTCTGCCACTTGTCAGCTGTGTGACTGTGGGCAAGTCACTTAACTTCTCTGTGCCTCAGTTACCTCATCTGTAAAATGGGGATTAAGACTGTGAGCCCTACATGGGACAACCTGATTACCTTGTATCCACCCCAGCTCTTAGAACAGTGCTCTGCGCATAGTAAGCACTTAACAAATACCAATATTATTATTATGATGATGATCGAATGAATAAATGAATCAATGAATCTCTTAATGTGTCAGTGTTTACTTACCAATAAAGCAGGAATCATAATAAATATTGCAATTTCTACTGTTACTATTGTTTTTGCTCTTTGAAATAAGCCAGCAAAAACTCTACTCTTCTCCCCCAGTAGCTTTATATTGGATTTTTGTCACTTGAAATTCATCGCCATCATCGTCAGTGGTATTTAAATGACTGACTTTACTATGGACTTGAGAGAGTACAATACAACAGAGTTGGCAGACATCTTCTCCATGACATCCAACCTGATCGTTTGCCCTAATCATTCATTCACTTGTACTCATTGAGCACTTACGGGGTACAAAGAACTGTACTAAGTGCTTAGCATTGTATTAATAACTAACTTTCTCTCTAGGAATCATTTGTGCACCTCTTTATCCATAAATTTATCCAAATCCTTTTTGATGCTGGTGCCATTTTCAGTAACAACTTCCTATTATAGTGGATATTGGGTTGGATGGACTATTGGTGTGACCTAGAGGTGTTCCCACCTACTGTGTGAAAACAACTCTCCTTTTGTTTGTTTTGAATTTTTCTTTCACCATGACCCTCCAATGGTTGCTTCTTCTCATCTGGTTTTTGTGGAATTCATGATTTTGTAAACCTCTATCATGTCCCTTCTCAGCTTTTATTTTTCCAGGATGAAGAATCCTAATCTTTTCACTCTATCCTGATATGGAATCTTCTCCAACCCCCTATTCATCTTGATTGTGCTTTAAAAAAAAAAAAAGGTACTTCTTAAGCTTTCACTACTTTCCAGACACTGTTCTAAGAACTGGAGTAGATACAAGGTAATCAGGTTAGACACAGTCCATGTCTCACATGGGGGCCCACCGTCTTAATACCCATTTTACAGAACTGAGGCACACAGAAGTGAAGTGACTTGCCCATGGTCACACAGCAGACAAGTGGAGGAATCAGGATTAGAACCCAGGTCCTTTTCTGTACCGACTCTAGTATATCTTTTCTAAAATACAGTGACCAGAATTGCATATAATAATGTTGGTATTTGTTGGTATTTGTTAAGCGCTTACTACGTGGAGACCACTGTTCTAAGCGCTGGGGTAGACACAGGGGAATCAGGTTGTCCCACGTGGGGCTCACAGTCTTAATCCCCATTTTACAGATGAGGTAACTGAGGCACAGAGAGCATATGATATTCCTAGTGCAGGTGTATTATTATTTGATATATTTTGATATATTTGATGTAGTAAAATTACACCTTCGTTTTGTTTTCTAACCTCTTTCTGATGTTACCCAACATTTGGCTGGTATTTTTGGCTGCTGCTGCATATTGAATGGATGCTTCAAAAGAATTGTCAACAGTGATTCCAAGAGATTGCTCTCCTGAGTCACATCTGATAGTTCTGAGCCCTTCATTGTGTAGTTGTAATTTGGATTATTTTTCCCTGGGTACATTACCTTGCATTTGCTCATAATGAAGTTCAACATCCATTTTGGGATGCACTCAGTTAACTTTATGAGATGTTTGTCTCCATCTGCATGGAAGTTCCCTACTTAGAAAAGCTTGGTGTTCTCAACAGACTTGCAGAGTTCACTGCACACTCCCTCTTCCTGATCGTTTTTAAAAGTGTTAAATAAAACTGAACCTACACAGATCCGTGAAGGACCCCACTCCTTATGGTTCTCCATTCTAAGGGGTAACTGACTGTTCATTCCTTCCTTTTGGTTCCTTATTAAGTAGCCAGATTTCAATGACTGAACATTCTCTTCAGTCCCATAATTATTCCATCTTTTAAAAGGCCTTTGCTGTGGAACCTTGAAAATATAAATACACAGTGTCTACTGGTTTCCCTCTCTCCACTATAACTGTAACAGTTAACTGAGTCCTGATTTCCCTTTCTGGGATCTATATCTTTTTCCTCCACCCGACCATGGCTTTCTAAGTACTCATCCTAAATTTAATGATTGATTTTACCAATTTGTCATATAAATGGGAAGCATTTGGGAAATGGCATAGCCTAGTGCTAAAACACGGGCTGGGAGCCAGAGGACCTGGTTTCTAATCCCGATTCCACCACCTGCCTGCTGTGTGACCTTGGGCAAGTCACTTTACTTCTCTGTACCTCAGTTTCTTCAACTGCGAAATTGGTCTCCAATACCTGGTCTCCCTCCTACTTAGACTCTGAGGCTCATGGGGGACAGGGACTGTGTCTGACCTGATTAACTTGTATCTACCTCAACACTTAGAACAAGTGCTTGACACAGAGTAAGTGCTTAACAAATACCATTAATAAATACCTAATTACAAGGTCACCTTTGGAATGCTTTTAATAGATGGGGAGCTACCTTGGCAACCTGCTAATCTTCTGGCACACTACTAGCCATTCACACTACCAGCCAGGCTTTAAAGGTAACGTCCATTAGATTCCAATGCAGTCTGTATCTAACTGAAATTAGGAGGGTCTCAGAGCTCTGGAAGGACAGTGTGAAGGTAAAATAAACAGAAAAAAAAAAAGGAAACGAGATGACCTCAAATGCAAAATGAAAAATTTACAAGTGTGAAAAAAAACACCCAAGTCCTGTGAGTAGATGAGCAAACACACACCTCCCCCATTTCAACTCCCCTCCCACTCCTTCAGAACTCTCTGGCGAAAGCTTGAAATTCACAAGTCCTTCCTACTGGTCACCCCTACTCTCTCCACACAGTGGTGGGAAGGGGAGGCTAGCTCCTTAAGGACAAGGACCTGTGTCTTTTTCTTCTGATGTACCCTCTCAGGTGCTTAGTACTTCTGTACAGTGTAGGTGTTCAATAAATACTGTTGATGGATGGATTGAAAGGGTGTTGAAGTGAGGTGGACAGGTCCCATAAAAGTGTCAACCCTTAGTCTGGGTCACTATCCTAGGCCCAGCTTTGCATCCAGGAAAAAGTCGTTATTCTTTCCTGAAATGATGGCTGGGGTGGCATGCCAGATTGAAGCTGAAGGAATTCTTGTTCTTTGTACAGTGGCAATATTGTTCATCTTTGTAGAAATATTATTCTTGAAATTCTGCCAAAACCCAATCTTTGGGCAGCTGTTTTAGGATGAGATGTTTGTCAGCTAATCTAGCCACTGGACTTGGGGGCTTTCTTTTGTACTTGTGAATTTTTTATTTTTCATTTGAGGTCATCTCATTCCATTTTATTTTTTTCTGTTTATTTTGCTTTCGAAATGACCCTCCAAAGCTCAACACCCTCCTAATTTGTTAGATACAGATTGCATTGGAATATGGCGGTTACACCTAGACATCCCTTTACTGAGCCTTTAAGTGTTCGGTATCGTTGACTGAGTAAACATGCCTGGAAAATTAGGTTTAGGCTTGACTTCCAAGGAGGGTCATCAAAGCCATATCAGTTTTTATCTTTGAAACTTGTAGCATCGTGTCACATATTACTTGCTCTTACATCTCACATTTATGACAAGTCTCATTACCTCCATACCTGGAATTGGTTGGGAGTGACAAGAGAGCATCAGAATGTCTTCTGTACTCCTTCAGAGGAGGCAGGGATGAACTAATGTTAATACTTATAATGATGATGATATTTTCTAAGCACTTATTATGTGCCAAGCACTTTTCTAAGTGCTGGGGTAGATACTAGCAAATCAGGTTGGACACAGTCCCCTGTCCCACATGGGGCTCACATTTTTCAGCTGAAGTAACTGAGGCACAGAGAAGTGAAGTGATATGCCCAAGGATATCCAGCAGACAAGTGGCGGAGCTAGAATTAGAACCCAGGTCCGTCTGACTCCCAGACCCATGCTCTATCCACTAGGCCATGCAACCTCTCGCTAAGACCACAATGCCTGATCAGAAGTGGCCACATTCTACCCCAGAAATACTGGGAACTCAGAGATCAGAAAGGGGATGTTTATGGGGCAGTGCAGACCTCCAGGGAAGGGAGGAAAAGCTATGTTTCCCCTGCTTCCCCCTCCAAGCAGCCGTGAAGTAAGGAATGCAGATTGCTGAGCAGTGATTCTCCCCATAACACACATAGATTTGGTTGGAGGAGAGATATCTGCTAGGAACCGAGTGAGCTGTTCCAACTCCTCTTTTTCAGCACTTAGGGACCTTCAAATACAAGGCAAAGAATGGAATGAATTTGTCCTGTTTTGTCTTATGCCATCGAGTCATCTCTGACCCGTAGTGACACGGACACATCTCTCCCAGAACGCCCCATCTCCACCTGCAATCATTCCGGTAGTGGATCCATAGAGTTTTCTTGGTAAAAATACAGAAGCGTTTTACCATTGTCTCCTTTCGTGCAGTCAGTTTGAGTCTCCGCCCTTGACTCTCTCCCGTGCTGCTGTTGCCAGAATCAATTTGTAATAATAATGTTGGTATTTGTTAAGCACTTACTATGTGCAGAGCACTGTTCTAAGAGGTGGGGTGGATATAAGGTAATCAGGTTGTCCCACGTGAGGCTCACAGTTAATCCCCATTTTACAGATGAGGTAACTGAGGCACAGAAAAGTTAAGTGACTTGTCCACAGTCACACAGCTGACAAGTGGCAGAATCGGGATTCGAACCCATGACCTCTGACTTCCAAGCCCATGCTCTTTCCACTGAGCCACGCTGCTTCTCTTTGGTATTTGAAAAACTAAATCACAGAATCCTATTCCTTATTTTTTTCTTTTGCAAATCAGTAAATAATAAGGGGGCCCATGTAGTCGTCTATAAATAAAACCTGCAGGATGAAACATATTAAGCTCACAGGCTCACTGGAAGCAGCATGGCCTAGTGGAAAGAACATGGCTTGGAAATCAAAGGACCTGCTTTCTAATCCTGGCTCTGCCATTTGCCTGCCATGAGATCTTGGGCAAGCAAGTCACTTCATAGCTCTGTGCCTCTGTGACCACTGTAAAATGGAGATTAAATCCTCCTGCCTCCAATTTAGACTGCAAGCCCCCTGTGGGACAGGGACTGTGTCCAACCCAATTATTTCCTATCCTCCCCTACTGTTTTTATGGTATATGATAAGCATGTATTACATGCCAGGTGGTGTTCTAAACGCTGGGATAGATATAAACTAATCAAGATGAACACAAGTCCCTGTACCACAAAGGGCTCACAGTCTTAATGGCCATTAGTACAGTGCCTGGCATTACTTATCAATTACCATAAAAAGTAAAAAAAACTTAAAAAGAGACAGTGAGGAGCCCCTAATTAGATGCTTCCATCAAACTGGTTTAAGAATGTGAGTGAGTAAATCTCAGCTTTAATCCTGGTCTGCTCTGGATTTTGTGCACACCCTACTTCACCTTCTCTTTTCTCAGTTCCTTAGTAGAAAAAAAAGAGATGCTATGGGCTTTCTAGGGAGATGGAGGCCGAACAAGGTGATCTCATAAGTGAGCTCGCTGTGGGCAGGGAGTGCGTCTGTTACTGTACTCTCCCAAGTGCTTAGTACAGTACATGGTGTAGTGGCTAGAACACAGGTCTGGAAGTCAGAAGGTCACGGGCTTTAATCCCAGCTCCACCAGTTGTCTGCTGTGTGACCATGGGCAAGTCACTTCACTTCTCTGTGCCTCAGTTACCTCATCTGAAAAATGGAGATTGAGACTGTGAGCCCCACATGGGACAGGGGACTGTGCCCAACCCGATATGCTTGTATCCACCCTGGCACTTAGTACAGTGCCTGGCACATGGTAAGCATATCATTATCGTTATTATTATTTATTACTTTGCACGCAGCAAAAACTCAATAAATACAGTTGATACAGTTGAATGAGTGGCTGAGGTTCTTATGATTCAATGATACTGTAAGAATGAATTAAAATTTGTAAAGTTAACAATGACAGGCAAGGTAGATATTGAGCGTGAATATCCCAGCTAATCTCAAACTAACACAATTTAATTTTCTTTTAGCTCCTGAAATACCCACTATTGAACAGGCATATTCAAAACTTAGCAACAGCATCACTGTGGAATGGGCAGCAGTTCCTGGGGCCACTAATTATCTCCTCACGGCACAGGATGGGGAGTCATTCATCGAAGCTCTAGTCAGTCATTCTCCGGGCACAGTTACAGGCCTGAAGGCAGCTACCATATACAAAATCACCATCAGATCAATCAATGCTGGAGGCCGAAGCCAAGCATCTCCTTCAAAGAAGGCCAAGACAGGTATTAACTACATGATTCTGAACGAGAGTTTATTCATTCATTCATTCAATAGTATATATTGAGCGCTTACTATGTGCAGAGCACTGTACTAAGTGCTTGGAATGTACAAGTCAGCAACAGATAGAGAGAGTCCCTGCCCTTTGATGGGCTTACAGTCTAATTGGCATTAGGCAATTAGACAGGCAGACAAGAACAATGGCAATAAATAGAGTCAAGGGGAAGAACATCTCATAAAAATAATGGCAACTAAATAGAATCAGGGTGACGTACATCTCATTAAACAAAATAAAATAAATAGGGTGATAAAGATATATACAGTTGAGCGGACGAGTACAGTGCTGAGGGGGTGGGACAGGAGAGGGAAAGGGGGAAGAAGAGGGTTTAGCTGCAGACAGGTGAAGGAGGGGTAGAGGGAGCAGAGGGAAAAAGGGGGGAGCTCAGTCTGGGAAGGCCTCTTGGAGGAGGTGAGCTTTAAGTAGGGATTTGAAGAGGGGAAGAGAATTAGATTGTCGGAGGTGAAGAGGGAGGGCATTCCGGGACCGCGGGAGGACGTGGCCCAGGGGTCGACGGCGGGATAGGCGAGACTGAGGGACGGTGAGGAGGTGGGCGGCGGAGGAGTGGAGCGTGCGGTGTGGGCAGTAGAAAGAGAGAAGGGAGGAGAGGTAGGAAGGGGCAAGGTGATGGAGAGCCTTGAAACCTAGAGTGAGGAGTTTTTGTTTGGAGCGGAGGTTGATAGGCAACACCTGGAGGTGTTTAAGAAGGGGAGTGACATGCCCAGATCGTTTCTGCAGGAAGATGAGCCGGGCAGCGGAGTGAAGAATAGACTGGAGCGGGGCGAGAGAGGAGGAAGGGAGATCAGAGAGAAGGCTGACACAGTAGTCTAGCTGGGATATAACAAGAGCCCGTAGCAGTAAGGTAGCCGTTTGGGTAGAGAGGAAAGGGCGGATCTTGGCGATATTGTAAAGGTGAGACCGGCAGGTCTCGGTAACGGATAGGATGTGTGGGGTGAACGAGAGAGACGAGTCAAAGATGACACCGAGGTTGCGGGCCTGAGATGGGAAGGATGGTCGTGCCATCCACGGTGATAGGGAAGTCTGGGAGAGGACCGGCCTTGGGAGGGAAGATGAGGAGCTCAGTCTTGCTCATGTTGAGTTTTAGGTGGCGGGCAGACATCCAGGTGGAGACGTCCTGGAGGCAGGAGGAGATGCGAGCCTGAAGGGACGGGGAGAGGACCGGGGCAGAGATGTAGATCTGCGTGTCATCTGCGTAGAGATGGTAGTCAAAGCCATGAGAGCGAATGAGTTCACCAAGGGAGTGAGTGTAAATGGAGAACAGAAGAGGGCCAAGAACTGACACTTGAGGAACTCCAACAGTTAAAGGATGGGAGGGGGAGGAGGCGCCTGCGAAGGAGACCGAGAATGACCGGCCAGAGAGATAAGAGGAGAACCAGGAGAGGACGGAGTCTGTGAAGCCAAGGTGAGATAAGGTGTGGAGGAGGAGGGGATGGTCGACAGTGTCAAAGGCAGCTGAGAGGTCAAGGAGGATTAGAATGGAGTAGGAGCCATTGGATTTGGCAAGAAGGAGGTCATGGGTGACCTTAGAGAGAGCAGTCTCGGTAGAGTAGAGGGGACGGAAGCCAGATTGGAGGGGGTCCAGGAGAGAATGGGAGTTAAGGAGTTCTAAGCAGCGAGTGTAGAGGACTCCTTGTGGGCTGTCCTGGGGATATTGGCCCTGAACAGATGGGCTTATTTAGCATTTAAGAATCCATTTGCTTCTAATTATCTAGATGAGAAGCAGCATAGCTTAGTGGATAATGCACGGGAGTGGGAGTCTGAAGGTCATGGGTTCTAATCCCGGCTCCACCACTTGTCTGCTGTGTGACCTTGGGCAAGTCACTTCACTTCTCTGTGTCTCAGTTACCTCCTCCGTAAAATGGGGATTGAGACTGTGAGCCCCACGTGGGACAGAGACTATGTCCAACCCGATTCACTTGTATCCATCCCAGCACTTAGTACAGTACCTGGCACATAGTAAGCGCTTACAAATACCATGATTATTAATAATTATTATGAATGTGCTAGTCAATGTCCCAAGTTCTGATCACCCCAAATTATTTGCCACAAATAAAACTTAATTGAGAATTCTGGCACCTTCAGATGGAAGCATTACAGTATATAAAGCAAAATGCTCCTGAAAGGTTTTGCTTTTCTTTATAAATAGCAGACTTTCACCCTAAATAAGATTAGTAGAGATTTTTCTCCTTTATTTCATCGATTGAAACCAAGACTGAATAAACTGCAGGTGCTGACTGGTGCGAGAGACTGCAGCAGCCTGGGACTTGTATTATATGCATTACATCGGAGAAGCAGTTGGCTTAGTGGCTAGCACGTGGGGCTGGGAGTCTGAATCCCGGCTCCACCACTTGTCTGCTGTGTGACCTTATGCAAGACACTTCACTTCTCTGTGCCTCTGTTACCTCATCTGGAAAATGGGGATTAAGACTGTGAGCCCCAGGTGGGACAGGGACTGTGTCCAATCCGATTTGCTTGCCTTCACCCCAGTGCTTAATAAAGTGCCTTGAACATAGAAAGCACTTAAATACCTTGATTATTATTATTACAAGCAGATAATAAATCATTTCATAAGTACATATGAACTTACATATGTCTTTATGCCCTCAGTTTTGGCTGCCCCTGTTCTTGCTGCACGTTCTACAAATTCCGACTCTCTTCTGGTACAGTGGGAAACTGTGAATATGGCGGTCGGATTCTCTGTGTCCATCATTCGATCCGATGGGCTGGGTAGAATGTTGAAAAGAAACACCACAAACACTTCCTTGCTATTCACCGGTCTAGATGCGGGGACCCGCTATACTATAAAAGCGTATGCATGGGATGCTAATGGAATCCCAGGAGATGATACCACCTACAATCAGAGAACAAGTAAGAAATTTGTACTCTTCGTAGAAAACCGATTTAGTCTAAATTATTGTAAATTAAATTTAAATTACATTTTTCATTTTTAAAGTGATAAACACAGTGGTTGAAATGCATTGTTTATCTTGTCTACCTAACATTAAAACTATTTTCCTGGGGGATGCTAAATTACTACATGGTGGTACCATGGTACCAACTCTGTTGTATCGCACTCTCCCAAGCACTGAGTAATTATTCATTCAGTCAATCATATTTATTTAGCACTTACTGTGTGCAAAGCACCATACTAAGCCCTTGGGAGAGTACAATATAACAATAAACAGGCACATTCCCTGCCCACAATGAGCTTACAGCCTAGAAGGGAAGACAGGCATTAATATAAATAAATAAATTACAGATATGTACATATATATATAGTACAGTGCTCTACACATAGTAAGCACTCAATACATATGTACATAGTGTAGTAAGTGCTCAATAAATACCATTGATTGATTGATTGACTGGTCCTTTGCAAGCTGTTTGGGATCCATCAATCAATGTCCTAATAAGCCCTCTCAGGGCACATTCCTCTAGAACTCTGCACAAGCCCAGATGAGCTGGCTCACGTAACTGGCGAATGCATTTGAACTGACTTAAGGACAACTCAGAGGCTCCATGCTGACCCTCATTTGGGCAAGGAGAGAGATAGGAATGTAGAACTTTAATGGAAATCCATGAGTCCTTATTGGGTTTACAAACCCCAACTGCCCACAAAAACAATGGTAAATGGAATCCATGGCACTTATACCATGGCCCTGTGCCCTTGCAGGAAATTAGACCAAGACCAGAAGGAACTTGGCCTGAATTTAAGTAGACATTCCCGGTGCTTGGCTCAGACTGAGTTGCAGTATTTCAACCTGAGCAAGACTCCACCCCATGTGACATTTCTACTATACATCCAAAGACCTAAGGACCTCAGTAGATTTTTTTAAGGATGTTTTTCCTTTATGTATCACTTCTCATTTGCAAATATGGACATCAGAGTATGCCAAATGCTCAACTAATCTACTCAATGTATATTTAAATATAACTCTCAGGAGCAATCTTGATTAAATGGAAAATCACAGTGATGGGTTTTTATGCCACCTTTAATTTCTAGACTGTAGCCTCATCTTGGGCAGGGGATGTGTCCCCTTATTGTCATACTGTACTCTCCGGAATGCTTAGTACAGTATTCTGCACACAGTAAGCACTTAAAAAATACAATTCAATGAATGAAATTTAAAGAATTTACACGTGCTCTTTTAGTGTCAACTGTTGCATCCTGATTCTCTGGGAAAATCTTGAGAACAGTTTCATTCAGAATGTGTTTGGGTGCAAGGTACACACGTGTATTTGAATAGAGAAATGAGCATCTTCTGCCTAACTTTAGATCGAGGGGGGTTGATCTTCAAAATTGTAATCTCTGACCATGCTAAATCGTTCCTCCATTCACGAGGCAATACGAAGTACATTAACGTTTGAGTGTCTCTCCAATTTGTAGGTCCTCGCGCTCCCACAGACCTTCAAGTGGATTTTGATAGCGGAGCCCTGACGGCTTGTGTTTCTTGGACACCGACCGAAGGAACTGTCAGTTACACTGTAATGGCTTCCGGAGGAGCGTTGATGCTGAACTGCAGCACATCCTCCACTTCCTGCTCCATTCCTTCCCTCCAATGTGGAGCGGAATACCTGATTTCAGCCCTTGCAAGTAACAACGCTGGCTCTAGTGCACCTGCTGAAGCCGTGAGCTTAAAGACTGGTAGGTGAACTAGGGTGGCCTTAGGGGAGTCTATGGGGGTTCTGACCCTCTGCTGAGCTAGGGGACCGACTGCTGATGGTATTCAGTGTAACGACCGCCTCAGGGTCCCCACCATCAGGGAGGTGGCAAAGGTCAAAACTTTTCAAATACCGAGCCTCAGTTGGAAGTGGGAACCTGGAAGAGTTTGGATTTTGAGGTAATGGTAGTGGGGCAGGGTTCCCCCTTAAAGAAAGCCTCTAGGTTTGGGGTTTATAATAATCATGGTAATTGTTAAGCGCTTCCTATGCAAGCACTGTTCTAAGCACTGGGGAAGGTACGAATTAGTCAGGTTGGACACAGTCCCTGTCCCACATGGGGTTCAGAGTCTTCCTTCCCATTTTGCAGATGAGGTAACTGAGCCACAGAGAAGTGAAGTGATTTGCCCTAGGTCACACAGCAGTCACGTGACAGAGCCGAGTCAGAACCCAGGTCCTTCTGACCCGTCGGGCCCGTGCTTTATCCACTAAACCATGCTGCTTCTCCATAAGTTGCTTCTCCATGAACTTTTTCTCCAGTGAGCTGCCTCATGACAGTGTAACATGTATCACGGCTGGGTTGATATCTCTGGTAAAGCTGCCCGTGCATGCAGTAGAATAGGTGGCGTGACACAGAATGTTATATGCCACAAAGCCTGATGTGATGACATCCTTCAGAATGGGAAGGGGCAGTGAAATTGATCACCTCTGACTCTTTCCCATGCTGCCACTTCCCAGCACAGGTGAATCAACTTTGTCTAATGCTTCAGCTTAGACCTTTCCATTATGGGAAACCGCATATGGCCTAGCTTCATCAGCATATGCAAACTCTCCTGTCAGGGTAGGGCATCAATTCCAGCAGCTCCTGTAATGGGATAACTGTGAAATTGCTAAGATTACTGCTTCAGCCTCCTAAGTGACTTCCCAACCTCCTGCCTCTCCCCACTCCAGTCTATGCTCACCCGACTGCCCAGATCATCTTTCTACAGAAAGGTTCAGGACATGTCACTCCCCTCCTCAAAAATCTCCAGTGATTGCCTGTCCTCGTCTGTATCAAACAAAAACTCACCATTGGCTTTAAAGCACCCCATCACCTTGGCCAACCTCTCCTCGCTTCTCTTCTACAATCCAGCCCGCATACTTTACTCCTCTGGTGCTAACCTTCTTATTGTGCCTTGCTGTCACCTATCTCACCACCAACCCCTGGCCCACATCCTACTACTGGCTTGGAATGCCTTCCCTCCTTAAATCCGCTAGATAATTACTCTCCCCCTTTTCAAATCCTTACTTGAAGGCACATCTCCTCCAAGAGGCCTCCCCAGACTAAGACCCCTTTTTTCATCTCCCACTCCCTTCTGCGTTGCCCTGATTTGCTCTTTTTGCTCTTCCCCTCTCTCCCAACCCCACAGCACTTATGTATAGAGCTGTCATTTTATTTATTTGTATTGATGTCTGTTTATTTGTATTGATGTCTGTCTCCCTCCTCCCCCGCAGCCCAGACTGTGAACTCATTGTGGGCAGGGATTGTCACTCTTTATTGTCATATTGTACTTTCCCAAGTGCTTAGTACAGTGCTTTCCACACAGTAAGCACTAAATAAATACGATTGACTGAATGAATAACTCTCAGCCTTGTAATTACAAGGTCCTTGGAGGCAGGGACTAAGTCTACTTTCTCTATTGTACTCTTCTAAATGTTTAGTACAGTACTTTTCTTTTTATACGCCAGACACTGTACTAAGCCCTGAGGTAGACACAATCAGGTTGGATACAGTCCATATCCCACATGGGGCTCACAATATTAATCCCCATTTTACAGATGAGGTAATGAAATACAGAGGTATAGTGATTTGCCCAAGGACACAAAGCAGACAAGTGGCAGGGCACAAATTAGATCTCAAGTCCTTCTAGAGTAAGCGCTCAATAAATACCATTGATTGATTGATATTGTAAACATCCAATAAATACCATTGATTAACTGATTGATATTGTGAGGAGAAATTATAATAATTATAATTGAGGTTTTTTTAAGCACTTACTGTGTGCTATGTACTCCTCCAAGCACTGAGGTAGATACAAGACAGTCAGGTCACAAAATCCTTGTCCCACTCAGCTCACAGTTTGAGGGGAATGAAGAAAAGGAATTTAACCCCCATTTAACAGTTAGGGAAACTGAGGCATAGAAAACTTAAGGGACTTGCCCAAGATCACAAAGCAAGCAAATAGTGGAATGGGGATTAGAACCCAGGTCCCCTGACTCCCAAGCCCATGCTGTATCAATAAGAGTACTTTGCTTCTCATGTTGTACATTTTATAAAGTGCTCTTTTAACTATTTCTTTTCATTCCGATTTGCTAGTTGCATGTGCACCTGGAAACATAACAATTCAAGAAGATAGCCCTGGCCGCCTGTCTGTGTCATGGTCCAGTGTGGAGTTAGGTGATTACTTTGTGGCCTTTGTGAAGAGTGATGATGGTTTGGAAGTGCACTGCAATACATCACTCACCCACTGTGATTTCCCAGCAGAGTGCGGTTTCACTTACTTCATTAGTGTCTTTGCCTATAACAAGGCAGGGCAGAGCCCTCTGGGTCATGTGTTCAACTACACTACTGGTAAGTTGTATCTCCGTCTGCAAAATGGGTGTGGAATTGCCTGGAGATAATAATAGTAATTATTATTATGGTATTCGTTAAGGCCCCTTTCAGGGTCGTACCTAGAGAGTTTCCAGTACTCTACCAGTCTCGGCTGCGGGAGGGAGAGTCAAGCAGAGGCCTACCCATTCCATTCCTAGCTTGGCCAGTGGCTAGGGAGTGGAAGGCAATCTGCCACAAGTCAAAACTCACCCGTGCTGGGCAGCAGCAGCATAGGAGAGAGACGAGGGCGGAGACTCGAGTTTACTGTGCGAAAGGAGGCAATGGTAAACCAATTTTGGTTTTTTACCAAGAAAACCCTATGGATACACTACCAGAACAATTGCAGATGGAGGGCGAGGCATTCTGGAAGAGATGTGTCTGTGGTGTCGCTACTGGTCGGAAACAACTCGACGGCATAACACAAGACAAGATTCATTAAGTGCTTACTAGGTCCTCTAGACTGTACACTCACTGTGGGCAGGGAAAATGTCTACCAACTCTTGTATTATGCTCTCCCAAGAGCTTAGTATTCAATAGTATTTATTTATTGAGCGCTTACTATGTGCAGAGCACTGTAGTAAATACCACTGATGATGAAGATGATGACGATGATGAGCCAAGCACCGTTCTAAGCGCTGGGGAAGATAAATGTTGATGAGGTTGAACACTCAGCCCCTGTCCTATATGGGGCTCACGATCTAAGTAAATGATCACATGTGCCCCCATCTTAGCCTATTCTCTGTAGGACTCCCAGGCATCTCTCACTCTGTATCCTCCCCTAGCTGCTCATCTGGGCTAGGAGAATTTGATCTGGCACCCTAGATCCTATGGAATAGATGAGGAAAGATAGAGATTCAACAATACTTGGAAATCACAGCTCTGAAGCAGTTTTGCGAGAAGCAGCGTGGCGTAATGGATAGAGCACGGGTCTGAGAGTCAGAAGGACCTGGGTTCTAACCCTGGCTCCTCCACTTGTCCATTGCGTGACCTTGGGCAAGTCACTTCACTTCCTCTGTGCCTCAGTTACCTCATCCGTAAAATGAGGACTAAGATTAGGAGCCCCATGTGGGAGGAGGACTGTGTCCAACCTGATTATCTTGTATCTACCCCAGTGCTTAGAACAGTGCCTGGCACATAGTAAGTGCTTAACAAATACCATTAAACAAACCAACAAACAAACCAAAAAACGTTAGCAAGAGTGCCTTAGCAAGTCTCTTCCAGGGCCGGCTTCAGCCCTGTGTGCCCTTTTGCAGGGCATTAAGTGCCATCCCTTACAAGATACATGACAGAAGGCGAGGAGCCTCTGAACTGAATTTAGAGCCATGTAAGAGTGAAAGAACCTCAAACTGGCCATGGAGCTGTAGCTTGGTGGCAGGCAGCAAAATATTAAACACAGTATTTTGGTTCCTCTTCCAACTTCTTTCTGCCATAAAGGGTTAGGGGTGGCCTAGCTGTGGCTATTCTTTCTGCCCCAAAAGATGTGAGGGGACACATTTCCCTTGGGGCTGATGCTATAGGGACAGTAGCCCCCTTTGCCCCAAACAGCTGGCCCCCCAAGTGTACCGTTTTATAATAATAACTGTAATGGTGGTACTTGTTAAGCATTTGCTAAGCACTGTTCTCAGCGCTGGAGTAGATACAACTTAATCAGGGTGGCTACAGTCCCTGTTCCACATGGGGGTCACAGTCTAAATAGGAGGGAGTAGGTTTTAATCCTCATTTTCCAGATGGGGCACAGAGAAGTTACGAAAGTTGTCCAAGGTCACACAGCCGGCAAGTGGCAGAGCCAGGATTGGAACCCAAGGTGCCACATGGCTATGCTGCTTCTCTACCTCATACATTTTTTTGTTTGTATTGCTTGCCTATGTGACGAGCAATAAAAGAGTGCTAAAAACCAAAAGCAAGTTAAAGACAAGGCAGGGTATGGCTTCTTTACAATTCTTAGACCTCTCTCTGGAGGGATGGAGAGATGAGGCCTAGTCCAGGGCTTTAGTCCTTTCACTTTGTCATTTACATTTGGTTAGGGTCAGCCCATCAATGGAGCAGGACATTAAATTGTAAAAAAATCTTCCCTTGATCCCTCTGCACCCTCCAGCTGTCAGCTAACCCATCTCCCTTTTCCTGTGCTTACCCAAGCTCCATGAGCAGTATGTATACACCAGCTCCCTTCACTTCCTCTTCATCAATTCTCAGAAGATCTCTAGATCTTGTTTTCACTCCCACCAGGGTTTCCAATGCCCTATTTTTGGCCAGGTTTAATGGATCCTATTTTGTCCTAATATCCTTGACCTCTTTGCTGCCTTTGACACTGTTGATGACATTCCCTTCATTCAGTCAATCAGTCATATTTAGTATTTAGTGAGCATTTTCTGGGTGCAGAGCACTCTACTAAGCTCTTAGGAGAGTACGCTCTAACAGAGTTGGTAGACATATTCCCTGCCCACAACAAGCTTACAGTCTTCTCCTAGACATTCTACTCTCGTGGTTCTCTTTCATACTCTCCTGACCATCTTTCTCAGCCTCCTTTACTGGCACTTCCTCCCACCAATCCTTTCACTGTGGCCGTCCCATAAGGGCCTGATCTTGGGCCAACCACTTAACTTCTCTGGGCCTCAGTTCCCTCATCTGGAAAATGGGGATTAATACTGTGAGCCCCACGTCGGACAACCTGATTACCTTGTATCTACCCCAGTGCTTAGAACAGTGCTTAGCACATACTAAGTGCTTAACAAATACCATAATTATTATTATTATTATTATCTAGATCCCCTATTCTTCTTACTCTACTCCAGTTCTCTGGTGACACTCCTCCACACCCAAGGTTTCAGGTATCACTTCTATGTGGGAGACCCCCACACCTACCTCAACAGTGGGAGAAAGACCATTTTTTAAAAGTATCCTGATAGAGGAGCAAAGGTAAAACCCTGCCCCTACTCAGAGCATTCAAAAGGAATAAGGAAGATAAGGATTCTGGTGAAGATTCAAATGGGAACTATGAAAAAGTCTTTTGGAAAATTGCAAGACTCTCAGTGAACATGTTTGAGAAAGGATTTCCTAACCATAGTAATTCCAGCAAATACTTTACTCAAAAATTTCTTTATATAGGAATGCTTCAAGAAGAGTGGGATTGATTGGCTCTCCTGCAATCAGCCCTACTCTTTCAGCTGCCTTACACTCTTACATTTTCTCCTGCCTCCAGAACAACTCCATGGCTTAGTATTATTATTATCTTTGTGTTTGTTGAGCACTTTCTATGTGTCAAGCCCTCTTCTAAATGCTGGGGCAGACATAAAGTGTATCAGGTTGGACACTGTCCCTGTTCCACGTGGGGCTCATCGTCTAAACATGGGATTCACAGTTTTACCCACTGGCACCTGCAACTCAATATGGCAAAATGAGAACTAATCATCTTCTCTACTACATCTGCCTCTCCTCTTAGCTTTCCCATCACAGTGACATCTCTGCCATTCCCTTGTTCAGACATTTACAGCCTTAGTGTCATCTTTGACACTCCTCTGTTCCTTTTTCCTCCCACATTGTTTTTAAATCCTGCTGTTTTTTTCCTCCATATCATTTCCTTTTCATCCCATGCTCTCCATTGTGGATCAAGCTCTCACTGATTCCAAACCTGATTACTACAACAGACTCTTTAACCCAACTCATGCCACCGGCCTCTCCCCTCTTTAATTTATCCTATACTAGGCTGCCTGGGTTATATTGCTACAACAATCAGTTGACTTTATTGAGCGCTTACCATGTGCAGAGCACTGTACTAAGCACTTGGGAAAGTACAATACAACAGAATTGGCAGACGCATTCCCTGCCCACAATGATTTTACAGTCTAGAGGCAGCTTAAACAATTCAGAATATGTCATTCCACCCACCCTGCTTTTTTTTAAAGTATTTGTTAAATGCTTACTATGTTCCAGGCATTGTACTAAGCACTGGGGTAGATACGAGATAATTGGGTTGGACATAGTTCCCGTCCCACATAAGACTCACAGCCTTAATCCTCATTTAACAGATGGGGTATCTGAGACACAGAGACTTGCCCAAGGTCACACAGCAGACAAGTGGCAGAGACAGCATTAGAACTCAGATTCTCTGACTCCCAGGGTTGTGCCCTTTCCAATAGGCCACACTGCTTCCCTTCACCAACTACTCCCACTTCTCATGCTTTTCTCCTCTCAAACTCACCTCCTAAATGTACTTTGCTCCCATTGTGGAGGCCCTTCTGCATGCCTGAAACCCCATCCCCCTTTAAATCCTCCAGGCCACATCTCATCCCACTTCAATGTCTCCTGAAAAGCCACCTCTTCTAGGAGAAATTCCCTAACGAATCCCTCCTTCCTGCATATGTCAACACACCAGTAACCGTTAGCATTTATGCAGACATTGGTTTACGAATTCCATTTTCTGGTATTTTTTCTTCCTTTGGCCGCAACCGGATGAATCTATGCTTTGAATTATTCCCATTCACTCTAATTTTTGCCTGCCTCTCCCCGCCATTAGTTTGTAAGTTCCTCAAGGGTATTGACTGTGTCTGTTACTCTCATTGCATACTCCCAAGTGCCTAGTATATTGCTCTACACTTAGTTGATGCTGACTAAATCCTAATGAATAAATGAATCATTTGAAGCATTTGGTAGGATAGATCTGTTTTTTTTTTATAAGTAGATAAAAGCACTGTTTTACTGAACTCTAATGTCCAACACAGTGTAGCATGGTTCTGTTCAGAAGTACTCCTGACTCCCATCGTTTTTCTTCTTATGGTTTTAGCACCATGTTGCCCGAGTGACTTTAATCCAGTGTTTGTGTCCAGTGATACGGCTGAGATTGTCTGGTCTCCGGTCCGTGGTGCCGAAATGTACGAAACAAGAGCTGTTGACGGGACCAGTGTGGTACAATGTAATGATACTGCCACGGCCTGCACCCTTTCTACCTTGCAGTGTGATACCAGATACAACATCACTGTCTACTCTTTCAGTGAAATCAGGGGGAGAAATACATCATGTGCCTCCAAATACCTAACAACAGGTACTGCAGGCAGTTTTTCTTTCTTCAAATCCTTTTGGAGAAGCACCTTGTTTTTTTAATGGTATTTGTTAAGCACTTACTGCATGCCAAGCACTCTCTGAGTGCTGGGGTAGATAGAAATTTCAGTCAGGTTGGACACAGTATTATGTCCCATAAGGGGCTCACGGTCTTAATTCCCAGTTTGCAGATGAAGTAGCTGAGCCGCAGAGAAGCGACTGGCCCAAGGTCACACAACAGACAAGTGGCAGAGTAGGGATTAATAATAATAATAATAATAATAATGTTGGTATGTGTTAAGTGCTTACTATGTGCAGAGCACTGTTCTAAGCGCTGGGGTAAATACAGAGTAATCATTTTGTCCCACGTGAGGCTCACAGTCTTAATCCCCATTTTACAGATGAGGTAACTGAGGCACAGAGAAGTTAAGTGACTTACCCACAGTCACACAGCTAAGTGTCAGAGCCAGGATTCGAACCCATGACCTCTGACTCCCAAGCCTGTGCTCTTTCCACTGAGCCACACTGCTTAAAGCCCAGGCCTTTCTGTCTTCCAGGCTCATGCTCTATCCACTAGGCCATGCTCCTTCTCTTAAATTCTTCACAAATACCTGAGTGGTCCTAATCTATCTGATCCTTAATGTAATTAATCTGGCACTTTTTCCAGTGAAAATACAATCTGTTCGATTATTTTTTGTACTGTCCCAGAGCTGTTTGAAAAAGACATCCCAGTGTCAGTCTTAATAGCTTTTTAAAAGAGCTGATCAAATTGCCTTCCATGTAATGGTGACTGTTTTGACAGAATCAGTATACATCGAGTAGTCTGCTTGTTGTGGGGAGGGACTAATGTCTACCAACTCTGTTGTATTGTACTCTCCCAAGCACTTAATACAGTGCTCTGCACGCAGTAAGCACTCCGAAAATACGACCGATTGATGGATCGATTGACTGAATAATTTAAACTCTCTCAGCTCCCTGTCGTCCAGAAATAAAAAATGTTTCGAAGGCCACTCCCGAAGTGAACGTGCACTGGCACTCCACTAACAACGAAGCAACCTACACCGTGATGGCCAGAGGGCCCGCTGGGCTCTACCACTGCACAAGCACGGGGATGTCCTGCACCATAACCGACCTTCCTTGTGGATCAGTCTTCTCCGTCAGTGTTGTGGCCAAATCAGGAGCCGGACAGAGTTTACCTAGCTACAGTGTGCCTTTAGAGACAGGTAGGTTGCAGCAAGCTACCTTCGTCTCCAATCAAGTTAACCAAAGCAGATTCTGTTAATGTTTCATAAATGTAAAAGTATGGTCTGCCGGAACTGAGATGTGAACCTCTGTATTTTACTTAGACCATTACAAAGGCGCTACTCTTCAGAACTATATATAAAGTTCTATAGTTTATATTTTTTAAGCACTATGTGCCAGACACTGTACTAAGCATTGGGGTAGATACAAGATAATCAGGAGGACATTGCCATTATTCTTGTCTGCCGGTCTCCCCCCGATTAGACTGTAAGCCCGTCAAAGGGCAGGGACTGTCTCTATCTGTTGCCGATTTGTACATTCCAAGCACTTAGTACAGTGCTCTGCACATAGTAAGCGCTCAATAAATACTAATGAATGAATGAATGAATGAATGAATGAATGAACAAGGGGCTCACAGTCTTGGACAGGTAGGATTCATGTATGTATATATTGCCAACTCCCACTTAAGGCATCAGGAAAGAGCTTTGCTATTAATCAGTCAAATTTATTGAGCACTACATGCAGAGCAGTGTTTTTAGAGAAGCAGTGTGGCTCAGTGGAAAGAGTCCGGGTTTGGGAGTCGGAGGTCATGGGTTCGAATCCCGACTCTGCCCCTTGTCAGCTGTGTGACTGTGGGCAAGTCACTTCACTTCTCTGGGCCTCAGTTCCCTCATCTGTAAAATGGGGATGAAGACTGTGAGCCTCACGTGGGACAACCTCATTCCTCTGTATCTACCCCAGCGCTTAGAACAGTGTTCTGCACTTAGTAAGCGCTTAACAAATACCAACATTATTATTTAAGTGCTTGGAAGTAAACTGGTAGGCAGTAGGTGCTTGTGACTAGTAATTGGAGTGGGTGGTAGAGGTGGATGATATGGACTTCAAAGGAAGGAGAAGAGAGGGATGATGCTAAAGTGGCATTGGGAAGCAAGAAGGAAGCCCACTTCCCAGTGAGTCTTAGGGATTGGGAGAAGATGTCCCCGCCCCAGCTGCTGGCAAAAGCAGCAGGGGAGACTGTCATCTGGAATGAGCCAGGTTTTAGTAATGGCAAGGAGAAGCAGTGTGTCAGGAACATGCCAAGAATTCAGGAAAGCTTTCCCATCATGGAGTGGTGGTTCCACAGGCCACACTTGGCTGAGGCTGTCGGGGAGGTGTGGAGGGAAGGGATGGGGCGAGGGATAGGAAGGGGTTGTTGGATGGGAGTTAGCTGAAGGAGGTGGTTCGGGGGAAGGGGATGAAGGGTGTCACTGGGGAAGTATGATAGGGTTGGGGGTAGTTGGGAGTGAGCTGAGGGGCTGGTGTGGGAAAAGAAAGGGAGGGGAGGTGTTGGGTGAGAAAAACAAGAGTAGGATAACTGGAGGCCTGGGGCGGGGGGGTGGGGGGAGGATCCCCAAGGTAATGGACAGATGTACCAAGTCGTTAGCTAATAATGGGCGAATGTTAGCAATTGGTTAGAAGCTGTTCTGGCTGACTAGGTGAGCCCCAACAAGTGGTCTGTTCATAGGCCAACGTTGTTTTCTCCTTGGTGCACTCCAGGTCCACTTGTCGGCCGTGTGACTGTGGGCAAGTCACTTAACTTCTCTGTGCCTCAGTTCCCTCATCTGTAAAATGGGGATTAAGACTGTGAGCCCCACGTGGGACAACCTGATTCCCCTATGTCTACCCCAGCGCTTAGAACAGTGCTCGGCACATAGTAAGAGCTTAACAAATACCAACATTATTAGGTCCCTGTTCTGCCTCTTGGTCACGGTCTCAGGATCCTGGGGTATTAACTGAAATCCATAGACAGCACAACATTATTGTAGCTAACAGCTTCAACCTCATCACACCTTTGGCCCAAATGGCTAACACAAGTAACAATCCAAATTGATTTAAGTTTACTCTCCTCTCTTTGTCCTCCCCAACTCTTTTCCCCTTCCCTTCTGCATCGCCTTTGCAGATTTGCACCCTTTATTCACCCCTCCTTCAACCCCACAGCACTTATATAATTTATTGATTTATATTAATTTCTGTCTCCCCCTCTAAACTGTAAGCTCGTTATGGTCAGGGAGCGTGTCTACTAACTCTGTTATATTGTACTCTCTGTTATAATGTACGAGAAGCAGCGTGGCTCAGTGGAAAGAGCACGAACTTGGGAGTCAGAGGTCGTGGGTTCTAATCCCAACTCTGCAACTTGTCTGCTCTGTGACTTTGGGCAAGTCACGTCATTTCTCTGTGCCTCAGTTACCTCACCTGGAAAATGGGGATGAAGACTGTGAGCCCCCCCATGGGACAACCCGATTACCTTGTATCTACCCAGTACTTAGAACAGTGCTTGGCACATAAGAAAGCGCTTAACAAATACCAAAATTATAAATTATTACTCTCCCAAGTGCTTAGTACAGTGCCCTGCACACAGTAAGTGCTCAGTAAATACAGTTGATTGATTGAAGCAGTGAAATACCCGAAAGAAGGACAACAGAAGGAGAAAGAAAAGCAAAAAAACTGGATAATATACAAGTGGATCAATAGGCTCAAAACTTGAGTAGTGGTAATAACAATAACATTTATTAAATGCTTGCAGTGTGCAGAACACTATACTATGCGCTGGTGGTGAATATACAGGTGGGCATTAGGCATGGTCCCTGTTCCTCATGGGACTTGAAGGCTGTTCTTCAACTGTAAGAATAGCATTTTAAATGACGGGGAAGATCACAGACATTCTGATTTTTCAATTTACATTGGCAGGGTATACATGGAATAAGTGTCTTTCATCAAATTAAAAATAATTTGCCTGCACACTATCTTTAGAATCCAATTGGGATTGTTAGTCGAAGTATGAGACTTCTGTGAGTCAGGGAATTATGAGGCAGTGAAAATAGTGGACAGATCTCAGTTTGAAAACTTGTGGGAGATTTTTTATGACCTAATTTGTTCACATCATTCACTATTATTATGTTACCTTCTTTTTTGTTTTTTAGAGTACTGACCTGTTTCAAAGTGTTTTCAGATTTTATCACTTTATCTTCACAACCCTCCCCCCACCTTTTTTTTTTTGTTAAGTACATACTATGTGCCGGTCAGAGAGTCAGTAAATCATAATTAGTGAGCGCTTACTCTGTGCAGAGCACTGTACTCAGCACTTGGGAAAGTGAGATGTAACAATATAACAGACATACTCCATGCCCATAATGAGTTTACAAGTCTAGTGGGATGACAGACATTAATATAAATAAATAAATGCCAAGCACTGTACTAAGTTTTGGGGTAGATACAAGCTAATCAGGTTGTACACAGTTTATGACCCACATGGGGCTCACAGTCTTAATCCCCATTTTACAGATGAAGTAACTGAGGCACAGAGGAGTTAAACAGATAACCCAAAGTCACCCAGCAGACAAGTGAGACACGTGGCAGAGCTGGAATTAGAATCCAGAGACTCTGACTCCCAGGCCTATGCTTTATCCAATAGGCTACGCTGCTTCCCTGTGAGGTAAAGAGAAATTCAGACCATTTCTTGACTAACCTTTAGATAAAGGGGACATTTGCATTAGATAATGTAGTGTAGTGAGGAAAACATTCTCATCGGTAAACTGGACATTTTTGCATTCATCTTAACGAAACACACCCAAAACAGCTACTTGAAAATATTTCCAGAATGACCATTGAGCAGGTGTGAAATAATATTGTCTCTCTTTCTTGTGGTTTTTCTTTTTAGCTCCATGTTGCCCAGTTGGCCTGACAGTAACTCAAGTCACCCAATCTGTAACCAACGTCAGCTGGACTGCTGGGATTGGGGCACAAACGTATATGACAATTCTGGAATCCCTCAGAGGCCAATCCAGATGTCACACTCTTCAACATCACTGCCAACTGGGATGTATTTCTTGTGGGACCAACTACACTGTGGCACTGAAAGCAATAAGTGCTACAGGCATGACCTCCAACTGCACCTATCAAAGTTATTCCTCCAGTAAGTACAGGCTAAATCTCAAATCCCTCAACAGTGAATCTTTCCATCAATAAGAATTTTTGACATGGATCAAGACTTTGACCCATTATAATGGCAAAAGAAATTATGCCACGTGATTTGTTTGTTTGTAGTTGTACTCCAAATTCATCAAGTTGCCTAAAATTCTAATTTTGTGCTTTGCACGTGCCCGTATTAACCGGTCACTTGGTTTTGGTGAACTGCTCTCTGATGTCTCTCATGAAGAAGGTGGAAGGAGAGTGATGGTTTACCTGGTTTCAGATGAGCAGGATGGCGATAAAGGGGATTGATAGCTGGAGAGGGAAGGCTGGTAGTTGAGCAGTTTCATGAGAAAAATCACTGAAAAAAATTTAAAAACAAAAAACCCCATTGCTCCATCCATATAACCCAAAGTCACAACTCCTCCTCCCCTTCCACACACGTTTGCTACCTTGGATAAGTGGAGTCTGATTTACTGATCCCTAGGTGATGATTATTCTTCATTTTAAAGCCTAGTATAACAGAGTATCCTCTCTGTGGGTCACTTCTGGAGAGTTTTCAGTACTCTACTGGTCTCGACTACAGGAGGGCGAGTCAAGCAGAGGTTTACCCATTGTATTCATAGCTTGGCCGGTGGCTAGGAGTAGAAGGCAATCTCTACCAGTCAAACTCACCTGTGCTGGGCAGCAGAGGCAGGGGAGAGAATCGAGAGGGTAGACTCAAGTTTACTGTATGGAAGGAGGCAGTGGTAAACCACTTCTGTATTTTTACCAAGAAAACTCTACAGATGCCCTACCAGAACGATTGCAGATAGATGGAGGTGGAGCGTTTTGGGAGAGATGTGTCCATGAAGTTGCTATGGGTCGGAGACGACTCGACAGCATAAGACAGGACAAGATAACAGTCTTTACTATTGAACACCAATGAGTTAATCCCCTTTAAACAATGGACATCCACACGTTTTACCGTATTACTCTAAGAAACTTCTAGTTTATAGAAATGCAGTCTTATTTGACCCCCAAAATTCTACTTAACCTATAAAATTTGCAACTGCCTTACTCATATTTACCCATGTCACTTTTTCCTCCTGGCCATTATCTATTTCTTTCATTGTTCTCACACAGCTAAGAGAACAAAAGCATGTGAAAAGTAGAGAGGCCTGTGAGAAGCTGTTTGGCCTAATGGATAGAGCACAGGGCTGGAAGTCAGGGGAGATGGGTTCTAATGCAGCTTCGCCACTTTCCTTCTGTGTGATCTTGGGCAGGTCATTTAATCTCCGTGCCTCAATTACCTCATCTGTAAAATGAAGATCCATGTGGGTTATGGACTGTTGTTGTTGTCTTATGCTGTCGAGTCGTGTCTGACCCATAGCGACGCCGTGGACTCGTCTCTCCCAGAATGCCCCACCTCCATCTGCAGTCATATTGTTAGTGTATCCATAGAGTTTTCTTGGTAAAAATACGGAAGTGGTTTACCGTTGCCTCCTCCCGTGCAGTAAACCTGAGCCTCCACCCTCTACTCTCTCCCGTGTCGCTGCTGCCCAGCACAGGTGCGTTTTGACTTATAGCAGATAGCCTTCCACTGACTAGCCACTGGCCAAGCTAGGAATGGAATGGGTAGGCCCCTTCTTGATTCTTCCTCTTGTAGTCGAGACTGGTAGAGTCCTGGAAACTCTGCAGGTAGGCAGCTCTAAGACAGAGGACAGGCAGCCCCTAAAACAGAGGACAGTGTCCAATCTTATATTCTCGTATCTACTCTAGTGCTTAGTTTAGAGCCTGGCCAGTAATAAGCACTTACCAAATACCATTAAAAACAAGGCATCTATTTGCAGTCATCACCACACAAATGAAGATTTTCATGGAAAACCATCAAGAAAGAAGGGAACGGAAAGTCAGAAAATATACATTTTACCTAAATGATGATGATGATATTTGTTAAGCACTTACTATGTGCCAAACAAAGTTCTAAGCGCTGGGGTAGAAACAAGGTAACCCATTGCTTTTTAAATTCGAATCCCGTGGGCCAGTAGTGTGGTTTTGTTTTTTTTAAATAAGATTGTCACCCTAATATCCTATAAAATGCTTGTCTTTCATTGTGTGTTTGCATCTTCATTTTTATTTATAGAATGCTTGTATCTTGGATCATTTTTTTTTCCAAGAGAAAAACCAGGCAGTGTTTATGCTTCTGAAATAGTTACTGTCTTCCGTGTACCTCTTAGGTGCTTGCTGCCCCTCAGGAATGAAGTTATATAGACTGAACAACAGTGGTATTCGGATCTATTGGCGTGCCTCTGAAGGGTTAGAAAACTTCAGCATACATCTTTATGGATCAAAAGGCATTTTTCCTTGTGCCCCAAATTCCAGTTTCAGTTATTGTGATGTCATGGAGTTACCCTGTGGAGATGTATACACAGTTGTGATCTCTCCAGTTGCTGACTCAAATGTGAAATTCACATTCTGCCCTAAGAGGATATATTCAGGTAAAGCAATTTATTATGGCTTAGACCACATCAGGATTGTTACTGGGACAAAACATAAAATTCCTAGTAACTTCACCTAGCTCATGCTTATGTCCTGGGAGAAATTTGCCAATTTACCTACCCAAGTGGTCATGTGATAAGCATCAGGTGAGCTTGTTCTTATAGTCCTGACGCAAATGCAGTTTTCAGTGGAATCGGGGAGAAATAGGTGGTTGAAAGTATTATAACCAGGGATGGATGGAAAACTTTAGCGAGTCAAAACCTGCCTGCCTTCCACCACTCTAGGGGTGAGGGGGATGCAGGGATGTGTTAAGGCCCAAGCTAAATGTCAGCAAGCTCTAGACTGAAAGCTCGTGAGCAAGGAATATGTCAGTTTATTGTGTATTGTACTCTCCCAAGCATTTAATACAATGCTCTGCACACAGTAAGCACTCAGTGAACATGACTGACTCAGAATGCTTTCGGATATTTTAAAAAAATGGAACATGAAAAGACTAACAGAACAAACACACCATCTTTGGATGTAAGAAAGAGAAAGGAAACCCAGGCAACTCCTTCTTGCAATGCAGAGTGCTCGGGAAAGAACAACGGAGTCAGTAGACATGATCTCTGCCTTCAAGTATCTTTAATTCTAGCAGGGGAAAACACTTTTTTTTTTCCTGTGGTAGTCTGGAAGTGCTTACTCTATGCCAGGCACTGTACTAAGTGTTGGGGTAAATACAAGATAGGTTGGACACAGTCCCTGTCCGACTTGGGGCTCACAGTTTAATTCAGGGAGGAAGATTTAATTCACATTTTACAGATGAGGTAGCTGAGGCACAGAGAAGTTATGTGCCTTGCCCAAGGTCACAAGACTGACAACTGGCAGAGCCAGGATTGGAACCCAAGTCTTCTGTCTATGCATAGGCCACACTGCTTCCTTTAAAACAATTTACATATAGGAGGAAAGAGAAAAAGGGGATATGTTCATAATTTAGTGTTTAAATCATAAGGTTTGCAAGATATGTAATGGGCAGGGAATATGTCTTCTAATTCTGTTGTATTGCACTCTCCCAAGCACTTAGTACAGTGCTCTGCATATAGTACGCACTCAGTTACTATTGATTGATATGTACATCAGCACCTTGGGAGCTTTGAGTTCATGAATGTTCAGAGAGTACAGACGCAGCATGGTGTAGTGGATAGAGCATGGACTTGGGAGTCAGAAGGTTATGCGTTCTAATACTGCTCCTCCACTTGTCTGTTGTGTGACCTAGGGCAAGTCACTTCACTTTTCTTTGCCTCAGTTACTTCATCTGTAAAATGGGAATGGAGACAGCGAGCCCTACATGGGACAGGGACTGTGTCCAACCTGATTTGCTTATATCCACCCCATCTCTTAGTACAGTGCCTGGCACTTAGTAAGCACTTAACAAATACCATAATTATTATTATTATTACAGAAGTGCTTAAGTGGCAGTTGGGGGCATATAGCCTGAGAAGAGGTAAGAAGAAGCAGCGTGACTTAGTGGAAAGAGCCCGGGCTTGGGAGTCAGAGGTCGTGGGTTCTAATCCCAGGTCTAACACTTATCCATTGTGACTTTGGGCAAGTCACTTCACTTCTCTGTGCCTCAGCTACCTCATCTGTAAAATGGGAATTAAGACTGTGAGCCCCATGGGGGACAACCTGATACCTTGTATCAAACCAGCGCTCAGAACAGTGCTTGGCACAGAGTAAGCACTTAACAAATACCATCATTAGTATTATTATTATTATTATTATTAAATAACTGGGGAAGGGCTCTTGGAGGAGATGTGATTTCCAGAGGACTTTGAAGATGGAAGAGCTGTGGTCTATAGGATTTGAAAGGGGAAGGAGTCCCCGGAAGGGGAACGGGTCTGGGTAAGAGGTGGGAAGAGTGCGGGTAAGAGGTCAGTAGCAGGGAAATGGGAATGAGGCACGGTGAATAGATTAGCTTGAGAGGAATGAAGAGTGCAAGCCAAGTTTTAGTGGAAGAAGAGAGTAGACAAGTAGGAGAATCTGTTGGAGGATTTTTAGGAGTGGAGGAATACGTGCAGAATGACATTTTAGAAAAATGATTGAGGCAGCAGAGTGAAATATGGACTGGAAACTGGGGGAAATGGAGGCAGGGAAATCAGTGAGGAGGCTGATTCAAAGAACAAGAGCTGAGCTATGAAAAGTGCCTGGACCAGTGTCGTGGCTGTTTGGAAGGAAGAAGGAGCAGATCCTGGAAATGACGTGGAGGAAAAAAACACTAGGATTTAGTATTCTTTGGGCATTTGGAATTCACCCCACCCTCAGCCCCACAGCACTTATGTACACATCTGTCATTTATTTATATTAATCTCTGGCTTCCCCTCCAGACTGTAAGCTTGTTGTGGCAGGGAATGTGTTTACCGACTCTGTTGTACTGTACTCTCCCAAGCACATAGTACAGTGCCTTACACACAGTAAGTGCTTGATAAATGCCGCTGTTTGATTGATTGGGGTTTTAGAGTAGGATGACCTTTTGGAAAGAGGCTGGGCCTGAGTCAAAGAACCTGTGTTCTCATCCTACTACTACTAACTCTGATATTTGTTAAGCACACACTATCAAATTGTACATTCCAAGCACTTAGTACAGTGTTCTGCACATAGTAAGCGCTCAATAAATACTATTGAATGAATAAATGAATGAAATTCAATTTCTAGGAGCCAACTTGAAGTTTCCCAGTGATCTAGGAAGTGGACATCTCAAACTCAGGGAATAAGGACCCTCTTCCAAGTTGATTTTGTCCCCCTTTATCCTCTCCATCCATTTTTAAAGCTCATGAGTTCTGATGTGTTTATTTCTTCAAAATACTGTATTTTGAAGAATGAAAATGAACTAAGTTACTGGTTCCTCTCACTAATCATGTGATTATCCATGTGCTTTATTACAGTAACCTGTTCTGGAAGTTCTGTTGGAATGGGTAAGGTCTTTCTGTCCACTTCTCGCTAAAAAATAAAAATAAAAAATCGCAGGATGTGTTCCTATTCAGCGCCCCTCAGGAATTCGGGAACACCCCAGGCCGCTCTATTTTAGCATTCACAGGGGCCTTCTGAGAAGTGAATGCTATTAAGCCACCACCCACCTCTAAAGTGTGGTGAAGTGCCACTTCCCCACCCCGACCCCAGACTGTGAGCTTGTTGTGGGCAGGAATTGTCTTTATTGCTGTATTGTACGTTCCCAAGCACTTAGTACGGTACTCTGCACACAGTAAGCGCTCAATAAATAAGATTGAATGAATGAAGTGTGACACACCAGTTCAGTTACAGGGTCACTGCCTCCTCCACCCCCTTCCATCTCCCCCCTACCCCAACACACACACGCTCAGAGCAGCAGATCTGAACCCTTGCAGCTTCTCTTTTCCTAAAGACTCTCCAGATCAGGGCTGGGCTCAACCAAACTGGATTTCCCAAACCCCTCTTACCTAGAAACACTGCATTGTCCCCCTCCCTAGAAGGCTTAGGGAAGCAGTGTTGCAAAGTAGATAGAGCTCGGCCTAGGACTCAGAAGGTCACGGGTCCTAATCCCTGCTCTGTCACTTTGCTGTGTGATTTTGGGCAAATCACTTCACTTCTCTGGATCTCAGTTATCTCACCTGTAAAATGGAGATTGAGATTGTGAGCCCCATGTGGGACAGGGACTGTATCCAATTTAAGTTGTATCTACTGCAGCGCTTAGGACAGTGCTTGACACATAGTAAAAGCTAAACAAATACCATCATCACATCACATTACTCCCCACTGCCACTGTAATGACCATGTCCCCAATGCCCATGTAACAGGTATGGGACAGGCCCTGAAGGCTCAGCATTCATTAATTCATTCATTCAATCATATTTACTAAGTGCTTACTGTGTGCAGAGCACTGTACTGAGCGCTTGGGAAAGTACAGTACAACAATAAGCAGTGACAGAACCTGCCCACAATGAGCTCAGACTAGAGATGAGCTTAGAGTTTAGAGGCATCAGACTGACTTCCTTTAAGTGTCTTCTCCACAGATGGCTCTCTAACAGATCTGCTAAACCCAACCCCTAATTTTCAACTCAGGTACTTAGGCAAGTCACTTAACTTCTCTGTGCCTAAATTACCTCATCTGAAAAATGGGGATTAAAACCATGAGCCTCATGTCAGACATGGACTGTGTCCAACCTGATTACCTTGTACCCACCCCAATGCTTAGAACAGCGTGCGTGGCTCAGTGGAAAGAGCCTGGGCTTAGGTTCGAATCTCGGATCTGCCACTTGTCAGCTGTATGACTGTGGGCAAGTCACTTAACTTCTCTGTGCCTTAGTTACCTCATCTGTAAAATGGGGATGAAGATTGTGAGCCTCACATGGGACACCCTGATTACCCTATATCTACCCCAATGCTTAGAACAGTGCTCTGCACATAGTAAGCACTTAACAAATACCAACATTAACAGTGTGTAGCACAAAGTAAACACTTAACAAATGCCATTAAAAAATGGAATAGTTTATTTAGATATTCCATGTTAGGCTCAGTCATTCTGTGAGGGAGGGGCCATCTTGCTAAAGTACCTAGAAGGAGAAACCAAAGAATGAAGAAAATGTGGACAGGGAACATGTTTATCAACTCAGTTATAGCGTACTCTAACAAGCACTTAGTGAGAAGCAGTGTGGCTTAGTGGAAAGAGCATGAGCTTGGGAGCCAGAGGTCGAGGGTTCTAATCCCGCTCCACTACTTGTCAGCTCTGTGACTTTGGGCAAGTCACTTCATTCTCTGTGCCTCAGTTCCCTCATCTGTAAAATGGGGATTAAGACTGAGCCCCTTGTGGGACAACCTGAATACCTTGTATCTACCCCAGTGCTTAAAACAGTGCTTAACAAATACCAACTGAGAAGCAGCATGGCTCAGTGGAAAGAGCCCGGGCTTGGGAGTCAGAGGTCATGAGTTAATAATAATAATAATAATAATGTTGGTATTTGTTAAGCACTTACTATGTGCAGAGCACTGTTCTAAGTGCTGGGGTAGATGCAGGGTAATCAGGTTGTCCCATGTGAGGCTCACAGTCTTAATCCCCATTTTACAAATGAGGTAACTGAGGCACAGAGAAGTTAAGTGACTTGCCCTAAGTCACACAGTTGACAAGTGGCAGAGCCGGAATTCGAACCCATGACCTCTGACTCCCAAGCCCGGGCTCTTTCCACTGAGCCACGCTATTCTCCACCACTTGCCAGCTGTGTGACTTTGGGCAAGTCACTTCACTTATCTGGGCCTCAGTTACCTCATCTGTAAAATGGGGATTAAAACTGTGAGCCCCACGTGGGACAACCTGATCACCTTGTATCCCCCCAGCACTTAGAACAGTGCTTGGCACATAGTAAGTGCTTAACAAATACCACCATTATTATTATTATTACAGTGCTCTGCGCATAGTAAGGCTCAATAAATACAATTGATTGATCTGGCCAGAATCCAAAAGGGAATTCTGACAGTTATTTGAAAAGCTCTAAAACTCAGATGAAGCAGGTCTGCTAACAAATGTTAATCAGAGATGCAATCAACAAGAATGCAAGAAAGTGAATTTAAATAGAGAGTTAAAACCACAAAGATTTATCCTTCTCAAAAAACCCCCAAAATAGATCATCAACCCCTAATTCCCTGGCCTACTTTACCATCAGTTAATTAGGAGATAGGACTTCTTACCATGCGAAACCTGCTTCACTCTTCCGGTTCCCTCAGAGCTGAAGAAGCACTTTACTCCACCAGTACCACAAGAAAGAAAGATTTTTGTCTCTGTCACCCTGCCATCATCCCAAAAGAACTCTGGGAGCTCGATTAATAATGTTGGTATTTGCTAAGCGCTTACTATATGCAGAGCACTGTTCTAAGCACTGGGGTAGATACAGGGTAATCCGGTTGTCCCACATGAGACTCACAGTCTTCATCCCCATTTTACAGATGGGGTAACTGAGGGAACTGAGGCACAGAGAAGTGAAGTGACATGCCCACAGTCACACAGCTGACATATGGCAGAGCCGGGATTCAAACTGATTAGACTGTGAGCCCCAAGGGGATGGGGACCATGTTCATATCATACTCTCCCAAGTGCTTAGTACAGTGCTCTGCACACAGTAAGCGTGCAGTAAATATGATTGATTTGAATATCTCTTACCTACCCTAGTCCTTAGTTAACACTTTAATTACCATAATTACTATTACTAATTGCACCTAGGACCACCCCTTACTGTTGTATACTTTCCCCCTTTGCGGGAAATGTAGTTTATCATTGCTTGTCTACAATTCCCTAGTCAGCTTTTAACAGGACCTCTGGATGTCTTAAAAACACAGCTCACCGTAACATAGCACAGTCTAACAATTCAGATCCCCTTTGGTTAACTGATTCCCCCTATCCTCAAAGCCATTTTGAATTTCTAGGTTGGAATTAAACAGACACCTTGGTTTGACACTTGGACTAATAGATAAGTATGTTATACTGTATTAGATAAGACATTTTCAATCTGCAGTGTCGAGATTGAAGAAAGGGTCATTATGTGGGTACAAGGCCCATAAGATGGCAGGCAGTCACTGTAAAGGTCTTCCAAAAAAATGGTATTTGTTAAGCGCTTACTATGTGCAGAGCACTGTTCTAAGCATTGGGGTAGATACAGAGTAATCAGGTTGTCCCACGTGAGGCTCACAGTCTTAATCCCCATTTTACAGATGAGGTAACTGAGGCACAGAGAAATCAAGTGACTTGTCCACAGTCACACAGTTGACAAGTGGCAGAGTTGTCTTACACTAGTTACTCTTGCAATAATTAGGGGAAACAGCATGGCCTGGGAGTCAGAAGGTCATGGGCTCTAATCCTGCCTCTGCTACTTTGCTGTTTGGCCTTGGAAAGTCACTTGACTTCTCTGTGCTTCAGTAACCTCACCTGTGAAATGGAGATTGATATTGTCCCAAGAGGGACAGGGACTGTGTCCAACCCAATTTGTTTGCATTCACCCCAATCCTTAGTACAGTACCTGGGACATAGTAAGTGCTAACCAAAGACTACAATTATTATTAGTTGGTACGACCTTACATGCTTCCAGTCCTCTTCTGAATTTTCTCAGTTGGGGAAGTACTTTCCCTATACTGCCCTTGGGGGAGAATGGGGAATTATGCTGCTGGGAAAACTGAGTTTTGAATGAAGTGTGAAGATGTGGTGCTAGAGCTCATTTGTAACCCAGAACTTTTAAAAATAAAAACTAGCAAAATTATTTTGACAGGTTAGAGACTAGAAAATGAAGGACTTCCCTCTCTATTTTTACTTTCCCTTCCTTTCATCTTGACTTCCTTCTTTCTTCTTTCCCTTGAAAACCTTGCTGTAAATAGCATTTACTGAGCATTGGGAGAGAACAATCAGACATGGCCTCTGCCTTCGAGGAGTTTAATCGGGGAGGCAGGCAGACAGATTAAAGACACAGGTTAGGAGCAGGAGATGTTCCTCTGCTTAGAGTCCTCAACTTCCGAGTGCCCCCGACTGACTTCTGCTTTGCCCCCCTCCACTCATTTCCTCACTCCCAGCAGCAATTTTTCTTCCAGTCCCCACAGTCTCCTAGGTAAATGAATTCCTTTCTGCCAGAAGTGCCTTAACCAAGGAGATGGAGCCTGCAGTCATGCCTTGAGTGTAAGCCATTCACGGCGGCTCTTTGGCAAATAGGATGCCACTCAGAGGCATGCCATCTTCTTTTGTGCAGCGTGTGTACACAGAGAGAACTATCCTAAATATTGTTCAGTTGTTAGGAATGTCCCCTAGAAGTCATGTGCAGAGAGCTGTACTAAGTGCTGGGAAAGAATACACAGTGGGAATTAGACATGGTCCCTGTCCCTCTGGGGGCTCTGAAATGTAAACCTCTTCAACCCACTCAGTGTCCTGTCCTCAACTGTTATGAACTGCTTTATAAACTTGGAATACCAAAGTACTCATCCAAAGAAATTTGAAAGGATATGGGGGCGGGGCGGTCAGAAGTAGTGGTTTGCAACTTTCTCTGCCTGAACTGCTTCCTTCCCTTTTTAGTGATTTACAGAGGAAAGAGGAATGCTGAATGACCCACTGAATTCTGGAAGGAAACAAATTCAAGCACGTGAGTGACTGCAGACATTTACATTTGAATATCTGTAGCTTGAGTGAAAATTGCCTACTTTAAAATTACGGTTTTCTCTTCACAGAATTGAAGACGTGGAGTGGAAAAGACCATTGGGTGAGCCAACTCTAGTGTAGGGAACGTAGTTTAATTCACCCTCTCCGTTCTTTTCCAAAAGAAATACTGCAAATTTTCAGTTAGCAAGGCAGAGTCCTTTTATCTGTGCATGCAATTTAAGTACTCCCTGTTAAATGAGGATTATTTGGACACCTGAAGGCCAGGCACATATTGGATACCACAGCTAAAAGGATGGATGGATGTTTGGAATTTCATTCTGTTGACTTGAAAAAAGAAAACTGGAGCAGGATGTTTCATTAAAAAAAGTAGTGGTGTGTTAATTTGTTTTACTAACCTAATGAAACTTTTGAATGAATTTGCTTACTGCTAAGAAGCCTGGCTCTCAAAAAGCCAGTTTCAAGTTTGGAATTCCTAAAACCCTATGGATCAGAAAAAACCTCCTGATCTCATTAGATGTGACTCAGCAATTATCCATTTTCGTCATAAAGAAATCTAGAGATCCTACTTGGCATAGGATAGCCCTATTTTAGCCCCTCTACTACCATCATTATTACCATCAAGTGCCGAGTCATTTCCGATTCATAGTGACTCTGTCGATATATTTTCTCCAGAACGTCCTGTCCTGTGCCATAATCCTTAACCTTGCTAAAGGTTCTTCTGTTATTGTTGTTATGGTTTCTACCCATCTAGCTGCTGTTCTGTCTCTTCCATGTTTTCCCTGGACTTTTCTTAATAATGTTGGTATTTGTTAAGCGCTTACTATGTGCAGAGCACTGTTCTAAGCGCTGGGGTAGACACAAGGGAATCAGGTTGTCCCACTTTTACATTCATCCCCATTTTACAGATGAGGTAACTGAGGCACAGAAGTGAAGTGACTTGCCCAGAGTCACACAGCTCACAAGTGGCCGAGCTGGGATTCGAACCCATGACCTCTGCCTCCAAAGCCCATGCCCTTTCCACTGAGCCACGCTGCTTCTTAGTATTATATTGGGGTCTTCTCCAGAGAATTAGTCCTACTGATTATGTGTCCGAAAAATATGCTAATCTAAATCATTTGCCTTCCAAAGACCACTTTGGCTTCATTTACTCCAAAATCCATTTGTTTCTCAAGCAGTCCATGGTATTCGCAAAAGTCTTCTCCAACACCACATTTAAAAAATCTTCTCCAACACCACAATTCAAAAGAATCGATGCTCTTTCTATCCTGTTTTTTCAGCTTTTGGATCCATACACCATCACTGGAAACACCATAGAATTGACAATTCCCCTTCACATTTGAGGGACAACACTGTCATTTTCTTTAATGTTATTTAAGGGCTTACTATGTACCAGGCACTCTATTAAGCATAAAGGTAGCTACAGGATAATTAGGTTAGACACAGTCTTAATCCACATTTTATAGCTGAGGTAACAGACAAAGAGGAGTTAAATAAATGGCCCAAGGTCACACACAACCAACAAGTACTCTATCCACAAGGCCAGGCTGCTTTCTCAACAGATCAGGCTGTATTTGAAAATCTTTGTGCTTGAGGGATTACACCGGTGGTTCTGGATCACTGTTTTGGCTCACGAGGGTTCCTGGGACCCTCCTTCAAGGGTACCTAAGTTTGATAAAGGCACTGAATCTGGAGGTTGAACCTGAGGGCAACTAACCCTTTGGGAGGGAGGAAAGGACTCAGTAGAGCAGCATCTGGGATGGCCTGAGTGGAGTCAAGCCCATCATTGGGCAGCGATTGTCTCTATTGCTGAATTGTACATTCCAAGCGCTTAGTACAGTGCTCTGCACATAGTAAGCGCTCAATAAATGCTATTGAATGAATGAATCAGAGTGGGAGAATACAGGCACCTTTCACTCAAGAGCAGAGTTCTTGCGGGTAGAGGGGAGGACATACGTGAGAATTCTGGCTTTGTGGTTACTGTGCTGTGGGAATGGAGACCCATATGCATCTCTCTGCAAGCAGGGGGTGAGGAGCTGAAAGGAAGCAATGAAATGGGAGGACATCCCACTTTGAACTCTAGCAGCACTCCCACCTCACAAGGGTTGGGCTGCTCACACTTGTCCATTTCCTGCCTCCAATTTGAGGACATTGAAAGTGAAACATTGTTTAGATTGTCTGAAATGGTTCTTCTTTTAATGCCTAATATTATTCAATATAAATTTTGAGCACATTACTTTTAATCTTAAGCCTAATCTTTTTTCTTTTACTTATTGGGAAATCAGTACATGTTTTTCCTGAAAAGAAAAAAAATGTAGAATTAAAAGCTTCTGTTGCTCACAAATATTTGAGATGCTTTCTTGTATGGATGGACCATTCTTCAGTGCAGGACATAAGGATCTCCCTTTCAATTCTCAGTTCCCTGAAGAGTAAAGTTTTCAAATAAAGTTGTTGCCCCATCTCTAAAATGGCACTATGGACATTTAATAATAATAATTGTGGTATTTGTTGTGTTATTTCTCAAGCTCTGTAGTAAGCACTGGGGTAATTATATGGGCTCACATTCTAAGTAGAGGGGAGAACAGGGATTGAGTCCTCATTTTGCAGATGAGAGAGCTGAGGCACAAGTGAATTTTCCAAGGTCACATAGCAGGTATGTGGTGGAACCAGAAGCAGCATGGTTCAGTGGAAAGAGCCTGGGCTTCGGAGTCAGAGGTCATGAGTTCGACTCCTGGCTCTGCCACTTGTCAGCTGTGTGACTGTGGGCAAGTCACTTCGCTGTGCCTCGGTTACCCATCTGTAAAATGGGGATTAACTGTGAGCCTCACGTGGGACAACCTGATTACTCTGTATCTACCCCAGTGCTTAGAACTGCGCTGCACATAGTAAGTGCTTAACAAATACTAACATTATTATTATTATTAGAACTCAGGTCCTCAGGTTTCCAAGCCTGTGCTCTTTCTACTAGGCCATCTTTGCCCATGAAGTGGAAGCCCACAGAGACCACTAGGGTGATGACAGCACAGATTTTGGGGGGACTCGGGCCGTACTCCGCTCCTCTCTTCTCCTTGTCTCTCCCAGCCCCCAACCTCAACATCCCTTAGTTCCACCGGCTGGTTGTGGGAAAAGAGGGCTGACTGACCACCACAGACCACCCTGGTCACCAGTCCCCTCCGCATGCCCCGACCCAGAGATAAGGAGGGGGAGGAGAAAGAGTAGGAGTGGAAGGAGGAGGAAAAAGGGAGGGGAAAGGATGAGGGAAACCGAATAAGGAGGGGTGAGGGGGAAGCCTTGTCCAGGGGCCCAAAGGCCCTTACTTTTTATCATTTCTACCATAGCACATGTTTTTAAAACACAACTTGGATACAATGGAAGTATATAGGAACACTCCACAAATGTTTCTAAAACAGTCCATAGATTGGCACAAGTAGATGTGACACTTCTGGGGCTAGATGTGAGATCTCTGGGGCTAGGAACTCCAACTCCTTCATTTCTTAAAATTTACTGGATCCCACCAGCCTTACCTTATTGCTGTAAATAGCTCATTCTTCTGGCTCCTTCCCTTCTAAAAAGCATTTCCACTTGTATTCCTCTTGCATTTCAAAACATCACCACTTGGATCTCCTTCCATCACCTCAAGCTTAAGATGTCCAAAACTGAACTCCTTGACTTCCCACCTAAACCCTGTGTAGACAGCGCTTCCTGTCTCACAAGCCCATAACTTTGGCGTTATTCTTAACTCCTCTCTCTCATTCAACCCACATATTCAATCATTAAAGCCTCTCGGCCCCCACCTTCACAACATCACTAAAACCCGCCTTTCCTCTCCATCCAAACTGTTACCATTTTAATATAGTCACTCTTCCTATTCCACCTATTCCATCAGCCTCCTTATTGAACTCCCAACATCCTGTCTCTCCCCACTCCAGTTCACACTTTGGTCTGCTGCCCACATCATTTTTCTACAAAAATGTTAAGGACATGTCACCTTGCTCTTCAAAAAACTTCAGTGGTTGCCCATCCACCTCTGCCAAACAAAAACTCATCACTGGTTTTAAAGCACTCTGCCACTTTGCCCCTTCTACAACGCAGCCTGCACACTTCGCTCCTCTAGCATAACCTTCTCACTGTCTCCCTTTCACCTGTCTCGCCAACGACCCCTGGCCTACATCCTACCTCTGGCCTGGAACACCCTCCCTCCTCAATCCAACAGACAATTGCTCTCCCCACCTTCAAAGCCTTATTGAAGGCACGTCTCCTTCAAGAGGCCTTCCCAGATTACCCCCCGTTTTCCTCTTCTCCCACTCCCTTCAGTTGCCTTGACTTGCTCCTTTTGTTCTTCCCCTGTCCCAGCCCCACAGCACTTATGTACATATCTGTAATTTATTTGCATTGATGTCTGTCTCCCTCCTCTAGACTGTAAGTTCACTTTGGACAGGGAATGTTTCTGCTGTTGTACTTTCCCAAGTGCTTAGTACAGTGCTTTGCACATAGTAAGTGCTCAATAAATACAACTGAATGATCGAACAAACTTGCCTCCCCCATGCTGAATGATCTCTCTCACTCAAAATACCCACCTGCTATCATCCCATCTCTCCGCTCCTGTTCCTATCCCTTTCACCGAGACTGCAATAACTAAGGTGTCCAGAGTCTAATGGGCTCCTCTGCTCTAATTTCAACCTCTCAATTGCCTTCAACACAATTGTCTAATCTTTCCCCTCAGAAGTCTTTGTAGTCTTGGTTTTATCGATATGTTCCTCAGCAGGTTCTTTTCCTACCGCTCTGATAATTCCTTGTCGGTCTCATGTTTCCCATATTTTTTATTGCAAGTGTCACACAAAGCTCTGCTCTGGGTCCTCTACTTTCCATCTTTTACCTAAGTTCTCTTGGGAAGCCAATCCATTTGATCACTGATATTATTGAGTACCTACTATGTTCAGATCACTGTATTCACTTGGAAGAATGCAATAGTGTAGGAGACAAAATAGTTCATAAATAGGAGAAGGAAATGCATAATAACAAGATGTAAATAAATACGGACAGAAGTGCAATGAGAGGTTGAATCCAAGGTGGTACAAAAATGCTGGAATGAGATTTGGAAGGAAGTAAACCTTGGGAGAAGAAAAAGTATTCAGGAAAATCTTCCTCTTAGAGGAGGTGGGATTTCAGAAGGGCTTTGAACATAGGGAGCGCCAAGTCCTGGAGGATTTGAAGGGGAGGATGTTCCGGCCAGGAAATAGGGCATGAGTCAGGGGTTGGAGAAATGAGAGCTGCAAATAAGGCACAATAAAAGTGAGCTTGGGAGGAATGGACAGCGAGCTGGTATACAGTAAGGGGAAAGAAAGGAAAGGGAAGTAGCGGCAAGACAATGGGCAGGAATTCACTGTTGTGGAGAGAAATAGGTCATCATTGAAGACCTTTGAAGAACTGAGATATGTGAAGAATGGTGTTTTAGAAAGATGTTCATAACAGCAAAGTATAGCCTGGAGAAGAGAAAGAGATTTGAAGCAGGGCAACAAGAGGAGGCTGAGTCTAGGAGGATTATAACAATTTCCCGAACCAGGGTGGTGGTTGCTTGAATGGAGAGGAAATAATTAATTTGGGAAATGTTGTGGATAATAATAATAATAATGATATTTGTAAAGCACTATGTGTAACCGCTAAGGTGAGGAAGCAGACATTGAATCTCCAATTTTACAACTGACGAAACTGGGGCAAGGAAGTTTAAGTGACTTGCCTAAGGTCACATGGCAAGCACATGGAGGATCGGATGGAAAATCCAGCAGGATTTAGCAACAGACAATGTGAGAATTAAAAGAGTGGGGTCAAGAATCATGCCAAGTCTGTGGGATGTGGAGACAGGGAGGTTGGTGTTGTCAACTCTAATGGGAAAGTTAGGTGGAAGAACAGCTTTGGGAGGGAAGGGTTGTTCAGTTTTAGAAATACTCTAGCGAGACATTCATGTGGTGATGCCCTGTAAGGCAAGAAGTGAGATTACAGATGGGCAGTGATGTTGGGTTTAGGAAGATTTGAGAGAGGAGGTGATAGTTAAAGCTGTGGGAGTGGGTTAGTCCCTTGACAGGGTAAAGTGAGAATAATAGAGGATCCAAAAGAGAGTCTTGACAGGGGTTGAAAGACAGAAGAGAAGTCAACAAAGGAGAATGAGAAAGAGTGGCTAGAGGAAAATCAGAAGAGAACTGTGTTGGCTTAAAGGTGGCTGAGAGATCACAAAGAATTAAGATGGAGTAGAGACCGTTAGATTTAATAATAGTAATAATAATAACAATTTGGTATTTAAGCGCTTACTATGTGCCAAGCTCTGTTCTAAGCACTGGGCAGATACAAGATAATCAGGTTGTCCCATGTGGGGATCACAGTTCTAATTCCCATTTTTCAGATGAGGGAACTGAGGCACAGAGAAGTTAAGTGACTTGCCCAAAGTCACAGAGCTGATAAGTGGTAGAGTCGGGATTAGAACCCACGATCTCTGTCTCCCATGCCCGGGCTCTTGCCACTGAGCCATGCTGCTTCTTTGGTAGAAAGCAGGTTGTGAACTGCAGTTTCAGTGAAGGGGATGAAAGCCAGATTTTAGTCACTAAAAGGGGAATTGGAGAGGAATATGTGAGTTTGGGACAGGGGTAATATTGGAGGGTACACTCTATCCCTTCACATCATTTTAGCGGCAACCTCTGTGCAGACAACTCACTGCCAAACCTACCTCACTAGCCCTGGCCCCTTGTCTTTATAATCTGATCCCATCTCCAGGACACCTCCAACTGAATGAACTGCTGGGACCTTAAATTCAATGGAGAAAACTCATTTGCTTTGCCTATTTTCCTTATTACTATCATCCTCCCAGTTAAATTTGGAGTCACCATTGGCATCTCACTCCCACACTGACAGTTTCTAAATTCTGCCTTTTTTTCCCTGCCACTCTTTCATGGATGCATCTCTTCTCTGCCTTTTCAGCTACTTCTTTAATAACACCACAATATTAATAATGGGATTTGTTAAGCACTTACTATGTGCTGGGAACTGTCCTAAGCACTGGGGTGGATACAGGCAAAACGGGTTGGACGCAATCCCTGTCCCAAGTGGAGCTCCAAGTCTCAATCCCCATTTTACAGCTGAGGTAACTGAGGTACAGAGAGGTCAAGTTACTTGTCCAAAGTCATACAGCAGAATAGTGGCAGAACCAGAATTAGAACCCAGATCCTTCCGTTTCCCAGGCCTGTGCCCTATCCATTAGACCATGCTACTTAGAATATATATACTCATTCAATATATAAAGACCTTAGAGAAGTAACCAAAAGACACTCACTTTTCAGCGTTAAGAGTGTTGTACTGTAATATTGCCTTGTGTGTGATCTTGGGCAAATTCATTCAATAGTATTTCATTCAATAGTATTTGAGCACTTACTATGTGCAGAGCACTGTATTAAGCGCTTGGAATGCACAATTCGGCAACAGATAGGGACAATCCCTGCCCAGTGACGGGCTTACAGTCTAATCAGGGGAGAACTTCTTAGCATGGTGCTCAGCATATAGGCATTTAATACCATCATTTTTATATTAAACTAAACATAGTAATTTGAAGATACTTGAGTGGTTGTTTCCACTTGATTCTTTGTCAGATAGGGGGAGCAGCATGGTGTAGCAGATAGAGCACGGGCCTGGGAGTCAGAAGGTCGTGAGTTCTAATCCCAGCTCCGCCACTTGCCTGCCGTGTGACATTAGGCAAGTCACTTCTCTGAGCCTGTTACCTCTTCTTTAAAATGGGGAATAAGACTGTGAGCCCTATGTGGGACAGTAACTGTATCCAACCTGATTTGCTTTCATCCATCCCAGTGCTTAGTACAGTGCCTGGCACATAGTAAGTGCTTAACAAATACCATAATCAGAGTGGCTAAGTGGAAAGAGCCCGGGCTTGGGAGTCAGAGGTCGTAGGTTCTAATCCCATCTCTGCCACTTGTCAGCTGTGTGACTTTGGGCATGTCACAACTTCTCTGGGCCTCAGTGACCTCATCTGTAAAATGGGGATGAAGATTGTGAGCTCCATGTGGGACAACCTGATGATCTTGTATCTACCCTAGCGCTTAGAATAGTGCTTGGCACATACTAGTGAAGCAGCATGGCTCAATGGAAAAAGCACGGGCTTTGGAGTCAGAGGTCATGGGTTCGGAATCTCAGCTCTGCCACTTGTCAGCTGTGTGACTGTAGGCAAGTCACAACTTCTCCTTGCCTCAGTTACCTCATCTGTAAAATGGGGATTAAGACTGTGAGCCCCACGTGGGACAACCTGATTCCCGTGTCTACCCCAGTGCTTAGAACAGTGCTCTGCACATAGTAAGCGCTTAACAAATACCAACATTATTATTACTAAGTGGTTAAATACCAACATTATTAAATATTATTACTTGAGTCTTAGTTTGGGCAATTTTAAACCTCAGCTCTTACATTTGAATTGAGTGTCTGGTACATGCTAATGGTTTCCCCTGCATCAAACAGAAACTCCTTACCATTGGGTTTAAGGCATTGAATTTATATTAACGTCTGGGTCTCCCTCTAGACTGTGAGCTCGTTGGTTCTTGTTACACTGTACTCTCCCAAGCTCTTAATACAGTGCTTTGCACACAGTAAGCGCTCGATAAATTCAAATGAATGAATTTAATCAGTTCTCCCCCAACTCACTTCATGGACTTCATCCTGCACTGCTCCTCTAATGCCAACTCATTATACCTCGATATGTCCTTCCTCTAACCATTCCCACCTGACACCCCACCATCCCCATTTCCAAAGCCCTAATTCACACCTCTTTTAAGCTTTCCCTGACAAGCTCACTAGGTCTGTACCCTTATGCACTTTGATATTCACCCATCTCCCAGCCCCATAGCACTTTGGTAGAGATCACCAGTAATATATTTCAATGCCCGGCTCCCTCCCTCCCTCTAATCTAGAAGCTTCATGTTGCTAATGCTATTGTACTGCACTCTTCCCAGTGCTCAGTACAATGCTCGGCACATAATAAAAGTAATGGTATTTGCTAAGCGCTATGTGCCCAGCACTGTTCTAAATGCTGGCGTGGCTTAGTGGAAAGAGGACGGATTTGGGAGTCAAGAGGTTCTAATCCCAGCTCCACCACTTGTCAGCTGTGTGACTTTGGGCAAGTCGCAATTTCTCTGTGCCTCAGTTACCTCATCTGTAAAATGGACTGTGAGCCCCACGTGGGACAACCTGATTACCTCGTTATCACCCCAGTGCTTAGAACAGTGCTTGGTCTGTAATAAGTGCTCAATCAACCTAGTGACTGATTTAGCAAAGGAAAAGAGACAAGTAATATTCAGCTCTTCTGGCTCAAGCTTTGTAAAATACTCACAATTTCCCACATGAATTTTATCAACCAACAGATTTCTATTTCAAACTTGTCAATTAGAAAACGAAAAGCCCATTTTCTCCAAGGAAATTTTGTCCTAAAGAAGCAGTTAAATCTTTTACATGAGGAGTTGTGATATTTAAATCCATTGGCTTGCTGTCACCTACAAATAGAACAGTGATTGGATTTCTTATTTCTGAGAACTAGAAGCTTAGCCCCAATCTCAGCTGTAGAGTATGACGATGCTACCGATATTAGCATTTCCACGCACCACAGTGTTCAGATTATTGTGCCTAAAAAGAAGTTGAGCTCCAGGATGAGGCACTTTCCCCTTTGTGTATGTTTCCTATTCACCTGCCACTCCACACTCTCCTGTCACTGTCAGAAAATACCAGCATTCCAAGTTCAGGTAGAGTCAATAATTTCAATAGGAATGTGTTTGGCATAGTGGATAGAACACGGGCCTGGGTCAGGTCATGGGTTCTAATCCCAGCTCTGCCACTTGTCTGCTGTATGACCTTTGGCAAGCCACTTCACTGGGCCTCAGTTACCTCATCTATGAGTCCCACGTGGAACAGGGATTGTGTCCAATCCGATTTGCTTGTATCCACCCCCGTGCTCACTACAGTGCTTGGCACATAGTAAGAGCTTAATACCATCATTATTTGACTTTAACCCTCACCCCTCCAAAAAAACCAGCTTGAAACATAATTATCCTCCTTCAAAGCCTTTTTGAAAGCACCAAGAGGTCTTCCCTGACCAAGCTCTTCTTCCCCCTTCTTTCACACCCATTCATTCAATCCTATTTATTGAGCTCTTACTGTGTGCAGAACACTGTACTAAATGTGTGGGAGAGTACAACATATTCCCTGCCCACAAAGACCTTACAGACTTGGGGGTGGGAAGACACATTAATATAAATGACAGATATGTACATAAATGCTGTGGGGCTGGGAAGGGGAAATCAACGAAGGGAGCTAGTCAGGGTGACACAGAAGGGAGTAGAAAAGGAAAGGGGGGTTAAGTCAGGGAAGGCCTCTTGGAGATGTGACTTCAATGAGACTTTGGAGGGAGAGTAATTGTAACTGTCGTTTGCAGTGCCCTGACTTGTGTATGAATCTTCCCCTCCCAGCCCCACAGCACTTAGGTACGTCTGTAATTCGGGTTTTTTCCATTGTCTACCCCTCTAGACTGTAAGCTCATTGTGGGCAGGGAATGTCTGTTCATTGTTGTATTGCAGCCTCCCAAGCGCTCAGTGCGGTGTTCCACACACACAAATGCTCAATAAATGACTGAATGAACAGATAACTAGGTGGATGAATTTAGGCAGCCATACTTCTGGCCCCAGCTTTACTCCCTTTTTGGCTGACATCTGCCCGAATTGATCGAAACAAATCCTGTTTTCGGGTGAGGGACCAAATGATATGATCCAGTCTGTACAGCAACCTATACAGCAGAGGGGAGCATTTATTTGGTTTCCTGGGACTCAACACATTTGGTAAACTTTGTCAGCTGATCGGAGTGGTAAGGGGTGAGTGGTTCAAAAGGCAGAAGTGGTTGTGCTTCAGTTCCGTGGCAGGTCCTGCCCGCCGTCAATCAATCAATGGTCTCGAGTGCTTACTGTCTACAGATATATGCTTGGGAAAGTACAGTAGAATAGAGTTAGGCACGTTCCTTCTCCACAAGGAGCTTATAGGCAGAGTCCCAGGCTGGGTGGATCATGGGTCCAGTCCAGGGTGGCACAGCTCATGTGCTAACAGCAATTCCTGCATGGCAAGGGTGGTGCTGACATCTGACTTTGGACATGTAACTCCGTAAATCTGGCCCGCATCTTGCCTCTTCCTGCTATATATCCAAGTTACCTTCTTTTAAGGCTTTAAAAATATTCCTCACATACTGTACCGTCTCACTCTTAACACCCCTGAAGTGCCTGGAGGAACGAGCTCACGACCCCATTTCCTAAATACATATACATATGTATTATATATATAGATACAAACAAGCCACATGGCAGCAAGCCCGTTTTTCCTTTTCGTTCCGCTTGTATTCCCCAAAGCACTTGAACAGATCAAATGAACAGTTTCCGATTTTCCAAATTTGTTTTAGGAACAAATCTATTTTCATTAGCAGCCAGTGCCAACTGATCAATCCACGTTCAAGTAACCTCTAACGCCTAATCTGAGTCAGATTTGACAGCGCCACTGTGATACCTTAGACTGTAGGTCCCACATGGGCCAGGGACTGTGACTCACGATATATTCTCTAACCCATGGCTTAGCATACAGTAAGTGCTTAGATATACTGCTACTAATAGACCTGCTAACGCTACCCAGCATCGGCAAAAGAAAATTCCATGTGCAAAAACCATAAAAGTAATCAGCCTGAATTCGAACAATCTGGACTACTCGGGCTTTCATAGATTTTCCTCCGCAATATTCCCTGCCTCCAAAGAGTCTCCATGTAATTATCACCTGCTACCTTGTTGATCCTTGTTGATTCCGCAATCTACAAGCAACTCCTTTAGAGCTATCTTTCAAACGTTAACTCACACAGATGGGGGAAAGGCCAACACGGGATAAAGGATTCAATCCAGTGTTTATTCCAGACTCACGATGGTTCTCCTCATTCAATACATAAATCATTAAAACAGCCTACTGACTGGTTATTCTTCCATAATAATGCATGACTGCATTACTCAGTTTTACAATTACTTCTCTAGATGAAGTTTCTCAACTCAAACAGCGATCTTCACTATTGATAAAAAACATGTTATGAATTTAAAAAAGGACACTCTCGAGGTGTTTCATAATTTAAATACTTTTCATTTATAAAAATGCTTTGGAAGCTTGAGACTAATCTATTTCTTTACCAAATCATCTCTCTTCACCCAATCTTCCACAAGTCAGTGTAGGGATGCTACGTGAATGCTAGGCTGCTGGCATTGGTTTTGCTCTCAATTTTTTTTATTTAAAAAAAAATGGGGGGCCAAGAATGGGCAAAGGGAAAATAAATGATTATATGAATTTTCCCAACTTCTAAAAAAAAAAAAATACTTGTGAATAAATTTCAGGCTTACTAACAGTGTCCCTTCGAGGTAGATTTCTAAAAGGACCACTAGACAAATCGCAGCCTGCATTTTGTACCACTGCATCGGAAACGGGCTAACTCCTTGAAATTCACTCTACGGTAACTTTTTGCGGAGCATCTAAGGGTGTGATACATTAAGAGCCTTCTAAGATACAGATACAATAGACATGAAAGTTTTTCCTAAAATTGCAGCCTTCATGTACATTGTATGCACATAAATACTTCTGTTATACGCATTCAAGACCCATTCTCAAAGTCTTCAATATGCATTCAATATGCAAAGCATGGCCATGCTAACTTCAGTACAGAAACCATAATCCCACATCTACCAAACAAAAGTAGAATTAGTGGCAGTTTATTGCCTTATACAAATTTAACCAACATGGCAACCATGCCAAAGGAATTAAAACATTTTCAGGACATATGTACAGGCTGTACATTTCAGAAACAATTGAACAATAAAAATGCAAGAACAATCTTCGCATTATGTCTGAACTAAAACAGGTGGAAACCTTCAATGCAATAAATGGGATTACAAAGGCACTTCCCTACACAAATATAGAAAATGAAAATTTGCAGCCTATAGGGAGGTCGAAGAGTGTGTAACTACTGCACAATCTCAACTTTAAGAAAAAAAAATAAGCAGGATTTAATCAAACATTTATAGGATTCAATGTGATCCACTTGTACAAAAAAAAAAAAAAAATCACTCAGTCTCATCTTTGTTTTTATGTTGCTTTTCTTGACTCTCACGTTCTGTACTTTGGCTCCTCCGACGATCGTGTTTATCTAACTGGTCCTTGCTATCGCCGTGATCTCTTTTGTGGGCCCGGTCTTTGCTTCTGCTACGCTTTCGGGGCTTTTCTTTGATGGGACTATGTTCCCGTTTTCTGGATTTCTCCACACTGCCGGTTCTTCCTCTACTGCCACTCCTACTTCGTTTATTTGATTTCTCTTTGCTCTCATTTCTATGCTTACTTGATTTCTCTCTGCTTCTGCTTCTACTGCGCTTCCCCGTATTTCTACTCCGGCTTCTACTTCTATGTTTTCTCTCTCTGCTTCTACTTCTACTGTGTTTTCTCTCTCTCTTGGTATCTTTCTTATCATCTCGGTGCTTCTTTTCATCTTTCTCATCCTTATGCTTCTTCTCCTCAATTTCGCTCTTACTTCTCCTGTCTTTTGACCGATCCCTTGACCTTTCTCTATCCTTTTCTCGGTCATTACCCCTTTCCTTATCATAGTCCCGCTCTCTTCTCCTGCCCCGTTCATTTTCCTTCTCTCTTTCTCGATCCCTGTCTCTCCTCTCCTTTCTCTCACGACTGCGACTGCGACTCCTATGCCTCTCCCTGCTCCGGCTCCGCCTGCGCTCTAACCCCCGATCGAGACTTCGGGACCTTCGCCTTTCTTTCTCCCTTTCTTTAGCTTCACGTTCTAGTCTCTGCCGTTCTTTCTCCCTCTCTAATTCCCTGTCAAAGCTAGACGATCCATGGCCTTCCCGATGATGGCTCCTACTTCTTGATCTTCTAGGGGATCTTCTCGGACTCAACGATCTCCTTGGAGACCTAGTGTGAAGAATAAAAAGGTGAGTGAATAAAATAGAACCCTCTGGTAAGCACTAAATAATCTTAAACCAATCTTTCACACCCTGGCAATTGCCAGGGTAATTTAAAATTCAGCAGGTTTGTAAAGATTAAATTACGCTCCTTTTGGCTGAAAGACAGCACGCATTAAGCTAGAAAACAGGTTTTGAATAACAGGAAGAAAAAAATAATCAGAGAATGAACTAAAATTCTGAGGTTACAGATGACTGTCTTCAAAATTGGACACCTGGTGTATGTGGGACATGCACCTGAATCTGTGATCTCTGGGCCTTTAGCATTTGCGACCACAGCACTTAACGTTCATATCTACAAATTATTATAAAGGATTACATTTATAATATTGCTATACTATAAATTTTTTTTTTTGCTAACGTCCGTCTCTCCCTCGAGTCTTTAAGCTCTTTATGGGCAGAGAACGTGTCTACCGACCGTTTTATCGTACTCTCCCAAGCCCAGTGATCTGCTCACAGTAAGCGCGGAATAAAGATCCCCGACGACGACGATTTAACTCTGCTAACCAAACAAACGGCAGGTGACGGTACGTAGTCTAAAAAGTTAGTTTGTAACCTTGAACGTCTACGTTCGGTGTGTCTTTCTGTTTCCTCGACACCTTCCTTCCCCTCCTTCTTGATTTTTCTAGGCCTCGTTTTAATCTGCTGATCAATGTTTTTCTGCACCGGGACAGGAATTCTTGGAAACAAAGTAGAAAACCATTCTAGCTTGGTAAGAAAAGAACGAAGCATCTCTCCAATGGTCATAACACAGCCACCACCGGCCTTCACATCCAAATCCTATAAAAAACACAAAGAGAGATATCCTGATGGTCAAAAGATGCCTGGATTATTGATCAAAGAGCACTACAAAATTACCATCTTTGGAATCTCGAGTTTAAAAAAAAAATACTCTAAGAGAAATTCCAACTTGTGTACCTTTCTAATTTGGAAATAAAAGACATCGGTAGACTCGAGGGCTTACTGTCTGCATGCAGGTGAACACAAACCCTGCAGCTGCCTGGCCATAACGGGGATTAATCTCAATGAACAGGAAAATGAAAAAGGTCCTCGTGTTATCTGGCTATGTGGAACAGTTTTAGGCTTGAATTCCACATCGCTAAATAGTTTTCAAAGTCATTTTTGGAAAGACGTCTGCATACAATCACACCCAGTACTTTGTCCTATTTACATACGGACTAAGTCAGGCATTTTCTGTCTAAAATGGATCGTAAAGACTTCTAATAAAGAATGGCGCCCTAATAAAACTGGAAGCAATAGCAAACCAACTGCCATGAAGCAGTGAGGTTTCTAATTTTGTCATGTAAAAAATAAATAAATGAACAAATAATTGGAAACGCATAATCCATGATGACCATTGTCTCTGAAAAGGGTCATTACCGCATGAAGGCCTTCTTGCTATGCCCTCTCACAGCTCAGGACATGTTAGTCAGCTATTGTCAGTCCCAAACCTATAGTGCAAGCACACAAGGAAAGTGAGATTTGTTATCTAAACAGGAAAACAAGATCTAAAGGTAAAACTGCTTGCACTCACACACATTTAAGTGTTCAGATATACAGTATTTCCATATATAATCGCTGCAGAGATCTAAAGAAGAAAACAATAAAGTTAGCTTCAACAGAGCACCTAGAGTTTGTAGTCACAATTAAAACAGATTACTTGAACATCAGAAGCATTCAGAAACCAGATTAATAGGGAAGATTAAAAAAAAAAAATCATGCTTACAGTGAAACGTATTTTGGGGGTATTGGGAGCTGAGGAGGAAGAGAAGTGTCAATGCAAAACTTTGATCCAACAGCAAAATAAACTTTGTAAACTTTTTGGGGGCTCAATCACAAGCCTAGTTTCTTTTACGTGTGAACTCTAAACGTCCTATACTACTGACTGAATGAACTGGAACTTGCATGTGAGCCCTTTAAAGCCTAATTCCTCCACATACCAGCTGTATGGCAGTGGGTAGCTGCACTATAGATACGCAAGAGTAATTTCAATGAGAAATCGTTTTCCTGTGCCTATAAAAGGGAAGAACCAACTGAAAATGACTTTTGGTGATTAAAAAAAGATTTAGAAACACATACTACTTGAAACACTTCCTGTGAACTTGAAATGAATAGAATTCAAATGAGAAGTAGCCTAACTTAGTGGATAGTGCACTGGCCCGGGAGACAGAAAGGCTTGGGTTATAATCCCAGCTTTCCTACCTGTCTGCTGTGTGGCCCTGGGCAAAGCACTTCGCTTCTCTGTGCGTCAGTTACCTCAGCTATAAGATGGGGACTAAGATCGTGAGCCCCGTGTGGGACACGGACTGTGTCCAACCTGATTAGATTGAATCTACCCCAGTGCTTAGTACAGTGCTCGGCACGTAGAAAGTGCTTAACAAATCCCATTAAAAAAAAGAGGAAATTAAAAAAACCTTAAAAACGCAGACTCCTCCAAACCGATTTTCCTTCAAATTTCTGAATGGACATGGGTGAACTTATATCAAAGTACATATGCATAATGACTCTGAATGCAAATGAAACACGAAAACTCGTTTTAGAAACGTGGGTATTTTTCAGCATAATTTTATTCTTCCCATTCTCTCTCTCTTTTTAAATCCTCTTTTTATCATCCTTATTCTTAACTGAAGAGACTCAATGACTTACTAACTTTAAATGGAAAACCTTTACTAGCACTGTCAAAAAGAGCAGTTCTTCAGAACGACTCTTAGGTTCCCAAAAAAACCACAAGGCAGGCAACTTTCAAAGAGAAATATTCTCTCTTGGCACCCTCACCCTCAACAAAAAAGCGTGTGCAAGGAAGGGGCTACACTTTAGTGTGGCAGAAGTGATATTTCTTTGGGACAAAAAATAGGTCTTGTAAAGGTAACCAGCAGACGGGTAGCTCTGACTCCCTAAAGCAATTGTTTTTATTATACTTAATTTGTCTCCCCCAAAGTTGCTTTTGCAGACTAGGGAAGCTCCCACAATGGGTCCCAGGTGGAAATGCCTGGGGACAGCTCCTGTATTTCCCAGTTGCATGGGTACACAAGTCCTCTAATATACAAATAATTTAAATATCAGGAATAATTTAATATCAGGGTGAAGTTTGTAAAAGTTCCCCCCGCACCCCCTCCCCCAAACATAATGGCAATCATTACCAAATAGCATGTTTAACTCTACATTTAAAAAGACAAAGATTCACCTTTAAAAGAAGAACTAATCAGCACTCTCCCTTACCTTTACAAAGATAGAGGGCGTAGTTATTGTTATCTGGAAGAAACAAGCTAAGGATAAGTGGAACCAAATAAAAAAATGTCTGACTAGTGAAGCGCAGATGAATGGTTTTCCAGATTTGTCTTTTGTTACCTCAATTTAGAAATAAGATCCATTTTAAAGTCAGTGAACTAATAAGACTGATCATTTGACAGCAGGACACATTCAAGCTCAGTTCCCTATATTAAAAGTGTCGTTAAAATACAAAAAGGAAAATAGTTAAAAGGTACCCGGGCTGAGATCATTTAAATGCTACAACAATTATCTGATTTTTCAGGTGAGTCTTCAGAGTGAATTTAGCCACAAATCTTAAAACCACAACAATAACTTGAATACTCAATCTAAAAGCAAACTTGAGTAGAGGATAAAATGTGATAGCCACAAAACAGTCTGTGTAAAACATGGTAACAGCCAGAAAAAAAACAAAAAACAAATTACCCTTGCCGACATACCTCTTCGTCATCAAGGAAGGATTCAAACCAGTCCCATAGATCTGTAGGGGGTTGTGTGTACCTAAAGTTGGAAAAGAAAACTGTAATTTACAGTATTTGAGTATTCTGCAATGTCTGACCATAAAATGTCTGATTGCTTACCTTATATACATAAATCCAAGGGCCCTAATATATGGAGAGTCAGTGTGCGTTATGAGACCCATCACTTGTTTGCGAGTAAGTTTCAAGGTAAATAACTTGTACAGCAGGCAAAAAGCTGTAGAAACAATTCCACCAGTTCCAACACCTCTCACCTTCAGGAGAAAACAAAATGGTTAACATGGACAGCTAACGCCAAAATTCTCGCCTTTTAAGACCTGTTTTTTTTTCCTATTCTACAGCCTGCTACCAGATGCATAAGTGGCATTTAAATGCCCATGTGAGAAAGGAGAATACCTTCCGTAACTTTATTTACTTTTTAACGCAAGAGCAGTTGCCAGGCAGAAAAATTTAAGAATGCACGTACTTCTACTTACCCCTCCGCACATCCCTGTCTGGCCGGCGGTTTTTCTGCTTCCTTTTTCCCATGGCTCGACATGTGTGACCTGTAAATATTAAGAAAAATCTCTATAATGACATTCAGGCTTTGAATTCAAAACAGAAACCTTGCATCTTTAAAAATCCAAGCGGCACTTCCGAAGGACAGATTAAGAGAGACGCAGAGCGACCTACTGGAAACGTCATGGGACTGGTGGTCAGGACACCTGGTTTTAAGTCCCAACTCGACCAACGCCTGCTATATGCCAAGCCATTTTTGCCTCTCTGTGCCTCAATTTCCTCGCCTGTTAAACAGGTATAAAATACCTGCTCCCTGCCCTCTCAGATTGTGAGCCCCAGTGAAACAGGGTCTAATCTGATTATTTAGCAGAGTGGTTTGACAATGTACTAAACAATACTTTACTGTACTGTACTTTCCCGAGTACTCGGTACAGGGCTCGGCACACAGTAAGTGCTCAATACACACTAGTAGTTGATTTATTAAGTTGCCCCCCCCCCCCCCCCCCGAGAACTGATTACTGTTTCTACAATTAAGTTGGAGTGCAGATTTTTGAGGGAATCAGTCAATTGCATTTATTGAGTGCTTACTCCGTCCAGAGCACTGTACTAAGCCCCAGGGAGAGAACGGTAACAACAATAAACAGACATATTCCCTGCCCACAACAAGCTTACAGTCTACATTTCTTAAAGAATACATAAATACTAAATTGCTTTAAACAAAGCATAGACATTGCTGTACTCAAGTACTATTAAAGAGTAAAGGCCAATAAATAATTAAAATACAGAAAAACAAAGAGCATTAAGAGCCAGGACCAGCTTTACTGTTTTATTAGTTATGCAGATCTACAGACTGAAAAAGGGAAGAAAAAATCTAGGCTAGTAATTTGACACAATTGCTAAAGGAGTACATAATTTGACTTTGTAGAGAACTCTAAGGCACGTCACTCACATTCCAATAAACAACGTAAATTAGGCTGCAAATTCTTGAAGACAGGGATACTGTCTACTCATTTTGTTTACTCTCTCAAACACTTCTCCTGCTCTACTAAGCCCTCTTTTCCAAAATTCCTTCTCCCTTCGTATCACCTGAGCCCTTGGATCTCTACCTTTTGAGCACTTGACATTCACCCCACCCTCATTACGTAGAATCTGTACACAGTAAGCACTCAAATACCTGACTCATAGGTAAATCAAGCAGTCACTAGTATTTACTGAGTGCTTACTATGTGCAGAGTATTGTTCTAAGCGATCGAGAGAGTACAGTATAAGAGAATCAGCAGGCCCGTTACCTGCCCATAATGAGCTTACAGTCTAGAGGGGGAGATGGACATTAATGTAAGCAATTTATTATAATTTCAAGATAAATACATAAGTGCTCTGGGGCTGGGGTGAATATCAAATGTCTCAGGTACTATTGATTGGTCATCACTACATTCAACAGATGAAGGCTATGAAATAAAATCTAACAAGGAAGGAAAAATAGAGTCATCTTCTGAAATAACTACATGAAAAACAAAATGTAAGCCATTTCCAAAAACATCTTATGAAACTAAAATGACTGATGTGAATATTAGATTAATTTGGCAAACTGTTACCTTACACTCCCATGGTTTAAAAGCACACAATTGTAAAATGTTTACTAAGCATAAATTTAGAGATTATATCTTCTTAGAGGCTGTGACAAAGAAAACCACTTAACAGATTGTTTCCATGTAAAATACGTTTAATTTCAAAGCTTACCCAAAATGCGATATTTAGTGCTCAGTAAATTAGGAGTACCTTCAGATATCTCAGTCTGAGTTACTAATATCAAGATAAAAGTGGTTCGGGCTTCCTCACAGAAAACTTTAGTCCCGCATGTGAATATCCACATCCTGACTTTTTTTCCTGCTAAAACTGAAATCTAATAACAAAATCAATGACTGCTACCAAATAACTATGGTATTTAAGCGTTTTATTATTCTAAACACTGCGGGGGGGAAGGTACAAGTTTTTCAGACTGGACAGAGTCCCTATCCCACCCAGAGCTTACAACCTGAAGTAGGAGGGAAGAGTGGGGTATTCCCTTAAGCTTGGCAATTTGCAAAATACAGTGGGGGGCCATAGTATATCGATCCCAAAATAGCAACGGACTCGAGTTTCCCACAAGGGAAGACTACAAGTTTTATACTGCCGTTTAACTAAGAGTACCCACGAAAAATTTCTATGGAAATCACCGTCTAAAGCTCTCCTGTGTTAAAACGGTGGTTTGCCTCTCACTGGTTTCATCTGAACTCATTTAAATCTGTAGATGCCACGCCGTCTCAAAAAGTATGAAAATGACCATCTGATTAAAAGCTGGCTGAATGAAAATAAATGGAAACCAACTGAGACCTAGAGGTCGTTCTGGTGATCTGAATGAGCTTTCTAAAAATGAAACGAAAAACCACAACGTATCTAACTCACTAACGGTTCGAAACATTTGGGGCGATGGTGGGAGGAGTGTTCCCTCATGCCCGTCTCGGGCTTCCTCCGGGCAACTTCGTGGCACAGGGGACTGCCCCCTGTAAATACCCACGGAAATATGGACTCATATGGAAATATGGACACCCTCAGCAAGAACAATTTAAGGTCACCTACTCCCGCAGCGATCTCTGAGCCCCTGACAACTGTTGGTTGAGTCCGTTAATACCTGCAGCAGGATGAGGTGTCAAAGTAGGCTCACCCGGTCGGCTGTCACCTAAACCCTTCTGCTTTGGGAACAGTAAATCGCTTTCTCGGTCGCAGCGTTTACGTGCGGGCTTGGGGAGAGAAGCGGCGTGGCCCCCCAGTTAGAGCTCGGGCCTGGCAGCCAGCAAGGCCTGGGTTCCAGTCCCAGCTCTGCCACTTTCAGTCATTCATTCCTATTTATGGAGTGCTTACCTTGGGCGGAGCACTGTGCTAAGCGCTTGGAGAATACAGTTTGGCAATGCTTGCTTTTTGTGTGAGTGGGGGCAAGTCACTTGGGTCTTTTGTGCTTCAACTGCTTCGTCTGGGAAATGGGGGTTAAGACTGAGACAGCCCCGTGGGACAGGGACGGTGTCTAACTGCAGCGCTTAGGTCAGTGCCTGGCACACAATAACGGCTAGACAAATGCCGTCCAAAAAAGCCGCTCTCACTTGGATTCCTTGAGCCAGCGTGCAGTGGAGGGGAGAGGGTGGCAAGGCCTTCTCTCTCCCTCCCTTTCTTGCCCCTCTCTTTTCTCTCCCACTGTTCACGCCCATCCTCGGCCACAGTCATGGAGGAGACTACTCTCATTATTAATAATATGAGTATTTGCTAAGCGCTTACTATATGCCAAACACTGTCCCAAGCGCTGGGGTGGATACGAGGTAATCGGCGGGACCCAGTCCCTGCTCCACATGGGGGTCACTTGAAGATGACAGAGTCATCCCCTTTGCACAGATGAGGGCCCAAAGTCCAGTGACTCGCCCAAGGTCACCCAGCAGACAAGGGGCGAAAGGGGATTCGAACCCAGATCCCGCTGACTACCAAGCCCAGGCTGAGGCCCCTAAGCAGAGCACTGCGGACAGGGAGCTTGTTGGGGGTGGGGAGCGTCACTTTTATTGTTGCCTTGCACTTTCCCAAACGCTCAGTGCAGTGCTCCGCACCCAGTACGCGCTCCATACATAGGACGGGATACACAAATGCATTAAGCGTTTCGGAGAGTAATAATAATAATGTTGCTATTTGTTAAGCGCTTACTATGTGCAGAGCACTGTCCTAAGCGCTGGGGTAGACACAGAGGAATCAGGTTGTCCCACGTGGGGCTCCCAGTCTTAATCCCATTTGACAGATGAGGTCACTGAGGCCCAGAGAAGTGAAGTGACTTGCCCACAGTCACCCAGCTGACAAGTGGCAGAGCTGGGATTCGAACCCACGACCTCTGATTCCCAAGCCCGGGCTCTTTCCACTGAGCCACGCTGCTTCTCTAGCCCGTAAGGGAGCGGAGTACGGTGCGCCGCCCTCAGTAAGCGCTCAATAAGTACGACGGAGTGCATGGAGCGGTAGAGACGTTCCCTGCCCGCCAAGAGCTGACGGTTTAGAGGATGACACCGTAATAGACGTAACAGATGCATGGCAAACGGCACGAACCGGCCGCCGCCTTTACCCGCTCTACAGGCTCGGGGCGCTCAGTACAGGGCCCCGCACCGGCTAAACGCTCGCCAAAGCAGAGGGAGCGCTTAACGAATACCATTCGATAGTATTTATTGAGCGCTTACTATGTGCAGACCACTGGACTAAGCGCTTGGAATGCACAATTGGGCAACTGACAGGGACAACCATCTGCGCCTCCTCCAGGAGGCCTTCCCAGACTGAGCCCTCCCCTTCCCTCCTGCCCAGTCCCCCTTCCCCACAGCACTTGTGCCTCTTTGCAAACATTATTTTAGATTACTTGTATATTGCATTTATTTGTATATATTTATTACTCTATTTTGTTAGTGATGTGTCCATATGATGGTTTATGATGGAGAAGCAGCGTGGCTCAGTGGAAAGATCACGGGCTTTGGAGTCAGGGCTCATGAGTTCGAATCCCAGCTCTGCCACTTGTCGGCTGTGTGACTGTGGGCAAGTCACTTAACTTCTCTGTGCCTCAGTTCCCTCATCTGTAGAATGGGGATTAAGACTGTGAGCCCCACGTGGGACAACCTGATTCCCCTATGTCTACCCCAGCGCTTAGAACAGTGCTTGGCACATAGTAAGCGCTTAACAAATACCAACATTATTATTATTATTATTATTATTTTGACGACATTGATTTGTCTTGTCTTGTCTCCCCCGTTTGGACTGCGAACCCGTTGTGGGGCGGGGCTGGTCTCTCTCTGGTGCCCCACTGTCCACGCCAAGCGCTCAGCGCAGTGCTCCGCACCTAATAACCGCTCAATCAATACGATTAAATGAATATTATTCTTCTTAAAGAGGCCCGAGCGGCCGCCCCGCAGCCCGTTGTGGGGCGGGGCTGGTCTCTGGTGCCGAACTGCCCATGCCAAGCGCTCAGTCCCGTGTTGTGCACAGAGTAAACGCTCAATCAATACGATTAAATAAATAAAAAAAAGATTATTATTAAAGAGGATCGAGCGGGCGTCCGCCCCGCAGGCCGTTGTGGAGCAGGGCTGGTCCCTGGGGCCCAACCGCCCATTTCAAGCGCTCAGCGCAATGCTGAGCACATAGTAGGGGCTCAATCAGTACGATTAAACCATTATTATTATTAAAGAGGGCGGAGCGGGCGGCCTCCCCGCAGCCCGTTGTGGGGCGGAACTGGTCTTTCTAGTGCCCAACTGTCCATGCCAAGCGCTCAGCACAGTGCTCTGCACCTAGTAAGCGCTCAGTCAATACGATTAAGCGAATATTATTATTATTATTATTAAAGAGGGCGGAGCGTGCGGCCTCCCCGCAGGCCGCGCAGCCGTTGTGGAGCGGGGCTGGTCCCTCTGGTGCCCCACCGTCCGTGCCAAGCGCTCAGCGCAGGGCTTTGCACCTAGTAATTACTCAACCAATACGATTAAACGACTATTATTATTATTAAAGAGGGCGGAGCGTGCGGCCTCCCCGCAGGCCGCGCAGCCCGTTGTGGGGCGGAACTGGTCTTTCTAGGGCCCAAGTGTCCATGCCAAGGGCTCAGCGCAGTGCTCCGCACCTAGCAAGAGCTTAATCAATACGATTAAACGACTATTATTATTATTATTGTTAAAGAGGGCGGAGCGTGCGGCCTCCCCGCAGGCCGCGCAGCCCGTTGTGGAGCGGGGCTGGTCCCTCTGGGGCCCAACTGGGCATGCCAAGCGCTCAGCGCAGTGCTCTGCACCTAGTAATTACTCAATCAATACGATTAAACGACTATTATTATTATTATTATTGTTAAAGAGGGCGGAGCGTGCGGCCTCCCCGCAGGCCGCGCAGCCCGTTGTGGAGCGGGGCTGGTCCCTCCGGGGCCCCACCGTCCAGGCCAAGCGCTCAGCGCAGTGCTCCGCACCTAGTAAGCGCTCCCTCGACACGACCGAGTGGCTCCCATTATTAGAGAGGCCGGAGCGTCCGTCCCGCAGGCCGCGCGGCCCGGATCACGGGCGAAACGCGGGCCCCGGGCCCGACCCCGCCCCGCCCCGGCGGTGGGCGGGGAGGGCGGATGTGCAGGCCTCGGCCCGGGGCCCCCTACCTTGAAGTAGATCTCGTCCACCACCTCGTGATAGGTCTTCAGTTCGTACAGCTGCACCTTAAAGTAGGGCGACGACAGGATGTTGGTGAGGATCATGGGGTTGAGGTTCATGGTCTTCTCGTTGCCCCACAAGGGCAGCACGTTGCCCTGCTTGCCCGAGGCGGCGGGCTTCGGGGCGGCCCCGCCGACACATTGAGGGGGGGGCGGGGGTTGCGGCTGCTGCTGCTGGGCCGCCGCCGCCGCCGCCTGATGCTGCGGCTGCGAGTTGCCGCCCGTCAGCAGCGCGGGGCTGTTGTTGGCCATGGCGGGGGGGCGCGGCGGGGCCGCTACTCCATGAGGGGAGCCGGCCCGGCCGAGCGCCCCTCAACACGCGTCCGCCTCCCGGCCCTCCCTTCCGCCGACTGCCCCGGGGCACAAGATGGCGGTCCCGGCGGAAGTGACGACACACGGACCCCCCCCGCCCAATCGGCGCGGCCGGAGGCGGGAGGGGGGGAGCGGAGCGGTCCATGTCGCCGCTCGGGGGGGGGGGGACGGACGGACCCAGCCGAGCGCGTCGGCCGGGGTCGGGAGGCCAAGGGCGGTCCCGGAGCGGCCGTCGTGACGGAGAAGAGCCCGGTTGCAGGAGGGATGAGGGGGGCGAGGACGCTGAATTTAGCGGGGGGGGCGCGTGGGGGGTCCGGCCCCCCCCCGACGTCCGCGGGTGGTCCGGGCCGCTGCGGCGCCGCGCGCGCACAATGGCTCGGGGCGGGGGGCGGGGCCGCCCCCTCCTGTCCTCGCGCCGACACCGACGTTGGGCGGGGGGGAGGGGCGCCGAGTAATAATAATAATAACAATATTATTTATTAAGCACCTACTATGGGCCACGCACTGTTCTAAGCGCTGGGGGAGATATTCATTCCATAGTATTATTATTATCATTAATAGTATTATTATTAGTATTAGTAGTAGAGAAGCAGCGTGGCTCAGTGGAAAGAGCCCGGGCTTGGGAGTCAGAGGTCATGAGTTCGAATCCCAGCTCCGCCACTTGGCAGCTGTGTGACTGTGGGCAGGTCACTTCACTTCTCTGGGCCTCAGTTACCTCATCTGGAAAATGGGAATTAACTGTGAGCCTCACGTGGGACATCCTGATGACTGTATCTCCCCCAGCGCTTAGAACAGTGCTCTGCACAGAGTAAGCGCTTAAATACCAACATTATTATTTATTGAGCGCTTACTGTGTGCAGAGCACTGGACTAAGCGCTTGGAATGGACAAGACGGCAACAGATAGAGACAGTCCCCGCTCTTTGACCGGCCTACAGGCTAATGATAATGATATAGGTGCAGTAATAGTACTAATAATAATGGTGGAGTTTTTAAGCGTTTAATACGTGCCCAGCACTGTTTTAAGCGCTGGGGGGGGAGATACAATGATAATAACCGTGGCTCAGTGGAAAGAGCCCGGGTTTTGGAGGCAGAGGTCATGAATTCGAATCCCTGCTCTGCCACTTAATAATAATAATGTTGGTATTTGTTAAGCGCTTACTATGTGCAGAGCACTGTTCTAAGCGCTGGAGGAGACACGGGGGAATCAGGTTGTCCCACGTGGGCCTCACAGTCTTAATCCCCATTTTACAGATGAGGTCACTGAGGCCCAGAGAAGTGAAGTGACTGGCCCACAGTCACCCAGCTGACAAGGGGCAGAGCTGGGATTCGAACTCATGACCTCTGACTCCCAAGCCCGGGCGCTTTCCACTGAGCCATGCTGCTTCTCCACTTGTCAGTCCACTTGACAGTCCACTTGTCAGCTGGTTGACTGTGGACAAGTCACTTCACTTGGCCTCAGTTACCTCATCTGTCAAATGGGGATTAAGACTGGGAGCCCCACGTGGGACAACCTGATTTCCCTGTGTCTACCCCAGTGCTTAGAACAGTGCTCTGCACATAGTAAGCACTTAACACATACCAACATTACTAATAGTGGTGGTATGTGTTAAGCGCTTACTATGTGCCAAGCACTGTTCTAGGTGCTGGGGTACATACGATACTACTAATAATAGTGGTGGCATTTGTGAAGCGCTTACTATGTGCCAAGCACTATTCTAAGCACCCAGGTAGATACAATACTAATAATAACGGTGGTATTTGTTAAACGCTTACCATGTGGCGAGCACTGTTCTAAGCGCTGGGGGTAGGGGGAATACAAGGTGATCCGGTTGTCCCACATGGGGCTCACAGTCTTTATTCCCCTTTTACAGATGAGGTCACTGAGGCCCAGAGAAGTAAAGTGACCTGCCCAAAGTCACAGAGCTGGCAAGCGGCGGAGCCAGGATTAGAACCCACGACCTCTAACTCCCAAGCCCGGGCTCTTTCCACTGAGCCATGCTGCTTCTGGTACAAGAGTGGTACTGCTTCCCTGATACAAGGGAATCAGGTTATCCCAGGTGGGACTCACTTCATCATTCGTTCAGTCGTATTTATTGAGCGCTTACTGTGTGCAGAGCACTGTACAGTTCTTCATCCCCATTTTACAGCTGAGGTCACTGAGGCCCGAAGTGAAGTGACTGGCCCAAAGTCACACAGCTGACAAGCAGCAGAGGCGGGATTAGAACCCATGACCTCTGACTCCCAAGCCCGGACTCTTGTTTGTCATGGACTCCTCCTCCAGATCCTAAACTCGTTATGGGCAGGGGACGTGTCCGCTAATTTTGTTGTTGGGTAATAATAATGTTGGTATTTGTTAAGCGCTTACTATGTGCAGAGCACTATTCTAAGCGCTGGGGTTGTCCCACATGAGGCTCACAGTCTTAATCCCCATTTTACAGATGAGGGAACTGAGGCCCAGAGAAGTTAAGTGACTTGCCTACAGTCACACAGCTGACGAGTGGCGGAGCCAGGATTTGAACCCATGACCTCTGACTCCCAAACCCGTGCTCTTTCCACTGAGCCACGCTACTCTCCCGAGCGTTTAGTTCAGGGCTCTGCATGTAGTAAGTGCTCAGTAAATATGATTAATTGAGTTCCACTAGGCCACACTGTTTCTCACTAGAAAATGGAAATCATAATCGATTTGGGAAGCAACACGGTATAGTGGATGGAGCACGGGGTTGGGAGGCAGAAGGTCATGGGTTCTAATCCCGGCTCTGCCACTTGTCTGCTGTATGACCTTGGACATTTCACTTCTCTGTACCTCAGTTACCTCATCTGTAAAATGGGGGATTAAGATTGTGATCCCTATGCAGGACAGAGACTATGTCCAACCCGATTTGCTTTTATTCATCCTGGTGCTTAGTACAGTGCCTGGCACATAATAAGCGCTTAACAAATACCATTATTATTATAATTTTAAATCAGGTTCAAGACTGGTGATTCAGAGGTAAAACCAATCTTAAATAAGGATCTTTTTTTCTTGCCATGCTGATTCCAGAAGGGTTCAACTGGGCAGTGGATTGGGCAGTGACACATTTTGGGTAGCGGCTTTGGCTGCTCATCCAAAACATCATTTTTTCCCTACATTTACTGGGGTCCTCAGTACTCCTACTTTTCTTTAGGTTTTCTTGACACCTCTGGGCCTATAATCCTGGGTTCTGCCTCCAAAGGGGCACTCAAGCAGGTGCTTAAATGGCACGTGACACTGGCAGGTGCCATAGAATCATTCATTCAGTCGTATTTATTGAGCGCCTACTTGTGTGCAGAGCGCTTGAGAAAATACAATAACAGCAGCCTGAAGGCAGCCAGGAAAAGTGGCACCCCTTGGCATCTGTGCCAATGATTAAGATACCCAGAGGTTGTATACCAGAGTTCACCAAAGCTGGTGTTAAAAGATCCATTTATGTGTCCCGATAGTGGTAACTTTTCAAATGATAACCTGGAGTCAGGAGCTATTTGTCTCACAAGAGTAAATCCCACAGGGTAAGCCAACAGACCTCCTCCAGGGTTTAGAGCCTACATATTATTATGGAATTAGGGGCATTGGGTATTGTTGTCGTTGTCTTACGCTGTCGAGTCGTGTCCGACCCATAGCGACGCCATGGACGCGTCTCTCCCAGAACGCCCCACCTCTGTCTATAATCGTTCTGGTAGCGTCTCCGTAGAGCCACCCCCCCTTTACCTCTCCGCAGCTAAATCCCTCTTTTCCCCCTTTCCCTCTGCTCCTCCACCTCTCCCTTCCCATCCCCACAGCACTGTACTCGTCCGCTCAACTGTATATATTTCCATTACCCTATTTATTTTGTTAATGAATTGTGCATTGCCTTGATTCTATTTAGTTGCCATTGTTTTTACGAGATGTTCTTCCCCTTGACTCTATCGCCATCGTTCTTGTCTGTCCGTCTCCCCCGATTAGACTGTAAGCCCATCAAACGGCAGGGACTGTCTCTATCTGTTGCCGACTTGTTCATTCCAAGCGCTTAGTACAGTGCTCTGCGCATAGTAAGTGCTCAATAAATACTATTGAATGAATGAATGAAAGGTATCTTGGTAAAAATCCAGAAGCGGGTTACCATGGCCTTCTTCCGCGCAGTAAAACTGAGTCTCCATCCTCGACTCTCTCCCCTACCACTGCTGCCCAGCACCTGGGAGTTTTGACTTGTAGCCGATTGCCTTCCACTCGTTAGCCACTGCCCAATCTGGGAATGGAATGTGTCGGCCTCTGCTTGAGTCTCCCTCCCTTAGTCATTCATTCATTCAATAGTATTTATTGAGCGCTTACTATGTGCAGAGCACTGTACTAAGCGCTTGGAATGTACAAATCGGCAACAGTTAGAGACAGTCCCTGCCCTTTGACGGGCTTACAGTCGAGACTGGTAGGGTACTGGACACTCTCCAGGTGCCACCCTACGAGGTGGCATTGGGTATAACCTCACACAAAACCCTTTGTTTTCTTCCCTCCACCCACAACTTGAATATTTGTCAGATCCGAATTGATGAAAAAACTAATTCAATCGTATTTATTGAGCACTTACTGTGGGTGGAGCATTGTTCACATCGTAAAATCTCTAATATTTATACCTTTTATTAATTCAACTTATTATATATTCTGATCAAATGATCCAGTTATCTACTTCATGGCAAACTCAATCAAATATGACCACCAAGGAGTAATATTGTATTTTTATTTAATTTGTGTCCAAGAAAGGAAATCCTTCAGTGCACATTATATTTAACATTTTTGTTTGAGTGCCTCTCCATGATATTTTGAAAAACAACTTCCAAATTAAAACTCTTGAATGCAGTCATTTTCCCCATTCAATTATTGCCCATTACAGCGCAGCTTTCAACTGACTGAATATATTTTAGTTGAATCACTTCCTTATATTTCCCCAAAGTCTACCTTCAGAAAATAAATTTGCTTTTTCTTTACAGTTATCTTCAAATTTAAAAAAATTAGGATTTGATTTTTTGGCACAGGGCATGATTTGGTGACGCTCTGTACCCACTAAGAGGATTTAGATACAGAAAAATTGAAAGCTTTTACCCACCACACCTTGTCAACTAGACTTTGTTATGTGGTATCATTTCTTTTAGTCAGAATGATTTTCCAATTATTGTCTTGTTAGTTGTCCTTTGTGGAGGGCTCTTTCCTATGAGAAGAAAATCTCTGAGTCTCCAGATCATGGTTAGCAGTCACAGGTCTTGGATGCTTCAGGATTTGGTACCCTGAGCACTAAAATTCTATAGCGCTAATGCCAACTGCACTCAAAGCTGCTATCTATAGGAACTAACCATTTTTTCAATCGTATTTGTTGAGCGCTTACTGTGTGCAGACCACTGTACTAAGCGTTTGGAACAAGGACTGTAGGATGCTCATTGGCAGCTGGAAGTAGCTTGGGAACATCAGCTTCAGGAGTTGCTTTAGGGGAATTTCTCTGAGAAGATCCATTTGGGGCCACATAGGGCCATCCCAAGTTTACAGAGAAGCAGTGTGGCTCAGTGGAAAGAGCCTGGGCTTGGGAGTCAGAGGTCATGGGTTCGAATCCCTGCTCTGCCCCTTGTCAGCTGTGTGACTGTGGGCAGGTCACTTAACTTCTCTGTGCCTCAGTTACCTCGTGTCTAGAATGGGGATTAAGACTGTGAGCCTCAGGTGGGACAACCTGATTACCCTGTATCTACCCCAGCGCTTAGAACAGTGCTCTGCACATAGTAAGCGCTTAACAAATGCCAACATTATTATTATTATTAGTTTGGGGTCAATAGGTGCAATGGGACCAACCCCTCAACCTCTGCGGAGTTCTTGCGCCTTCCCGTGAAATGGGTTCTGAAGAGCCGCCCGGTGCCACACAGGGCGAAAGGGGGAGGACGGGAGCAGTTAGACGTCATTAACGCTGCTATCCCATTCTCTTTGCCATCCTGCACGATGGCAGTTCTCCAAAGTTCTCCTCAAAAAACTCCAGGGGTTGCCCATCCACCTCCACATCAAACAAAAACTCCTCACCCTTGGCTTTAAAGCAGTCCGTCACCTTGTCTCCAACCTACCTCGCCTCATTGTTCTCCTACTCCAACCCAGCCCGTGCACTTCGCTCCTCTGAACGCTGACCTGCTCACTGAGCCTCGATCTCGCCGCTGACCCCTCTCCCACAGCCTGCCTCTGGCCTGAAACATCCTCCCTCCTCAAGTTCAACAGACAGTTATTCCCCCTGACTTCAAAGCCTTACTGAAGTCATATCTCCTCCAGGAGGCCTTCCCTGACTAAGCGCCACCTTTCATCTTCTCCCAGTCCCTTCTCTGTCGCCCTGACCTGTCCCCTCTGTTCTTCTCCCCTCCCAGCCCCACAGCACTTAATGTACATACTCTTAATTTTTTTTTATATTAATGTCTGCCCCCCGTGGTCTAAACTGTAAGCTCATTGTGGGCAGGGAATGTATCTGTTGTATTATACTCTCCCAAGTACACTCCCAAGTATAGTGCTCTGCACACAATAAGAGCTCAATAAATATGATTGAATGAGTGAACGAATGCTGATGCACTACCCTAAGTGTAGTTTCCTAGGAGTGAAACTGTTCCCTACTGTGACACAACAGTTATGAGTGAGAAAAACTTAAGGAAGTTCCCCCTTTAAATCTGTTTCCTCTCCCCTTCACCCCTCAGTATTAATGCGCAGAAGCAATATCGAGAAGAAACATTCAGTTCTCCTACAATGTAAAGATCTGTTCCTTATGACCCAACATCTTTTCCAATAGGCATTGTGTTCCATCAAGATGGACGATGTCAGGAGACATTTCCTGATTTCCTAACAGTTACCCAACTCCTCTTCCATTTTGCATCTCCTAAAGGTGGGTGTCCTGCAAGATCTCTTCTTGGTCCCCCTCCTTTTCTCCCTCTACACACACTTTTTTCAGAGAGCTCATCCACTTAACGGACTCTAGCTGCCCCCTCTGTGTAGATGACTCACAAATTTACCTCTCTAATCTCTATCTCTCTCCAACTATTCTAATGCTTTTTCCTCTTTTCCCCCACTTTTAAGCAGTAGCATTTATCAAGCACCATGGCGTCACTATGGGTCAGGCATTACTCGACAGCATAAGTCGACATCAATACATAACAATACATAAGACAACTCTGTATGCGGAGTATTAAATTCGTGGGAGAATAAAATCAACAGACTCGATCCCATCCCTCAAGGAGTTTAAAATCGAGTGGGAGAGGCAGTCCCTGAAATAAAGTCCAGGTATGAGGAAGTAATAGAGTATAGAGATATGGAGATAAAGACTTTGGGGGTGAATACCCAAGTGCTTAGGTGAAATTGAAGTGAAGCGGCAGTTGGGCTTGGATATAGGATAGGGAGATGAGAGATTAATCAGGGAAAGGCCTTTGGAAGAAAACTGCCTACAAACAAATGGCAATAAGGATCCATTTCACAAAGCAGTAATCAAAGAGGAAGAATCTGCTTGGCCCTGTATAGGGAGGGACTTTGTCTACCAACTCTGTTATATTCTACTTTCTCAAGTGCTTAGTTCAGTGCTCTACATGCAAGTAAACAATAAATACAATTGACTGATGCTTGGTTTGTTTTCTCCGGGGGCCTGCATTCAACCGAATAATAGCGATTTCTGACAGTACTTCTGTGGCCATATTTCCTATATTGTCATCTCACTTAGTAGCATGCGGTAGTAAGACTACAGATTTGGTCTTTTGGGGGGTATTTGTAAGTGGTTATTATGTGCCAGGCACTGCACTGGGGTAGGTACAAGATAATTAGGCCTCTGTGGTGCTCACAGTCTTAATCCCCATTTTAGAGGAGTTAACTGAGGCCCAGAGAGGTTAAGTGAGTTGACCAAGATCACACAGCAGACAAGGGGAGGAGCTGGCTCCCATTCACTAGGCCTCACTGCTTTTCTTTTTGCTGGATAACTGGAATCTAGCCTCCAGGCAAACAGAGAGTAAGGACTATGTCCGGCACAGCCCCATATCCTCCTTCCCTAGACTTTTCTTTGGCCAGCAGCAGCAGCTGACCTCCTCACGGTCTCTCGTTTGTGCCCATCCTGCCGTTGACCCCTGGCCCACGTCCTACTGCCGACCTGGAACGCCCTCCCTCCTCACATCCACCAAACTAACTCTCTCCCCCTCTTCAAAGCCCTACTGAGAGCTCACCTCCTCCAGGAGGCCTTCCCAGATTGACCCCTCCCTTTCCCTCTGCTCCTTCTCCCCATTCCCCCTTCTCCCGCCCTCTGCTCTTTCCCCTTCCCCTCCCCACAGCATTTATGCCTCTTTGTATATATTATTTATTACCCTATTTTATTAACGAGGTGTATAGATCTATGTTTGTATCTTGATGGTATTGCTGCCTGACTACTTAATAATAATAATTATGGTATGTGTTAAGCGCTGTAATAATAATGTTGGTATTTGTTAAGCACTTACTATGGGCAGAGCACTGTTCTAAGCGTTGGGGGAGATACAGGGTCATCAGGTTGTCCCACGTGAGGCTCACAGTTAATCCCCATTTTACAGATGAGGTAACTGAGGCACAGAGAAGTGAAGTGACTTGCCCACAGTTACATGGCTGACACGGTGCAGAGTCGGGATTCAAACCCATGACCTCTGACTCCCAAGCCCAGGCTCTTTCCACTGAGCCACGCTGCTATTTATTACCTCATTTTATTAACGAGGTGTATAGATCTATGATTCTGTTTATCTTTATGGTATTGACACCTGACTACTTAACAGTAATAATAATTATGGTATGTGTTCAGCGCTTACAATGTGCCAAGCACTAGCGCTAGGGTAGATACGAGGTCATCAGGTTGGCCCTTGTGGGGCTCTCACTTTTAATCCCCATTTTGCAGAGGAGGTCAGAGGCCCAGAGAAGTGACTTGCCCAAGGTCACCCAGCTGACAAGTGGCAGAGGCGGGATTAGAACCCCTGACCTCAGGCTCCCAAACCTGGGCTCTTTCCACCAAGCCACAGAGCTTGTTTTGTTTTTCTGTGTCTCCCGTGAGCCCGTTGTAGGGCAGGGATGGTCTCTCCTTGCGGGCTGAATTGCACATGCCAAGCGCTTAGTAATAATAATAATAATGATGTTGGTATTTGTTAAGCTTTTACTACTTAATAAGAAGTAGCTTGTCAGCTGTGTGACTGTGGGCAAGTCACTTCACTTCTCTGGGCCTCAGTTACCTCATCTGTAAAATGGGGATGAAGACTGTCAGCCCCACGTGGGACAACCTGATGACCCTGTATCTACCCCAGCGCTTAGAACGGTGCTCGGCACATAATAATAATAATAATAATGTTGGTACTTGTTAAGCGCTTACTATGTGCAGAGCACTGTTCTAAGCGCTGGGGTAAACACAGGGGAATCAGGTCGTCCCACGTGGGGCTCACAGTCTTAATCCCCATTTTACAGATGAGGGAACTGAGGCACAGAGAAGTTAAGTGACTTGCCCACAGTCACACAGCTGACAAGTGGCAGAGAGTAAGTGCTTAACAAATACCAACATTATTATTATTATTACTATGTGCCGAGCACTGTTCTAAACGCTAGGGGAGATACAGGGTCATCAGGTTGTCCCACGTGTAATCCCCATTTTCCAGATGAGGGATCTGAGGCCCAGAGAAGTGACTTGCCCACAGTCACCCAGTTGCCAAGTGGCAGAGGCGGGATTGGAACCCATGACCTCGGACCCCCAAGCCCGGGCTCTTTCCACTGAGCCACACTGCTTAGGCGAGGGCTGTGCCCACAGTGAGCGCTCAGTAGGAATGAATGAATGAATGAATAAAAATGGCGGCGCACTGAGGGCCACAGGGCCCTCGGCCTTCTTCACCCCTCCCTCGCGGGCCCTGCCCAACTCGCTCTCTGATTGGCCGCCACGGCGGGGGCGCCAACGGCAGCCGTCCTCGCGCCAGCGCCAATGCGCAGGCGCCCAGCCGGGGAGGGCGGGGACCGTCCGAGGGGCCGCCAGGGAAACGGCGGGCGCGCATGCGCGAGCCCCGGGCCTCTGCGGCCGGTCCCTGGGCGGCGGGGGAAGGGAAGAGGGGAGGAGCAAAGGATAGGAAAAATAGGGACGAGCCGGAAACTAAAAGTAAGGAAAAGTGGACGATAAGTACCTCAACACCCGTGGGCACTGGGAAATCGGGCTGGGGAAAGCTGTGGGCGGGGGGTTGTCCAAACAGCAGGTCCTTGTGGCCTGGAGGAGGGAGTGGGTGGCTGCAAGGCTGTGGCCACTTTGACCTCGTTCAGCCCGTCGCTCTTGTTCTATATAATAATAATATTACATATTATTATTATTATTATTCTCCTCTTCCTCCCCTCCTTTTCTTTTTCAGGGAGCTCATCCACTTAAATGACTCTAGCTGCCCCCCCCCCGTGTAGATAATAATAATGGAGGTGTTTGGTATTTGTTTATTCAATTTGTATTTATTGAGCGCTTACTATGTGCAGAGCACTGGCCTAAGCGCTTGGAATGGACAAGTCGGCAACAGAGACAGTCCCTGCCCTTTGACGGGCTTACAGGTAATCGGGGGAGACAGGCAGACGAGAACAATGGCAGTAAAATTTGTTAAGCGCTTACTACGTGCAGAGCACTGTTCTAAGTGCTGGGGGGATACAAGGTGATCAGGTGGTCCCACGCGAGGCTCACAGTCTTCATCCCCATTTTCCAGATGAGGTCACTGAGGCCCAGAGAAGTGTAGTGACTTGCCCACGGTCACACAGCTGACGATTGGCAGAGCCGGGATTTGAACCCATGACCTCTGGCTCCCAAGCGGGGGCTCTTTCCACTGAGCCATGCTGATTGTTAAGTTCTTAGTATGTGCAAACCACTGTTCTAAGCGCTGGGGGATAATGATAATGTTGGTATGTGTTAAGTGCTTACTGTGTGCTGAGCACTGTTCTAAGCGCTGGGGTAGATACAGGGTCATCAGGTTGCCCCACGTGAGGATACAAGGTGATCAGGGTGTCCCCCGTGGGGACAGGCTTCATCCCCACGGATGAGGTCTGAGGCACTGAGAAGTGAAGTGACTTGCCCAAAGTCACACAGCTGGCAAGCGGCGGAGCAGGGATTAGAACCTACGACCTCCGACTCCCAAACCCGGGCTCTTTCCACTGTCATGCTGCTTCTCTGATTTACCCCCCTCTAATCCCAATCTCTCTCCCACTATTCAAACCCTCATTGATGGTGTTTGTTAAGCGCTTACTATGTGCCAAGCACTGTTCCAAGTGTTGGGGGAGATGCAAGTTTACCAGGTGGTCCCAATTGAGGCTCCCAATCTTAATCCCCATTTTAAGATGAGGCCCAGGGAAGGGAAGTGACTTGCTCTAAGTCACACAGCTGACAAGTGTGGAGCTGGGATTAGAACCCATGACCCCTGACTCCCAAGCCTGGGCTCTTTCCACTAAGGCACGTTGCTTCTATATATAATAGTGGTGTCCGCCTCCTTCCCCTCTTCCTCCTCCTCTCCCTATTCCCCCGGTCCTCCACCCTTCCATAGGTCCCAGGCCAGGAAATATCTGCGAGGACACCTTTATTTCTGCGTGCCGGCCTTTCTGCGAAGAGGTGAGCCAACGGTTAGTTGCCCGGCTCCCTTGTGGACTGGCCAAACCTCAAGCAAGGCCGTTGTCTGTTGGCTATTATTGCGACAACCCGATTTCACTGCCAGCAATGTTGACCTGGGGGTCGAGACCTCCTCCTTGCTCACACTGTGGCTAAACTCAGCTATGCCCTCCATTTCCCTCTGGAGGTTTGCTCCAGAAAAGGCGGCCTCTCTCCGCCCTTAAAGCTCCTGGTTTAATCAGTCGTATTTATTGAGCACTTACTATGTGCAGAGCTGTGTCGAGTGCTTGGGAGAGCACACTCCAACAGTTGGTAGATATGTATTCCCCAAACAGCGTTTGTGTGATGGGGATCACACACGGAGATCTCTCTCTACTGAGGTCAGAGTACCTGAGCGTTAACACCTTTGGTCAATCTTGTGGTTTTTGTGGGAACGCCCAACCTGCATTTTATGCATTTCCTTGTAGGACAAGCTGTCCCTGGGAGAATTGCACATAGCAGCAATAAAGTCGATCATGGATCTAATCCCTGTACTCCTTGCTCCGAAGGGAGCTCATTAGTTCTGCATCACTCTCAATCTTCACAAACCCAATTTTCATCCTTCGCTAGAAAAAAAAAATCAGCTCTTGATCCGAGTTGAGGGCAGAAAGGTAAGGAAAGAATAACACGCAGAAGTGGAGAGAGCAAAGGGGAAAAGTGGGTTTGAACTCTATTTTAAAGCTTGATTAGGAGAGTTTAGTATTTTCATTGTCCATGACAGGTAGCGTTTTAGCAGGTACGTTAATTTTTGGGTGTGGATTTGGAAATCGGTATTTGTAAACTGAGTAGTTCAGTCAAAACGATTTCGAAGTAAACTTTCCATCAGGATTTTTAAATGTGTAGAAATGATTTCAACTCAAACACGGCTATGTAGTATAGTGCGAATTGTATGGGTCGTAATCAGGAAGCCAGGGGTCTCGATTTGCCTTGACTTAATCTTTATCTCTTTGTACCCATTTGATGAGCATTTGCTTTTTGTGTAACATTCTGTGTGCTTGGTAATATATCGATCAATCAGTGGTATTTATTGCGTGCTTACTATGTGCAGAGCACTGTACCATGTGCCGGAGAGAGTACAATACAGCAGAGTTGTCAGACATGTTCCCTGTCCACAATGAATTTACAGTCTAGAGGAGGGAGAGAATTAATATGAATAATTTATTATTATTATTTATGATATATAATTTAAAGATGTAAGGAATCCTTGTTCACAAGAAGTTTGCCACCTAGAGGGAAAGTTAAACCCAGAAACAGCTAACATCTAGACCCACAACGCTAACAAATGGGAATAGCATCATTCCCCATTTCAAGGTAGGGTCAGTAAAATCACACAGAATGTTGTTCTAAGATGGAATTGAGGTGAAAGTGGTTTGAGAAATTGAAAGTGTTCTATAAATTCGAAGTACAGTTGAATGGCAAAATCAATATCCGCACTCCATTCTCATCCCAGAACTGGGACTGGAAGGCAAAGCCATTTGCTTTATCCCTTTAGTGTTTTGGGTTGGGTAGTTGTTACCCACTCTGCCCATTATAGCAAGCGAGGTGGAGCTCTAGTTCACCAAAATGGGTAAACTTCTGGCTCGATCACCTCAGGGAGGGGTGAGAGCCTCTTCTCTCATGGGCAGTGTGGAAGCATTTCGACCCCTTTCAGTGATATATCTGTGTCCTATCTGCCTTTCGCTCTCTTCTGGCTTCTGTCTCCCCGACTTCTTTCTACTACAGTTCCCCTTCTGTTTTTCGTCATTCTCCTGTGCCTGTTTGGTTTTTCTTACATCTCTCAATGTTTTTCTGGCATCTATTCATTCAATCAATAGTATTTATTGAGTGCTTACTATGTGCAGAGCACTGTACTAAGTGCTTGGAATGGACAAATCGGTAACAGAGACAGTCCCTGCCCTTTGATGGGCTTACAGTCTAACTGGGGGAGACAGACAAGAACAATAGCAATAAATAGAATCAAGATATCAAGATAAATAGAATCAATCATCTACCACTCCCTAGGACCCTTTTGTAACTTTCTGAACCATTTTGATCCTTTTTCTCACATTCCTCCTCTTACTCCATCCCTACATCGAGCCTCGGGGGCTTCAGTATCTCTGTGGATGTCCTTGATGACCCTTCCACTGTCCCCTTCCTCTCGCTCTCTGCTCCACTCCACTTCACCCACTCACCAGCTTGGACGCAGGCTTGATCTCATGATCTCTAGTCACTGTACAATCTGTACCTTTACCAACTCTGAAGTCTTTCCATCCGACCACAGCTTCCTCACCTGACTTTTCTTTCTCACAGCCACTCCCCACAAATCTGTCTGATCGACACAGAGACCTCCTACCTTTTGACCCTCTCCAGTTAGTTGTCTAGTGTCGTCCTGCCCCATTTGCCTTCATGCAAACTACCTTCTCTGCACAAATCGAAACCTTCCTCACTCCCTTTCCACTGAACTCAACTCCCTTACTCCCCGTCTCTCTGCCAATCTCATACCACTACCCTGCAATCCGGGATCATCTCCACAATACGTTTCCTCAGCTTCTCTGCTCGAGCTGCAGAACCAAGCTGGTGGAGATCTAGACACTTGGCTACCCTTTATGGGCAGGGAACACATCTCCCAACTCTGTTATATTTTACTCTCCCAAGCACTTAATACAATGCTCTGCACACCTTAAACGGTCTGTAAACACTACTGATCGATTGACCCCATCCTTCTCCCTCACCTGCTTTAATTCTGTCCTCCTCTGCCCAACAACTTTCCATCTTTATTGACTCCAATACCCATTGCTGAGCCAGCTGTTCCAGTTGCTTAACTCCCTTTCCAAACCCCCGCTCCCTCACCTCTTCATCCCTTTCCCCTAATGGCCTGGCTATGTACTTTATTGTCAAAAATGAAACTATCGGGCGTGACCTCCCTAAAATCTCCCTTGTTCCTCTCCAGGCCCTCCCTCCTCCTGCGCTCTCTCTGACTCTTCCAACTTTCCCGACAGTATCCCAAGAGAAGATCTCTCACCTCTCAAAATGTACCGTCTCCACTTGTATCTGTGACCCCATCCTTTCACATCTTATCAAAACACATACCCCTCCTCCCCTCCCAGACCACTATCTTCAACTGTTCATTTTCCAACGGCTTCTTACCCCCTTTGAAACATGCTTATGTATCCCCTATCCTAAAAAATACCCTCCGTGGACCCCACAGCTCCCCCCAGTTTCGACCCATCCCCCCACACTGTTCCTCTTCAGACTCCTTGAGCGAGCTGTGTACACCTGCTGCCTCCACTTCCTTTTCTCCAATTTTCTCCTTGATCCCCTCCAATCTGGTTTCCACCCCCTTCACTCCATGGAAACTGTTTTCTCTAAGATCATCAATGACCTCCTTGTCAAATCAGAAGCCCTTTAATGTATTCTCCTGCCTCTCCCCACTCCCAGATCATTTTTCTACAAAAGCGTTCCGGACATGTCACCCCACTCCTTAAAAAACTCCAGTGGTTGCCCATCCACCTCCACATCAAACAGAAACTCTTTATCATCGGCTTTAAAGCACTTGGTCATCTCGGCCCCTCCTACCTCATCTCACTACTCTCCGACTACAACCCAGCCCCCACACATCACTCTTTTAATGCTAACCTTCTCACTGTGCCTCGATTTTGCCTATCTCACCACTGACCCCTCACCCACCTCCTGCTTCTGGCCTGGAATGCCCTCCTTCCTCATCAAATGCGATAGATAATTATTCTCCCCTCCTTCAAAACCTTATTGAAGGCACATCTCCTCTTAGAGGCCTTCCCTAACTAAGCCCCTCCTTTCCTCTTCTCCCTCTCCCTTCTGCATCACCCTGATTTGCTTCCTTTGTTCTTCCCTCCTCCCAACCCCAAAGCACTTACATATGTATCTGTAATTTATTTATATTGATGTCTGTCTCCAACCCTCTAGACTGTAAGCTTGTTGTGGGCTGGGAATCTATCTGTTTATTCTCGTATTGTACTCTCCCAAACGCTTAATACAGTAATCACTCAAATACTATTGAATGAATGAGTGAATCCTAATCCGTGACTTCTCAGTTGCCTCTGACACTAGAAACGATATCCAGCCTTGGTTTCACTGACACTGTCCTCTCCCCGTTCCCCCCTCCTATTTCTGGCAACTCATTTGCAGTCTATTTTGCAAGCTCCTCCTCTACTTCCCATCCTTAACAGTGGAAGGCCCTGGAGGCTCAGTTCTTTGTCTCCTCTTCTCCATCTACTCCCACTTTCTTGGAGAACTCATTCTCTCCCATGGCTTCACCTACCTTCTCCACGTGGATGATTCCCAAATCTGCATTTCCAACCCTGGCTTTTCTACTTCTTTGCGGTCTCATTTCCTCCTGACTTCAGAACGTCTCTTCCTGGATGTCCCGTTGACACCTCAAACTGTGTTCAGAACATAGTTCTTCCCACCCAAACCCTTTTCTCCTTCTGTCTTTCCCATCACCATACACACCACTCTCCTTTTATTAGGGAAGCAGCGTGGCTCAGTGGAAAGAGCCTGGGCTTCGGAGTCAGAGGTCATGAGTTCGACTCCCAGCTCTGCCACTTGTCAGCTGTGTGACTGTGGGCAAGTCACTTAACTTCTCTGTGCCTCAGTTACCTCATCTGTAAAATGGGGATTAACTGTGAGCCTCACGTGGGACGACCTGATTACCCTGTATCTCCCCCAGCGCTTAGAACAGTGCTCTGCACATAGTAAGCGCTTAACAAATACCAACATTATTATTATTATTATTCAAGCCCCAAACCATGGCATTGTTCTCAACACATCTCTCATTCAACCCATATTTTCAACCTGTCACCAAATCTTGTTGGTTCTACCATCATCTTGCTAAAATCCACCCTTTCCTCTCCATTTAAACTGCTACTGAACTGATCCAAGCACTTATCCTATCCCACCTTGACTACTGCATCAGCCTCCTCGCTTATTTCCCTGCCTCCTAGCTCTCCCCCTCTGGTCCATACTTCACTCTGCTGCCCTGATCATTTTTCTAAAAAAAACTCCTTCAGTCCACATCTCTCCATTTCTCAAGGACCTCGAGTGTCTGCCCACCTGCCTCTGCATCGAATAAGAATTCCTTACCATCCGTTTTAAAGCCTTCAATCAGTTTGTGCCCCCTCTTACCTCACCTCACTGATTTTCTAGGACTAGAACCAGTTCTCACACTTCTCTCCTCTCATGCCAACTTACTCTACCTCGATATCTTCTATCTTGCCACCAACCCCTTTCCCACATCCTCTTTCTAACCTCCATATGTGATAGACCACCACACGCCCCACCTTCAGAACCTTATTAAAATCACGTCTCCTCTGAGGCCTTCCGTAACTAAGCCCTCTTTTGCCCTAATCCTTCTTCCCTCCTGTACCGAGCATGCACTTAGCCATGTCCTTTGAGCACTTGAAACCCTTTTCTCAGCTCCAAGCACTTACGAACATATCTGTAATTTATTTTTAATACTGTCTCCCTCTCTAGACTGTAAGCTCCTTCTGGGCAGGGAACACATCTGCTAACTCTGTATCCCAAGCATTAAGCACAGTGTTCTGCACACAGTGAGTGCTCAGTAAATACCACTGACTTATCTAATATTTCTCCACCCAAACTGCTACTATGCTGATCCAAGCATTTATCATATCCTGCCTTGACTACTGCATCAGCCTCCTTGCTGACATGACTTATCTACTATTTCTCCACCCAAATTGCTACTCTGCTGATCCAAGCACTTCTATCCCACCTTGATTACCACATCAGCTTCCTTGCTGACATCCCTGCCTCCTAACTGTCCCCTCTCCAGTTCATACTTCACTCTGTTGCCCAAATAATTTTTCTACAAAAATCATTCTGTCCCCATCTCCCTACTCCTCTGGAACCTCCAGTTGGTTGCCCATCCATTATGCAAAAACTCCTTGCCATCAGCTTTAAAGCACTCGATCAGCTCTCCCTATCCTCCCTCCTAATAATAAGCATAATAATGGTATTTGTTAAGCATTTGCTGTGTGCCAAGCACTGTTTTAAGCACTGGCTAATCAGGGTCCCTCGTGGGGCTCAAAGTCATAATCCCCATTTTACAGATGAGGTAAGTGAGGCACAGAGAAGTTAAGTGACTTGCCCAAAGACACACAGCTGACAAGGGGCAGAGCTGGGATTAGAACCCCCCGACCTCTGACGCCCAAGCCTGGGCTCTTTTCACTAAGCCACGCTGCTTCTCTCCTGAACTCACTGATTTCTTACTACAAACTAGCCCTCAAACCAGCCCTCATCCTAATGGCAATCTACTCAATGTTAACTTAATCTCTTCTATTTTGCAGAGGAGCCTTGCCCAAATCCTCCCTCTGGCCTGGAATCCCCTCTTCCTTCATATACAACAGATCACCACTCTCCCCACCTATGAAACCTAATTAAGGTCCTATCTCCTCCAAGAAGTCTTGTCTTCCATGCCTAAGCTTGCATTTCCCTTACTCCTTCCCCTTTCTGTGTTGTCTTTACAGCGGGTCTTCATCCTGCTTTCAGCACCTGTGGACATGTCTTTATATTCACGTCTGTCTCCCCCTTTAGAATGTTAGCTCCTTGTGGGCAGGGAACGTTGCTACCAACTCTATTGTACGCTCCCAAATGCTTAGTACAGTGCTCTGCACACAGTAAACACTCATTATCATTGACTGATTAGCTCCCTTGTGACTCTAGTTTCTGTGTTTAGTGACTTTTTGTAATGGTTTAGAGATTACTCAATTAGCCATAATATGAGGGGAAAAACCAGTAGAAGTGTTTAAGAGCAGCCTAATAGCAAAGGGAAAGCAGCATTAACTGCAGCTTTATTGGTGTTTCAGTCTTGTAGTGCTTTTACAATATATGTCTTCTGCTTTTCTGCCCTCCCAAGTGTTCATTCATTCATTCATTCAATAGTATTTATTGAGCGCTTACTATGTGCAGAGCACTGTACAAAGCGCTTGGGATGAACAAGTCGGCAACAGATAGAGACAGTCCCTGCCGTTTGACGGGCTTACAGTCTAATCGGGGGAGACGGACAGACGAGAACAATGGCGATAAATAGAGTCAAGGGGAAGAACATCTCTTAAAAACCGATGGCAACTAAATAGAATCAAGGCGATGTACAATTCATTAACAAAATAAATAGGGTAACGAAAATGTATACAGTTGAGCGGACGAGTACAGTGCTGTGGGGATGGGAAGGGAGAGGGGGAGGAGCAGAGGGAAATGGGGGAAAAAGAGGGTTAAGCTGCGGAGAGGTAAAGGGGGGATGGCAGAGGGAGTAGAGGGAGAAGAAGAGCTCAGTCTGGGAACGCCTCTTGGAGGAGGTGAGTTTTAAGTAGGGTTTTGAAGAGGGAAAGAGAATCAGTTTGGCGGAGGTGAGGAGGGAGGGCGTTCCAGGACCGAGGGAGGACGTGACCCAGGAGTCGACGGCGGGATAGGCGAGACCGAGGGACGGTGGGGAGGTGGGCGGCGGAGGAGCAGAGCGTGCGGGGCGGGTGGTAGAAAGAGAGAAGGGAGGAGAGGTAGGAAGGGGCAAGGTGATGGAGAGCCTTGAAGCCTAGAGTGAGGAGTTTTTGTATGGAGTGGAGGTTGATAGGCAACCACTGGAGTTGTTTAAGAAGGGGAGTGACATGCCCAGATCGAAGTGCCTAGTTCAATAATGGGCACATAATTGGGGCTCAGTAAATATTGGTGATGATGATGATGAATAGTCATCCTTCAGGGATAGGGATTCCATAACATTTTTTGTAGTCTATTTGGTTCTTTACCCAGCTAGTTGCCGAGTTTTTTTCTATCACCCCTACACCGTCCCAGAAGGATTCTTAACAACTTCTTCAACGTTTTCTCCATTTAGAACACTGAGAAAACTGCAGTAGTGGTTTCCGTGATTGTTAGTCTGAGTTGTGAGGAGCCTGAAATCCTGCTGCTCCTGACAAATTTATTCTCATAGTTTCATTTCAACTTGCCTTATTGTGTCTGTTGCCAACCTCCTCCCTGCTAGGTCTTAGATTGTAAGCTCCTAAGGAGCCAGGGACAGTGACTATTTCACATCTGTGTATTTTCCCCAGCATCTAGTACAGTGCTATGCACATCAGCATGCCTAGTGGAAATAGTACGGGCGTGGATCCAGAGGACCTGGGTTCTACTCAGTAAGTTGTAGTTATTGAGCGCTTACTGTGTGCAGGACACTCTACTAAGAAATTGGGACAGTGCAATATAACACTATAACAGACACAGTCCCTTCCCTCAATGAACTTACAGTCTGAGGGGGAGACAGACATTAATGTAAATAAATAAATTACAGATATAATAATGATGGTTTTTATAAAGTGCTTACTATGTGTCAAGCACTCTTCCAAGTGCTGGGATAAATTCAAGGTTATCAGGTTGTCCCACGTGGGACTCACAGTCTTAATCCCCATTTTATAGATGCGGTAACTGAGGCACAGAGAAGTGAAGTGACTTGCCCAAAATCACACAGAGACATGTGGCGGAGCCAGGAGTAGAACTCACGACTTCTGACTCCCAAGCCTGTGCTCTTTCCACTGTCACATTGCTTTTCTATAATATGTGCGAATTGTACATTCCAAGCGCTTAGTACAGTGCACTGCACATAGTAAGTGCTCAATAAATACTATTGAATGAATGAATGTATACATAAGTGCTGTAGGACTGGGATGGGTAATAAATATAGGGAGCCAGTCAGGGTGTGACATGGAAGGGAGTTGAAGAAAAGGAAAAGAGGGCTTAATCAGGGGAGGCCTCTTGGAGGAAATGTGCCTTCAATAAGACTTTGAAGGTGGGGAGAGTAATTGTCTTGGATCTGAAGAGGGAGGGCATTCCAGGCCAGAGGCAGGATGTGGGCCAGAGGTTGGTGGCAAGATAGACGAGATGGAGGCACAGTGAGAAGATTAGCATTAGAGGAACAAAGTGTGCGGTCTGGGTTGTAGAAGGAAAGTAGGGAGATGAGGTAGGAGGGGCCATCGTGACCGAGCGCTTGAAAGCCGACGATAAGGAGTTTCTGTTTGATGTGGAGGTGGATGGGCAACCACTGTAGGCTCTTGAAGAGTGGGAAAACATGGCCTGAATATTTTTCTCGAAAAGTGATCCAGGCAGCAGAGTGAAGTGTGGACGGGGGGGGGGGGGGGGGCCGGAGACAGGAGGCTGGGAGGTCAGCAAGGAGGCTGATACAGAAATTGAGGTGGGATAGGATGGATAAGTGAATTAACGTGCTAGCAGTTTGGATGGAGAGGAATGGGCAGATTTTAGCGATATGAAGGTTGAACCAACAGGATTTAGTGATGGATTGAATATGTGGGTTGAAAGAAAGAGTCAAGAATACCACCAAGGTTAAGGGCTTGTGAGACAGGAAGGATGGTAGTGTTGTCTACAGTGATGGGGAAGCCAGGGGAAGGATAGGATTTGGGTAGGAAGATGAGTTCTGATTTAGACTCAAGTTTACGGTGATGGCAGGACATCCAAGTAGAGATTTCTTGAAGGCTGGAGTAAATGCAAGATTGCGAAGAGGGAGAAGATCAGGGCTGAAGATGCAGATTTGGGAGTCATCTACATAGAAATGGTAGTTGAAGCCATGTGAGCGAATGAGTTCTCCAAAGGAGTGAGGGTAGATGGAGGATAGAAGGGGACCAAGAACTGAACTTTGAGGAACCCCTACAGTTAGGGAATGGGAGGGGGAGGAGGAGCCCGCAAAGGAGACTTAAGAATGAATGGCCAGAGAGATCAGAGGAGAACTAGGAGAGGACCGAGTCAGTGAAACCAAGATTGAATAACGTTTCCAGGAGAAGGGGGTGGTGTCACAGTGTCAAAGGCAGCTGAGAGGTCGAGGAGAATTAGGATGGAGTGGAGGCCATTGGATTTGTCAAGAAGGAGATCGTTGGTGACCTATTCATCAACATTGAGGTCCTTTAGGATTTAGGTTCTAATCCACCTCCTCACTCATTCAGTCGTATTTATTGAGCACTTCTTCTCTGCGGTATGACCTCGGATAAGTCACGTAACTTCCCTGTGCTTCAGTTCCTTTATCAGCAAAATGAAGATTCAGTACCTATTCTCCCTCGTCAGACTGTTAGCTCAGCGTGGGACCCGATTATCTTGTATCTACACAAGTGTTTAGTACATTGCTTGAAACATAGTAAGAAATACCACAGTTATTAAATTCTACTACTAGGCTTTACACAACCTACTATCATACTAGGCAACCCAATCAAAATCTATCATGCTTTAATTGAAATTATTTCCTCATTTAGTTTAATCCTCAGAGGATAGTGAGCATCGTCATAAAACCCCTTCATACACTGAACAATTATTAAAATTTCCTTTGTCTCTAGACTATACCCAATTATTTCTTCATGGAACCTCTTTTCCATTTGATTGTTTAATATCACTTTTCTGCATATTTTGTTACTATACCTGGAGTAAAATTAATAATGAGAATTAGTCAAATATCAAAACTGATAGCGTCTAGGTCTGTGGATTGTAAATTCTTTGAGGGCAGGTATATGTATATTTACTGTACTTTCCCAAGTGGTCAGTACAGTGTTCGGCACTCAGACTTTCAATAGATTCTATTAAAGGTATGAGATTAATAAAATCTACTTGAGGTAAAGGTTCAAATTAGTAAACTATTGAAAGTCACTATTGAAAGAAGCAGCAAAAAGAGTCTTGTGAAAGAGTAGGAAGGATGTTTTAACACAACTCTTAATATATTTAAACCAATACTAGGCTCACAATGGGCAAGAATTTGTAGTCATTTTATAATCAACTGAGAGAGATAAGAGCAAAATGTAATTTGTTTTCTGAGATCCTGAATTTATTTAGAAAAATAACTTTTTTTTTTAACTTTCAGTATTGACAATATGGTTGATAAAAATCATCGAGATGGAGAGATAATTAAGTTCATTCCTCCATTATACAAGCAGCGATACCAGTTTATTAAAGATTTAGTAGTAAAGCACAAACCCAAAAAGGTTGGTATTTCTTTTTCAAATATCTAAGTTTTTTAGGGGAAGATAAACTCTAATGTAGATACAGTATTGCAGAAAAATGTGAAATTGTGTAGCAATAAATGATAATTACTCCAGTACCACAACTCCAGAGAGTTTGGTTATATTTGGGACAGTGTTCCCATTTTCAGTTATGCCAAGTTGGTTTAGTTGAATTGAGTAAGAAAAATAAATCACCAAGTGAAAATAAATCAAGAGCAAGAACTTTACCAAATGTCTAATATGTGCCAAAAATATTGCATTGCGTACCTTATAAGCATTCAGAAATATCAACTGAGCTTCTAGAGTCAGATAGTTTTCTGGACATTATTCCACAGTCCCATTTCTTAGTATTATCTCATTAGTGCTTGTTTTTGGTAAGAGAAGAGAGTTTTAAAACTTTCATAATACATGTTATCACTCAGCAGTTTGGAGTGCATATTGTGCATATTGTTAGGGAATTACAGAATTTTCTTTCAACAGTGCACATCTATCTTGATAGAATAGATAGCAGTTATGGTTATAAACAAGTGCGTGACACTGAAAATATCAAACTCATATTTTGACCCACATTTTCCATAAATCCGGCTTCCTCAAGGATGTTATAGGAGAAGTGAGTATATTTTGTTTTGACGTCTGAGTCATTGTCTGATAAAGTCCCAAATTGCTTGCCAAGCAGACATATCAGAAAGGTCCAGGTTTCTGAACTGAAAAATTCATCCTTCAATTTAGTCTTGTGTACTAACTATACTGTACTTTGTAGTATAGTTAATGCTGGAGCGGGACTGGCTCTACAGAAGTAATGGGCACAATAAGGTCGGACGTGTTCTGCCAAGCAGTTTCATGTAGTCTGTCTCAGAGCTTGGCGCTTCCATCAGCGACACCTCTTATCTGACTTTGAGTCAGCAACGGGTGCAGTTGTGAGCCCAGATATTCCCTTGTGAGCTCAGATATTCCCTTGCCATTTCATCATTTGCAACTGTTTTTGTCACCTTCTTTAGACAGAATTCAGTTCAACCTTACTCTGTGTTTTTGAGTTTGATGCTTGTGCATGAGATTTCCTTAACACGAGGTTTCACAAGAATTGCCGTTGCTGCTGCTGGCCTATTGCCCTTATCTGCTACGTCCCCTGAGTAGTTCGGCAAGAGCCATAAGCCTGTGGGGGGCCAGGGCCTCGCACCCCAGAGGCCCAATGGAGGTCTTCTAGTTCCCTCTTATCGTTGGAAAGCTGCAAGCTCCTGAGAGATAAGTGGAAAGGTGAGCTGTAGACTCGGGAGATAAGGTCTCTGAGCCTGCTCACCGGGCCAGAGCTGAGGTTTGCTGCTCTTCTTGAACTCTTCCTCTTCCCCGTCCCACTCCTGGCTTCCTAATCGCCTTCCTCATTACCTCCGGGATGCTGTGGTGTCAGATAGAAGGCTGACGCCTTCATCCTGGGCACCAGCCCTCGTCCCTTTGTAGTTGTCAGCCTGCTCACCCCATTTTTGCATAGGCACTGAGTTATTTTCACACCACATGACAAACTTATTGCTGAGGTGTGACCCAAGGCCTAGCAAGAAAATACTTGGAAAATAAAATTGACAGAAATACTGAGGCATCGATGACAACCTCAAATCACCTCAGTCCACAGAAGTAAGCTAATGAATGCACATTATAATAAACGGGTATATTATGTAGTGTAACTGCCACATTTTCAGATTTCCTGTTGGCTTTGCACTGCATACCTCTTTTGGAAACGAAATCGAGATCATGATGTAGTTCCTCAGGTCAGAAGATGTTTACCAAGACCATCAGTTCTTGACATACTGCAAACCTGTTCTAAATATGAATTGGTCATTTATGTCATCCACATCCATTACCAATCTCCTGAGGTACTTTATCTTTTCATATTCATCTCAGTATTATAATACTAGTGATATTTAATCTTGCTCCTATTCTTTATTCATCCTCATTTAAAGAAAAATATCTTGAGGTAGCCATGTTAAGGAAAATGAACTACTGCAGTTTTTTTTGCCTTATGGCATTTCAAATCAGTGTACGACAGTTACAGACACAATGGGCAATATTTATGAGATTTATGAGTCTTGAATGTCTCAGAAAGCTCTTAGTTTCCTAGGGAGAAGTCAAGCCTCAGTTATAGAAAAAAATGCTTGATTTTCCTTTGATATTACAAGCCATCTCCAACTTGTTTTTATCATTTAATGCTAATTCATCTTTTTTCCTTGTTTAAAAGATAACAGAGTTTCATTAGGAATCTGATTTACGTCTTGTTAACTTCTACTTCTAGCCCCAAGCCTTCATGTTTGGACTTCTTTTATCTGAACAGGAAACTATGTGATGATAGCTTTTAAAAATAAAGAATGACATGGTTCCATTTCTTTTTTTAATTTACAGGTTGCAGACTTAGGATGTGCCGACTGTTCACTATTGTGGATGCTGAAATTCTGCAGTTGCATCGAGGTGCTTGCCGGATTGGATATCTGTGAGAATGTGTTGAAGGAGAAAATGTAAAGCACTTTTGTAATTACCTTTCTGAAAGAGGACTGTTTATTTAGTCCAACTTAGTGGTGTACAGGACTTTTCATTATTGAGATGAGGGAGAAGGCTTTTATTTTGTAAAGGTTTGTATTTAGAAGATTAGGAGAATTATAGAAATTGAGCTTTCCCTAAGAAGGTCGATTTGCATGGTCTCTGAATTTCTTCATCGTAAAATGGAGCAACATGAACCAACTTAATGGAGGTATTGTTAAGATTGATTAATAAATATAATTTTTTAGTACATCTACCTCTTAAAATTGAATGCTTAAAATTTGAAGTGTTGACATTTCTTATCAACAGTATTAATCTTCAGTCACCGAAAGTGATTCAATAACCGTTCTCCCTCTTCTCTAGATTGTTTATCCCATGTGGATCAGAGACTGCATCTGACCTGATTTAATTCTTATCTACCCTAGTGCTTAATACAGTGCTTGGCACATAGTTAGTGCTTAACAAATGACATAATTAACATGCTACAGTATTCTCAGTTGTATTTCAATTTATATTTGTCTTAAACAGTTTCATTCTGCTATATGTTCAGAGTATAGAATTTAATAACTGTTTCCTAATCTGATATTTTACCTTGATAAATATGCTTTGTGTTGCACTTGTATATTTAAATTGCAAAACTTTTATAAGTATAATTTTATAATTTCCTTAAGTGAAAATAATTTGAAAAAACTGTACTCTGCTATCCACGGTCAGTACGTATTTGAGCCACATTTTTGCACTGAAATAACAAAGACATATTATAGGAATGGAAAGTATTGTGTTTTTATAGCTCAGATACCATCATGGCAGCCTGAATTTTAAACTTTGATCCTTTCACCTGTTTCTTCAAAGGGTAGGACCTTTGTACCAGTTGCATAACTGTTGGGTTCCTTTATGCAATTTGTTTTCTGGCTTTGAAATAAATGGGATAGGCTGTTGTCTAGAGTAAATTGGTTGATTTTTTTCCACGTGGGTTTTTAAAAAATTTCCTCCGAAGGAATGTACAGCCATTTTTGGCAGGGAGCCTGTGTTTTCCTTTCATGATTTGGTTGGAATTCTATTACAGAATTAGGGAGTGTTTATCCACCACACATGTCTGTCTTGATAGAATGTTATCCACAAATCAATCAGTGGTATTTATTGAGCACCTGCAAATCAGCACAATTAGAAGGAGCATATGTAAAAATGGGTGTGCACATGCATGAGGTGACAGAGTGTGAGTACTGCAATGAAGTTGTGTACATCAAGTTCTTCAAGAATACAACTATCATGTTTCAGGAGTACAAAGATGTAAAAAGTTAAATTAGTACTTGATGCTGGAGAGAGGGTCAGTGTTGTGTCACGCATTTAGATACTGTTTTAAGAATACTTGATTTATGATTTTCTGTGGAATATCTATTAAGAGAGGGAAGGACAAGAACTCCTTTGGTAAATCTACATTTTTAAATTCAACCTCATCTATCTCAATAAATGGAGAGGTAGGTAGATCAAAAAGGATGTGGAAGAAGAATAAAATAAACCAATTCAAAAGTTCATTGGAGGCAGTTTTGACTGTGTGAAGAAGACAAGTTATTGGATATGGGGTAGAGAGAGAGACCTTCCCAACTCCTGGGTGGGTCTGATAGATTCCTGACCTTTCTTCTGAGGACCCAGGAAGAAGCATGGCAAGGTGCAAATGTACAGTTGTGCCAGGAAGTTACCAGGGTCATCGATCTCTGTGCAAACTCTGTGACGCAGGGTGCCATAACCATCGCACTTGCCAGGAGCCGCAAATAGGAGAAGCGAGTGAGGGGTTTTATAGGTTGGTCCAAGTCGAACAGTCTATGACCCACTATTTTGTGGCCCACCATTTCATTCAGGGCTCTACTGGATGGCCCTCTTCCTTTGGATTTACAGTGAAAGGTTATTTGCAATCATTTTTTACCCGGACTTTGAGAGAACTAAATAGTATAAAAATTTTTGACATCACGTGGAAAGCAAGGCGAGGCATGATATGAACCTTACATGGTGGCTTCAACCAATTAGCAGCGGGTTCTCTTTTGTCCTTTTAAGACAGTAGACAACAGAAAACAGAAATCATTTTGGTGTTGCAATTTCTTTTTGTGGTTGGTCTTAAATAGCTGCATTGAGACTTTCAAAAATTACCACCTAAATGCCTATTAGTGGCCAAACTATTTTAAGCTGCTCCTGATTGAGTTGCTTATTAGCGTTGGTTTCCTAGACTATTACTCTTCAGTTTTTAAGGTAGAGGATGTAAATGAAATTGATTTATTTAATCATAATAAGAAAAGCAGCATGGCATAGTGGAAAGAGTGCAGAGTTGGCAGTCAGAGGATGTGGGTTCTAATCCCGGCTCTGCCACTTGTCCGTGTGCCCTGCGTGGGACCACCTGATTACCTTGTATTTACCCTAGTTCTTAGAACAGTGCTTGGCACATAGTAAGCATTTAACAAATACCGTTTAGTTTTACTCTTGTTAAATGTGTACCATGATTTAAGATCGAATGAGTTTTTTTATGTGATAAACAAAACCTAAGGAGATTTGAATATTTCTTCCAAAGGGTCTTTTTTTTGAAAAATAATGTTTTCTCAGGCACAGACTGACTCCCCTTCCTGGAGATTATCTGCAACCCAGCGAGAGAACTTTAACCATTACTTTACATCAAGGTTCAGTTGTGGAGAAAGATTCCTGCCTGCTTGGATTTGATTTGATAACTTGCATTGAATTGTGAGTATTAAACATATATGCATAAATAAACATATGTGTATTTACATGCACACACACATCATTAAAGAAATTTTTGGCATTACTCAGAAATCAAGGGGAAATTTCATGCTTCAGATTTATTATTTCTAGACCATATCTTGCATTACCTTGCATTAGAGGTAATTACATTACATTAGAGGTAATTAGAGGTAATGCAATTACATTGCATTAGAGAAGCAGCGTGGCTCAGTGGAAAGAGCATGGGCTTTGGAGTCAGGGCTCATGAGTTCGAATCCCAGCTCTGCCACTTGTCGGCTGTGTGACTGTGGGCAAGTCACTTAACTTCTCTGTGCCTCAGTTCCCTCATCTGTAAAATGGGGATTAAGACTGTGAGCCCCACGTGGGACAACCTGATTCCCCTATGTCTACCCCAGCACTTAGAACAGTGCTTGGCACATAGTAAGCGCTTAACAAATACCAACATTATTATTACCTTTTTCTCACAGTGCTTTAGAATAGGGTCAAATGTTTTTTTATAGTAATTAAGGAGGAGCCTTGACTGAAGTCTAAGTAGAAGTTAGTTACCAAAAAAGCGAGATTCTACTACTGATTCTTCTCTTTGGGTTTTCCCGCCTGTAAAATATGACTTATCTATTGTCCCTGTACTAGATTCTGTGATTAGAAGTTTGCAACACAGTTCACATTGGAGTTGATGTGACCTGAAGATCCATAGAGAAGCAGCGTGGCTCAGTGGAAAGAGCACGGGCTTGGGAGTTAGTGGTCATGGGTTTGAATCCCGGCTCTGCCACTTAGCTGTGTGACTGTGGGCAAGTCACTTAACTTCTCTGTGCCTCAATTATCTCATTTGTAAAATGGGGATTAAGGCTGTGAGTCTCACGTGGGACAACCTGATTACCCTGTATCTACCCCAGCGCTTAGAACAGTGCTCTGCACATAGTAAGTGCTTAACAAATACCAACATTATTATTATTAGTATGACTAAGGACACAATTAGGCATTAGTAAACTTTTCTGATATCTTATGAAAAATGTTAAGGGTGAAGTATTGTGTACCAGGTTAGATGAAATGAAGTAAATTGTAGGATTGGTTTATGCTCACACAAATTGGCATGAGCAGCGCCTCTGTCCTATGTGAGATTTTCCCAGAATGCAGCAAGGGAGCCTGGAGCAAGAATGAGCTTGGAAACAGTGACTTTGGTGTGGCTCCTTTACTTCATCCAAGCTCGGCCATTCCAAAGTGGGTCATAGGCCAATACTTCTGGAAAAGCCATAGTCAGTGGTTTGCAGGCTGCCGTGGAGGGTGAGGTCTGGCGAGATACTGATCTGTAGCTGGTAGTTTCAGGGTTGCAGGCTGCTAGGGATGGCGGGGCCTCGGGAGATACTGGAACGCATATGGAAGCAGCATAGCCTAATGGATACAACACAGGCCTGGGAGTCAGAAGGACCTGGATTCTAATCCCGGCCTTTCACTTGCCTGCTTTGTGACCTTGGGCAAGTCATTTCAATTCTCTGTGCCAGTTACCTCATCTGTAAAATGGGGATTAAGATTGTGAGCCCCATGTAGGACATGGACTGTGTTCAACCTGATTAGCTTATATCCACCCCAGTGCTTAGAATAGTGATTGACACATGGTGAGCACTTAACAAATGTCATCATACATATTTGATGATTACTGAGCACTTGCAGCCCACAAGAAAAACTTTTGATAACTCGTCACTCTCCTGATAGAAGCTTTTTAGAAAATATGCTGTATAAATCTAACCAGTAAGTTTAGTTCATTGCATGTGTTTGAAATTCTTTCTGGATAGTTAAGAGTTTGAAGAGGAATGAAATGAGAGGTTTTTTGACAAACGTACTGGTTCATCTACTAAGGCTAGCCCAAGAAATATTTTCAAAGCCTTTAGCCTCATATCCTTTCAGCTCTCCATAACAAAGTCCAGTTTAGAAAATCGTGGGAAATCATCTCTGCCTTAAACCACAGTTCTAATAAATAGTAAATATCTGAGAGCATTAGTTGCTGTTGATTTCAGTGTGAGTTTGTGTCTTTGGGGTTAATTATCTTTATGGATTAATGAATAGAAATAGTAATGGACCGTGCCATCTACAGAGCATTTCCTGGGCATTTATTTGAGAGGGATGGGTGCTGCAAGGGGCACCTCTAAGAGGCAGGGGACGGCATGGGTGCATGGGGAGACAGAGAAACAAGTGAGTCAGTTCTGATCCTTCATGATCGTAAGAGGAGGTCGGGGAACAGCCACAGGCAATTATCTACAATAAGGAGGAAAGCGGGCTAAAGAACCTTAAGAAATAAGTAAATGAGTTTAAAAAAATCCCACCATGTAGTGACTTAGTGATGTAATGCCAGCCATGTAGCACTCAAACACAAGAGGTTTTATTGAATTGGGAAAGTACAGAAATTGGATAATACTCTCCCATTAATCTCCAATCTTAACCTTTGCAGAATAGAACACCTGGAGTCAACAGAGCTGCCCAAGTTCTTGGAAGCGGTGTTTGGGTTCATGACTCCAGCCATGGTTGTAATCAGCACTCCTAATGCAGAATTTAATCCCTTGCTCCCAGGAGTGAAATTATTCAGACACTCCAATCACAAATTTGAATGGAACAGAACCCAATTTCAGAACTGGTGAGTGTGGATGAGGCTATTATTTTACACTTAGGTTTAAAGCTACAGTTTTTGATGCAATTTCAACTACAGCGAACAAGTTATTCTTCTTACCTAGGGGAATCAAGGGTTCCAACTTTCAACTTGGGGCCTGAGGGGTTGGAGCACCAGGGAAAGTTTTGAGGGGCACGGGCTTTGAGGGGAAGGGGAGATAATGAGAAGGATAAGGGAAGAAAGAAAGGAGGGGGAGAGAAAGAAAAGGAGGAAGAGGAAGAGACTTACTGCTCTTCTTCCCCTACAACCCAACCTGTGTGATCTTGGGCAAGTCACTTAACTTCTCTCTGTCTGTTACCTCACCTATAAAATGGGGATTAAGACTGTGAGCCCAGGTGGGATATGGGCTGTGTCCAACCCGATTATCTTATATATACCCTAGTGCTTAGTACAGTGCCTGGTACATAGTAAGTGCTCAACAAATGCCACGTAAAAACCCCACCTAAACTCGCTGTAGCTTCTCATCTACTACTGTTGCTGCTTATCTTCAATCAGTGGTATTTATTGATAACTTGCTATGTGTAGGTCACTGTACTTAGTGCTTGGGAAAGTACATTATATAGAGTTAGGATACATGATTCCCTTGAGGTTGTAGAAGTAATAATATTACTTTTTAAGCACTTACTATGTGCGAAAAACTCTTCTAAGAACTGGCACTTAGAATTTTCGCCTCAGTGAGCTTCCAGCCCCAGTTTACACCTCCTGCCTTCAACTACCTCTTTGACCCTCTTCAGTCTTGCTCCCGCCTTCTCCACTCGATTGAAACCTCTCTCTGCAATCAGGCAGTGTATGTACTGTGTTTAGAGCACTGTATTAAGCACATGAAAGAGTATGACATAACAGAGTTGGTAGACATGTTCCCTGTCCACAAAGAGCTTCTAGTCTGCAGGGGGAGACAGACATTAAAATAAATTACAGATAGGTATGTTAGTGCTCTGGGGCTGAGGGTGGGGTAAATATCAAATGCTTAAAGGGTAGAAATCTAAATGCAAAGGTGAGGCAGAAGAGAGGAGAGGGGAAATAAGGGTTTAGTCAGAGATGGTCTCTTGGAAGCAATGTGATTTCAATAAGGCTTTGAAGGTGGGGAGAGTGATGGTCGGATATGAAGTGGGAGGGCATTCCAGGCCAGTGGCAGGATGTGGGCGATGGGTCAGTGGTGAGAGAGACGAGATCAAGGTACAGTGGGTAGGTTGGTGTTAGAGGCATGAAGTGAGCATAAGGGGTTGTTATAGTAGAAAATCAGCGAGGTTAAATAGAAGGGGGCAAGTTGATTGAGGTGCTGTAAAGCCTATAATAAGGACTCTGATATGGAGGGGGATGGGCAACCACTAAGGCTTCTTGAGAAGTGGGGAAATATGTACTGAATGTTTTTTTAGAAAAATAAGCGAGGCAGTAGAGTGAAATGTCGACTGGAGAGGGGTGAGACAGGAGGCAGGGAGGTCAGTAAGGAGCCTGATACAGTAGTCAAGGCAGGCTAGGAAAAGTGCTTGGATCTGCATTGTAGCAGCTTGGATGGAGAGGAAAGGGTGGATTTTAGTGATGTTGTGAAGGTAGAACTGACAGGATTTGATAAGTGTTCAATAAATGATTGATACATGGGTTGATAATGTGCCAAGTTTATGGGCTTGTGAGATAGGGAAGATTGTGGTACTCCCTACAGTAATGGGAAAGTCAAGGGGAAGAAGTATTTGGGTAGGAAGGTGAGAAGTTCTGTTTTGGGCATGTTAAGTTTGAGGTGTCATTGGGACATCCAAGTAAAGAGGTCCGGAAGGCAGGAGGATATGTGAGTTTAGAGAAGGAAAAAGATAGGGCTGGAGAGGTAAATTTGGGAATCATCCACATAGAGCTGGTAGTTGAAGCCATGGGAGTGAATGAATTCTTCAAGGGAGTGGGTGTAGACGGAGCATAGAAGGGGACCCGAAACTGAGCCTTGAAGGATTCCCACAGTTAAGATGATGGGAGGCAGAGTGGAAGCCTATAAAAAGACTGCGAATGAATGGCCAGAGAGATAAAAGGCAAACTAGGAGAGGACAGTGTTGGTGAAGCCAAGGTTAGATAATGTTTCCAGGAGAAGGGAATGGTCTACAGTGTCGTAGGCAGCTGAGCGGTTGAAGATTAGGATTGAGAAGCCAGTGAATTTGACAAGAAAGAGATCATTAGTGAATCTTGAAAGAGCAATTTCCGTGGAGGGAATGGGGATAGAAACCAGATCAGAGGGAGAATTAGAAGAGAGAAAGTGGAGGCAACAGGTATAGACAACTTGTTCAAGGAATCTGGAGAGGAATGGTAGGAGGAAGATGGGGCAGTAATTGGAGGGAGCCGTGGGGTTGAGAGGGTATTTTGAGGATAAGGGACACAAGAACAATGACCTACACCTTGCCAAATCTAATGGTCTCTAGTCCATCATAATAATCCCTAACCTCTAGCTGCCTTTGATGCTGTGGGCCATCCTTTTATCCTGGAAACACCATCTAGCTTTGGTTTCTGTGACACAGTCCTTTTCTGATTCTTCTATCTCTCTTCTTCTTGGTCTCTTGCTAGTTCTTCCTATAGCTCCCATACCCTAAATCAATCAGGCAGTCATCATTGTTGTTGTTGTCTTATGCTGTCGAATCATGTCCAACCCATAGCGACGCCATGGTCTCATCTCTCCCAGAACGCCCCACCGCCATCTGCAGTCATACTGGTAGTGTATCCATAGAGTTTTCTTGGTAAAGATATGGAAGCGGTTTAACGTTGTCTCCTCCCGTGCAGTAAACCTGAGCCTCCACCCTCTAGAGAAACAGCGTGGCTCACTGGAAAGAGCACGGACTTTGGAGTCAGAGGTCATGGGTTCGAATCCCAGCTCGGTCACTTGTCAGCTGTGTGACTTTGGGCAAGTCACTTAACTTCTCGGTGCCTCAGTTACCTCATCTGTAAAATGGGGATTAAGACTGTGAGCACCCCGTGGGACAACCTGATTCCCCTGTGTCTACCCCAGCGCTTAGAACAGTGCTCGGCACATAGTAAGCGCTTCACAAATACCAACATTATTATTATTACTCTCTCCCATGCCGCTCCCATGCCAGCACAGGGGAGTCTTCACTTGTAGCAGATTGCCTTCCACTCGCTAACCATTGCCTAAGTTAGGAATGGAATGGAATCTCCCTTCCATATTCCATGGTGGAGTACTGGAAACCCTCCAGGTATGACCCTGAGAGGTGACAGTCATCATTATTTATTATTATATTATTTATGTTTGCAGAGTACTGTAGTTAGGGCTTTGAAGAGTACCGTGTAATAGAGTTGGTAGACACGTGCCCTACCCACTGATTTTCCAGTCTCTGTAGATGGCCCCACCATCCTTCCTGTCTTAGAAGCCCATAACCTTGGTGTTATTCTTGACTCCTCTCTCTTTCAACCCACATATTCAGTCCATCACTAAATCCTATCGGTCCCACCTTCACATCACTAAAACCCTTTGCTCTTCCCCCCTGCTCCCTGCCCCACAGCTCTTATGTATATGTGTCTATATCTACAATTCTATTTATATTGTTGCCTTTTTACTTGTTTTGATGTCTGTCTTGCCCCCTCTAGCCTGTAAGCCCGCTGTGGGCAGGGATTGTCTCTCTTTATTGCTGAATTGTACTTTGCTAGCATTTAGTACAGTGCTATGCACACAGGAAGCGCTCAAAAAATATGATTGCATGAATGAATGAAAATCTACTCTTTCCCCTCTATCCACATTAATATAATCATTCATCCTATCCCGCTTAGATTACTGCATGCGTCAGCCTCATTGCTGACCTTCTAGCCTCCTGTCTCTCCCCACTCCAGTCCTTACTTCACTCTGCTGCCCGAATCCTTTTTCTACAAAAGCATTCAGTACATGTTTTTCCACTCCTCCAGAACCTCCAGTGGTTGCCCATCCACCTCTGCATCAAACAAAAACTCCTCACCATTGAGTTGAAGCCCTCAATCACCTTGCCCCCTCCTACCCCATGTCACTACTCTCCTACTACAACCCAGCCTGCACACTTCACTCCTCTAATGCTAACTGTCTCACTGTGCCTCAATCTCATCTATCTCGCCACCAACTCCTGGCCCACGTCCTGCCTTTGGCAGGAACTCCCTACCTCATCAAATAAAAATAATAATAATAATAATAAAGGTATTTGTTAAGTGCTTACTATGTGCCAGGCACTATTCTAAGCGGTGGGGGACATACAAGGTAATCAGGTTGTCCCACCTGGGGCTTACAGTCTTAATCCCCATTTTACAGATGAGGGAACTGAGGCACAAAGAAGTGAAGTGACTTGCCCAAAGTCACACAGCTGACAAGTGGTGGAGCTGGGATTAGAACCCTTGACCCGTGCTCTTTGAACTGAGCCACGCTGCGTCAAATCCAAAAGACAATTACTCTACCCATCTTCAAAACCCTTTTGAACGACATCTCCTCCAAGAGATCTTCCCTAAGCCCCTCTTTCCTCTTTTCCCACTTAATTCAATGCACTTCAGTCGTATTTATTGAGCGCTTACTGTGCGCAGAGCACTGTATGAAGCACTTGGAAAGTACAGTTCGGCAACAGATAGAGACAATCCCTATCCAACAACGGGCTCACAGTCTAAAAGGGGGAGACAGACAAAACAAAACAAGTAGACAGGCATCACTACCCTCAAAATAGATGGATAGAACCATAGATCAATGCACATCATTAATAAATAGAGCAATAAATATGTACAAATATATTCATTCATTCATTCAATAGTATTTATTGAGCGCTTACTATGTGCAGAACACTGTACTAAGCACTTGGGATGAACAAGTTGGCAACAGATAGAGACAGTCCCTGCCGTTTGACGGGCTTACAGTCTAATCGGGGGAGATGGACAGACAAGAACAATGGCAATAAATAGAGTCAAGGGGAAGAACATCTCGTAAAAACAATGGCAATATATACAAGTGCTGTGGGGAGGGGAAGAGGGTAGAGCAGAGGGAGGGAATAGGGGCAATGGGAAGGGGAGGAGAGGCAGAGGGAAAGGGAGGGCTTAGTCTGGGAAGGCCTCTTGGAGGAGGTGAGCTCTCAGTAGGGCTTTGAAGAAGGGAAGGGAATTAGTTTGACGGATGTTTGGAGGGAGGGCATTCCAGGTCAGTGGTAGGACAGGCGAGAACGAAGCACAGTGAGGAGGTTAGTGGCAGAGGAGCCGAGTGTGTGGGCTGGGCTGTAGGAGGAGAGAAGGGAGGTGAGGTAGGAGGGGGCAAGGTGATGGACAGCTTTGAAGCCAAGAGTGAAAAGTTTTTGCTTCATGCGAAGGTTGGTAGGCAACCACTGGAGATTTTTGAGGAGGGGGGTGACATGCCAGAGCATTTCTGCAGAAAGATAATCCGGGCAGCAGAGTGAAGTATAGACTGAAGCGGTAGAGACAGGAGGATGGGAAATCAGAGAGGATCTTTTTCTGCTTCACCCTGACTTGTTCCCTTTGTTCTTCCCCCCTCCCAACCGCCCAGCACTTATGAAGATATGTCATTTATTTATATTAATGTCTGTCTTCTCCCCTCTAAGATGTAAGCTCATAGTGGGCAGGGAATGTATGTGTTTATTGTTGTATTGTACTCTCCCAAGTGCTTAGTATAGTGCTCTGCACACGGTAAGTGCTCAATAAATATGACCGAATGAAAGAATGACAAACTTATGAATAAATATGGGAATCCCTCAAGCCTCACTACTGGGTCTTTTATTTTCAATCTACACTCTTTCCCATGGAGAGCATGTCAGCTCTCATAGTTGAACATATTATTATTACTTCCCTGTGCCTCAGTTTCCTCAACTGTAAAGTAGAGATTAAATACTTGTTCTCCCTCCTACTTAGACTGTGAGCTCCATATATGTTAGGGAATGTGTTCAACCTGATTAGTTTCTGTTTAGCCCAGTGCTTAGAACAGTGCTTGGCACATAGTAAGCACTTACATATTATTTTTGTTTTCAAATCCCCATATACAGTTAGTCACCAAATCCTGTTGTTTTTTTCTTCATATCTCCAGAATCGGAATGCTCTCCATCCAAACTGCTACCAGGCTGGTTCGAGCACTTGTCATCTCTCTGTTCAACAGTTGCATTGGTCTTCTTGTAGATTGTCCTGCCTCCCCATCTCTCCTCTCTCCAATTCGTACTTTGCTCTGTCCAGATTATTTTCCTAAAACATCTTCTGTGCCCATCTCACCAGTCCTCAAGAACCTCCACTGGTTGTCAGTTCTATATTACGTAGAAACTCCTGAGTGAACACTGGCTTCAGTCAGCTCTCCCTTCCCTACTTGTTGTTGCTCCTTTCATTCATTCATTCAATCATATTTATTGAGCACTTACAGTGAGGAAAGCACTGTACTAAGAGCTTACTCCATCCCAGTTTGCACACGCTTCGCTCCTCTCTCGCCAACCTACTCAGTGTGCCTCATTATTTTCTCTCTCCGTTAACCTCTTGCTTATGCCCTTCCTTCTGCTTGTAACTCCCTCTCCCTTCACAACCAGAGGACCAACCGCATTTATTAGTACAGAGCCTCAGCTCTTAGTACAGTGCCTGACACATAGTAAGTGCTTAACAAATACCATTATTATTATTCTGTCCATATTTAAAGTCCTTCTGAAATCACATATTCTCCAGGAGGCTTTGCCTGATTACTCTTCCATCTGCCCATCCTTTTCCACTCTCATTACTGCCATTTCAGCTCTTCTGACTCTCCCACCCCCATAGCATTTATTTAGGAGTCTTTAAACTCTGTGGCTACCCCTCTACTTGTAGTTTATTTGAGTGTCTGTCTCCCCTGCTATTTTGTAAAGCTCTTGAGAGCAGGAATCTCTCTATTACCTCTGTTGTACTCTCCCAAGCGTGGAAGAAGCACTGAATAAGTACTATTGATTGATTGATAGGAGCCACATATTCAGCTTAGAGTGTTTGATGTCCAACAGCAGTTTGATGTCCTATAGCTCCAGGAAGTCAGGAAGTCTGCACGTGGCCAGGGCCTGATTACCATTGGATCAAAAGAGCCCTGAGCTAATTCTCCCCCCCACCCACCCCTCCAAACATCCCGTAATGCCGTTCCTCACCTTATGAGCTGCCATTACCACTGAAGCCCCCACCCTGACCAAAAGAGACCCCTCAGCATGGCCAGATGGAATGTACTTTTCCCTCATCAACCACTCCTCCTCCTTTCATTCATTCATTCAATAGTATTTATTGAGCGCTTACTATGTGCAGAGCACTGTACTAAGCGCTTGGAATGAACAAGTCGGCAACAGATAGAGACAGTCCCTGCCGTTTGATGGGCTTACAGTCTAATCGGGGAAGACGGACAGACAAGAACAATGGCAATAAATAGAGTCAAGGGGAAGATGTCCTCCTTCCTTTACTGACCTGCTGCTGCAACCCCAGCCAACTCGACTCAGAAGACCCTGAGTTTGATTTCAATAGGTCAGGAAGGTGGGAGAGCTTCCAGCTCCGACAGAAGTGAAGTGAGGTGGAGAATCACCTCCTCTTAGTCCCATTCCCCGTTTACCCCATTCCCCAGCTCCCAAAACATTTGGTTCCCCTTGGGGGTGGGGCAGAGGGTGTCATGCCAGCTGTTCCCTGGCAAATCTTTGGCCCTGGTGGCCAAGCATGCTAATAGCCCCATTAGCGACTCTTAACCAGAGTGATATCTGGGGCCTGCACATAGCTGTACACAACTCCTGGAGCAATAGTCCCTTAAAAGCACTCAGACACAAACCCTTACCCGCGCATTAATATGTGCCAGAGGCCAGCTCCTGCCAGTCAATTGCTCTGGGCTCTCAAGTGAATTTGTGTATGAGGGTGAGTTTGGGGGAGCCTTTGCCTGCAGGACAAGGGAGGGACTTGATGGTAAGGGAAAGAGGAAAGAGAAATTAGGAATATGGCTCGGGTGTCACCTGAAGTGTGATGCAGTGGTACCGTACGCCACATTGGGGACGCTTGGAAAATCATCTAGTCCCGGGCCTACAGGAGAGTCAGTCAGTATGGCCGTACACATGGCTTGGCGCCACTTGGCCGTGTTTCTCATCGCCACCCTCTCCAAGGCTGGCTTCTTGCCCACTAGCTGTTCCTCAGCCCGTGGCTGCCACGGTTGGATGAGTGTTGAAAGGTTCACCCTCTGGGGAGGGACAGGTGGGGCTTGAAGCTGGGCTGGCTGTCCCCCAGGCCTGCTGCTGCTGCTACTGGCCATGAATGGATATCTCAGGGATGGAGTAGCCCACAGCCTGGGGAGGGGCAGCGGGCAGACCAACCGAGCGGCCGGCTCTGCCCAGCCTGGGGTCCGGCAGCAGCGGGGCAGGAGTCGGGGGCGGGGGAATACCTCTCTAGCTGCTCCCCTACTCTTACCCCGCCATTAGTCATTCCCCATATCAGACTCTTGTGGCTGAATTGATCCCAGTCTGCACTTTCCAAAGCCGATCTTAGGATAGTCTACGGTTGTAATAATGGTCAGGGTGACAAGATTTACTTTTTTTTTTTTTTAAAGCTGCTGGATTTCTGGTTCACTAGGGAGGGATTAAGGTCCTGGTAGATAAGACGCCTGGCCCAGGGTGGCAGGGAAGAGGAAATTGAAAACCCCCTGCTACTTCTATTATTGAGCATTAGTTCCACAGCTGCAGATAGGACTCTAAGATAAAGGGCCCCAGCAAAAGCCTCTGGCAGGAAAAAATGGGCATGGTGAAGTACCTGTGGTCGTGTTATTGATTTTATGTTGAAATTATAAATCTCTGAAAACTATATATACTCTCGGAGTTTAAGGGGTGGCACGCTTTCCAGACTCCTTAAATGCAGGACTCCAAATCACAATATGAATTACTGTAAAAGTTCACTGTAAATGTAGTTTTACTGCAGTAAGACCCTCTAGGGACAGACACCTTGTCTAATTCCCACTTGTATATTTTTTTCCAGCACTTAATGCAGCGCTCTGCCTACAGTTAGCAGTTCATAAATATGATTATTACACTGATCTCTGGAGAATCCTCATGGTGGTTTTTCAAGTTCTTGCGTTACAAGTGCTGAGCAGTTAACTACCACCGAAGCTACTGCTTGATTCTCTTGAGTCAGAATATCTGCCCCCTCCCACCCTCTCCGTGGATCGGCACTCTCTGTTCTGCTGGGATTTTCCCCCCAACCCATTATCCCCCTCCCTCCCGAGTCAGTTTTTCCATCTCTCCCTGGCTCTGTTTTCCCCTCTCTACCAGGGAACAGAGTGAGTCTGGGGGGCCTGGGAGGCAGGCAGTCCCTCTCAATCCCCATCAAGAAGGATCCCCTGAAATGATTGGCTGGACAGTCCTGGAGAAGGAACAGGTCAGTGGGGGTGGGCTATGTACTTGGCTGACTTGCTTACCCTTCTGTCTACTTGGGGCAGAGTGATGTGGGTCAGGGTAGAGGCAGGAGAGAAGCCAGGCCAGGACGGGTAAGAAGGGAAAGAAATTGGTGAAGGGAGGGGCGCCTCAGGTCGGGCCATGGTACAGTCCTGTCTGCAGCTTGGCACAGGCATCGTGATGCAGGTGACAGCCGTTACCCATGGGGAGGTGGGCAAACAGATCTCTCATCCAGCAGATCTCTCTGGACCTCACTCCAGGATCAGAAACAAGACTCAGGAGACTCATCACTCAGGAGTAACTCCCCCTCTAGACTGTAAGCTCGTTGTGGGCAGGGAATGTGTCTGTTATATTGCACTCTCCCCCAAGCGCTTAGTACAGTGCTCTGCACACAGTAGGTGTTCAAATGCAATTGACTGACCGACTCCTTCACCCCCTGTTAAATGTCAGGTTGCTGTTTTGTTGCACTCCAGTTCTAAAGCAAAGCCTAAAGAAGTGCATGGAGAACGTTCTAACCCTTTGACAGTTTGTAGAGGAGCCCAGCATGATTGAGGTAAAAGTAGCTATTTCTTCTTGAAGATATTTAAGCAAAACCAGAGCTGCAGTTCTGAAGATCTGGTTTACTGGGGAAACAGCTTGCTAATGGGTGTCCCGTTGGGATAGTTAAATATGGCTTGGCATGCTTTTTTTTGTATGCAGTGCTTTCTAGCTTTCCTAGAATGGTATCTGCGACTCTATGTCTTTTAAGAACTTGCATGGAAAAAAAAACCCTGATGATTCAGGAGTATCCAGATTTGGTGATGGTCCAGAGCAGAACGTAAGGTGTATTTGACTGATAGTCTGACTTTGCTATCCTTGGCATTTGGTTATCGTAATCATCTCCGGCTGTTTTTGTAACTTAACTGTAAGAAATATTTTTAAAACAAAATACTGGAATTCAAATCAAATAACTCCCTCTCAGAGTTGCTGACATTAAATGAAGCAAAAATATTTTATCAGACTGAGTTTTGTCCTTAGTGACACAGACATTTTTCCAGGATGCTGTGCTTCTGCAAGATTTTTAGATTCCTTAAGTGCTGGTAGGTGAAACTGGCAAGGAGTTTGGTCTCTACCTCACTGTCTGCACTTGTTTTTGCTTTCGGTTAGCTTTTTTCCTCTGGCAATCTGAGTCCTACTGTTAACCCACTGGAAAGAACACTGCTCTGGGAATCTGGAGTCCAGAGTTCTAGTACTATTCCTCTACCAGCCTGTTGATGTCATCAGTGTCGGATGTTGGAGTTGTAAGGTTTATCTACTGAGACGCCATTGAGTGAAATGCACTGTACTAAGCGTTTAGGAAAGGACAACAGAAGCCCAAGACACATTCCGTACCCACAGGGACTTTACATTTTAATGGGGAAGGCAAAGAAAAAAATTGCAAATAGTGGAATCAAATAATTGAATGTACTGTTGAATATACATAGATTCATGATGGGAGAGGATGGGTAAGTGCTAGAGGTGGCGTCGTGCCCACACAGGGCATTGGCCAAGGTGGACAGGCCCGCAGGAATCCTGAAAAATACCTGGCAAATCTGTGCAGCATGGGTACTGAGCCAGCTGCTAGCTGGTTCGTGGCACTTCAGCACAGCTTTGGCATGAAACTGTGCATTCACTTTAGCTCCATATGGGTCATGCCATAAAAAACCTATATGTCTATTCCCCAGCCCATCTACTCCCTGGTTGTACTTGGGGCTCAGCATTCAATTGTATTTATTAAGCGCTTACTATGTGCAGAGCACTACACTAAGCGTTTGGGGGAGTACAAACAGTATACTGTTTATTGTTGTAATTTACTTTCCCAAGCGCTTAGTAAAGGAGCGTGAGAAGCAGCGTGGCTCAGTGGAAAGAGCCTGGGCTTGGGAGTCAGAGGTCATGGGTTCGAATCCCAGCTTTGCCACTTGTCAGCTGTGTGACTGTGGGCAAGTCACTTCACTTCTCTGTGCCTCAGTTACCTCATCTGTAAAATGGGGATGAAGACTGTGAGACCTCACGTGGGACAACCTGATTACCCTGTATCTACCTCAGTGCTTAGAACAGTGCTCTGCATATAGTAAGTGCTTAATAAATACCAACATTATTATTATTATTATAAGTCACTTCACTTCTCTGTGCCTCAGTTACCTCATCTGTAAAATGGGGATTAAGACTGTGAGCCCCACGGGGGACAACCTGATTCCCTTTGTCTACCCTAGTGCTTAGAACAGTGCTCTGCACATAGTAAGCGCTTAACAAATACCAACATTATTATTATTAAAGTGCTGTGCATGCAGTAAGCATTCAATATATACGATCGAATAAACAATTGAATGTACAGTGTAACAGAGTTGGTAGACACATTCCCTGCCCATAGAGAGCTTGCAGTCTACAGGAGGAACAAGATTGGACAAACCAGTAACACAGTCCAGTTCATACAACTAAGTTCTTTTGGTTCCATAATCTCTGGAACGAGGACTATTCATCATTCATGGTGGGAGACTTCATTGCTAATTGTCCACCTAGTCTGATATCGTAAATGTTCAGATGCCAAAATATTTGGGATAATGGAGAAGGCAGGCAGGGGATACCTGGGATTCATTTTGGAGTTCAAAGAGGAATCCGGAAGTTTCTTCTTCCAGTTCTGAATGTGGGGCAGGAGGACAGACCAATTTTAGCTTACCCTGAAGTTGTCCTTCAACACTCAAAATCAATTGCAATGTTTACCCACAAATACTAGCTCCTGGAGAGCCGGGAACCTGTCTACCATTTTCTTCTGTATCATACCCTCTCTCACACACTTAGTACAACATTCTGCATATAGAAAGCATTCAATAAATACCATGGATTGATTGAAATATCTTTTTTATTTCTTTTGATTTGCATTCATTCATTCAACTGTATTTATTGAGTGCATACTTTGCAGAGCACTGCACTAAGTGCTTGGAGAGTACAATTCGGCAACGAATAGAGGCAATCCCTACCCAACAACGGGCTCACAGTCTTCTATGGTTGTAGTTATACATATGGATACCGTCACAAATATGGATTGTCTCATTAAAAATTAATTAAAGACATCCACCTCCAAAAAGATTGGTTTTGTTTTCTATAAATTTGCAATAATTTAGCAGTTGAATTGCCAGTGACTTTCCCGAGTCGATTACAAATACGGTGTCATTGTTATTAAGGCTTATATCGTTTTACAGTATGGCAAATTTTGATTTGAATGAAACTATTTCAATTCATTAGTTTATATAATAGTGTTTTCTGTTGCTCCCCATTTTGTTGTTCAGGTAGTTTTTTTTCCCCCTCCCCCTCCCCCCAATTTATTAAGCATTTACTGTATATAGAACACTGTACTCATCTCTTGGGAAAGTATAGGAGACAGAATAATTACAGATGGAAGAAAATGTCAGAATGAAAGGATTTAAGCATAAGGGCTTTGGGGCTGAAATCCTAGAGCAAAGGCAAAGTTTTAACTCAAAGTCTTGGTTTTCATGTTAGATGCTGGAAAACTTGGTACTTTTTGCTTATGGTAATGAAGTATTCTCCAAACAACTGACTTTGGGAAGTAATTTTTAGAGCCATTTAAAAATGCAGAAAGGAATAGCTCTACATCCCGTTCTTCCATAATGTGGGTTTTTGTTATGTGATTTGGATAGAACAGAATGGAAGAACTAGGAAATGTTCATTTCATAACATAATCAAGAAATTGATGTAGTTAGATTTGGTGAACGAACGGTTGATTGTGTGCTTGTGAATAGTGTCAATAGTGTGATGCTCCTTTGATTCCCAGCGTCTACATAATGTCAATCAATGGTATTTATTGAGCACTTATCACAGAATTGGTAAGATGGTACCACACAGTATTTTGTATTCTTGCCCCTTCATAGTATTTGATTTGATAAAATCACAAATGGCAGGGGTGTAAGGCATCCTGCTAATGGTGAAACATAACACTAATAGGAAGAATTTGTATTGAAAAATGTCAGTCAGGAAGTTATCACGTACTCCCTAACCCATTAGTTCCTACTGATCATGATTTCCCCATAACATGTGGTTCTTCAAGAACAGAGACCTTGCATTGTAGAAGCATCGATTGGATGTATTTTTCTGGCTTCCAGGATGCACATGTATACATAATTCTTCCTCCTGAAATTAGCTATTAAGATTCTTTTCCAGCTGCTGCAATAAAATAGATTTGCGTTCTGAAAAATTCACATTGCAAGTGTTTATTTTTGGTCTTATTCACAGAGATATTGTTTTTAGATTGAGCTGTTTTCATTGATGTTTTAAAACTTTTACTGCAACTGTGCTTTGATTTGTTCTTGAGTGATTTTCTGGAATTCCCGGGCGGTCTGGTGTACACGTGCGCTTCTCCGGCATTGGAGCCTTTGGCTGGGCCCGCCTAACTTTTAGGGCCTGGGCCTGGAGCCTAGCAGCTGTGGGAAATTCACCCCCCCCCCGGCTTGCCTTCTTATCAATTAATCATATTTACTGAGTGGTTAATCTGTGCAAGTCTCCCATGGAGCCATGGATTCATATCCTACTTTGACACCAGGCCTTATTAAATTCACATCTCCTCTAAGAGGCCTTTGCCAACTAATCTCTCATACTCCCTACTCTCTCTCCCTCTTGCATCACCCTTGCACGTGGATGTGTACCCTTTATTCACCCCACGCTTAGCACCACTGCAGTTACGTAATTTAATACCTGTCTCCTCTAGACTGTAAGCTCCTTGTGGGCAGGGAACATATCTACCAACTCTGTTATATCCTGCTCTCCCAAGCACTGTGTAGAGTGGTCTTCACTGAGTAAGCACTCAAATACAATTGACTGAGTTACTTTGGCGATGTTCTGTAATATATTCTGGGCTATATAGTCTCAATTCCCAGTTACTGTCAACTGTGGTGTATCCCCATTGTAATTCTGTGCTTACCTTAGAAGAGTCATCGAGATCCAACTGCCAGTAGGTCCCTAATTGAGTGTAAAAGTTAGAGGGTTCAATGGGAGTAGGGCTTGGTTTACGATGAACAGAATAGGACTTTCAATTCAGTTCTGCTGAGGGTTAACATCGATGAAGATTAGAAAGTAAAAACCCTTAATGTTAGGTGTAAACTGAACCTCCTGGACACTGGACACTAAAATGCAAGTGGCATTGCGTGACTTTAAGCCAGACACACAGTGTAATGTCATGATGTCATAGTCAACGTTTGGTTGGCTGACTGTCCTAGTCTGCCTAAATATAGAGCATTTCTCCTGCTGGGGGGAGGTGCCCTCCCTTCCTCCAGAGCCCTTGTGCTCCCCTTCCTGAACGACCCTCTGAAGGTGGGTGTCGACTCTGAGCTGTGGAAATTGGTGGCAGAAGTTGAGGTGGAAGGTTACTGCGTTCTTAAAATACTGGACCCAAAGGCCTCCGAGGCTCTGTGCAACCTGGATGGGGCAGACTAGATGAAAACTGAAACTAGCTGAGAAGCAATGTGGACCAGTGGATAGAGGATGGGCCTGGATGTCGGAAAGACCTGGGTTTTTAATCTCAACTCTGCCATTTGTCTGTCTTGTGGCCTTGGGCAAGTCACTTCACTTTTCTATGCCTCAGTTACCTCATCTGTAAAAGAAGAATTAAGACTGTGTACCCTATGTGGGACAGTGGGTGTGTCTAACCTCATATCCCTCCCTCCTCATATCAGACAGACAATTACTCTCCCCCACTTCAAAGCCTTATTGAAGGCACATCTCCAAGAAGCCTTCCCTGACCAAGCCCTCCTCTCCTATTCTCCCACGCCCTTCTGCATCACCCTGACTTGCTCCCTTCATTCATCCTCCCTCCCATCCCCACAACATATATGTATATATCTGTTATTTATTTATGTATATTAATTTTCATTCATTCAGTAGTATTTATTGAGTGCTTACTACATGCAGAGCACAGTACATCTATCTCCCCCTTTAGATTGCGAGCTGCTTGTGGTCAGGAAAGTGTCAGTTGTTGTATTTTACTCTCCCAAGAGTTTAGTACAGTGCTTTGTACATAGTAAGTGCTCAGTAAATACGATTGAATGACTTGAATGAGTGAATAACCTGATTAGCTTGCATCTACCCTAGTGCTTAGTAAAGTGCACATAGTAAGCATTTAACAAATACCATTTTAAAAAAAACCCCTCAACTGTCTGGTATACAACCAGGTGAATAATTTTGTTGTATTCTCCCAAGCACTTAGTACAGTTTTATTGATTGATTGATTGAATGGCCACCTTAAATGGAGTTGTGTTGCAATACCAGTCCCATTCAAGCCAGACCAGCGTTATTTTTGGCCTGGGTGGCTAGGGGCCCTCAGGCTGACCCAAGCCCATGTGCCATTCATTCAGTCTTATTTACTGATGGAATGAATCAGTCCCTACAGAGTTCTTCATACCATCTACTTCGTAATCCATTAATTCCTATTGAGTCACTGGTTTCTATATTGTGATTTCCCCGTAAGATGTGCTCTCTTTCGAGACTCAGGCCTCTTCTTATAACAGAATTGGAGAATTCTGACACTTGCATGTGAGTGACTGATTAGAAGAATGAAAGCCTGCCGTTTCTGCGTGAAGAAGATACTGCTCCCAGCTGAAACCCCTTTTAGTTGAAAGATGGGGGAGAGAGACAGGGCTGAGGCAGTCCAGAGATCCAGGATGTAGTCTAAGGACAACAGTGCCGTAGAGACCCCCTGTGAGGAAAGCTGGATCTCAGGGGTCCAAGGGACGGGGAGGAAGAGCCTTGATTTAATAGTAAATTCCATCCCTTCATGCCACTTTACCTTCTAATTCCGGCTCTGCCACTTGTCTGCTGTGTGACATTGGGCAAGTCACTTAACATCTCTGTGCCTCAGTTACCTCATCTGTAAAATGGAAATTAAAAGTGTGAGCCCCATGTGGAACAACCTGATTATCCTGTACCTACCCCAGCGCTTAGAACAGGGCTTGGCATATAGTAAGCGCTTAACAAATACCAAAATTATTATTCTAATTATTCTTACTATTATTATCTTATACAGTGGGACCCATGTCTTCAAAACCCTCAGTCCTGACCCTGAGAATACCATGAGAATATATTCTATTTGATTTCCTGTATTCTCCATTGAGTTTTAGAAAGTGTGACTTTGGGAGTTAAATACACAATTATTATCTTTTAGACTGTGTGCCCATTGTTGGGCAGGGATTGTCTCTGTTGCCAAATTGTAGATTCCAAGCACTTAGTACAATGCTCTGCACACAGTAAGTGCTTAGTAAATACAATTGAATGAATGAAATCAGTATTTCCATTTTCTTTATCAAGGCAGTCTGTTTCCAGACCAGTTTTTATATAGCAAAAGTTAATTGAGATCTTGTCCATCTTCAGCCAATAAAACAGCCTTCCTTTCAAGTATCCTTGTTTTAACACTTGTACCTGAAAACCATTTATTTTTGAGTTTGTGAATGAATATGTTTGGATATATGAGAGGACTGGAAGTGTAATTTGGATTATTCTGTTTGCCTAGTTAAATAGTTCCTTCTCCTGGAGAGCTGGGCTGAGGATAAGATTACCTTTATGGACTAGAACAAGAGTTTCAATTATACTGAGTGTTACTCTTGATAAACTTTAGAAGATAAGGACTTACCACAGCTCTTCATGTGAGGAATACACTCAACTGAATCTTTTTTCAGCCAGAAAATGATCCTTGAATCACATATTTGATTTTACTTGGAATTCTTTCTCGTGGAAAATGATGAAGTGAAACAGTAGTTATGAGAAATTTCCCATCTTTCAACTCAGGCACACTCTTGAAAATGGGCAGAAATAAAAAAGGTACTGAATGCTGTACTGTTAAATGCAGACATATGACTCCTTAGAGTTATCTTCTCATTTGCGGCAGTTTTACTGAAGTGTAGCAGGAAAGGCTGAAATATATGTAGTCTGTCCATTGTTTGTCGCCACTGGTTTCCTGGGGCTTTCCCTGTGTCTAAGGACTAGCGTGGCATTTATGTTTAAAATAGGTTACCTTATCTCAAACTGATTTACATGAGTACCTTCTATCTTCTGTTGTCACGTTGGAGCTATGACAGCCAATGATACTTGTTTTCCTACTGTACATAGCATGCCATCGAAGTGTCTCTTCTCTTACTTTTGCATATGATTCCTCTCTTTGGGCTCTCACACGGTAATTTCCTTGGATATGCTGATGCTATGGACTTAGCAGATCTGAGTTTCTTCTGCAACAGCTGTACAATATTTCGCATTGAATAGGAGCATTACAGGCATGTACTGCAGGGTAGTTATTTGACAAAATAGACACAATAATAAATGAGCTTTTTCCAACAAATATTTCCTAGATGTTTGTTGCTTACTTTTAAACAAGCCAGGAAGATTCTTTCTATTTCTTTCATTTAGTGAAATAGCGGTTAGGTTTCTTGGTCATAAATAGATGAGTGAAAATATGGGGATAATTGATTTCTCTCCCTTTTTAGGGCTTCAGCTGCAGCAGATCACTATGGTTATTCAGTGGAGTTCACTGGACTTGGGACACTTCCTGGTGGAAATAAGGATGTTGGATTTTGTACACAAATAGGTGTATTTATGAGGAATTCAACAGAAGAGGATGAATTTGTCAAACATGAGAAACATGCAGAGCGCGCTTACAAAACTGTGAGTATACGAACAGCACATATCCAATTTCTACATGTACACATTTGTACATATGTATATATATATATACACGTGTGTGTGTGTATAAATATATGTATAGCTATCTCTCTCTCTATAAATATATCCCATATTGTCAGCAGGTTTGCTTTTTGTCTGTTATTGATACAGTAAACTCATTTTAAAAGATAACTTTGAAAGCTGTCCTCAGAGAGATTTTGCCTTTGAAAACACTGTTGAATTTCCAGGCAGAAAATGCAGTTATACAGTCACACAGGAAATTTTGGTTGGCCTGCCTGACATTTCTATGTGAATCCCAATTGCCCAAGTAATATCCCTAGTCAGGCCTGAGGTGATTTGGTGATTTGGCGGTTAAGATATTAGTGACCAATTAGTGGGCTAAATTAATATTTAACAGTGCCAAGAGTAAGTCGGTTTGTGGAACAAATGGAGTGATGTGTAACTTTTCATCATAAAAGATTAGGTCAGGAAAAATAGAGAGGATGAATGGAAATTCTAGACTTAAGTAGGGAGAGAGCTCACTGGTTGATTCCAGGAGCATTTTTATTAAGGGTACATACATACAGATATATATATATATATATATGTACCCACTTTAAGGAATCACTCCTATTTATTGAGATAATAATAATAATGGTGATGATATTTATTAAGCACCTACTATGTGCCAAGCACTGTCCTAAGCACTAGGGTAGTACAAGGTAATCGGGTTGTCCCACGTAGGGCTCACAGTCTTAATCCCCGTATTACAGATGAAGTTACTGAGGCACAGAGAAGTGAAGTGTCTTGACCAAAGTCACACAGCTGACAAGTGGCGGAGCCGGGATTAGAACCCATGACCTCTGACTCCCAAGCCCGGGCTTTTTCCACTAGAAGCTTCTTCTGCTTCTCAAACTGTGGACAGAGCAATGTACTGAGTACTTGGGAGAGTGCAGTAGAGTTAGAAAATAGATACCAGCCCTCATGGAGCCAATGATCTTGCAGGGGCTTAGACTCTATTATAGACTATGAAGAGAGGTAAGAGAGCTGTATCCTGTAGTCACAAGTAGAAGACATTAGTTTTAGTAGCCTTTCTTTTCCCTGGAGTGGGACACATGATGAATGGTCATTCCTTCCCATCGCCTGCAGTTTCCAGTGGGCAGAATATGTAGTCATTAGGATGCTTAAGTGCTTACTATGTGCTGTACTAAGCACTGGGGTAGGTATAAGAGAAGACAACAGAAGCAGCATGTCTCAGTGGAAAGAGGACAGGCTTCGAATTCAGAGGTCATGGGTTCGAATCCTGGTTCTGCCACTTGTCAGCTGTGTGACTGTGGGCAAGTCACTTAACTTCTCTGTGCCTCAGTTACCTCATCTGTAAAATGAGGATTAAGACTGTGAGCCTCAGGTGGGACAACCTGATTACCCTGTATCTACCCCAGCGCTTAGAACAGTGCTCTGCACATAGTAAGTGCTTAACAAATACCAACATTATTATCATTGTTATTATAAGAAAATCAGCTCCCACATGGGGCTCACAGTCTAAAGTAGGAGGGAGAACAGGTATTGAATCCCCATTTTGCAGATGAGGGAACAGAGCCAGAGAAGTTAAGTCATTTGCCAAAGGTCACACAAGAGACAAGTGGCAGAGCCAGTTTTAGAACTCAGGTACTCTCACTCCCAGGCCAATGCTCTCTCCACTAGGCCACACTGCTCCCTAGTAGTCAAATGAAGTGAGCCAGCCCTGTGTAGAAAACTGTGAATTGCCTTCCTCGTCGCCCTAGTTTCTGTCAGAGGCCAGTCAAGGGACGGGCAGCCCCAAAGGTCTTCTTTGTGACCTTTTTTCTTTGTGCTTTTGTTCTTGTATGCTTTCTTTGTGAGAACCATCTACCTCCTGTCCTTCAAATTCCCTTCTCTCTGTCAGAACTATTGTTTCTCTTAGCTCTTCCATCAAGTCCCTGCTTTATACCATGTTAAATCCTTCTCCTCTTGACCTTATAGATCAATTCAGTTTAATAAAATCAAATTTGACTATTTAATGTTTGTAGATAAGTCACTAAGCATAGTATGAAGGTGAAAGGAAAAACCGTGAAGAAAATGTATTGCTTCTTCCATTTCCTTTTTTTCAGAGGATTTAAATTAATCAGTGGTATTTACTGAAGTGTGAAGAGTGCTGTACTAAGTGCTTGGAACAGTACAGCATGTTGGTAGATGTGATCCCTGTCCACAAAGAGCTTAAGAAATTGCACCGCTCCAAAGTTCAGAGAGAGCCCTATCTGGCTTCTTGAGAATGTGGGTGCAAAAGTGATTAGGACACACAGTTTCTTGGCTAGAGTTTTAAGAAGACAGATAAAATATAGAGAATTTTCAAATACAGTTTTCCAGACCCAGAGTCACGTTTAATATGTTGATTTTTGCATTTCCTACAGATTTTTACCACAGTGTACCCCAGCCTGAAGGATGAAAAATATCTGAAGTTTGCGGTGGTTAATGAAGTTATTTTCCAAGCTGAAAAACTGAAGCAAAATCTTATGGACAGCCTGAAGCTGGATCATTATAGCGCTGATGAGGAAGGTTGGGATGAGCCTCAATGCAGAACCCAGGCCCTGGAGAGACTCCCTCTTTTTGGCAAGAACATGGACCTCACCAAAATGGACAGTCCACCCTTGGAGGAGGGTCCAGAACCCTTCTGCACTGGGGACGTAATTTACATTCCTCTGGCTAAGCTCTTTTCTTTTCCCAAAGTGCAACGACTCTGCGGGACCTTGGAGAATCTACAAAAACTCCTTGCTGACAGCGAAGCCCTGAGCAGCGACGGGTCAGCAGTGATGGTGAACACTGATGATCACAGTGAACACGATTGGAATGATTAGCGGCTCATCCTTTGCCTTTCCACAAACTCTGGGAATGAACGCCTTGTCTCTGCTGAGATCTGAGCTGCCAACGGTGGGGACCTCAGCTCCAAACTGCTGATTTTGAATTTAAACAGGTTTCCATAAAGCAGCACTCGATCACCTTCTTTGCAGCCTCCGGACTGCAGAAGGAGTGGCCCCTATTTAGGCCAGAGGGTATTTCGTTTCAGATGAGAGGACAGAGTTAGACCCAATAAACGGCATATTTAAATTGGTCATGGCTCACTAAAGTTAAAGAGGTTTCACAATCTGTTTCCAGAGCGTTTTTTTCACTTGGTAGTTGGTTTTTTTTTTTGAATGGGGAGTTTGGAAAAATTATCATGGAACCAGTTTTAATTAGCACAGAGGTGTTTCTTTAGGCCTTTGGTATTTTGATCCATCGGGTTGCATGGTTTCCTTAGGCCCCTTCAACCCATACCTGCACGGTCATTATTAGGGCACCTGTATTTTGCCCGAATATGTGGCCTTAAAACTTTTTTTTTCCCCCCAGCTGAAGGGGACCAGGCTCAGTTTCCAGGGTTCTGTGCAATGTTACTGCTAGTTTGAAAGCAAATGGCTTGTGACTTAGAACGTTGATTCTCATTTCTACTCTAAAAACAGCGCAGCATGTTCCTGTGGCCGAGTAGCAGAACTTGGGCACAGAATGTGAGCTTTATTTTTGTGGGTGAGAGAAAACTGATGGGAAATCATCATGGGTGTCGAATCTATAATCCTATCTTTCTAGCCAGAGACCAGTAATGAAAAATAATCAGGGGAGGCTTCCAGCAATAACCTTTAGAAAAGGTTTGTAAGCAACAAAAAAAAAAACAATAGAGAGGCAAAAGGGGAGATTAGCATTGGCCAAAAGTAGTTTTTTGTTTGTCTTTCTGTCCTATTTTTCTTTTGACTTGGGAAGAACTTGGAGACCCACTCTGCAACATATATGCAGCATAAAGATGAATGGATCAAATCTCAGGGATGTATTTACCTGGATTACCTGGATAGTTGATGTTGACTGAGTTTTTTTCCCTGGCCCAGGTTGCACTTAGAACTTGGTTCTTGTTTGTTGCTTACTTCTGCAGCAATAAAATAAGTTTTCTTCCACCTCATCGCCAAGACATATAAGTTATTGGATGATATGAAGGAGGGTAATAGGAAGGATAAATAATGTTGGCTCTCCTAGGAATAATGGGAAGTCTGAAAATCTTATTTTTTCCTGTTTTCCAGCCCATGGCAACTATTGAAACTTTTCAGCTGGTCAAATAGTGAATCGGCAAACGTGAAACTAGTTTTCTCAATGACATGTCAAAACGGTGGTTTGGAGAGGAAACATTCTCTACCAGAAATCACGAGAGGAAAATAAACAATCTGGGGCCAGATCTTTAACTGCTGCAAGGCCAACACAGGCAACTGTTAGGGTCCTACAAGGGAGGTCCAGAAAGTCCTTTTCAGAAGAAAAGTTTCAGTGGTGAAACCATTCTGTAGTTTACGCACATTGGCAGATGTGGCCGGGGGTGGGGGTTGCAGATATCTAGGGCTGCATCCAGTCTGGCTGTACAAAATCTGCTGCTTAAAAGATGCTCAACATTGGAGGCCATGTCCTTGGCATTCCATCTGTCAGTTTTATAATTTGACCCAGTTTGCATAATTTGTTGAAACTAAGCAGGAAGTACTTAAAGTATATGACAACATTTTTCAGCCAGTGTAGGCATGGCTTTCTTAATGACTTGGCTTGGTCATTATGTCCTATCCTCTGGGGCGATGATGTCATTTAAGAAAAAAGCCAGCTGAGAGCTCCTCTCTGATTAGAGGCAGACATTTTAGATGAATTCCTAATTTCCTCCTCAGCCCCCCTCTTGAACTGAACCACCGATTTGAACAGATGTGGTCGTGAAGTTCGAGACAGCAGAGTATGGCAAGATGGGGGTCATGGGGATAGAGCTCAGTCTCAAAGTTAAGACCGCATCCATCTGTAAACATAGGAGGCCAGCGGTATGTTTTTCCTGTTGGGTTCATGAGAGCAGAAAAGATTTTGCTAATTTTCCTTCTTCATTTTATGGGGAACTTAGGATTCTTTTTTACAACCGGTTTGGGTTCTTTGGCATTTTCTGGAGAGCACTGTTCCAGTTGTTCAGTGTGAGACTTATTTCTCAAATAAAGCATTTATTTTTGGAGAATATCAACTGTCAAATGTGGATATGTGGATGTGTGTTATCCCTTCCAAGCTAGCAAGCCAGTAACGTACCCGCTAGTCAGGGCCGAGATGTAATCGGGCTTAATAAAACCTGAAAATGGCAGTGGTTTTGTTAGATTGTTATTGCTTGGTTGTCAGCAGAGAAGACCTCACTTCTGGCCCAAGCAAGAGTGAGAAGGGTTGGGAATAGCTGGTGGGATTGATTGAATAGTTTGTGAGTTTGGGGGATGAAGGATTGTCCTGCTACAATCCTTTCTAAATACCCTTAATAATAATGTTGGTATTTGTTAAGCGCTTACTATGTGCCGAGCACTGTTCTAAGCGCTGGGGTAGACACAGGGGAATCAGGTTGTCCCACGTGGGGCTCACAGTCTTAATCCCCATTTTACAGATGAGGTAACTGAGGCACAGAGAAGTTAAGTGACTTGCCCAAAGTCACACAGCTGACAAGTGGCCGAGCCGGGATTCGAACCCATGAACTCTGACTCCAAAACTTGGTGGTGGTTGGGAGGGTGTGGGAGGATGGGGAGAGGGGGAGAGCTGTGTGTGTGTGTGTGTGTGTGTACACCACTAAATAGTCTTTACTGTAATAGGCACTGCCTAAGAAGTAGAAATAAGATAATCAAGGTTGAACACAATCCCTGTCCTATATAGACGCTCTCAGTCCTTAATCTCCATTTTAACAGATAAGGTTACTGAGTCACGGAGAAATTAAATGATTTGCCCAAGGTCACACAGCCACAATCACTTGGCAGAGTTAGGATTAGAACCCAGGTCCTCTGACTCCCCAGATCCATTCTCTTTCCAGGATCAGCCGATATTGTCCTTGACAAATGAAGAACCCTAGAAGACATAATGACCTCGTTTCGGGTGACCCCACGGGCTGGACTGACTAACGGACTGGGGTGTCCTGGTTCTCCAGTAATGAAGGCCAGTATGGGAAGCAGCGTGGCTCAGTGGAAAAGAGCCCTGGGCTTCGGAGTCAGAGGTCATGAGTTCGACCCCGGCTCTGCCACCTGTCAGCTGTGTGACCTGGGCAAGTCACTTAACTTCTCTGTACCTCAGTTTCCCTCATCTGTAAAATGGGGATTAACTGTGAGCCTCACATGGGACAAACCTCACGTGTAATCTACCCCCAGCGCTTAGAAACAGTGCTCTGCACATAGTAAGCGCTTAACAAATACCAACATTATTATTATTATTTATTATTAGGCCTGAGGGGAATGTGGGGCGGGATGGGGAGAGAGACTGCTGGAGGGTTAGAAGCCCTTCGCATCAGGCCAGTCTCTTCGGAGGTTGACAGCTCTGCAGCTTGTCGTTATTGTCGTTTTATGCTGTCGGGTCGTTTCCAGCCCATAGCGACGCCATGGACACATCTCTCCCAGAACGTCCCACCTCCATCGACAATCGTTCTGGTAGCGTCTCCCTAGAGTTTTCTTGGTAAAAATCCGGAAGTGGTTTACTATTGCCTCCTTTTGCGCAGTAAACTTGAGTCACCCCGCCCTCGGACTTTCTCCCCTGCCGCCGCTGCCCGGCACGGGTGAGTTTTGACTTGTAGCCGATTGCCTTCCACTCGCTAGCCACTGGCCAAGCTAGGAATGGAATGGACAGGCCTCTGCTTGACTCTCCCTCCCGTAGCCGAGACTGGTAGAGGACTGGAAACTCTCCAGGTGTGACCCCGAGAGGGAGCAACTTTTCATACCCCAACCCATTTCCCAGGGCCATAAATGTGGCCCATAGCCTATGGAGACAGGCCACCGACCTCTGTTGTACAATCAGTTGTATTTATTGAGCCACTTACTGGTGCAGATCACTGTACTAAGCACTCGGGAGAGTACACTATAACAGAGTTGGTGGACATGTTCCCTGCCCACGATGTTTACCATCTAGAGAGGGAGACAGACATTAATATAAATAAATCATAGCATGGCACGGTGGGTAGAGCACAACCCTGGGAGTCAGAAGGTCATGGGTTCTTTCCCAGTTCCACCACATGTTCTGCTGTGTGACCTTGAGCAAGTCACTTCACTTTTTCTGGGTTTCAAGTTACCTCATCTGTAAAATGGGGATGGACTGTGAGCCCCATGTGGGGACAGGGACTGTGTCCAATTCGATTTGCTTGTAACCACCCTAGTGCTTAGTACAGTGCTGGCACACAGTAAGCACTTAGCATTATTCTTTAAAGTACATAAGTGCTTTGAGGCTGAGGGAGGGGTAAATAAAGGGTTTAAATTCAAGTGCAAGGGTGACACAGAAGGGAGAGGGAGAAGAGAAAATAAGGGCTTAGTCTCTTAGGGCTTGTACTTTCCCAAGCGCTTAGTACAGTGGTCCACACACAGTAAGCGCTCAGTAAATACTATCAATTGGTCCTGCCGGAGGTAGTCTGTTCAGCGTCATCCAGAACATGAGTGCGGCAGAGCCAGCCTGCACTGGTGTGAATATTTAATCCATGGCTTAGTGGAAAGAGCACGGGCTTGGGAGTCAGAGGACATGAGTTCTAATCCCGACTCTGCCAGATGTCTGCTATGTGACCTTGGGCAAGCCGCTTCACTTTTCTGTGCCTCAGGTGGCTCATCTGTAAAATGGGGATTAAGACTGGGAGCCCCACGTGGGACAACCTGATTACCTTGTATCTACCTCAGCGCTTAGAACAGTCCTTGGCACATAGTAAGTGCTTAAAAAATACCATTATTATTATTAATTATTAATTATTATTGAGAAGCAGCGTGGCTCAGTGGAAGGATCCCGGGCTTGGGAGTCAGAGGTCATGGGTTCAAATCCCGGCTCTGCCACTTGTCAGCTGACTGTGGGCAAGTCACTTCACTTCTCTGGGCCTCAGTTACCTCATCTGTAAAATGGGGATGAAGACTGGGAGCCTCATGAGGAAAAACCTGGTTACCCTGTATCTCCCCCAGCGCTTAGAACAGTGCTCTGCACATAGTAAGCGCTTAACAAATACCAACATTATTATTATTATTATCATCATCATTGTTACACCCTCCTTCCTGGAATAGTGTGCGGCTGCTGGAGAGCATGTGGCCAGAAGGTGGCGCCTTCTCCTAAGGAGCCACCAGGAATCAAACCATTTATTCATTCAATTATATTTAATGAGCCCTTATTGTGTGCAGAACACTGTTCTAAGCGCTTGGAAAGTAAAACACAGCAATAAAGAGAACCAATCCCTGCCCCCAAAGAGCTCACAGTCTAGATTTGCTCAAGTCCACAGGGGACAGACCTCTGGAGATGGGTTTAGGCCCATTATCTAACATCTGCACATTTAGTGCCCGTAGCCCCACCTATTGTGCATTTTTCCTGGATTGAGCAGTGAAATTTCAGCCAAATTTTGGTGTGTTGTTTGAAGAGAGAGACGTGGTTCAACTCAGTGATAGAGGCAAACTGGAACTTAATCCGGACCAGGGTTCTGGATTTTGGGGTTTTTAAATTTTTTTAAGTGTTGCAAGGTATGTTCCAGTCTGACTTATTTGTAAGAGCTGAGCCTCACTGCAGTGTGCTGCAGTTGTGGCAGATTTCAGACTGACTTGGCGGGGAATGGTTGCTGAGAAGCAGCATGGCTCAGTGGAAAGAGGGCGGGCTTTGGAGTCAGAGGTCATGACTTCGAATCCCGGCTCAGCCACTTGTCAGCTGTGACTTTGGGCAAGTCACTTAACTTCTCGGTGCCTCAGTTACCTCATCTGTAAAATGGGGATGAAGACTGGGAGCCTCATGAGGGACAACCTGATTCCCCTGTGTCTACCCCAGGGCTTAGAACAGTGCTCGGCACATAGTAAACGCTTAACAAATACCAACATTATTATTAAGTGTAGGTGCAGCGGGAAGGCCGGGGCACGTGGCTGCTCCCTCTGCTCCTTTGGGATTAGTTGCAGGACATTAAAAGAGACACCTTATCCACAGGGTCGTTTTGCCAAAGTGGGAAAATTTGCCAAGCTGCCTTGTTGGGCTAGGGGCATTATTATGGCAGAGCACCCCATTCCAAGGGTTAGGGGGTGGTCTTCATCCCCATCAAGACTCGTGGGAGTGAGCATAGCTGGGGGAGCCGGACTGGACTTTGTCGTTAGCGGTGCAGGTTTTAGAGCTTAATACAGTGCTTTGCATCCAATAAGTGCTCAATAAATACGATTGAATGGATCACATAGCGCGACGGGGACGGTAAGTCCTCTAGACTGTTAGCCCCCCTCTAGACTGTAAGCTCACTGTGGGCAGAGAATGTGTCTGCCAACTCTGGCCTACTGTACCCTCCCAAACACCTGTTACAGTGGTCTGCACGCAGCAGGTGCTCAATAAATACCACTGATTGATCACAATCCTGCCCAATTGTAGAGTACAATCTGTGTGTAGATTCCTCTACCGTGAGGCCTGGCTTAGCCCAGCTGCTCAGGTTCTGAACCAACTGCTGCCCCGTGACCCTTACTCTGTCCCAAGCCTGGAGAGCATCTAGTTTCCAGGATGAAGGAAACAATAGTAACTTACTCGCTTGCACCCTCCTCCTTCCCTCCTGCCCTGCTGTGCTCGGGCTGGGAGCCAATGAGGGGGTTTCAGGGAGGAGGGAGATCTGGGCTCAAGTGGCAGGGGGCTCATCCAATCTGCCCCTCTCACACGACCAGAACTGGGGGCACCAGGCTGCAGGAAGCAGAGGTGGAGAGGGCTAGGGGTCCCTTCCTGGAGGCTTCTAATAAGAAGAATGATAATAGTCATGGTATTTGTTAAGCGCTTACTATGTGCCAGGCACCGTACTAAGTGCTGGGGTGAAAATAAGCAAATCAGGTTGGAGATGGTCCCTGTTCCGCAGGGGGATCACAGTCTGAATCCCCATTTTACAGAGGTGATGTAACAGAAGCAGAGAGTGGTGACTTGCCCTGGGTCACACAGCAGACAGGTGGCGGAGTGAGGATTAGAACCCAGGACCTTGTGACTCCCAGGCCCGTACTCTGTCCACTAGGCCACGTTGCTTCTGTCCCCTGCCCCACAGGCAGGTGAGTCAACAAGCCATCCAGAGGGTCAAATGCTTCTTTTTTAAACCCAGGGAAAAATTCCAACAAAGAAACACCTGCATGCTAAGTCCCCTCTCCCAGTGTCCCTGCATCAATCAAACCTAGCTAGAGACTCGTTCCCTTTGCTCTACCCCCCTCCCTGCCCCTCAGCACTTGTGTATATGTACATATTTGTAATTATAATTCTCTTTATTTTTATTAATTATGTATATATCTCGAATTCTTTTTATTTATAATGATGCCACCGAAGCCTGTTTACTTGTTTTGATGTTTGTCTCCCCCCCTTCTAGACTGTGAGCCTGTCGTGGGCAGGGATGTTCTCTATTTGTTGCTGAATTGTACTTCCCAAACGCTTAGTATAGTTCTCTGCACACAGTAAGTGCTCAAAAAATACGATTGAATCAGTGAATGAATGAATGTTATGCCACTTGTCCGGTAAGGTGTACGAGACATCCTGGTTCAACCCCAAGGTAGACTGATAGCTAGGAATTCAAGAGCTATACTGCTCAGGTCTGTCAGTTTCCATTAAGCCACACTGCTTCTTAAGCGCTTTAATTTTATTGTCGGTCTGGCTGCCAGGGCCAAGCCCCACCTTCCGCCCCTTGCCCCCACTGCCTTTTGCTCACCACCTTCCCCTCTGCCCCACCCTGCCAGGGAATGCCTACCTTTGCCAGCCCTCCCTCCCCAGAGTGCCTGCTTTTCTTTTCCTTAGGACTTAAGGAGTTGTGGTTTTTTTTTTATTGTGTGGCTGTGATCCAGATCATGATTTTGTTTTGCTCCTCTCCAGTACCTGAGGCTTGCCCACCCCTGGTCTCCTCCATGTGCTACATCTCGTTTTCCAAGGCCTGGGATAGAGGAATGGGCAGTAAGAGAGCCACTAAAGGGAGTAGCCACAGAGAAAGGATCGTTTTTGTTTTTTTATTAGCTCTTGTGCAAGCTGCTGAACCCACCATCCCTGCCTTCTAGGAATCGCCATTTCAGAGGCAACGTCCTTGAGCCGTGTACCCAACCCTCAGCAATGGCAAAAAATGGTGCATGCTGAAAAGAAGTAGTAGGCCTTTGTGAAAAGAGCCGTCCTTGAGAATCAGAGGATTTGGATTCTAATCCAGGCTCTGCCCCCTGTCTGCTCGGTGACCTTGGGCCAGTCACTTAACTTCTCTGTGCCTCAATTAGCTCATCTGTAAAATGGGAGTTAACACTGTGAGCCCTGTGGGGCACATGGATTGTGTCCAACCTGATTAACTTCATTTAGATAAACTATTAAGTTGATTTGTAAGTTGATTTATAAGTATTTATAAGTATTAATCACCTTGTGGAGGACGAGGAGAATATTACTTTTTACTTTGGCATAACTTCCCAAGAGTGATTTTATGCCCCAACTCTGTCTTTCTCTTAGCAGTCCTAAATCATAGTCTCATGGAGCAGGATGGATCTGGAGAGGCCTAGTCCTCCAGGCAACCTTGAGTAACCTTGCCATCCAGGTCACTTAACTTCTCTGTGCCTCAATTACCTCATCTGTAAAATGGGGGTTAACACTCTGAGCCCTGTGGGGGACGTGGACTGTGTCCAACCTGAATAAGGTAATTTAGATCAACTTTTATAGATTTATAAGTATTTATAAGTACTGAACACCTTGTGGAAGGCAGGGAGAATATTACTTTTTACTTTGGCATACCTTCCCAAGAGTGATTTTATGCCCCAACTTTGTCTTTCTCTTAGCAGTCCTAAATCATAGTCTCATGGAGCAGGATGGGTCTGGAGAGACCTAGTCCTCCAGGCAACCTTGAGTAACCTTGCCATCCAGGTCACTTAACTTCTCTGTGCCTCAGTTACCTCATCTGTGAAATGGAGGTGAATACTGTGAGCCCTACGTGGGACAACCTGATTACTTCGTATCTACCCTAGCGCTTAGAATAGTGCTTGGCACATAGTAAAAGCTTAACAAATACCATCATCGTTATAATTATTATTAGTAGTAAGGCTCAATAAGTACCACTGATTGATAGGAGGATTTTAAAGGTGGGGAGAGTGGTGGATTGACTGACATGAAGGGGGAGGGGACCCAGACCAGAGGGAGGATACGGGCAAGGGGTTGGTGGTGAGACAAACGAGTTAAGGTACGGTGAGGAGTGGAGCTAAGTGAGCAGGTTGGGCCGTAGTAGGGCATCAGTGAGGTAAAGTAGGTAAGGTAGGAGGAACAGAATTGCCAAACTAATTCTCTTCCCCTCTTCAAAGCCCTGCTGAGAGCTCACCTTCTCCAGGAGGCCTTCCCAGACTTAGCCCCCCCTTTCCCTCTGCTCCTCCTCCCCTCCCCATTGTGTGTGTCCCCCCCGCTCTCTGATCTTCCCCCTTCCTCTCCCTTCAGCACTGTGCGTATTTGTATATATTGTTACCCTATTTATTTTGTTAATGACGTGTGTATCTCTATGGCTTCAAGGCTCTCCATCCCCTTGCCCCTTCCTACCTCTCCTCCCTTCTCTCTTTCTACCGCCCACCCTGCATGCTCCGCTCCTCTGCCGCCCACCTCCTCACCGTCCCTCGGTCTCGCCTATCCCGCCGTCGACCCCCGGGCCACGTCCTCCTGCGGTCCCGGAACGCCCTCCCTCCTCACCTCCGCCAAACTGATTCTCTTCCCCTCTTCAAAACCCTACTTAAAACTCACCTCCTCCAAGAGGCCTTCCCAGACTGAGCTCCCCTTCTCCCTCTAATCCCTCTACCGCTCCCCCCCACCTCTCCGCAGCTTAACCCTCTTTTCCCCCCCTTTCCCTCTGCTCCTCCCCCTCTCCCTTCCCATCCCCTCAGCACTGTACTCGTCTGTTCAACTGTATATATTTTCATTACCCTATTTATTTTGTTAATGAAATGTACATCGCCTTGATTCTATTTAGTTGCCATTGTTTTTACGAGATGTTCTTCCCATTGACTCTATTTATTGCCACTGTTCTTGTCTGTCTCTCTCCGCCCATTAGACTGTAAGCCCGTCAAACGGCAGGGACTGTCTCTATCTGTTGCCGACTTGTTCATTCCAAGCGCTTAGTGCAGTGCTCTGCACATAGTAAGCGCTCAATAAATACTATTGAATGAATGAATGAATGAATTTATCTTGATGATGTTGTTTTGTTTTGTTTTGCTTTGCTGTCTCCCCCATTTAGACTGTGAGCCTGTTATTGGGCAGAGATTGTCTCTATCTGTTGCTGAATTGTACATTCCAAGCGCTTAGTACAGTGCTCTGCACATAGTAAGCACTCAATAAATATTACTGAATGAATGAATGGTTGTGCCTAAGGTCAACAGTAAGAAGCTTCTGTTTGATATGGAGGTAGATACTGGAGGAAGCAGCGTGACTTAGTGGAAAGAGCCCAGGCCTGGAAGTCAGAGGATGTGGGTTCTAATCCTGGCTCCGCCACTTGTCTTCTGTGTGACCTTGGGCAAGGCACTCAACTTCCCTGTACCTCAGGTACCTCACCTGTAAAATGGGGATTAAGACTGTGAGCCCCCACCAATGCTTGGCACGTAGAAAGCGCTATAAGCAGCGTGGCTCAATGGAAAAAGCCTGGGCTTTAGAGTCAGAAGCCATGGGTTCGAATTCCGGCTCTGCCACTTGTCAACTGTGTGACTGTGGGCAAGTCACTTCACTTCTCTGTGCCTCAGTGACCTTATCTGTAAAATGGGGATTAAGACTGTGAGCCTCACGTGGGACAACCTGATCACCCTCTATCTACCCCAGTGCTTAGAACAGTGCTCTGCACATAGTAAGCGCTTAACAAATTCCAACATTATTATTATGATGATGATTATCATTATAATTATTATGGGGGTTTTTGAAGATGTAGACTGAACAGTTTATCAGAAAAATGATCTGGCAGCAGAGTGAATTATGGACTGCAGTGGGGAGGAACAAGAGGCAGGAAGTTCGCAACAAGGCTGATGGCAGTAGTAAAGGCAGAAAATAAGTGCTTGGATCAGTGTGTTAGTTTGGATGGAGTGAAAGGGAGGATTCTGAAGATACTGTGAGGGTAGAACACACGGGATTTCATGATGTTGAATGTGTGGGTTGAATGAAAGAGATGAGTTGAGGATACTGTCAAGGTTATGGGCTTGTGAGACAGGGAGGATGGTGCTGCTGACTACAGTGATGGGAAAGTCTTGTGGAGAACAGGGTTTGGGTGGGTAGATGTGGAGTTCTGTTTTGGACATGTTAAGTTTGAAGTGTCGGGGGGTCATCCAGGTAGGGATGTCCTGAAGGCAGGAGGAAATGCAAGACTACGGAGAAGGCGAGGGGTCAGGGTTGGAGAAGAAGATTTGGGAATCATCTGCGTAGAGATATCAGTTGAAGCCATAGGAGCTCTCTAAGGGAGTGGGTGTCCCTGGAAAATAACAGGGAACCCAGAACTGAGCCTTTAGGGACCCACCCCCTATTACCCCCCCCGCAGTTACAGGGTGAGAGGCAGAGGAGAAGCCCGAGAGAGAGACTGAGAATGAGCAGCCAGAGAGATAGGAGGAGAACCAGGAGAGGACAGTGTTGGTGAAGCCACGGTTGGATGATGTTTCCAGGAGAAGGGGTTGGTAGACTGTGTCAGAGGCAGCTGAGAGGTCGAAGAGGATTAGGATGGAATAGAGGCTGTTGGATTTGCACGAAGGAGATCGTTGGTGACCTTTGAGAGGGTGGTTTCAGTGGAGTGAAGGGGGCGGAAGCCCGACTGGAGGGGATCAAGATGAGAAATGGAGGCGAAGTCGTCGAGGCAGTGGGTGAAGACAACTAACTCATGGAATTTGGAGAGGAATTGGTAGAAGGGAGATGGGACAATAACTGGAGGGAACTAGGGGGACAAGGGAGGGTCTTTTTAGGAGAGGGGGAACATGGGGAAGGAGCCACTGGAAGGTGAATAGTTTCAAATAGCAGTCAGGGAGGGAACAAGTCAGGGGGAAAGTGAAATACACTTTGAGGCCTCAGTTGCATTTTTTGCCTGGCAAATGTAGCACTGAATATCAGCCTCATTACTTGCACTAAGCTCCTCTCCAGCAGTTGCTATAACTTGTAGGTTATGGTTTCCTGTTTCAGAATATTTATGCAGTAAGGAGATTGGAGAAGAGGTGAGATTTTGAGCGGAGTGATATCACTAATGTTAAAAAATTCAGAAGAGGAGTAGGAGATGCCAAGTCAGGAATGAAAAAATACACAAGTAATTTTTCTAAGAATTTTTTTAGCATTTATAAGAAGTGGTTGCTCTTGCAGATACATTTACAATATTTCTGATTTAATCTACTGCTGCTGATTGCTTGCAACTTTAATCATGAATTGTGCTTTCACTTAGGGTCCAAGGCTATTTAAAATCTGGAAACTATATGAAACGTGGAACTTCCTGTTTCAAAAAGATTTTGAAATCAGGATACAAGTGAGGAGGAGGAGGAGGAGGGGGAAGAGTAAGGAGGAGGAGCTAGCAGAGCTGGCCTGAAGGGGGTGGTCCCAGGCCCCCTGCCCCTTAAGGGGTCGCAACCTGCTCTGGGAGTAGGACTTGGAGAACTGCCACTGCCTGAGCTAGGGGAGGGGGTAGGACCCCTTTTGCAGCTGGCCCCATGTGTGACTACAGATCTTCGATGTCCTGCTTCCTGGATGAATGGGGAAGAAACAGAACCCTAGGACAAGGGGTGGCCAGGAGTTGGTTGTTTGGAGGAAGACCTTTAGAGGCAGAACCCTCCTGTCCCCCACAAAAGAGCCACATATTGGATGAATTGATCAAGAACCCTCCCTCCTTCCCACACCCCCATTGACAAAGCAGGTGTGTGGATCAGTAGAGACCCCCGCCTGAGGGAATGATGATAGGATCAGAAGGATCCTTTTCCTCACCTTCTTAATCAATCTATGGTATTTACTCAGTGCTTACTGGCGTGTCAGAAGAAATGGATTCTAATTCTGGCTCTGCCACTCGTGTGACCTGGGGCAAGCCACTTCACTTCTCTGTGCCTCAGTTACCTCTTCTGTAAAATGGGGATTAAGACTGAGTCCCTCGTGGGACAACCTGATTACCTTCTGTCTACCCCAGTGCTTAGATCAGTGCCTGGCACATGGTAAGCACTTAACAGATACCATTTTTATTATTATTATGATTATTGTTTGCAGAGCATTGTGCTGAATGCTTGAGAGTTGGTTAGAAACTTTCCCTGTCCACCCCTTCCTTCCCCTTGCCGTCCATCACGTGAAATCACAGAATAAGCAGAAAGTTAAAACGAACAAAAGCTGTTCTTGTTTCCATCGTTCGGCTTCAGCAAAAATAATACTGACAGTCACACTGTCTTAGGCTGCAACAGCACAGAGGATAGATGTCTGACCCGATTATCTTGTATCTATCCCGGTGTTCACTGCTTGGCTCATAGAACAATACTCCAATTATTATCCACGTCCCCCTTGACTTCTTGTATAGTTTGCTTAATCCTACGTCTGTTTTTATCTGCCAAGAGTGTGTTTACTAAGTCTCCACTGATGATTATAAAAATCTGGACAGAGTATGACTCACCCTCACTAAACAGAAAAATGGGGCAATTTTCTATAGTCTTCAAATGTTATCTCAAGAAAAATAAAGCGCTGGTGACTGCGTCCTTTACAAAAGCTGATATTACTCAAGTAACTATTGAAAATGGACATCCTCGGGTTCCTTTGGAACATTTTTATTTACTGGGAGAGAGAATCTGATCAGACAAGAGTTGGGTAGTTTGAGCTGGGCTCGCTCATACAGTGTTAATCAGGCCGGAAAACGTTTCCAGTGTAAGTGAGGGATAAGATGGAGAATGCGCTGGTAACTGGGGGAAACAACTACTGGCTCAAGTGGAACTTGAGGAGGAGAAACAAATGAAAAAGGGCTTGGAACACAGCTGCCTTGGCTTTGCTTCTCGAGACGCTTGTTTATGCTGCCTCTGTTCAAATCTGAAGAGGTCTGACTCAGAGCCACAGCCGTGCATTGCAAATGGCAAAGGAAAGGTGTCTTTGAGAAGGAAACAGGGCTGGCTATTTTGCCCTGAGGCCTGGACCATGGTTCAGATCCAGGAAGAAGGGACAACTGAGGTCATCATAATCCAGTCAGGAGGCTGGGTTGAGTGGTTATGCAAGACCGTGGAGCATTCACTGCTAAATGTCAGTTATGGTGAAAAAAGGGATCCCAGTCTCTGCTTTGGAGTGGAAGTACAAAACTGGTTTTCTTTGAGTTGCGGTCTGGAGGAGGGGCCCGAAGGGCTCAGGAGAGTGCAGGTTTGGGATAGAGCAGATGTGCCCCACTAGGCAATGATATCGTAGAAGAGCTTTTGCGGTAAAATGGAGTTTCATGTTGGAGGTAAAGAAGACTGTTGCTGCTCATTAGAGTATTCCAGTTTGCATTACATATCTGTTCAAATGATTCTCACGTTCACTAAGGTAAATAAAATTGAACGACTTCTTTTCCTGCTCAATCAGTGGTATTGATTGAACACTTACTGTGTCTAGGGTACTGTACTACTTGGGAAAGTACAACAGAGATGGTAGACAACTTCCCTGACCGCAACAAGCTTAGTCCCAAACACTGCAATTACATCAGTCTAGAAGCCCTCAGACTTATTGAGAAAACTGCTGCATCGAAACAAGAGTTAGAACCAATTTTCATATAGGGAGCAATGTTATAATAGAGGGGGATTGATCCCCTAAGATCATATGTACTATTTTTATCAAATCTACCCAGAATTGTATATTTAATTATAAATGGCCTAGTGGCTAGAGCAAGGGCCTGAGAAAGACCTGGGTTCTAATTCTGACTCTGCCATTTGCGTCTGCTATGTGATCTGGGAAACTCACTTAACTTCTCTGGGCCTCCAGTTACCTCATCTGTACAACGGGGGTTGAAGACTGAGTCCCGTGGACTGTCCAACCTGCATTACCTTGTACCTACTCCAGCGCTTAGAACAGTTGCCTGGCACATAGTAAGGGCTTAAGAAATACCATAAAAATGGGTAATATAACTATGCTAATGCTGTTTTATATTGTCATGAAAGTTCCACGATAGGTAGCCAACTTTATTTCAACAGATTGGAAAATGGCGATTTTCTGATTGTCTATTTCCTCATAGCTCTCCTACTCCACCCCGCCCCACCAGCCCCAAAACTTAGTGCCCATAAAAGTTATGTTGTAAATTCAAACTGTGTAAATTTAGAAATGCTCAAGTGCTATTGCCTACCTTGAACATCTTAAATTACGGATGTCCAGTATGTTGCTGAATGCTGTGCTTTCCTGGGCCCCTTCCAAGCATCAAATTCCTCAACTCACCTGATATACTGCTCCTCCTTTCATGTGTACTTATTTGTTATCTAGATTTTAAGTTGATTGGGTGAGCCTTTTTTTTCTGTTTACTGAAAGCATCCATTGGGAGATCTAGGTTCTATTGCTGGGCTGTACCACAGTTTATCTCATCTACGTGGCATATATTGTACATTCCAAGTTGCTTAGTACAGTGCTCTGCATGTAGTAAGCACTCAATAAATACTATTGAATGAATGAATACATGTAAGCCCTTATTAACATTAATTAGTAGTATGATCAACAAGTAATTATGAAGATCATTAAAATGTAATGCTAATATGAGTTTCTCCCCAAATTCCACTTTAGAAACAAAGAAAACTTGAAGACATGATTTTTATTAATCAAACAAAAGACTCACTTTTACAAATACTTTACAATAAAAAAAATAAGCTTTTACTAAAAAAAGTCATTTTTCCAGAATAATTATTATACAGGTTGCACACAAAAAAATCCCATATTCAAATGTGAAGGTCATTTTCCAAGACTACGGCTACACTTATGGAATCACTTCAGAAATAGCTTTTGGATAATTATTTGCCACAATAAGCAGTAAAGACATCTCACTCTTTGGGTTTACCTGTGTGTGGTAATCCCAGCGACTGCATCAAACTCAGGTGATCTACGTACAGGAGGAAGGAGGGCCAGCTGACTTCAGGATGAGATGGGCTATCCTGTAGGAATCAAATGGAAAAACTCCAACTGCCACCAGAACTAGGAGCTTTTTGGCAGCTTTGTTATTCTCTGCTCTGAAACTAACCCTAGGGACCGCTAGAGCTGATCAGGCCATCCTGGTGTGCTACTCAAGTTGGAAAATGACTTTTATCTGGAAACCCATTTCCAAGGCAGCCTTTTTATACTTCACTTTCTTCTTCACTACCCAGATAAAAAATCGCCAACTAGGCCCTGCAGACTTTATTTTGTGCCATTCCATCACTTTTGGCTTCTTCCCACACATGTATCACTGGTGAGTGATTTCACTCGGTGCAGTCAGTACAAGTGGAGTTGATAGGCAATGAAAGGCTGGCCTGAATTCATTCACCTGCTTTCGTACACAACTACTGGGACAAGGTACTGGCTCAAATTACTTGACTCCACCTAAATGAAATCTGACTCAAGAGCACTCACTCACCGGTGTATCACGGCATTTAAAATTTGAATAACCAACGGAAGACAACCACCAGTTTAGGAACGGGACTCCCTCTGGTCAGTTGCTGCATCTTATCACTCAAAGCTTAGACCCAAAGCCTAGAATGTCCAAGGGTTGTCAGAAAAACATTTTTTTAGCCATAAAGTAGGACTATGATTTGCAATCAGTTCTTGTATTGCTTACTGCTGTTATTTAGACATTCACTAGTGCAACTCAGCGTATTTTTTAGCTCATGGAAATTCTAAGTGTGTGAAATTACTTCTTGATGACTAGTGAAATTTAATTGCCACCCCACTGAATGTCTCTTAGAAGGATGTTATGCAGTTTCTTAAAAAGCCATAGAGCTACCTGTTCGGGAAATAATTTAGTTACCTGAAGGCCAAGTGTGTATATAAGGGAGATAACAGAGGATCCTCGTTTGAGATTATTCGTGACTACTCTGAGAATATATCTACTGATTTGATTGTGACTCTTCAAAATTAATATCCTCTAAAAAGATCACATTGGCACTCGGGACCAGCTCATGGGGGAATTACCTACAAGTTTTCATATTTGAAAAGAAGGATGGAGGGCGGGTCTAATTAATGTTTGAAACAAGACATCAGAGATCCAGTCAATTGCCATTCTTTCTGGTTTTGGTAACTGGACTTAACACTTGGGAGGCAAGTGACCACTTTGATGTTTTGCGAGCTGATGTTATTTCAGGAGTTCTCCCTAGTTTCCAGATTTCCTTCCCCTGTTTTAAAATGTTATGATACTATTGAAACAGAACAGAAAGTTTCCTCTCTGTTTAGAACAGAATCAGGAAAAAATTGGCTTTCCTCTTCAAAAATGTCTAGGTCACTTGCTTCTGTTTTAGCATTTGAAATCTGCCTTTAATGTTTCCAAATCTAAAAATGTAGGAAAAAATTTGTTCCCAGCTTCTATTGAACACTATGACTACTAACTTTAGTCAGTTATCTGCAACAGTATTTATTGAGCGCCTAGTGGGTGCAGAGGACTGTATTTAACCTCTTGGAAAAGAAGAATTTAAGGAGGCTTTCAAAAAGGCATAAATAGCCCAATGTGCAACAGTTAGAGCAAGTGAGAATGTTGACTAGCTTGGAAGAAAACATGAAATCAAAGTTCTACTTCATTGGGGAAAAATATAGATATATCAACATATTAAATAACATTTTCAATAGGATTGGAAAAAACTTTTTTTGGTTTGCTTAAATCTATTCATCGGGCAACAAGTAGCAATGGGGAAATAATGTTTTTATGGAAATAGGAAGGATTACTAACCTATTTGCATTTTATCCTAGCCATACTTTTTATTATATCATCTGGGAATATTGGCATTTTATATCTATGTAAGCTGCATTTAGTCCTAGTTATGAAATTTTGAGCTTTACAAATGTTTTCTGTAATTTCAATCTTTGGTCAGAGTTCACTATTTTTAAAAGTAGTTGAGGCCACAGAAACAATTTTTAATACACAGTATTCAATTGAAACTGCTTCAAATAAAAAACAAACCTTACATTATATTTTTCAATTAAATAAGAATCTTTTAGCTTTTAACATTTATCCTTTTCTGACACTGTGTAGTCAGTGATGCCTTCACCACCACCACCAAATCACAACAAAGATTTCATCCAGCCAAAACAGTGACAACAATGATTATTTTTCCAAAGGACCATAAGTAAAGATTCAGCTAAATCTGTAAAAGGATCCAAACCTTAAAAAATGCTTTATGTCAGAAGATTGCCACTATTTTAATGTAGTCGGTTGATAAAAATAATTTTGAATAGTTCAGAGCAAGTTGATGAATCAGTGTACTAGACAAATAGAAGGTCCAAACAAGACCTGCTAACATGCCTCCAGCTGGGAAGTCTACATTAAAATTGGATAGTTAGCCAAATCATTCCCCGTAGAACTCCTTTCATTTATAAATGAAAATAATAAAAGTAAATAATATTCATATTATTCCTAACTGCCTAAATGAAAACATTTTAGACTAAACAATTCTATCTGTGCAAATTTCCTGGACACATTGGGTCAGACACAGGACTGAAAGTGATAGACCGGGAATTACTGGTCACAAAGTCGCATCACACTGCAGTGGTCTTGTGACTCTGAAATGACAAAAGGAGAGGTACTTTTTCATGGAAGGTGCAGCCTGACAAGGCTGCAGAATCATAAAGTGCTTCTGTTAAATAAATTAAACAGCCAGTCATCAAGATGTTTCCTAGGTCCTTAAAGCTGCCTTAAAATAGTTTGATATGCTACACTTTCTTCAAGGCACCTTCAGATAAGGTTTAAGAGAAATATATGTGATCGTGGAGGTCTGACTGGAAAAATCAGCTGTTCGTGTCAGGAATGAGAAACAGCTGTCCAGTTTACTCTGCTGGGCCCAATCACAAGTGTGTTTTCAGTCTCAGATGAAACTGGATTTTGGAAAAAGGATGCTTGACCTCTGAGACAACAATTTTTCTTGCTCCAAGTTTATGCACCTGAAAGCGGCACATTTTATTAATCAACAAACTGGCTCTCTGAAGGTGCCTTTAATGTAGACGATTTACTTGACAACGTTAAATTCAAGGGCTTATTCTGAATCATTCACAAAAGGCTATTAGCAGGCTGCCACATCTATCAGCCACTAGTAATAATAATGTTAACATATGTCACTGAGCTTCGTAGGCATTTTTATGTTCACTGCTTTTTCAATTTAGAATTATTTGCTAGCAGTTTTCCATGTACATTTCTAAAGCAGAAGAATAGTGCTTTCCTAAAGCATAATCCACATTTTCTATCAGTCATTACATGAAAAAGGGATTAGTCAGTTTAACATTGACATGACCGAAATACATATATGAAAAGCTCCATCTATATAGTGTTGGCAGAATTTATAAGATTGAAACTATATTTTCCTGACTGAAAATTTGAATATCTTTTTCCTCTACCCAAATCTCAAATAGCACATTAGAACTGATTGTGAACTTCCACGTAAACATTACGTTCATATATGTATATATACATATATACATATATGTACATACATACATACAGAGAGAGAGAGAGAGAAAATAATTTCTGCCGTCATCCTGCCAACCCACATTGATGTTACTGGTTCATACCTAGAGAGTACAAAGGAAATATTGCACCAACATTATTTGAGATTCATAGCAACGGCCGCTACACTTATAAGGTCCAAATTACTCCACACTGTCTTGTTACCCCTGAAGCAGGGGGGTGCCATCTGCCCTTTCTTGGCAGGAAGCACTGAAACCAACAAAACAGATCAATGTTGTTTTGCTTTTTGCTGCAAGGAAGTTATCCGATTTTCAGAAGTTGATTTTTTCACCTCAGCTTAGATGAAATGATCTGGTCCAATTATCCATGTATAAAGTTCACCGGTAATCTCCATTTCATGAATCTGAGGCTTCTAGCGCTTGATCACAACTTGTTCATAAGCTCCAGAACCCACTCTGAAACAAGGACAAAGAATCACTCAGTAGTACTTACTGAGTACTTACTGTGTGCAGAGCCCTGTATTAAGTGCTTGGGAGAATACCACAGAGCTGGTGGACACGATCCGTACTCTCAGGGAGCTTACAATTAATCGAGAGGGGAGACTATAAAATAAGTTACACATAGGGGAAGCAACGGAGTAAAGGAGAATGTTCATAAGTGGTGAGAAGGAGGGGTGACTGTCAAAGCACTTAGGAGGTATGGACCCGAGGGCATAGGCAACGCAGAAGGGAGGGAGAATAGGTGGGGAAATGAGAGCTTAGTCAGGGAAGGATTCCTGGAGGAAATGTGATGTGGAGATGTGGTGGTTTGTCTGATATGAAGGGGAAGTGAGTTCCAGCCAGGAGGAAGGGCAGGAGTGAGGACTCGCTATTAAGAGAGATGAGAACAAAGCATAGTAAGTGGACTGTTGGTAGAGAAGTGAAGGGTGCGGGCTTGGTTGTAGGGGAGAAAGAGCAAGGTCAAGCAGTACAGAGAGTTGATGGAGCCTTATAACCGATTATGAGAAGTTTCTATCTGCATAGATGGATGAGCAACCATGGAAGGTTTTTGATGAGAGGAAGACAGGCGCAAAATGACTTTTGAGAAAAGTGATCTGGGCAACAGACCGAAGTATGGACTGGAGAGGGGAGAGGCTTGAGGAAAGGGAGAACAGCGAGGAAACTGATGCAGTAGTGGAAATAGGATATGACAAACGCTTGGAGGAGTATGGTAGCCTTTGGATGTAGAGGGAAGATTCTAGAGATGTTGTAATGGGAGAAACAACAATTTGGTGACTGAAGGAGAGCAATGAGTCAAAGATAATGCCAAGGTTGTGGGCTTGTGAGATGGGAAGGATGAAAGTGTTGTCTACAGTGCTTGTAAAGTCATGGGGAAGAGAAGGCTGGGTAGGAAGATAAGGAGTTAAGTTTGGGGATGTCTTGAGCTGACCAATACAGGCTTTTTCTGGGAAAGTCCAACCTGCTGAAGTAAGAGTTTTTAATCAGCGGTGACATAATTTTTACTATCTCATATTTGTTAAGCACTCATTATGTGCCAAGCCCTGTACTAAGCAAAGAAGAAAATCAGGCATAGTTCCACTTTCACATTGGGTGCACAGTCTGAGGATAACAGATATGTTATCTTCATTTTTACATAAAAAGAGGTTGAAGCATAGGGAAGTTAAGTGCCCAAGGCCATACAGCAGGCAAGATGCAGAGCCTGTATTAGAGCCCAATTCCCTAAGCCACCTTGCTTCTTGCTCTCTAGTGTTAGGCCTAAGAGTAACATTTAAGCTTTAGGTCCCTCTTATTAATGTGGATGGCAGGGGGATCTGTTATAGACTGGAGTACTGCTGGGATATGGAATCTCAGGGCATAGAGTACATAGACTTTGGGGAGTTGGGCTGGACTTTACATTCTAGACAATTGGAAAAACTTAGAATTTGCATTTATTCATTTGTTTATTATTTGTTAAGTGCTTACTATGTGTAAGGCACTATACTAAGTGCTGGGGTAGAAACAAGATAATTGGACTGCACACAGTCTTAATCCCCATTTTACAGATGAGACAACTGAGGCACAGATAAATTCAATGACTTGCCCAAGATAATAATAATAATAATTACAATGTTGGTATTTGTTAAGCGCTTACTATGTGCACTGTTCTAAGCGCTGGGATAGATACAGGGTAATCAGGTTGTCCCAAGTGAGGCTCACAGTCTTAATCCCCATTTTACAGATGAGGGAACTGAGGCACCGAGAAGTGAAGTGACTTGCCCAAAGTCACAGAACTGACAGGTGGCGGAGCCGGGATTAGAACCCATGACCTCTGACTCCAAAACCTGTGCTCTTTCCACTGAGTCACGACAATGCAGACAAGTGGCTGAGGCAGAATTAGAACCCAGGTCCTCTGTCTCTCAGATCTGTCCAGCCCTGTGTTTCTTCCACTAGGCCAGCCACGCCGCTTTCAATGGGGCCTAGTGGACAACTTGTAGAGTTTTCAGAAATGTCTCTGTAAAGAGAGGGATGTTAACTGCATTGCTCAAGAACTAAATAAGATGCTCAGAGACCACAGTAGATCAGAATATTGGACATCCTGGCCTATCTGAGGTGTGGCTTTTATGTACTAAGACCCTCAGTTTGATTTAGTCCACCTCTGTAAAATTTTCCAACAGAGAGTAAGGCTTCCTAGACCCAGAATATTTGACCCAGAAGAAGATTTGTGGAACGGTCAATAGTTGGCTCAGATTTTCAAGCATATAAGGATTACTGTTTTCAATTGTGATTCAGTTCTTCACTGTAAAAGGTTAAATACTTCTTTACTTCGCCTGAGTGAGAATGGATGGTTTGGGCTGTACCTGACCAGATGATGGCTTGTTCCCTAGATACCAGGAAGGTTAAGGATAGTTCCACTTAGTTCTAGAAACTGCTGACTTTCCCTATTAAGACACTCTGGGTCGTCACACTTAGAAGTCACCAGATAGAGGATGTGCCAGGATTACAAAGGGACCCTCCACTGCATATCATGTTGATCGTGGCAGTTTGCTGGGGATTGGGGTTAGATAAACTTGTCCCCTGTGCTAACTTCACTAGTGGCAGTTTAGTCCATTAGTTCTTTAAGGGGAACTGATGGCGGTTACAGCAGGAGGGACGACAGATGCTGACAACTCATTTCAGTTCCTGACAACTCCAAATGGGTCTCATTTGGGCAGTGCTGTGTGATTTCTGAATTATGGTGACCCGTCCAGTCCTGAAAATGAGGAGTTAATGAAAAAAGGAATAGCACTTGGGGAAGTTTGGCTTAAGACTTTTCTTAAGTTTGAAGATCTCAGAGGAGAACTCTCTTTGCTTTCTTTGTGGGGGGAAAAAGTTTTCATTTGAAGACACCGATCAGCCATACTAATTTGCAGAGTATGTAAAGAAGGCAGGGAGCTACTTGGAGCTGCAGGAAATGCAGTTAAAAAGTTGGCAAAGGGCCAAATTTTATCTTTCATTTTTGTAGACATTTCTTTGCAGAGAAGGGAGATCATGAGGATTTTGAACATTTCCTGTAAGTTCCTTTTGCACCATATCTTGTCTGGGGCTCTCCTGTCTCTTTACCAATAAATTAACTAACTATACACCTGAGTAGATTAGCTTTAGTAATCTACAGTAAATATAACTTCAAATTATATTAAATTAAAAGAGATATTTTTCATTTAGATGTCAATATGGCATTTGTGAAAGTTGACAAAAGTAGTGCTTATTTTCATAAGAAGCTGTTTATAATGCATACCTATTTGGTAAATGGTGACTTCCAAAGGATGTACTTCCTCCAGGACCCACGAACAATCTCAGACCTTCCTCTAAATAGCAAACATCAAATACAATGATTTATATATACACACACACACACACACACACATATATAGATATACATATACATGATTTCAAACAATATTGTTACCTTTAAATGTTCCATTAGAAATCATATACCTTTAAATTCCCATTTTGTTAATTATATATATTTATGGATCAAAATGGGCATCCTTCACTTCTACAGTAATTTTTACTGAATTTCTAATAATAATAGCACTCACTAAGCACTAATTTTGGGCTCAGCACTATATGAGGCACTGGAGTAGAAACAATATAAACAAATCATTTCTAAGGTCCTCTGTCTTCCTCAAACCCAAGTTTCACGGGGATGAAACAAAAGTAAAGATGTGTATGTTTGAGGGCAGGCAGAGACACCAGCAAAAAACCCAGGGCACAATAGGGGAAAGGTTTGGGATCGCCACAGGAGGGGAGGATGGTGCTGTCAAAGTGCAATGGGAAGTGACAGTGGCTGGGAGTGCGGGGATTGGTGTGAGTATGGAGTGGGGGAAGTTTGCTGCAGTGCAAGGCACAGAGAGGCTGGACAAAGGAGCTCGGCAGGGTGTGGGAAAGGATATGGATGGAGGAGGGATGGGTGCTTCCATAATAGTAATATGGATAATTTTGATAGTATGAGTAATAGGATTTATTAAGCATTTACTGTGTGTAGAGCACTGAACTAAGTGCTAGGAATTACGATACAGGTGGTTCCTATCCCTCAGGGGGATCAGAGTGAAAAGCAGAAAAGGGAATGGGGTGGGAAAATGAGCAGAAATGAGTCGTGAAGACCCATGGAGCTGGAGATTCACAAGTGGCTCCGCTGGCATCTGTGATTCCTCTTCGCACAGATGGCTGCTGAAGCCCAGAATAGGGCACTTGGGGACTGGTCCCAAATCAATAATATCATCACCAACATACTTGGGGATGCATGTACATGTGTCTAAACATATAAGCCCACTGCACATCCACTCTCAAATACATACAGGCTCACCAACTCACTCAACCTGATTTTTTTTTAATGGTATTTGTTATGGACTTACTACGTGCCAGGCACTGTACTAAGCATCAGGCAGATATAAAATAATCACGTTGGTCACAGTCCCTGCCCCAGAGGGAACTCACAGTCTTAGTCCCCATTTTACAGAGGAGGTAACTGAGGCACAGAGAAGCGAAGTGATAGGCCACGCTGCTTCTCGAACCTGTTCACACACATTTATTCCCCAACATACACTTGTTCATACTCACTCACTTTCCTATATCCTCATGCAGACTATTCCTGGGGCTTGGGAACTTGTTCCCTGCATCCACCTATGTTTTTCCCGCTCAGCCTCTCCTACCACCTCAGACCATCTCTGAGCCATGAGAGCACTTGGAGAAAGCGACACCCATGGTGACAGCTTCTATTTTAAACACAAAGATAGCTACCTTCTGCACTGGAGTCTAAACTGAAGTCTTGACTCTGCAATATTTTTTCCACAATGTCATCTGCATCCACTCTAGTGGCATCAACCCGCTTCAGCTGAGACTCCACCGAGTCTTGCTTCACTGGGTGCCTAAAAAAAAAAAATCATTTCACGCGTTTCTTCTTTTTCTTTAATATCGCCGAAATAAAATATTTCTTTTTACTAGCAATCAAACTATACCTGCTGAGTTTTTCTGAAGATGCATCTTGTCTGGCAGATACGTCGGGGAGAGGGTCAACTCCCTTTTGCTCGGTTTCTTCAGATGGCTCTAGGATACTTTCAACTCCTGTTGATGCACTTCCCACTGAAGTATTTCTCCTATGGGAAAGCTCAGAGAAACTAGATGACCTTGAGTGGCACGTGCTATAGCCTATCAGAGAAAAATTAAATAGGTTAAAATGCTGATACATTAAAATAACATTTATTACACAACATTCCATGCCCAGTACAGCCACCTCATCATTACAACTGTCCTTTTTTCAGTGTTTTCTCATGTTAGCATTACTGAATTTTAATGGTATTTCTTACATTGGTCTCACACTTGGAAATAACCTGCAAAATTTACCTTGGCTTACACTCTCTAGCTTGACTAACTTGATAAGAGTGTTTAAAGTCCACTTGGGTTTAGCATTAATCGAAGACCCATTTAGCATAGACAAAAATGGCTCCAGTATGGTAGCATAAGATGTGAAACATATTATTTTGAAATGAACTATTTAGAAATGTACACATGACATCAAATTCGAAACATTTTGTTACTACATGTATGCACTGCTGTTTGATCATGGGGTTATATCGTGTTTTTAAATAAAGTTATTTGGTTTTGGCCAGTTTTTGGACCTTACAAACACATCATTCGTGTATTAGATTATTTCTTTGGGGAAACTAGATCTAATGCTTTTTGCTTAATACTATTTTCATGAAACCAATTAAGAGTGCTAACTGGAGAAAAGGGTTTCACTAGATGGACAGGTAAGTGAAGGAAAAGAGTAAATAACTAGTTAAGGAATTCAACATCGCTGCTAACTTCTACCTGACACTTTGGATTGCTGGCTTGCATAGCTTGATGTTCTGGAATGTCCACAGGCTCCAAGTTCATCTGGGACTGATGCGCTCTTTGATGACAGATCTGCAACATATGGTAATCTGTAAATAGCACCAAGGTCAACGTGGTTGGGTTTTTAAAATAAAGGCTTCATCCTTGTGGCTTGCATTGCTTCATATCTCAAAAAACGAGTGGAGATGTGGTTTCTGGATGAGAGGCTGACAAGAAAAAGCCAGGCTCAGTGGCATAGATTTTCCATTTAAAAGAAGGGGGTGAGTGTGGGGGTGGAACTCTGAAGGCCGGGGAGGAAGAAGAGGAGGAGAAAATGGATGAGAAGGAAAGAGGAGAGGAATGCAAGGGAAGGAAGCAGTTCAGTGCCTCAGCTCTGGTCTTCAGGAACAATCCACTTTGCCCCTGGCTTGGAACCGCCTGCCCATTTGCTTCTTCCTCACCTGAACGTGCAGTGCAGTCCAAATGACCATATCATAATTATCATTATTATTAAGTCTTGTTACCAAGGCCGCCACAATGCTGCTGTTGCTCCTCCTCTAATTCTTTTCCAAACCCAAGCACGAGTCAGGGTAACTACGCTACTTTTTCTGCATGAAAAATTGTGGGCTGAAGTTAATGGATTCAACCCCGTGGTGCCAGCCCTTGAGGACCATGCCCTGTACAGCCCCCACAGGGTGGCTCCCTCTGATTGGTACTGTATCTCAGGGAGAACTGATGGCTTAGGAAGTGGCATCCTTTCCTTGGAATCAGCCACAGGTGTATTTTATGGTTTATCATGCCTAGGTCACATCCGCTGCCTCTTGACCAGAGTCTATCACCCAGCAGTCCCACAGGGCACTTCTGGTCCTGAGAGAGGGTGTAAAGGTGGAAGAAAAAAATGTGGACAATTTTACTTTGGGATATGGTTTTTGGGAATTGCAGTCTTTTTAGATTAAAGCGCAGACTGGGATGGCTTAGGAGGTGTAGTTTCATATTTCTGGGAGGCAAAATTTGCAGTGCTCTCAAATTTTCCACCCAAGATCCACCCTGAGAATCTGCATGGTGATAAAAGCTTTAGGAATGAATAGAAAAACAAGTTAACTAGCTTGAGTCATTGATAATCCTGAAACCCTTCATAGAAGAGGAGAACATTAGTCATGGCCCTCCCCAATTTGGATAGTGTTAGATAGCATGGTTATCATAGAAGTGGCGTGCTTCCTAACAGCACTAACCAAAGGCTGGCAGGAGAACTGCAGAAAAAGGAAGGATAAGGAAAATTGCAAAAAAGAGGATTGATACATTCTGGGAGTAGTTTGACAACCTGGACAATAGAGGAATAACTCTTCTTCCGTACTGGGTGCTGTGGAGTTTTCTTCAGAGATAACTCTGACAAAATTCTTAAATTTGGTGCTGTTGGTGACTCCTTCTGTAATGACTGTTCCTTAATAAATGGGGTGGAAAGAGATCAATTTTGTGACACTGCAACTAGAGCGGTGTTCACTTAAATAATCCTGGATATACAAAATCCAGATTGGGGCCAAATTCTACCTGGGTAGTTACTGACCCCTATTCCCTCCTTCTGCTCTACTCCATTCTCCGTCCCACGGCACTTGCGTATATTTGTACATGTTTATTTTCTATTTATTTTATTAATTATGTGTATATATCTATAATTCTATTTATCTATTCTGATGCTATTGATGCATGTCTACTTGTTTTGTTGCCTGTCTCCCCCTTCTAGACTTTGAGCCCGTTGTTGGGTAGGGATTGTCTCTATCTGTTGCCGGACTGTACTTTCCAAGCACTTAGTACAGCTCCATAAATATGACTGAATGAATGAATGACCAGCTTCTGCAACTGTCAGAAATCTAAATAATAATAATAATTATGGTATTTGTTAAGCGCTTACTATGTGTCAAGCACTGTTCTAAGCATTGGGGTAGACACAGGGTAATCTGGTTGTCCGGTGTGGGGCTCACAGTCTTAGTGCCCATTTTACAGATGAGGTAACTGAGGGACAGAGAAGGTAAGTGACTTGCCCTAAGTCACACAGCAGACAAATGGCAGAGGCAGGATTAAAACCTATGTCCTCTGACTCCCAAGCCTGTGCTCTTTCCACTAAACCACACTACACGGAGCCCTGGTGCTTGCAGGCAGGCAAGTCTGCCTGCCTGCTCCTGGGGGCAGGTGTCTACCTAGCTGCGTCCTGCCTCCATCATTGAATGTTACTGGAAAGTCTTTGGAACCCAGTATCCTCAGAGGCTCAGAGTCCTGCGGCAGGCCATCCTCATCCCAGCTAAGCAAGGGAGGTAAGAGCTGCTGGCAGGTGAATGACATGTTGACCCTCACCTTCCCAGAGAGTCCACCTGAATTCTGGGCCAGTCTGGAATTGCAGGTCATGACCACAGCTTGGATACTGGGTTTAGTCTAACCCTTCATCACACTGAACTTCTCTAGTGATACTCAACAAATTCAACTCCTCAGGCATTTTTCAGATTGGGGATGATTTGGGATTAGCCTAGAGTTCTGGGCAGTTAGAGAGCTGAGGGAGGCTAGTGAGAGGAGGAGGAAGAGGAGCAGCAGCAGCAGCAGCTAGAAGGAGGGCAAGATGCAGTAATAGTAGAGCATCTCTTGAAGCTGAACACCTTGGGTAAATGCTATTTGGATAATGGCAACTCTAATGTTTCTTATAAATCCAGTAATAGCTACTTGTCTGTTTTGGTCAAGTAACTTAACTTCTCTATGCCTCAGTTACCTCATCTGGGAAATGGAGATTAAGAACGCCCTCTCAAAGGTCACCAATGATCTCCTTCTTACCAAATCCAACGGCCTTTATGTTGTATGTCCCGAATGTTTTTGTAGCAAAATGATTAGGGCAGCAGAGTGAAGTATGGACTGGAGTGGGGAGAGACAGGAGGTTAGGAGTCAGCAAGGGGGCTGATGCAGTAATACAGGCAGGATAGATTGAGTGATTGTATTAACGTGGTAGCAATTTGGATGGTGAGGAAAGAGCGGATTTTAGTGATGTTGTGAAGGTGGGACTGAAAGGATTTAGTGATGGATTCCATATGTAGACTGAGTGACAGAGAGGAGTCAAGGATAATGCCTAAGGTTAAGGGCTTGTGAGACATGAAGGATGGTGGTGCTGTTTATTATTATTAATATGGTATTTATTAAGTGTTTACTATGTGCCGACCACTGTTCTAAGCACTGGGGTATATACAAGACAATCAGGTTGTCCCATGGGGGGTTCAGAGTTTTAATCCCCACTTTACAGATGAGGTAACTGAGGCACAGAGAAATTAGAGAAGTAGCGTGGCTCAATGGAAAGAGCATGGGCTGGGGAGCCATAGGTCATGGGTTCAAATCCCGGCTCAGCTGCTTGTCAGTTGGGTGATTTTGGGCAAGTCACTTAACTTCTCTGTGCCTCAGTTAGGTTACCTCATCTGTAAAATGGGCATTAAGACTGTGAACCCCACGTGGGACAACCTGAGCACCTTGCATCCTCCCCAGCGCTTGGAACAGTGCTCTGCACATAGTAAGTGCTTAACAAATGCCATTATTATTATTATTATTATTATTAAGCTTCTTGCCCAAGGTCACACAGCAGACAGATGGTGGAGCTGAGATTAGAACCCATGTCCTCTGACTCCTAAGCCCATGCTTCTTCCACTAAGCCACGCTGCTTAGAAGTTAAGTTACTTGACCAAAACAGACAAGTAGCTATTACTGGACTTATAAGAAACATTAGAGTTGCAGTTATCCAAACAGCATTTACCCAAGGTGTTCAGCCTCAAACAACTAGGTGGTTGCCCATCCACCTCTGCATCAAACAAAAATTCCTCACCATTGGTTTTAAAGCAGTCCACCACCTTGTCCCCTCCTACGTCATTTCGCTTCTCTTTCTACAACCCAGCCCGCACACTTTGCTCCTCTAGTGCTAATCTTCTCATTGTGCCTTCATCTTGCCTATCTCATCGCCGACACCTAGCCTATGTCCTGCCTCTGGCCTGGAACGCCCTCCCACCTCAAATCTGACAATTACTCTCTCCCACTTCAAAGTCTTACTGAAGGCACATCTCCTCCATGAGGCCTTCCCAGACTAAGCCCCACCTTTCATCTCCTACTCCCTTCCATGTCGCCCTGTCTTGTTCCTTTGCTCTTTTCCCCATCCCAGCCCCACAGCACTTATGTTCATACCTGTAATTTTATTTACTTGTATTCATGTCTGTCTCCCCCATTGTGTGGGCAATGTGTCTATTTATCGCTATACTGTACTCTCCCAAGTGCTTAGTTCAGTGCTATGCATACAGTAAGCGCTCAATAAATATGACTGAATGAATGAATCTACACTCACTCCCTTGATGAACTCATTCACTCTCATGGCTTCAACTATCATCTCTATGCAGATGACACACAGATCTACATCTCTGCCCCTGTCCTCTCCCCCTCCCTTCAGGCTCGTATCTCCTCCTCCCTCCAGGACGTCTCTACCTGAATGTCTGCCCGCCACCTAAAACTCAACATGTTCAAAACTGAGCTCCTCATCTTCCCTCCCAAGCCCTTTCCTCTCCCTGACTTCCCTATCACCGTGGATGGAACGACCATCCTTCCCGTCTCTCAAATCCGCAACCTCGGTGTCATCTTTGACTCGGCTCTCTCATTCACCCCACACATCCGATCTGTCACCAAAACCTGCCGGTCTCACCTTTATAATATCGCCAAGATCCACCCTTTCCTCTCCACCCAAACGGCTATTTTACCGGTATGGGCTCTCATAATAAACCAGCTGGATTATTGTGCCAGCCTTCTCTCTGATCTCCCTTCCTCCCGTCTCTCCCCACTCCAGTCTATTCTTCACTCTGCTGCCCAGCTTATCTTCCTCAGAAACGCTCTGGGCATGTCACTCCCCTTCTTAAAAACCTCCAGTGGTTGCCTATCAACCTCCGCACGAAACAAACTTCTCACTCTAGGCTTCAAGGCTCTCCATCCCCTTGCCCCCCCACCTCTCCTCCCTGCTCTCTTTCTACTGCCCACCCCGCATGCTCTGCTCCTCTGCCACCCACCTCCTCACCATCCCCTGTTCACGCCTATCCTGCCATCGACCCCTGGGCCACGTCCTCCCGCTGTCCTGGAATGCCCTCCCTCCTCACCTCTGCCAAACTAGTTATCTTCCCCTCTTCAAAACCCTACTTAGAGCTCATCTCCTCCAAGAGGCCTTCCCAGACTGAGCTTCCCCTCTTCCCTCTGCTGCCCCTCTATCCCCCGCTTCACCCCCCCTCAGCTAAGCCCTCTTTACCCTCTTTCCCTCTGCTCCTCCCTCTCTCTCTTCTCCTCCCCCAAGCACTGTGCTCATCTGCTCAATTGTATATATTTTTATTACCCTATTTATTTTGTTAATGAGATGTACATCACCTTGATTCTATTTATTGCTATTGTTTTTGTCTGTCTCCCCCGATTAGACTGTAAGCCCATCAGTGGGCAGGGACTGTCTCTATCTGTTGCCAATTTGTATATTCCAAGTGCTTAATACAGTGCTCTGCACATAGTAAGCACTCAATAAATACTATTGAATGAATGAATGACTTGAGCCTCATGTGGGACATGGACTATGTCCAACCTGATTAGCTTGTATCTACCCCAGCACTTAGTACAGTGCCTGGCACAGTGTTTAACAAATATCATAAAAAAAAACAGCTACCCAATTTTCAAGTACTACTGTAAAATGAGGCATAGTTCCTGAAAAGTGAAAGGGAGGACCATACCTGATATTCCAAGATGAACCTTGAGAGTTTCTCCACCCTTTCTGTCTTCATGTAGAGATTCTGATTCACCAGCAACTGGTAGAGACATTGACGTGGAAGGAGGCCTATAAGGAAATATCCGTAAGGATTCAAATGTGTTTGATGGGCAGGACTATGAACTTTCTAAATTACCAACAGAAACGAACACGTGCCCAACCCGACTGAAGAGCAGTGATGTATGTGATGTATGAGTCACCCGTATAAATTGGCAAATGGCTGCATTCACCATTATGTGAAGCTTATGAATCTGCTTAAAGACTAAACTATGCAATGCCACGCATCGCAGTAGTTGAGGGTTTTTCTCAAACTGAAGGCCGTGCCTTCTTGCTTAGTCACGGAAGTTTCACTGGGTCTGAAGGGATAGAAACATGCTTGGTGGTGGTCCCCCTTGTCAATAGCTCACTGCTAACATTTATTGACACCCAATTTGTGCTGAGTACCTGTTGGGTATTTTATCACCTCCTTGCCTCCCTTTTAAGCCTCTTCGATAGGCTTTAAAAAAAAAAGTTCTGGCACTCCTGCCTCTTCAGAACTTTAGAGGGGTATAACACAGCTGGGAGGTTGTGATGGATGAGTTTACATTCAGTAGTGTCGGAGATTTTTATTTTCTTAAATGCTCTTAGGTTTCCCGAAGATGGAGACCTATACTAATAACAGAATTCTAGAAAGATGAAATGTGTGTTTTTTGCTAGCCCCAAACTTTTGCCTGCTTTAAATGGAAAAATCAGCAGGAAGCTCATGGAAGTTATTCCACCAGGATGTGACACTGCAGGAAATGAACCAATATCGGTTCACACATTTGTATCTGGGTTCTGGGCTACAAGAAAAGGTGATTTACAAAGCAAGCAGGAATCCCAGAAAATCTGGAGAAAGCTGCACAGAGTTGGATGGGCATGTGTTTGGGGGAGAGCCTGTATTGTTCTTACATGATCAACTCAACTGCGGAACTCTAGTTTACTAAAACCCAGGAAAATGAAATAACCCATTTTGTAACTGAATTTTATTTTGTCCTCTTTGGGCTCAGTGCTGATGATGTTTAGAATAATAAAGATCCCTTACTTGTTAACTATATGCTGCTTGTGTCTGTGCTGCCTTTACCTAATATCCAGATCTATTTTAAGTATTAGTAATATGCTTTGTACCTTCTTTAATACAAAGGTTTTCATTTATTATGTTCTAGGTAACCACATTCTTGTTTATGATGGTTCCACAACAGCAGAGCCACTTTTACTTCAAACGAAAATAAACTTGTTCTGTCATCCCATGCTTGTTTCCCCAGCCGATGAACAGATAAGTCTGCTTTTTACCCCACTCCTTATCCTCTCTAATCCTTGGCCCGTCAGTGGTCTTTACACTTCCCTCTCTTTCTCCCCAAATCATGGCTATGAAAAGTTTTTCCCATTTTCCCTCAGTTCCCTGGTGCACCCCTTTATCCTTCCAATTTTTGATTTTACCACCACAGCCAGTGGGGCAGCCCTAGCTAGGGCAGGGTAAGAAGCCGGCGGCGGCCAGGGTCTCCTGACTCTGTTAGTTCCAGGGGATACAGCCAGAGAAGGGGGGCAGCCTTGGCAAAACAGGATTAAAGCAAAGAATAACTGCAAAAAAGCGGCACGGTTGTAGGGAGTTTGGAATAGGAAAAGGCAAATGGGAGCTGCCGTGAAAAGGGACAAGAAGTCAGAAACCATAAGGAGGCGGGTGAGGGAAAGTTTAGAGAGGGGAGAGAGGGGCAGGAGAGGATGGGGTGCAAAAGCATAGTGGTCATCAGCTGGGGATTCCACCATACCACCTTGCAATTTTACTTCCAGCCATCACTTGGCTATTGCATCACTTTTAAAACCACATCATTAGGAAAGGGGCCAGGAAGTCCCCTGCATGGCAAGGAGCAGAAGTGATAACTGATCCCCAACTGGTTTCAGTGGTAGTTTGGAGGTAATTTTCCATGTCACTGAATGGTAGAAGGGATACTTTGTAATGTTGGGGTTCTCTAGCTGGGGAAGGGCCTTAGTACGGTGGGAAAGGCTGAGGCTGTTGGGTTACGGAAAACTCAGGCACGTTTAGATTGAGTGGAGTCTTGGGGTGTGAAGACTTGATCAGACCTAGCATAGACCCCTCAACATTAGAGTTAGAGGGGCAGTAGCACTCAATAAGATGAATGTCTTCAAATAGGTTGGAAAGTTGCCACTCTCCAAACTGGAGGTAATCTGGTGACACAGATCTAAACTCAAAGTCTACAATTCTTGTGTTAATCACAAATTTTAAAAATGATGATTTGTGCCAGAGTTATCTTCAGAAAATCTAAGAGAAACAGAAGATTCAAGAGAAGGTCAAAAATCTCTCACAAATGAGAAGATGGAAACTAAAGCCAGAGAAAGAATTAATAATAATAATGTTGGTATTTGTTAAGCGCTTACTATGTGCAGAGCACTGTTCTAAGCGCTGGTAGATGGAATCCTGAGAACTTGTGTCCGATTTGGGAGGAATTTTGACTGGGCAGATTCTTGGGTTCAGATCATAGAATATTTGTTTGTGAGTAAACCAATGACTCATATTTTAACCAATCTCATGACTCAAGAAGTAAATATATGCATTTCTATCATATAACAGTACCACAAAGTATCTCCTCTAACTTCCATTTATTGCTCAATTCAGTTTGCATTCCTAACTAAATTTAAGTCCTGATACTCTGTATCTTTTATATCTGGTTTTATTAACATTTCACTTTTTCCTTGGTAACTTCTAACTTGGAAATGAATTCTAGGCAACAAATGAAAACCTTTTTGTAGTGTGATTCAGATATTTATGGTTTCCTTTCACTAGCATTTTAGAAAAGATATGCAAAATGATTTTTAAGTTGTTGAACTCTTACTGTTTTCCTATTCATTGGGAGGTGAACTTTTATCTAAAGAATTTCAAAAAGGAGAGAGAAGAAAATGATTCATTCTTAAGGTTAGGAGAAAAATTCAGATATGCCTCCACTAAACCATCTCTATATTTTGTATTTTTGGATCCCCCCTTGTTACTTATGATACAGCTGGAAGTGTGCAGTGGACGAGAGGAGCAGCACAATCACTCTGGCCAATTCCATTTATCCCAAAGGACTACAAAAAGCACAGATAAATTGGGGCAGTCACAGACTGAAACAAATACTCAAGATGATATTCACTCTGGACACCTAGAAAATACCAGTTTGTTTGCTTGGTTGTAATCACTGGATGCAATGACGGCTGACTCCAATTCTCCTCCAATTCTCCCTCAGATCTGGCTTCTACCCCCTTCCCTCCACAGAAGGTCACCATTTTTTTCCTGCTTGCCAAATTCTATGGTCTCTACTCCATCACAATCCTCCTTGACCTCTCAGCTGCCTTTGACACTGTGGACCTCCCATTCTTCTGGAAACATCCAAACTCGGCTTCACTGACATTGTTCTCTCCTGGTTCTGCTCCTCTCTCTCCCTGGTTGCTCATTCTCAGGCTCTTTCGCAGACTCCTCCTCTGACTCCCACCTCCAAACTGTGGGAGTCCCTTAAGAGTCAGAAGGCTCTCCTTCTATTCTCCATCTACATGCACTCGCTTAGAGAACTCACTGGCTCCTATGGCTTCAACAGCCATTTCTATGCAGATGATTACCAAATATGCATCTCTTTCTTCTGTAGTCTCATATTTCCTCCTGCTTTTCAGGACATCTCTATCTGAATGTCCCGATGACACCTCAAACTTAACATGCCCGAAACAGAATTCCTCATCTTCCCACACAAACTCTGTTCTCCACATGACTTTCCCATCAAATGCAGACAGCACCTTTCAATCATATTTATTGAGTGCTTACTGTGTGCACAGCACTGTACTAAGTGCTTGGAATGTACAAATCGGTAACAGATAGAGACAATCCCTGCCCAACAAGAGGCTCACAAAACAAGTAGTCACTATTCTCCCTTTCTCACAAGCCCATAACCTTGGCATTATCTTTGACTTAACTCTATCACTCAACACACATATTCAAACTGTCACCAAATCCTGTTGGTTCTACTTTCACTACATCACTAAAATCCACCCTTTCCTCTTCCTCCAAACTTCTACAGGTTTATCCAAGCATTTATCCTATTCCACCTTGACTACTCCACCAGCCTCTTTGCTGACCTCCCTGCCTCCTGTCTCTCCCAACTCTGTATCATACATAACTTTGCTGCCAGGATCATTTTTCTAAAAATAAAACAAAACAAAAGCTTTTGGTCCAAGTTTCCTCACTCCTCAAGAACCTCCAGTAGTAGCCCATCCAACAGAAACTCCATATCATCAGTTTTAAAGCACTCAATCACCTTGCTCCCTCCTATGCTACCTTGGTAATTTCCTACTACAACTCAACCCATACACTTCACTCCTCTAACACCAACCTATTAAATATAACCCCATCTCAATTTAACTTGTCACCCAATCCTTGGTCATGTCCTGCCTGTGGCCTGGAACTCCCTCCCCCTTCATTTCTGACATCCGATCACTCTTCTCCCCTTCAGACCCTTATTAAGATCACATCTCCTCCAAGAGGCCGTCCCTGACTAAGCCCACATTTCTTCTACTCCCTCTCCCTTCTATATTGCCCTTGCTCCTGGATTTGAACTTTTTATTCACCTCTCCCTAAGCCCCATAGCACCTATGTACGTATCTACAATTTATTTTTATGTCTATCTCCCCTTATAGAATGCAAGCTCCTTGTGGGCAGTGAATGTGTCCACCGACTCTGTTATATTGTACTGTCTCAAGCACTTAGTACAGTGCCCTGCACTAAGTGCTCAATAAATGTGACTGATCGGAGAACTTATTTTTGTTTTTTATGAGAAGAAGCCTGGTCTAATGGAAAGAGCAGAGGACCAGGTTTCTAATCCTGGTTCTGCTATTTGCCAGTTGTGTGAGCTTGGGCAAGTCACAACTTCTCTGTGCCTCAATTTTCTCACCTGTAAAATGTGGAATAATTATCCTTTCACCTTCTCCTTCTGACTTTTAGAGTCCATATGGTCCAGGGACTCTGCCTGAACTGATAATCTTGTATCTATCCCAGCCCTTAATACAGTGTTTTGCATATCATAAGTGCTTAACAAATCCATAGTTACTAAAATCACGATGGGATTAGTAGGATTTCTAAATTGGTTATATCGATGCAATTAAAATTTATTCTTTAATCTTAAATGATATCAGTGATCTTAGCTAGCTAAATATATTATTCATTCATTCAAGAGTATTTATTGAGCGCTTGCTATATGCAGAGCACTGTACTAAGCGCTTGGAATGTACAATTTGGCAACAGATAGAGACACTCCCTGCCCAAAGACGGGCTTACAGTCTAATCGGGGGAGACAGACGGACAAGAACAAGACAACATCATCAAGATAAATAGAATCAAGGGGATGTACACCTCATTAACAAAATAAATAGGGCAATAAAAATATATACAATGAGCACAGTGCTGAGGGGAGGGGAAGGGAGGGGGGAGTATATTATTCCACCAGAAAAAAATTAATCTTCAAATTTATACCATTAACTAATGACTTTGAGTTTACTTTTATATAGAGTCAGTTCCCTTTAATGTAGAGGTACATTATCTGTAATTCTACTTATTTATATTGATGCTTGTTTGCGTGTTTTGATGTGCATATATCTATAATTCTGTTTATTTATATCGATACTTTACTTGTTTACTTGTTTTGATGTCTCTCTCCCCCAATCTAGACAGTAGGCCCAGTGTAGGCAGGAATTGTCTCTTTATTGGTGAATTTTACTTTCCAAGCGCTTAGTACAGTGCTCTGAACACAGTAAGTGCTTAGTAAATACAACTGAATGAATGAATGAAAATCATGTTTTAGTATCTTCAATTCTATCATAACTCATGCTTTTGGCTATAATGTTGTTAGAAAAATAGGGAATGCTTGGACACAGCATGCCATCGTGTAGAAGAAACGGCTGTTCACATGTTCATGGCACCAGACACGATGAGTGCTAACAGTGTGACTTTCCTTAATGAAAGGCTTAGCACGAAGCAACCCCTGTGTTATCAAATTGGGAATACTGTTTGGTGGCATAACTTTGGTGGCATAAGCTACGCACTTCTCTCTGTCGTCTATACACTTCAATCTTTGGCCTTTAGACCTTTGATATTCACCCACCCCTAAATCTACAGCACTTATGCACATATCTTTAAATTATATATTACAAATTATTCATTCATATTAATATCTGTCTCCCCCTCTAGACTGTAAGGTCGCTATGGGCAGGGAACACGTCTGCTAATTCTGTTGTTTTGTACTCTCTCAAGTGCTTAATACAGTACTCTGCACGCAGTAAGCGCTCAATAAATACAACTGATTGATAAGCACTGCTTCTTCTAACATCACAAGACGTTCCATCCAGATACATGCCCACTGAAGACTGTTCCCAAATTCCTCAACAGTATTCTAGCTAGCCAAAATGTGTAATGATAACACATGTTATGGCAGAATTCAATTCAACTTTCTTTGGATGATAATAATAATGGTGGTACCTGTTAAGCACTTACTATGTGCAAAGCACTGTTTTAAGCATTGGGGGTGGTATACAAGGTGATCAGGTTGTCCCACGTGGGGCTCACAGTCTTCAGGCTCATTTTACAGTTGAGGTCACTGAAGCCCAGAGAAGTTAAGTGACTTGCCCAAAGTCACACAGCTGACAAATGGAAGAGTCGGGATTAGAACCCATGATCTCTGACTCCCAATCCCGGGCTCTTTCCACTGAGCCACGCTGCTTCTCATGTCGGTGAACTCTAATAAAGCCTCAACCCAATTATTCATTTAAATCTAAAATAGAAAGAGCTGAATAAATCAGTCAAAATGTTGGTTGGCCTATGGGAATTATGCCACGCTTTCACAAAACCATCTGTTTGTTTTGGTATCTGTTAAGCACTTATTAAGTGCCAAGCGCTGTACTAAGCACTGGAGTAGATACTAAATAAGGAGATTAGATACAGTCCCCGTCCAATATGGGGCTTGCAGTCTAAGTAGGAGGGAGTAGGATTTAATCCCCATTTTACAGATGAGGATATGGAGGCACAGAGAAGCTAAGTGATTTGCCCAAGGTACTTGGATTTCACACAGGCTGCTTCAGTCTCAGGCAGGGGGAGGTGGAGTCCCTTCAAATTTTCAACTCCTACTTCTCTGAGGCCATCCTCTCTGATAGTTTTTCTTTTTTAAATTGGCTTTTTAAATTACTATGTGCCAGACACTGTACTAAGAGCTGGGTAGATACAAGGCAGTCAGGTTGGACAGAGTCCTTATCCCATATGGGACTCACAATCTTAATCCCTGTTTTATAGACGAGGTAATTGAGAGAAGTTAAGTGACTTGCCCAAGGTCACACAGCAAACAAGTGGCAGAGCCGGGATTAGAACCCAGGTCTTTCTGTCACCCAGGCCAGTGCTCTAGTCATTAGGTCATACTTCTAAGGGGCAGTGTGCCCTGAGTTGCCATAAGAAAGCTGGCCATGCCCTCACTCCTGCCTAAAGGCCTACTCTGTTCCTACCAGATTAATGTTTTGCTAATATTATTTGCTTTTGAGCTAGTGTTAGGGGCGGGTCCTATAGCAGCCAACTAAATCTGGCACAGTGAGGGAATTTAGCATGAATACAATGGCCCCTTAAAACTGGCAGCTCTGGGACAACACCAGCTTCATCCCTCTTAAACTGGTGCCGGCTAAGAGATGTAACACAAACCAAAACGCCCCCGCAAGTCTGACCTGATGGAAAGAACTTGGGCCTGGGAATCAGAAGACCCAAATTCTAATCCCAGCTGGACCAGTGACCTGCTTTGTGACCTCAGGTAAATCATTTAGCCTCTCTGGGTCTCAGTTTCCTTATCTGTGCAAAGGGGATAAACTGTGTGCTTTTCCCTCCCTCTTATATTGTGAGTTCATGTGGGCATGGCCTTGCCTGATCCGACTATCTTGTATCTACCCCAGCACTTATCATAGTGCTAATAGGTGCTTAATAAACACCCTTATTACTGTCTTGATATTAACGTCTTTTCTCCGAGGGCATGCCATCTACAAATCTGTTAGCCTTCTCCACTTTTAGTCAGTGTACCTCCTCCTTATTCTCTTCCTGAAGTGTATTACCACCTAATCTTACATTTTCAATAGATTCTCACATACATCTGAACATAACAGAACAATCTTACTATTCAAAAACTCACTTGACAGCTCCTCCTAAGGAAAGTAACCTTATCACAGTTAACTCTTATGTTTTGTCATTTCTTCTTTTTGTACTTAGCCCAAAATGGGGAAAATCCTTTCCTCATCATTTCCATAATTATCGGATAAATGCCATTTTGTCAGCTGAATCCCTTTTCCCCTCTACGTCTCATGCTGAGTAGATGTATGATTCCTGAAAACGACAGGCTCCAGAGGATAATAAAATTATATGGAGAAGATACCTTACTTCCTTTAGCAGCTATCTAAAGCTACACTCTGGATAGTCTTTTATGATCTAAAAGAAGTACAGTGTCATTTGATAGAAGTAGTTCTAGATTAGCATTCCAAGCTAAATACTTCCAAAAATATTTCTATGCATGTGATATGTGTCCTCCTTTTTTACCTACTTGAATTATTTCAGCTATTGTGAAAATAGACAGCTGAAGCTCTTCTGAGAATTACTCTCTTGCAAGATTTATTTGTCATGGGTATCAACTGCTGAAATCTTTTGTATATAGCTCACACTTTAAATATCATCATAGAATGTGAAATTCCTGCAGGAACACCTTACTGGATATAGTCATTATTTTGAAAATTTTTTTTATCATCTATATGTATTCAAGAGGGTTTAGTGGGAAACAACACGGAAGCTGTTTCCTAAATTGACATAAAGACTGCTGTTTTCAATTGACTAGATGTAATAAAGCTATAAAATGTATCTCAAACATTCACTATATGGTACACACTTTCTAATTATATCTATAATCTTTTCTTTCTAAGATTTAAAGAATGACATTACACAACCGAGAAACTCAGATTGATATACCCACCAAGATGACCATTGCAGGCAAGAAGTCTGAATGGCTGCCGGAAGTTTAAGGGGCTATTAAATCCGTGTACTTGTCAGAAGTGGGGAGACTCAGGAAAAAAGGATTTTGAAAATGGTACTAGGGTTAAAAGATTCATCAACCCAATGAAAATGTTTATGGTAAACCTTAAAAAACGGGGATTCTGACCATTCTGAACTGTTCTGAATAGTATAAGTCTAGGGAGGAAGATATCTCTTTCCTAGTCCTCCAGCAGGTATCTACGGCCACACCTTGGGGGAGTCTTTTATGAGGTAAATGTTGCTATGAGGTTAATGTGCTGGAGGGACATTCTGGAGGCAAGAGGAAATGGCAGGCCAGCTCTTACTAAATGCTACCGGAATAGAAATTGCAGCTTTCAGTCCGTCCAGTCAGTCAGTCATATTTATTGAGTGCTTACTGAGTTCAGAGCACTACACTAAGCGCTTGGGATAGTACAATAAAACAATATAACAAAGAGTTGGAATGGTGATCCGAGTGAGACTTGTTAAAGAGAGTGGAGCCAAACAATATTCCTCTATAAATCTCAACATAAGCTACGGTGGGAATACTTACGTTTTAAAGCACGGGTCCCCTGACATGAGCTGCATGTTGATAAAAACCTAGGATGATAAATCATTACGTTAAGAAAAAACAAGTAGCATCCAGTAGGAGAAATTTCTTTAAATTTGTCCACTCTATGTTACAGTAAGACTTAAATTACCACTGTATTCTTATAGGGCTCATTCTTGTACACATTTGACAAGTTTCAAAATTTCATTCAAAGATAAGAACTCATTTCCTTATTCAGTTTGTAATAAATGACTTACGGTTGTGGGAAAAAATGGATCAACTGTATCCATCAATTTTAATAAAGAAAATAAGTTTTCTGAGAAAATGTTTGGGAAGTGTTCATATATTTATAGAGATTATCTCCAAAATGTTGTCAGTTGCCCTCAGCATCTTTCATTTTCTGCATCCCCATATTATACATGAAGGTAACTTGAAATAAACTTTTGTGTAGCAATAAATATTTGCAAAAAGGCTGTCTTTCCTTAAGTTCCAGATCTTTTTGCAGTTTGCCTACTATAGTCCATCTTAAATTTCCATCTCAATTGGATAAGCCAGGCTGCTCCAAAATGTGGTTTTTGGTACAAGGAACAGGATATGCACCCATCAGAGTGCTTTCATACCCAATAATGGCCCTTAATGATAAAAGTATAGATGACTGGAGACTCTATGCTCCTTGTGGGGAGGGATCACATCTATCAACTCTACTGTATTGTACTTTCCCAAGTGCTTAGCACAGGGCTCTGCACATAATAAGCACTCATAAAATACCACTGATTGATTTACTGAAATGAGGATCATTGCTGAAGGTAGAGCTGCCTATTCCCTTTGGTACTTAATGCCTGTGTACACCACTTAGGACTTCATTCTTTTGATTCCTGCATATTCTAAACTTCACAAAGCAATAATCATGTCCAGCATTTTTATGTTAAACAGCTAGTCTCCCTCTGCCTCTGAATCCCCTAGCTGGGAAGCGGGGCTCCTCCTATTCACTGCAGCCTGGGAAGAGAATGTACGGTTCATTCATTCAATAGTATTTATTGAGCGCTTACTATGTGCAGAGCACTGTACTAAGCGCTTGGGATGAACAAGTCGGCAACAGATAGAGACAGTCCCTGCCGTTTGACGGGCTTACAGTCTAATCGGGGGAGACGGACAGACGAGAACAATGGCACTAAACAGCGTCAAGAGGAAGAACATCTCGTAGAAACAATGGCAACTAAATAGAATCAAGGCGATGTACAATTCATTAACAAAATAAATAGGGTAACGAAAATATATACAGTTGAGCAGACGAGTACAGTGCTGTGGGGATGGGAAGGGAGAGGTGGAGGAGCAGAGGGAAAAGGGGAAAATGAGGCTTTAGCTGCGGAGAGGTAAAGGGGGGATGGGCAGAGGGAGTAGAGGGGGAAGAGGAGCTCAGTCTGGGAACGCCTCTTGGAGGAGGTGATTTTTAAGTAAGGTTTTGAAGAGGGAAAGAGAATCAGTTTGGCGGAGGTGAGGAGGGAGGGCGTTCCAGGACCGCGGGAGGATGTGACCCAGGGGTCGACGGCGGGATAGGCGAGACCGAGGGACGGTGAGGAGGTGGGCGGCAGAGGAGCGGAGCGTGCGGGGTGGGCGGTAGAAAGAGAAAAGGGAGGAGAGGTAGGAAGGGGCAAGGTGATGGAGAGCCTTGAAGCCTAGAGTGAGGAGTTTTTGTTTGGAGCGGAGGTCGATAGGCAACCACTGGAGTTGTTTAAGAAGGGGAGTGACATGCCCAGATCGTTTCTGCAGGAAGATGAGCCGGGCAGCGGAGTGAAGAATAGACCGGAGCGGGGCGAGAGAGGAGGAAGGGAGGTCAGAGAGAAGGCTGACACAG